>NC_132906.1:94348301-95605801 GCF_047675955.1 Chlorocebus sabaeus
GGTTTCCGTAGTTTTCACCGGGGTCCTCTTTCTGTTCGGGTTTCCGTAGTTTTCACTGGAGTCCCTGGAGTCCCCTTTCTGTACAGACTTCTGTAGTTTTCACCGGGGTCCTCTTTGTTAGGTCCGTTTGCCTGGGACTGTTTCTTAAGACTTTCCTCAGTGAGCTGGAAGCTTTGAGGAGTGCTGGTCAGGTGTCTGCAGGATGCCTCTCTCTGTTGGAATTTGGTGTTGCTCTTCCATTAGACTGGGGTTATGAGTTTTTGGGAGAAACGCCACAGAGGTGGAGTCCCTTCTCCCCACACTGCGTCAGGATGCCCACTGTCCCCATGGTGCTGCCCGGATGGCCTGGCGAGGCCGTGCGCCTCAAGGCTCCGCACCTGGAGATGCTCTTCCCTTCCCATGGGAGAGACATCACCATGTGCAGCCCACGCCTGAGGAGTGGGGGAATAGATACCATTTTACTTAAGACTCTGTACACGGATACTTATAGGTGAGATTAATCTGTAATATTCCTGCTATTTGGTCTCTGTTTAGAATCAATGTTCCATTCTCTTCATAAAAAGAATTTGGAAGTTGTTCACTTCTTATGCCCAGGGTGTAAAATGCCGTTGGAGTTATCCATTCCGTCTAGGTTTGGTGGAATCCCCCTTCCAAGCCCCCTGGGTCTGATGCTTTTGGAGGGAGCCACTCATCAACAGCTTTCTTTCCTCCATGAAAGTGGAGCTGTTAGGTGCGATGTATGTGCCCTGCGAGTCACCGCTTACCTGGGGTTTCACACTTCACTACACAGGTATGTGAAGCGATTGCATGTCACTGTGAAGCTTCTCTGATTCCAAGGTGACTTTTCCCTTTCATTTCCTGTTTTAAGTATTTGTCCTTTCTCTCTTTTTTCCTTGATTAGGTTAGCGAATAGTTTATCTATTTATCGTTTTTGTTCCTAGAAACCGTTTTCAAAATGTAGTTCTACGGATTTTCCAATTTCTGATTCATTGATTTGTGCTTTTGCCTCTACTTCTTGTCCTTTCTTTCTTCAGAAAACCTTCTGAGCTCCTGTTTGACTCACTGGTGTTTCATCAGTCTTTGGGGAGGTGGTAGGATGAGGCTCCGCATCTCAGTGCTATCCCGTGCCTCACTCGTGAAGTCCTCTCCCTTCTCACCCAGCGTCACACCCTGACGCCTTCACTCCCGTGCCCACTGACTTCCTTGCACCAGCACCCTGGTGAGCTCCACACCTGCACTGGGGTCTGTAGGTGGCTGTCACGTGTGCCGAGCATAGCTCAGTACAGCTGCATGAAGCGTTCCACCGGGCAGACGGCGTTGATCCTCCAGGCCCTGAGCCGCAGTGGTCCTCGGGTGGTCCTCAGGGCCACTCCCTGAGCAACCAGCTCATGCCTTTCTTCTCCCCTCGCCCCCAAGGCCTCTTCCCCATCCTCACGTGTAATGGGTGGCCTGGATTCCTGCTTGATGGAGCTGAACCAGTTGGAAGAGCGTCCCTGCCTGTCCCCTACCTGTCCCTGAACCTCTGCTCTGCACCACACCCCTGCCTCCCTGCCGGGCCTCTGAGGGTCCTGCATGCTCTCCCCACACTGGTCCGTGTCCCCGTCCCTCTTCCCACTCCAGGGCAGTCATCCTCCCTCATCGTTAGGTCTGAGTTCTCCCCGGACTCCCGTCAACTCAAAGGTGCTGTCGTTTCTCCTGTTCTAAACCTGCCTGATCTCCCCATCTGTACTCGGCCCCGCGGCGATCTCACAGTCCCCTGGCTTGTGACCCACCTGAGTGTGATAACTCCTGGTCCACAGCTCCAGTCCAGACCCCTCCCCTGGGCACCGTGCCGCCCTGCCTCTGCAGAGCCTCCACCCGGTGTCCCACAGGTCTCCCAGAGCCGCGCCACCCACTGCAGTTCCAGCCACCTTCGTTCACTGCACCTGTCCGTCCAGTTCCTTCGGCCAGAAGCCCCATCGTCCTCATCTGTGTTTTCACTCATGCCTGTGTCTGACTTCCCGGGAAATCCTTTTGGCTGTGCCTCCAGAACAGATCCAGAATCCAGCCAGGCTACCGCCCTGTCTCCCACCTTGAGGTCGTGCTGCCTCTGTGCCCGTCCCTCCCCACCGCGGTCTCGCAAAACAGCAAGCGGTGACCTTTCTTGAAGGTGGGTGCAGATGCTTCTCTACTGAAATCCTCAGTTCGGCAGGGTTAGCACAGCGCCCTCCGGGTGGCCCACCTGGCCCTTCGTGCCTTCCTTCCTCCCTCTGGGTGGGACCCTCTCCTGAGAGACCTCCAAAGTCACCGCGGTTCCCCCTGACGTTCTTCCAGGCCCTCCTTGGCATCTTCCTGTTTGACTCTGACCTGGAGGTGCTGCCACTGGATTGGTAGTTTGTGTTTGTAGGTTTCATTTCATAATGTGATTTTCCCTTCTCTTGTTTGCTGCGGGGGTTTTCCTTACTAAGGGTGAAGACTCACCAGAAAGCTGGCTTCCAGGCCCTCTGGACTCTGACCTAACCTCACCTGCCCACCCCCCTACTCCTGGCCGGCTCGCGTCCCCAGGTGAGCTCAGTCCATTCCGGACACCTTCAGGGCTGAGCCCACCATCCCATACCACTTCCTGGTCTGTTTGGAAGTCCCCTGAGACTTTATATCTTTTTGCATAACTTGCTACTTTTTCTAACTGGTGCGTAATTATTTGAGTATTTGTCTTCACGTAGTTGAGTTTACTTCTTGAAGGCGGGACTTGTCTCTGAGTCATTGTGCTGTCTTCATAATTCCTAGCAATCGCAAATTAAGGGAACGCACTGTGTCCGGGAAGCCGTCTGCGGAGGAGGAATTGAAGCTCCAAGCGCATATTAGGGATAAGAAGAGTCCCTGGAGACAGCACTGACAGTCCCATCGAGGGGAGAACCGTTACTATCCTAAGGCTGGGGAATGGGATCACAGGAACGTCACCAGAACGTCACTTTGGGCAGCCAGCTTGGTGGGAGTTCCGTGTTGGGGAACTCCAGTAGACCGGGAGGGAGAGCAGGAGTAACTGACACAGTTCACCTCCGCGTGGGGTTTCCCACACCTCGGCAAGTTGAGCGTGGAGGCCCTTGTCCTTGGTGGGTGGCATGTGGAGACAATGTCCACTGGGGAGAGAGTAGGGAGAGGACCACACCCGGGAAGGCCAGTTTGAAAAACCCAGGCCTGGGGGATGCAGCCTGGGGGATGCAGGGGCGTGGGGTGTCTCCGAAGTCGGCTGCCTTGGAAGATTCCAGTGATGAACAGAGGCAGAGCTGGTGTCTGTCACTCAGCTGGTGGCATTTCCTGCTTTTGTCTCCTGGGAGGTGCTGTGGATATAAACATTATATGCAGAGCAGCAGTGCTTTCTGGTTCAGGATGCAGCATTTTAATTCACTTAGCGAAAGTGGACCGGAGAGTCGTTTTGGTAAGAAACCTGACTGAAGCATCGGCCCGGACTTTCACGAGCGGGGACCCCATTTTCCCGGTGCAGGAGCTGAGGCCCCTTTGGATTACACGGATTCTCAGGGTGCCCCATCCCCTGTGTCCCCACCTGTGGGCTCTGCCCCTGTGCTCCCCCGACACGCACCTCCCTCCACTGTACATGGCCCTGGACTTGCCGACAGAGGCGCTGTTGAAAGGCTGTCAGACCTCCACGCTTGTGCCTGTGGTCTGTGGTCCCCCGTGCCTCCCTTACTATTCCTTCATTCTCTTTCCTTGTGCATAGCGACAATTTCTTTAATTCAAATTCATTACAAGATATAAAACCACATAATATAACTTTTAGTTTTTGGATATTTTTTCAATTATATATTCTAAAAAAAGACTATCAGGTAAGAATTTGCAATTTTTATAATATTTAAATGAAATTTTTCTTTCAAAAATGTTAGGAATCACTGTTTTGTTTTAAAAAATGCCTGGAAACACCTTGAAAAAATAGAAAGCACATAAAGCATGCAAATTCTGAGAGTAATTGTTATTAAATGAGTGTTTTTCCCATGACTTTGTATTTGAAGTCTTTTCTTAGCTAGTGTAACATTTGTTCTTAATACTTACTAGACAGATTTTTTAGTTACACTCTGGATAACAGTATTCATTATTCATTCATTTTATCGGTACCATCTGTAACTCCAAAATGCATTTTTTTTTATTAAACTAAGTAGACCATGAAATGTATTTGAGATGCAATATCAGATTTTTTCATCCTTTGAAGGACCCCAAAACCAGTGTAATTTCTCTTCCCTCAAATATCAAGGCATGGTTGAATTATGCATGTTTCAGATTTCTCTTACCTTCTTTACTTACAGTAGAGAAGCACCCCTCCTCCATGAAATCAGTGACCTCCTGCATTAGAGGCACCCCTCCTCCGTGAAATCAGTGATCTCCTGCATTTGGAGTGACTGTCAGGTTTCCCTAATCTCGAGCTGTGCTTGTCCCTCCCACAGTCTGGAGTTTTTCTGGGTCTCAAGTTAGAAGCAGGAAGGTACCCATGCTACCTGGAGAGTTAGGTGTCTAAGGGAGAGAATCTGGCAGACAAGCCCGTGTTACTTGGCTGAGCTGCAGAGTGAAGAGCTCGCATATGGGTGCGTTGGTGGGGAGGCGGGAAGGGGCGTGTGTCTGTAGAGTACAGTTTTAGTTTTCCCTAACGGAAAACATAGAGTTTTTGTTGTTTGTAGTTGGTACAAAATGCAGAAGAAAACTGCATTTGAAAACAGCTATGAAGAGCGATGTCTGTGTTGCTGCTGGCTTGTGTGTGTGTGTGCGCGCACGCGTGTGTGTGATCAGTTTTCTGATATTCGTGGGGCACGTGTGCCTGTTGAGCTGAGCTGGGTTCCTGAGATGTGGTTAAATGCAGAAAGACTAGAATTTACCATCTGTTGAGACCAGATGTCTGTGGATGGCCAGTGACCTCAGAACACAGGACAGGATGGGCAAATGCCCTGCACATTGTACGGTGCCGCCCTGCTGTTGACCGGCTGCTCTGAAGCTGGAGGGGAGCAGTTAGTCAGCAGTAACCCAGTCAGGTTGTGGGCGGGTGCCGGGGGAGGGCTTGCAGGCAGAGTCAGGTTGTGCCAGTGGTGGCCGGGCAGGGGGGGCTTGCAGGGAGGACCGGACCGAGCTCTTCCAGGTGGACAGGATTCAGAAGGTGGAGAGGAGGAAGAGCCCCACAAGCTGAGGGCACAGATTGGCTCACAAAGAGCAGTGCAGCCACTCACTCTGTACAAGAGACACTCCTGAAAGAAACAGCCATGGCCGGGCGCAGTGGCTCACGCCTGTAATCGTAGCACTTTGGGAGGCCGAGGCAGGTGGATCACGAGGTCAGGAGACTGAGACCATCCTGGCTAACACGGTGAAACCCCGTCTCTACTAAAAAAAAAACCCAAAAACTTAGCCGGGCACAGTGGCAGGCGCCTGTCGTCCCAGCTACTCAGGAGGCTGAGGCAGGAGAATGGTGTGAACCCAGGAGGCGGAACTTGCAGTGAGCCGAGATGGCGCCACTGCACTCCAGCGTGGGCGACAGAGTGAGACTCTGTCTCAAAAAAATAAATAAATAAATAAAAATAAAAATAAAATACGGCCAGAAGAAGTTAAAATAGAAGGATGAATAAGGCAGGATGGTCAAACCAAGTTAGAAAACAGAGATTGCAAGTTTGATGCCTAACATCGTAGAATTCAGAGCAAAAGTCTTGAAGGATAAAGACGCCTCCACTGATAAAGTCTGAGATTTGCAGCGAGGCTGTACACACTGCTTATCTGTAAGCATCCAATAGTACAGAAATAATTTTAATAAATCAGAGTCTATAGGATTTGTATGGAAAACGATCAGGAACCGAATGACCTCCCACCTCCTAGTCTAAGATAGATCAAGTACAAGAAAATTCTGTCAAGACACAGAACCCCTGAGGGAAGTCCTGTAGATTCTGTCAACTTGCAAACACTGCTGCAAAATAAACCTTCCTGTTAGATACACGAGACACAATTTCTAGAAAACTGATTGTATTTTGGATGACATAGACACCCTCAAATTCCCAGGGATGTAAATAATACAGGAACATTGTCATAGACATTAATAACAAAATCAAAAGGCCCCTTTGCTGGAAAAGAAACAAAACAAAAGGTGCCACTAAGCCACTTTTGAGTTGGAGGCCGTGCCGACTAAAATGGAAGAGTTTCTTAAAAGCACAACACACAACGCACTGAATCTATGAAATATGGCCGGGGAGGTTGTCAGGAAGATTCTATCAATACGTGCATCAGTAAAAATATAAAAAGGATGCAAATACCTACATAAAAATGGTAGAAAGAGAACAGTAAAACAAACCAAAAAAGTAGATAAAAGCAGAAAATAATGATAGAAATAATAAAAATAATAAATCCAAAAGCTGTTTTGAAAGAGACACGTGAGGCCCCAGCTCGCAGTGAATGGAGGAAAAGCCCAGAGCTGGAAATGCGGGGCGGGGGCAGCCCCTGCCAGAGGACACTTTATACAATAGTCACCTTTGTACAGCCAAATCTCAATACATTTGAAAGCACAGAAGAAACAGTTTTTCAGAAAATTACAGCTTTCCAAAATTGATCCTGATAGAGCCAAAGTCCCCTAGAATAAATGGGGAAAGGAAAACATTCTTCCCCGAAAGAGCACCAAGCAGATTATTCTACATGGAACGTCTTCCAGATCTCTAAAGTTCATACAATTTCAGTGCAACTTAAACTGCTTTGCGAGGTTTTGTTTTTCTGTCCTCTAATGTCACTTTATGTAGTGATTTCAAGATTTCAACATTGATCCCCAAACCTGGCAACATGGTAGTTTGGTAAAAATAAACTATGGACTAATCTCATTTCTCAACATTGAAGTAAAAATCTTAAAGCATGCACAACACATAAAAAAAAAAAAAAAGAAAAAAAATCGACCAGGCGCGGTGGCTCACGCCTGTAATCCTAGCACTTTGGGAGACGGAGGCAGGCAGATTGCCTGAGCTCAGGAGTTCGAGACCAGCCTGGGTTACACGGTGAAACCCTGTCTCTACTAAAATACAAAAGAAATTAGCCGGGCGTGGTGGCGCATGCCTGTAGTCCCAACTACCTGGGAGGCCGAGGCAGGAGAATTGCTTGAACCTGGGAGTTGGAGCTTGCAGTGAGCTGAGATCATGCCCCTGCATTCCAGCCTGGGCGACAGAGTGAGACTCCATCTCTACAAACAAACAAACAAAAACCATCGTGACAATTAGGGGTTTATTCAAGGGATGCAAAGATGGTTAACATTGGAATCCATTAATGCACAGAGAGAAATCATGTAAGTTTCACAGATGTAGAAAAAGCCCTTGACACATGAGGTGCTTCTTTATGGTAAAAGAAATCCAGTCACATAGGAATTGGCGGATGCTTTTTTCTGTAACCTTTTATTTTAGCAATTTCAGATGTACAGAACAATGGCAAGGGTAGCACAGAGAATTCTCGCATATAAGACACTCAGATTCCTTATGTTTCACCACGTTTGGCCTTTCTTCTCTCTCATGTGTGCGTATTACACAAATATACATTATTATTTTCTAGGTGTCGGAGAGTACATGACAGACAGGCTACCCTTTTATCCCCATGAACTTCAGTGTTTGCTTCTTAACAAATATATTTATTCACTTATAAAACTAGAATATAATTCTCCAAGTTGTTTTTTGCCATTACTTTGAATGGCAAAAACCACAATTACCTTTGCACCAACCTAATAGGTAATTAACTTCAATACACACTCTTCTCTAATCACTGCTGTTTTGTATGTAGATCCAGAGTCTATGAGTTGTCGCCCTAAATGTTCTTTAAAGCAAAAGAAAATTCTGGAGCATGAGACTTTGGAGCAGGAGCTGCATTCAGTTGTCCTGCGTCTTATCTTCCTTCACTCTGGAGCAGCCCGTTCGTATTTCTTTGTTTCATGACATCGCCACTTTGGAGCTGGCAGGCCAGTTATGTTGTAGAACATTCCTAAACTGGGGTTTGTCTAATGTTTATTGTTAAATCCAGGAGTTGCATTTTTGGCCCAGAAATGCTGATGTGTTCTTCCCAGAGCGTCCTATCAGGAAGCATGAGAGGCCGGTTTATCCCGTTACGGGTGGTGGTAAATTTGACGACATGGTTAAGAAGGGAGAGCTTCCGTAACATGACCTAAAAATACGCACACACATTATCCCCAAAGCCAGCATCCTACTCAGCAGGAAATGCTGGAAGCTCTGCCACCGAAGCCAAGAACAAAGTGAAGCTCCCCGCGACTCCCCACAATGTGTCATCATTAGAGTGCTCCCCACACAACTGGGCTACAGAGACAGCACAGACACGGGAGTTTACCTTTTCCTTTTCATTACCTCTACTTTCAGTTTCTCTGTATGCCGTTGTTATATTTCTGGAAAACCCAAAAGAATCATTGGATAAAATGCTACAAAAAATAAGAGCATTAATACATTTTATACCCTGCTGCTTAACATGTAGAAATCATATGTAGGCACAAAAACCAAGAAGAAGATCTAATGGGAGAGATAATATTTATAGTAGCAAAAATAAAGTACCTCGGTTTTTAGCATTCTCATTTAATAAATGCTGATATGAGGAAAACTATAACATACTCCTGAGACACAGAAGACCTGAACACATGGAACGGTGTGTGATATCTTTAGATAGGGAAGCTCCACATGACAAAGACGTCAGTTCTCCCTGAATTAATGCACACACTTGAGGAGCCCCAATAAACACATCATCTCTCTCTTTCCTCAGGGTGCTAGACAAGTTGATTATAAAACCCACTTAGAGAAACAAACATGAACACCTAAGAAAACCCTGGAGAGTGTCAGAGGGGAATGGGCTGCCCAGACGTTAAAATTTTCTGTAAGGCCTCTAATGAAAGTGGTGTGGGTCCTGGCATAAGAACAAGGACAGGTGGATGGAACAGAATAGAAATCCAGAAATAAATCAGGCTGCACGGGGAAGATCTCTGTAGCTCAAGACAGCATATAAACTTCGTGCTGGAAAAGACGAACTTGGTTATCAATGGTGTTGTGACAACTGGATAGCCTCATGGAAAAAAGATGAAAGGTCCTCTTCACACCCTGCACCTGGATAAGTACCAGATGGACGTGTAATTTAAATGTGAAAAGTGAATCCAATAGGCATATCCAATAAGCATATGAGAATGTAGTTGGCATCACGATTCAAGGGCAACAGAATGGTACGTTAAAACCACAATAGGGTACCACGCTACATCCACCAGAGTGGCTAAAATTAAAGACTGGTGATTCCAAGTGGTTGGTGCAGAAGTGGGATACCAGTGCTCACATTTTCTGGTGGAAGGCATAGTGCTGTGCCCACTTTGGAAAACGCGGACAGGGTCTAAAGCTAAGCATGTGCCTGCCCTCCGATTCCACCCTAAGTGTGCCCTAAAAAGGAAGGGGTGCTTCTGTATGTGGAGGGAAGTGGATGTTCAGAGCAACTGGATCCCCAGGAGCCCCACGCTGGGTACCCTAACCTCTAGGAGCTTAAGAGAAAACAGGTTAAATAAAGGGCATCAGAGTCATACCCCACAAAGCTGCACGAGAAGAAATAAACCACTACAGCATACCTGCAGCTCAGACATCAATCTCAAGATCAGGCAAAACGAGCTTCTCAGGTAGTGGTCATAGTATTAATGGCTGCTACCTCTTGGGAAATATTGGTTGGGAAGGGGCCAGGAAGCCTCCTGGGGTCCTATAAATATTCTTTAGCTGAGCTGGGCAGTGGTCACTGGATACATACCTTTGATAATGATATACTGCTCCATGCATGTTCCTATATCTAGTAAAGGAATCTTAACATAAAGCAAAACCACACAAGAAAGCATTGGGTTGATTACATTAAATGTATTTTGAACTTTGCATGAGAAGAAAACAAGAAGCAAAGTAAAAAGTCATGTGATAGACTGGAAAAAATATAAATATTGGCAATTGTCAAAATGAAAGGTCGCTATTTAATATATAGTTTCTAAAGTAAAGAATAGCATAACTTTTATCTCTATAGAAAAAAAAATCTAGAAGTATCAACCAACAGTTCACAGAAAAAGAAATGCATCACAGTAGCCAAGACATGGGACTAATCGCAGATGAGTGGATAAACAGAACGTGGTCCATATCCACAGCGGAGGGCAGTACGGCCTGGTCTATATACACATCGGGGTGCTGCACGGCCTGGTCTATATGCACAGCGGAGTGCTGCACGGCCTGGTCTATATGCACGGCGGAGTGCTGCTTGACGTGGTCTATATAAACAGCATATTGCAGTATGGCCTGATCTACATATACTGCGGAGTGCTGCGCGGCCTGGTCTACATGCACACTACGGCCTATTCTAAGTCCACAGCTGGGTGCTGCGCCGCCTGGTCTACGTGCACGGGGAGTGCTGCGCCCCCTGGTCTACGTGCACCGGGAGTGCTGCACCAGCTGGTCTATGTGCACAGCGGGGTGCTGCGCCGCCTGGTCTACATGCACGGGGAGTGCTGCGTTGCCTGGTCTATGTGCACAGCCGGGTGCTGCGTTGTCTGGTCTATGTGCACAGCGGGGTGCTGCGTTGCCTGGTCTATGTGCACAGCCGGGTGCTGCGTTGCCTGGTCTATGTGCACAGCCGGGTGCTGCGTTGCCTGGTCTATGTGCACAGCCGGGTGCTGCGTTGCCTGGTCTATGTGGACAGCCGGGTGCTGCGTTGCCTGGTCTATGTGCACAGCCGGGTGCTGCGTTGTCTGGTCTATGTGGACAGCCGGGTGCTGCGTTGTCTGGTCTATGTGGACAGCGGGGTGCTGCGCCGTCTGGTCTACGTGCGCAGTGAGTGCTGTGTGGCTTGGTCTATATACACAGTGGAGTGCTGTATAGCCTTGGAAAAGGATGAAACCCTATCATTTGTGACAACATATGTGAACCCAAAGGACATTCTGTTAAGTGAAATATGCCAGGCACAGAAAGACAAATCCTGCATGAGCTCGCTTACATGAGCACTTGAAGACAGGGGAACTCGTAGGAGCAGAGTGGTGGTTGCCTGGAGCAGGTGTGGGGTGCGCCGGGAAGATGTTGGTCAGGGATGATTGTACAGTATGGTGATCATAACTAGTGAATTTCTGAAATTGCCAAGAGTAGATTTAAGTGTTCTCACCACTAAGAAGTAAGCATGTGAGTTAAGACATGTGCTAATTAGCTCGATTTAGCCTTTCTACTGTGCATACGTACTTCAAAACATCATGTTGTACGCTATAAATAAACAGTTTTTGTCAGTTTAAAAGAAAAAAAGATGCTAAATCACACTTACAGAGAAATATGAATTAAAAGCACACTGACATACTGCCTCTCGCTAATCAGAAGTTTAGCTGGAGAAGTGGGGAGGGCTGAGCTCTCCCGTGGCATGGCTGCCACAAATGGCATGACTTCATCATGCGAACTTGCAGTATCTAGCGAGGTCTTAGACATATTTGCCTTTTGACCAGCAATTCCACTTCTATGAATCTGTCCCAAAAGTACTCTGGCAGAAATAGAGTTATTTGCAATTTTTAAAATAGTCTTCTAGTCTTGAGTTTGAATTGGCAGCATCTGTATAAGTCCAGTGTCTTTTATCTTAAAATGCATGGTTTTTAGATCTGTCCATGGAAAAAACTGAACACAGAGAGCCCAGTTGTGGTCTCTCCATGTCATTCCCACCGAGGGAATCTGGAGGTCTTTGGAGAAATGACCAGATCTGGGGGAAAATGTGCCCACCGAGCCTACAACATCTTGTTCTACCAGCAAGCACAAGACTAAAAGGTAATTAATGACTCTTTATAAAGCATAAACACAATACAATCAGTTCCACAGCCTCTGATCAGGAAGCTGCTGGCATCGCAGAAGGCGAGTTGGACATTAGCACCTCCCTTGGGGAAGTGCTCTTGCCAAAAAAGTAAAAGTAAAAGCTGAACCAGAATCTGACCAGGCATCTAGATGTTAACTATCAATTTATAGAAAATACCAGGAACAGAGGTACATGATAAACACCTCCGAGGCGGCGTAATTGACAAAACCCAGATCATGTGAAGCTCCACACAACAAATGACCTGGTTTCTCCAACAACAACAAAAAAATTGGAAAGAAAAAAGAATCAGCAGGAAAACCTGTCTATCAAAAGACTCAGGAAATAGCGGCGCATTGCAGTCTGTGGACTGGATGAGATTTTGATCCTAGTTCAAACAAAATGTGTCTAGAAAACACAGAGAAAAAAATAACAGGAGAAATTTTAACACTGGCTAGATATTTAATTCTGAATAATTATTAATTGTATTGTGGCTGTGGAAGTGATTGTATTGTGTTTATGTGTTATAAAAAGTCATTACCTTTTAGGAATATTTGCTGGACTCTGTATGTGTGACAGTTCTGTGCCACCTGGGGTTGGCCTTGGATTGACAGTGGTGGGCAGCCATTGCTGGGGATGAAGGTGAAACACGGCCGGCCGTGCACCAATATTGTTGCAGTCATTGCACTGTTTCTGATGTTTTTGACTTGTTTGAAATTTCTGTGATTTAAAGAAAACTTTCTATAATGTAAGTTGAGTGGTAGACACTGCCCTACCTGCTTGGTTCCTCAGTTTCCTAAGCACTGCCATGGTCTTTTTTCCTCACAGTCATAATTAATTCTGCGTGCGAATGTGCCTAGTTATAATCCTTGGAAATGTGCACAGAGCCTATTTCTGTCCAGCCATGCCAGCAGTTACTGTGACTTGCAAAGACGCTGTCTAAATGGAAAGAAACTATGTCCATATCTTTCAAATAAATATGGTGCTTTTTTCCTCCCCCTACATCCAAAAAAGTCATGATGACTCTCTACTCCTAGTGTTTGTTTCATAGGAGCATTGGCATTGTTAGTGTCTGTGAATAGCTGGAGTGTGCACTCTGAAACTTTAATTTGCCTGTTGTATGGGACACACACAGGACTAAGAGACACATGTAAAATGCATGTGGTCTTGGCACGGGGAAAGGACCATATGTTTTTTAAACACAGTCTCTGGCAGCTCTGAAACACTTCCCTGCAGGGGAGATGAATGTGCGTGCTCCTCAGACCCTCCTTGAGAGGACTTCCCGCCCGAAGGCCTTTTCTGGCCATATATGTGGATGAGGGTCTGCGCCTCCTCCCGGCTGACAGCCTGTGGCATCTGCAGTGGGGCTGTCTGTGGCTGGCACCTGTGGACACAGAACCAGGAGACACAAGCCAGCCTTTACTGGAGCATGCTAGAGCCAGGATGTGCCTCTCACCTGAGCTGTTCGGTGTGCGGATGACAGAGGTTCAGAATCCTGGCTGTGTCTTCTGGGGTCTCCCAGCGGGGAGGGAGTGGTACTCAGTGTTTCCACATCCCTTTCTCCTGCCTGCACAGGGAGCTCCAGCTGTTGGCTCATTTTTCCTTTTCCTGCCATGGAGAAACCAGGGATTTACCTGATCAGTTTTACATCAGTTCCATAAATGGCCACTGGGTTTCTCTGTTCAAAGGGGTATTTGCTGTTTATTCCTGGATTCGTGGTTGCCCTTAATGTGAATCTCTTCCCCCAATTCCTGCACAGCTGCAGCAACGCTGCGGTTTGTTCAGCTTTGTGGCTGCAGGATGCTGTCACAGTTTGGTCTTGTTGGCACACTGCCACTTAGAGGCCAGGAAATGGGATAAAGCCATTTATCTTTTATTGGGATGGGAGCCTGCCCTTTCCACCTTCTCTTAAATGCATTAGTAAAACCACTTGGGAAAAACAACAGGGAGTTCATTTGAAACTCATTTCCAGGTTAACTCTTCACAATCCTGATGAAATCTGTGAAGTGCGTAGAGTCTGCCCCTGCCCTCGGGCCCCTCCACAGCCAGTGTCAGAATCAACAGGTGGACAGAGCTCCAGACCCTGGCCCCTTACCGCTGGCCACAGCATCCTGAGCACCCTGCCCAGAACCTCCGGCCTCGGGTTCCTCTTCTGCAGAAAGCAGATGATGATGCCCGCATCACGGACGGCATGGTGGGAACGGCAGAGTGACCACAAACTGGGGAAGCGACTTGGGACGGTCACTGTGGCTGAGTTAGCAGTGGGCTTCTTGTTGCTTTCTTCTGTTTGTGGCGATCCTTTCTTTCCCAGGTAACCCCTGTTTTGTGACATTCATTCTTCCCATTTGTCACTGAAAGTCGTTGCTGGTCTATATACACAGCATAGCGCTGTTCTAATAAAAACCAGCGTTCTAATAAAAACCAGTGCCAGAAAAGATGCTCAGAATCGTTCGTCATTAGAGAGTTACATATGCCCCTACACAGCTGTTAGAGCGGCGGCTTCTACAAAAACTCATGACACCTGGTACTGGCGAGGACACAGGGCATGGGGAGCCCTCGTTCGCTGGGATGGAGTGGAGGGAGTGGGGAAGACAGTATGGCTGTTACTTCTGAAGCTAAATGCACTCTTACCATATGGTCCAGTGATCTTGCTTCTTCGTGTTTACCCAAACTAGTTGAAAACTTATGTCCACACAAAAACCTGCACATAAGTGTTTGTAGGAGCTTTACTCACAAGCACTAAAATCTGGAAGCATCCAGTATGTCCTTCGATAGGTGAATAAGCAAACTGTGGTCCATCCACATGATGGAATATTATTCAGCAGGGAAAAGAAATGGGCTAAGTCATGAAGAGACATAGAGGAAACTCAGATGCTTATTGCTAAGAGGAAGAAGCCAATCTGAAAAGGCCACAGACTGTATGATTCCAACTCTGTGATATTCTGGAAAAGGCAAAACTATGGAGACAGTGACAAGATTCATAGTTGCTGAGAGGAGAGAGGGGTGAGTAGGTGGAGCTCTGGGGATTTTAAGGCAGTGAAACTACCCTATATGATACCATGTATTTGTCAAAACCCATAAAAATGCACAGCACGGAGTAAATCTTAATACCTGCAAATTTAAAAATCATTTAGGACATGCCTGTAATCCCAGCAGTGTGGGAGGCTGAGGTGGGCAGATCACTTGAGGTCAGGAGTTCATGACCAAACCTGGCCAACGTGGTGAAACACCGTCTCTACTAAAAATACAAAAATGAGCCGGGCGTGGTGGAGTGTACCTGTAATCCCAGCTACTCAGGAGGCTGAGGCAAGAGAATTGCTTGAACCCAGGAGGCAGGGGTTGGAGCGAGCTGAGATCGCGCCATTGCACTCCAGCCCAGGTGACAGAGTGAGACTCCATCTCAAATAAATAAATAGCAAAAATCATTTAGGTCAGAGGGGTCCCAGGAAGGAATGCAGACCAAGACATGAGAGCCAACCTGTGCTGACGGATGCATGAAACCACCTCACGGAAGGAGAGGAACAGGGTGCTGACCTGTGTGACTCGGCAGGAGTGGGGTCTGTGAAACTAGAGGCAAAGGAAGCCACACAAACGCCCCAGACTCCACATAATTACATCATTTCCCATAGATACAGGTCCGCAGTGCTGACACTGCCCTGCCTGAAGCTAAAACTGAGCGATTAGGTGAGCGGCTGTCCGCAGTGGGAGCTGCTTTCTCACTGTTCCAGGAGAGGCTACAGATGAGCAAGGAGGAGTTGAGAACCACCCGTGTTGTAGCAGCAGGTGTGCGGCGTCAGTGTGAACTCACACTTAGCTTAGTGCAGATACAGGTGGTGACATACACTGTGCACACCCCATAGCACACACGTGCCTCTCCTCGCCCTGACAGCTGAGAGGGCCTGGAAGCAGCAGCACCCAGTGTCCACGAGCGCCCCCCGATGGTCAGATCGTGGTTCCTAATTCCATTCTTCAGTAAAAGCAACTTTGGGCTTCTTAGAGAAACCACCGATTCTAGGATGGGGGCAGGAAATAGGCAAGATGAGACTGGATCATCTTACAGTGCCAGAAAGGAAGGAGCAAAACAAACAAAACAAAACCCAAAGCCACATGCATGGGGGCAGGCCAGAGGGACGCGGGAACCACCGAACACTCCCTACAGCCAAAGCAGAACAATTTGAGCAGCAAGGTCAAGTCGCATTGTATTATAACCCCAAGAAGGAGATGAAGAAGCCTGAGTCCACACTGATATAAATGATTGAATAGATATTAATACATGACCAGAGAGAAGAGATGTCTCCCC
Source organism: Chlorocebus sabaeus (assembly GCF_047675955.1). NCBI lineage: Eukaryota > Metazoa > Chordata > Mammalia > Primates > Cercopithecidae > Chlorocebus > Chlorocebus sabaeus. The sequence goes on from NC_132906.1 coordinate 94,364,413, forward strand.
TGCAGAAGAATTCCCCATCCTTCATGTAGATGAGTTGCCGTCAAGGAGGGGAGCTCAGATCCCGACTTCCTGAGCGTGGGATGCGCACAGCTGTGTGGTTCCAAAGAGTTCAAGATGGAAAGAGAGAGAAAGAGTAACTTCCCAGCAGAGGACCTGACGACCTCAGCCAGGCGATCGAGGTCAGCACCAATGGTGACCAGGTATGTGGACGCATATGCCCTGGGTAAGGCGCGACCAGGATGCCACTTTACCTCTGTGTTCCTCCTCCCCAAGCATATCCTCTCCACTCCAATCACGAGAAAGATGTCGGACTCCAGCAGAGGCTTCCAGTATACCTGACCAATAGCCCTCAAAACTGTCAAAGTCATCAAAAACAAGGGAACTCTGAGAAGCTGTCACAGCAAAGAGCCAAAGGAGGCAGGAGGACTGAATCCTAGAACAGAAAAATGTATTAGGCAAAAACTGTGAAAACCTGAATAAACTGTGCATAGTTAATAATAATGCACCAATATTGGCTCATTAATTGCGACAAAGGCACCATAAGCTTAAGATATGAATATTGGAGGACACTGGGGGAGGGTGTGTGGTAGCCCTGTTCTATGTCAGTTTTGCTGTAAATCTAAAGCTGTTCTAAACAAAGCTAAACAGAGTTAAACAAAGTTACTTTAAAAAGAAGCATCTCAGTACCGTCAGTGGGCCTCTGTGGCCCTTCATAGGTATTTGTATTTTAGCAAAAGAGAAATAAACGACTTTGGCTGAGCACGTGGCTCACACCTGTAATCCTAGCACTTTGGGAGGCCAACGCGGGTGGATCATCTGAGGTCAGGAGTTGAACACCAGCCTGCTTTCAACATGGTGAAACCCTGTCTCTACTAAAAATACAAAAATTAGCCTGGTGTGGTGACGCACGCCTGTAATCCCAGCTACTCAGGAGGCTGAGACAGAATTGCTTGAATGCAGGAGGTGGAGATTTAAGTGAGGCAAGATTGTGCCACTGCTCTCCAGCCTGGGTGACAGAGCAAGGCTCCATCTCAAATAAGGAAGGAAGGAAGGAAGGAAGGAAGGAAGGAAGGAAGGAAGGAAGGAAGGAAGGAAGGAAGGAAGGAAGGAAGGAAGGAAGGAGGGAGGGAGGGAGGGAGGGAGGGAGGGAGGGAGGGAGGGAGGGAGGGAGGGAGGGAGGGAGGGAGGGAGGGAGGAAGGAAAGAAGGAAGGAGGGAAGGAAGGAAGGAACAATTTTAACCACAAGCTGAGGAGCAGGTGTGCTGAGCCCAGAGCCTTCTGGGAGACCCACAGCCTCCTGGAGGTCCAGGCCCTGGCCCTGCAGGAGTTGGCTCCAGCTGTGTGTCTGATCCGACGGGACTTTCAGAGATGCCCAGGCTGCCGTCTCCTTGGGCTCTGTGTTCAGGGAGGTCTGTGTGGTTGGAATTCCGGAGGTTCCTCTGCCAGTCGTTCCTCCTACCAGGAGCTCCCGTGGAAGCTGTGCTCCAGGAATACTGAGGTCTGTTCTGTCACCAGCCCTGTGTCTGCTCTCCCAGCCCTGGCTCTAGCAAGAGGCTTGACAGCCCTGCGGGTCAGGACCAACCAGATCCAGCCTCGTGCCGCCTCCCAAGCCCGAGTGCTGGGACCGTGCGCTGATGGAGAATAGGAGAGGCCCCAGGATGGCCCTGGCCAGGCTGCAGATTCAGAAAGCGGGGTCTGGGATCTCGGTATTTTTCTTCTAATATGTGAGCAGGTGTTTTCATTATTTCAACACAAATATTTCTAGTAGTGCACAAAATGGAATATGTTGATGTTAACTCTTCATCCTCATGACAACCCTGCGAGGCGTGCCCGAGTCTTATTAACCCATTTCATAGATAGCAGAAATCGTCACGCAGCTGGCCCTTGTCCATCGGTCAGCAAAGAGCAGGCAGGAGAACCCAAGGCCATGTCCCTGATGGCTCTGCCCTGCAGCCCCTGTGGCAGGCCCAGAGGATACGTTTCTAACAGATGTCTGCAGGAGGAAAGGCCACTCAGCAGGCATAGCCTGGGTTTCTGTTGGGCAGTCTGTGTCCAGTGCTGATGCCATCTGCAGGTACTGACCTCCTCCTGAGCTCTGCCCCCTAGTAAATAAATAGAAATCAAAATTCTCATTTTGCTCATTTCATAAAACTTCATCCAGCCTTTTGCCCATTCATTTATTTGCTCACTGGGTTCCTGGCTTTTAAGGTATAAGGAATCCATGTCTTAACCCTGTTTCCCACCAGGGGCTGGGATCTGGCCATTCACTTGTGCATCCACCTCGCTGGCAGGGACCCTGGTGGCAGATGCATGGAAGCCCCCTGCTCGCCACAGGCATGTGACTGTCACTATATGCAGCATGCCCCTGAGGCCCCCAGCAGCCTGCAGGGCACACGTCCTCCCCACTGTAGCAACAGGAAGCCCAGTCCACAGCGGGGAGGCTCAGCACGGTCTCCAGAGGGATCTGCCCTGAGTCAGGCATGTGGTCTGCACATCTTTATCCAGTGCCTGTGAGGGGATTGCCACGGGGCCAGGGAAGGGGCTGGCAGGGCGAGCTAGAACAGGGCCTTAAACCGCGCTGTGCCTCAGCACCCTCCAGGCTTGTGCACCTCAGTTCCCTGGGCCCCACGTCCAAAGTCTCTGCTTCCAGAGGTCTGGCGTGGGCTCCGAGTGTGCAGAGTTCCAGGGGATGCTGCCGCCGCTGCTGCTGCTGGTCTGGAGACCCCACTTTGAGAACCACCGGTTGGGACCCCGACTCTGTCTCTGGCTGTGCTGCCCGTTCTCAGCCGCCCAGTTGCAGGCAGATGCTGTCACCGTGACTTGGGGTAAGAGGTCACCCGCTGGGGCTGCACGCTGGGGCTGCGCGCTGGGGCTGCGTGCTGGGGCGGCCCTTCCACGGGCAGGTGGAAAGTTGGAGGCCACTGGGCACTGCCTGGCACTGCTGGCGTCCCGGAGACACTTCAGACACCCCACGTTACAAACAGGCCAGCCTTTCCCCATGGGCGCCCCCGCCATTCCCTGCAATGCTTGGGCCAGAGGCATTAATGGAGTCATTTGAAGCTTGACTTTGCTTTCTGGTCCTGGACACGTTAGTGTTCATGTTCCCCAACAAATAAATACTTTAGAAAAGGTAATACGATCACATTACAAGATTGAAATCCAGCAAGGTGGTTGAATTGTGTCCCCTTAAAATTTATATGTTGAAGCCAACCCCAGTCCCTCAAAATGTGTTAGGGTCACTGCAAATGTATGTAATCACAGATGGCCCTCAACTTACAGTGGTTGGATTTAATTTTTTGACATTATGATGGTTCAAAAGCAATGTGCATTCACTAGAAACCATACCTCAAATACCCATACAATCATTCTGTTTTGCACTTTCAGTACAGTATTCAATACATTACATTACATGAGATATTCCATACTTTTTTTTTTTTTTTTTTTGAGATGGAGTCTTGCTCTTGTCACCCAGACTGGAGTGCAGTGGCGTGATCTCTGCTCACTTCAGCCTCTGCCTCCCTGATTCCAGCAGTTCTCCTGCTCAGCCTCCTGGGTAGCTGGGATTATGGGCACGGGTCACCACGCCTGGCTAATTTTGTATTTTTATGTTTTTTTTTTTTTTTTTTTTTTTTTTTTTTTTTTTTTTTTGAGACGGAGTCTCGCTGTGTCGCCCAGGCTGGAGTGCAGTGGCGCGATCTCGGCTCACTGCAAGCTCCGCCTCCTGGGTTTACGCCATTCTCCCGCCTCAGCCTCCGAGTAGCTGGGATTACAGGCGCCCGCCACCATGCCCGGCTAGTTTTTTGTATTTTTAGTAGAGACGGGGTTTCATCATGTTAGCCAGGATGGTCTCGATCTCCTGACCTCGTGATCCGCCCGCCTCAGCCTCCCAAAGTGCTGGGATTACAGGCATGAGCCACCGCGCCCGGCCTAATTTTGTATTTTTAGTAGAGATGGGATTTCATCATGTTGGCCAGGCTGGTCTCGAACTCCTGACCTCAGGTGATCCACTTGCCTCGGCCTCCCACCAAGTGCTAGGATTACAGGAGTGAGCCACTGCATCAGCCCCGTACTTCATTTTAAGACAGGCTTTCTGTGAGATGATTTTGGCCAACCGTAGGCTAATGTGAGTGTTCTGAGTTGAGATAACTGGGCTGAGCTGTGATGTTTGGTAGGTCGAGTGTATTCAGTGCATTTTCTACTTATGATACTTTCAGTGTACACTGGGTTTATGAGACATACCCCATCATACGTTGGGGAGCATCTGTAGTTAAGATGAGGTCATGCAGGAGTGGGGGTTGCCTAGTCCAATATGACTAGTATCCTTATAGAAGGAGGAAATCTGGACACAGGCACAGGGAAAAGGCCACGTGACGATGGAGGCCAAGATGGGGGTGATGCGACCACAAGCAAAGGAGCGCCAGGGATCAGGAGCAACTAGCAGAAGCTGGGAGAGGCCTGGAACCGATCCTTCCCTCACAGCCTCAGGAGGACCCAGGCCTTGGTCGGGCATGGTGGCTCTTGCCTGTAGTCCCAGCACTTTGGGAGACCAAGGTGGGTGGATCACCTAAAGTAAGGAATTCGAGACCAGCCTGGCCAACATGGCAAAACCCCATCTCTACTAAAAATACAAAAATTAGCTGGGTGCAATGGCATGCACCTGTGATTCCAGCTGCTTGAGAGGCTGAGACAGGAGAATCACTTGAACCCGGGAGGCAGAGGTTGCAGTGAGCCAAGATCATGCCACTGCACTGCACTCCAGCCTGGGCAACAGAGTGAGACTCTGTCTCAAAAGAAAAAAAAAAAAAAAAAAAAAAAAACAAGAAGGACCCAGTCCTGCCGACACCTTGACCTTCAACTTCCAGCCTCCAGAGCAGAGAGAACAAATTTACTATTTTTTATGCCACCCAGTCTATGGTGCTTTGGTCCTGCAGCCCAGGAATAAACACAGTTTTCCTAATCAGCCTCTGCCATTTAATGCAGTTAGTGAGCTTTGGGTGAAAGCCTTTGATCTAATGCTGGTTATTTGGGAAGAGATGTTTTGTGGGGAAGAAAAGAAGGAGGTGACAAGGAGTGTGATTTATTCACTGGCAGCAGAAAATTCAGGGATGTCTTAACAAGTTTATTTACCTCAAACTGCTGGTAAAAGATTTTTCCCTAATCTGGAAATAATCTGAAATGTTTTACAGTATGCTCCCAAACATTTATAATTCAGGTTATATTAGGAAATTGTTTCCTAGGACATGTCTTTTCATAACAATGGAGTGTAGATACCATCATCTCTGATGTAAAACGCTGTAGAATTTGCATATAACCTACGTGCATTCCCTCGTAGACTTTAAATCAGCTCCAGGTTACTTATAATACCTAATACAATGTAAATGCTGTGAAATAGTTTTTACACTGTATTGTTTGAGACATAGTCATGAAAAAAAGTCTGTCTATGCTCAGTATAGATGCAATAGAATATTTCAATCTGCAGTAGATTGAATCTGCAAATCCAAACCTCACAGATATGACTGTTCTCAGTCACTGTAAAGTACAATAATTTTACTTAAAATGATTGTTTATGTATGTATGTATTTATTTTTGAGACAAGAGTCTCACTCTGTTGCCCAGAGTGGAGTGCAGTGGCTCCATCTTGGCTCACTGCAACCTCTGCCTCTTAGACTCAAGCTATTCTCCTGCATCAGCCTCCCTAGTAGCTGCAATTACAGGCACCTGCCACCATGCCCAGCTAATTTTTTGTATTTTTAGTAGAGATGGGGTTTCACCATATTGGCCAGGCTGATCTCAAACTCCTGACCTCAAGTGATCCGCCCACCTCAGCCTCCCAAAGTGCTGGGATGATTACTTTTTTTTTTTTTTTTTTTTTTGAGATGGAATCTCGCTCTGTCGCCCAGGCTGGAGTGCAGTGGCGTGATCTCAGCTCACTGCAAATTCCGCCTCCTGGGTTCACGCCATTCTCCTGCCCCAGCCTCCCAAGTAGCTGGGACTGCAGGCGCCCGCCACCATGCCCAGCTAATTTTTTTTTTTTTTTTTTGTATTTTTAGTAAAGATGGGGTTTCACCGTGTTAGCCAGGATGGTCTCGATCTTACCTCGTGATCTGCCCGCCTCAGCCTCCCAAAGTGCTGGGATTACAGGCGTGAGCCACCACCCCCGGCCTGATTACATATTTTTTAAACTCCAGTTTTGAAATTATAGTATGGAAGATGTTATCTTCACTTCAAAAGAAATCTAGGACATGTTCTTAATACATTGTTTAGAAGCCTTAGGTAAAGCCGATGGTAAATTATTTTGTGAACAAAAGTTCTTTGAAAAGGAGTTTGGAGGAAAGAGACTTTATTCCAGTGAACGGTTTACAAACCTGGGAGCTGCAGCCTTTGGTGTGAAAGAAAGTGTATTTCAGAGAACGCAGGGAGGGTTTGGGTTTTATAGTGATGGGTCCTGCCCAGGTCCCATTCAGGTCCATTTATGCACATGAAGGATTCAAATTTGGTTAGTTCTGATTGATTGATACCGCTAAGCCCTGGTTGGGTGATGCAGCTGAGCCCTGATTAGCCAAGGCAGAGGGGCACTGATGGCTGGTTCATGTGAGTTCTGAGGGGGTTAGTTCAGGTGAACTGTGATTGGTTGGTTCAGGTGAGCACTGAGTGGCTGGTTCAGGTGAGCTCTGAAAGTCTGGAAGTTGACTAGAGGTGCGGGTTCTGGGGGGGCTCAGAGCATGTGGCCTGTTGTCGTCAAGCAGCCTCTTGGGGCTGTTGTAAACAGGCCCAGCTGGGCACTCAGGGTGGGCTCTTTCGGGTCGACATTTGTTCACAGTTTGTTTCATTGTGAAATGAAGGAACTGCAGGAATGTGACTGCGGCGGCATCGACGGCAGATCTGGGAACTGAAACTGGGGTATTAAGAGGCTTTTTCTTTTGTTTTGTTTTTTAAACCAAAATGGTCGATTTGAAAATTGAACACATTTTTGGTCTCAGTTGTATCATGCTGATGTCAACTATTTAATATAAAAGACCTGGCTTTTGCGTGGCCTATGTAACAACCAACATTTGGGCGCTACCAGGGCAAGGCTGTGGGGAGCACACATTCCCTAACCCAGCTCCCACAACCACCGAGGCAGGTGCTGTGGCCAGGCAGGAAGGCTGGGGCAACTTGGAGGGCCATGGAGGGCAGTAGGGCCAGTGCAGGGAGTGGGGAGGTCTTGGGTTGGAGGTAGCGACCTCCTGGCTTGCCATGCAGGGACCAGACAGGTTCTTCCAGCTTCAGAGTGAACCGGACGTGTGGGCTGAGTTCTCAGGGCTGGATGACAGCTGCCCCAAGTCCTTCTTGCACGAGGACAGGAAGAGCTATGAACATGTAAATAACATGAAATACAAGCAGTGTAGCTTTTTAAGAAAGGAACGTTATTCACAGAGAAGAAAAAAATGTCACGCTTGGGTTTCAGTGTCCAGATACAACCGATAGTTCACCTTCATCTGTGACACTTCATGGAACAACACATGAAGAATTTTGTTTTATAGTCTGAGGAAAGAAAGGTCAAAAGGTCTCCTTGGCATTTGAGGGCCTCCGGCAGGTTTCTCAGCCTCCACATGGTGGACATCTGGGGCTGGGTGGCTCTTGGTTTGGGGTCCCCAGCCTGTGCAGTGTGAGGTCTCAGCAGCATCCCTGGACCCTACCCACTCCATGCCAGGACCTTTCCTCAGTGGCAACACCAGTATTATCTCCAGAAATTGCCCAGTGCATGCCCCCACTGCCCCCGCACCAGGGGACAAAGTTGTCTCTTGGTTATCAACCTCTGGTCTCTAATAAGAGAAATAAAAATTCAACCACAAACATACTATCCAGAGATGTCTTGTATTGCTGGATGCGTGGACCCCGTGTCTGCCTGGCTGTCAGTCACCTGAAGATCCACTGATGCTAACTCTGTACCTGGACACTTTGAGTTAAATGGAAAGCATCTTATGGATGCAGCAGAGGGAGAAACACCCTTCTTGGTATCAAAAGTGCTAGGCAAGTCAGGTTCAGTGGCTCACGCCTGTAATCCCAGCACATTGGCAGGCCAAGGTGGGCAGATCACCTGAGGTCAGGAGTTTGAGACCAGCCTGGCCAACATGATGAAACCTCATCTCTACTAAACATGCAAAAAATTAGCTGGGCACGGTGGCATGCCTGTAATCCCAGCTATGTGGGAGGGTGAGGCAGGAGATCGCTTGAACTCAGGAGGCGGAGGTTGCAGTGAGCTGAGATCGTGCCACTGCATTGCAGCCTGGGAGACATAGTGAGACTCCGTCTCAAAAAAAAAAAAAAAAAAAAAAAAAAAAAGTGCTCTAGGCAGGTGCAGAGCGTGCTTACAGGGGATACTTGTAGCTGGGGCTGGTGATTGGGTCAGAGGCCTTCTTCAGGGCAGTTTATCAAGTTTTTATACAACAGGGGGTTGGGGGGCATCTGTATCATTAAGTCGGTCTCTCTATAATGTTGAGGTGTATCAGTTTCCTTACGCAAGAATTTCGTTTCTCATTGTTTTCATAATAAATATTTTGTCTTTAAAAACATCTTGACACTTTTTCACGTAAATCTGTGTTTTATGATAAGTAATTTATAACTGGTTTATTTTGACACCGCCAGAAACTCTAGTTGTTCATTTCACTGTCTCATCTGTCTGGAGACAGGGAGTTTCATGAATGCATCTCCAGTGCCAGCATGGGGAAGGTGCCCAGGCTTTGAATGGAACTGAATGCAGAGTTCCGGGGGCGCCGGGCAAGCCAGATGGCTTGTGGGCAGTCACTTCCTGCGGTCCACTGGGGCGGGGAAGGCCCTGAGGTGCTGCCGGCTGTGTACTGCCTGGCCCAGCTCCCTGCTCACTGCCTATGTGGGTCACCTCTCAGTGGGTTTCAGGGACATGGCAAAATAGACAGCTTCCATTTTGACTTTGAAACCTCGTGTGCCAACACTTGAATATGAATCTTTTCTTATGTATACATGTACATTTAAATCAGTTTTTGCAGTTAGAATATATTGTTTTGCAGTCAATCTTCTGTATAGCTTTATGTGTATTACTATAAACATAAATGTAGCTACAAAAATGGCATAACGTATTCACTAGGCACATATTTGTATATGTATGCCAAATATCAATGGTTCATTTCATGAGCACTTAAAAGAACCACATCTTCATGGGCTTGCTCTGTAGTTACTTAGCTGCCTATGCAGACCCCAGCATTTGGGTGGTGTGTGATTTAGAAGGCCGTCAGCACCTTTCTTTGCTCTGAGGTCATGATCTCTGAGCCCACCCTCCTCCTTGCACAGTCCCTGGAGAGGACTGCCTGGGAGCATGAAGCCCAGAGTGACTGAATCAGACATATGGACTCTGGATGTGAAATCCGCCTAGCAGCCCCGCTGTGTCTGGCACCACCATAGGGTGCATATTTTCACCATTGTTTCTGCAGGGTCAGAGTGGCCATCATGGTTATCACATAAAAATGTAACCTACAAAAATTCAGGTCATCAGCCCATAATGCCACTTTGTTTTATCTTGGTGGTGTCTTGGTTTGCTTTAGAAACATGGTTCCTGGGATGTGTCCCATTCACAAAGCCCAGGGTACAGGTCTGTGTGGTGTGTGTGGTGGCACTCCGGAAGCCCATAAGCCATGTATACATATATATGTATATTTCATATTATACATATTTCATATTATATATAATTCAAATATTATATCAAAATATGTATTCGAATATATTATATAATTTCTATTTGAATTCTATTTGAAATAAAATTCCTAGTACATTTCCTTTAGGTATAAAAGGAAAATAACTTATAGTAAAATGTAAATCTGTTAGTATTGAGCACACTCTGTGTGTGGAGCATCCTGAGTGAACACAGGTGTAGGCGGGCACAGGTGTGGATGTCAGGTGATTGAGTTCACAAATAGCTTTGATGTGGTCATGGAGTTTTCTGAAACTGCAAAACCTCTGGATAAAGTTCCTAAAACCATGGTCCACCTGTTTGATTTACACAATAATTTATTCTAAGAAAATCTAGTCTAGTTTTAAATTAGTAAAAAATTTTCTGTCTAGTTACGTGTTAAATGAAGTGAATGAGTTCAGATGCAGGTAACCAAGTTTTGCCTGTGGGTGCAGGGACATTTCTTGATGTGGTTCTGCTCCCCTGTTGTGGGTGACGTAAAGTTCTCTCCACCCACCTGGTAGGCCTGGCCATGTCCTAAGTCCTTCTCCGCACCATCCCGCACGTGCCAGCAGAGGGTGCTGTTGGGCAGGAAAGGCGGGACAGCACTCTCCTGAGCTGCTGTTCTGTTTTCACTTCTGTATTTAGGGTTGACATGTGTCCAAAGGATATGATGTGTGAAGATGATGGGGACATTTTGGAATGCCATTTGGAAGAAACAGAAGTGCAGAGCCAGGAAGGTGCTCAGAGAGGCCTGAGAGATTTCTAGCAAAACCCTGGCAAGCTTTGAGGTGCAGGCTCCCAGAAACATAGCTGCAAGGAGCATCCAGCCTAGGGCTCATGCAGACGTGACTTAAAGAATCGCAGGTGACCACCCTTGGGAGGCCCATGTCCTCGCCATGTTTCTCAGTGGGCTTCTGACTGGTTTGCAGGGAAAGTCTATGAGGGGAATTCATTCAAAAAGCCCCACTGTCATTGTCCACGAGGGGCTGGTGGATGTCTGCAGATTATCTGGTCCAACATTCACTTTATTTTTAATAACAGCTTCATTTAGGCATAGGTCACACCATAACAATTCACCATACAGTGTGTACAGTTGAATGGTTTGGACATATTCACAGAGTTGCACAGTGATCTCCACTATCTAATTTTAGAATATTTTCATCACCCCAAAAGCAAACCCATACTGATTAGCAGTTGCTCCCCATCCCCGCTTCTCTCCAATTCCTTGTAACCACGAATCTACTTTCTGTTGCTATGGCCACCCATCCTGGACATGTCATGTAAATGGGATCATATGACTTGTGGCCTTCTGTGTCTGGCTGCCTTCCCTCAGCAGTTTTCAAGGTTCACCCATGTTGTAGCATGAATCAGTACCTCCTTCCTTCTTATGGCTGCCTGATAGTCCCTTGTCTGGATAGAGCATACTTCATCCGTTCATCAGCTGTTGGACATTTGGATTGTTTCTGCTGTTGGCCATTGTGAATACTGCTGCTGTGAACATTCACGTATAAGTTTTAATGCGGATATACGTTTTCATTTCTTTTAAGTATATATGTAAAAGTGGAATCGCCTGGTCATACGGTAACTCTATGTTTAACTTTTTTTTTTTTTTAGTCTCAATCTGTCACCCAGGCTGGAGTGCAGTGGTGTGATCTTGGCTCACTGCAACCTCCACCTCCCAGGCTCAAGCAATTCTCCTGCCTCAGCCTCCCAAGTAGCTGGGACTACAGGTGTGCAGCACCAGACCCTGCTACTTTTCGTATTTTTAGTAGAGAAAGGGTTCCATGTGCCCAGGCTGGTCTCAAACTCCTGGACTCAAGCGATCCTCCAGCCTCGACCTCCCAAAGTGCTGGGATTATGGGCATGAGCCACCGCGCCTGGCCTTTGTTTAATTCTGTAAGGAACTGACTGTCTTTCACAGCAGCTGCACTGTTCTGTGTTCCCAGCAGCCATGTGGGAGGGTTCTGCTTTCTCCACATCCTCCCCAACACCTATTCTTACCTGTCTTTTCTGTCTTTTATGCTAGTCTCCCAGTGCAGGTGAAGCGTATCTCATTGTGGTTTTGATTTACGTTTCCCTTACAACTAATGATGTTGACCATCTTTTCACATGCTTATTGGTCATTTTATATCGTCTTTAAGGAAGTGTTTATTCATATGTGAATGCGGTTGTTTTTTTTATTGTTGAGTTGTGAGAGTTCTTAATGTGTTTTGCAGGCAAATCGCTCAGATTTACAAACATTCTCCCAGTTGTGTTGGTTGTATTCACTTTCTTGATGGTGTTTTATAAAACATAAAAGTTTTACATTGTGATGAAGTTTAATTGATCTATTGTTGTTGTTGTTGTTTTGTTGTTGTTGTGCTTCTTGTGTGCTAAGAAGCCATCACCTAATCGAAGACTACAAGGACTTCCTCCTGTGTCTCCTCCAAGGATTTCGGTGGTGCTCCCTCGGGCTCATGGGGGTCCGCGGTTCCTTCTGAGTTTCCTGAGGGCCGGGGCGGCTCGGGGGTGGGGGCGCAGCGCGTCCGCACCTTTGGTCCCCGCCGGCGCTGCCGGGACAGACGAGCGGAGGAGGAATATGTATTTAGGGCTCATTGGATCTTCTATTGGGCAAAACCGTTTGCTTGTTCTATTATTTAAACACAGTGTTTGGAGCCCTCGGCTAAGTCAGGGCAAGGATACTGCGGGCCTTGCTTCGCGGGCTTCGCGCGCGGCCTTCGTGCATCCCGGGCTGCTCCGGTGCTCGCCGCCGCCTGCGTGGGCCCCGGGCTTTCGCACCGGGGAAGGCCTCGCCTCCCTGCGCAGCCTGAGTTCAGGTGGGGCGGCCACGCCTGTGTCCGCGGCTCCGGTGCCGAGTCCCGACGCCATGCGCCCCACTCCCGAGGCTGTGGTTTGCGGGTGGCGGTCGAGCTCTAGGGCCCCCGGCTGGAGTTGGCCGCAGAGCCCAGGCGCGGGGAGGGCGGCGGCTCCCACCTCTAGGTTCCCGGCTCCGCGCCGCAGGGGTGAGCGCCCAACATGCCCAACAGAGGGCGCCGGCGCCCGGGAGAGGCGCGGCCTTGGTTGCAGGGGCCGGGGCGCGGCGGCTCCGGCTTTGAGAGACGGGCCGCTTTTCCCCGCGTGGTGCCTTCCAGGCATCCCGCGCCTGCAACACCGCAGCCGGAGCCGGGGCTCTGCGCCTCCCAAGGAGGAGGCCCCGTGCAGGCGCCCAGGGCCTGGGGTCAGGGGCTTGGGGGCGGAGGAGGCGCGGGGGCGGGACCCTGCCGGCCAGTCCGGTACCCGGGGGCAGACGGGGAAGGCGGGAGCGCTCGCAGTTCCCTCCTGGGGGGACCACACCGCCGGGAGCCCGAGCAGTCTGCGGTGGCCCGGCTCGGGCAGGCGGAGATCTGGGAGCATTTTCTGGAAGCCTCCACAGGCTTCTGGCGGACAGGAAGGACCCGGCGGGAGGCGCAGCAGGCGGGGTGAGGGGATCCCCGTGGCAGCCGGGACAGCGCGGCCCGAGAACTGAGGAGAACTGAGAGGGAGACGCTCCCGGGCCTCTCAGACCAGCATTGAGGAGCTGAGCCCTGCGGGCCAGGGGTTCACAGAGGGTCCCGGGCTGTGAGGGGAGGGTCCCGGGTGAGGGGAGGGTCCCGGGTGAGGGGAGGGTCCCGGGTGAGGGGAGGGTCCCGGGCTGTGAGGGGAGGGTCCCGGTCGTGAGGGGAGGGTCCTGGGTGAGGGGAGGGTCCCAGGCCGTGAGGGGAGGGTCCCAGGTGAGGGGAGGGTCCCAGGTGAGGGGAGGGTCCTGGGTGAGGGGAGGATCCGGTTGTGAGGGGAGGGTCAGGGGTGAGGGGAGTGTCCCGGGTGAGGGGAGGGTCCCGGGTGAGGAGAGGGTCCCGGGTCGTGAGGGGAGGATCTGGGTCGTGAGGGGAGGATCTGGGTCGTGAGGGGAGGATCCGGGTCGTGAGGGGAGGGTACCGGGTGAGGGGACAGTCCGGGGTGAAGGGAGGGTCCCGGGCCGTGAGGGAGGGTCCTGGGCTGTGAGGGGTGGGTCCTGGGTGAGGGGAGGGTCCCGGACCGTGATGGGAGGGGAAGATCCTAGGCCGTTAGGGGAGGGTCCTGGACTATGAAAAGGGGCTCCTGGGCTGTGAGGGGAGGGTCCCTGGCTGTGAGGGAGGGTCCCGGGTGAAGAGCAAGCTCGTGAGGCGCATTTACTGGGAATCCATTGCTCTGGCCCCGTCATGAGTGGGGTTCGCAGACTGAGCCAATCCCTACAACGCATGTGTGCCCTGGTGTCTGGGGGCAGCACAGACGTTGTGACTGCGCCATCTCGCCTGGGTGAACACCTGGGTCTCTCCGTGGAGTTAGGGGATGCCGCCTGCTCAAGAGCTGTGTTCCTAGTATGCGTGTCAGAAAAGCCATGCACCACCAGTGCTAAGCCACAGAAGAGCTGTCAATCTGTCAGTCCTGTCCTGCCAACCCTGAACGTCTGAAACAGCCAGGGAATCAGCGTCGTAGGGAAGCCCCTCCACCCTGCTTGCCTGGGCTTTCTCTGCAAGCTCTGTGCAGAAGGGAACAGGATCTGCCTGATGCCACCACTGTGGGCCCAGCGTTCATGGTGTCCTCATGGAAGCTTCGAAATCACTTTATATTAGTCCTGGCTCTTAAGAAAATCTATGTAATGCCAATTAGGCACTACTACTTCTTTTTTTTTTTTTTTTCTATAAAACATTTGAGGAAGATGGTGCAGGGTGGGCCCTGAAGGGAGTGGTGTCCTGCCTGGAGCTGCTGTTTAAGCTCACTCTTGGTGCTCTATATACATATCTGCCATTGCAGTGTCATACAGAATGTTCCATCGCCTTTTTGATTTTAAAAAGTGCTTATCACTTAGGGGAGTTTTGGGGCAGTGCAACTATTCTGTATGATCCATGACATTATGCACTTCTCAAGACCGAAAAAAAACTGCATAACAGGAAGCGTGAACCCTCAAGTAAATGATACGCTTTAGTTAATAATGATGTATCAAATTGTAATGTATGGGCCACCAATGCAAGAAGTTATAATAACTGTGGGAGGAAGCGGGGCGGAGGGGGAGTATATGAGGACTCCCTGTACTTTCTGCTCAATTTTTCTGTAAAACCCAAAACTGCTCTAAAATATAAAGTCTATTAATGTTTTCTAAAGTGCTTATATAAAGAAATTATTTTGATTCACTATCTTTGGGACCTTTTTTCATGAAATTTGTTTAAAGTAGTGACTGCTTTGCAGTGATGGCTCCATTCTTCTGGGATGCCTTTTTGACCTTGAGCAGCAGTTCCTGCCCTACTGAGCAGGAAGACGCAGTGAGTGGAAGGCAGGCCTGGATGCTCACATGGCCTCATGCACTGGTCTGTGAAATGGGATGGCATCTTGTATCATGGCAGTTCTGTCTAGTGGGAGAATGATAAAGTGTGCCTGGCACAGTGTGTACCTTCAGTAAGTGAGGTTGTCAAAAGCAATAATTGGGTTGGCACTGACATTCATCATAAATGTACAGAAGTAACATGTAGATGGTGAATTGATGAGGAGGGGCCCATGGAGAGATGGGTTTGTGCTGTGTACTTTACTCTTCTAATTTTCTTGTTCTCTTTGGGACTGTCCCTGTGGCTTCCATTTGGCTTCAGACAGGTGAGGAGCTGCTGCGTGTTCAGACCGGAAACCTGAGCTCATCAGCACACAAGCCCGGGCTCTTCTGGGGTATCATGTTTTGAGAAGATTTCTCTTTGAAATTTTAAACTCTCTTCCATTTGTATTTGTTGAAATTCTAGAGCTTTTGATAAATCATGCTAAAATGTTTAAATCACTTTTTGCTTTATCATCTTTTTATTTGAAAAGTCAAAATTTATGTAGGAAGCATCATTTTGCCACCCTGCCAAAGTATTCTAACTAAAACTATCCAAGATCCTTCAAGAAATACGTATGACTAACGATAATGTTTCTCCCTTTCTGATAAAAAAAGAAACTATAGTAACTTTAATCCCTAAATAAATAAAACACATGTGGTTGTGACCCACATGGGATCATCACTAGCTAGATACCTGTGAGTTAACATATTGCTTTGTTCAATTTTTGAAACCTATATTGAAGTACATGCCTTACTATAGGAAATTAAGCATTGTACAAATGGGCTGGAAGTGGGAACTACAAAGACAAATCGGGGTTGTATTCCAGAGGGCTCAGAGGGACTTAGAGTTCTGTGTCTGCTGATCCAGCCCCCTTGAGACTTTGCTGTGATGAAAATGGGTGTCACAGATGAGGTTTCCTCAAGGTCATTGTTTTCCTCTTATGTGGTGAAGCTGACACCTAACACTCCTTGTTGTCTTAGGACTTCCCTTTGAATGAATTCAGGTAGAGAACCTGAATAAAGGGTGTATTAGGACTCATAGTCAGAAGAGGCACTGCGAGGACGCATATCTCATGGCTTTACTTTAGAAACTAACCCGCAAAAGACTTCATCCCAGGAAGGTGGAACAGATGTACTTTTTCTTGCTCTTTTCAAGAGTAAAACAAAGAACCCTGGACTCAATGTAGGAAACACCCAAGGACAATTCTGAAAGTGGTAGGAGGAGGCAGAACAGTCACCGGCCTCAGGACCCAGGGAGCAGTGGCAGGATGGTGAGTTCCCAGGGCTTCTTTTGGTCTCCTGTGTCCTAGATGCAGGGCTTGTCTACTGTGGTGCGTTTGTACTGCTATAACAAAACATCACAGACTGGGTAATTCATTAAAATTTATTTCCCCATGGTTCTCAAGGCTGAGAAGTCCAAGATCAAGGAGCTGGCATCACAGGGTGGAAGGCAGGAGGGCCAGTAAAGCCTCTGTTCCAGAGGAGCCTTTGGCCTAACCACCTACCAAAGACCCTGCCTGTTCACAGCATTGGCTATTAGGTTTCAACCTGTGATTTTTGAGGGGACACATTCAAGCCATAGCATTCCACCCCCAGCTCCCCAAAATACATGTTCTTTTCACATGCAAAATACATTTATTCCATCCCAATACCCCAAAAGTCTTAGCTTATTCCAACGCCAATTCAAAAATGTAAATTCCAGATTCTCCTCTAAATAAGGTATGAGTGAGACTTAAGGCACAATTCATCCGAGGCATCTTCCTCTCCAGCCGTGGGCCTGTGAAACTGCACAAGTTCTGGGCTTCCACAGTACAATGGTGCGACAGGCATAGGACAGACATTCCCCTTCCAAAAGGAAAAATAGGCAAGAGGGAGTAACAGGCCCCAAGTAAGTCCAAAACTCAATAAGGCAAACAACATTAAACTTGAGGCTGCCAAATCATCTTTGACTCCATGCCCCACCTTCTGGACACCCTGGGTTGGGGTTGGGCACCCCAGCTCTCAGGCAGCCCTGCCCCCATGGGTTGCTGGCTCAGTTCACCTCAGCAGTTCTCCCAGGCTGGGGCTACACACTGGTGGCTCGGTAGGTCTGGAGTCTCAGGGGTGGCCCTACCTCCACAGCTGCACTAGGCATTGCCCTGGTGGAGACTCTCTGTGGTGGCTCTGTCCCTGCAACAAGACTCTGCCGGGGCACCCAGGCTATCCACAGCATACTTTGAAATCTAGGTGGAGGAGAAAGTCATGCCCCCACAGCTCTTGTACTCTTTGTGCCTGCAAAATTAATACCACGTGGACTCTGCCAAGGATCACTGCTTGCATCCTCTGGACACCTGAGCTATAGCTGTGTGACCAAGGAATGCTGTGCCAGAATGTGGAGAATAGAGACCTCAGATGGCTGTGGGCAGTGAGGTTGCATGGGTGTCCTGGGCTTCTCTCCCTAAACTGTTCTGTGCTGTGTTGGGCATGGCAGCCCTGAAGATCTCCGAAATGCCCTTGGGGTCATTATTTCATAATCTTTATGAATAACACCAGGCTTCCTTCTATCCATGCTAATCTCCTTATGGAACTAGGCCACACCGTTGGTTTTCTTCCCTAAATACTCTTTGTTGTTCTTTACATGTCCAAGCTGAGAATTTTCAGATCTTTATATTCTGCTTCCCTTTTAATTATAAATTTTGTCCTTAAATAATTTTCTGTTCTCAAATTTTACCATAAACAGTTAAGGAAAACTATTCTGAATACTTTTCTCCTTAGAGATTTCTTCTGCCAAATCATCACTCTTAAACTCTGCCTTCCACAAAGTCCTAGAACATGGGCACAATTCAGTCAAGTTTTTTACCACTTTGTAACAAGGAATATGAAAATACAGCATATCAAAATTTATGGAACACAGCTAAAGCGGTACTGAGAGGGGAATTTTTAGCACTAAAATGCATGCATTAGAAAATAGGAAAAGTCTCAAATCAATCTCAGCTTCTACCTCAAGAGCCTCTTTTCTACCTCTCTAGAAAATGAAGAGCAAAATAAACCCAAAGAAAAAGCAGAAGGAAGGAAATAACTGAAATCAAGGAAATAAAACACAGAAAAGTGGCTGGGTGTGGTGGCTCATGCCTGCAATCTCAGCACTTTGGGAGGCCAAGGTGGGTGGATCACCTGAGGTCAGGAGTTCAAGACCAGCCTGACCAATATGGTGAAACCCCGTTTCTACTAAAAATACAAAAATTAGCCAGGCATGGTGGCATGCACCTGTAGTCCCAGCTACTCATGAGGCACAGGAGAATTGCCTGAACCTGGGAAGTGGAGGTTGCAGTGAGCCAAGATTGTGCTACTGCACTCCAGCCTGGGTGACAGAGCGAGACTCCCCAGAGGTATCACTGCAGACTCTGCAGACATCAAAAGGATAATAAGGGGGGAAACTACAAAC
This sequence comes from Chlorocebus sabaeus, assembly GCF_047675955.1. Taxonomy (NCBI): domain Eukaryota; kingdom Metazoa; phylum Chordata; class Mammalia; order Primates; family Cercopithecidae; genus Chlorocebus; species Chlorocebus sabaeus. The sequence continues at coordinate 94,382,884 of NC_132906.1, forward strand.
ATCTGTATACACATCAATTTGACAACTTAGACTACTTTCTGAAAAAGCACAAACTACCATAACTCACCCAACAGGAAGTAGATCATTGAATAGCCCTATAGCTATTAAATACATCGAATTAGCAATTTCAAAAAAGAAATCTTCAGGCCCAGATGGTTTTTCTAAAGAATTCTACCAAACATTTAAAAAACTAACACCAATTCTACGCAATCTTTTCCAAAAAATAGAGGAGGAGGCAATACTTCTCAGTCATCTCATGAAGCCAGTATTACATTGACACCAAAACCAGACAAAAACACGAAAGAAAACTACTGACCAATATCTCTCATGAATATAACACAAAAGCCAATAACAAAATATTAGTAAATATATTTAAGCAATAGGTAAAAAGATTTATCCACCATGACCAAGTTTGGGTTTATACTAAGGATGCAAAGCTGGATCAATATTTGAAAATGAATCAGTGTAATCTATCGTATTAATAAACTAATGGAGAAAAATCATATAATCATGTCAACCAGTGCAGAAAAAGTATTTGACAAAATTTAACACACATTCATGATTAAAACAAAACAAAGCAAAACAAAACTCTAGGACAGATAGGAGTAGAGGGGGACCATCTTACTTATTAATGGCTACCTACAAAAAATACCCACAACTAACATGACACTAAATGGTGAAAACTGTATACTTTCTCCATAATATCAGGTACAAGGTAAGGTTGTCTGCCTTCATTGCTCTTACTCGACATTGTACTGGAAGTTCTAGCTAGTGTAATGAATCAAGAAAAGGAAATAAAAAGCATATGGATTGGAACAAAATAATTAAAACAGTCTCTAATTACAGATGGCATGATCATCTGATTATAAAATCCCAAGGATTCTACAAAAAAACAAAACAAATAAAAAAAAACTCCTAAAGCTAGCAAGTTCAAAAAGATTGCAAGATACAAAATAAACATAGAAAAGTCAATTGTCTTTCTTTATATAGCATAAATACCAAAATTATGGACACCAAAATTAAAAATACAATACCATTTAAAATTACCAAAAAAAACAAAAACAAAAAACACACACTTAAGTGTAAATTCAGCCAAACATGTACAAGACTTTTGTGCTGGAAACTGCATGATGCTGATGAGAGAAAAAGAGAAATCAAGGGAGATCTAAATGCGTGGAGAGGCATACCACATTCAAGGATTGGAAGACAAAATATACTAAAGATGTTTTCCTCAAACAGATGAACAGAATTCTTATCAAAATCCCAACATAATTTATTTTTGTAGATATAGTCAAGATTATCCTAAAATTTGTATGGAAAGTCAGAGGAGCTAGAATACCTAAATCAATCTTGGAAAAGGAGAATAAGGTGAGAGGAATAATTTTACCCAATCCCAGGACTTATTATTGCCACAGTAATCAGGGTAGTGTGGTCCTGGGCAGACTGAAAGATAATAGAACAGAACAGAGAACTCAGAAGCAGACCCACACAAATATGCCCAACTGATTTTTGACAAAGATGCAAAATCAATTCAGTGGAAGAAAGATAGTCTTTTCAACAAATAGTGCTGGAGTAATTTGATGTCCACAGGGAGACAAAAGAAGCATGAGCTAAGTTTTACATCTTAGAATTACAAGTTCTAACAATAAATTACAAATTTAAACATGAAATATAAAACTATAAAAGTTTTAGGGAAAAAATATAGTAGACAACATTTAGGACCTAAAGCTGAACAAAGAGGTCTTAGATTTGATGCCAAAAGCATGATCCATAAAAGGCAAAATTGATAGATGAGACCTTACCAACATTGAAAACTTATGCTCTGTGAAAGAACCAGTGAAGTGGATGAAAAGACGAGCTACAGACTGACGGAAATATGTGCAAACCACATAGCTGATACAGGATGAAGAAATCTCAAAGCTCGCCAGTAGAAAAACAAACAATACGCTTAGAAAATGGGCAACAGACATAGAGACGTTCCACCAAAGATGCCACAGTGATGGCAGAAGAGCCACGGAAAGGTGTCAGTCAATAGCAGCCAGTGGAGAAGTGCAAGGCCTGGGTACCACTGCACACCCTCAGGAGAGCTAAGATAAAAGACAGTGCCCACTTGGAATGCTGGCAAGGATGTGGCTAAACTGGGTGACTCATAAGTTGCTGGTGGGAATGTAAAATAGTATAGCCACTTTGGAAAACAATTTAGCAGTTTCTTTTAAAACACAATACGCGGCCGGGCGCGGTGGCTCAAGCCTGTAATCTCAGCACTTTGGGAGGCCGAGACGGGTGGATCACGAGGTCAGGAGATCAAGACCATCCTGACTAACACGGTGAAACCCCGTCTGTACTAAAAAATACAAAAATCTAGCCGGGCGAGGTGACGGGCGCCTGTAGTCCCAGCTACTCGGGAGGCTGAGGCAGGAGAATGGCATAAACCCAGGAGGCGGAGCTGGCAGTGAGCTGAGATCCGGCCACTGCACTCCAGCCAGGCGACAGCCTCCGTCTCAAATTTAAAAAATAAAAATAAATAAAAAATAAAAATAAATAAAACACAATACGCAACTCTCATATGACCCAGCAATTACACTCCTGGGAATTTATCCCAGAGAAATCAAAATTTATGTTCACATAAATACAGGCATATGAATGTTTATATTGTTTGTCATAGTCAAAAACTGGAAAGAACCCAAATGTCTTTTGGTGGGTGAAACGTTAAATTGCACGTCCGCACCGTGAACTATTGATACCTGTGACAACCCGAATGAACTCTCCAGAGAATTATGCTGAGTGGAAAGGCCAATTCCAAAAGGTTACTGTCTGATTCCCTTTACATGACATTCTTGAAATGGCAAAAGTGTAGCTGTGGAGAATGGTTCGGGGGTTGCAGGGGGTCGACAAGGGGTGGTCTGGGAGGAATGTGGGTGTGTCCAGGAGGGGTCACAAGAGGGTCCTGTGGGTGGAGGCAGTCCAGGTCTGGCTGCATCCATGTCAGTATGCTGGCTGCAGTCATGTGCTATAGTTTGACAGGATGCTACCCCTGCAGGAAAACGGTACACAAGGTCTCCGTTTACTGTTTCTCACAACTGCATGTGAACCTACAGTTATCTAAACAAGAAAAATCAGTTCACACCTATTCACTCTCTGTCAACAAACCCACATATACGCACTGCATGCCGAGGGCTTTACCAGTACGTAGAATCATGTGAAGTGGGAAGAGGGAAAAGGGCTTTCCTTCTAGGGAACTATGACCTTGACTGACTTAAAATCAATATTTGCTTCAGATTTGCAGGTCCAGATCTAAAAGTTTAAATTAGATGTCAGGGTAGGTTAATTCAATTTCAGTGACCTTGGTGTTGAGCCTTTGAAACACTGCCTCCCAGTTAAGGCTTGAATAAATAACAGTTCTCAGGTTGAATCAGGTGTGTTCAAATACGCAGAGCCGGGCAGAGGGAGGTGGAAGGCAACAGGCTACACTGTGCCTCGGGCTCCCTCCTGCTCTCCGTGAGCCTGGACTGAAGCCTCCTCTGGTTCAGGTTCAGAGACCTTACAGCCCCACCTCTCCCTCCAGCCAGGTGGGTGTGGGTGGCCCAGGGGTGCCTCAAGTGGCAGGTTTGTTTTCTGGGGATCCCAGTGTGATTGTGAACTTCCTACCTCACGATTTCCTACCAACCACCTCCTTCTAAAGGAGAGGTGAGGAGGAATCTCCGTTTTCTTCAAATGCTTGGGTCTCCCACAGACCAGTCACCGGATCCTCTTGGCAAAATGAAGACCCCAAGTGTTTAGAATCTGAGTAACTTTGCCTTCCTTCTCCTTATCTTTTCAATAGTCTGTGGATTGTTTGGGGCATATCTGGTGGGGAGAATCTGAAAGTTGAAAATAAGCGATCAAATGAAGGGTAAATGCATTACTATTAGTAAATTTCTAAACAGGGCAATGAATGCCAGCTAACTAGAAACTGGCATCTCCCCACCATTTGCTGTTTGGGACTGAAGTCATGTGGAGCAGGAACATAGCATCGGTTGCGTCAGCACTCAGGCGCCACTGTGCTGAAGCTCCCAAAACCTGGCGTTTTATGGTCCCAGGGTGTCCATTGTTCCAGCTTCCTCTCCACCAAAATGTCACAGCCACTGGCCAAAGACACGGGGTGCCCCGTGTGATCAGCCACAAAGCAGGCGACACTAAATGCCCATTTTGGGAATGGACTGTTTATACGGGGGGCGGTTGGTTCTCAGAAGGTCTAAATGGGATGGGCCCGAGGACTGCTGCTTCTGGGGGATCCTCTGTCCTGCGGACTGGACTTGGGCCCCATTCCTCCTGGAGAGAGCGAAATGGCCTCTGTTTACTTCAAGAGTTAAGTAAATACAGGCTTCCCTTGCTTGGAGCCCCGTTTTGGAATCAGTATTTTTACTTGGTGTATTTTTGGTGAACTGGAAGGTACATTTCCAGGTCTGCTTTTCTGTAGGAATGTGGGGAAGCGCTGGCCATCTGACAACTGTGTCAGCCTTGGCGTCCTCCTCCTCCAGCCCCTGTGGACAAAGGGTGGGTGGGGTTGCCTGGCCCCCTTCTCACTGAAGGAGCTCCCAGGGGAACATGGTCCAGACAACAGCACAGCTGCGAGGACGGGCTCCTCGGTGAGAGGTGGTCACTGGTGCTGAATTGACATGGTGTCCACCCCCCTCTCAAAAACCAGCTAACAGGTGTGCATGGAGCCACAGGTCTGCCAAGGGTGGTGGGAGCTCGAAGACCACAGTGCCTGCTCTGTTCCACGTAATTTACTTCTGCGGAGGCAGGAGCAAAGGTCAGGCAGAAAGCAGGGGTGGGAAAGATCCCGCCTGCAGACTTCGCCTGTGGCCGGTGGTTCTAGGGGCCTGGGCAGGAGACCAGTTCAGTCTATGTTGTGTCTGCCCCCTGGCTGACCTGGGTTCCCAGCCACCTGAGGCCAGGCCTGCCTTGGTCCTGCGTCAGAGCCCTCCCTGCCCAGGGGAAGCATAGACCTGGGGCTGAGCCTGACCCCAGCCAGACCCCAGCCTGACAGGAGCGTTCAGCCACCTGGGAGGGGCTAGGTCAGAGGGCAAAGGCTGGGAGGACGAGGAGGCTGCTAGGGCCCCGCCTGTGAGTACTCGCTGCCTCACTTCTCCTCCCCCTGCATGCTTCCAGGTCGCATATGAGTGTCTAGGTTGGGAAAAGGGTCTCTGCGTGGTCGACTTCCTTGCAAGAACTGTCTGCTGGGAGAACGCTGTGGCATGCTGGGCTTGGCTTGTGCACTGCTACCCTCGGAATGTCGTTTTATTTGTTGATCTTGTGCCTGATGTTGCGAAGTGAGGTGAGGCCGTTGTGGAATGTGCACTCATCCTGGGACTTGCTACACATTTCTCTTGTCACCTGAGGAGAGGGGAGGTGGCCTGGAGCCTGGGGCCTGCTCTGTCTCCCCGGAACTCCTGTTTCCGGGCCTCACACAAAACCCCATGAGAAGAGTAAGTGTGCCCAGCTTTGCCCACGAAGCACTGTCCTGGGCTTTCTCACCTGAGCCTTCTCACCTGTCCATACTCCTCCTCCCTGCTCCAGGACACCTCCTGGGGCTGGAAAGTGGCCGAGGCCACTACCCTTTCCTGAAACCCCGAGGAGGCAGCATCCCCGGCTCCTGCCAGCTGCATCTTGACGTGCTGTTGACGCTCTGCTTCTCACTGCAATGTGGAGGACCCATGGTTATTTTCACTCCCTCCTCATTTAACTTCACCATCCCTCGGACTTCGTGGAGTCCACAGGGTGAAACCAGAGGAGGGTTTGCCTGGAATGACTGCTTTGCTTGGAGCGAGCCTCCCTCTGTGCCGTGGCCCTCAGTGGGCTCTTCCCACCGGGCTCTGACTGGCTCCTGAGGGGGGATGGGTGGGCTCAGGGTGTTTTCAGCCCCAGTGGCTCTAACCTGCCCCGTGGTGGAGAACAGCTGCTCCAGGACCCCGGGGTGCTTTTTGTGTTCTTTATGGAGCTTGGCACGTTGCTGTGTAAATAGCAGGTACTCCTAGTTGCTGCTTTGTTGTGAAAAGAGAAAAGCATCCCTAATATCTAGAGCTGTGTGTGCTACATCTTCCTGCTGTCATCTGTGGGGCAAGCCCAGCATCTGGGGGGCCTGCGGGAGCCATGGGAACTCATGCTGTTTAGGGTGAGTTGGTCATGACAGCTGTGGCTGCCGGTTCCCGCTACGGTGGAATTCAGCAGCCACAGTTTAATGTAGATGGTGTGCCATTGGTGACATGGATGCTTGCATGCGTCAGACCTCCGGAGCTCTGCTGAGTGATGGGCAAAATGGCCAGGACCCTGGTCCCAGGCATAGCCTCTCAGGGGACTCAGGGACCCGAGGGAAAGCTGTCAGATGCAGCAGGAGAGGAGTGAGGGGCTTCGTGAGATGGGGACCCCGTCCCATTGCTCAGTGCTGGGTCCCCAGCGTGAAGTGTCTCACACAGAGGAGGCCTCACATGTCCCAAACCTGCATCAAAGCAGGATGAGTGGAACCCAACCCTCTGTCCTGGGTCTCTTAGGCAGTAGCCAGAGGCTCCCAGCAGCCCCTCAGGAAGCACCAGCAAACGGAGACATGGGAGCTGCACCTGACGTCTCTGATGGGGTGTGGCTGTTTCCATGGCCCATTTTTGCATTCAGGTTCTGATTCTCTGAACAATGTGACATTGGCTGATATTTATTTAATGCTCACCACATGCCAGGTTACTGTTCAAATCAATTATATGAATTTAATCCTCAAAATAACCCACAAGGTGGGGACTTTGTGATCCTGTTTTACAGATGGGGCTACTGAGGCAGAGAGATTGAGTAACTCCCTCAGAGTCAACCCCTGATAACTAGGATTGGAACCCAGGCAGGTGACTCTGGGACCCAAACTCTGAACCCCTTTGCCTTAAGGCAGACTGTGCTGGAGGCTGTTTCCATTCCCCAAAAGAGCCCCTGCGCTCAGTGTCTTGCGAGCTTTGAGTGTGGAAGCTAGGATCGAGGGCTTGTCTGCTGTCGGAGAGTGGCCACCTACACACATCCTGAATGTGGGTGCCTTTAAGATACAGATACCCAGGAAATCCCCAGGAACGTTGGAGAATAAACGTCAGCTCAGGTTGCCAGCGTTTAGACGCTGCATTTAGTCCCAGAGGATGGATGCCACACCCAGGGGCCAGAGGCAGTCTTCCCTCTGGCTTTTCATTTGGTTTCCTTTCAGTGTTTGAAATGTGGAAATCAAGCCTGGATGTCAGAGTATTGATTTAGTTTTCTTTTTTCCCAGGAGGCATGATTAACAAAGAGCCAAAATGGCAAACTGCGGGGAGGCCGTGGCGTGGGCTGTGCCTCGAGAGCCGTGCTTGTGGGGCTGGCCAGGGAGGGCATCTCTGGTCCACAGAGGCTGGTCTGTGCTGCAAAGCCTGGGCGCAGGCACAGGGATGACGGGAGGGTCCTGGAGTCAAGGGAGCAGCTAAATATCAATGCAGCAGCTTCTTTTTGCCAGAGGTCCAGGTTGGAAAAAAAAAAGTTACACCTTTTAAAAAATATCATACTTAGGCCGGGCACGGTGGCTCAAGCCTGTAATCCCAGCACTTTGGGAGGCCGAGGTGGGCGGATCACGAGGTCAGGAGATCGAGACCATCTGGCTAACACGGTGAAACCCTGTCTCTACTAAAAAAATACAAAAAAATCTAGCCGGGCGAGGTAGTGGGCGCCTGTAGTCCCAGCTACTCAGGAGGCTGAGGCAGGAGAATGGCGTAAACCCGGGAGGCGGAGCTTACAGTGAGTTGAGATCCGGCCACTGCACTCCAGCCTGGGTGATAGAGCGAGACTCCGTCTCAAAAAAGAAAAAAAAATCATACTTAAAACCTGCATTTGTTCTATACCCCGATCATCTTTTTAGAGCCAAAACATCAAGAAATATGGCCTGAAAAAGGCTCATGAAAATTCCATTCCGAGAATTAAGTGGTAATGACACTCTGAAACCTCACTGTTTAAAGAGATCCACTGATAGTATAACAGGACCCCTGATATAGTTATAAAATTCATTGTTAAAATCGGGTAATGTTTGCAAGCGTCTGGCCCACAGATATGAGGAGCCAGTCTTCAGAGGACGCTGGAGGACGGTGCACAGCTCCCTGCCAGCGGCTGCAGCTCTCATGCTGCTGGGACAGTGGCCAGATGCAGACCTGTGTGGTGCAGCGTCTGCTGCTGCTGCGGTGAGGGTGGCCACATAGGTGACGCCCTGCCAGGCGCATCCAGGCCCAGCCTCGCAGTTGTCCACTTTGAGGCCAGGTCTCCTGGGAATGCAGGCCTGTTGTCTACAATCTCACACTCCTTAAACTCCCCTGACCAGGACACACGACAAGGTTTTCCTATCAAACTTTACATGCATTTCCTAGGACATCTCCGGATTTCATCAGCTCCGAGTAGACCAAGCCTTTGTCCTTACACCCGGGAAGGCATTCGATACCCAGATCTGGTCACATTCTGCCTGTTGGTGCGTGTGTTAGAAGCACGTGTGTGTTTCCGCCCACCTCATGGCTGCGAGGAGCAGTGGCTACTGCGTGTTGTTCTTGTGATGGCTTTGTGATTTTGTGTGCAAAGCCTTGTTTACAGGCCGCCCCCGAGAGCAAAGGATAATGGTGCATTATCTATTAACGTGACCCTGGAGAGCTCTAATTGAACTGCACAAATGGAAGAATGCTCTCCCCACCAGCCCCTGCTGCTCTCAGACAGTACACTCAGCTCAGCAGGGGCTGCTCTTACAAATGCCGTCGCAGCACAGGTGGTCAAGGCTCGGCATTTTCTGGGGCCCCCGGTTTCCTTTTAGAGGACGCAGTATTTTCAGAAATGGAGTTCGCGTGTGTACTCATCAGTCAGCAGCAGTCAGCTGTGATGTCTCCGAACTGTAGAGGCTTTGGACTTTTTGGCCCACTTTCTACATAGAACGATGGAGATTTAGGATCTTACCGCCCTAGTTTAATCTCGTTTTGCAGATGAGGGGCCGAGGTCCCGGAGTCCTGAGCCACACGAGCTGGACTTCCACTCTGGGCTCCACGCCGCGCTTCCACTCTGGGCTCCACGCCGCGCTTCCACTCTGGGCTCCATGCCGCGCTTCCTCGCCAGATAGACGTGGCCAGTCGTGCCGTTTCAAGGTCTTATTCCAGTCAGGTTTTTGTTTGATTGATTTCTTTGTTCATGAAGTAGAATGTGATTTATGTATTACATATATTTCTGTGTGTGTTTTTATTACAATATCTCATTTTCATGGGCTTTTGTAACTTAAGTTACCGCTAACCTGTGACCCTTGTGGTCTCTCCTTCCACCACGTGTATCCTGATGTCGGGATTCTGCTTCGGTGGATGACTTTTGTGAAGTTAATTAATACACATTTCACTTAGAATAATGCTTTGAGCAACTCAAAGAAAGTGAATTTAATTTTATCACTTAGTTTTTATTTTATACTTAAAGAGCTCTATTTGACTTATTCAGATTTTTGCCATCAATGTTGTATATACACAAAGGGAAGCTAAGCAAAGTAACTTGGTTAGATTTTCCTAACATTTCTTCACATTCAGCATCCAGCTCTTCTGACTCCCTTTAACTGGGACGTTCCCCAGCCATCACCGTCAGTCTTCCTCAGATGCCAGTTTGTAGATGTATTTCTCTTTCCTTGATGCCTCATGTGGCAACAAATAAAGACTTGAAGCTCTTCCTGGGCTCTCGAGACCAGGCCTGCCGCATTCTCAGAGACGCAGAACCTTAGGAGATACGTGGACGTGCGTGGTGCGTCTGCGTGCGCTGTGTCGTGGGCTGGCTCACGCAGTTGTGCGGCTGGCATGTCTGACCTCAGCAGTGCAGACACCGGCTGGAGACTCGGGCGTGATTTCCGTGTGACAGTCTGTAGGCAGGCAGGTGTCTGCTTCTCCAGGGGACCCTGTCCTGTTCTCTTAAGGCCATGCAGGGATTGAATGAGGCCCAGCCCACTGTGGAGGGGCACATGCTCCCCGCGGAGCCAGCTGACTGCAGGTGTTAATCAGCCACACCCACCCGAGGCCTGCACAGCCCCCGGCGAGGGTCGGACTGGGTGGCTGGGCTGGGGCCTCAGCAGACTGACCCCTGACCCACCCGAGACCAGGCTCCATCCTGACCCACCTTCCTCATTTCTGTGAAATGCATCATTCCTTCCTGGCCACCTGCCCGGCGCACGCCCAGGCTGACCGCAGGACCATTTGCTCTTTCCTAGGGTTTGTTACTTCCCGTGCCTTCATTACCCCTGGGGCCTCTCCTCACACGGCTCCTCAGGCCTGGAACGCCCCTAGCCCCGCTTACGTGTGGGATACGTGTGCCAGGCACCTCCTGGTGGGATTCCAGGTTCTGCCCTGGGGCTAAGAGCACCTGGAGGCTCAAGGTGACTTTGAGACCCTCTCGCGCAGGGTCTGGATGGATCGTGGGAGAGCCATGAGTAGAGCAGCTGCCGTGGAAGCAAAGCCAGGGCGGGAGGACGGCTGCACCTCCACCCACAGAGCACCAGGGTCCTGCAGGAAAAGCAGAGGTCTCCTGTGGCCGCTATGCCTCTTCCAGAAACTTCCTTACGCACAGAACGAGCGTCGCATCCCGAATGACTGGCAGTAGTATTGTGGATAAATGTTAACCTGGAGGTTTTTATCTGAAAAGTTCTAGTTTAATTTTTAAAGTCTTGTTTTTACCAATTCTGCTTGTTCAAGACATACCTTATGCTTTTTCCCTCTAGTTTTTCTTTTAGAAAGAATTTAATGAATTGTGCTGGGATCACCCTCGTAACGTTCTCCCTCACCACCCCCTGCCTCCGAGTCTCTCCACTCCGGCCCCAGCAGTTGGCGTGTCAGTTATATTTATATTATACATCCTGCCATCTGGAGCTCTCATCGAGAATTTCTCGGACATGGTGTGACTTCAGTGGGTCCTTTGTTTCAGAACAAGTGTGTTCTCCTTACTCTCTGGCACGGCCTCGGTATTTAGGGGTTTCCTCTCTCTGGGAAGCTGTTCCTTCTCGAGAACATAGTGTGCTTTGTTCCTCCAGTGAGGGAGGTGGGTCATCCTGGGGGGAAAACTGCCGGCAGCTCACAGAACAATAGGACAGAGGATACTGTCCACGGCTGTCTAGGTCTGAGCTGTTCAAAGGTATTCTCTGCGTTTCCACGGGTTTCAGCTCTAGGTTAGATTTTCTCCCTGTTAGAGGGAACAGCTCATCCCCCGGCATCGACAGAGGGGAGTATCTGTTGGCAAGCGGGATGTCGAAACCCAAAAGCGAATTATTGGCAGCCCACGTGCAGCACACGCCCACGGCAACCAAGCTGCACGGTGGCCTGGCGTGGTGTGTCCACAGCAGCAACTGCTGGAAACCAAGTTTAGAATATCTGGAGTGCACACAGGCTCACGAGGCTTTCTGAATGCTCGTGCATGTCTCCGTCGTGGGAGATGCGCAGTAGACACATGGAAGCCTGTTCTGTCTGTGACGGCAGCAGCCCCTCCTGCAGGTGTGGAGAAGGCCCTCTGTCCTCACGCGTCGGGCTGCGGCCGAGGTGTCTGCGTCACCAAGGTCCCTCAGTAACTTCAGGGCAGAGGCCTTCTGTCCCGGACGCCTGCCCTCAGGGGCTGTGTCTTAGTCTGTTTTCTGCTGCTGTAACAGAGTATCACAGATTGGGTAGTTTACACACAATGGAAGTTTATTTGGCTCATGGTCCTAGAGGCTTGGAAGCCCCAGATTGAGGAGCTGCATCTGGTGAGGGCCCCTGAGCTGTGTCTTCCCAAGCGACGGCATCACCTGGCGAGACAGCAGAGAGGGCAAGAGAGCAGAGAGCCCGAGAGGGGACCCAGCTTGCTCTCAGAACTAAAACAGCACTTGTCCAGTCACAAGGGCAGGGTCCTCAGACCTGGTCACTTCTTCTTAGGCCCCACGTCCCAACACGGCGGCATTGGGGGTGAGGTTTCCCACACGTGACCTTTGGGGGACACATTAAACCCCAGCAGACTGCCTTGTCCCCTGATTATTTTGGTTGTTTCATTGAAACGTGGGTGTGATGGATGCTGGAGTTTCTCTCCCAGGCGGCGGCATAGGCCGTCATTCTGGGAAGGGAGGCTTTGGGGTTTCAGTGTCCAGGACTGTGTCAGTTTCCTATTGCAATTGACAGATCGCCGCAAACAGTGGCTAACCACACACATTCATGGTCTATAGCTCTGGAGGCCAGAAGTTCTAACACCAAGGTGTGAGCAGGGCCAGTGCCTTCTGGAGGCTCCAGGGAGAATCCTTTCCTTGCCCTCTCCAGCCCCAGGTGCTGCCTGCATTCCTGGGCTCATGGCCGCACTACCCAGACCCCTGCATCCATCCTCACATCTCCTCCCTGCCTGAGCCTCCCGCTGCCCTGCTGGAAGGACCCTGGGATGACCCTGGATCTCCTGGATAGTCCAGGGTGACCTCCCCAGGTCAAGGTCACTGACTTAATGCTACCTGCAAGGCCCTTTTGCCACATAAGGTGACATTCACAAGCACCAAGGATCAGGTTGTGAGCATTTTGGGGGCTATAACTCGGCCAACCCCAGTGGCTCTCTATGGTGGGTGGGGGCTTGGGTTGCACTGTGAATGACTGCGGACTGTGCCGCAGCTCAGGTAGGGACCCCGAGAGGCCTCCAGTGTTGGGCTGCAGCGACCAGGCATCGAAGCACACACTTCTGGGGATGTTAGGGTCCTCCCTGCCCCTCCCTCTTCCCATGCATTCCTACCAAGGGGAGTCTGCTATGCCTCCACGTTGCACCTGTTCTCCAGGTGTGTCCACATGAGCACACGGCAGAGCCCTGAAGACTTCTGAAGATGCAGGCTGCTAAGCCTTCTGCGTAAACCACGGCTTAAAATAATACAAAACGTGATGAAGTGACTCTGCTATTATTTTATTGTAATTATAATAAAATACACCTAGGCACTAATTTGAAAGTGTCGAGTGATCTTTGCAGGTATTCACTGCTTTGTACTTGGACAAGCATTTGCCTTCCCATGAGCAGTCTTCTGCCTCGGGGCTCAGTTGGCCCTTCGAGGAGATGCCTGGTTCCCCAGTCACCTGGGCAATCGTGCAGCATGGGTGGGGGACAGGGCCTCAAGTCTTCCTCTAAAATCTGAGGAGCTCTGATTCCTCCTCAGGGAACATGGTCGGGCCTGGTGGGACTGGGCCTGCCATTCGCTTCCTGCTGCTGGGGGCTTGGTGTGGGGTCCGAGGCCCAGGCCAGCGCCCATCCCTCCTGAGGCCCTTCCTGCCATGGCCTGGCCGGGACCTGTGGCCTTCCTTCCCCTATCTGTGGTCACACATACAGCTGGGCTGTTAAGGGCATCCCCACTGTTACTTCCTGGGAGCTGTGGTCATCCTCAGTGAGCCCCTCTGTCCTTCTAGTTCAGGTCTTTCCAGAAGGTGCTTCCTGTGACACTGAGTCCTCGCCCCAGCCCAGGAGAGGCCATTGATGGATGGCCTGCTGGGATACAGAATCAGAGGGGCCTCCTGCTTTGCTGTGACCATGAGAGACCGCTCATTCACCCTCATCCTTGCCCTCCCGCTGTGCTCCTCACTCACCTACCTCCTCCAGTTTCTGCCCTGTGCCAGCTTCTCCGTTGCACAGCGAGGGTACATGCACACACACATGCACACACAAACACGCTCACACACGGGCTCACACCCAGGCACACACACATCCATGCACAGACATGTGCACACACGCACACACACACTTTCATGCAGACATGCTGACACCTGTGCATGCACAGATGCACACACACGCATGCACAAACATGTTCACACACGTACACACGCATGCACAGTCACGCTCACACATGCACACACACTTGCATGTAGACATGCTCACATGTGTAGGCACGGATGCTCACACACATGCATGCACACACACAGGCACATGCACATACACACATGTACACACAGACATGCTCACACACATGCACACACACATACAAACACACATGTGGACTTACCGTCTAGTGAGGCAGTGCTGTCTCCTCAGAGGCCTGCATGTGCGGGTGGGTTGCGGTCCCCGTGTGGTGTCGGCCAGGCCTGCTGTGCTGTGAGGAGCCGGCCATGGGGGTGGGCCTCACCTCTAGCTGACCCAGTTGGTGGCCACATCCCTGGTGCCCAGGCCTGGTCCCTGGCCAGTGCAGCCTTCACACCTGACAGCACGGACAGACCCTTCTTGCCTAGACCGCAGCAATGAGGCACTCCCTCTCCTTCAGCTTGGGGCTGCTGGGCAAAGCACAGGCCTAGCTCTGGAGAAAAACCCCTGAAGGCCCCAGTGAAGGCCCCAGCTGCTGAGCTGTTCTCCCAAGACCCCCCCAGGCTCTGGGAGGGAAGGCCCCACCTCTACCCAGAGAGGGTATGAGGAAGGAGCCTGCTCTGTGCACAGGCTCTGCCTCTTTCTCCAGGGTATAGGTGGGAGGGGAATCCCCCAGGGAGCCAATGCCTTCAACACACAGTAGTTTGCTGAACCCAGAGTCTAGGCATCTTTGCCTTCATTTTTGGCTCTTCCAAGAAGAATCCCATTGGTACCCACTTCTCACCAAGCACCTGGCCTGTCCCGAGGCGGGGTGTGCTTCGCCTCTCTGAGCAGCTAAAAGATGTTTGAAGGGGTGAGTGAGAACCTGTCTGGCCCTGGAGCTCTGGGAGGTGGACGAAGGCGTTCTGGAATATTTCAGCTGGTGCCAGATCTGTCATGGCAGCCTTCTCTCATGCCTGACTCAGTTCTGCCCTGGGCACAGACATCCCCTCTGAAAGGGCCCGTAGCTCCCACCTGCCTCTGCCGCTCTCAGCAGGGAATGCCGCTGTCTTTCCACGTCCTCCTGCCAACCTGGGGCCCAGGCACGTCTCGTGGAATCTAAAGTTGCTTTTGAAGGAATTCTTTCTCTACGCGGCGGATTCCTGCTCCTCGTCCAACAGGGTCTGAGCACGCTCCTCCTCGCCAGGATTCTGGGGCCTCTGGCATCAGAGCAGGGCGAGGGCCACTGAGCCTCCACAGCTCCTCAGAGCTCTGCTCAGGACTCCACAGCAGGGCATGGCTAGGAGGGAATGACTTGTGTGGGGACCGGGATAGGCACCAGGTGGATCCTCAGGTCGGTCAGCAAGGACCCTCAGGGGGTCCCCAGGGCCACTCACCTCCCTGCACCCGTGTCTGCAGCCAGTCGTGCGTGTGGCTGCTCCGCAGCCTGTCTTGGTCCCTTTCCTGCTATCGTGGGTAGAATTGTGTCCCTGAAAAGATGTGTTGAGTTCTGACCCCCAGTGTCTGTGGGTGTGGCCTCGTGGAGGTGGGGCCGCTGCCTCTGCAGATGCATGAGCTCAGATGGAGTTGCCCTGGAGTAGGAACCATAATCCAGCCACTGGTGTCCATGGAAGATGGGGAGAGACACGGGGAGACAGGCTTGCAGCTGGGTCGGGCCACAGTCAAGGGTGCTGGCTCCCCAGAAGCTGGCAGAGGCAGGGCGGCTCCTCCACTGGCTCCGGTGTGCACGGCCACACCAACCACCCGCGTGCTCCAGGCCCCAGGGATTCCACCCCAGGGACGCAGGGGACTCACAGAGGCTTGGCCTGCAGCCCCCACTGGAAGGGTTGTGAGTGGGGATCTGACACATTCAATGTAACTGGGAGAGGTTGGGTTAACCGGGCTGCCTGGGAGGAGACGGCGTCCACTTGCAGTGCACCTCAGCACAGGGTTGCGGGGGGCGGAGGGTCCCAGCTGGGGCAGTGCATAGCCCACGATGGCCCCTGCCCACGGCGGCGACTCTTGAGATTCCCTTGAGGCGGCCCCGGCGCCCCGGGTTCTACAGTTGCCCACGTTGATGTCAAGCTTTGAGTTGTGGTTCTTGCCTCAGGAGCAGCTCTCCCCACCATGCAGGCAAATGGTCTCTAGTTAAAGTGAGTTTGCCTTTTGTTTTTTAACCAAATAAACCCATCCGAGCAGTACCCAGGCTGCCCCCAGGATGGCGTGAGCCCATCATGATGCTCCCTGTGACAGGGACCCCCTGCCAAGGAACAAGGTGCAGAATCCCACAGCGCCCTGTGTCTGCTCGCGTGGATGCATGTTACCATAACGTGCACATATAAAAATCATATACGGATTTCAGAAACTTTAAAATAGCCATACCCTTTGGCCTGTACCTCTACTTGTAGGAAATTAACCCAGAGAAACAATCAGATGTGAGATAAGGATTTGCCTGTGTGTTTCTTTGCCAGTGTTTATGACAGCCAAGAATCACTAGAAAACCTGATTAAAATTTGAAACACACATCCCAGGAAATACTCACCCAGCTACTTAAAATCATGCAGACGAGTAGCATCATGAAAAAATGTTTGAGTGAAAAATTTGTTACAAAGAATATACATTGCTGTTATAATTTTGTATAAAAAGGCATCAGAAGGATAAAAAGACCTCTAGGTGATGCTGTTAAAGTGTATTTTATTTTTATTTTCTGTATTTTCCAAAGTGAATGCAATGATTTTATAGTCAGACAAAAATACATATTAAGTTACTTGTTTTATGCATCAAAATGTAATGGTCATTTGTGTGTGAGAACTTTAGATGATGGAGTCCAGGTCAGCAATCCTGCCAGATTTTATCCCCAAAAGACCATCTCCTCACTAACTGTCCTTATCAACTGATTCTGCATTTATAGTTTATGTTAATGTGAATTCCAGACTTCCTTGCCCTGCAAAGGTACAAAAAAGTCAGAAGTCCAGCAGCTCCTCCTCTTCCTTCCTCTCCCGCCCCTCCCCTCCCTGTCCCCCACTTCAGAAGTGCAGTCCTTCAGTCGTCCGTGTGTGGACCAGGACCTGCTCACTGCTGGGACACAGGGACCTGTTCACACGTCACACTGGCCCCCGAGGGGGAGGTGCCAGCTTGTGCCCTCCCGTCACCGCATGGAGGCCATCACATACCCAGGTGCCATGTCACCTCTGCTGCAGCGTGAGCTCTGGGCGGGCAGGAGCCACCAGCCTTGCTCAGTGCTGCACCTCAGAGCCAGCCCTGGTTGTCCGGAATCGAGGGTTCGTTTCCAGATTTCTGGGGCCACAGCTTCAGTGCATCCCTGACATGCTGGGTGTTATCCTGCCGGGTTCTCCCAGTCACGATGAGCTTGTGAATTTCCTCACAGTCCTTTTCCAGTCTCCACCCTCTCTGATTCCCTCCCAAGACGTGGAGTGAGGCTGTGCAGAAAACACCTATGCCTTCCCTTCTGTGGCCGGGGCCACTGTGCCCCTCCATAGCCCTGCTCTCCTAGCCTTGGGGTTGGCTCTGGGAGCCTGGCCCTGCCTGCTCCAGCTCCCAATTCTCACATCCGCTTTGTGGCTGATCATCCAGAAAGGTCGGTCGGTCGCTATGAGGTTGTTTGGTATCCAGGTGTCGTGTTACCTTCAACCTCCCTGGGAGAGAGGCCGAGCCAGGGATGGAAAGAAAGCCGTCCCTTGGGACACACGGCTTGGGACCTTACCTAAGTGTCCTGGGTCTATCTGCCGGGAACTTTGTGGATGCCATTCCCCTTGCAACACTACAGACACCACAGGTCTGCATCTTTGTGCCTCTGTGTGGCCTGGGGCAAGTCGCTGAACCTCTCTGCATATTCTGTAAAATGCTAAAAACGGTGCCTTTTCCCAGCTCTCTGTGAAGACCAATAGTTTAGTGTGGGGAGCATCTGGCAGGTGCCTGGAGTGCCCAGTGCTCCCTAATGCCAGGTGTAATGGTGACAGTCGTTCTTTAGGCAAGAGTTAAATGATTTTTATGGAAAGATGGCATCATTTGTGCTATAATTTAAGGCAGAATAAAGACTTGACAGAGCTAGAGAGAAAGAACGACTTAGTTTAACAAATCAGCTCCTGAAATTGTGGGTGTTGGAAGGTCCAGAATCCGCAGGCCAGGGGCAGCCGGGGACTGGGAAGAGTTGAGTTGCAGTCCAGGCCGTCTGGGGGCAGAGCTCCCTCTTCCTCAGGGAACCTCTGTCTTTTTTTTTTTTTTTTTTTTGAGACGGAGTCTCGCTCTGTCGCCCAGGCTGGAGTGCAGTGGCCGGATCTCAGCTCACTGCAAGCTCCGCCTCCCGGGTTCACGCCATTCTCCTGCCTCAGCCTCCCGAGTAGCTGGGACTACAGGCGCCCGCCACCTCGCCCGGCTAGTTTTTTGTATTTTTTTTTAGTAGAGACGGGGTTTCATCGTGTTAGCCAGGATGGTCTCGATCTCCTGAACTCGTGATCCACCCGTCTCGGCCTCCCAAAGTGCTGGGATTACAGGCTTGAGCCACCGCGCCCGGCCGAACCTCTGTCTTTTTCTCTCAAGGCCCTTGATGGATTGGGTGAGGCCCACCCACATTATGTCACACGCTTTACTCAGTCTACTGACATAAGTGCCAATCTCATCTAAACATAGCTTCACAGAGACATCTAACCTAGCATTTGACCCAATATCTGGGCACGGTGGCCCAGCCAAGTTGACAAGTAATAAAGTCAATGGCCACAGAGACCAAGGGTCTCCACCCTGGTACCCCAACATGACATGTGCCAGCTAGAGGATGCTGGCCAGGGGACAGAGTGGATGGCACAGGGTTGAGGAAAGAAGCCAATAGCATGTGTGGAAATGTCCAAGGGGTGAAGAGGGAGATCAGAGAAGCGGGATGGGCCAGAGAGTGTGGCCTTTTCCTTTCATCTTGCTTTTAAGATGCAACAGATTTCAGCAGTGGTTCTCAAAACGTGGACCAGCACATTCAACATCCCAGGGAATTTTGCTAGAAATGCACAGCCTCAGGCCCCATCCCAGACCTCCTGGATCAGCAAGGAGCCATCAGAGCCCAGCGATGTGAGCTTAACAAGCCCTTGGTAGATCCTGATACAGCCCAAGGCTGGGTAGGCTGGAGGGCACCTGCCTGGCACTGGGAGAAGAGGGCAAGTGCTCAGGGAGTGTGGCCTGGGGCCGTGTGGGATGAGGACCAGGGAGAGTGTTTTGCCTTAGACTAGTGGAAAGGGCAGGGCCTGCATTTCAGGACCCTTCTGCCTGATGACAGGCTTTCCCTGAAGCTGGAGGGGTAGGGTTGGGGTGGGGGGTGGGCGACGGGGAGTGGTGAAGGTTCCCTGAACTGACAGGGAATGAGTTAGGAGCAGACCCATTTGAGGGCACCCATTTGAGACCATGTATAGACAGGAGGTAGCAATTGTGCAGTCGTAGGCACAGTGGGGTTGCTTCAGCTCTGGGCAGCCCAGGGGATGCTTGTCCACACAGGGAGAGGCTCCCATCCACACCGAGGCCTTTCCAGAGTCCTCCTTTCACTGGACTCCAAAGAGATTCTATAGAACCAAGTGAAACTGCTGATACTCAATACGTTTCTCATGTTAAGCAAAAACAAAAACAAAGCAGCCATTTCTTACAGATTTACTCAGTACTTTCTATCTGTGGTTGTTGTACTTCTTATTCTGTAATTATTTTTTATTATGAATTATTTATTTCCAGATCTGTCTGGCCTATCCAGACCTGTGGGAGCTATAAGGGGAAGTACTGTGTCACCTTCATTTTTTTATCCCTTTGGCCTCGCTCCGTGCCTGAAAGGTCACCACACTGGAACGTCCAGGCGCACATGTGCCACTGGACACCGGGATGTTGGGGGACTCACATGTTGCTGGATGCTGGAATAGTGCGCGCATGCTCTGTTGGACACTGAACTACCGGTGCATTGTTGCCGGATGCTGGAATAGTGTACGCATGCTCTGTTGGACACTGAACTACCGGTGCATTGTTGCCGGATACTGGAATGGTGCGCGCATGCTCTGTTGGACACTGGAATGCTGGTGCATTGTTGCCGGATACTAGAATGTGCGCGCATGCTCTGTTGGACACTGGACTACCGGTGCATTGTTGCCGGATACAGGAATGGTGCGCGCATGCTCTGTTGGACACTGGAATGCTGGTGCATTGTTGCCGGATACTGGAATGGTGTGCACATGCTCTGTTGGACACTGGACTACTGGTGCATTGTTGCCGGATGCTGGAATGGTGTGCGCGTGCTCTGTTGGACACTGGAATGCTGGTGCATTGTTGCCG
This sequence comes from Chlorocebus sabaeus, assembly GCF_047675955.1. Taxonomy (NCBI): domain Eukaryota; kingdom Metazoa; phylum Chordata; class Mammalia; order Primates; family Cercopithecidae; genus Chlorocebus; species Chlorocebus sabaeus. The sequence continues at coordinate 94,402,975 of NC_132906.1, forward strand.
GATACTAGAATGTGCGCGCATGCTCTGTTGGACACTGGAATGCTGGTGCATTGTTGCCGGATACTAGAATGTGCGCGCATGCTCTGTTGGACACTGGACTACCGGTGCATTGTTGCCGGATACAGGAATGGTGCGCGCATGCTCTGTTGGACACTGGAATGCTGGTGCATTGTTGCCGGATACTGGAATGGTGCGCGCATGCTCTGTTGGACACTGGACTACCGGTGCATTGTTGCCGGATGCTGGAATGGTGCGCGCATGCTCTGTTGGACACTGGAATGCTGGTGCATTGTTGCCGGATACTGGAATGGTGCGCGCATGCTCTGTTGGACACTGGACTACCGGTGCATTGTTGCTGGAAGCTGGAATGGTGCGCGCATGCTCTGTTGGACACTGGACTGCTGGTGCATGTGCACATGTTATTGGCACGAGCTGTAGTTCAAACTTCAGCCATTTGATGCTTGAATTCCCAAACCATTCATGGAAAAGGGTACTACTTCCTGCTGGAATTCTCTATCTTTTTTTTAACCGATTGGGGAGTGGGGTTGGGGGGGGTGGTCTTGCTACATTGCCCAGGCTCAAACTTCTGAACTCAAATGATCCTCCTGCCTCTGCCTCTGCTTCTGCCTCGGCCTCCGGAGTAGCTGGGACTACAGGCCTGAAATACCGTTTCTTTTTTTTTGTTTGTTTGTTTGTTTTTTTGAGACGGAGTCTCGCTCTGCTGCCCAGGCTGGAGTACAGTGGCCGGATCTCAGCTCACTGCAAGCTCTGCCTCCCGGGTTACGCCATTCTCCTGCCTCAGCCTCCCGAGTAGCTGGGACTACAGGCGCCCGCCACCGCGCCCGGCTAATTTTTTGTATTTTTAGTAGAGACGGGGTTTCACCGTGATAGCCAGGATGGTCTTGATCTCCTGACCTCGTGATCCGCCCGTCTCGGCCTCCCAAAGTGCTGGGATTACAGGCTTGAGCCACCGCGCCCGGCCAAAATACCGTTTCTTTAAGGAAGGGTATGTTACCGGTAATACCAAACCACAAAAGGATAGCCGCGGTTTTGGGTGAGGAGAGCTCAGAGTTTCTTGCACATGGCCCTGTGGTGGCGGCCATGGCCCTGCATAGACACGAGCTGGAGTCTGCAGGTGGCAGCCAGGACGCTGCGGGTGTCAAGTGCACATTGTGGCCTGGTGCCAACCATGGTGGTGAGGGTGGAGAGCCCCGTGCGTGCAGCGCGCTCTTCCTGCACCGGGTCCTGCGACCTTGGGCAGGCGATGCCCCTGCGGGAAGGGGCTGGTCCATCTCCGGCCAGCCACGGACCCACGCATGGACCCAGCGACCCACGGACTTGCTCACCTGGGCGCGGCGCGGATGGCATGCGGCCACGCGGAGGGGGCGCGCTCGGCTGCTGCGGCCTCTGCAGCTTCTGCACCTGCCGCGGGGCGGCCGGAGGTAAAGGGAGACGGCGGCCAGGCGCGGCCCCGCGGAGGCAGCTGCACTCGCTCAGTCTACTCGCGGCTCCGCGCGGCTGCCCGCAAACCGGGAGAGTGTGGAGACCCGGAACCGGGGGGAGGGGCGGGGGCACTTGTGCGGCACCCGCGGGGCTCCCAGAGGACCTCGGCGGTGACACGAATTTCTAGGTGACCTGTGTGGTACACTCACAGGGCTCCCAGGTGACCGCGGCGGTGACCCGCGGGGCTGCCAGGTGACCTCGGCGGTGACCCGCGGGGCTCCCAGGTGACCGCGGCGGTGACCCGGGGGCTCCCAGGTGACCGCGGCGGTGACCCGCGAAGCTGCCAGGTGACCTCCGCGGTGACCCGCGGGGCTGCCAGGTGACCTCGGTGGTGCACCCACAAGACTCCCAGGTGACCCACGGTGGTGACACGCCGGGGCGGGCGCGCGCCGCTTCCGCTTCCGCCGAGCCGCCCCCCGCCCCCCGCGGCGCAGCGCGCGCCCCCCTCCCGGTGGCGCGGAACCAATCCCGGGCAGGGAGGCGGCGGCTCCAGGCTGAAAGCGCTGCCGTGGCCCCCTCCCCGCCTCCGCCGCGCCCCCTCCCCACTCGCACGGCCCCACCCGCAGGCGCCCCCCGTGCGGAGGAAGCGGATCTGCCAGCATCATTTCTGTTGTGTCGGAGGATGAGGTTTTGGCTGAGGACTGAAGAGATGGCCCTGGAAGAAATGGTGCAGAGATTAAATGCGGTTTCCAAGCACACGGGTAGGAGGAGCTCTGGCCGTCAGTGATCGGTGCTTAAGCTTGACATCATGGGCTGAATTGTGGGGAAATGCGTCTGATTTTTGTAAGCCGCCCGCGTGTTCCTTTCTAGCGGTGGTAGCCGAGACATGGGGGGCACTGGTTGGTAGCTGGTGTGTTTTCAGAGGCTGTCGGCGATCGCGTGCTGCCCCGAATAGTTAAAATGACGGCACGTTGGTGTCACGGGCTCTCTCAGGGATGCTGGGTCTGCATGCGGAGCCATTTGTGTGTCTGAAATCTGCCCATCAACCTGCCCGTCCGCAGCCCTCGCAATGGAGAATGCACAAGTGCTTTCGAATTGAGAATGATCTGAGCCAAGGGCTTTCAGAGCTTGGGGTTTCAGAGCCAGGGGTGGGGATGGTGAAGCTACCTGGAAGCTCATTTTGAGGAGGAAAAAACCTGGACCAATCAGGTGGTTCTTTTCTTCATTAAATGCAATTTAAACCTCAGACAAATGTGTGAGACGGTATGGGTAAAGAGTGGACTGGAGGTTCATTTTCAGTATGAATCGAAATATTATTTCAAATAAGCTTTGAAGAGCAGTTCAGATCGATTATTTTAGGTGTAAGCAGAGACTGGGCTGACAGCTTGCATCTGGCCCTGGCTTTCAGGCGGTGGCATCTGAGTTCTCAGGCTGTGTTATGCAGAAGGGAGAGGCATCCTTAACTAGTTTTCCTTGAAGTGAAGAGGAAATAATGATATATCATTAAAAGTAAGTTGCCAAGTGTTTTGCCTGATGTTGCCATATGTTATGTCATATATGCCATTACTAGTTGTCTAACTAGTACTTGCCTGGGAGATTAAAATGTCGGTTGCTTGGTTTGGGTGTGGTTCTCTGTCTTTCTCTACCCACCCCGATGGATTTTGAGAGCGAACCAATGATTAAATCAGCATAAGCACCATTGTATGGGTTGGTCTAATCAAGATGTTTTTAATGGGGGTTTTGTGATCAAAGCTGCTAGGCTTATTGTATATGGGTCGAAAGAAAACAAAACCATTTTCATGCCGTCTGCTCTCTGATTCTTAGACTATCAGCTCTCTTTTTCTGAAGCTTGAGTGGAGCTTTTCCGTGCAGGGTTTGCAGGGTTTGAGTACGGTGAAGGGCTGTGTGGATGCCAGGTTCACAGGGAGGCTTCCGATCGGCTGCGGGGGTGGAGGAGAAAGCACCTCCTTGCCCTGCGTGCCTCTGCGTGCGGCTGGATGTCAGAATCACAGAGTGGGAACCGCTCCAGAGGGTGATGTCATTCCCCAGATTTTTAGGGATTGGGGTTTCTTCATGAGCTCCGAGAGACACATGCGCATTTTTAATTGTAAAAAGGCCGTCTCAGAAGAGCAGCGGTGACACTGGCCGCTCACTGAATGTCCTGCGAGCCAGGCTCTCAGTGTGGGCTGTCTCATCTGGAACAGGCAGTAAGATGTGCGTCCTCTCACACATCTGCGTTACTGATAATTGCATGCTTCACCAGGACTTTCAAATCCAGCTTACCAGGTATCTTCGGTTATGAGCACCCTGCAGTGTGTAGTTAGGGGAGGTGACCCTGCGCCACACTCCACTTACCGCCCGTTAACACTGGCCTCTTCCTTCAGCACAAACCCACTTTCTGCTCACGCTGTGTGTAAGGTACCACTCAGTGGAGGCAAGTTATTAGGTTGAGAGGCTGTGAAACCATCATGAGGGGGGTTTGTGGTGCAATATTGACATGACGCTACCACAGGGTGTAGGGGTGTGTGGTGCACATTCTCTGGTAGGGGTGAAGGTCAAGGTAAACCTGATCCCCACCTCGGGTTTAAATTCCAAGCACTTCCTCAGGAGACTTCCCCACCTGCAGCCAAACACCTTTCAGCTCGAGGTCATGGAGCTGCTTCTCCTTCGGGGATCATGCTAGGGTCCGTGCCAGGTAAGAGCTGATGGCAACAGGACACTGATGTGGCAGCTGGCGTAGGTCCTCAGGACAGTGGTGGGGCTGGGTCACAGCTGAGGGATTGCGTACAGCGGCTGGCCTTAGAGCAGCTGCCTCATTCAGCTGCACAGAGCCTCACCCTCTATAGATTCACTCCAAGCACACAGGCATTTTATCTTTGCTGCTGTCCAGGACATGCTGCTGCTGTGTTTTAATTTCAGATTTATGCATTTCTTCTGTCACCTAGAACCTTCATTATCTAGGCTAATCTGCATGTAAAGGAGGATAATGTGTGCTGTCCATATGGTCTGTGAATCTGTAGCCTTTGACCTTGAGAACTGACATTTTATATACTCTTCTAAACCTGATCTTTAGTAACAAGGCCAGGGGCACTTTCCAGTGGCAACTTCCCCTTGACCCCCCTTCTATGTGCTAGGGCTCGTTTTCATCTGTTTTTGTTTTCTCTTTGGAATTTTAGTAATTGGTGAAAAGGTAGAAGACATTCGAGGGAGCAATGCTATGGATCTAGTTGATTTAAGCATTTGATGAAACAGAACAGTGGTCCTCCAACTAGAGCATGTATCTGCATCACCTGGGGGGCTTGTTAAAGCACAGGCTGCTGGGCCCACCCTCAGAGTTTCTGATTCAGTAAGTCTGGGATAGGGTCTGAGAATTGACATTTTTTAAGTTCTTGATGAAGTCCTTCAGGAATCAAACTTGGGGAACTGCTGTAGTAGAAAAATCTTTAAACCTAGCCCCACCTTTTCCATTAGTTGATCTCATACTAACTCTTGTCACAGACAGATGATGATAAATGGGTAATGCATGGATAAATGAGTGGATGGATGGATGGATGGATGGGTAGATGGGTGGGTGGGTGGATGGATGGGTTGGTGGATGAATGTAGGGTGGATGAGTGGATGTGTAGGTGGATGGATGGATGGATGGATGATGCCTACATAAGGAAGCTTCCATAGAAACCCAAAGGACTGGGCTCGGGCAGCTGCCCGAGGCTGAGTGCAAGGAAGTTCCTGGAGGGTGGCGCCCTGGGTGGGCTTGGAAGTGTCATGCCCTCCCGCGTGCCTCACCCTGTGCCGCTCTTCACCTGTATCCTTTGTGACGTCCTTTATATTAAACCAGAAAATGTAACTAAGTGCTTCCCCAAGTTCTGTGAGCTGCTCCCGCAAGTTAACCCAACCCAAGGAGGGGTCGTGGGACCCCTGATGTGTAGCCAGCTGGGCAGAGGCACAGGTCACAACTGGGGCCTGTGGTTGGCATGGGAAGTGGGAGGTCTGAGCCCTCACCCTGCTGGTCTGACGCTGTCTCCAGGTAGAAGGAGTCAGAATTGAACTGGGTCACCTGCCTGGCATCTGCTGCAGAATTGATTGGTGCAGAACTGATTGGTTGCCTGTGGTGCAGAGAGACCCCACACACTTCTTGGTGTCTGGGGGCCATGGAAGTCTTCTGTGTTGACTGTTGCAGGGTGAGAGCAGAGAAAAACAGTTTGTTCCCCTCAGTCATGAAGCCTCCAAGTTGCACCAAGGTTGTGAGAAGCTCACCTGAAGCAAAATCGCGGTGGTCGATTTTGGAAAAAGGAAACATAGGAAGTAGACTTGCCTCGTTCTCTGATACTCCCGGCCAGCAAACCCTCAAGATGGGTGTCCCCGCGCCCGCGGGGTATCTGCCTGCCGTGGCATGGAGCCCTCTCTCTCTCATGGCCACGTGACACACAGCTGAGGATGGCACCGTGACAGTGTTTGTGTTATGGGATTGAGAAGCCCTTGGAGTGTGCGAGGCTGGTGTGTCCCTGAAACGGCAGGCTGGTGGCTTCCACAGCAGGATCTTGGTCTGCTGGGGCTCCGGTAACACAGTGCCGCAGGCTGGTGGCTTCAACAGCGGATGTCCATCTTCTCACAGTCCTGGAGGCTGGGAGTCCAAGGTCAAAATGTCACAGGGCTGATTCGTCCTAGGGCCTCTCTCCTTGGCGTGTAGATGTCATTTGTCCCTGTGTCCTCACATGGTCGTCCCTGTGTGCGCGTGTCTTAATCTCCTCTTCTTAAAAGGACACCAGCCCTGTTGGGTTAGGGCCCATCCTAGTGACCTCATTTCAATTTAATGAACTGTGTAAAGCTCTTGTCTACAAATGCAGTCACACTCTGAGGTGCTGGGGGTCAGGATGTCAATGTATGAGTTTGGGGACAATCGGCCCGTGACAGGCAGACACGTGTGGGCTGCAGACCCTAGATGGCGGGTGGTGTGGGTGACAGGGTTCTGGGTGCAAGTGAAGGCCAAACTGACGGAGCTTGTGAGTAAAGGAAGAGTGGGGTGTCGCCCTCCCTGAGCGAAAGCTGTGGCCGCCTCCTGTCCTTAAGCTCTTCCTGGGAAGGGGCCTGTGGCCTGAGCGGTGGGCTGGGGGACACAGCAGCACGGAGGGGCTTTCGGGGATGAGGGAGCGTCTCAGGACCACCACACAGGCACAGCTGTCCGGATACCCCAGTTTCAGGTCTCAGAGGAAAAACTCTGGGGGGATGCGCCCAGGAGGCAGGGGGCGCGCATTTCTGTGTGGAATTGAAGACCTCTCAGTGGAGAAGGTGCGGCTCCCTGGCAAAATGCCACCTGCTCATCAGCCCGCCCAGCAGTTTCCGACGGATGCCTTAGCACTCCCCTCTCATGCCCCTGCCTTTGGCCTCAGTGACTGGCGTCTCCTCAAGGAGCCGTGATTTCTTTGTCGGTTTTTTTTTTTTTTTTTTTTTGGAGACGGAGTCTCGCTCTGTCACCCAGGCTGGAGTGCAGTGGCGTGATCTTGGCTCACTGCAAGCTCCGCCTCCCGGGTTCCCGCCATTCTCCTGCCTCAGCCTCCCGAGTAGCTGGGACTACAGGCGCCGCCACCTCGCCCGGCTAGTTTTTTGTATTTTTTAGTAGAGACGGGGTTTCACCGTGTTAGTCAGGATGGTCTCGATCTCCTGACCTCGTGATCCGCCCGTCTCGGCCTCCCAAAGTGCTGGGATTACAGGCTTGAGCCACCGCGCCCGGCACTTTGTCCGTTTTTTAAATGTGTTGAGGCCCTTTAGAAGGAAAACCATGCAGCCAAATGAGGTAGACGTCTGTGCAGGTTGCTCTTTTGTAACATGAAATTTAGGTCTCCAATTAGATGAGTGTGACTATAAAGTATGGAAACATTTTTAAAGAACAATTAGCTTTCCTGGGATGTTGTGTTATGGATCTTGTTACTAGGGATTCAGGAGCGGGTTTCTGAGATTTCAGCGGAGAGAGGCTTGTGAGGAAACAGTGAGTTTTTTGAGCATCCTTGGCATCCCATGTTGCCAGCCTTCTGTGATCTGACGCCACAGCTCAGTGCGTCCCGAGAGCTCCTAAGAATGCAGCGCTCGGGCCTCCTAGCTGGGTGAGTCCGACGCCCTCCGTGTGAAGGCGGCACGAGCACGGCCCCACGTGTGGAACTGGAGGCAGACTGATGAGCTCCCAGGGATTTCAGTTCCAGCCTGCTCTGAGGACGGTGGGGGCTGACCCTGTGTTTGCTTGGAGCGCCCTTCAGGGAGACCTGTGGCTCCAGGGGCTGGCGCTGAGTGACCGCAAGTCAGGTCTCAGGAGTGAGCAATGCCGGGCAGCACCTGAGAAGGGGACACCTGTGAGGTTCGTTCCGAGTTTCGTGGGGACTTGTGTTGGCCACCGCCTCCTGAGTTGCTGGCCCCTTTTCACACACTTTTGCCTTGGGATAGTGGCCGCCTTCCAGTGTCTTCCCGATCTCCCTCCTCAAAGCCACTCCTGACTCTTCCACTGCCCCCTCTGACCTCAGCCCCTACTGTTTCATCAGCTCCTGTCCTGGCACTTCCTCACCTGGTGCCTCATCGCCTGGCACTTCCTTACCTGGCGTTTCATCCTCACCTGCTACTCCACATCCCCTGCTGGCTGCCTCCTCCCTTAGTCTTATGTTTAGAGTTCCCTGCATTTGGCATTCCCTAAGGGTAAGACCACCTTCTACAGTGGTGCGAACTCCCCGTCAGAACTAGGGGCGCCGGGTCCACAAAGGCCCCCGGGCATGGCTAACCTCTGAGTCCGCAAAGCGTCTCACATGGCTGACCGCCAGGTCTGCAGGGGCCCCCGGCGTGGCCATCCTCCGAGTCCACGAAGTCCCCGGCGTGGCCAACCTCATTGGACGAGTTTGCTTGGACCTTTGCGCCCCTGGCATGCTGCTGTTCTGGTGCTTTTCGTACGCTTGGCCCCTTGGGTATGGAAGACACACGGATTTTAGGGATTCTATTCATTTTGCAGACGTTCTGGGGAGCACATTTGTTGATCATTGATACCAGCTGAATACCAGAGGGTGCACTCCAGAATTAGGACTTTAGGGACTAGTAAATATGAGGGAAGCCGGCTCGGGAGACCTGCTTTCGCTGTAATAAAGAATGAGGCACAAGCATCACAATCAGAAGTTCTCCCAGCTTCAGCTGCCCGTGAACGGCATGCTGTGTCTGATAAACACATTTTCATGAGTAGAGAATACTTTTAACAGACCCTAGGGTCTATTGATTCATAATTTAACCAAATACAGTTTCTGGAGCCAAGTTAGTTCTGCAGCCTAAGTATGGAAAGCTCGGCTGCTTTGTCTGTGTGTTTCGCTTCCTCCGCCACCCACGACGTGCAGGCAGCACTCTCAACGTAGCCCCTTCTTTCACCAGAACTATCGTCTCCGCATCAGCTCGCGTCACCGTCCGTAGAGTTGGAAGGATACTACTGTAAGTAGTATTTTCACACTTCTACCTTTCAGATTAACTCAGAATGTGTCTGGTCACATTCATTTTATAACTCTGGGTGTGGAGAAATTAGCATCTCTTATGCCTTTCAGAATGTTTACAAGCTAACTGCCCTTGTCTGATACACACACAAAAATGGAGCTGCCTACATTGGAATTCTAGCGAAGTAGTGAAGTTAGAACGTCTAATGCCTTGTGGTCATACGTGGATAAGATGTGGGATGAGGCTTTGCACCTTGTGAGATTAGCGGGGCCCACTGTGAAGAAGGGTTGCGTTGACTATTAGGTTAAAATCCTGGTGCTGGACCCGTGACCTGTGAGGTCAAATCGGACGCACAGGCCTCCCGGGCAGCGGAAAACCCAGAGGCAAGGACCTGGTCCGCCAGGGCTGGTACTGAGAGGTTGGGGTCACCCAGTCTGACAGTGAGGGGCTTCCCAGTGCTGCTGTCACTGCCCTGTTGGGGCTGCATGGGGAAGTCATTGGTCTCCACACAGCTCTGCCATCTGTGACTGTGAATGTGACTGTGTGGTGCCTCGGTTTCCTCATCTGCAAAATGGACTCAGGAGAGCACCTACCTGCTAGGGTTGATGTGACGATCAAATGAGTTAAATGAGTTAAATCTGCATGAAAAACACTTAGAAGCACCCGGCAGACAAGAGGCTCTGGGGAACTGTTTGCTGTTAGGGTCACTTGTGCACGTGGTTAGTGCAGGCAGGTGCTGGCCATGAGCTCCTGTGCACAGCAGGGAGCCGCTGCCATGGTCATCCTCACATACAGTCAGGTGTGTGACCACAATGATGATCCCAGTAATGAAGTATGTGGGGATTTTCCAGGTAAATGAGAAGGAAAAGGAAGGTTCTGAGAGGAAGGGTCTGTGGTTGACCTCATTACGGTCACATGGTGATAGAGGTGACATCTGTGGTCACTATTCTCACAGATGCCCAAGGTCACAGAGAGCACGAGCCCGGGCTTCAGCACACAGCACTTTGCAGGCCGCTCTGCCATAGCGAGCTGCTGTCCTCCCTTCCTCCCTCCCCCACCCCAGGAGCCTTTGTCCAGCATAGGTCCCAGGAGATACCCAGTGCTGAGAAGAAACCGAACCTTTGGGAGGAGACACTCAAGAAAACTTAACACTTGTGAGTTTGAAAATACAAAAGAGCCTATTGTTCCTCCTAAATTATGGGATTGGCTGGCGTTTGCATCTAAATTAGGCTCTCAGCAAATGTTCTGTTTTTTGTTTTTTGTGGTTTTTTTTGCTTTACTCCATTATTAATAATGTTAAAGAAATGAGACAAATCTCCAAAGCATGAAAACCAATTTCTCAGCGTTAGTCCTAACACACAATTGTGCTACTTAATTCCCTAAAGGAAAGAACTAGTATTAAGTTTCATTAATGACATTTTTGGCAATCTGTTAAGGATGGTGAGGTAATGCCCCAAACAAGACTTCGTTTTTGTAAGAATGCCTTATCTCTTAAAATGGAACTTGTCATGGACATTGAAGAGAAGGATTCCAGCTGGAACACCTGTTAAACGCTGCACAGGGGACCACACGCGGCTCCGGGCTCGGTCTTCAGGTCTGTCATGGGGCGGCAGGGCTGGGGTGGAGGGCAGTGTGTGATGCTCAGGCCGGGAGCAGCACTGGGTCACCTGCACCTCTGAGGCCAAGCTGTGTGGCCTTTCCGGCCATTCACCAAAGGTGCCTCCGCCAGACCAGAGCCACGACCTTCCCTGGTGGGTCCCGGGCTGGGACTGAAGGAGAGGAGGGGTTGCTCGGTGAGTGGCCTCTCAGACACCAAGACAGGAAGACGACGGAGCCGTGAGGAGTCACACACCAAACCTGACGCACAGGCCCCCGGGGCAGTGGGAAACCCAGAGGCAAAGACTGGTCCGGCAGGGCTGGCGCAGGGGGGTTGGGGTCGCCCAGTCTGACAGTGAGGGGCTTCCCAGCGCTGCTGTCACTGCCCTGTGGGGGCTGCGTGGGGAAGTCACTGGTCTCCACAAGCATGCTCTGTCCTTCCCTGCACCCCACGCTTTACCGAGAGAGAGGAAACAAGACACCTCCGTCTGTGCCTCACCCCCGGTGCGCACGGCAGCTCCCACCCGCATCAGCCCAGGAGCGCCGAATTTTATTTTATTTTATTTCATTCATTTATTTATTTATTTATTTATTTATTTATTTTATTTTATTTTATTTTGAGACAGAGTCTCTCTTTGTCGCCCAGGCTGGAGTGCGGTGGCGCAATCTCGGCTCACTGCAAGCTCCGCGTCCTGGGTTCATGCTGTTCTCCTGCTTCAGCCTCGGAGTAGCTGGGACTACAGGTGCCGCCACCACGCCCGGCTAATTTTTTGTATTTTTAGTAGAGACGGGGTTTCACCGTGTTAGCTAGGATGGTCTCGATCTCCTGACCTCATGATCCACCTGCCTCGGCCTCCCAAAGTGCTGGGATTCCAGGCGTGAGCCACCACGCCCGGCCAGTGTTGAATTTTAAATCACCCAACAGCTCATTTAAGACCTGCCCTAAACAACTCCCTACTCCACGACTAATGGAGTGGTTAATGTAAAACTCTTTTCCTGCCAGAAATGATACCATTTATTGATATGGATTTCTTAACAGTAGCTTGGGGCCACATTGTGTGAAATAGACTCCCGGGGTTCACAAAAGTCAACCCGCTTCTCAGGGGCCCAGCCATTCTGGAGCCTCCCTGAGGCCAAGCAGTGGGGTGACAGGAAGAACTCGGATCTCACGTGGGTTTTTTGTGTTTTCTCATGGGGGGGCTACCAAGGAGCTTAGGGAGGAAGCGGCCCCCGCCAGCCGGGAGAGGACAGCTGGGTGTTCACGATGGTTGCTGAACCCAAAGCTTGTACGCGCCACATATGAGAAGAAATGAGCCGATCGTGAGCGAGCTTCCTATCTCAGGACTGATTTTTGAAAAATGGTTTTAATTAGTAACATCTTTAAAACATATTTAGATGTTTAGGACGTTGAATGATGAACGGGTGTGCACATCCGACCTGCTCAGCTGCAAGTGGCCCTGCCATTCCAATTTCTGTGACTTTCCTCAGCACCTTAACCACGCACAGGGAAGGAAAGGCAGAGAGAGAGGTTTGGTGCTGACCCCAGAGCCGACCCTGATGGCTCCTGTGCCCACCGCTCCCTGCTTCCGTGAATACAAAGCCTGTTCTGCGTCTGTCCTTGTGGATGGAACCAGCATTTAGGGCTTGATTTCCTGGTTATTCAAAGAGGCCCTTGGAGGATCACCTTAGGTCAGGAGTTGGAGACCAGCCTGGCCAACATGGTGAAACCCGGTCTCTACTAAAAGTACAAAAATTAGTCGGGCATGGTAGCAGGCATCTGTAATCCCAGCTACTTGGGAGGCTGAGGCATGAGAATCGCTTGAACCCAGGAGGTGGAGGTTGCAGTGAGCTGGGATCATGCCACTGCACTCCAGCCTGAGGGATAGAGCAAGACTCTGTCTCTAAACAAACAAACAAACAAACACAACCAAAGAGGCCTGAGCTCTGGAAACACCACGCGAACTGCGCCATCTGGTTCCCCATTTTCATGTGAGTCAGGTTAGGGCTTACCTGTCCTGGGCTCGCACACAAGCCCCTAACAAAACGGGGCTCGTGGTCTCTGCTCCTGGGTGGCTGAGACATTGAGCCTCTCACCCTGTTTTCCTCTGTAGCTGTTTTGGGGGATGCAGCACAGAGAACAAGCTTCCGGCCGCTTCAGGGGGCGGCGGCCTTGGGACCATCTTGTTGCATCTGGGTGGTGGGTGTGGAAGGCAGGAGGGGGATGGTGTGTGGGGCTCTGTCTTTCCTGGCAGTAGCCGGCTCTCAACACCTGTAGCTCTCAGAGGAGCAAACCCAGCACATAACACTTTGAACAGAATCACCGTATTTGTGGAGGCTAATTGGACTCCAAGGTGCCACCTCTCCAGAGGCTAATGGGACACCAAGGTGCCACTCTCCGGGCGTGGAAGCAGCCTTTCCCTCTGACGTCCCCGATGCCAGTGGGGGACACAGGAGGCGGGACCCTCCAGCCATTCTGTGAGTGCCTGTGCTGGGTGTCCCCGATGCCAGTGGGGGGCACAGGAGGCAGAGGCCCTCCAGCCGTTCTGTGAGTGCCTGTGCAGGGTGTCCCCGATGCCAGTGGGGGACACAGGAGGCAGGACCCTCCAGCCGTTCTGTGAGTGCCTGTGCTGGGTGTCCCCGATGCCAGTGGGGGGCACAGGAGGCAGAGGCCCTCCAGCCGTTCTGTGAGTGCCTGTGCAGGGTGTCCCCGATGCCAGTGGGGGACACAGGAGGTGGGACCCTCCAGCCGTTCTGTGAGTGCCTGTGCAGGGTGTCCCCGATGCCAGTGGGGGGCACAGGAGGCGGGACCCTCCAGCCGTTCTGTGGGGGGGACACAGGAGGCGGGACCCTCCAGCCGTTCTGTGGGGGGGACACAGGAGGCGGGACCCTCCAGCCGTTCTGTGAGGGTCTGTGCAGGGTATCCCCGATGCCAGTGGGGGACACAGGAGGCGGGACCCTCCAGCCGTTCTGTGGGGGGGACACAGGAGGCGGGACCCTCCAGCCGTTCTGTGAGTGCCTGTGCAGGGTGTCCCTGATGCCAGTGGGGGGCACAGGAGGCGGGACCCTCCAGCTGTTCTGTGAGTGCCTGTGCAGGGGGTCCCCGATGCCAGTGGGGGGCACAGGAGGCGGGACCCTCCAGCCGTTCTGTGAGTGCCTGTGCAGGGTGTCCCTGCTGCCAGTGGGGGGCACAGGAGGCGGGACCCTCCAGCCGTTCTGTGGGGGGACACAGGAGGCGGGACCCTCCAGCCGTTCTGTGGGGGGCACAGGAGGCGGGACCCTCCAGCCGTTCTGTGAGTGCCTGTGCAGGGTGTCCCCGATGCCAGTGGGGGACACAGGAGGCGGGACCCTCCAGCCGTTCTGTGAGTGCCTGTGCAGGGTGTCCCCGATGCCAGTGGGGGACACAGGAGGTGGGACCCTCCAGCCGTTCTGTGGCGGGGACACAGGAGGCGGGACCCTCCAGCCGTTCTGTGGGGGGGACACAGGAGGCGGGACCCTCCAGCCGTTCTGTGAGGGTCTGTGCAGGGTGTCCCCGATGCCAGTGGGGGGCACAGGAGGCGGGACCCTCCAGCCGTTCTGTGGGGGACACAGGAGGCGGGACCCTCCAGCCGTTCTGTGGGGGGGACACAGGAGGCGGGACCCTCCAGCCGTTCTGTGGGGGGCACAGGAGGCGGGACCCTCCAGCCGTTCTGTGGGGGGGACACAGGAGGCGGGACCCTCCAGCCGTTCTGTGGGGGGCACAGGAGGCGGGACCCTCCAGCCGTTCTGTGGGGGGCACAGGAGGCGGGACCCTCCAGCCGTTCTGTGAGTGCCTGTGCAGGGTGTCCCCGATGCCAGTGGGGGGCACAGGAGGCAGGACCCTCCAGCCGTTCTGTGGGGGGCACAGGAGGCGGGACCCTCCAGCCGTTCTGTGAGTGCCTGTGCAGGGTGTCCCCGATGCCAGTGGGGGACACAGGAGGCGGGACCCTCCAGCCGTTCTGTGAGTGCCTGTGCAGGGTGGCGCGACGGGTGTGCACTCAGTAAACGATGTTGAATAAATGCATTCTTTGGCTGCAAACCAGATGCATGCTGTAATCACGTTGGTTCCCAGAAGGGCACATGTGGTGCTTGGGACAGTGTGTGGCTTTCACAAACAGGCCTGAGCTCCAGCCCCACCACCTTCTCTTCCTGTGGCCTGAAGCATAGACTAATAAGAGTTAAAATGGCATTAGGCTATTTGCATGGCCTTGCACATCAGCTGTGAGGCCTGGAGCCCTGGGTGTGCTCAGCATGGTGCCCAGTGACTCTGAGACCCTGAGGCTGGCACGTCACCTCGGGGGCCATTGGGAGCCCTGGACGCTGTCACCTCCCCACTTTGGAAGCAACCATTGGGCAGAGGGTGGGAGCTGCTGGCTTGGGACCGGCTCAACACCTCTTGGGGAAAAGTATCTCCGGCCACTCAAAGCAGCCTCATCACTTCCTCCCTTGAGGAGCTCGGCAGCAGACGGGGTCACAGGCGTGGAACTTCCCACTTTGTTTCAGGACAGCCAGCAGCACGTCCCTCCCTTCCTCTGGGTTTGTAGTTGTTTGTTTGAACTTGAGACTTCCTGAGGCCTGGAAGGTGTTTTTGGCTTGCTCCATAAGGCAAGGGGTCCAGCCCACACAGGCCCCCCCGCCCTGTCCGAGGAAGGAAAGGCCCAGAACTTGTACACAGCGGGGCAGGCGCAGCAGCCGGGTCTCTCGGCACCACGGCATTGTCTGCCTGCTCTTCCCGGCGTGCAGGGCGGTGGTGGCTCGGGCCAGGCTCCAGGAGGCCAGGCCTGGGGCGAGGACGGCTGAGGGCTCCGGGAGGCCAGGTGCTCTGAGGAGGTGGCTCAACCCTCTTGGGTTCTTTCTTGTGACTTGGTGAAGCCCAGAGTCATCAGAGTCCTGAGCACCTGCCTCTCATGACCACGCAGCACCCATCCGGCTTTTAGCTGTCCCCGCAGAGACCCGAAGGCTGTGTCTCCAGCATCAGGGGTCGCCTGTGGTCCCTGCGTGAAGAACCAGAGCTGTGTCCGCTTTGTAGCAGCCTTCGTGACAGGGCAGCTCGATGGCCGAGAAGGGAGCATCCCGGGGGACCCTGCGGCGGCTGTGGTCGCTGCCCAGGAGGCGCCGGGGAACTGCAGGGCGCTCGAGGCCAGGTGAGATGCAACAGGGTCGCGAGGCATGGGGGCAGGTGCGGTGTCCCCTCTGCAGGTGTCCTCTTAGTGGGCAGGCACCTCCCTAGGGTATTTCTCTCCCCACTTGACCAGCAAAACCTGTGCAGCTTGGAGACTTTTTAAAAAGGTGGAGATGACTGCTAGGCGTCCCGCTCCAGGTCTGTGGGTCCAATTTTCTTTGTTCGTCTCGGGGTCGGCCCCATCCTGCAGTTCTGGAACCTGGGCTTAGGAATTTCTGCTCCGATTGGAAAGACGAGCGGACTCGAAGTGAGGGAAGCGGCGGTGGCGGGTTTAATGAGGCTCCCCTGGGCACACAAGGTCTGTGGGCAGCTGGGTGTCCTTTGCGTCACAAGAGATGTGTTTTGGGGGGATGAGGGCACAGAGCTGTTGCAGACACGGCCCAGGCCAGGTGGACCAACAATGCAGGCTCGAAGTGCCACACACAGAGGAGCTCAGGCTGCCCAGGCCCCTCTCAGCCATTCAGGAACAGCCGGAACAGCCCGATGGCACAGCCTAAACTCTCACAAGTCACAACCAGTGCTTTTATTAACTTCAGAGGAGCAAGGGCATTCTGCTGGCTTGAGGGAGAAAGGAACTTTTCTGATTTCCGCTCCCTCCTGCCCTTTCCTCCGTCTGGCGACCTGGAACCGCGGCGGGCTGTGGAACATGGGACAGAAGTTGGCTGGAGCCAGCCCCCTGCCCTGCTTTGACCTGGCTCCCCATGGGGTTTGGGAGCGTTTCTTTCAGGGATGGGCAGGCGGCGGCCGGGCATTGGCAGGCGAGCGTCAGGGAGAGGAAAGGGAGGCAGTGCACACATCCAGATGGTGCCTGACTGCCCTGGGACCGAGCGGCTCTGGCCAGGAGGGGCACCACGCACAGGACAGCCTCTCAGGCTGCCGCCTTTCCCTTTCCCCCGCCTTGGGCATGGACAGAGCCTGTCACACTGAGGAGGACTGTGTCACCTGCTGCCGGTCAGCTAAGTGTACGCTGTGTGTGTGCAAGTACCCCAGGGCCACAATAACAGATCCCAGCCTCCCTCCGAGTCCACTGACATCCACCCCAGCACGGTGCGAGGGAGGCAGCCAGGAGCCGTGCATGAATCCCGCACACGCCAGGGTGGCCGGCGCTCCATTCACGCCCCACCACCCTCTGAAAGCTGAAGTCATAAGACCCTGGACATGAGCACAGCGGGGGCTTGGAGACGGGGACCCTGAGACATCCCCTTCCTGTGCACTGGGGACCCTGAGGTGTCCCCTTCCTGTGCACTGGGGACCCTGAGATGTCCCTTCCTGTGCCTGAGAACCCCTGAGACATCTCCTCACTGTACATAGGGACCCCCGAGATGTCTCCACACTGCACGGGGTACCACCCTGTTCCTTGTGGGAGCAGGAGAACGCAGGAGCCACAGTGAACTGAACTTGTCCCCGTAGCTTTCACAGCAACAGGGGCCCCTCTGCGGTGGCAGCAGTGGGAGACAAGGCGATGAGTGTCATCTGCTGTGAGTTCTGTGGTGCTCTGGTCCCCTGTGAGGACACTGTCAACAACATTCACACTCACTGAGCCACGTCCTGCCCTTGGCTGGAATGTGAGGGCGGTGAGGCACCCCCATCCCGTAAGGAAGTGTGCACCGAGCCCTGGTCCCATGACATCTGAGTGGAGCGGCCCCCACGGCACAGATCACCTGGGTATAGTGAGAGGTAGACCTTGGGTCCCTGGGCCTGTGAGCCTGAGACAGGGTGACCACCAGCTCCCGGCAGGGTCCACACCCCGAGGCACAGGCAGGGGGACGCACGGCCTCTGTGTGGGGCCTTCTCCTCCAGGCTGGGCGGTGCGGGTGCAGCTCAGAGCCCAGTGCCCTCTGCCTCCCATTGCCTGGGCTGCCAGCGTGACCTGCCCGGCATGGGTGCCTGGGGACTGAGCCTTGTCCGGCCCCCTCCCAGCCCTGGCTGTCTCCCTCGGCAGGAGCTCGGCACCGCACAGGTTTTCTTCCCAGGTTGTGTGTCTCTGATTGGAAGGTGGAGGAGTCACAGACACCCCTTTGTGTCTCCAGGTCTGGACTGGGCAGGCCCCTGCCGGGGCTGGGGGAACATGCTCAACTCGCGTTGCACCTGAAGGTTGTGGGGAACCAGGCCCGGAGTGCAGCGGTGGAGGCCATGTCTGAGGGGTCAGGCGGGGGGGCCCCAGCAGAAAGCATGGGGCCGACGAGGGGTACCAAGGGACAAGAGCTCAGGAGCTTTGGAAAGAGGTCTAGGGGCCTAGTGGGCTCCAAGAAGGGCAGAGAAGCCCCATGTGCTTCTAGTAATAGGGGCTGTGCCCACCTCATGAAGGGGATTTCTGGGCTGGGGCCGAACGCACAGGATGTGGAGGGGTAGGAAGGGTAGGTGATGGAGGATTTTTCCAAGATGTTGGCCATGCAGTGGAGAGGAGTGGACGCTGGGCCAGGGGTGGCCGCATCCATGAGGCCTGGAGCCTGCGGATTGCAGGAAACCACAGAGTGGTGGCAGCAGGGGACCCGGGGATGGAGTGAGTCCCGGCTCTGTGGTGGGCGGCCAGGGGCGTCTCCCCAAGGCTCTGCCCTCTCTGTCCATCAGGTGGGAGGTGCGGCAGACGGGGAGTCTGGGGGGCCTCCTGCAGAGGAGGGTGTGTGCCACGGAAGGCTGCTGAGCCCTCATTGTGTCTGGTAGGAGCAGGTGTCACAGCTGTGCCGAGGCCTGCCCTCGTGTGCTGTGGGAGGGGAGAGGCATAGTTGCGGGGAGCTGGGCAGGGGCCATGCTGTGGACCCTCAGGACAGGGTGAGCTGTCCCAGCAGTGGCTGAGCCTATGCTGCATAAGGGGCTTGGCGTGATGTCTGCGATCGTGTCTGTGGTTGGAAGTGACGTCTGGGCTGGAACTGACATCCAGTTGGAGCCGTGACAAAGGACAGGATGATCAGGGAAATTGCAGAGAACAAGGGCAAGGATGGAAGCTTGAGGGGCGCTGTGGTGTGGAGGGGGTGCGGTTGGAAGAACCCTCAGGAGCTGGGCTGGGGCTGGGGCGCAGCTCGTCCCCGAGTCCGTGGTGGTGACTCTAAGGAGGCGCTGGTTCCGGTGAGGAGGTTGGGGAAAGCACTTCCTGATGCCTTTGGGCGTGCAAAGTGGTGGGGGCAGCCAGGCCGGTTCAGTGCAAGGCCGGAGGTGAGGTTCAGGTGCGGCCCACAGGCTGTGGCAGGGACGCAGCACTCAGCAGGTACCTCAGGGTTTGTTGGAGGTGAGGGGGTAGCAGGGCCCCTCACACAGGTCTAGGGTTGCAGGTTCATGGCAGCTGGGTAGGGACGGGAAGCTCCAGTAAGATCCACCATGGGATTTTTCACCAGAAACTCCTAGAAGTTAATTCTGTGTCGTGAGAATAAAAAAGTTAAGATGCCTTTGGCTTCCCATCTGCTGGGGAGCGTGCCCAGTGGCACGGCGGAAACCCAGGCCGGACCTCACAATTGCAGGATGAGCCTCCTCCCTTCTGTCTGGCAGGCGGCCTTCTCTGGGCATTGCCCTGCACCTCGACGGGCCCAGCGGGGCTTGAGTCAAGCTCCGTAAATGCAGCGCCCGACATCTGAGGGCCACCACGCTGCGGGTTCCCATCTCCGCAGCCCGTAGCACTGGGCAAGGCAGAGCCTTAGGCGGAGACAGGGAGCCGGGAGGAGCATTGGATGCCTGTGGCCTCTTTACAGCTCCGTGGCCTGCCTTATCTTGCCGGCTCTGCCCTTGGTAATCAGGATGTGAGGCGGGTGACGGACACTTGAGTGCTCGTGACATATTGTGGCCCTGGGGAAATGTGGCGTCTGCAGCCTCCTGGGCCTTCCCTTCTGCCTGGCTCCCTCCTCCTCCACCCGTCCACCTGTGTGCCTGGGCCAGGCTGGCTTCTGCATCTCTGTGGACAGCCCTCTCCCCGCGCTGCCGCTGTTTTCCTTGGGTTTAGCACTGACCCAGGCTGGCTTCTGCATCTCTGTGGACAGCCCTCTCCCCGCGCTGCCGCTGTTTTCCTTGGGTTGAGCACTGAACAAAGCCCCTTTGGGTTAGGAGGCAGGCGGACCTCCACCCCACATGAAGGAGCAGCCTCCGCTGCCCGGAGGAGACGGTGCTGGCAGAAAATGTAGCCGCGGGTGGCGACTTTCTGATAACCAAGAGGGGATGTTGTCCTTTTACTGAGTGGAGGTCAGGGCCGGTGCTGAGGTTGTCCGCCTCCCCTCTGTCCTGCACGGCCTGGTGGGGAGATACCACCACATTGCATAGACAGCAGCACCCTCACCGGGCGCCACATCTCCCGGGGTCCACCTGTGCTGCTCTGCCCTGGGATATTCGGAGCTGAGTTCCAATTAAGCCAAGGAAAACAGATTGTTTTACTTAGAATTTAGAAATTCTCCTTTTTTTTTTTCTTTTTTTTCCGAGATGGAGTCTCACTCTGTCACCCAGGCTGGAGTACAGTGGCGTGATCTTGGCTCACTGCAACCCTGCCTTCTGGGTTCAAGTGATTCTCCTGCCTCAGCCTCCCGAGTAGCTGGAATCACAGGTGTATGCCACCACACCTGGCTAATTTTTTTTTTCGTATTTTTAGTAGAGATGGAGTTTCGCCATGTTGGCCAGGCTGATCTTGAACTCCTGACCTCATGTGATCCACCCACCTCAGCCTCCCAAAGTGCTAGAATTACAGGCGTGAGCCACCGCGCCTGGCCTAGAAATTCTCTTGATAAAACGTGTGCAAGATTGGCACAGGAAGTTTTAAACAGAATCAGCATTCACCGTAAGAAGCAGATAAATACATTTGAGGCACCCGGGGTGAGTGATCTCAGCTAAACTCCCCTTTAAGCTTCCTGGTAGTGCGTGCAAAAAGGAAAACATTTGGATCTAAGATCATGCACAAAGAAAAGCTGTTCTTCTGGGAGGAACCAATTTCTCCGCGATCGCACTCGGCTCCCTCGAGGGAAAGCTGGAAGGGGAGAGGGCATCAGGATTCGGGTGCCGGTGTCTCTGTGCAGCTCATCCTCCGTCAGAGCCCCCTCTGCTTCTGTCCATCCCTCAAATTGCCAGTCGTGTCAGCATCTGGGGCTGTGATCAGATGGAGGAAGACTGGTAAGCAGTCACCTCCAACAGGACTCTCTGGCTCAGTCTCCCCAGGAATATGCTGCTCCCCAGGCACAATGGAAAATCTGCTGCGTGTCATCTTCCGGCTGCCTGTTTAAAGCAAGGGAGGCCACACCCCCAGCGGGGGCGCCTGGACCCAAGGTGAGAATAGCTCAGGTTTGTGCCTTTTTCCGCAAGTCCCTCTCGGGCGGGCGCAGTGTGTCTCCTGGACCTGTGTGTAAACATCAGGGCGGACCAGGAATCGGCCTCCAGAAGGGTAATTACCTGGTGTACTCCGTCCCAGGTAGTGGGTAAAGTGAAAGTAAAAAGCCAACTGGTCCCTTATGCAGATTTTAGGGGACAAAGTTCAGCATAGAAAGGTCCTGTTACAAGGAGAGGGTTGTGGGAGCCCAGGGCAGCACGCGTCCTCCCTGGCATCTGATCCTCGCCATGGGGGACGGAAAGCCTGTCCGGATTTCCGTGGCGGAAATGAAAAGCTACTACCTGTATTCTGAGTGGTGCTCCTGGCTGCTGTCCATGGCTGAGGGTGAGTCTCCTGGTTCCCCGTGAGTCCCTCGCATGTGGTGTGCTCAGAGCAGTCGAGGTGGCCTCTGGGTGAGGCGGCGTGGAGGTGCCCTCTGTGGATGCCCCATGCTCCACAGGGCACATGCAGTCTGTGTCCCCTGTGGAATCTGCAGTAGCTCAGGGAGTGGGGCCAAGGAGCAAATGAGCTTTTCACCCTAAAGTTATCCTTTGACCCTAATTTATGTCACAGCTACCAAAACCAAGTAAGCTCCCTTTGTCTGGCAAGCCTAAGCCTCACACCACTGTGCAAACAGCTGGGGGCTCAGCCTGCACCAGGCTGCCCCATGTCCTGAGAGCTCTGATGTCCAGCAGCCACGGCTGCAGGTGCAGGACAAAGCCGAGGCCATGACCGAACGCTTTGCCGTCCCCTTGACCATGGGACACCTGGTGATATGCCTGAGGATTGGCCCTGGCACACTGAAGCCCAGTTTATGCAGAGCTGCCCGCAGTCAGCTGTGCAGGGAGCTGTGAGTCCTGGCCACTCTTCCCGTCCCATGGTCAGTGAGCCCCCAGGGCCACGCGTGGGGCTGAGCAGGTCTCCTGCCTCAGAAGGCATTTCCTTCATTCAACCTTGAAATCCAGAAAATGCCCTGGAATGAGGGAGGCCTCGCCCCTTCACTGGCTGAATGCCATCTGTGTGTCTGCCTGGCATGACCTGCGGTCGGGGTCTGATCCTGGCTGTGAAGACACAGTCTCCATGAGGATAGGGCCGCAGATAGATGCTGTGTGGTGGTTTCCCGGGGCCCAGAGTGCTAAGTCCTTGTCCTCAGAGTCGCAGCTCTGCTGTTTATCAAACTGCATCCACCCTCTTCTGAACTCACCCGTTCTGCAGATGAGGAGAGTTGGAAGGTCACAGAGAGAAATGCTGAGTATCACAGGGTTGTCAGAGCGTCCCGCGGACGGTGCGGGAGGACGCAGCAGGAGCTTAGTAGACGGCAGCACCACCACCCATTCACACCTGGGCTCCCCCAAACCTCCCACCTCCCCACGGTCCCGCTGCCCTCGGAGGACCCACCGCGCAGGGGAGTTTAGGACAGTGGCGGCACTCCCGGGAGACCACAGGCATGTCTCTGAGGACAGCGGTCTCCTGGGCCCGCTGGTTAGGACAGAAACGCAGGAGCCACGCAGAGCTCTCTGTGACACTGGGGACCCCCTGAGGGAGGGAAGCCCCATCAGAGGGTCTGCTGGGCGGGGCCTGCCTGCCTGTGGGTGGACACTGGGCTGAGGGTGCCAACCCCGCCACGGGGCCTCAGTCCTGCTGCAGCCAGGTCTGCGCTGCGCCCCCACTCCCCTGCCCGCCTCACAGACCGGGGTGAGCTCCCCCAACAGCGGAGTGTACACTGCACTCTACCAGGGCCATCTAGGGTCTCTCAGGACTGTGGGGATGCCACAATGGATGGACAATATGCAGTTACATTTGACAAGAAAACGAGCCGGCGTCCTGCCTAAGGCTCCAGTGAGGCTTCAGGTGGGACTGGGAGCCAGCGCCAGAGCTGGAGCATGAGGTCACAGGGCCACAGCCACCCTGGGCTGCCGCGTTTCCATCTCGGTGGGTCCTGTCACGCAGATGGCACCCGGTGAACTCAGTCAGTGGAGTTGCCTTTCCCTGACGCCATCCTTTCACCTGGCTGCAGGGCCGCAGACAGCAAGGGCCGCAGGGCCGCTGCAGCTTGTTCAGGTTCAGGTTGATGGGGTCCCAGAAGGCATCTCCTTCACCTGCCCCTTCCAGTGCTTTTCCAAAATTTTGTTGTCTGCAGCCACATAGAGGGTGGTGTGGGCCTGGAGCACCTTCAGCCCCAGTTGGGGGCGGGGACCTTGTGGACGCAGCCCAGGGCTCATTGTCTGCCCCCTGATCTGCCCAGCACAAGTTCAGCACCAGCACCCATTTGTCTTTTTCCTCTCTTGCTTTTCACTCACTGCTCAGACTCCCCTCCTCAGACAAATTAAAACCACGTCAGAGTGGCCTAGCAGGGGAAGCAGAGCTGGCCTTCTGCAGCCTCACACTTGAGTCCTGGAGTTCAGAGATTTTAGCTGCTCTGCCCAAAACGGTCTAGCAGACTAAGGAGGGGGCCGGGTGTGAGGTCTCGGCCTGCGCTGCACATGACGTTTCACTTCCATGGTGGTGGCAGAGGAACGGAAGTCCTCTGTGCTGTGGCTTGCTGGTCTTTGTGCGGTGGTGAGAGAGTTGGCCGCTGGGCTCCCTCGCCCCCATCCCTGTCCAGGGCCCGGAAGGGGCCAGTGTGTGTCTGGAAAGTGCGAAGTCCGGCAGGGGTGTGGGAAGTACCCACAGGCACCATGGCTGTGGGCAGACACAGGTGGGATCGTCCCCCTCGTCACAGGAGACCTGTGAGAGAAATGACCAGAACGGACCCTGCCCAGCCCATGAGGGGACAGCCTCGCCCAAGCAACACACACCCATTGTCACAGTTGCTTGGAATCCTGCTGTATATTTTTGTTCTTCAGAGACGGGGAACGGGGCTGGGCATCAGAAGACTGCTCTGAATACACAGTGTGTTTAGAAGAAAGTCACGGGGTCGGGCTGCGGAGCGAGGAAGCCTCCTTCTGAAGGTGCACAGGCCACTCGTCTTGGGGCTGAGACCAGGAGTTTGCACCAATCCGAAGGAAGGCAACGGCATCTGTGGCAGCGCACGTGCACCCACCGTGTGTGGTGGCGCGGCTGCCTCTGCCCGGGATGCACGATGCTCTCTGTGGTCATCGTCTACTGCGTTTTTTTTTGTTTGTTTGTTTTGTTTTTAATTCTACATGGTGAACCGAAAAGGTTGTTAAGCACCTTTGGGGTCCAGCCCTGCCATGATAAGAACGTATTGCTAAAAGAGCGGAAAGCAAAGTTGTGGGGAAGGCCAGCACTTGCCTGGTGTGCGGAGCAGGGCCTGGGCACATGAGCCTTTCCCTGCAAAGCTGGTGTCTGCGTGTGCGCAGGTGTGGTGCATTTTAATCCTCGGCAGCTCTGTGTGGCCTGGAGGGACGCGTCTGTGCTGAGCAGGGGATGGAGCTGCCACACCCGAGTCCTCCCTGAGCTCTTAGACTCTATGCGAGTTCAGTGATGTTTTCTTTTTTAATTTGCCAATCTCTTAAACCAGCAGTCCCCAACCTTTCTGGCACCAGGGACCAGTTTCATGGAAGATAACTTTTCCACGGACCAGGGGTAGGGATGGTTTCAGGGTGAAGCTGTTCTACCTCAGATCATCAGGCATTAGATTCTCATAAGAAGCCCACAGCCTAGATCCCTCGAATGCACAGTTCACGGTAGGGTTCGCTCCTAGGAGAATCAAACGCCGCTGCTGATCTGACAGGAGGTGGAGCTCAGGCAGTCCTCACTCACCCGCCGCTCACCTCCTGCTCACCCCCTGCTCACTCACCCACCACTCACCTCCTGCTCTGTGGCCCGACCAGTACCGATCTGTGACCCAGGGCTTGGAGATCCCTGTGTTAAACCATTCAGATTTGTGGGAACCTTGTCTTTCCTTAAAGCGCAGGAACTACCGTGAAGTTCCTACCCTTCGTCACTTTCTTATGTTTAAAGGACCCCTGGAACTTACAGAATGTGGCGGCTACACCAGGTCCAGCCACATCGTAGGATATTTGTTCCAAACCCTGCAGTGTCAGGTAAGTTCGGGGACAGGAGACCACTTTGTCTTCATCCCAGAGAAGTCTGTTTTTTCAAGGACAAAGTAAAGAGTGTGCTAAGCAAACCCAATGCAAGTGCTTATCCCAAATACGGTGCCTTAAGAAGTGTGACGTAATAAACCACCCGGTGGCCGAGGCAGGGAGCAGTGGCTGGCGGAGACCCTCACACAGGTTCGTCAGAATCACGTGGAGAGGTCTCTTGCAAGGAGAAAGCAAGGAGACCTTTGCTTTCCACGATTGCCAAGAGGAGTTCAGAGAACTTTCCGCGACTTCTATGGACAGGCACGAATTTTCAGAAAACAAAACTGTTTTCTGTGTGGAGCTAAGAACAAATGAATTAGCAGAAGATGACAGCGGCCCAAGGGGTGCTTTTCTACATCCCTTCCCTCTTCACTTACTTGGGAAGTGTGTGCCCAGCATCTGCTCTGTGCCAGGCCAGGCCCAATGCTGTAGGGAAAGCAAAGAATCAGCCCCTGTTCTCTAAACAACGGGCAGGGATGACCTGGGGTAAGGAGAACTGGCGTGCTTATCAGCTTTGAGGAGAGCGCAGCTGGCTGCACGCACTCCCGAAAACCCGCCGCCGCCTCCCCTGAGCCGCCACCCCCGCAGCCATGTGACAGTAAACTAGGTCTGTGCTGGCACATCGTTGCCACAGAGACAAAAACAAAGAAAGCCTGCTCGGCCTCCGCCACCTGGCTCTGCACCTGGGGCTCTGCACCTGCGTCCAGCTGCTCTGTGGGGCCTGCAGGAGGGGACGGGACGGGAGCTTTCCTTCCAGGAAGCAGAGCCTCAGCTGAACCTGAGTGTGGCCATGACACTGCCCTCACCGAGGCTCTCTGCGAAATCCAGCCGCCTGCTACCTGCTTCTATTAACTTTGTACACGTTGTGTGGGACTTGATTTGCTGTGTTTTGGGGGGCATCTCCCGGGACCTGATTCGCTGTGTTTTGGGGGCATCTCCCAGGACCTGATTTGCTGTGTTTTGGGGGGCGTCTCCCAGAACCTGATTCACTATGTTTTGGGGGGCATCTCCCAGGAGCTGATTTGCTGCATTTTGGGGGTGTCTCCCAGGACCTGATTTGCTGTGTTTTGGGGGGTATCTCACAGGACCTGATTTGCTATGTTTTGGGGGGGTGTCTCCCAGGACCTGATTCACTGTGTTTTGGGGGTTATCTCTCAGGATACGAATACCTTTCAGACACATTCTCCAGTTACAGTACTCATTCCACAAGGAAATAACAGCAGATTTTTAAAGTGTGACTTCTTTAGAACATTGGAAATTTTATTAGAAGTTGCTAAGTATTTCAAAAATCTATCAGAAGTTTGCAAATGATTCGATAAAAGAAGACCCTCAAGATGGCAGCTCAGGATGCACTGAAATTTGCTTTTTTTGAGAGTATTTGGCGTTTGCTGTTTGTGACCCAATTTTCATGCTCTGCAGCAGACTGTGCTCCCTGGCCGGGAAAGGGGGCCATTTGCTCAGAGCCAGGAGCCCTTCCCTGCAGGCTAAGTTACCGGAAGTCATGTCTGGCAGGGCCGGATTTGGCTGGTTCTGGTCTCAACCACAGCCGACTCCACAGGGCTTGGTCTATGTGGTATTCAGCCCATAAGAACAATTTCTTGTTAAAAGCACCTGTCTTACCCTCCCTAGTGATCTCACTGTATTTAAAATATTTATTTAAACAAGGCAAGTATTCCCTTTTTATTACAGGTTGAGTGCCCCAATTGGAAAATCCAAAATACTCCAAAACCTGAAACTTTTGAGCTCCGACATGACGTCACAGGTGGAAAATCCATACCTGACCCCACAATAGGTCACAGTCAAAACTTATTTCATGCACAAAATTAAAATGTTATATAAAATTACCTTCAAGCTACATGTATGAGGTGTGTGTGAAACATAAATGAATTTCGTGTCTAGACTCGGGTCACATACCAAATGTCTCATTATGTATATGCAAATAGTCCAAACTCTGAAAAAAATCCAAAATCCGAAACATTTCTGGCCTTAAGCATTTCGGATACAGGATACCCAGCCTGTAGGAGATACTTGGCCATGTTTAGTGGGAGCCAATGGATGTGTATTTGAGAATCTGCCTAAACCTACACCGTGCTTCCTGATGCCATGAGGCCCAGTTGGAATTTGCCCTACTTCCCCATCTCAGGGAGGGCAGTAGGCAGGGAAGCTGTGTTCCTGTGGGGAGAGCCACCGCCTGCCCAGGGCGCTCCAGACGTTCCTGCCGTGCATCTGTGGTGGCCACTTCTCATCCTCAGGGCTGCACGTCTGTTCCTTGGGAGTGGATTAGGGAAATAAGTGTGGCCCGTAGGGAGTTGAGTTTGAAGCAGTGAGCTGGGCCCACTGAATAATGACGTGGAAGCTTCTTAGCCCAGTCTCGTTTTTGTGAAATGGATACCGAATATTCTAGGTGGGGAAAGGTGGAACTTGGCACTTACATAACTTACCCTTCTCCCCTTAGTGTTTCATAGCCAATCATTTTTATTGCATTAGGCCTCCTATACTGTACATCTACAGAACATCGGAAACACTGAAAAGTCCACCTCAGTTCTGGCTTTAAAAGCACTGACTTTCCCATTTTATTTGAGCTGGGAACAGAAGAAAACACTTCTCAGCGATGTGTGTTCATCTTGTAAGGGTGTCAACACTGAGGTCAGACCCTGGTGCAAACCCCAAGATACTTACAGTGGCAGTCCTGGCTCAGTCTCTGCCAAATGTGTGCAGGGCATCAGGCATGAGTCCATGGGCCGCCGGGGTGAGGAGAAGCTCCCGCCTCTGCAGCAAGGTGGCTTTTAAGCCAGAGGTTACGACGCGCTCTGCTGCCGAGGGAGAGGTGGTGTGGGGCAAGGGGAGGCCACAGAGAGGCTGGGGACAGAGGCTGGGGGAGGATCTGGTGGTGATGGAGACAGGGATGGCACAGCCCCGGTAAAGCCACGTAATACCTTCTTGTGAACATGGCGGCAGGGGAGCGCTGGGCATGCAACATGGACATGGCGGGTATTCCAGGATGCCCCAGGGCAGAGGCTCAGGGGGGCAGTGTGGGCTGACCTGAGGGGTCTGGTGTCAACACCGGGTCAGGAATTTGACTGTTAACCACAGAGACCGCCAGCAGGGTTTTCAGCAGAGATGTGAAATGAGACTCCGCTTTCGCACGGAAATCAGTGAGCAGGCGGCAGTCGGGAGGGACTGCATGGAAACAAGTGGCTTAGGACCATCCTAGTCGTTCAGACGTCGGATGAGGCTCCAGGATCGGAACCACAGAAGTGGCAGTGGGAGGGGAGGGGGAGAGTGCCTGGAGAGAGGTTTCAGGGCAGGAGGGACGGGGCTTAGGGATGTTTCTTGGAGAGAAGAAGCAAGAGGTCATCGTCAATGGGCCAACAATGTCGGGTTTGGAATTTGGGGTGGACGGTGGTGCCATCGGTCAAGACAGACTTCAGAGGGAGTGGTTAGGTGATCGCGTCCCATTTCAGAACCGGAAGTGGCTGTGTGAGCTGGGAATGGGGTTCTGAGTGAGGATGACACGACAGATACCTTGGAGATCTGCCTCCAGTTAAGAGACATGTTTGCCTCCTGGGTAGGATTTTCCCCTCCCTTAGATCGGGAGGCGAAGAAAGACAGCGAGGAGATCCACAGCTCGATTTCCTTTCAAATGAAAGGCACAATCATAACAGCCGCAAACACACCTTCATTTTAAAGAGAGCAGAGGAGGGGTGGGGTGGGAGGGCAGTACCCAGGACAGGGTCCCAGCAGACCCTCCGCCTTCGTCTTTTTCCTGATTTAAAAAAGCACCTTCATGCCGGCCGGTGGGGGGGGGGGGGGCGCGTGGGACACCAAGCTGACATCACCATCTGTGTCGATGCCTCGGGCAGGGGCGTGGCCGCCGGCGGGGCGGGGCGCATGGGACGCCAAGCTGACGTCACCGTCTGTGCCCGTGTCTCAGACAAGGTTGTGGCTGCCCGCGGAGCGGGGCGCGGCGCCTGGGACGCCAACCTGACGTCACTGTCTGTGCTGGTGTCTCGGGCAGGGCCTGGCATGGCTGCCAGCGGGGCACGGCGCGTGGGACACCAACATGACGTCACTGTGTCGTTGTCTGGGGCAGGGGCTGGCCTGGCTGCCTGTGGGGCGGGGTAGGGTGTGTGCGACGCCAACATGACGTCACTGTGCTGGTGTCTCGGGCAGGGCCTGGCATGGCTGCCGGCGGGGCACGGCGCGTGGGACGCCAACATGACGTCACTGTGCCGGTGTCTCGGGCAGGGCCTGGTGTGGCTGCCTGCGGGGCGGGGCGGGGGGTGTGCGGCGCCAACATGATGTCACTGTCTGCGCTGGTGTCTCGGGCAGGGCGTGGCTGCCTGCGGGGCGGGGCGGGGGGTGCGCGACGCCAACATGACGTCACTGTGTGTGCCGGTGTCTCGGGCAGGGGCGTGGCTGCCTGCGGGGCGGGGCGGGGGGGTGCGCGACGCCAACATGACGTCACTGTGTGTGCCGGTGTCTCGGGCAGGGGCGTGGCTGCCGGCGGGGCGGGGGGGTGCGCGACGCCAACATGACGTCACTGTGTGTGCCGGTGTCTCGGGCAGGGGCGTGGCTGCCTGCGGGGCGGGGCGGGGGGTGCGTGACGCCAACATGACGTCACTGTGTGTGCCGGTGTCTCGGGCAGGGGCGTGGCTGCCTGCGGGGCGGGGCGGGGGGTGTGCGACGCCAACATGACGTCACTGTGTGTGCCGGTGTCTCGGGCAGGGTAGGGGAGTTCCTCGTGAATATCTGAGTTGAGTTTGTAAAAGTGTGTGAGTGGAGAAAATATTGGTGAAAATATTTTCAGACATTTGGATTCCCGTTTGGTGAGCTTTCTCGTTTCTTCCCGCTGGTCAGGGATGTGGTTGCTTGAACAGCTGGGCTCGGTGACCAATGTGCCCAGAGCCGGGAAGCCTGCGGTGAGGCCGCGCGATGTCCTTCATCCCGGGGAGTAAATCAAGCCCCGAGGGTGGTGCATCCTCCCGGGCACACGCTCTCCTGCCTGGGGTCGCCGCCGCGGGCAGGACATCTGGGTCCCCCAAGCCGTCCCATCTGCGCTGGTCGGGTGAGTGAGTCGGAAAGGCCGAGGTTGGGGGCTGTGGAGCTGGGCTGGGCTCAAACCCAGGCTTGCGCTTCCCCTGTGAGCCCAGGCAGCCCTCGACCTGTGTGTGGCTCGGTTTTACCGCCCAGAAAGGGGGAACAATGGCAGCGTCCGTGTGTGCTGGGCTGTGGGGACCTCCCCAGGTTCTGCTCCTGGACAGGCCCCGGGGCGCTTCCTTCCATCCCCTCCTCTCCTGTCACCTTTCTGCACGTGGTGCCGCATCCTCTGACCTATGTGGCGCTCACGTGTGTGTGCCCCTTCTGTGTTCTCTTCTCCAGGATGCAGCTGTTTGGTGGCACACCGCTGTGTGGAGGCACTGTGCCTGTGCCCCAGGCTCAGCTCGTTTTACAGACTCGCTCACGTAGGATCAGGGTGTCTAGTGACTCTGAGGGCACGGAGCTCGTGTTAACCAGCAGAATGGGGACGTAGACGGGGGCTCAATCTCAAGCCCGTCCACCTCCTGAACACACCTGTTTGCTGAGCATATGATTAAGAGAAAGAAAGAGGGTCTGTTTGAGAGCTTAGGGCAGCACCCAGTATACCGTCAGCACTAAGCTGTGTGAGAGCTTAAGGCAGCATCTGGTATACAGTTGGTACTCAGTACATGTTGGTACTGTAGCTGCTATCCTTGATGCTGCTGGGTGCCAGTGTCTCGGGGCTGCCACTTCTGCCTCAGGAGAGCAGAGGGGAGCTGGCGACTGAGGTGGGGTCGGTGGCAGGGTGAGCCTGCGGTGTTGCAGCTCCAAGGCCTGCTGGCCTGAAGAGTTACCCCTGGGCTGTGCCCCGCGTGGGACTGTGCAGGATGCAGGGAGGAGTGTGGCTTCTGGGGGTGGAGGTTGGGGGCGGCTGGCATCCTGTCACTGAACCCTCCTTTCGTAGGAATGGGGGGATGAGTGGGAGAGCAGATGGGGCCTCAGCTGTTCCTGCCCTCTCCCCTGGACTCTTCTCCTCTCCCTGTGGCATCAGAAGGGTGGGATCTGACCTCCCAGGTGAGTGGGCAGGCATGGCCTGGAAGCCAGTTCAGTCCTAGGCACACCCACAGGAACCGACATCCCCGTGCTAAGCAGCACCTGGGGGCCACCAGGAGTGATGCCAGGTGCAGCCTTTACATTCAGCTGAAGCACAGTACAGCCGTGCCCTCACCCCGTACCAGACTGGCCTTCACCAGATCCCAGCCTGGCGTTTTCTCCCCACATAGTCCCGAGTTTCCCTCCCAGGGCCCCATTTAGAGACCTCCCAGTTTCTGTAAGCCACCAGACTCATGCAGTCTCCAAGGCTGGCCCAGCCCGCGTCGTCATCTAAGGACATCCTGTATCACAAAGGTAAATGACGTTTAAAATGTAGGCCAGGCTTGGCGGCATGCACCTGTAATCCCAGGAAACTAAGGCAGGAGGACCGCTTGAGCCCTGGAGATCAGGGCTGCAGTGAGATCGCACCATTCCCCTCCAGCCTGGGTGACAGAGCGAGACCTTGCCTAGAAAAAAATGAAGAAAAGGTGTTGACTTTAGAGAGTTTTCAACAAAAGAGTGGAAATGTTTCTGGTCCCTGCATCCAGCCAGCCGTGGTGACCCCGACACTCCAGGATGGGCCGTCCTGCCCTGGGCTGTGTGTGCAGCGGGGCTGGGACGGGCCAGGCTCGACCTATACTGTGATTTTCCACCCAGAAGATGGCGAATGTTTCGCACCACGTGGGGAAATGGTGTTCCAGAGTGTGCAGCGCCCTTCAGAGGCCCTGCATCTCCATCTTTTCTCCACGGCATCCTGCAACCGTGCTCCTCAGGTGTTCCCCACAGACCCGGGAATGCCCTTCTCGGATGCACCCCATGGTCCCGAGACTGTCCTCCTCAAATGGGTTCATAGCCCAGAATGGCATCCAAGCTGCTGGTGAGCCCTGTGGGTGGAGACCTGGTGCCACCCTCATCTCTCCTGAGTCCTGATGGTTGGCAGTGCTGCCCACAGCATCCAGACGGGGGCTGTGTTGTGTCATCTGTGCCTGTGCACAGCCGAGCCCCTGCCTGGGATCCTCAGCTGCTTTCTCTGCCATTGCCACCCCCATGAAACTCCTGCACAGATCTGGACGCGCCCTGGCAGCCGCTGGGCCGGTCCCGCCCTCGCTCTCTCAGGTGTGGCCAGGCAGCTGCAGGAGCTGGGCCTGGGCAGGTGCTGCTGCCAGCCCCAGGCCTCCCTCGCCTGCACGGCCCTCCCAGCTGAGCGGCTGCTTCCCATGAACCGGGGGAATCTGAGATCATCTCGTCCTCATGTCTCCGTCTGGGGAGAGCAACTTCCCAGCTCAGCGGCAGACCCAGAGCCCCAAATTCCCATCAAGAGCCTCAGGTGAGTCTTGAGACCAAGACCACTGTGGGTCCGGCCCAGGAAAACATGCTGCCCTCTCTCAGCTGCTCTGAACCCAGGCAGCAGGTGCCGTCGGCGCTTCCAGGTTTGTGATGGGGGTGCTGCTGACGCCCCTGCGCAGGGTGGGGGCCGAGGAGCTGGCAGGCAGACCCTCGGAGCAGTGTTACACAGGCAGCTCCTGCAGATAGCTGTGTAGACGTCCCTGTCACCCGTAGCCAGGACCCGTGCATTTACAGCAGAGTGGGGGGCATGGACGTCGCTGACCCCTGCCCCGCGTCCACTGTCCCTTCAGCCCCAGCCAGCTGGTGAGCCGCACCCTCTGCGTCTGCTGCTACAGGGTGTTTTATTTGACTTAAGGTTTAGCTGTTTGCTTTGTGCAGCGGGTCCCACCCCACAGCCTCATGGCTCCAGACAGGGCTGACCAGGTTTGTAAGATGAAATTGTCCATCCGGGAGGAGGAGAAAGCAACCGCCCGTCCAGGTCGGCCACTCCACCCTCATCCGTCACACCTGGTGCCGTCACCCCCACAGCTCCTGGGGGTGGGAAGCGACCGTCACACCTGGTGCCGTCACCCCCACAGCTCCTGGGGGTGGGAAGCGACCGTCACACCTGGTGCCGTCACCCCCACAGCTCCTGGGGGTGGGAAGCGATGGGTCGAGTTCCTGCTGGACACGGGCCCCAGGCCCCTCGGGCGTCCCCAAGGTGCAGGGCCCAGCGTGGTGAGGCTCATTGTTCAGATCTGCCGATCTGGGGCTGGCGTGTCTGGTTTCCTCTCCAGGCAGGGGGCACCTTCCTGTTTAGCTGATCCCGACAGGGCAGGAATGGGCTCTTGGCCAAGGTGCTGGGCCTGCCCGCAGCAGCGGCTCCCTGAAGCTGGCGCGTCAGCTCTGTGGCCTGCATGAACCCATGTGTGTGGGGCCTTTGTGTTGCATTTCAGTGAGGGCCCCGGGGTCCACTGGGCACCTGCTGGGCTCAAACTGCAGTGTTTGGGCCACTTTCCATCCTGTGTTCCGAACCCCCACACACAGCACAGCTCCTAGACTTGGTCATTCATGTAATTTCTAGCTACATTTGTAAAGCACACACACACAAATAAAAGGTAAGGGCCAAATAAAGCATGAAGTCTCCTCACTGCTGTTCTTGGGAAGGCAAAACTTAAATGTGTAAAAAAGTTGGAAAGCAGCACACAAAAGACAACAACTAGAAACCCAGGGCGCTGGCGTGTCGGGGAAGGGGGAACTCAGAGCCAGGCCAAGCGTGAGGAGGCTGCGAGCCATAGGCCTGGCCGGGGCTGTTGGGGAGGCTACGAGCCATAGGCCTGGCCGGGGCTGTTGGGGAAATGGGCTTCGGACATTTCTGGAGGGTTCCGGAGGGTCCTGGAGGCCTCACCAAGGAGGCCAGGTGATTGATTACGTTATTCATGGAGCTGACTGGGCTCCCAGGGTGGGTCTGAAATCACACCAAAGGGAAGCCTGCAAGAAATCACAAGAAACGTGCGTTCCTGGGGGATGGGATGGCCGTGTGTCCGAAATGTGCATTCCTGGGGGACGGGATGGCCGTGTGTCCGAAATGTGCGTTCCTGGGGGACGGGATGACTCTGTATCTGAAGTGTATGTTCCTGGGGGACGGGATGGCCATGTGTCCGAAATGTGCGTTCCTGGGGGACGGGATGGCCGTGTGTCCGAAATGTGCGTTCCTGGGGGACGGGATGGCCGTGTGTCCGAAATGTGCGTTCCTGGGGGACGGGATGGCCGTGTGTCCGAAATGTGCGTTCCTGGGGGACGGGATGGCTGTGTGTCCGACATGTGCGTTCCTGGGGAACAGTCGTGTGTCTGGCATCGACTCGGCCTGGACCTGGCTTCTCTACTGCGCTGCCGATCCCGGGTGTGGGGTCGATTCTGTCTTATGCTGGATGGAGGCCTCTGCTGTGGGTGTGGTTTCATGTGCACTGTCTCTGGCTGAAGGTCCAGGTGCCTGGAACAGCTTTTGTGATTTGGAAACTGGACAGAAACCAGCCTGAGGCCACGCGAGCTCCCACGGCTCTTGGAGGAAAGCTGTTTCCCGTCTCCAGCCCCCGCCAGAGAAGCTGCAGGGACGCCTTTGGCCTTGACTTGGTCAGCAGGGAGCTGGAAGGGTCAAGAGCTGTGGGTGGGGAGCCCTTAGTCTCCTGGACTACGCGAGAAACGGTGGGTGAGCAGCTGCAGCCACAGCGATGAGCCCGGGATGGTTTCCCATGTGTGGTTCGGGTCACGTATTCCAGCCTCTGATGGGTGTTACTGTGATCATCCGCAGCACCCCCACGGACACAGAGCAGGGCCAGCCCTCCCTGGAACAGGGCCATCATGAGCCAGTCCCTCCTAAAGATGGCCAGGTCCTCCCTGGCTTGGGGCCAGACCGCCTGGGTCTGCCCTGTGGTGACTGTGGCGTGGCCCCCTTGCTTGTTGAGCAAATCGGTGAGAATCCACCGTGTACCCTGAAGGCACATGGCCTTTGCCCACCAGAAACTTCAGCGTGACAAGACATCGGGGGCCGGGGGAGACGCACAGAAGAGGGAGCAGCTGATTTCTCGAAGTCCTTGCATCTGTACCAGGGGCCCCTCCTTCCCCACACGGCGCCCTCTCCTTAGAGGACAGCCTCTGGCACCGTTCACTGTCCCTCTGTTTCAAAACTGAGGCCTGTCTGTGAGAGCCTCCTGTTCAGAACACAGTCCTCTTTTTCGGCTGATATTTGGTCACTCCATCTGCATCGGCCGCTGTGCGGCTGCCTGAGACATCCCAGCCCTCCGTGTCCTCCAGTGCTGGGACCACTGAGGGAGGAGGTGGGCCTCGGGCCTCAGGAGTCTCTGCAGGCCTTGAGCACATGGTGGGAGAGGGGTTGTTTGGTACGTGTGTCCCAAGGCTGATGCCTCTGGGCGTGCTTTGCTGTTGGGGGTTGGAAGCTGGAGGTGAGGACGCGTTGGACTGTGCTCAGCTGTAGGAGGACCCACTGTGTGGCACTGTGATGTGCTCCTATGCCCCTGCCGGCTGGTGATGTAGGAGTTGTGCCTGCAAAACATGCTTCGGACGTTAGAGTCGGCCGGGAATGAAGACGCCGGCGTGCCCCAGAGTGGAGGCAGGGCTGAGGCGTGGGTGGTGAGTGGACTGGGAATGAAGATGCCGCCTGGCCCCAGAGCAGAGGCAGGGCTGGGGCGTGGGTGGTGAGTGGACTGGGAATGAAGATGCCGCCTGGCCCCAGAGCAGAGGCAGGGCTGAGGTGCGGGTGGCAGGTGCATCAGCTGGTGCCATGGTGACAGAGTGAGGGGCCATGACGCGGTGGCCTCCCCCGGGGCTCGTGTTCCGGGGAGAGCTTATCTGGGATGCGTTCTGACGGCAGAAGGTAGGAACACGAGAGATCCCAGACGCGGGAGGTCTGGGTCAATGTGCAGAGCCCACACTCGCTGTGGCTCGGGGGCAGCCCACACCATGGGCACCAGCCAGCCCCAGGTCCAAGCTTACAGGGAAGGACAGCTGGGCTGGGAAGACATAAATAATCATGGTGTATGTCACAGCCCCTCGGCGGGCGTGAGTGCTGCAGAGGGGCTTACAGAAGTGACGTTCCTGCCCCAGGGATGAGGCTGACTCTCAGAGAACCCAGGTATGGAGGAAGCAGTGGCCCCTCTTAGGCGTCCCTCCTCTAGGTGTGCACAGGGTGCCCAGCAGGAAGGGTGAGGTTCTAGACTTAGCTTTGGTGCTTGTCAGTGCGATCGTGGCCACAAGAAAAGCATCCATGGCTGATGTTCCCAGAGGCAGGGCCTGGTGAAGCTGCACTTTCCCCTCCAGCAAGCGTTTGGACGTGAGGGAGCCCAGGTTTCCAGAGGCAGGAGCCAGGTGTCTGGCATTCGGGATCAGCCAACCCCAGAGGCCGGTGTTCCCAGCGGGAGAAGCTGAAGCCTGGAGGGCCGGCTGTGCTGTGCTGGACACATGCAGGGCAGGGGTCAGTGCAGGTGTGAGGCTCTGCAGAGAGAGGCGCCAGAAGAGGCCAGGGCCAGCAGGGACAGGGCAGGCCGGGGTCCCACCAAAATCCAGCGTCCCTCCCAGTCCTTCTTGGCTCAGGCTGACTCCAGGACTGGGTACATTCTCAGAAGATGTGCGTGGGTCCCCTTAGCTTCTTGGGTTTTTCTGCTCAAACTCTGGGCCTGGACGAGTGGTCTCAGGTCACCTGGGAGCTCGTCGGGGACAGAACCTGAGTTTGAACGAGCTCTCTGTGGGACTCCCACCCAGGGAAGCAGTTGGAGTCCCCCCGGGACTGCCAGTTTTCAAGTGTCGTATTTAAGTATCCCCCTCTGGGCCCTGGAAAAGTAGAGAGGCAGCCAGGAGCCTGCCTTCTGTGTTCTCGGTGCAGGGGTGTTCTGAGAACAGCCCCTGCTCACACAGCTTTAAAAGGAACTCAGTGACCACGGACGGACGAGAACAGGAGATGCAGCTGCCTCCCGGGCGCTCGAAGGCTCAACTCCCCATGGGCATGTGTTGCCAGGGCAGAAGGCTTGGCCGCCTCGGTCAGCATACTCTCTGGACAGCTCATTCCTGCCAGCCCAGGTCGCTGCAGCTCTGGGGCTGGCTCAGGGGTTGGGGACCTCGGCCCAGGTCCCCATAGCCGTGGGGCTGCCTCAGGGGACGGATCTCTGCTAAGCATGGCCCCCGCCAGCCCAGGCCCCTGCCACTCAGTGGATGGGACTTTGGCAGAGCATGGGGCCCCTGCAGGGAGGGTCTAGACAAGCAACACCAGGAACCTGAAGCCTCCCGGGCAGGGGCTCAGCTGTCGCCAGGACTGCAACAGTTAAGCTGCCTGCAGCGGGATAAGTGAGCCGATGCTGCTCCTTAATCAGGGACATCAAATCGGAGGCCCTGGGAGGAGCAGCCGGCCGGCTGCCCTGCAGAGGCCAGGTCTGCGCAGCAAGCCCAGGAAGGTGTGGCGTCCCTGCTCTGCGGCCAAGATGGTGCTGGTGCTGCGCCGTCCTTTGTGTGCCCGGGAAGGGCGTTCCAGGAGCCGGGTCGGGGGCTCCTGACTCGCATTGGGCAGCATGACGGTGAGCCGGCTGTCACTGCTGTGCCGGGACCTCTGGGCGCTGTGGCTGCTGCTGAAGGCTGGCGCAGGTGCGTGGGGCACGGGTGGGTCCTCGCCTCCCCGGAAGGTGTTATGGGGCGACTGTGTGGGGACATGGGACCGGGGCGGACGTTCTGGACCCAGCGCTATCCTCGGAGGCTGCTGGGGCAGGAGCCTGGGGCTGGGGGATGCCGGGGATGGATGTTGGGACAGGTGCCTCCAAGACGGGAGGAGCCCTGCTCCTTGGCAGGGAAGGTGTGCACAGGCCTTGCCGGATGGATGGTTTAGGGCCATGGCCCTGGGGTCCCTGGTGAGCACTGGGGCCGCCTGTGCCCTTGGCCTGTGAGGGACCATCTGTGCTGGTCCCGGAAGGCTGGGATCACCTTTCCACTGGCTCCTTTGTTCGAGGCTTCTCATAGACAGGCTGTGTGGACAAATGACGGCAGCGCCCACGTCTGGCTGGTGGAGAGGCTGTAGCTCCTCGGAGGAGGAGACACCCGGCCACTGCTGTCCCCACAGCGGGGCCACCTGTGGTGCCAGGCGTGACAAGCTGCCCTCTCTAGGCAAATGAGACTTGGGAGGCCCCTGGCCGAGCCTGTGGACCCAGCTGGGCAGCCTCTGTGGTCTTAGGTTTGGGTGCGTTTGGTCTGGTCGGGGCTCAGGGGCTGCTGGTCCACACTGGCCCCGTCCTGACAACTGGAGCTTTGGGGCAAGGTCCTTGGAGAAGGGGCCACGTGGGGAGGAAACAGCCTGGGTTTTGTTGATGCTTTTCTAAGAATGGAGTACTCGTTTTCAAGAGATTTGTCCTAATTATATTTTCCAGTGGGTACTTACGCCAACTATTGATGAATAATTGATAAAATAAGCATCTTTGTGAATTTTATTGAATCAGACCTTAACTACCAATGGCAATGAATAAACATCTAAAGTTTCCAATTTTAAAATAACTGGCTGGGCCAGTAGTTCACGCCTGTAATCCTGGCACTTTGGGAGGCTGAGGCTGGGAGATCGCTTGAGCCCAGGAGTTTGAGACCAGCCTGGGCAACATAGCAAGACCTCATATCTGAAAAAAAAAATTAATAAGCTGGGTGTGGTGGTGTGTGCCTATAGTCCCAGCCACTTGGGAGGCTGAGAGGGGAGAATCATTTGATCCCAGGAGGTCAAGGCTGCAATAAGATTTGTTTGCACAACTGTACTCCAGCCTGGGTGAGGGCATGAGTAGGTACAGGTGGCTGCCCGGGGTTATGGGGTTGGCTCTGGGGCACCGTGGAAGGTTCTGGTGTGAGCAGGGGCAGGTCGTTGCTTTAAGGGAGGTTATGTCCCCTGGGTGCACCCCGGTTCCGCACCCCTGATGCCCCGGCCATCCCATCCTGCAGTTCCCTCCTGAAGGACCAGGCAAAGCCAGGACCACTGTGGACAAGAGGAGAAATCATCCTTCTGAGCCCTGACGGTTCCTTGACCAGCCCCGGGACCTGGCCCAGGCTTTGTTTTAGTGTCTCACATCCTCTCAGGGTGCATTGAGGGAGAAGCATTGTCGGTGCCAGCGTCAGCCGGGGTCAGCCTGGCCTGCGTTCCTCACTGCCCCTCCTCGCTCCTGCAGAGGCCTAGGGACCTTTAAGGAACTTGCCATACGTGGGTGACTTTTCTCAGAAGGTAAAATGCAGGGCAGGGCAAGCCCTACTGGCCTCGGAGGTCCGTCCTCGGGCCCAGAAGGGGCCAGTTGGGGGAGGCAGAAGGCCGGAGACACTTGGACTCCACAGAGAGGTCACCGTGGTACAGTCAGGACTGTTGTTTTTAATTTTAAAGGAAAGAATTCATTACGATGACCGTTTTTGTTCACCTTTAGGCATTTTTAACATGTGTTCCAGGCAGACCAGGCTGTGGCCCTTCCCTCGTGGCCAGTGCAGGTCACGCCTCCCCCCGGCCCAGTGAGTGGGGAGGTTTGGCTCTGGTGTGACCCTCCAGGACACAGGTGTCCTCGGGGAGCCGGTCCCTGCTGCATACAGGCCACCCGGGGTCACTCGGCAGAGGAGGACAGGGCACCGCCTTGTAGAGAAGCATCCCTCTGCCCATCAGCGGGCAGCCACAGTTGGTGGTCCTCTTCACTTCGGCCTGTTGTTGAGCCCACCTCCCACCTGCACAGCACCCTGTGCTGTAGCCAAGACCACCTCCTCTGTGGACCTCAGTCTGCAGCCGCCGCTCCATGCAGCTGGGGCCCTGGATGGCCCCCATGGTGCAGTGCTGGGGTTTCCTGTGGGTGCCTGTAGCCTCCCTAACGTAACTGGTGGCAGGAAGATCCCCGTGGGTCTGTTCACCAGGTGGGGGCAGCCATCGCCAAAGCCATCTGCCAGCATCACCGGCTGAATTGCAGCCGTGGTCCTACAAGGAAGCCTTGTCCCAGCCTTACAGAGAAGGAGGCAGCCCAGAGTCACAGCTCAGGGAGGGTGTGTTCGGGGTGAGGTCTGTGCTGCCGCGGGGCCAGTGAGTGTCTGTCCCGTGGCAGCTGCTGGCCACGTGTGGGTGGTGATGACACCAGGCACGGATGGACCACGCATGTGTTGAGATGCTGTGTGGGCTTCACGTTGGTGCCCGTTTCTCTCTGGATCTTATGAAGACGGGTTTGTGGAGGCACAGCGGCCCGTGCATGCTGTTGGTGGGCATGTAAATTGGTGCAGGTATTACGGAAAACTGTGTGGGGTATGGAGGTTCCTCGAGAAATTAAAAAGAGCGCTGTCGCTGGAGCCAGGCGTCCCCACTGTGGGTGGGTATCGGGAAAGGAGTAGGCGTACTGAAGAGCTGCCTGCCCTCCGGAGCTCACCAGCCCAGACGTGGAATCGACACCAGTGCCCGTTAGTGGATGGGCGCTTGAAGACGATGTGGCGCACGCACAACGGAGCACTGTTCGGTTTTTGCAAAAAAGGAAATCCTGTTATTTAAGACAACACAGTTGAGCCTGGAGGACAGTGCTGAGCAAAATCAGCCACAGGCAAAACCACGGCCTGCTGAGTAAAATCACTGCAGGCACAGAGAGGCAAAGCCACGGCCCCACGCATGTGGGGTGTCAGAGACGCCAACAAGCACAGTGGCCACTGGGGGCTGGGGTGGGGAAGCCTGGGGTGATGCTGGCCAGAGGACACAGAGTTCCTGTTGTGCCAAAAGAGTGAAGTCTGGGGGTCTGTTCATGGTGGGCATGGGCTGTTCATGGTGACTGACTGTGGGCTGTTCATGGTGACTGACTGTGGGCTGTTCATGGTGACTGACTGTGGGCTGTTCATGGTGACTGACTGTGGTCTGTTCATGGTGGGCATGGGCTGTTCATGGTGACTGACTGTGGTCTGTTCATGGTGGGCATGGGCTGTTCATGGTGACTGACTGTGGTCTGTTTGTGGTGGCCATGGTCTGTTTATGGTGGGCATGGGCTGTTCATGGTGACTGACTGTGGGCTGTTCATGGTGACTGACTGTGGGCTGTTCATGGTGGGCATGGGCTGTTCATGGTGACTGACTGTGGGCTGTTCATGGTGACTGACTGTGGGCTGTTCATGGTGACTGACTGTGGGCTGTTCATGGTGGGCATGGGCTGTTCATGGTGACTGACTGTGGGCTGTTCATGGTGACTGACTGTGGGCTGTTCATGGTGACTGACTGTGGGCTGTTCATGGTGGGCATGGGCTGTTCATGGTGACTGACTGTGGGCTGTTCATGGTGACTGACTGTGGGCTGTTCATGGTGACTGACTGTGGGCTGTTCATGGTGGGCATGGGCTGTTCATGGTGACTGACTGTGGGCTGTTCATGGTGACTGACTGTGGGCTGTTCATGGTGACTGACTGTGGGCTGTTCATGGTGGGCATGGGCTGTTCATGGTGACTGACTGTGGGC
Organism: Chlorocebus sabaeus; assembly: GCF_047675955.1. Lineage (NCBI taxonomy): Eukaryota > Metazoa > Chordata > Mammalia > Primates > Cercopithecidae > Chlorocebus > Chlorocebus sabaeus. Next base: position 94,444,408 of record NC_132906.1, read on the forward strand.
TGTTCATGGTGACTGACTGCGGTCTGTTTGTGGTGGCTGTGGTTGGTTTATGATGGCTGTGATCTGTTCATGGTGGTCATGGTGGTCTGTTTGTGGTGGTCATGGTCAGTTCATGGTGGCTGTGGTTGGTTCGTGGTGGATGTGGTTGGTTTGTGGTGTCCATGATCAGTTTGTGGTAGCTGTGGCCTGTTTGTGGTTAGTCCGTGGTGACTGTGGGCTGTTCACAGTGGCTGTGGTTGGTTTATGGTGGCCGTGGTCAGTTCATGGTGGCCGTGATCTGTTCAAGGTGGCCATGGTCTGTTTGTGGTGACTGTGGTTAACACTGTATTTGTACCTGAGGTTTGCTGGGAGTGGGTGTTGAGTATTCTAACTGCAAAAAGAAATGGCAGCTGTGGGAGGTGACAGTCACCAGTGAGTTTGGTGGTGGCTGTGGTTTCACAATGTGAACTATATCAAAAGAGCATGTGTGCACCTTAAATATATATAATTATTTTTCTCAATATAGCTGGAAAAAATAGCCAGAAGCCAGCAGCTCAGCAGGTGAGGAGCCAGCCAGCGGCTCCGTTCACAACACCCTGCACAGTGAACAGAGCTGAGTGAATGGGGCTGCTTAGCGAAAATCACTGGGCCCGAAGCTCCCGGATGGCTCCAACATGTCCCGTGACTCTGGGCAGCTCCTGTGCAATGGGAGGCTGTGCCCTGCCATGTCCCCGCCTTCTTGCCCACAGGCCTGCCCTGTCCCAGCTGCTGGGGTCTCACCCACCCATCAGCCTGGAAACAGACGCATGTTGGCACCCTCCCAGGCCTCTGTGAGAGCCTCTCCGTAGCCTCGCTGTTGAGCCCGTGGCAGTGAAGGTCCCAGGCGCTGGAGCACATGGCATGGGCTCGGTCCTGGCACTGCCCGCCCTGCAGGCCTGGGCTGCTCACAGATGAGCCTGACCTTGAATTCCCCGTCTTTCAAACGAGGATGAGGCTTCCTGCTCCCTAGGTCCTTGCGAGGACTCACTCTGTGCACTGGTGCCAGGAGTGAGTCGGAACCTGTCTTTCTGGCCTGGTCCTCCCCCAGGAGCACAGGGTGGTCCTCCTCTGAATCCTGAGGGGTCCCCTGGCATGCCCTTGCTCCCTGGAACCCCAATCATTCCAGGTGCAGCTGCTGGTGCGACCCCTTCTGCGGACAGGGGTCTGTGTGAGGGCTCAGCTGCCTCCGAACAGGACGGGTGCTGGAAGACGGTGGCTGGGAGAGCAGGTGCACCCTGGACGGCCTCCAGGAGAGAAAGGGAGAGATGTATGCATCTCAGTGGGGGATGGCGGGAGACCCTAAGGTGTTCAAGACCCTCGGGTCTGGGCCCTGTGGAAATGCTCCCTGTGGCGCCCCCAGCCCCGCCCACTCAGCAGTCGCCTGAGAACGCCCTGAGCATGTGCCCAGGAGGCGGGGTATGGGGAGTCCATGGAGCCGTGGGTACTGTGCAGCAGGTGGAGCTGTGACCGGAGGTGGCGGAGCTGGCAGCCAGCCTGGCCTTCAGGGGAGAGGGTGGCAGGGCCAGGGTCTCTGAACTCTGGAAGGATCTGTGTTCCTCGTCCTGAAACCCGGCCTCCTGTGTCCCTCAGACAGTGACTTTCAGTCACTTTGGTCTCTGCTCCCTCTGCCCCATGATTTTTTAAGTTGTTCTAGCTCAGAAGCCACTGCATGGATGGTGTGACTACCCCTAGCCAGGGCACGAGTGCAGCCGGGGCACGAATGCAGCCAGGGCACGAGTGCAGCCAGGGCACGAATGCAGCCAGAGCACAAGTGCAGCCGGGGCACGAATGCATCCGGGGCACGAGTGCAGCCAGATCCAGGCCCCGTGCAGAGCCCGCCAGGTGTGGGGTGGATGCCGAGGCCCACCTGGCTGAAACTGCACTCAGGCCATTTTTCTGATACCAGGAAACGTTCATAAAAATGCTGGTGAGCAGGCAAGTGCCCTCCCTGATGACAGACCCTCCTGGTGCCCCTGGCTCAGACGATGTGACCTTGAGAACAACCCCCGCGTCGGCGTCACCTGGGAGCCTCACCTCGAGACCTCTGCATCATGGTTCTGAAATCACTTGAGTGGGCCGTGGCCACTGTGGGGCAGAGAGATAGGAAATACCTGCCAGAAGATCAAATTGCAATCCGTGTGATTTAAAGATCTCACTGGGCTGTGCTGGCAGTTCTAGAGTGGGGAGCACTTCATTCCGTGAACTAGAATAAGAGCTCCAGTGAAACACAGCTGGCTGTGCGGCCAGGGCTGAAGAAAGCAGAAACCGAGCAAACGCGGTTCGGTGGCCTCAGTCACTGTCCTTTGGAAGCTTGGGGAGTCAGCGGGAGAATTGATCGACTGGCCACTTTAGGCGGCTCTGTGTCGTAAGGATTAGTTTCACGTTAGGTGATTGCCGGACTTACATCAAGCTTGAAGAAGCAGAAGGTCTCTGCACACGTGTGTGGCCCAGGCCAAGAGCTGTCACGTGACTAAGTTTGTGCTCAGAAGGTCTCTGCACACGCGTGTGGCCCAGGCCAAGAGCTGTCACTTGACTAAGTTTGTGCTCAGAAAGTCTCTGCACACGCGTGTGGCCCAGGCCAAGAGCTGTCACGTGACTAAGTTTGTGCTCAGAAGGTCTCTGCACACATGTGTGGCCCAGGCCAAGAGCTGTCACGTGACTAAGTTTGTGCTTAAATGGGTTTTTAGTATGTGTATCTTTTTTTCCTTTCTTTTATTCTTTTTTTTTTTTTTTTTTTTTTTTTTGAGATGGAGTCTCACTCTGTTGCCCAGGCTGGAGTGCAGTGGCACAATCTCAGCTCACAGCAACATCTGCCTACCAGGTTCAACTGATTCTCCAGCCTCAGCCCCCTGAGTACCTGGGACTACAGGCACCTGCCACCATGCCCAGCTAATTTTTGTATCTTTAGTAGGGAGGGGGTTTCACGATGGTGACCAGGCTGCTCTTGAACTCCTGACCTTGGTGATTTGCCCACCTTGGCCTCCCAGAGTGTTGGGATTACAGGTGTGAGCCACTGTGCCCAGACAAGTATGTATATCTTTTTGACAGTGTGAAGAATTTATTTAGGCTTGACCGTTTTAAAGCACCGTAATGAATGTATAATTAAGTTATGGTAAAGCCTTAACCCTTTGCTACAGGGAAATGGTAATGCTGTGAGTGGCCGTGTCTTCGCCCCCCCATGGACTTCAGCAGTCACCCTTGTAGGAGTCCCACCTCTGCGGGCAGCTCAGAACCTCCACGTTTTTATATTTAATTTAAAATGATTAAAGTCACTGCCATAACTCATGGAATTAGGTCTTTTTAAAATCTAAGCAAACTGTCTTCGAGACAGAAAAGGTTGGGTAGTTCTTCATCTGTTTGAAGTGGTGCTTTCTGGATGGGCTGCATTCTAAGAATGTATCAAAAATGGAAATTCTGGCCACCATTTTGATTGCCCTTTTACATATTAAACAAGTTGAGAACAAGAACAACAAAGAAGGACCTCCGTGACCATGCTGAGGAAGACAGAGCCTGGCCTGGTTGGAAGATTGGCCTCTCCTCTGTCTCCTGTTTTCTCCAAGGTCCGATAACAACCCTTGGTGAGCGTGGGGACTTCATTTTGATTTTCAGTCTGGTCTGTTGGGGTCTAGGCAGGAGCTTGGTCCCAAACAACACACCCATGTGTGCTGAGGACACGCTCCAGGGGATTCTCGCGTCCGCGTGCATCAGAGAACCCAGGGCTTGCGGGTGAGGCAGCGTGGAGAGGGCGGCTCTGGAGACGACCCCCAGAGGAGATTGACCAAGTGCGGGACGTGTGTGTCCTCCCTACCCGAGGCATAAACCGTCTCGCTCCAAAGGGCGTCCGGAGGGTTCTGCAGGGTGGCTGTGCGCTGACTCCTGCACCCCACGTGGGAGTCCGCCGGCTCCTGGCCCTTGCCGGTTGGTTTTGTGGGTCTGAGATGACACCCCTGTGGTCAGGGCGGTGTTTCCCGATCACCACTTCTGTTGACCATCTTTTCTGGCCGGGCCTTTTATTTTAAAATGTGTAAAGGTTAAGCCTTCTGAGATCAGAGAAAGATTATTTAGTGAGCCATGTGACTGCGTATGTGACATAAAATATTTACACCTAACCCACTAGCAAATGGCTCGTTAAAAATATTTGAGATTTAATGTAAGAGATAATTCTGCCAACCACGTCAGGATAAACCTTGAGCATCGGGAATGCAAAATCAAACAGATCCTTCAACACACATCACAAACAGAGGTGTGGACGCCCCTTTTGTCCCAATAGCAGGGGTGGGGCGCTGGCCCCGGGGTGTCCTGGTTCTCCTCCCTGACCCACACGGTGTCAGGAGCTTGTCTGGAGGGGACGGGGATGCTGGCCTCCTGGGGTGTCCTTGTCTGAAGCCTGTGGTTCAGGCCTTCTCCTCACTGAATTTAGGTTTTGTTCGGATTTTGCGGCCTGCCTTTCTTACTGCCCTGCTCTGCAGCCCTGCCCTTCCTGGCTTTGGAGATCCTCATGATGGGCTTGGGGAAGGCCTCTGGCCGGGCGGTCTGGTGACGTGATCCCATCTGACGCTCAGCCTCGGACTTTGAAAAGGCGCGACTGTCCTGTCTGATGGGCAGGATGCAGAAGCCTCTGGGAGTGGGCTTGTTGCCAGAATAAATAAAAGGAGACAATTGGCAAAAGATGGACTGGGCCCCACGGCCCCAGGCTGCTATGTGGAGAACCTTGTCCTCTCCTCTGCCCACGGTCACCAGTGAGCACCAGGGATGGGCTTTCCTCCCTCACCTGGGCCTCTTCCTGCTGCCAGGAGCTGCCTTGCTGCCTCCGCCTGTGACAGTCCACTCCCCACACCCACCGTGAGAGGGTGCCAGGGCCCCACCCAGCTCCACCTGTGACGGTGTACCCCACCCCCACCCCCACCGTGAGAGGGTTTCCAGGGCCCCCCCTGGCTCCCATCCCCGTCTCCTGTGTTCTCTGCTGCTTGCGAGGTCACCTGGGCTGGAAAGGGTGCCCGGGATGCTGCTCAGACGTCTTGGCTGCCCTCCCACCCCCACTCCCCACCCCCCACTCCCAGTTTTCAGGATGAAATTGCCATCAAATAAAGCAAGTTTTTGAGTCAGCTTGCAAGAGGAAGGAAGTTTGCTTCAGTCGTCTCGTTTTGTTGGAACAAAGAGATCTAAATATAGACACATGGCTCCCCTCCCTGGACTGTCTTTGCCGGGACCCTGTTTCTGTGAGGAAAACTCGGTGGGGGGGTTCACCTGTGTATCAGGTGAACCAAGGGCACCTCTGCCCTTCCCACCCTTGGGAAATCTCACCACGTCGGCCCCATAGTGGCCAGAAGAGATCGGCCCTCTCAGATGGGGCTACTGTGGTCGGTGCTGGGAACGGGCAGGGGCAGGCCTGGCCACTCCCTCGTTGGCCCCACCTGCTGCCTCTGCCCACACAGCAGGGGAATGCACGGGGCAATTTCTGCCCATACGGCAGGGAATGGACGGGGCAACCTCTGCCCAGCCTCAGACGTGAGGCCCTAACTCTCCCCTCTTAGACCCGCCGTGGGGTCATCATGGGGTCATCACTGGGGACTTGGTTGGGGTGGGGCTGGGGAGGGAGCTGGGCCTTGGGTGGCGAAGACAGGTTAGGGGCCCACCACCTCCCAGACATCCGACAGCACGGAGCCCCACGGAGGCCACGCTCGCCTGCCTGCGTCTCCTCCAGGGACCTGTCTCCTGAACCGAGTGGCCACCATTGTTCCGTGCACTTCTTAGTCTTGTGGCTGCAAAATGAAGTAGATTGGAACTTTTATAGAAATTATGATCATAAAGGGCAGATTTTCCCATCATTCTTGAGTGGGTTCAAAAAACCAAGAAGAATGAAAACTCACACACGTAAATGGAAGAACACCTAGCGCTCTGAATATCCCAGGGCCCCGCCTGCAGAAGACTCCATGAAGAATGGGAGGTTAACGCTCTGCTGTGGGTCAGAGAGCGTCACAGGCCTTTTCAGGTTCACAGAGTGGCCGGTGACCACTTCAGGTGTTGTGATATGTTAGAGTTTATTTGTATGAGCTTAGCTGTGTGCAGTTTCTGATTACGCACATGGGGAACCCTGCTTTTCAAACCCAGAATGAGGTCTAAGGACAATATTTAGAGTTTGTCCTGGCCCAAAGAGTCCAGAGGCACTGGGGGCTGCCAGCAGGTGGACACTGCAGTGCGAATGGCGGACAGGTGGTGTGGATGGTGGACAGGCGGTGTGGACGGTAGGCGGTGTGGACAGTGGGCACTGCAGTGCGGATGGTGGACAGGCAGTGTGGATGGTGGACACTGCGATGCGGGTAGTGGACAGGCGGTGTGGACGGTGGACACTGTGATGCAGATGGTGGACACCGCGATGCGGATGTTGGACAGGCGGTGTGGACAGTGGACACAGCAGTGTGGATGGTGGACAGGCAGTGTGGACGGTGGACACTGCGATATGGATAGTGGACACCGCGATGCGGATGGTGGACAGGCGGTGTGGACGGTGGACACTGCGATGCAGACGATGGACAGGCGGTGTGGACGGTGGATAAGCAATGTGGACGGTGGACAATGTGGACAGTGGACACTGCAATGCAGATGGTGGCCAGGCGGTGTGGATGGTGGATAGGCAATGTGGACGATGGACAATGTGGACAGTGGACACTGCGATGCGGAAGGTGGACAGGTGGTGTGGACGGTGAACAGGTGGTGTGGACGGTGGATACTGCAGTGCGGATGGTGCACAGGTGTTGCTTTGCCCCCCACGGGCCTGTGATGCCAGAAAGTAGGAACCCGCCTGTGAGGGGTTGGGGCCTTGGCGTTGGATTCCACAGGATGCTCTGGGAAGGCACCCCCTCCCTTCCTCTGCTATGTTAGCAGGAGCAGCTGCTGGGCCAGGCGCTGTGGTGAGGGTGGGGAACCCCAGGCATGGTCCCTGCAGCCTTGAGTGGGGGTTTGCAGGCACCCGTGGAGGGTGCAGGCTGCCGTGAGGGCCCCTGCCTGGTGGGGAGGTGGAGAAAGGCCTCTCTGGGGTGGCATCTTGATAGGAAATTGAGTGGGGTCAGACTGGCCACAAGAGGAGCGGCTGAGCAAGGGCCCCAGGCCCGGACCTCACCCTTCCAAGGACCTGAGCGTGTGGCAGCCCCTGGAGGGGTGGATGAGGAGCCTACAGTGGACAGCCTGTCCCAGAGGCAGCTTCACACCCACACGTACCATGGAGGGACGGCGGGCGGTGTCTGTCCGTCTCTAACACATGGGAAAGACATTTGCTGTCAGCAAGGCCCCAGGGCAGGCGCCGGTAAGGTCCAGAGCCACGTCAGGAACGCCTGAGCTCGTAGGGAACAGGCCAGGCCAAACATGCCACCTCTCAGAGCTGCCAGAACAGCGTTTGGGAGTCATGGTGGAAGTGTCCACATCGATGCCTGACTCTTGCGGTCGACGCCCGACTCTCGCGGTCGATGCCTCTGAAAGTTGAGGTGCGGAGAGGGAGCCACAGACATGGGCCAGTGCCTCCCCGTTTGTGGCCCCAGTGAGCCTGGGCCGCCAGCATCCGCGGCCATCACCGATCTTGGCACCCCCCTGTCCAAGCCGTCCCCCCCGTGATGAACCTGCCAGCTCACAGTATCCACGATCTTTTTGTGTAGCCCCCAGAATTTCTAAAACTCCAGGGAGACCTTCCCCTGTGACCCTTTCCATGTCAGCGATGCGCTTCTCTTGGGGTTAGCAGGTGTTGGATTTGAGGACGGTGCCTCCTGACTTCCTCTCTGAGGCTACAGTCGCTCCTGGCAAGAGAGAAAAACTTACTGTAAAATCTGAACGTCCAACTGCGCAGTCTAGGCTGCCGTCGGCTGCACCAGACGCACGTTCCAGAGAGGTGTGCGCCAGTGGAAGTCACCTTGCCAGGAGCATAAAAAAGTATTTCGTGCTTTACTGCTTGACTGTTTCTTTATCCCACAAAAGAAGCCATTGCTGACACATGGTTGCATGCTGGGAACGGGTCTGTGCTCTGAACTCTCCCTGCAAGGCTCTGCAGAAGGACCCTGACATCTGCTTGGCTCTGGCAGGCCCCGTGACACCGTGGTCCCGCCACTTCCTCACCAGCACCAGGGTTGTCTCTGGCTCCGAGGCAAAGCAGTCCTGTAGCCGGCAGGGCCGCAGCCAACACGGCCCAGGAGGGGCCCCTGTGTGTTCCACTGCGTCCCGTGTTTACACTTGTTTGTCTGCAAGACTGGAAGAGCAGGATTTAAGTCTGATGCCAGGTAGATATTATCTTGTGGCCTCCGCTGGGAATTTCCAGGTACAAACACTTCTGTCCCATATCTTTAGGCTGTTAGTGGCCTGGGTCCTCAGGTGTGGAAGAATTGAATGTTTAAGCCATTCTCAGGTCATCAGCGTGAGTCCTGTGTCTTTCAGAGAGAAATTGTGTGGATGTTCAAGATTGCAAATGTAGCTATATGATGAGCGTGCTGGCCAGAAATCGTGTCTGCTCTGTGGTCAGTGGTCAGTGTCCCCGAGGCATAGTAGCCCGGCAGCCACTCTGTGGCACAGAACACCAGCCTGTCAGTCCGCACAGCTTTCCCTGGAGGGTCTTGCTGGCCTCGTGCTCCCAGCTGGTGCTGGCTCCATGCTCCCGGCTGATGCTGACCCTGTGCCTCCAGCTGGTGCTGGCCTAGTGCTCCCCCTGTGTTCACGGCTGGTGCTGGCCCTGTGCTCCCGCTGTGTTCACGGCTGGTGCTGGCCCTGTGCTCCCGCTGTGTTCACGGCTGGTGCTGGCCCTGTGATCCCGCTGTGTTCACGGCTGGTGCTGGCCCTGTGCTCCCGCTGTGTTCACGGCTGGTGCTGGCCCTGTGCTCCCCCTGTGTTCACGGCTGGTGCTGGCCCTTGAGCACGGCTGGTGCTGTGCTCTTGACTGGTGCTGACCCCGTGCTCCCTGTACTCACAGTCAGTGCTGGCCCTGTGCTGCTGGCTGTTGCTGGCATAGTGCTCCTGGCGGGTGCTGGCCCCATGCTCCCGGCTGGTGCTGGCTCTGTGCTCCCCCATGCTCCTGGCCGGTGCTGGCCCCATGCTCCCCCGTGCTCCCAGCTGATGCTGGCCTAGTGCTCCCCCCATGCTCCCGGCTGGTGCTGGCCTGGTGGCCGCAGGTGCTTCAGTGCGTCCAGACCCATCTGGAATCTGCTGGGTGGGGGGATGGGTGCGGAGTTGACTCTGCTCTTGCCATCCTGCCTCATTTGTGTCCAGCTAATGGCAAGGCCAGGGATGTGGTACAGACCCCCAAGGGTCCCGTGTGTGCAGAGGCAGTGGCCCATTCCGTGGTCAGGTTTTCCTCATGGGCCATAAGTTACTGCACCTGCAACAGGCCGGCAGGGGTCACCTGAACATCTTCCCTGATGTGGGTGGAACTCAGACCAAAGTGTATTTATCCCAGGACCAGGACCAAGCCCTTTCCTGCTGCTCCCCTGCCTCCCCTCTGCCCAGGTCTCTCTCTTTGTCCCTCCCTCTCTCTCTGTCTGTCAGTCCTTCTCTCTGAACCTCTTATACCACACTTTCAAAATCAATGGTGAATCATTCAGCACACAGCTTTTGTGCGCTGAGAAACAAAGGCCTCCACGTATTGGAAACTGAAAAGCCTTTTTCCAGCCACGTGACCCGCTCCCGTAGGTGCCTGTGGATGTGCCGCTCCGCCTGGGATCGGGTGGGCGCTCGCAGGGTGAGGCAGCGTCCTGGGGCTGACGCGTGCTGTCTGCTCTTTCCGTGCAGATGAAATCATGCACCAGGACATTGTCCCGCTCTGTGCTGCCGACATCCAGGACCAGCTGAAGAAGCGCTTTGCTTACCTGTCCGGTGAGTTCCAGAAGCCGGGACGGGGTGGAGAGGGAGGGGTCCGGGGCCGGGTGTGGGCTGAGCAGTCGCCACGGCCTGGTCATTCACTGCCTTGAGTCTGACCTGTGACCTGGAGGCTCTCCCCATCTCTGTGAAGTGGGCAGCTCCATGCCAGTTGGCACACGGCCACTGGGAGGAGGTGGGCAGAGGAGGGTCAGGGGGACGTGGCCTGGGCACCCCTGACGGCGGCCTCCAGGGACAGATGGAGTGGGGCGTGGGTGGCCGAGCCCATGGGCCTCAGTGACCCGCAATTCCTGCTGCATCTGGGCACCTCCCAGGCCACGCCTCTGTCCAGTGTGGCCTCCAGCCCTGCGTCTGGCACACCTCTGGAGGTGGTGCCTGCAGACTTAGGGACATAGTGGGGCTCCCAGCCCCCCGTGTGGGTGCAGCAAGGGCACCTGCAGTGACCCCGAGCTGTGCAGACACCGTTCTTATGTGAACAAATCTGCCCAACAGGACCCATCAGAAAAAATACATGCAAATGTGTGCCCTCCCTGGGACATAAGGGTGCCCTGATGCCGAGGGCGCAATGCTCTCAGGAGCTCAGCCTCTGCCCCTCTGCATTCTCATTAGCAGCCCAGCCCCCAATCCATGGCTGGCATGGTGGGGCCTCCATCCCGCACCGCCACCTCCAGAGCCAGCCCACACCCCAGGCCGGGCCTTGGGGTCTGAGGGAGGCTGACTGCCAGGGGCCGAGGTGTAGCTGGCGAGTTTTACGAGACCAAAATCAAAGAGACAGCAACATGATGGCCAGAGGAGGAGAGCTGTCCAGGGACTCGGTCCTGCTTTCCATGGCGGAGAGGCCCAGGAGGAGGAAGGATAGAAAGCAGGGGGTCTCTGGAGAACTGAAAACTCCCAGGGGACAAGGGCTCCAATCCCCCTGCGTTGGAGACCAGGTGTGGTGATGACTCAGGAGAGGCGCCGTGGTTTCTGCCGGTTCCTCCTGCGTCCCCAGCCTCTCCCCGCCCCTTTCACGACTCCCAAGAGGCTCACACAGCTTTGCCACCAGGAGGGCCCTGACCTGGGCCTCCAGCCTTGACCTTCCTCAAGTTGCCAGGCAGTGCCCCCACCCCAGTGGTGCCTGGGAGGGCAGAGTCCTGGGACGGCCCCAGCCACCCACCTTTTCTCAGTTGTTCCTCAGACGCCGGCCCAGGAGCTCTGTGAGGGGATTTTGTAGATGAATTTAAGGCCCCAAATCAGCAACTTTAAGATCTTCCTTGGTGGGCCTGACCCAGTCGGCTAAGCCCTTAAAAGAGATGGGGCTCTTCCTGGCATGAGAGATTCCAGGTGCAGGGAGGATTTGACACAAGGGGGTTCTCTGTGTGGCCCTGAAGGAAGCAGAGGCCGCCTGAGCAGGAGAAGAGCCACCCCACGGGCAGCCGCCAGGACCCTGGGGCCTCAACACTGCAGCTGGGAGCAGAGCTCTGCTAAGCCCCTGGGGGAGCTGGAGAGCCTGGGCTCGGAGAGGATCACAGCCCGGCAACCCCTCCACGTGGGCCCAGAGACCCTGAGCAGAGACCCACAAGCTGATAAGTGCCTGAGCGTCAGTGATCTTGGGAACCACACCGAAGCCTCCGTGGGCTCCTCTCTCTCCTGGAATATAAGCCAGAGTCCCCTGTGGCACCACTGCCCCCAGCTTGTCTCCTGCCCACGCCCTGGAGGCACCTCGGGGCCTTTGCACAGGCGGCGCTCTCCATGCAGCGAATTTTTTCCCCGGGCTTGTGGCTGGCCTGTCCCCTCAGGTCCTTGCTCAGAGGCATGCCCTTGGCCATGCCCTGTCCCTCCTCACCTGCTCTTTGCTCCGCCCCCCCTCGTTATATGACCTCACATCCTCCTGTGTGTGGTGTGGGTCCCTCCTGAGGGCTGGGCTTGCTCACAGCTGCCTCCCGGCTCCTAGAGGTGCACCCAGCCTCAGAGCCACGTACTGAGGGCTCAGCCATGGGCCCGTCTGGGGTGGGCCCCCGGGCACACCACACTGTTCTCGGGATCCAGGTCGTAGCACCAGTACCGTGTCTGAGACGGATCGGTGTCGGCTGGAGCTTCTCCTGCAGATGTGCGGATTTGGATGAAGTCTGTGGCAGCCTCGTGTCTGAGACGGATCAGTGTCAGCTGGAGCTTCTGCAGATGTGTGCGGATTTGGATGAAGTCTGTGGCAGCCTCAATTCTGTAGGTCTCCAATCACCCCATCCCCTCCTCACCGTATTCAGCACGGCTGCGTCCTGAGGCTGTGCCTGCACTCCGGGTTCCTGCCATGAAGCCGCCTTCTGTGTCCTCATGACAAAGGCCGTGCACTGGGGAACTGAAACATCCGGGGTGCGTCTTTCAGGTTCCCTGGGGTGTGCCCCTTCCGGAGGCTCCTTCGGGGGCACAGGTGTTCCTTGGTGTCCCTTGGTGTCTTCATGCAGCCACCTCACCTGCACGTCGACGTCTCCTCTTCTGCCTCAAAACCCCTCTACCTTTCTCCCAGGACACCCGTCATGAGATTCAGGGCCCACCGTATAATCCATTATGGTCTCATCTTGAAAACTTTGTTACCTCTGCTGCAAGGACTTTTCCAACTGAAGTCACGTTCACAGGCTCCTGGGACAGGGAGTGGATGTACCTTTCAGGGGCCGCCTTGGACTCGGTAAATCTGACTCAGAGGTTTGCTGTCTTGACAGCTGCCCCCAAGCGGGGCTCCCCTCCTGCCCCAGCATCACCCACAGGACTCGCTCTCCCTGTCTCACTCCACCCGAAGGAAACACAGACTCCCCCGCCAGCCACTCCTGCACACGGACCACGGTGGTGCTGGGGCCCAGCTGGGTGAGACCCTTCATTGCGACTGGAGCCCACAGGTTGACGCCCCAGCCTGTTCTGTGGACTTTGGCTGAATTCGCTCGTCTCTGGGTGCCTAGAATGGCCTCCTTGAAGTGCCAGAGCAAAAAACTAGATGTCAGGAAGGAACGGCTCCAAATTTTCCTTTTCAAGAGGAGACTGCATTTCTTTCCACTTGCGCTGCTGATTTCCCCTCCCTGCAGACGTCCGCGCCAGCCCTGCGCTGTGTGCTGTGGAGCCAGGACTGCCCCTGTGACCTGTGTGGTCCCCTCTCTTCCGCCTCCATTATCTGTGGATGCACAGGTGCCACACAGAGCCCTACAGCTCTGTCCAGGTCCTGAACCCAAGTGAGGCAGGTTTTGAAAGGCGGCCAAGTGAGGGATGCCTACACCTCGGGGGCTCCACACCCCTGTACGTTGCTGCCCAAAGTCAGAACGAACTGTGGAAATCACACCTGGACTGTGGGTCTGTCACCCACAGACAGCAGCTCCCGGTTCAGCCTGCGTCCCTCGTCATCCACGCCCTCTACTCGCAGTGATGTCTACCCCAAAAGCACTTCGCTTAACCCTGAAGCTGTGAGACCTGCCACCCTACTGTCCCCTCTAGTTTTCTGAGGTTTGAGGAAGAAGGAATTGGGTGTAAAATCAGGAAATATCCTGCATGTAAATTCTTGATTATTCTTGTCCTTCGGGGCAGAGCTGCCTCCCACGAGTCAGACGTTTGACTGACTCTTGCTGAAGGATGAGGGTTGCAGGGGGCGCATGGGTGCCCCGGACCCACAGGCAATGGTGCGTCCCCTGGTGTGGTGGTCGGAGCAGGCCCCGAGGAGGTCGTGGGCTCAGAACTCAGTCCTTGTGTCATCTTACAAAAGATGTTTCAACTTGCCGACCGTCAGCAAGAGCTAAAAACAGGGCAGGAGAATTTACCACTGAGGAACTTATGATCTGAAGTGAAAAACGCTGAGAACAGACTTGCCACGGGTGAAAACCACAAAGCCGAAATGGAGGCCGTGTCTGGAACGCAGAGGTCGCCTGCACTGCGTGTCTCACGCCCTGCCGCGGACGGCGGCCCCCTTCCACTGCCCAGCAGCTCTTGGGAATCTCGTTTTGCTTTTGCAGGAATGTGGCATGGTCAGAGGCAGCCATCAGCTGTCTGGGGACCTGGATTTGACAGGATTGTTCCATCCCACGTCCAGGCAGCCCCAGGTGTGTGGAGACGGGGCAGACAGGAGACCCTCCCCCTGGCCTGTGCTGTCTTCCCGGGAAGAACACTGGAGACTTTCGTCTCTTCTTTCCTCACCTTCCCCAAACGCTTGCTGCACAAGCCCCCTCCTGCCTTGCCCCTTCTCCCACCCCATTTCGGTTGGTCCCAGCGTACATCTCATCCTAAGGAGTAAGTGTGCAGCTGAACCGCAGTTCTCAGGTGAGCTGCAGGACTCCAGCGTGGCACCTGCCTGGGCAGTCCTGAGAGAGGGATTCGAAGTGGGGAAGGACCCGGAGTCTTCCCAGCACATGGTCTGAGGCTCCAGCCACCAAGTCCCAAGCTCAGTCTACGCTCACCACGACCTGACGGCTGCTCCAACCTGTGGGGACCGATCCGATCCTGCACTCTCTGAGGCCAACAGCTTTTTGACACCCAGGCTTCAGCCACAGACAGACAGACGTTCCCTGCCCGGGGGGCGTTGCCCTTGCTGGAGAGAAACAGAAATGGACAGAGGGTCACTGGGGTGGCCCTGGGTGTTCTGCGGAGAATCAAAGTCGTGAGATGGAGACAGGAATCCCGTTAGGTTTGTGCGGAGCCGCATGTGGTCCTTTCTGGACCTGTTTCAAGGAATCCAATGGTTGCACGACCTCAAACCAGTTGCTGTGGGATAAATGTTTGTGTCCCTCCAAATTCAGATGTCGAAACCCTAACCCCGGAGGTGGTGTTTGGGAAGGCGAGGCCTTTGCGGGGAGATTAGATCATGAAGGTGGAGCGCCCAGGTGTGATCAGTGCCTTTGCAAGGGGCTGAAGAAACCAGATCTCCTTCTGCAGTGAGGCCATGCCTCAGGGAGACCTCTGTGAATGCGGAAGCCGCTGTCACCAGACACCAGGTCTGTGGGTGCCTTGATCTTGGACTTACCTGGCCAGAGCTGTGAGATAAATTTCTGTTGCTTGGGCCTCCCGGTCTGTGGTGGTTTGTTATGGCCGCCCAGACAGACCAACAACCGACCTGTGTGAAAATGTGAGTCATAAAGGGGTGGTGTTGACAGTGAGTCACTGCCGTAAACGAGTGGTGTTGACAAAGGCATCTTGTCCAGGTAGGAGCTCCGTGTGGCTAAGTAGTGTCCAGTTTCAGAAAGTGATGCCTTCTTGATGTCATCTTCACACTGACAGGAGTTTTTCTTTAGTTCTTATTTTAAGACTTTTCTACCCGATAGTTAGCATACAGATATCACAGTAGATTAACCACATGAATGCTTTCATTCCTAAGCAGCTCATGTGGGCGAGTTTCTAAAGCCATGTTTGGGCCGATGCATCACACAAGGGGGAGTCCCTAAGATGCATCATGTTCATGGAGAAAACGAAGCAGGACACACGTGTGAGTCATCACACCCTTGGTCACCCGGCTTGGCCATCACACAGGCCTCCTGCCCAGGATGTGTGTGCGTGTGTATCTACCTGTGTGTCTCAGCTCAGGCTGCTTGCTCTGACAAAGCCCCTAGACTGGGTGGTTTAAGCCACAGGAGTTTATTTCTCTTGGTTCAGGGCAGGAAGTCCCGGATGAAGGCACCGGCAGATGTGCTGCCTGGTGAGGGCTCACTTCCTGATTGACAGACTGCCGCCTTCTCACTGTCCTCACGTGGCCAGGCGAGCAGGGCAAGCCCACAGAATCCCATTCACGGGAGCCCCACTCCCACAGCCTCCTCACCTCCCACAGGCCCCACCTCCCAGCACTGTCCGCCTGGGGTTAGCATTTCAACACATGAATTCAGGGGAAGACAAATGTCCATCCGTAACAGTGTATATGTGTAGATGTGTGTGTGTAGATGTGTGTATGTGTAGTGGGTGTGTATGTGCATGTGTAGCTGTGTATGTGTAGATGTGTGTATGTATAGTGTGTATATGTGTGTATGTATAGATATGTGTATGTGTAGATGTGTATATGTGTAGTATATGTGCATGTGTAGCTGTGTATGTGTAGATGTATGTGTAATGTGTATATGTGTGTATGTGTAGTGTGTGCATGTGTAGATGTATGTGCAGATGTGTATGTATAGATGTGTGTATGTGTAGATGTATGTGTAGTGTGTGTGCGTATGCATGTGTAGCTGTGTATATGTAGATGTGTAGTGTGTAGATGTATGTGTAGATGTGTGTATGTAGTGTGTGCGTGTGCATGTGTAGCTGTGTGTATGTGTAGATGTGTGTAGATGTATGTGTAGTGTGTGTGCATGTGCATACGTAGCTGTGTATGTGTAGATGTGTGTATGTGTAGTGTGTATATGTGTGTACATGTGCATGTGTAGCTGTGTGTAGATGTGTAGCGTGTATGCATGTGCATGTGTAGCTGGGTATCTGTGTATGGTAGCTGTGTATGTGTGTGTAGCTGTGTATGTGTGTATCCATGTGTGTATGTGTAGGTGTGTGTGTACATGTGTGTACATATACATACATGCATATGTGTGTGGCTGTGTATACATGTGTGTGTAGGTGTGTGTCTAGCTGTATGTGTAGCTATGTATCTGTGTATAGCTGTGTATGTATGTGTGTCTGTGTTTATAGGTAGCTGTGTGTGTAGCTGTGTGTACATGTGTATATGTGCATGTATGGGTGTATAGGTAGCTGTGTGTAGCTGTGTGTGTGTGTTTGTGTAGCTGTGTGTGTATTAAACTGAGTGTGTATCTCACATTAAAGCAAGATCCCATAGGAGCCATAGTTCGTTCTGGGACGGGGATGAGAGGGAGTTGCAGCTGCCTTCCGCCCCTAGCGAGTGGGTGCAGGCCCAGTTGCTTGGGTGTGAGAGCTCACGTGCAGGTGTGACAGGTCTCAGCTAGGACAGTGGTTCTTGGACGTGGGTGGGGACCGGAGGCTGTCCCTGGTGCCGTGTGGCAGGGTGCTGTTCTGAACCACAGAGGAGCTTCGGAGCCCTCTGTCCTCTGCGGCATTCAGCCGGCCTCCAGTTACTAGGCCGGGTGCAGATGCAGAAGTAGAGCTTGTTCTTGGTGCCATTGGCCCTGCAGGTTCCTGGCACTGCCCACCTTGGTGGGGATGGTTTCTCCAGAGAGGGACTCTGCCCCCAACTCTGTGTCCAGCAGTGTTTGGCTGCCTCGTAACCTGCAGGTACAGGAGCTTTGGTGCCTGCTTTTCAATCTCAGTGGACAGGCTGGGATTTCCACGCTTGACTTGGGAAGAAAGAACAGGGTCTTTGCTTTCCTTTGAGGCTGCAGCACAGAGAGTTCGGAGATACCCAGGGTAGCAGCAGCTTGAGACCAGCACCAGCAACCAGCTGAACCAGGCTGTGCGGTCCAGGTCAGGCCCCCGGGCGATTTCAGCTCTGGAGTCACCTAGTCCCCATCCTCTCCCCTGGGCAGCTGGAGGCTGCCTTTAATGGCGACGGAAAAGTTGCCACGTGCTCCTGATCATTGTGGTAGGTACTGCGTGAAGCTGAGACATGCGTGAGCCACATCCCAGGGGGCTTTGAGCCCCCTCCGCGGCGGTGGCTGAGGGAAGGCGTGTCACACTCGCTCAGGAGGACACGGGGCCGCAGTGTTCACTCAGAGGCCTCTTACCATTGGGTTCGAGGAATTTTCCGAGAGGAAGTGAGAATTAACAATGATGAAAGGTTTGTGGGTGAGTGACAGGCCTGTTCTGTTGAGGACTGCATGGGACATTGTGCGCTGCCAGAGATGGGGGCAGAGGTCAAGAGCCCTCGAGGGCTGGGAGAGTTTGGAGGGCAAAAGTCATCAGAGCACAGCGAGGCCAGACCCAGCAGCCGCCTTCCCATTTGGGGGCTTCATTAGAACCCAGCATCGCAGGGACTGAGCTGTCCTAGGTGAAGGGGAGGCCATCACGGTGCGTGGACGCCCCTCGGCTCAGCCCTCTAAGAGGCTCGGCAGCTGGGATGGGCTCGAGGCATGAGCCCTCAGAGGAGGTTAGGAAGGAGCTAGGGAGAAAAGATACGTTTGTGTGACGTGCTGGCTGAAGTGAGAACAGTCGTGTCAGATAATGAGTCATGTCCCGTTGAGGGGTGCTGACAAGGGCTGGACAGGCTCTCGGGAGGAGGCCACAGAGCTCCGTACTGAGGAGACACCCACAGGGAACCTCACGGGCCCGGTGTCCCAGGATCACTGGGTGGTAAAAGCTGCCCTGCCTGGCGTCCTGGCGTGGCTGGGCTTGGCCAAGACCCAGAAGCAGAACTTCCGGAAGCCAGAGGCGGTGGCTGTAGGGGGCGCGAGGTGGCAGCTATGGGGGGCACAAGGCGGCGGTGGACTGTCACTGTTAAGAGACAAAGCTGTGGTTGTCGCAGGCTTTGTGCACCCTGGGTCTTCTCTGTGAGGACATGGATGAGGGATGGCGAACTCACCATTATCCGTTTGCCATAAAAAGCTACCCTAGACTTTGTTTGCTTGAAACAGCCCTATTTTACGGATTTATTCTTCATTTAGTGGCTCAGCCAGGCAGTTCTTCACTCCACGGGGCACTGACTGGGTCCTTCACTCAGCTGTGTCCTCGTGCGGGGTGGGCTGGAAGGTCCTGGGGGCTGCCGTCCCGCACCCCCACCTCCCTGCCCTTTCACAAAGCCCGCCCTCAGCCCTCGGTGCTGGGCCTCAGAGCAGGTGGACGCTGGGTGGTGGAAACACCTCTCTGATGACCGTGGGGCATGAGAGGGCAGCTGCAGTGCCCTGAGTCCCAACCTCACTTCCGCCGAGTCCTGTGGGCAAAACAGGTCGCAAGGCCGGACCCTGGTTCGGGGGAGAGAAATGGATTCCGTCCGGCCAAGGCGGCGAGGCAAGGTCAGTGGCTGGCTCCAGCAGGCAGACCTGGAGCCCGGCCTGTGGGACTCCAAAGTCAGTGTTCAAATGGAGCCCTTTGAAACTGAATTGCTTAAAAGGCGGCAACGTCAGAGAAGCTGGATGATACCCACCAACAGCACAGTTAGGCAGGTTATTAGGGCACATGCGATGTGGAATATTATGCGATATTTAAAATAATGGTTACATTGTTTAAAAGCATGGAAACAGTTTGTTCTCGGGGTTAGGAAGGAGGCAGGAGACAAGCTTCTCCATCCAGTATCATCTCAACAAGGTTAAAAAAGCCCAGAGAAAAAGGCTTGGAAGGAAACACACTGAATTGTCACGGTAGCTGTCCCATATCTTGGTGGCCAAGATAACGGGTAATTGTCTAAATTCACATCACTTTTGTGTACTTTCCAAACATTTTCTTCAAGCAGCACACATTTCTTTCAAATAAAAATTATGTAACGATGAACAACATGCCTCAGTTTTAACTGAAACACTGGGTGCTGATGGAAACGGGCCAACATCCATGGAGCCCTCGGGGGCCGTGGAGCCCTCGGCTAAGTGTCTGCCTCTGGTCTCTCCCCAGGTGGGCGGGGGCAGGACGGAAGCCCGGTCATCACCTTCCCTGACTACCCGGCCTTCAGTGAGATTCCGGACAAGGAGTTCCAGAATGTCATGACCTACCTCACCAGCATCCCCAGGTGCGTACGCTCAGAGCCCGGCAGACACTGGTTCGGCGCAGAGTCTGAGGTTTCACCATCGTGGGGTCCCCGCAACTATGGGATGAAGCAGAGTCTCTGTGAGATTTCCACGTCGTGGGGTCCCTGTGAATGTGGGTCGGGGCAGAGCCCCCCATGATTGTGGGGCAGGGCAGAGTCTCTGAGGTTTCACCAGGGTGGGGTCCCCATGACTGCGGGATGAATTAGGGTCTGTGGGAGCCACCGTTGCGTTCCCCGTGGCTTTGCTGAGGGGTTAGAGCTTTGTCAGCATCATGGCTCTGAGGAGCTCAGGAGTCTGCCTCAGAGCTGATCTGGGGTCCGAATCCAGCCTTTCCACTCCAAGCTGCTGTTCTTTCCTGTGTTACCACCCGGAGGCTCAGTTGCTCAGCAGTCGGGATCTGGCTTAGCCCGGGCACTGCTTTTCTCCCACGTGAACTGTCACTGCGTGTGCCTGTTTGATCAGCAGAGCTCTGGTGCAAGGGTTCTGTGTTCTTAATGCCGTGGAGGCCGTCTGCACGGGGCCGGAGGCTCATGGGAGCAGAGCCCGTCCGCGTGGCCTCTCTGCGGTGTGGTCAGGTCCTGGGGGCGTGGCCGCCTCCTGCCCTTTCCAGGAGAGAACTGACCCCAGAGGTACCAGAAAATCGGGTTAGCAAAAATGGTTCCCTCAGGCTGCAGCTTTTTTGTTCCAGGCATAGCCGGGTCCCCGTCCTCTGTAAAGGTAGGGAGTCCAGTTCTGTGTCTCCCCAGCAGCCGGCGGGAGAGCAGCGTCAGGCCGGTGAGCTGCAGGCTGACTTCGGGGGGGCACCACGGGGGTCTCGCATCTGCTGCGGTCACCCCAGCCACCAGGAAGATGCTACACACCAGGCAGTGTAGCTGCTGCTTCCATTTGGGGTATAGTGAACCACACACCAAGTAAAAACAGAAATATCCTTAAATGTGGCATCTGTATCCCTCACATTACATAAGGTGGCAAAACAGAGGAGATGTTTAACCATCAGTGTGAAAGTGCGGCTGCGGCCATTATCGTGAAGGTTCTCCTTCAATTCTTCAGTCTTTAAAGACAACAGCGCACTGGGCCTGGTAACTGAGAGCTCAGCACATCGGCCTGACCTGGAAAACAGCACATAGATCCCCTGATAAATGTCACATAACCACCAGTTGGCAGCAGCCAGCCTCTGCGGTAATGCCTTGAGGAGAGGGAGAGCGGTGGGCACCTCTGTCCACTTGGCGGGTTGAGGTGGGAGCTGGCGGAGCAGGAGCTTGTGAGCCTGTCAGGGCAGGACGCCTTGGAGGGCAGAAAGAAGGGGGTTCGTGGCCAGCTGTGGTCAAAGGCCTGGACATGGCAGTGTCCTGGTAACCCCAAATCACTGTGTGTTGGGTTTGTGGTTCTGACCTCGGTCTCTTGTCTTTTGTGAGAATCTTGTACCCACCATGCGCGAGGCTCTGCTGGCTGAGCTGAGTGCACGGAGGAGGGGCTGGGTCTCGGGCCAAGTGGCCGAGTTCCCTGAGGGCTGATGGGACCGGCTTGGTGGGGCAAGGCTGCGATGCTGCAGATGGTTTCCACACTTTCCTCCTTGGTTCTCAGTTGCACTGTGGCAGGAAGGCAGTTATTAAGCCCATGTTATAGATGAGGCTTAATAACAGGGTGATGGCTGGAGAAAGTGGATGGCTGGGCAGGGGAGCGCCCGAAGGCTCAGACCCATGGCCATACCCCGAGGACAGGGCTCCAGGTGTGCTATGGCCAGAGGGGTGTCCTTGGAAAGGGCGGTGATCTCCAAGCCTCTAGGCCTGTGTCTGTCACCTGCACAGGAGGAAGGGCCTGTGCCCCAGGGGATGGCCGGCCTGGCAGGTACATCCGCCCCCTGATGGCGCCTCCCGGCGTGGGGCTAAATGAGATTCTGTGGTGTCCACACTGAATGCTGACTGGTCAGACTCATTCTCAGAAGTCAGGGCTGTTGTCAGTGCTTGCTACTTGGAGCCATGAGCTGGGGGGGTCTCCTGTTTGTTGAACCTTCCTGTCTCTTTTGTCTTAGAAACTTCATGGAGTCCCTTAGCTACCCACACCCCTTTTCTTGAGATTTTCTAGCATCTGCAGTTCTCAGAGGCCACCCATAAAGACCATAAGAGTGTGGTACGCGGCACGTGTTCATATGTGCACACCGCTGTTTATCCGATGTTCTGGAACCTTCCACAGCCCCCTTGCCGCTGCCCCACTTCTCTGTCTGCTTCTTCTCCTGAGACCCAGGAATCTCAGATGCGTCCAGACTCCCGCAGGACGAGACCCACTCAGCCATCGCTGTAGATTGTGCATCTGTGAGCCGCACAGCCTGGTCTGGCTGAAGGTGGCTGGAGCACAGGCCCAGTCCCCGCTGTGGACACGCAGGCCCCGGGATCCCCAGAGGCAGCTCCATGGATCTCCACTGTTCGCCTGTGTATGGAAACTCAGGTTTTCTGGTCACACTTAGATTATAAAAAGTGGAAGAGGCGTTTTATATCACCAAATGGTCTAAGTCAGATCCTGGAAATGCCAGCTTCGTTCAGCCCTGAGCAGCACTGCTGAGCGTGGAGCTGTTTCCCCCACCGGACTCAGTGTGGGTGTCTGAGTGTGCGGGGTGAGTGTGTGGTGTGTGTTGTGTGAACATGTGTGTTTGTGTGGTGTGGTGTGTGTGTAATGTGAGCCTGTGGTGTGTGGGGGGTGTGTAGTATGTGTGGGGTGTGTGTGGGGTGAGTGGGGTGTGTGTAGGATGAGTGTGGGGTGAGTGTGGGGTGTGTGGAGTGTGTGTGAGTGTACGTGTGCATTCTATCCACGTTTCCTTCCCTGTGTGGTGTGTATGTAATGTGAACATGCGGCGTGTGTGGGGTGAGTGTGGGGTGTGTGTGGCATGTGTGGGGTGTGTGGAGTATGTGTGGAGTATGTGGGGTGTGTGGCGTGTGTGGGGTGTGTGGTGTGTGTGGAGTATGTGTGGAGTATGTGGGGTGTGTGGCGTATGTGTGGAGTATGTGGGGTGTGTGGCGTGTGTGGAGTATGTGGGGTGTGTGGCGTGTGTGGAGTGTGTGGGGTGTGTGTGGCATGTGTGGGGTGTGTGGTGTGTGTGGAGTATGTGTGGAGTATGTGGGGTGTGTGGCGTGTGTGGAGTATGTGGGGTGTGTGGCGTGTGTGGAGTGTGTGGTGTGTGTGGAGTATGTGTGGAGTATGTGGGGTGTGTGGAGTATGTGTGGAGTATGTGGGGTGTGTGGCGTGTGTGGAGTATGTGGGGTGTGTGGCGTGTGTGGAGTATGTGGAGTATGTGTGGAGTATGTGGGGTGTGTGGCGTGTGTGGAGTGTGTGGTGTGTGTGGAGTATGTGTGGAGTATGTGGGGTGTGTGGCGTGTGTGGAGTATGTGGAGTATGTGTGGAGTATGTGGGGTGTGTGGCGTGTGTGGAGTATGTGGGGTGTGTGGCGTGTGTGGAGTGTGTGGTGTGTGTGGAGTATGTGGGGTGTGTGTGGCATGTGTGGGGTGTGTGGTGTGTGTGGAGTATGTGTGGAGTATGTGGGGTGTGTGGCGTGTGTGGAGTATGTGGGGTGTGTGTGGAGTATGTGGAGTATGTGTGGAGTATGTGGGGTGTGTGGCGTGTGTGGAGTATGTGGGGTGTGTGGAGTATGTGTGGAGTATGTGGGGTGTGTGTGGCATGTGTGGGGTGTGTGGTGTGTGTGGAGTATGTGGGGTGTGTGGAGTATGTGTGGAGTATGTGGGGTGTGTGGCGTGTGTGGAGTATGTGGGGTGTGTGGCGTGTGTGGAGTGTGTGGTGTGTGTGGAGTATGTGTGGAGTATGTGGGGTGTGTGGCGTGTGTGGAGTATGTGGGGTGTGTGGCGTGTGTGGAGTGTGTGGTGTGTGTGGAGTATGTGTGGAGTATGTGGGGTGTGTGGAGTATGTGTGGAGTATGTGGGGTGTGTGGCGTGTGTGGAGTATGTGGGGTGTGTGTGGCATGTGTGGGGTGTGTGGTGTGTGTGGAGTATGTGTGGAGTATGTGGGGTGTGTGGAGTATGTGTGGAGTATGTGGGGTGTGTGGCGTGTGTGGAGTATGTGGGGTATGTGGAGTATGTGTGGGGTGTGTGGTGTGTGTGGAGTATGTGTGGAGTATGTGGGGTGTGTGGCGTGTGGAGTGTGTGGGGTGTGTGGAGTATGTGTGGAGTGTGTGGTGTGTGTGGAGTATGTGGGGTGTGTGTGGCATGTGTGGGGTGTGTGGTGTGTGTGGAGTATGTGTGGAGTATGTGGGGTGTGTGGCGTGTGTGGAGTGTGTGGTGTGTGTGGAGTATGTGTGGAGTATGTGGTGTGTGTGGAGTATGTGTGGAGTATGTGGGGTGTGTGGCGTGTGTGGAGTATGTGGGGTGTGTGGCATGTGTGGAGTGTGTGGTGTGTGTGGAGTATGTGGGGTGTGTGTGGCATGTGTGGGGTGTGTGGTGTGTGTGGAGTATGTGTGGAGTATGTGGGGTGTGTGGCGTGTGTGGAGTGTGTGGTGTGTGTGGAGTATGTGTGGAGTATGTGGTGTGTGTGGAGTATGTGTGGAGTATGTGGGGTGTGTGGCGTGTGTGGAGTATGTGGGGTGTGTGGCATGTGTGGAGTGTGTGGTGTGTGTGGAGTATGTGGGGTGTGTGTGGCATGTGTGGGGTGTGTGGTGTGTGTGGAGTATGTGTGGAGTATGTGGGGTGTGTGGCGTGTGTGGAGTGTGTGGTGTGTGTGGAGTATGTGTGGAGTATGTGGTGTGTGTGGAGTATGTGTGGAGTATGTGGGGTGTGTGGCGTGTGTGGAGTATGTGGGGTGTGTGGCGTGTGTGGAGTGTGTGGTGTGTGTGGAGTATGTGTGGAGTATGTGGGGTGTGTTGCGTGTGTGGAGTGTGTGGTGTGTGTGGAGTATGTGGGGTGTGTGTGGCATGTGTGGGGTGTGTGGTGTGTGTGTAGTGTGAGCATGCGGCGTGTGTGGGGTGAGTGTGTGGTGTGTGGCGTGTGTGGACTGTGGCGTGTGTGTGGGGTGTGTGTGAGCGCGAGTGTACACGTGCATTCCACCCACGTTTCCTTTCTTCCCGGGTAGGTCTCGTCAGTGTCAGACCCAACGCTCCCTTTCTCTCTGGAAATAAAACTCTTTGATAGCAAAACCCAACCCGTGTGAATTTGGGAGGACACACGTGTGCCCTGATCAGAAGGACCACAGAAGGGAAGCGGCGGGCCTGTAAGAGCCACCTGTCCCCTGGCTGTCCCGGCGTCCTAGGGCGCAGCAGCCGCGGCAGCTCCCTGGATTTCTGTGAGCACGGGGGCCACAGGCGTGCTGTGCGGACCCTTTGTCTCCAGGGTGTTGCCACTGAGCGTGTCCTTCCTGAAAGAGTGGACAGTTCTTGACACATTTCTAAGGGAAATCTTCTTCCTAAGGGCATCTAAGGGATGCCTTCTTGAGAAGTGCAGAGTGTGTTAAAAACGTGGGGGTCAAGCACGCCCTCTGCAGATAAAACCAGGGTCTCCACAAGCCTTGCAGGTGCAGCTTGGCGGAGGGGACCATCCCAGAGGAAGTCTCTGCATCCCTGGCGAGCAAAATTGCCAGGCTAGTGACAAGGAGGAGACCTGCCCGCGGCCCCCTGAGGGTGCTGTGCCCCAGGAAGTGCCCTCTGCAGGGACCCTCTTCCCGAGGTGGGGGCGGGGCTGCCTTCTGCTGGAGACGCAGAGCATTGCGGCTCGGTCCTGGGCCATCCCCCGGAGACAGGGAGGGCGGGGAGCTTGGACCTTGCCTTCCAGGAGAAGGTGGGCGAGACCCTGGCACTGGCACAGGCCGTTCCCCAGCAGGCAGTTTGCAGACAGCTGCACAGCCAGCACGTTCTTTCAGTGGGAAGAAGTGAAATTGACCAGGCCTGTTCTTTCGAATGTCAATGCAAATTAAATGGACAAATCTCTCCTGAAGGCTGCTTTTAAGGGGTTTCACCTGTTACATTCTAAACCCAGCATCACTTCCATCAATTTAGAAAGAATGTTGTATCCTAACTGTAACTTTCCTTCTGTTTTCATATGCAAATGCCAGGTGTCCTCATTCAAGTACTACATCTGACTATACTCATCATTTTTGAAATATTAGACTGAAATAGACAGGTTTGCCCCGAATGGTTTGGGACACCTGTTAATAGAAATCAAGTTCTTGAGCCTTGGAAAGACGACTCACCTGGGCAAAGGGGGAGACCTCATGCTTTGCCGACTCAGGTGTCTGCCGATGCCCGATGTAGACCCTCCGTGTTGGGGATATCGGGCTTTGGGCTCTCACATTTGTCAGAGGGCAGATTCGGATCTCCAAAAACCCTATAGCCTTTCCTGTTCCTAATGGTGCTCAATTTAACCAACATCGGCCAGGCCTTGGTAGACGCCAAGGTCTCAGAGAGGCGATAGAGACCAGTGACAAGCAGATTCCAGACCCTGTATGGCCCCCTTAGAGCCACGTGGGCTGGGGAGGAGGTGCAAAGGTAGATGCGTCAGACCTGTGTGTCCAGGCACTGCTTGCTGAGAAGTCTCAGTGGTCAGTGCATACTGGGAACACAACAGCAAATAAACAGAGAAAATTGTGGTGCTGAGACAATACGTCAGCTATGGAGGGCTCACAGGGCAGCGGGGTTGTGGGAAAAACAAAGTGAGAAAGACAAAAAGAGAGAGAGAGACAGACAGTGAGAGACAGACAGTGAGAGACAGAGAGAGAGATAGACAGAGACAGGGAGACAGAGTGAGAGACAGAGACAGAAAGAGACAGAGACAAAGAGACACAGAGTGACAGAGATAGAGAAACAGAGACAGACAGAGATAGAGACAGAGACAGAGAGATAGAGACAAGGAGAGACAAAGAAAGAAAGAGACAGAGGAAGAGACAGAGAGAAAGAGAGAGAATCAGAGAAAGAGACAGACAGAGACAGGGAGAGACAGAAATAAAGAGAGCATGAAGGAAGCGGAGGGCGGGGGCGGCACCATCACCATGGACAAAGAACTTAATGTAAACTGGGAAGCACTCGTCACAGAGATACCAGGAGGGAGCCAGCCTGAGTTGGGGGGACAGTCACAGAGACCCCAGGAGGGAGCCAGTGGCATCTCTGGGGGCAGCGAAGGCACCAGGGGGCAGGACAGAGTGCTGGGGAGTCGGGGGCTGTAGGGACAGAGTCCGGGAGGTGAGACAGGGTCTGTGGAGCCTTTTCTGAGGGGCTGTGTTTTCTGTGACGTGGGTGCCAAGGAGTTCATGACCTGCTAGAATGCAGGGTGGAGGCAGGAGCTGGGAGATGGGGAGGAGGGTGGCAGCCCTCAGAGAAGGTGCGAGGTGGGGAGCTTGGGGCTTGGGAGGAGCAGTGTGGAAGGAGTTCACTGAAGCTGATGATGATGCTTATTTTCCCTGGGCCTGGCTCAAAGCTCCCAGTTCCTTGGAGGTAGGGACTCCATCTACCAGCCAGCTTGCCAGGACAGAGGTCATGTTCAGCCCATAAGAGGCATGTACACATACGGATGCACACGTGCACCCACACAGGCTTGCACATGCCACACACACACACAGATACACACAGCTGTGCGGGCAGTCACACACAGACACAGACACACACATGTACAGATGCACACACGCACCCACACAGGCTTGCACATGCCACACACACAGATACACACAGGCATGCGGGCACTCACACAGACACCCACACACGTACAGATGCACACAAGCACACACATGCTCACAAGCACGGACATGCACACACCACACATGGCCCCACCCGCAGCATTGGGGATTACAATTCAACATGAGGCTTGAGCAGGGACAAGTATCCAAACTCTATGTCACACACACACACACAGACATGCAGGTACTTGTGCACTTACACAGATGTTCATGTGTATAACCCCCACACACACACACACATATGCAGGTGCATGCATACCCCCCACAGACCTGCACATGTACACACCACATGCATGCACAGTTTGGACCGTATGGGGAGGGTGCGTGTGGGACGGAACAGAAACACGAATGTAATCGTTAGGCTCCCAGGAAAGAGGAGAGTCCTCCTATCTCGCTGATTCTAAGATGAGCAGCTGGAGCCAGCTCAGTTTGTCGTCCCCCTGCGGTGACCTGAGCACCCTGTCCTGCTCTGTGAGCTGGAGGGCAGCTGGACCCCAGCCCTTGGAAGGGCCCCGCTTCTCGCTGTGGGTTTGATTTCCTATTGAACTTTGAATTGGCTTTTGAATATAAGGACAGGAAGTGTCTGTGAGCATGCGTGAGTGTGCTAAACAATTTAATATGTGTGCATTAAAAGTGAAGCTTCCGCTTCGCCTCCTGCTCCCCCACAGCTAACTGTGGAGCTGCATTGGGGTGCCCCCCAGGCTGTTCATCCGCGTGTGGTGGGACAGCACAGGACATGCCGCCTCGCAGCTGTTCTGTTCAGCGGTGTGCCGTGGTGCCCTTCTACCTTGGCGCCATTTGCCGCTGCCTTTCATTTTATATATATATAAATATATATATATGTTTTATATATATATATGTTTTGAGACAGTGTCTTGCTCTGTCACCCAGGCTGGAGTGCAGTGGCAGGATCTCAGCTCACTGCCGCCTCAACCTCCTGGGCCCAGGGTTCCTCCTGCCTCAGTCTCCTGAGTAGCTGGGACTGCAGGCATGAGCCACCAGCAATTTGGGTATTTTCTATAGAAATGGAGTCTCGCCGTGTTGCCCAGGCTGATCTTGAATTCTTCGGTTCGAGTCATCTACCCACCCTCGCCTCTGAAGTGCTGGGATTACAGGCGTGAGCCACTGCACCCAGCTGTGCCTTAAGGCTTCCTGGCCCCTGTGATGTAAGCGGACCCGGTGTGCTCACTTGGGCTGGCCCCTGTGATGAGTGGACCCCGTGATGTGAGTGGATCCCCGTGTGCTCACTTGGGCCTGTTTACGAGCATTTCGTGGTCCCCACTGTTTCCCTGTTAGGGTCACTGCTGTAAAGAGTCACCCGCCCTGGGTTTGGCTGGTTTCTGTGTTCTGTCTGTGAAATTGTGTCCTGTTTCTAGCAGTTCTCAGATGCTCCAGCCGGGTGATTCCCGTCCCCACCCCCACCCTCACCCCAACGGAGTTGGCAGTTTCTGGGCTGCCCTTGTCTGCCATCTCTGGCTGGCCTGAGGCTGTGCCGGCCCCGGTCGCCCTGCACGGTCTGAAGCCCCATGTGGAAGCTCTGCCACCCACAGCCAGCCTCGTTAGGAGGAACCAGGAGACACGCGCGGCCCCGGTATCTGCGCACTGCCCTGGGTGGGAAGCCACTTCTCGGGTGTGTTTCCCGTCTCCACAGCAGCATTTTCTTCATGGAGTCTGCTGCTTCCGAGCACTGGGGACACGTCCCAGAGGCCCTGCCATGCCTTCCTCCGGGTCCTGCACGCACCGCGGTGACCACCTCCCCTGAGGCCCTCTCCCCGCGCCCTCCCAAAGCACGTTCTCCAGGCCCTTTTCTGTTACTGCTGTTGAATTCACCCGCTTCTGACCACCTGTGGCCATTTAAATGTAAAATGAAAGCTAAATAAAATTTAAAATCCAGCCCATGGCAGGCAGGGCTGCCCCCTTTTTTTTTTTTTTTTTTTTTTGGGAGATGAGTCTGGCTCTGTTGCCCAGGCTGGAGTGCAGTGACCTGATCTCGGCTCACTGCAGCCTCAACCTCCCCAGCTCAGGTGATCCTCCCACCTCAGCCTCCCGAGTAGCTGGGATGAAGGCGCATACCACCACACCCGGATAATTTTTGTATTTTTTGTAGAGATGGGGTTTCACCATGTTGCCCAGGTTGATCTCGAACTCCTGGGCTCGTGATCCACCCGCCTCGGCCTCCCAAAGTGCTGGGATTATAGGCGTGAGCTACCGCGCCGGGTCAGGCAGCCTCATTGTTGTTCACACATGACCAATGGCTGCTTGTAGGGCTGTGTGCTGGTTATGCTGCTCTGTCTTGGAGGAGGAGCGAGAGCCCTCACCTTCGCCCTTGCCCTGGTCTCGCCCTCGCCCTCGCCCTTTCCCTGGTCTCACCCTCGCCCTCGCCCTTGCCCTGGTCTCACCAGCATGAGCAGAAAGACGAGACCCGGGGTTGCAGTGTCTGTGCTCAGGGTCCAGGACACAGCTCAGGGCCAACCTTCCTTGGGGAGTGACAGTCCCGGGAGGTTAAGGGTTGCGGTGGCCACAGAGCCACAGATCTGAGGTGGGGAAGACCTGCCTGAGGCAAGGCAGGCCCGCCGTCCGGGGTGGCTGGCGTCAGGGTGGGCGCCCTGATAGCGAAGGACCCATGGCGCCCACACCGGAGGGCGGGAGGAGGAACAGCATGGCCCCCGTGAAGCCCCTCGAGGAAGGGTTCCTGTCCCACGTGCAGCACCCCCGGGGCAGACCTCACCATTCCCGACAGGAACATTTGCGATATTCACTTCCAACCACACGAGGGCGCAGTTGGGCAACAGCAGCTATTGGAAAAATGTTGAAACTGGGGCGGCTTCTCTGGGTGACTCTGACGCTCGCATTGCTTCACGATTAATTTTTGTGTCCTGCTTAGATAAAATCATATCTAATAAAATATGTGCAAGGCTTCTAAGCAGAAAACTGCAAAATGTTACTGAAAGAAATTACAGTAGCATGAATAAATGGAAGAATATTTTAGTTCACAGATTAGAAAACAATTAGTATTATAACAATGTTAATTGTCTCTAAGTAAACATATAGATCGAATGCAATTGCCAGATAGAATTCCAGCAGGTTTTTCTTTATTTAGGTATGAACATTGGCAGGCTGCCTTTACCTTTTATATGAAAATGCAAGGGGTGAGGAATAGTCAACCCAACTTTGAAGAAAAAAGTTGGAAGCTGGCCGGGCGCGGTGTCTCAAGCCTGTAATCCCAGCACTTTGGGAGGCCAAGACGAGTGGATCACGAGGTCAGGAGATCGAGACCATCCTGGCTAACCCGGTGAAACCCCGTCTCTACTAAAAAATACAAAAAACTAGCCAGGTGAGGTGGTGGGCGCCTGTAGTCCCAGCTACTTGGGAGGCTGAGGCAGGAGAATGGCGTAAACCCAGGAGGCAGAGCTTGCAGTGAGCTAAGATCCGGCCACTGCACTCCAGCCTGGGAGACAGAGCAAGACTCCGTCTCAAAAAAAAAAAAAAAAGTTGGAAGCTGATCCTGCCAAATATTAAGGCATTATTAAAGTGACAGTGATTAACACAGATGTTGTAAACAGAAGAACAGCAGTACAGAATATCTAATCCAGACAGACCACATATCTACAGTCTCTCGATTTATTTCTTAAGTGATACGGTAGCATGGAAGGGGATGGACGTCCCCAGTAAGAGGAGTGGATGTGATTGGCTGTCCATGTGGGAAATTATGAATGCTGATACCTGCCTCACACCATATACAAAAGTTAATTCCAGATAGATCACGGGTGTAAATGTGAACTCTAAAGTAATATAGTCTTTGTTCTCGACAAACATGGGAAAACGCCTATCTCAGAGTAAGAAAAGATTTCTTACACAAGGTTTAAAAGGCAGTTATCAAAAAAGCAATTATCAGAAAGGAAAAGGTCAGTAAGTTGGGCTACATTAAAGTTAAGTTACTCTTTTCATCAAAATGCACCATGAAAAGATTGACATGGAAAGCCACAGTATGGAAGCAGATGTTTGCAATGTGCACATCCAATAAGAAACTTGTTTCTAGCTTATACAGAGAACTGCACACCAACAAGAAAAAAGAGAACCTAGCAGAAAAACAACCAAAAGATGTGAACAGGCATTTCATAAAAGAGGATAGCCGCTAAACACAGAAGGCTTCCTGCCTCTAGGAAATGCAAATTAAAGCCATACCAGGACACCACTCTGCACCCACAAGAATGGCTAAAATTCTACAGACAGACAGTATCCACTGCTGACAAAACCATGGAGCAACCAGAAGTCACTTGCATTTCTGGCAGGTGTGTATTTGTCCACATCTACATAATTACAGCAATTCCTAAGAATATGTCCAACAGGAGTGTGTATTGTGTGCACCAGAAGACATGTATAAGAATGATCAGTCTTATATTCAGTTTAGCCCCAAACTAGAAACAACCCAAATGTCCATTAAGAGTAGAATTTTTTAGTAAATCATATTTCATCATATATGTATACCATAACCCAGCAACAAGAAGGAACAAACATCCTACCGCAACAACGAACAAGCACCCTACCACAACAACGAACAAGCACCCTACCACAACAACGAACAAGCACCCTACCGCAACAACGAACAAGCACCCTACCGCAACAACGAACAAGCACCCTACCGCAACAACGAACAAGCACCCTACCGCAACAACGAACAAGCACCCTACCGCAACAACGAACAAGCACCCTACCGCAACAACGAAGCACCCTACCGCAACAACGAACAAACACCCTACCGCAACAACGAACAAACACCCTACCGCAACAACGAACAAACACCCTACCGCAACAACGAACAAACACCCTACCGCAACAACGAACAAGCACCCTACCGCAACAACGAAGCACCCTACCGCAACAACGAACAAACACCCTACCGCAACAACGAAGCACCCTACCGCAACAACGAACAAACACCCTACCGCAACAACGAACAAACACCCTACCGCAACAACGAACAAACACCCTACCGCAACAACGAACAAACACCCTACCGCAACAACGAACAAACACCCTACCGCAACAACGAACAAACACCCTACCGCAACAACGAACAAGCACCCTACCGCAACAACGAACAAGCACCCTACTGCAACAACGAAGCACCCTACCGCAACAACGAACAAACACCCTACCGCAACAACAAACAAGCACCCTACCGCAACAACGAACAAGCACCCTACCGCAACAATGAACAAGCAAACACTCCACTGCAACAACGTGGATGAATCCCACAATGTTGAAAGAAGCCAGACACCAAAAAAGCACATATTGTATATTTTTATTCGGACAAAATTCAATGGCAGGCAAAACTAACGTATGGTGACAGGAGTCGGGTGGGGCACCCTGGATGGTGGGAACAGCCTCTCAGTCTGGGCACTCACTGCCATCACTCACACTCTGTACTTCTGCATAATGTGCATTATAACTGGACAAAGTATTCACGTAAAGAATGGTGTCCTCCAGGGAAAAGAACTTAGGTGCCACCTACTGTATCCCAGATGGGCCGAGGTAACTGAGTCGCACTGTGCAGGGAGGGCCTTCCTGTGCGTTTGTTTTGCTTTTCCTGAGGACTCGGCCACCCTGCTGTGCAGGGACCTTTCTCCCAGCCTCCTCTTCCTGTCTTGGGTGCGGGTTGACGTTTGAGCAGCAGACACCAAGGGTCCCCTTCCTCCCGCCCAGGCCTCCCGTCCCCTCAGCCTCTCCTAGCCACAAACTGTTGATTCCTAAGTTCCGCCGCCCTCTGCAAGCGCTGCTCCTCCCGTGCCCTGGCCTCCGCCTGCCCCCGCCCTGGGAGAAAGCATCCTCCTTGCCCCCACCATGTCCACACAGCAGAGGCAGGTGGACAGGCACTGGGGGAACCTGGCGCCGGGGCCTCCCCGCCCCACTGGCAGGGAGGAGCCAACTGCTGCGTCCAGACCATCCCTCATGCGCTGCTCCTGTCCAGTGAGCTGTGGTCGCACCCGCAGGCCAGCGGGCTGTCTGCCCGCGTGGGTGGGGAACCATGGGGCTCCCAAGGTCGTGAGCCCTGAGCAGTTTGGGTCTCTGTCACAGAAGACGCAGCCAGTTGGAACATTCCTGAGACTGTTTATGAGACCTCTGGGCCTTTTTTGTTTATTTGGGCCAAAAGTGAGCTCATTGGCTTCAAACTCAGCTGTTGGGCGACTGGCCAGGGCAGCCCCTCCAAGGCCAACTGCTGCGGGGTTGGCGGCCGATGGAGCGTCTGGGGCCGTGTTCGTGCCCTGGGTGCGAGGGAGCATCTAGGGGCCGTGTTCGTGCCCTGGGTGCGAGGGAGCGTCTAGGGGCCGTGTTCCTGCCCTGGGTGCGAGGGAGCGTCTAGGGGCCGTGTTCGTGCCCTGGGTGCGAGGGAGCGTCTAGGGGCCGTGTTCGTGCCCTGGGTGCGAGGGAGCATCTAGGGGCCGTGTTCGTGCCCTGGGTGCGAGGGAGCGTCTAGGGGCTGTGTTCGTGCCCTGGTGCGAGGGACATTCCTGGGGTGGCTGCCAGCTGGAGTTATTCTACCCCAACGCCTCCGGCACCATCACCTTCATCCGTCTGGGGACTCTGGGGACCATTTCCTGCTGACACTGGGCAGGAGCCACACCACCCTCTCCCTCAGGCCCAGGAAGCCACAGATGTGGGCGTAGATCCGAGCTCCGTGAGCCCTGGGTCCTCACTCCTGTGAGCAGATCCAGGTCCTGCCTTACGGTTTTGGGCAGTGCAGCCTCGGGAATGCCGTGGGCTGCAGGGGATCCTGTGGCCCTGCCCGCGTGGCCACAGTCAGTGTGGGTAGAGGAGGTGCTAGGGGCTCTTTACAGCCTCACGCCAGAGGCTTTTTTAGTCCAGGCTTTGCACCTTCTGAGTCAGTGTTCCTGAAATGTGGCAGGAGAGGAGACACGGGGCTGAGGGGGCGTGAATGAGCGTCCACCTGGGCCCTGCGTAGGGGGCAAGGTCGTGGCGGGAGGCTGTGCAGAGCAGGAGGCTGAGTGCTGGTGTGTAGGCATCTGGGGTGGGGTCCTTGCTTGGTGGGAACATTAGGAGGCCGCCAGGGTGGATGTGGCCTTTGGGGCAGCACAC
Source organism: Chlorocebus sabaeus (assembly GCF_047675955.1). NCBI lineage: Eukaryota > Metazoa > Chordata > Mammalia > Primates > Cercopithecidae > Chlorocebus > Chlorocebus sabaeus. The sequence continues at coordinate 94,478,604 of NC_132906.1, forward strand.
ATGGTGTCTGAGCCAGATTCCCCTGTCTCTGCTCACAGCTGTGTGACTTTGGGCAGGTGACTAAAGCTCTCTGTGCCTGGAGAGGATCATAGCACAGCCTCATGGGACGGTCGCTGGAGCCTGATGAATAGCTGTGGGGCTGTTGGCACAGTGCCTGGTCCAGAGCAGCCCTGGAGGACAAGTCCCTCTCCCTGAAGAAGCGTATGCTTCCCGCCCGCACCCCGTTCCCGCACACGCGCCCTGTGCCCGCACCCCGTTCCCGCGTGTGCCCTGTGCCCGCACCCACGATGGTGAGCACGGCCGGGGCAGGAGGAACCAGCGCTGTCAGCCTGCCCAGGCCCCACACCTTCCGCAGCTGAGCAACGGTGACTGCCCCGTTACCACCACTTGGAAACCAGTCCGTCCTTCTCATCGAGAAACGGATTTTCTACTCTGCCTTTTTTCAGTCTAATAAATTTAAAACACCTTGTATTTCACTTGCAATTTTGACTTCTAAAAAATGTTTTCGTTGTTGGTAACTGGTTTCTCATTGAAAACAGATGCCTATTTGTGATGCTGGTGTTCTGTTACAATGTAACCCAAAGATTTAAACGTAGAGTGAGTGGAAGCCCCACACGGGCAGGCCGGGCGGCATCCAGTGGCGACGGGAGCACATGGCGCCTTTCTGGTGGCTGCATCGTCAGCCTGCACTGCCGGGTGTGAGACAGACGCGCACCTAACGGCGTGAGAAGCCAGATGTGGGAGGCACCGGGCACTGTGGGCGTGAGGCAGGAACTTGGCTGCCTGTAGGGCAGAAGCTCCACGGCTATAACTGGATGTGTTTGGGTCACAGGGGTCTGGGGGGTGCGTCCTGGCTATAACTGGATGTGTTTGGGTCAAAGGAGTCTGGGGAGTGCGTCCTGGCTATAACTGGATGTGTTTGGGTCACAGGGGTCTGGGGGTGCGTCCTGGCTATAACTGGATGTGTTTGGGTCACCGAAGTCTTGGGGGTGTGCGTTCTGCATCCAGCAGCTCTCACACAGCAGTCGTGGTCCCCGTTGCTGGTCCGGCCTGTTGTGGAGTAGCGAGGACATTCATGGGCGGACACAGAGGCTGAGATTCCACCCCAGTCAGAGCTCTATTCCAGGGGAAAGGGGAGAAACTGAGTCAGGCTTTGTTCTGCAAAACAGTGACGCCGCTCAGCCAGCGTGGCGGGCTGCAGCACACTCAGTGGCTTCATTTCACTCTCACGGTAACCCCTGGGGGTGGATTCTACGATGACCCTCGTTTTTACAGAAAAGGAAGCAGAGATGGTTCACAGCTGAGCCACCTGTCCAGGGCGACGCCTTTGTGGAGCCCGCCAGTGTCGCAGAGGCGGTGAGCCCCTCCCGCCCAACACACAGCCCTTGGCAGGGGCTCCTCAGCAAACCCTGCAGGTGGGTGGCGTGGGGTGTTTCTCGCGAGCATCACCCGCTTCAGGACTTGGAAGCACTTGACTGGGTTCGCTGGGCTGAGGATTATGTGCTCAGTGGAAATCAATCATTCTGGGCTCTTCTCCTTCCCTCTAGGAGGAGTGGGACCCGGAGAGCTCCGGGACCAGCTTCCTGGCTTGGAGTCCAAAGGCAGCTCTGAGCACACGCGGGTCAGGAGGGAGGGGAGCTGGGCTCTGCCTCTGTGGCCTGGCGCATCCAAGGTCCCTTTGTGGAAAAGGCACGTGTAGCACCTGTTACTGGAGGATAACCTTTCACTCTGTGCCTCCCCCAAGGGAGCACGCAGGTCTACACGGAAGTACCCACTGTGTCTCACAGTTCAGAAAAAGTCATCAAAGTGCTCAGACTCAAGAAGTAAATAAGGAAATATGAAAACATAACTTTCTTTCTTTTTTTGAGACAGTCTTGCTCTGTTGCCCAGGCTGGAGTGCAGTGGCACCATCACAGCTCACTGCAGCCTCAAACTCCTGGGCTAAGCAGTCCTCCCACCTCGGCCTCCCAAGTAGCTGGGACCACAGGCACATGCCACCACACTCAGCCAATCTTTGTATTTTCGTAGAGACAAGGTCTCATCATGTTGCCAGACTGATCTCAAACTCCTGGGCTCCAGTAATCCACCCACCTTAGCCTCCCAAAGTGCTGGGATTGCAGACGTGAACCACCATGCCCAGCTGAAAATATAACTTTAAAAAAATCTTAGCTCCATAAGAACTAAGCCAGATCAGAAGACGAATTCTGTCTGTGGCCGCCACAGCTGTGAAATGGAGTTGCTGACTCCCCGTGCTCGTGCACAGGCCTAGTGGCCACTGCAGAAGCTGCTTTGAATGAAAGCTAGTGTTTGTTCGTGCACTCACCCAGAAGGTTTCTGCCATTATTGAATCAAATTACCCCTCACGTGAGGCGTTTTTCACGGCCAGATGCAGACAGGGACACAGACGCAGCAGCACACAGCACACACGCACGTTCGGGGGCCACTGCCTCGCCTTCATGTCTTGGGAGTTGCTGTTTCTGTCTTTAAATTGGAGCATCAGAAGGATCTGAGACATCCGCCATAAATCCCTGGTTTGTTAATGATGCTCGCAGCGAGCAGCGCACGCCCACAGACTGCATAATTTATCTGTGTCCTGCAGAATTCTGATTTTCATGTAAACCCAAGACATGTTCAGAGACTTGGAAATTAGCGATTCCAGCCCCTGCCTTAGGCGTGCCCGTGTGATTGTTTCTGCCGTGGATTGGCTGGTGGTAGCAGCTGCTGGCATCACGCAATTGGCTTGGCTGCAGAGTGAGCCCGCGGAAGAGGGCTCTCCGCACCTACTCTGTGACTCAGGCTCCTGCCGCCAGGCTCAGCCGAGGACGGAGGCTGTCGTTATACAACGCACGAGTGCGGTCTCTGTCACAGATGTGGCTGTCGCAGGGAGTGCTGCCTCCTCTCCCGTTTCCAGCAGATGCTTGGGAACCTTCGGAAGTCTTGGAGATTTTCTCCCAGCACCATAGCAATGCCACCACGAGCGAATCCTTAACGTGGACCAGCACGGGCACCTCAGATGCCAGGACCGGCGTGATGTATGCGCCATAAGACTGTTTTGGAGGGTTTAGCCAGCTGGTCGCCCAGGAAAGGAAGATGACTCGGTTCTTAGTGTGGAATAGCAAATGACTACGCTCGGGAGGGGTGGTTCTGCCTGAATCTGTGAATCGAGGTGGTTGGTGTTAGGCTGAGAAATAAGAACACATCGGAAGTGTGTGCCCTTCCATAGATAAGGAGGTTCTGGGACTGTGGGGATGGGGCTGCCGGGGCCCCCGTGTGCTGTGCCTCTCGCCTGGTGTTGCAGAAATGGCATCATGAGTATGGGGGATCGCCCTCCCAGGAGGTTTTCCGAGGGGTTTCCTGGGCAGCCGGCTTCCCACCTGCACACGTTAACGGCAGCGTCTCTTCCTCACTGCAGCCTGCAGGACGCTGGCATCGGATTCATCCTGGTGATAGACCGGCGGCGGGACAAATGGACCTCCGTGAAGGCGTCCGTCCTGCGCATCGCAGTAAGTGCTTCCCGGGGCTCTGCCCCACGCCCAGCCCCTCCCTGGGCTGGGTGACCGCATGGTGCTCTTCCTCTGCGTCTGCCGCAGTTCCTGCTTTGTGCTGAGTGGGACAGAGCCCAGGGGAGGCTGGCGCCAAGGTCCTCCTGCTCGAGCTCCCGAGGTGCTGGTGCCTGTGTGTGTTTTCCCAGACGGGGGACTCTCAGGGAGCCTCGTGTGACTTGAAAACAATTTCCCCAGACAGGGCAGCCCATGTGTTTCCGAACATGGAGTCTGAGATGCTCGGGATGAGTACACCCTCCCTCTTACACAAAGCACAGCAGTACTGACCAGGCTGGAAGGGGGCTGTGTGCAGGGACGCTCTGGGCTAGAAGTCTGAAGTGGTACTGCAGAGCTTTTCTAAGTGATTTTCTCCTTTCTAAATCGGGCCATCTATCTTTAGCTGCGACACTGAATGGGCCGCCACCGCCTCCCTTCCCCAGTAACCCAGCCTCGCACGTAGCCACCCTCCTTTCCAAGGACTTTCCCTTGGCGTCCGAGAGTCCGCCTGCAGGTTCTGCGTGCTGCCTTCCACAGCAGAAGAGGAGCCGCGTTTGCTGTTGGTTTTAACCCAGAGTAATCATTTAAGAGGGAAGAGATTAAGTCAGCAGAAGCCCCCAAATCTTATTTTTGTCGGTAGCTCCCACCCGTATGCACGACCCCGGCGTGGAGCGTTCCTCACCCATGCTCGCTCTCCCCGCCTGTCAGTCCAAGTTTCATTGTAGCCAAAGGACCAAAAAAGTCTGTCTGTCCCAGGAGGTGACCCAGAGCCTGGGTCCGGCACCGGCATCTTCGCACGCCCGCCACAGCCCGTCCCTCCCAGGCTCTGGGACCCTGGGTCCTCAGCTGTGGTGGCACAGCTGCTCCAAGCCTTCCCCAGCACCAAACCCCAGTGAAGTCAGATTCTCCTGGCCTCTCCTCGGTCCTGCGTTCAGACCGTCTTTGGGTTCCCCGGCCTCTCGGTGGCTGCTGGTGCGCCAAGGTTCTGGGTATAGTGAAAGAAGTCATTCCTTTCCCTGCACGTTGCCTCCTTCCTTCATCTTTTACAAGAATTAGAGGCCCCATATCTGTTCCAATGCCCACAACCTTCATCATTTTGGTGCAAGCCTGTCGCTGAGTCACTGGTTCTCACCTAAGTCTTTGGGATGAGGCATCTCCTTGTACCCGCACGGCCCCCCTTTGCCCCTCACCATGGCTGATCCCCGTTCCTGACCCTGCCTCAAGCTGGCACACACCGCCTATGGCATCGTTATCTGAAATAATTCAAAACACTTCAGGATGCTTCCAAAAAAGTAGACGTGTATAGAATCAGTCTTTCTTTGTTTTAACACTGCATTCGTTTGATTTTGCATCACTATGAAGACATACTTGAGCTGGGTAATTGATAAAGAAAGAGGTGTAATTGGCTCACAGTTCTGCAGACTGCACAGGCTTAGCACCTGCATCTTCTCAGCTTCTGGGGAGGCCTCAGGGAGCTTCTAGTCGTGGCGGAAGGCAGTGGGGAGCCGGCATCACATGGTGAAAGAGGGAGCAAGAGAGAAGGGGGAGGTCCCAGACTTTTGAACAGCCAGATCTCGAGTGAATTTACTGAGCGAGAACTCACCCGTCACCAGGGGGATGGCGCCGAGCCATTCATGAGGGGTCACCCCCGTGACTTAATCACCTCCTGCCAGGCCCCACCTCCAGCACCGGGAATCACATTTCAACATGAGATTTGGAGGTGACAAAAGTCCCATCCATGTCAAGCATCCCCAGAAATGTAGCAAGTTCTTTAGATGAGCCATCACCAGCTAATAGCAACGTGTCCCTTTCGTTATTGTACATTTTAAATGAGTTTGCACGTGAAGTCATAGGCAATTCTAAAAAATCGTAAGAACCCACGGGGTCAGACACACATGGACGGACAACAGATACTCTTGGGAGGCACACATCAGTCCTGAGCAGGTCCCACAATGTTCCCAGCAAGTACGTCATCGTTTAAAGAACAGACAACACCGTTACAGCCACATCTTTCACACTTATCTGCCGCTGATATAAACCATTGGGATGACTCTTAGCAAGACGTGGGTGTTAGGAGTCAGCCTCTCTGCCAGGGCACTTGCAGGTGTCAGGACGCACCTGGGTGCCCTCCATGCCCATGGGGTCCAGGCACCTGCATCTTTGCACACCCACCACAGCATGTCCCTCACACGGCTCCCGAGCCAGCGTCCCTTTGCCCGAACTCCGACTCTGCTCCTTCCTCTCAGAGGCCACGCCTCACTACGTGTGCCCCAGCGTCTCTGCTCACACCTCACTATGTGTGCTCTGGCCCCTCTGTTCACACCTCAGTACGTGTGCCCCGGCCCCTCTGCTCACACCTCACTATGTGTGCTCTGGCCCCTCTGTTCATGCCTCACTACGTGTGCCCCGGCCCCTCTCCTCACTCCTCACTACGTGTGCCCCGGCCCCTCTGCTCACTCCTCACTACGTGTGCTCTGGCCCCTCTGTTCATGCCTCACTACGTGTGCCCCGGCCCCTCTGCTCTTGCATCACCACGTGTGTCTCTCAGATAAATCAGTCACTCCCGGGTTAGGTGACAAGAGCTTCCCCATATGCGAGGCTACTTTTTAAGAAATACAAAAATCGTTTTCTAAAAGCAAAATATTTCTGCGAGGTCAGCCTACAGGATAGTGAAGTAGCCCCCAGCAGACTCGTGATTTAGGTGTTGATCTTCAGCTGCCGAGTGTCCTGTTCCGCTCCCCGAGTGTGTGATCGGATGAATTTCTGAAGCAGATTGACTCATCTTGAAAGCTCTGTCTTGTGAACATCATCACTGCTCCAGTGCCCGCAGCCTTCATTGTTTGGTGCCAGCCTGTCCGTGAGCTGCTGGTTCTCACCTAAGTCTTTGGGATGAGGCATCTCCTTGCATCCCCACGGCCCCCCTCTGCCCCTCACCGCGGCCGATCCCCCTTCCTGACCCTGCCTCAACCTGGCACACACCGCCAGCTTAGTGTTTGAGGTTTTATTTTTGCATTGATTCTTATACCATAAAAATACGGCTTTTTCTGTCCTTCTTCCTTTAATTCTCAGAGTTCACTGACACTGGTTTGGAAGTAACAGAAGCCAGCATTTTCCAGCAAAATCACCCAGAATTATCTCTGAACGCCGTCTTTCTTGTACGAAAATTTATAGTTGTATTAATACACAGACTCTGTTTGTATAGTCAGCAGGCACTGAGGCTTTTCTCTGTCCCGGGCACTGCCCAGGCATCACGGATGTGAGGGAGGAAATGAACAAGGCTCACCACCAGCTGGGCGAGGACAGTTGAGGGGAATCACAATGGGGTCACAGGCAGGGGTGGCAGGGAGCAGCTGGGAGGGCGGCTGAGCCGTGGGAAGGGGGCACAGTCAGGCCCCACATGCCAGGCCCCATCCACCTGGGCTCTGACCCCGGAGAGGGCGTCTTCCTGTCCCCAGGCCCCTGCTGCCTGGAGCCGGGCCGCCTCCAGGAGGGTTTGGGGCATGAGCAACCAACAGGAGACAATGATGGTGGACGTTGGATGGGCCAGCAGACACAGAGCTCAGAACCGTGGTTTCATGAAGGAGAAGTGGGCCACAAGGCCAAGGAGGCAGGAGGTTGGGGGGTGGGCGGTGATGGCACTGTCATAGGAGCTGGTTGTGCACGAACTGAGACTCGGAGGGTCGCTGGGCAAGGGAGCGAGGGCAGCTGCGGACCCAGCGAAGCCCAGGTGCTGGGCAGACCAGGAGAGACACGGGTCTCTGCAGTGGGGAAGGGATGGGTGGTGGGGCTGGGAGGAGGCCCCAGGCTCTGTCCATGGGCCACTCAGTTCCTGGAGAGGGCAGACCAAGGATGACCCCTTGGGCATCTTGGTTCAGTTTTTTGGAGATGGTGCAGTTGACCTGACGTGGGTGCACCAAGTAGTGCCTGCAGGGGGCACCTGGACACCACCCCCTGGGCTCCAGGCCTCAACGGCGAGCTTTGACTGGCCTAGGCTTCCGCCTAAAGTGGCTTTGGGAAAACCAGCACTTAGCAACAGCCTAGGCCAGCCGAGCCCTCAAGCAGGTTTCCAAACAGACACAGGCTCCAGCTGCCTGACCCTACCAGGGTGCCCAGCTCACGGTGCTGCGGGTGCCACAAAGCAAGCCCGTGGCAGAGACTTTACCTCCAAGCGCTTGGCCACTGAGGGAGACGCAGCACTTACATAATGTGCCGTGATCTGGACTATTTTTAGCCACCATATGTGCTGTCTTAAGAGCTGAGCTTTCCCTAATTTGGGGTGTTCTTTTTTCTTTTTTGGATGCCTTCAGCATGGCTTGGAATAGAAAAATAAGACATTGGAAGAGCCAAAATCCAGTGTTCCTAAAACCAGGCTCCCTGTGCCTCCATCCAGAGCAAGGCCTGTGTGATGCTGAGGGCGTGTGGGAGCAGGATCTGTTCACCGCTACCCACCCGGGGGCTCACGCACCCAACAACAGCAGAAGGACGAGGCCCTCCTCCGAGAACTCACACGTCTCTTCTCCCTTAGTTGTTCGGTCCTCAGATAGAAGCATCTTTTGTAAAATGCTGTTGCAAAATCTAACCCTCTTCCACTGTACCATATGTGTGCGTGTGTGTGATATGTGTGAGTGTGCATGTGTGTGCGTGTATGTGAGTGTGCGTGTGTGTGTGTGCTGGTGTGAGTGTGTGTGTGCGTGTGTGCTGGTGTGTGAGTGCGTGTGTGCCAGTGTGTGAGTGTGTGTGTGCTGGTGTGAGTGTGTGTGTGTGCGCGCTCACGTTTTGGGATTTTGTAATAGAGTGTATACATGTTTAGAGCTATAGCCTAAGTCAAACTAAATCTAGATCCTCAAGTGGGTGGCTGGAGAAAGTGAATCTGATTTTTAGACTACATGGGGCCAGAACTGTTTTTCCTGTGACGCCGGTGCAGTCTGTGTGTGCAGGAAAGGTAGAAAACGAGGTGTCTGAGGGACCTCGGATTTCCAGGTTGTCCAGCAGATTTTTCACGTTGGCAAAGTATGATTGTACGCGGCCCTGCGACCAGATTCCTCTCCTTTGCCAGCTTCTGGGGCTCTGCGGAGGAGCTGATCGTGGGGGCAGTGGCGGTGGGGGCAGTGGAGGCGGGGACGGGGTGGGGGGCGGTGGGAGCAGTGCTAACTCCAGGAGGACTTCCCGGCGGAGGTGATGCTTGATGAGAACCTGACGGGAGGAGGAGTTGTCCAAATGGAGCGGGCGAGGAGCTTCCCCTGGGAACACAAAGCAGCCCTGGGGTCAGGGCCTAGAGTGCTGGCTGTCGAGGGAGAAAGGACCAGGTCTGTGTGCCCCTCTCTGAAGAGGCGAGACTGTCCCCCAGGGCAGGGAACTGAAATGTGCGCTACATAACCGTGGCTACTCGGTGGTGTGGGGGACCCAGCTCTTCCCAGTGTGGCTGAGCTTTCTCCAAACACGGCTGCTGAGTGCAGCAAGCACCTGCCCCGGTGAGCACAGTCCCGCCGCGGTGGACAGAAGGAGACCAGGACCTGCAGGGTGTCTCCTACGCACCAGCTGCTGTAGCGAATGCATTCGGCGCACCCTGTGCGTTCATCAACCCCCGATTATAGGTGGAGGAGCTGGGCTTTGGGGCAGTAGGGAACCGGCCGATGGGGTGGGGCGGCCCTGGGGGCGGCCTGGGCCTTTCTGTCTTAGCTGTCTTAGTCCAGGTCTGAAACCCGAGCTCTCTCCCTGCTCCGGGGGTCCCAGGGCCGTGGTGGTGGGTGGTGCAGGTTCATGCAGAGTATTGCAGGGGTAGGCAGCCCGTACCCCGTGAGGCTTCCATGATGCTGAGAGCGACTGTCCTTCATCCGAAGGTTCACTCCTCTCACCTACGCGAGGATTTAACAGGCTTGAGATACCTAGCAAGGGTGGGAGATCCAGAGGCCCCCAGCCCTTCTTCACTGTGTATTTCCGGAATGTGGAATCCGAGGGTCCAGTAACAGCAGCACGAGCCACACTGCTTCTCTCTCTAAAGACCTCAGAGGTGATGCAGTTAATAATGAGGTTGTCTTAGTCCAGGTCTGCTGCTTATATGTCAGGGCATCTGGAACTGGGCACTTCACAACGAAAAAGAATTCACGCCTTACAGTTGAGGGCCACATCTGGTGAGATTCCTCTTGCTGGTGGGTCCCGAGGCGGTGCAGGGCCTCACCTGGCGAGGGGAGAGGGAGCCAGCGCGGGGCTGCCTCTCCTGCTTATAAAACCACCAGGTCCCCACCGCCCCCCCCACGACAGCCCGTTAATCCGTGAATCCATGAATGGATGAATCTATTCATGAGGGTGGGGCCGTCCTGACCCAGTCGCCTCTGAAAGGTACAGCCTCTCAAAGCTGCCATGAGTCTCGAAGTTTCGTAGGGACGAACATTCCAACCACACCAAATGTTTATTTCAGAATTGCTGAAAGAATCTATTTTAAATGTTCTCAGCACAGAAAAATGGTGAGTGGGTGAGGTGACAGATCGGTTAATTGACTTGATTTAATCACTCCACTGAGGATACCTGTAGCAAACATCACTGGGTGCCCCATAAGTAGATACCATCATGATTGGTCAGTTAAACATAAACTTTTTTAAAAAAAAGATAAACAGAGAAAAAGAGCTCTGAGACCCAGGCTCACTCAGCGGCTTTTTCTCCCAGAGAAGAGGAAGGATCCTGCCTGGGCTCCCTGGGACCAGGTGCCTCGTGAGGCTCCGTGTGGGGCCGTGGACCCTGCAGGTCACGCCGGCTTCCCTGACTGATGACCCAGAGCCAGGCCTTGCCGGTGAGGGGCCAGGGACTGTGTGCTGAGGCTTCTCCAGTCCTGCTCTTCACTACCTTTGATGCCTGGAGCGAGAGTATTTGCCTGGTTTATTTTTTCAGCTTAGAGCTCATGGCACGGAGTCAGAGCCCTGCATTCTGGTGGCTCAGGCGTTTGAGTGAAGGTTGGATCAGGAGGGAGGGGAGATGCCGCTGCCCCACGCGTGGAGGGGAAGAGCTGTGAGCTGCAGCAGCCACGTGTCGTCTTCCTCTCAACTTTCAGTTCAGAAAAGTTTCAGACCTACAGAAAACTCTGGAGTCTCACAGTGAACAATCTTCAGCTGTGGTCATTAACAAAGTGCCCGTTCGTGTGTGTGTGTGTGTATGTGTGTGTGTACAGAAACACACAGACACATCACACACACACAGACATAGACACAGACGTACACACATCACACAGACATCACAGATACAAAACACATCACATAGAACACACACAGACACACACATATATATACACATATATCCACACATACATCACATAAACACACACACATCACACACACACACATACACCCAGAAACATACATCACACAGACACAGAGACACACATCACACACACACACACACACACACATATACACACATCACATAAACACAGACACACACACGTTTTGCTGGTGAGAGCTGGCTCTGCCATCGCGTCTGTTCCTCCCGGATTACTGACATGGTGTGTCCTGAGAGGAGCCACCCCCCACGTAACCACAGGCCACATAACCATGGGCCGCATAACCACAGGCCATGTAACCACAGGCGGGTCAGCATTGCGGCAACACTACGCTCTGGTCACCCACACGTGGGGCTTTTTCCACATGCCCTGTCATGTCCTTCCTATATTTTGTTAAAATCCAGGTCCACATTGGCTATCCACCCTTCTCGGTCGTCTCTAATAAATCCAGGTCCAGTGAAGGACGGCGTCCACGTCAGCTGTCCACCCTTCTTGGTCGTCTCTAATAAATCCAGGTCCAGTGAAGGACGGCGTCCACGTCAGCTGTCCACCCTTCTTGGTCGTCTCTAATAAATCCAGGTCCAGTGAAGGACGGCGTCCACGTCAGCTGTCCACCCTTCTCGGTCATCTCTAATCCACCCAGTTGTTGGTTTTTGTTTTGCTTTCTGTCTTTTATGAGATTGAGATTTGCAAAGGGTTGAAGCCAGTTGCTTTGTGGAATATCCTTTCGTCTAGTTTCCTTGTAATTAGGTTCCACATGGTCCTTTGGGGCGGGAATCCTGGTGGGTGAGCTTCTGGGGCAGCCCGTGGAGGCCCAGGATGTCCATGTGTCCCGCGATTGGGGCAGTCTCGTGTGCTCAGACGGCCAAGGAGGCGTCCGAATTTCTCCAGGAGAAGGTGCCTCTCCTCTTGGTCATCCGTGGGTGGTGTGTGGTGATGCTCAGGACAGGGCGAAGGTCCCGTGGCTGAGGTGTCCACTGACCGTTTCTGCCTGAATGGGTGGTTCTGTGGTGGTTGCCACAGGGCTGTGTTTTTGAGGGGAGTGGCAGGTGCCTGGCGTCTGCATCCTCACCTGCCTGGGAGCCTCCCTCCATTTCTTACTCCATCACCTCCTGTGTCCCTGCAGCTGTGTCTCCAGTGATCTTTCCTCTACTCTCCACCTCTGCAGGGTGAGGTTTTGCACTGATTGCAAAGTAAACATGCACGCCCCTTCAGGGTCCTGGTCCTTAGGGAGCCGGTTAACAAGTTGACCAGAAAAACAACTGAATACTCCTCAGCTCTTGATGTGAGCTCGGTTCACATGGCTCCGAATCCGTGAGATGCAACCAACGCTGGGCAGAACCTTGGCAGAATTTTGCTGGCGTCTGCTGAGAAGCTGGGGGGAGGTTCTGGGGGTTGGCTTGAGCTGTGGCGTGAGTGTGGGAGAGACGGCAAGCTCCCTCCCATCAATCAATCAACAGACTGTCCTGTTTTCATAGTAGTCCCCGCCCAAATGTCATTCGAGTCCAATCTCAGGATCCAGAATGTACGCCTGTTCTCCAGGTCTGCTTCCTGTGAAATTCGTGGAGACTATTGTACATTCTGGAGTGGGAGTGCGATTGGAAGTGCGTGTGCAGATTCTCCCTGTATTTTCTCCCAGGCTTTCTAGAGGAACATTTGCTAGGGGACCAGTCTCCAGACGGCCGCGCTGTGGTTTAGGATTGGTCTTAGGAGTGATGGCCTCACGCACACAGCAGCAGCCATCCCGAGCACTCACATCCGAACGTCCACGGGAACGGGGTCCATGCCCATTGCTTTCCTCACCCGGTCCAGCATCTCTGATTCCGGCTCCAAAGTTTTCTTCATCTGTTAACGCTGAGACACAAACAGACTTTCAAATGCACATTTTTATGTAAACTTGTGTTTGTTTTTTGGCTACTGTCAGACAAGTAATTGGTGAGGTTTCAGCTGCTCTGAAATTAAATATATAATGTCAAGCTGGATAAGTGTGGCTTGGAGCAGACCTTAAGGAAGGTGATTTTAACTTGGGGAGGGTTTTTCAAACAGAGTTCCCCAAAGTACCCAGTTCTACAGAGTTCCCAGCGTGTCCTGTGGGCTTTAGCTGCATTGGTAAATATATGCAGTGATTATTTTCTGAGTCTCTAAGAATATTAACTCAGAAACCAGTGAACTCTTTTTCTATCTCCAGACTACAATGCTGTGGTCATCACACATATCTGTTCCTAAGTTCATCCAGGTCAGCCCAGAAAAAGCAATATTGTTTTCCTATTACATAGAAACTTATTATACTCTTAGGATTACTTTATTGTTGAGTAATTTACAAAAAGACTTGACCTGACAGCCTCCATCCTAAATTCTTCATCCAGTTACCATTTATACTTACCCCCATCTTTTAAAATAAAGTTTTTATTGTAGACCTTTCTCCAGCTTTTAGTACAAATAGCTCCAATTTAGAGAACATTTAATTTGCTATTGTATTTATTCAGAGTATGTGTTTGTACGTCATTAGCACCTTCTCACTCAGTTAGGGTCTTCCAATTTATTCTATGTAATGTAATGATCCAATAACTTAAAATACGAAACACTAAAACCGAGCCAAGGAAGAGGGGGTCGTGTTTAACGTTGGCAGAGCCTCCAGGAGCCAGCCTTGCTGCCGAGTGCGCTTTGCTCCCAGAGGCTTTAGGGGCAGATGAGCTGCACCTGCTGGAGACATGGACCCCTCCCCCACACACCCGGCTTCATCTCTGAGCTTCAGGCTCTCAGCCTGTCCTTAAAGATCCAGGTGATAAAAGTGACAGTGAAATGTGGAAGAGCATGATTCATTGCACCTCCAGAAAAACAGTGGTTTTCCGTAAGTAGTCGTGGCCAATTTCACAGCAGTGTGAAGGTTTTCCAGTCTGCTCGTTGCGGAGACACAGAATCTGCCCTGGGGCATCCCACTCTTTGGGGCTTGCTTCTCGAAGGAGAGCTGCCCAGGCGTCCCGTCCACCAGGATCGCGCTCCCCACAGATGCTCAGCTCACGATTCCCTGCTTGTAATTCAGCCTGTCCGTCACAGCATCTCACCCACGCGTGCGCCCTGCAGAAGGCGAACGGCCGTGGCCTTAGTCTACATCCAGGCGTCGTGTGAAACAGTGGGGCAGAGAGGGCTCAGATGCAGGGCCCCTCCAGAGCACTTCCCTGAGGGCCGCAGGTGAAGGGAATGGATGTGGAGGGCAGCGGAGGCAGGACGGTCCCCCGAGAGCCATCAGCCTCCCCTCCCTCATCCACTCCACAGCAGACACCTGCAGAGCACCTGCCGAGTGTGCCGGCCACTGAGGGCCATGGTCCCTGCCCTCCTCACGCAATGCAGATGAAGCAGAGGTCTCCATGGGAGGGGCCCTGTGGGAAAGGTGTGCAGTGTTCAGCCAGCGACAGGACATTGTCCACCTACCCTGGACAGGGAGGGCAGCTGCCCAGTGACTGAGCCCTTAGTTTATGCACGTGGTGCGGGGGCACATCTCTGGTTTTGATTCCTACAAGGCAGTCAGGTGACCTGAAATGCAGCTCATGGTTCATGTTTGGGTGCTGAGTGTTTCGGCACTGAGTGTTTGGGTGCTGAGTGTTTAGGTGCTGTGTGTTTGGGTGCTGAGTGGTTGGGTGCTGAGTGGTCACTGAGTGTTTGGGTGCTGAGTGTTTAGGTGCTGTGTGTTTAGGTGCTGTGTGTTTGGGTGCTGAGTGTTTAGGTGCTGTGTGTGTGGGTGCTGGGTGTTTGGGTGCTGAGTGGGCACTGAGTGTTTGGGTGCTGAGTGGGTGCTGAGTGTTTAGGTGCTGTGTGTTTGGGTGCTGGGTGTTTGGGTGCTGAGTGTTTTGGCACTGAGTGTTTGGGTGCTGGGTGTTTGGGTGCTGAGTGGGTGCTGAGTGTTTAGGTGCTGTGTGTTTGGGTGCTGAGTGTTTAGGTGCTGTGTGTGTGGGTGCTGAGTGTTTGGGCACTGAGTGGGCACTGAGTGGTTTGGCGCTGAGTGGGTGCTGAGTGGGTGCTGAGTGTTTGGGTATTGAGTGTTTCAGCACTGAGTCTTTGGGTGCTGACTGTTTTGGCATTAGGTGCTGTGGGTTTGGGCACTGAGTGTTTAGGTGCTGTGTGTTTGGACACTGAGTGTTGGGTGCTGTTTGGGCGCTGTGTGTTTGGGTGCTGTGTGTTTAGGTGCTGTCTGGGTGCTGAGTGGGCACTGTATGGGCGCTGAGTGGGTGCTGAGTGGGCACTGAGTGGATGCTGAGTGCTTAGGTGCTGTGTGTTTGGGTGCTGTGTGTTTGGGTGCTGAGTGGGCGCTGTTTGGGCGCTGAGTGGGTGCTGAGTGGGCACTGAGTGGGTGCTGAGTGTTTGGGCACTGAGTGGGTGCTGAGTGTTTAGGTGCTGTGTGTTTGGGCGCTGGGTATTTGGGCACTGAGTGGGTGCTGAGTGTTTGGGTACTGAGTGTCTTGGTGCTGTTTGGGTGCTGAGTGTGTGAGTGCTGAAGTTTGGGCGCTGAGGACAGATTTGTCAAGGTCTAGGATCCCACAACTGTGGAAAAGGCGTTGTATAATCCTGAGTGAGGTCCCAGCTGCTTATGTTGTAATCCCAGAGCTGGGTTAGAACTTGGGGTGCGCAATCTAGAATTCCCGCCTGAGACCATGTGGTCAGCAGTAGAGATGAACCCAGGTGTCCCTGCAGCTAGCGTGGCCGGAGGGCCCAGCCTTGACTCACACCCCACGCGTCTCCTGACTTCAGACCCTCCCCCAGCTTCCTGATCTCAGGGCCCTCTTCTCATCATCCTTGCTAGACCAGCCTGGACATTCAAGTGTGGCCAGGGCAGTGCCCAGTCAGGACATCCTGATGAGGTAGTCACTCCTCCTCCAGTCCTTGCTGCTATATTCCCTTCGGGCTTTAGGGCAATGCCATTCTTTTCTATATGTCGTATTTTAGGTGCATTTAACTTAGTTATCCAGAAATCAAACTCAGTTGCTTCACAGTTTCTTTTTTGGTGATGGGATCTCCCTGGATTTCAGCATCTGGACTTAACTTGGCGTCGAGAGCAGCTGTCACTGCACGTCTATCATCGTGGCTTTTGAGCGCTTCCTTGGTGCAGGTGCCCACTGAACGCCACGCATGCCTTGGTCCATTTCATCTTCGAAAGGGTGTCACGAGTAGGCACTGCTGCTCTCCCCACTTTCCCAGTGGAGACGCTGAGACACAGAGAAGGGGAGTGACCTGACGCTTTGTAGGAGGCAGAGTTGGTTTCCAAATAAATTCATGTAACTGTGTCCAAGGCCATGTGTATGCACCAGGACCCAAGATTATTTTTATTTTTGTAGGTAACACGCATATGTGTCTATGTGGCTTTTATAAAATTTGACAAGTGTCTTGGTTTCCTGGGACCTTGTAACAAAGTAACCACAGACTGGCCGCTGGAGGCACAGAAGCGTGTTCCCTCCCAGCCCTGGAGGCGGGATCTGAGCTCAGGTGTGGCCGGGTCGGCTCCTTCCGAGCTACGAGGCCAGAGGCTACGGGGAGCATCTCTCTGCCCCAGGCCTCTCTCCAGCTTCTCGCCTGGCTGCCTCCCGGGTGTCCCTGGGTGTGGAAGCACCGCCCCGACCTCCACCAGCATCTTCTCTGGGCGCTGTCCACGCCTTGCTGGGATCAGGGCCCGCCCTAATGACCTCGTTTTCGCTTGGTTACCTCTGTAAAGACCCCGTCGCCAACCAAGGTCATGTTCGGAGGCACTGGGAGTTAGACTTCAACATAATAACTTGGGGGGGACGCAGTTCAGCCCCTAACAACTGTTGTAAGCTTTTGACTTTTCCATGTGTAAGCAGCATAACGTTCTACCAAGGCACGTGGTTCTTCTTTTCCTTTAGAAAAGGGTGATGCCTCTCACAGAGGCCAGCATCTCTACCGTGTTTATCTCGGTGTAAACCTGCCGCTTTGAGGATGTCTGGCCCACGAACTGTGCCTCCCTGGTCAGCCCAGTGTGCAGGCACCGCGCGAGGGGGGCCGCTGTCCGCAGAGCGCGCTACAGGCTCTTGTCTCTTGCCCTCTCTCGCAGGCATCTTTCCCGGCAAACCTGCAGCTCGTCCTTGTGCTTCGCCCGACGGGTTTTTTCCAAAGGACTCTCTCCGACATCGCTTTCAAATTCAATAGAGATGACTTTAAGATGAAGGTGCCGGTAAGTTCCGCCCCCCTCCCCCCACCATCCTGCGGGAGCAGAACGGAACTAATTGCCGTCCTGGCTCGTCTGTGATCATCAAAATCCTCGAGGAGCTGACTTCAGGGCCACGTGGTCAACAAAACCCTGTAGGACCTGGTGGGAAGCTGCACTTCTTCAACGCTGTCAGAGGCCGTGCAATCCTTTCTTCCTCCGCCCCAGCCCCCACCCCACCGGGGGTACACAGAGCATCAATCTCAGACAGGTCACTGTGTGGGCGTCCCATCAGGACGTGGGTCACGCGACATTCCTACCCCCAGGAAAACTGTAGAACTCGGGACCCTAAGGACTGACAGTCCCCCCAGCCCACCTGCGAGGAGCTCAGCCCAGGCCCTGCCTGCACCCCAGGGATGAGAGAAGGGCTGGGGAGGGGGCTGTAAGCGTCCCTGGACCTGGGAGGGAGCACCCACTGCTGACAGGGATGGGCCAGACCTGTCCTGGAGCAGCCAACGGGGTGACCCCTGCCCCATCGCCACCACATAGCGCGGCACAGGGCAGCATCTCCCAGCACTGCCCACTGAGAAAGCACCTTCTGCCCTGATCCGCTGTCCTTTAAAGAATGAAGGCTTCACAAAGTCTCTTGTAGCCTGTGGAGCCCGGTCACCAGCCCCAGCTGTGTCAGCTCCCCCTGAGAGCCCTGGTCAGCTGACTTGGCAAGCTCACATCTTCTCTGCCACAAAGAACAGAGACATATGGGCCAGCGCCAGGCACCTGAGAGCCCCCCACGGCACCAGCCAGATGCTGCTGGAAGCCAGGGAATCTGGGGTGCAGGTCGCTCACTGTGAAGCTACTCCCTGTGCCCTGGGAATCAGGTGGCACAAACCCTCCCTCCCCACCCTCATTGTGCTACAACCTCAATGCCAAACATGCAAGAGCCCTTCTCTGACAGGGAAGAAAACGGCCTGGGGCCTTCCCCCGTGTACTGCCCCCTTCTACTCCCCTCCCCCTCCCCCCTTTTTCCCCTCCCCCTCCTCCTCCCTTTCCCCCTCCTCTCCCCCTGCCCAAGACAGCCCTGGGGGCCACAAGGCCCCATCCGCTCTGCCCACCCCCATGCAGTCCGCTCCAGGTGTCGCCGGTGACCCTGGTGCCTGGTCTGGAGCAGTGACTGCAGGTGCAGGGCGGTCTGCATGGCACCCCATGGGGCTGTGTGCCATCGTGCTTTGGTGGCCCCAGAACCACCTCCTTCCAAGCCATTGGGAAACTGTGCATGCACTATTTTTTGTAGCCTTGGAGAAGCCTTAGTTTCTGAACCGTCCATTCCCTAGAGACACCAGTGACAAACCCGTGCAGAGCAGGGACTCGCGGGCAGTGGGAGGCTCGTGTCCTGACACCAGGACGAGCTAGGCATTGTGTGTGCAGCTCAGCGCCCCGCGGACGGCACCTCTTGCAGCGGCGTGTGCGTGTTATGGTGCTTAAGATAGAACTCCGTGTGCCCTCCTTCCCTCCTATTTGGCAGGCACTGCACAGTAGCCATAGGCTTGGTGACCACAGATGTGTCACGGGGAGCAAGGCCGACCTCACGGGTCATCCATACCACAGGCTCCCCTGCACAGCGGCTCCACAGGAAGCCACCAGAATGGGTTTCACAAAATCAGCAGCATCTTCAAACTCACAGCCCCGCTTAGATAATTCTTGAAGCCACAGAGCGGATGATGTGAAGGTGCAGTTGTTGACACGTGTGTATCCGTGTTTCAGTGCTGGCTGCTGAACTCAGCCCTAGAAAGGAGAATTAGGGAGAACAGTGGCCCCGGCACGTCTGCTGCCACGGCTGTCTGGCACAGTCACCCCCAGTTGAGAGTCCCCACTCTAGACTGATCGGTATTTAATAATACATCATGTGGTGTCGAATAACCCGAGCTAAACCTCGGGAGACCCATTTTGTGGTCCCGTCTGACAGCTTGCAAAGCCAAGCCTAGATTTTATCCAAACCCACGGATGGAGTGGCCTCAAAAAGGGCAAGAGAAAGGCAGAGAAACGAAGACAAGGCACATGGAGCTTATGCGGCCGCCACAAGCACAGGTTTCCCGCGTAACCATGACGGTGCGGGAACTGCCAGCCTCTCCCGGTCCGGCCTCGGCGCTGGGGTGTGGGTTTCAGCTGGTGTCTGCGGTGACCGCGGGGTGTTCTCGGCAGGAACAGGGATACAAATGAGCATCTTTCCCATCAGAGCGCTGTCTGATGATGTTGCTGGAGGAGGTGTAAACGCCTGTTGCGTGTCCGTGGCCGTCACAGGCCATTCTGCGTTGGGTTTTGTGCACCTCCGACGGCGTCATTGGCTCCTCGCCGTGGTGTGATCAGCTCAGGCACAACATGCCCATTTACGGAGGAGGCAGCCGAGACACAGAGAGTGGGCGGTTGGCCTGCGGGCGGCTGGGACCCACACCCGGGTCCACACAGGTCCGAAGCCAGGCACCCCTGTCCACACAGCCACCCGCAATGTCCAGGCACCCTCGTCCACACAGCTGCCCACAGCATCCAGGCACCCCCATCTGCACAGGCACCAACAGCGTCCAGGCATCCCCGTCCGCTCAGCCACCCACAGCGTCCAGGCACCCCTGTCCACACAGCTGCCCACCATGTCCAGGTGCCCCCATCCACACAGCCACCTGCAATGTCCAGGTGCCCCCATCCACACAGCCGCCCACAGCGTCCAGATGCCCCCATCTGCACAGTCACTCACAGCGTCCAGATGCCCCCATCTGCACAGTCACTCACAGCATCCAGATGCCCCCATCCACACGGCCGCCCGCAGTGTCCAGATGCCCCCATCCACACGGCCGCCTGCAATGTCTAGGTGCCCCCATCCGCACAGCCACCCACAGTGTCCAGATGCCCCCATCCACACGGCCGCCCGCAGTGTCCAGATGCCCCCATCCACATGGCCGCCCGCAGCGTCCAGGCAGACGTGGTCCCCTCTGTGCTGCTGTGTGTTCTGCTGATGGGGTAGCTCTTTCGGGAGCCAACAATAATCCCAAACGCCACCACCCACTCCCTTTCTCCTCCAGGTCATAATGCTGAGCTCCGTACCAGACTTACACGGTTACATCGATAAGTCGCAGCTGACCGAGGACCTGGGTGGGACCCTGGACTATTGCCACTCCCGGTGGCTGTGCCAGCGCACGGTGAGCCGCGTCGGGGCCGGTGGGGGACGGGGCTGGCTGCTACCAGCTCAAGCACCTCCACGGAATTGCTCTCGCGTCACAGCACGGCCTTTTCCAAAAACGTGTTCACATTAACAGTCATTTTCTTTCCCAAGAATGAGGAGATGGTCTCGGTGGACCTTAGTCATTGTAAAGAAGTAACATGAGTAACAAGTTTGGGAGTGGCTTTCTCTGGGCTTGGAGACCAAAAAAAAAAAACTCTTGCGTTGTGGTTTGCAACACTCACTGCTCTCGACAGGGAGAGGCAGCACAGGCACAGGCGACTCTAGGTGACGGGCACATGTGTAGAGTGGCCTGGTATGTTTCTTAAGAGGTCAAGGAGGGCAGGATGCTGTGGGAAGGTGTTCACTGTCCTCGCATTAGCTAACCTTGCCTGATGGGTCTGCGCGGGAACGGTTTCCACCGGTGTCTGCTTTCAGGGCAGCAGGAGGTGGGTGCAGCGCACAAGGCGTGCAATTGTGTTTTCTCTGTCTCCAAGGCCATCGAAAGTTTCGCCCTCATGGTGAAGCAGACGGCTCAGATGCTGCAGTCCTTCGGGACCGAGCTGGCCGAAACAGAGCTGCCCAATGACGTCCAGTCGACGAGCTCAGTGCTGTGTGCACACACAAAGAAGAAGGACAAGGCGAAGGTATGTGGGGGCGCTCCGATTGGAAGCTGCAGGGGCTCCAGTCAGAAGCTGCGGGGGGTCTTCCGTCCCCGCGGGAGTTCGTGTTGGCAGCACGTGAAACCAAGAAGTCAGCAGGCTTGAGATGCCTTTTGATGGCAATTAGCTGGGCAACTTCTCCGATGAGGACGGAATAAAAGCAGCATAAATGAACCCTGTAGCATGCTAGCTGCGGCTGCCATTATGGCGTTGGGTCAGCCATTGGCCCTGGGCGGCCGTGGCTTCAGGAGTGGGACCGGGGGCGGCTCTCCTCTCAGGAGCACCTTTGGCTGTGTCTGTGCAGGGAGCTCCCGAATAGACTGCTCTGTTGCTGCTGGGTGTGACCAAGACAGGATGTCTGTGCCGCTTTCTCATGCCGAGCAGGCGATGAAGTGATGGTTGGAGTTCTGTTCGCAGAAAACTCCCAGTGCTCACGTGTCCACAGCCCTTGCTGAGACAAATGTATTCTGAGGAGCACTTGCTCCCTGCTGTTCTGCCCCTGGCTTTGCAGCAACGGTGGCCCAGGGCCATGACCTGCTGGTGTGTCCCTGAGGACTGTGCCTCTGTGCTCACCCGGCCACTCCACCGTGAGGACACTGTGAGGACCAGGAGCAGGCACCATGAGAAAGCCTGGTCTCCTGGTCTCCGGGTCTCCTGGTCTCCGGGTCTCCGGGTCTCCTGGTCTCCTGGTCTCCGGGTCTCCTGGTTTCCTGGTCTCCGGGTCTCCTGGTCTCCGGGTCTCCTGGTCTCCTGTTCTCCAGGTCTCCAGGTCTCCTGGTCTCCTGGTCTCCGGGTCTCCTGGTCTCCTGTTCTCCAGGTCTCCGGATCTCCTGGTCTCCTGGTCTCCGGGTCTCCTGGTCTCCTGTTCTCCAGGTCTCCGGGTCTCCTGGTCTCCTGGTCTCCTGGTCTCCGGGTCTCCTGGTCTCCGGGTCTCCTGGTCTCCTGTTCTCCAGGTCTCCGGGTCTCCTGGTCTCCGGGTCTCCGGGTCTCCTGGTCTCCGGGTCACCTGGTCTCCGGGTCTCCTGGTCTCCTGGTCTCCGGGTCTCCTGGTCTCCGGGTCTCCAGGTCTCCGGGTCTCCTGGTCTCCTGGTCTCCAGGTCTCCTGGTCTCCTGGTCTCCGGGTCTCCTGGTCTCCGGGTCTCCTGTTCTCCAGGTCTCCGGGTCTCCTGGTCTCCTGGTCTCCGGGTCTCCTGGTCTCCTGTTCTCCGGGTCTCCGGGTCTCCTGGTCTCCGGGTCTCCTGGTCTCCTGTTCTCCAGGTCTCCGGGTCTCCTGGTCTCCTGGTCTCCAGGTCTCCTGGTCTCCGGGTCTCCGGGTCTCCTGTTCTCCAGGTCTCCGGGTCTCCTGGTCTCCGGGTCTCCGGGTCTCCTGGTCTCCGGGTCTCCGGGTCTCCGGGTCTCTGGGTCTCCTGGTCTCCGGGTCTCCGGGTCACCTGGTCTCCGGGTCTCCGGGTCTCCGGGTCTCCTGGTCTCCTGGTCTCCGGGTCTCCGGGTCTCCGGGTCTCCTGGTCTCCGGGTCTCCTGGTCTCCTGGTCTCCGGGTCTCCTGGTCTCCGGGTCTCCGGGTCTCCGGGTCTCCAGGTCACCTGGTCTCCTGGTCACTTGGTCTCCTGGTCTCCAGGTCTCCTGGTCTCCTGGTCTCTGGGTCTCCTGGTCTCCTGATCTCTGGGTCTCCGGGTCTCCTGGTTGTCTGGTCTCCGGGTCTCCTGGTCTCCTGGTCTCTGGGTCTCCTGGTCTCCTGGTCTCTGGGTCTCCGGGTCTCCTGGTCTCCTGGTCTCTGGGTCTCTTGGTCTCCTGGTTTCCTAGTTACCTGGTCTCCGGGTCTCCTGGTCTCCTGGTCTCCTAGTTACCTGGTCTCCGGGTCTCCTGGTCTCCTGGTTGTCTGGTCTCCTGGTCTCCTGGTTGCCTGATCTCCTGGTCTCCTGGTTACCTGGTGTCTCTGGGTCTCCGGTGACTCTCACCATAACCCGTTGCCCTGAGTGACCTGTAATGGCAATTCTGCCCCGGGGCACACAGGAGTGAGGGAGTCCCCCACATCAGCCTGCCCTGCCCGCACAACCCCACAGAAGAGACTGGAAAGACTCGGGAGTCGGGGGTTGACCCCCTCCTCAGTCCCCGCCGCCTCAAGAGCAAGGCCCCACAAGGCCTCACCACTGGCCTGCGCTGAGCGCCTGGATGGGGCCGGGGTGCGAGGCTGCGTTCTCTCCACAGGAGGATTTGAGGCTGGCACTGAAAGAGGGGCACAGCGTTCTGGAGAGCCTCGGGGAGCTGCAGGCTGAGGGCTCAGAGCCCGGCGTGAACCAGGACCAGCTCGACAACCAGGCCACCGTGCAGAGGTGAGGCCCGGCCGCCTTCCTGCCCTTGTGCTGTCCGAGTCCAGGGAAGGATCCTCTCAGGCACACAGCCTCTCCAAAAGGAAGAGGCCACGGAAATGGCAAGCCACGTGGCAGGCAGCCCCACTCCTGGCCGGGGCCAGCACAGCAGCCAGCCTCCAGGCCTCTGTGTGGACCTGGCTCCTCCTGCTGAAATGCGTTTCTCCTGAACCCCATGGAAAGTCGCTGTTCTAGGGACAATTTCCTAGAGCAAACGCCCTTTTGCAGGCATGAAGGAGACGTTAGGGGAAGCAGAGGCCTTAGACGTGGGGCTGCTGCGTTCCGAGCGGGGCTTCCACGGACAGGGAGAAAGCTTGGGGTTCTCCTCGCTGCAGCTAGTGTTTCTTACTTTCATTGTAAAAGTGTGATTCTCATATTCCTCCCTTGGGCTTCCAGCTTTATAGCAGCACGGGGTAGGGCATTTGTGTGGCTGGCATGGTGCTCTAGGATGTCCAGAACTCCCTGAGCCCCCACACAACCCCCCAGAACTCCCCGAGCCTCACCCAGCCCATCCTCCCAAGACTCCCCAAGCCTCCCCTGTCCCATCGTCGCTGGCGGGTGCTATCAGCCTCTCCCCCCAGCTGAGGAGCAGGGCCCAGACAGCTGGACAGCGGCTTGTCTGGCAGGGCCGTGCGGGGCGCACCCAGGCCTAGACCGAGCTGTTCCTTTTGACTCTCAGCTGCCGTTGACTCCCACGCAGCGTGGCCCACACCCTGAGCTGCCTTCTGTGCCAGGGACACGCCAGAGGCCCCGGGGACTGAAGGGCACATCCTTGAGGGCTCCTCGTAGATGGGGTGCGTGGTCCACAAGGCAGAGGTTGGAGCACAGCCCATGAGGGTCGGCCTTGCCCTGGCGGGTGTCGGACACCTTGTCAGCTTCCCAAAGACTCAGTTTCCTCATCTGTAAAGTGAAGCTGATCCGTGCACACGCCTGGCAGGGTGGGCGTGGGGCTGACTGGGTGGTGCACAGCTGGAGTCCCAGCTACTCGGAGGCAGAGGTTGCAGTGAGCCGAGATTGCACTACTGCACCCAGCCCAGGTGATAGAACCAGACCCTATCTCAAAAAATAAATTAAAAAAAAAGTTTTTGGCCGGGCGCGGTGGCTCACGCCTGTAATCCCAGCACTTTGGGAGGCTGAGGCAGGCAGATCACAAGGTCAGGAGATCGAGACCATCCTGGCTAACACGGTGAAACCCCGTCTTTACTAAAAATACAAAAAATTAGCCGGGTGTGGTGGTGGGCGCCTGTAGTCCCAGCTACTCAGGAGGCTGAGGCAGGAGAATGGCGCGAACCTGGGAGGCGGAGCTTGCAGTGAGCTGAGATCGCGCCACTGCACTCCAGCCTGGGCAACAGAGCAAGGCTCCGGCTCAAAAAATAAAAAAAAGTTTTTAAATTTTTAAAAATAAAAATGAAATGAACAGACTCGGCAGTGCAGCCTCGTCGCAGTGACCTAGAGGGAGAGAAGCAGGAAGGAAAGCACACAGCCCCTGATGCTTTCTCCAGGGCCTCCCTCCCTTGCTGACACCCTGAGTGCCTACGTCCGTAGATCCCAGGTTTGGGTGCAGGGAGTGAGTGCAGGCCAGGATCTCAGGAAGGCCCGGGGTGGAGTGAGCCTTGGGGTCGCTAGAACTCCCACTGTGCTCCACGTTGTGTGGGGCACCCTGGGTCACGCAGACAGTCAGCTCCTCCTCTCTCCCAGGCTCCTGGCCCAGCTGAACGAAACCGAGGCTGCCTTCGATGAGTTCTGGGCAAAGCATCAGCAGAAACTGGAGCAGTGCCTGCAGCTTCGGCACTTCGAGCAGGGCTTCCGGGAGGTGAGTGGCCCTGGGTGGAGCCGGCAGCTGCCCTGATGCCCATGGGGCCTCCTGTGCCTGTGCCCTGGTCCCAGTGCCAGGAGCTGAGCCGTGCCACGCGGTTGACTTCGGCTTAATGCAGAAAAGTCTCCACTTGCCAGGTGGAGCCTGTGAGATTAAGTGGGGCTGAGCCTTGAAATGCACCGTTGATGACTGCGTCATTGTATAGAAAGGTGATTGAAAATCGGCTCACTGCGATGCACTTACACCTGCATTATTTGTAAATTAGCAGGAAGCCTTTGCTCTCCCTTCACAGTCATTTGCATGCCCTTTTATTCAACATGCGTGTGTGATGTCCCTGCTATGTGCCACACTGTAGGACAGTGTCACAGCCATGAGGTGCACGTCGACACGTCCAGTGCAGCCAGACCCAGACGTCTCCTGCCTGCGGCCCCTCATGAGAGACTCACCCATGTCTCCCGCAGCCCACCCCTCCTCAGCCCCCAGCAACTGCTCATCTGTTCCCATGGCTGTACTTTTGCCATTTCAAGAATGTGATGTCAATGAGTCCCACAGAATGTCACTCTCGGGATTGGCTTTGGTGCTCGGCACAGCTCTCTGCAGACCCCCAGGTGCCGGTGGCTCACTCATTGTGTTCCATGGTGTGGACGGACCACAGTTCTTTCAATCATTCACCGTTGAAGGGTATCTGGGTTGTTTCCGGGTTTGAGTGTTACAGATAAAGCTGTTACAAACATTCATGTACTGATGTTGGTGTAAATGTCAGTTCTCATTTCTTTGGCCTAAATGCCCAGAATGTAATTGCAGGGTTATATGGTAGTTGCATGTTTTGTTTAAGAAAGTGCCAAACGGTTCTCAGTGTATGAGCGACTAGCTGCCTCCCCTTTTCCCCAGCATGTGGTGGTGTAATGACTCTTTATATTATGCTCACATCCTGATGCGTGTGCCGTGGAATCTCACGGTGGTTTTCCGCTGCGTTTCCCCAGTGCTGATGGCACTAAACACCTTTCCGTGTGCTTCTTTGCCATTCGCATATCCTCTTCGGTAAAATGCCTTATTTCTGTTGCCTGTTTTCTAACTGGATTGTTTGGTTTTGTGTTTTTGTTTTACTGTTACATTTTGAAAATTCGTTATATACTACAGATACTAGTTCTTTGTCACACATGTAGTTTTGCGAATATTTTCTCCTGGTCTGTAACTTGTCTTTTCATCCTCTTCACAGGCATTTCACACAGCCAAAGCATTTAATTTCAATGAACTCCAACTTGTCAATTTCTCCTTTTAAGGATTATACTTTTGGTCCTCGATTCCAAGTATATTCCGCTAAGCTTTTTTCCCCCAGAATTTCATAGTTTTATATTGAAGTCTATGACCTATTTTGAGTTAATTTTTGTATAAGGTATGAGAATTAGATCATGATTTGTTTCACCTCTGGATGTTCAATTGCTGTAGCACCGTTTGTTGAAAAGGCTCTTTCTTCCACTGGATTTCTTTTCCACCATTGTCAAAACTCTAGGCACATTTATGTGGGTCTGGTCTGGAGACTCTATTCAATTACATTTATCTACATGCCTGTTCCTCTGTCCATACCACACGGTCTTAATTACTGCAACTATATAATGTCTTGAAATCAAGTACACTCATTCTTCCCTCTGTTTTCTTTTTCAAAATTGTGTTAGCCTCTAGTTCTTTTGCCATTTCATGCCAATTTTAAAATTATCTTGTCTACATATACAAAAACCAGTTTCCTGGGGTTTTCATAGTAGTTGTGTTAAACCTGTATTTTGAGGAAGATCAGTGTCTTTACTGTGTTGAGTCTTCTAGTCAACAAACATGGTATTCTCAACGCTTGTTTTGATTTCTTTCATCAGTGTCAAGCAGTTCTCAGCACACAAGTTCAGTACGTATTTTGTTTGACTTACCTTTAATATTCCATTTAAAGAAGTCATCACAGTATTATATTTTTAATTTTGGTATTTATGTATGCATTGCTGCATATAGAAATACGATTGATTTTTGTATATTTATCTTGTCTCCTGCGACCCTGCTGAGCACACTTATTGTAGATGGTTTTTTGTAAAGTCCTTGAAATTTTCCATAGAGACCATCATGTCATGTGTAAATAAGGACAGTTTGGTTTCTTCCTTTTTGAAGATATGCCTTTTATTCTACCTCCCAACACCCTGCCCCACTGCATACTGCACCAGCTAGAGCTTCCACCATTTGATAAGAGTGGTGAGACTGGACATCTCTGCCTTGTCCCCAACCTTAGGGGGAAGGCGTTTAGTTTTTCACTATCGGGTATAATGTTAGTTGTAGGATTTTTGTAGATGCTCAATAAAACTATCTGGGCCTAGAGATTTCTTTGGGAGACTTTTAAAATTATGAATTCAGTGTCCTTAATAGTTACACAGCTATTGAAACTATCTGTTTCACAATGAGATATAGTAGTGTGTTTTTCAAGGCAATGTGTAGGGTTGTTTATAGTATTTTTTTAAATCTTTTTGATGTCTGCAGGGTCTGTAGTGATATTCCCAGTTTCGTTTCTGATATTTGTAATTTGCATCTTCTTTCTTTTTTTCTTTGTCAATCTAGATTGAGATGTGTCCCTCCTCATCTTTCCAAAGAACCAGTTCTTTGTTTCATTAGTTTTTTCTGTTGTTTTTCTGTTCTCAACTTAATTGATTTCTGGCCTTACCTTTATTATTTCTATGGATTGCTTTGATGGGAACTTACACTCTTTATTTGAGACTATTCCTCTTTTCTAACAAGCATATTTAATAAGAACGCTATAAATTTCCCTCTCATCACTGATTTAGCTGTGTTCCACAAATTTTGATGTATTGTATTTTCTTTTTCATTTAGTCCAGTTTTTTTTTTTTTTCCCAATTTCCTTTGGAACTTTCTCTTTGACCCATCAATTATTTAAATGTATGTTGTTTGGCTTCCAGTGTTCAGAGATTTTCCTGTTGTCTTTCCATTCTTGATTTCAAGTTTGATTCATTGTGATCAGAGAACATCCTCTTCTGTATGATTTCAGTTCTTATAAATGTGCTGAGATTTGTTTTATGGGCCAAGAATATGGTCTTTTTTTATATATGTTCCTTGCCTGAAAAGAATGTATATTCTACTGTTGTTAGGTGAACTTTTATAAATATCAGTTAGATTCTGTTGGTTGATGGTATTGAGTTCTTCTATGTCCGAGCTGGTTTCTGAGAGGTGGCAGTGGCTATGGGTAACATGGAAGGAAGTGTCAGACTTCAGCTGTGCCAGATGCAGGGGTTCAGGGATGGACAAGAATCCTGCCTTCCTGGCCTTCAGCCCCAGGCCATCTGAACTACAATCTCTTTGGCACTGGGATGTCTGCGTACACACCCGTTCTCAGGATTATTTCCAATAACAAAAATTAAAATCTTTTGTTTTTAGCCGGGCGCGGTGGCTTACGCCTGTAATCCCAGCACTTTGGGAGGCCGAGGCGGGCGGATCACAAGGTCAGGAGATCGAGACCACGGTGAAACCCCGTCTCTACTAAAAAAAAAAAAAATACAAAAAATTAGCCGGGCGCAGTGGTGGGCGCCTGTAGTCCCAGCTACTCAGGAGGCTGAGCCAGGAGAATGGCGGGAACCCGGGAGGCGGAGCTTGCAGTGAGCCGAGATCAAGCCGCTGCACTCCAGCCTGGGCGACAGAGCGAGACTCCGTCTCTTTTTTTTTTTTTTTGAGACGGAGTCTCGCTCTGTCACCCAGGCTGGAGTGCCGTGGCCGGATCTCCACTCACTGCAAGCTCCGCCTCCCAGGTTTACGCCATTCTCCTGCCTCAGCCTCCTGAGTAGCTGGGACTACAGGCGCCCGCCACCTCACCCAGCTAGTTTTTTGTATTTTTTAGTAGAGATGGGGTTTCACTGTGTTAGCCAGGATGGTCTCGATCTCCTGACCTCGTGATCCACCCGTCTCGGCCTCCCAAAGTGCTGGGATTACAGGCTTGAGCCACCGCGCCCGGCGAGACTCCATCTCAAAAGAAAAAAAATCTTTTGTTTTTAAAGGAGTAAGCAGTTATATGTTTTAAAAATCAGGCCAGGCATGGTGGCTCACGCCTGTAATTCCAGCACTGCGGGAGGCCGAGGCAGGTGGATCACCTGTGGTCAGGAGTTCAAGACCAACTTGGCCAACATGGTGAAACCCCATCTCTACCAAAAATGCAAAAACTAGCTGGGCGTGGCAGCTGGCGCCTGTAATCCCAGCTACTTGGGAGGTTGAGGCAGGAAAATCACTTGAACCAGAGAGGCAGAGGTTGCAGTGAGCCAAGATCATACCATTGCACTCCAGCCTGGGCAACAAGAACAAAACTCCGTCTCAATAAATAAATAAATAAATAAATAAATAAATAAATAAATACACATCATTTCTATGACACCTGTTGTCTTCCTGACAACAGCAGAAATTGTAGACATTAGAAGTTAGTAGCAAGCTAGAAGGGACTGAGTTACATAACTCTCCACGCCTGGGATCCAGTAGGAAAGCCGTCAATTCCAGTGTCCACATTGCTGCTGGCTTTCGGCTCCCAGAGCCCTTGTCCTTGTGTGATCTCATCTTCTCCTCATGCTGTTTTCAGGCGTGTGGTTGATAAACGGAGGCACACCCAGGCCGCAGAGAAATAAGTGTCCTGCCAGTGAGGTCACTGGTGGGTACCCAGAGGCCCCACGGTCCCCACTTGATTGGTGACCACTCGGGGCTGACTTTGCACCTGCCTGACTGTGGTCCCTGCTTCATTGATGACCACTTGGCCCGATTTTGAGTTCTGTCACTTCCCTGATCTGGAGCGGGTTCTCTCTGTTCAGGTGAGGGAGACGCTCCCCTGAGATGGGCCCTCCTCTGTTCCAGGTCAAAGCCATCTTGGACGCAGTGTGCCAGAAGATAGCAACCTTCACGGACATTGGCAACAGTCTGGCGCATGTGGAGCACCTGCTGAGGGACCTGGCCAGCTTCGAGGAGAAATCGGGCGTAAGGCGGGGTCCCGGCTGGGGCGGCGGGAGAGTGTGAGCAGCAGCATCAAGTACTGCTCAGGAAGGCGCAGGAATGGGCCTCCCGCCAGCGGAGAACGGGCCCCCACAGCCCCTAGGGGTCGTCTACAGGGGGTGGGGGCTGCTGCCTGTGCACTTCCCCTCCCGCACCTCACCCACAGCACGTGGCCCTGCCCGGCCTCCTGTGGGTCAGCTCCCTGCAGACGGGCAATGCCCTTTGCTGGGACCACCACAGCCCCCAGAAGCACTTGCCACAGAACAGCTCCGGGCGTTAGGCAGCATCTCAGTCATCCACAGCAGTAAACAAAGAAAGCAAGACACACGTGTGCCCCGGGACACACATCCCGTACAGCGAGGCACCGTCTGCCTCGAACAGACAGAGACCTGAGCTGGTCCTCTGGGTGGCCGTCTGCAGGTGTCTGTGGAGAGGGCCCGGGCCCTGTCTCTGGATGGCGAGCAGCTCATCGAGAACAAGCACTACGCCGTAGACTCCATCCGCCCCAAGTGCCAGGAGCTCCGGCACCTCTGCGACCAGTTCTCTGAAGAGATCGTGAGGAGGAGGGGGCAGCTCAGCAAGTCCCTGGAGCTGCACCGCCGCCTGGAGACGGTAGGCCGAGCCGGACCTACACCCCAGCTGTGAAACCAGCCTCTTCCTCCCGCCTCCACCACCGGCTGACCCTTGTCATGGGGAGGGCAGCTCCTTGGCTGGAAAACGTCCTTCCTTTCTGGTCTTGCTGGCCTAGCGGGTCTTCTTCTAGAATTCATTTGCACAGTTTGATTTCTTTTTTTTTTTTTGGCTCACTGCAACTTCTGGTTCCTGGGCTCAAGGGATCCTCCCACCTCAGCCCCCAAGTAGCTGAGACCATAGGTGCATGCCACCGTAGCCAACTAATTCTTATATTTGTGTGTGTGTGTGTGTGATAGAGATGGGGTCTCACTATGTTGCCCAGGCTGGTCTCGAACTCCTGGGCTCAGGTGATCCTCCCACCTTCACCTCTCAAAGTGCTGGGATTACAGGTGTGAGCCACCCTGCCCAGCCCATAATGATTTCTTTAAAAGATCCAGAAGCTTAAGGCCTGGTTGATCCTACTGCACTTTCCCTGCCTCTCTGGGCCCCACCCTGGGTAATTCACTGGCCTTGTCCAGCACTGTGTCCCCTCAGGGTGCTTTGGACAGGGTGGCGGGAGCATGAGGAGTTGGTGGTCCGGGATCTGTTGGGAGGACGCCCCAGCAGCGTGTGCCTGGACAGGGTGGTGCGCTCACCCTCTCATGGCGTCCTGCCCTTGGCAATGCTCTGTGTTTCCAGTCCCTGAAGTGGTGTGATGAAGGGATTTACCTGCTGGCCTCACAACCTGTGGACAAGTGCCAGTCCCAGGACGGCGCGGAGGCTGCCCTCCAGGAAATCGAGAAGTTTTTGGAGACCAGTGCAGAAAATAAGATCCAGGAGCTCAACACAATTTACAAGGAATACGAATCCATCCTCAACCAAGACCTCATGGTAATGCTGACTCGGGCTCTCCATTTGCAGCTCGCTGTCCCTAGCAGTGGAGCATTGCTCTGTGGGGAGTTTTAAAGAATCATTTAATGAATTATTTTTATTTATTTATTTTTTGAGACAGAGTCTCACTCTTGTTGCCCAGGCTGGAGTGCAGTGGCACGATCTTGGCTCATTGCAATCTCCACCTCCCACGTTCAAGTGATTCTCCTGCCTCAGCCTCCTGAGTAGCTGGGATTACAGGCACGCACCACCACGCCCAGCTAATTTTTGTATTTTTAGTAGAGACGGGGTTTCTCCATGTTGGCCAGGCTGGTCTCAAACTCCTGACCTCAGGTGATCCACCCACCTGGGCCTCCCAAAGTGCTGGGATGACAGGTGTGAGCCACCATGCCCGGCCCATTTAATGAATTACTCCCAAATAACAGGCATTTGAGAGAAACACACAGTTGGGAGGTCGATCTGAATTTTCCTGTCAACACAGAAGTAGTTTCCACGCCAACCCTGCGAGGTTGCCACCCCATCTCTGCTGGCAGACTTCGTGGCGTGGGCGTGTTCTTCAGGAAGGGCCTGGCCCTGGGACCTGGTGATGCCCTTGAGACCAGGCTCCTCCTAAGCCCTCCACATGCCTGGGAAAGGCCGCAGGCCCCTCCCTCGCATGGAGCTGCCCTTTCCCAAGACCGGGGTCCCATCCCGTGGGTGGGCTGCATCCCCTTCACCGTCCATAGCAGCCAGGGCTGGACGCAGCCGCGCTGCACTGACAGACCCAGCATGGAGAACACTGAAGGTGGGGGTTGGGCGTGCCCTGGCACATTCTGCGCGTGATCGTGTATTTTTAATGACGCCGACGCGTGCCAGGCACCTCACTGAGCATGTGGTTTCAGGAGCACGTGCGAAAGGTCTTCCAGAAGCAGGCGAGCATGGAGGAGGTGTTCCACCGCAGGCAGGCCAGCCTGAAGAAGCTGGCGGCCAGGCAGACGCGGCCCGTGCAGCCAGTGGCCCCCAGACCCGAGGCACTGGCAAAGTCACCCTGCCCCTCCCCAGGTCTGTGTGGCTACCCCGTGCCCCAGGTGCTGTGGGACCCTCGGGGCAGCCCCGGGCGTTGAGAGCTTGGAACATCTGAGGCAGCCACCTGCAAAAGCCGTCTCCGCACGCCTCCTCCCCTTCCACCTCCGGACCCCCATTCAGGGCCTGAGGGCCGGCTCCTGCCACCCCTCACCCATGTTTATAAATGGAGTTTTGTCAGGACCCGGCCACACACATCTTGTAGGCATTGTTTGTGGCTGCTTTTCCACGAGGCTGGCAGGGTTCCGTGGTCTCAGTGAAGCCCACGTGGCCCAAAACTGAAAACGCAGAGTTCCCACGGAGGAACCACCTCCGGCTTTCCCAGCTCCAGCCTCTCTGCAGTCTGTCCTTTCCCAGTGCTATTGCCAAACAATGTTCCTCACACGTGGCCCAGACTCTGGGCTCCCGGACCCCTGAAGAGCCACGTCCACGCACCTCAGTCCGGCCCACATTGCCGGTCCCAAACCTGCCCTCTCCGCCAAGCTGGGTGCCGCCCCATTTCCCAGAGACTTTCCTGCCACCTCCGTGTCTCAAAACGAACCCTCTTCCCATCCTTGCTGGTTTCTCACACACGAACCCACGAGGCGAGTTGCCACCCCAGCTTTGGTGAAAGTCAACTGTGAATCTCGGGGGCCCTGGTTGGCCAGGCTCTTGCCTTCCTGTACTGGGTCCCAGGCGACTTTATTTTCTGCCTGTTGGGAGTTCTCCCAGGCCGGAGCCCACAGGCACTGTGTCCCCATGGGCTGTGGGAACATGGGGTGACTCAGGGCAGTGAGACCTCGTGGTCCTCCCCCTTCTGACACCACTGCCTATGGCCTCAGAGGCCAAGTCCTGCCATCTCCTTGGGGCCTTTTCCCGCTGGGCGCACGTCCCCTCTCCAGAGCGTCAGGGGGGACTTCATGCCCCACTCCCCTTCTTCCTAACAGGCATTCGGCGAGGCTCGGAGAACTCCAGCTCCGAGGGCGGTGCGCTGCGGAGAGGGCCCTACCGGAGGGCCAAGGTGAGGCTTGCCCATGACAACCCCGCCGTCCACACCTTCCTCCTTGGTTCACGCCAGGCCTGGTTCTCCCCGTGGCCCCCTCCCAGGCGCGGCCCAGCTGCCTGGCCAGCTCCCCATCGTGGGAGCTCAGCCCTGTCCCCATATGGGAACCAGTGGGCTCTGGCCTTGAGAGTTGGCCCTTGAGGCTGTGTCCCGCCTTTCAGACCTGACACTGTTCTTCTCCCCAGAGTGAGATGAGTGAGAGCCGGCAGGGCCGCGGCTCCGCAGGGGAGGAGGAGGAGAGCCTGGCCATCCTGCGCAGGTAGGTGCGCTGCCCTTCTGGCCTCACAGGGGCCTCCGACCACAGCCTGAACCACCAGGTGCCGTCAGGCACTCAAGTGGACGCCTCACAGATAGAAGGCTGGTGTAGAAGTCATTGTGGTTCTTACTTTTGCACCAACCGATACCCAGAGGGCCTCCCGTGGCTCGAGTGCGTGTCCTGGTCCCCACCACATGAAGCACACACATCGCACACGCACCACTGGGGGGATTCGGGAGGGAAGAGAGGGCGATGGCTGAATGCAAGAGTGAAGGGGCATCTCCACCCCAGCGAGAGCCTCCACCCTCCACTGCCATTCACAGGAGACACCACTCAAAGGCCCAACCAGTGCCGGCCACAGCAGCAGCCACCAGCCGCTCAGGGCTCAGTGCGGCAGGCAGTGGTGCCAGGCAGCTGGTGTGGGGGACGGCATCGTCTCCAGCCCTCCGCTTCCTCTGGGATTCCTGGACCCTCAAATTCAGGGAGTGTTGTGCAAACAAAAGCAGTTCCCTTTCTTGGCTTCCTTCGCCTTCAAGAACGAGCTCACTGATGCAGAGCCAGGGAGTGCAGGTCCCCGGAGCAGAACCGGGAAGGAGCCCAACACCCGTGAGGCACAGGCTCCCTCCCAGAGGCCCTCGAGGAACAGCAGGAGCCCCTTTGACCATCAAAACTCCAAAATCAGGGAAGAAGAAAAGGCTCTTCCTGACGTGCTGACAAGCAGGTGTCCGCAGGCGGCGTCCAAGTGACGCTGCGGGGTTAGGAGATGGAGCAAAATTAGGAATTACAGTAAACCGAACTTGGTGTGAAAGCTCAGTCTGTCACTTCCAGCTTCTGATGGAAGCTGGTGAAGCAGGATGGGGGGAAGGGGGAGTTGCCAAGAAGCTTCCAGGCAGATGATTGTCCAGAGGAGGGTCCAGGCAGGCTCCATAAGATTGGACAGAGGAGGGTCCAGGCAGAGGAATGTCCACACAGAGGAAGGTCCAGGCAGGGGAGCATCCACACAAAAGAGGGTCCAGGTAGAAGGGCGTCTGCATGGAGGAGGGTCCAGGCAGAGGGGCGTCCACACGGAGGAGGGTCCAGGCAGAGGGGCGTCCACACGGAGGAGGGTCCAGGCAGAGGGGCGTCCACACGGAGGAGGGTCCAGGCTGAGGGGCGTCCACACGGAGGAGCAGCAAGTGCTCAGCCCTAAGATGCAGAAGGAGTGGCCCTCGGCCGGCAGTTCCCGGGTTGTGAGAGGGAGTCCCGAGCCCTCTTGCTCCCCACTCCTCTCTCCTGTGCCAAGATGGGGGCCTCTGTGTGCCGACCGCTTGTTTTGGAATGAACTTGCTGAATAACCTCAACCCAGGACCAGCCCCCTGGCTCCAGTTTCTGTGCATCACATAAGCAGCTGGGGCCGTAGGCTGCTGAAAGACGCTCACACCAGCAACAAGACCTGCACGGCCAGCTTGTGCACCCTCCCCTTCTGGATCCAGTGCGGCGGGTGGTGGGCCACTCCCTAGACAACCACTGCCCACCTGCTGGGGGTGAGGGTGTGGGCAGGGGGCAGCTCTGGCGATGCCAGGCCCCCGCCCTGGCCACACGGGCCCACACATACCCACCACGAGGAAGGCTCAGGGAGGCCGGGCAGCGGGCGGGTGTCGTCTTGGCAGAAGAGACTGGGGTGGATTCTAGGAATGGATCCTAGGGGTGGGATGACTCGCCCATGAGCATGAGGAACTGAGCTCGTTTTGAGCAGGTGGGACCCAGAAGCCCAGGAGGCGGGGTGGGGAATCCTCCTACCCGGAGTGTGTGCCCGGCCAGGGCAAGACAGCGATGGCCCGTCTGGGAACCAGGTAGAGTCCAGCCGCCATCTGCAGGGTCTGAGGCTGTGAGCTGGGAGGGGAGCCCCAGTGAGCGTCCGGCCCATGGGCTTTGGGTTGACGCCAGTTCCCTCTCGCTGGGCAGGCCATCATTCTAGGTGGCACCTGAGACTGCGGAGCAGACCATTCCTGCCCTCCCAGTGCTAACTTTTTTGCTCTCCACATGACCTGCCTCCAGGCACGTGATGAGCGAGCTCCTGGACACAGAACGGGCCTACGTGGAGGAGCTGCTGTGCGTCCTAGAGGTGAGGCTGGACTCGGGGAGGGCCGACCACCACGTGGACTCACCTGCACTACCTGGTGGGGCTTCCTCTGACAACTGCTGCTCGGAGCAGCGCTGCTGTCCACCAAATGCACGTGAAAGAGCGTCCACAGCAGCCTGGTCACAGCAGCCCCAGACGGGGAGCCCCTCAGGGCCTATCAGCAAGACACGGACCAGGCAGCTCAGGGGGTCCACACGGGGGACAAATGTAGTAACAAGAAAGTGGAGCTGACACACAACAGATGCACGAACCACACACAGATTGTCGCAAACACAGGCCACAGGGTGCATGCGGTTCCCAGCACAGAGCACTCCAGGGCAAGCAAAACGGGTTTGGGGTGGGAGGCAGATTAGGGGTGACCTTGGCAGTGGGCTGTTGCTTGGGTGAGCTTGATGTGAGTGGTGGTCACCTGAGTGTAGACAGGTGTCTGATTCACCCAGTGTGCTCAGGTGGTGATCACCTGAGTGTAGACAGTGAGTGTGCAGAGGTGGTGATCACCTGAGTGTAGACAGTGAGTGTGCAGAGGTGGTGATCACCTGAGTGTAGACAGTGAGTGTGCAGAGGTGGTGATCACCTGAGTGTAGACAGTGAGTGTGCAGAGGTGGTGATCACCTGAGTGTAGACAGTGAGTGTGCAGAGGTGGTGATCACCTGAGTGTAGACAGTGAGTGTGCAGAGGTGGTGATCACCTGAGTGTAGACAGTGAGTGTGCACAGGTGGTGATCACCTGAGTGTAGACAGTGTGCAGAGGTGGTGATCACCTGAGTGTAGACAGTGAGTGTGCACAGGTGGTGATCACCTGAGTGTAGACAGTGAGTGTGCACAGGTGGTGATCACCTGAGTGTAGACAGTGTGCAGAGGTGGTGATCACCTGAGTGTAGACAGTGAGTGTGCAGAGGTGGTGATCACCTGAGTGTAGACAGTGAGTGTGCAGAGGTGGTGGTCACCTGAGTGTAGATAGAAGATTTGCACCCTCTGTTTCAGTTACAGCTGAATCATAAAA
This sequence comes from Chlorocebus sabaeus, assembly GCF_047675955.1. Lineage (NCBI taxonomy): Eukaryota > Metazoa > Chordata > Mammalia > Primates > Cercopithecidae > Chlorocebus > Chlorocebus sabaeus. The sequence continues at coordinate 94,515,618 of NC_132906.1, forward strand.
GGTTTAAAGCGAGAAGGGTAAAACCTTCACCCCTTTCCCCAAATTAGTGCTGTTCATAATACTTTTGCTTTGGTGGATGCCTGTCCAGATAACTGTCTTAGAAATCACCTGAGAATAAAGCAGAAGGGACGGTCTGGCCCACAGATGAGCCTGATGCTGTGGTGGGCTGCAGCCCAGGACCCCCGCTGACCTCTGCTGTGTCCCTGCAGGGCTATGCCGCGGAGATGGATAACCCACTGATGGCTCACCTCCTGTCAACAGGCCTTCACAACAAGAAGGATGTTTTGTTTGGAAACATGGAGGAAATCTATCACTTCCACAACAGGTGGGCCCTTCCCCTCGACACAGCCACGCACCCATGATCTCTCGCGGCTAATGATGCTGGCTTCAGGGGGCTGGAACGGGGGGTGCGAGCCATGCCTGACTGGGAAGGGGTGCCCAAGGGGTGGACTCAGAGGCACAGGCATGAGTCTGGGTACATGGGGCCATCTCTGAGTGCCCACGTGGCACCGTGCCTGGTGGCTTGCGCCCAGGCAGCCGAGTTGTAAGTGAGCTACCAGCCGTGAGGAGAGGGCTCTGAGCTCCCCGAGTGCACCATTTTGTGGTGCAGGAAATGGGACCTGCCCACCCCTCATCCCCTCCTCATCGTGCTGGGCAAGTGGAAGCTGGAACCCGCTCCCAGGTGTGTATTCAGCCCTTTGGAGGTCACGAAGGCCACACTACATGGCAAGTCCTGTTTTGTTCCCAAGCTCTTGAAAAGGACGGCAAACTAGGCATTCTCTACTCGTCACGGGGGCTGCTTGTCCCCCGAGCGACCCGTGGCCTCTCCAGTGCGGGTGGTGTGTCTGGCCCCTTGTTCTCCACTCCTCTGAGCGGTTTGGCTGCTTTAACACAGTTGTGGAGAGCTCATGGGAAGGTGGAGGGTGGGCATGCAGTGCGGAGTGCCAGGGAGGCTGCAGTGGACGGCCCCTGCTGCGTGTCCTGGAGGGAGCCCATGTGAGTGGCTCCTGCGTGGCTATGTGCATGGGGACCAGCGTACCCCACTGGCCATGGGAATCGCCAGTGCTTGGGTCGTGGTTCTGACACCTGCTTCTTGCCCCCTGCCGTGATCGTCACCTCACCTGCCACTTACGAGGAGGCAGCAGGTCCGCAGTTGACCACCAAGAAGCCTTCCACGTCCACGGAGATTGGGCAGAACCTCAGTGTCCCTTAGTATCTGTCCTCACGGCCCCCCGGGTCTCGGCCAGTCCTGCACACAGGGGTCCCCACAGCTTTAAGCTTAGTGCTCATGCCCCGAATCCGTCCCCCAGACGGTTTTCCCCTCTGGCCAGACTTCCTCCAGGGGATAGATGTAAGTCAGAAACGAAAGGGAAACAGCCCAGGAGCCTGGGGATGGCGCTGCCTGGGGCCAGACTCAGGGTGTGTCTGCAGAGAACCCACAGACCCATGGCCAGTTATGGGGGCGGCGCCTCCAGGGCCCTGAAGGGTCCCATCTCTGTCTTTGCCTGTAGCCCTGTGAGCCACGTGTGTGCTGAGGGAAAAGCAGCTCTCTCCAACTTCTGTGTGCAGCCAAGGCCAGAAATATGAGACTCAGCCTGGGGCTGCACCTGCTGGCACCTGAGAGCTTGGTGCTCAGGACAGGTGTGGCTGCCACGTCCCCAAGTCATGCAGGGTGTTGTTGCCACATACAGAGCAAGGCATAAAAGGCTTCTGAGAAATGATGTCTGTCCATTTGTCACCGATGCCACGTGACTCGCCTGTCTCTCTTACTACTTAAAAACCTTCCTTGTCTAGGATATTCCTCAGGGAGCTGGAAAACTACACTGACTGCCCCGAACTGGTTGGAAGATGCTTTCTGGAGAGGGTATGTGGTGCTTTGATGTATATTTTGTCACAGCTTCTCAAAATTACTGAATAATGGCTTCAGATTCTACTGCAAGTTCCCATTCTAACCAACAGAAATCACAGAATGCCAATGTTTTCAATTTGGCTGAGATAAAATGATGCTCCTGTACCCCAGAACCTCCTGAATCTCCAGAACTTCCTGTACCCCAGAACCTCCTGTGCCCCCAGAACCTCCTGTACCCCAGAACCTCCTGTACCCCAGAACCTCCTGAATCTCTAGAACTTCCTGTACCCCAGAACCTCCTGTGCCCCCAGAACCTCCTGTACCCCAGAACCTCCTGTGCCCCCAGAACCTCATGAACCCCAGAACCTCCTATATCCCAGAACCTCCTATATCCCAGAACCTCCTGTGCCCCAGAACCTCCTGTACCCCAGAACCTCCTGAACCCTCAGAACCTCCTGTGCCCCCAGAACCTCCTATATCCCAGAACCTCCTGTGCCCCAGAACCTCCTGTACCCCAGAACCTCCTGTGCCCCCAGAACCTCCTGTACCCCAGAACCTCCTGTACCCCAGAACCTCCTGAACCCTCAGAACCTCCTGTGCCCCCAGAACCTCCTATATCCCAGAACCTCCTGTGCCCCAGAACCTCCTGTACCCCAGAACCTCATGAACCCCAGAACCTCCTGTGCCCCCAGAACCTCCTGTGCCCCCAGAACCTCCTGTACCCCAGAACCTCCTGAACCCCCAGAACCTCATGAACCCCCAGAACCTCCAGAGCCCCCAGAACCTCCTGTGCCCCTATAACCTCATTAACCCCAGAACCTCCTGTGCTTCAGAACCTCCTGTACCCCCAGAACCTCCTGAACCCCAGAATCTCAACCCCCAGAACCTCCTGTACCCCAGAACCTGCTGAACCCCCATAACCTCCTGTGCCCCCAGAACCTCCTGAGCCCCCAGAACCTCCTGGGCCCCCAGAACCTCCTGTACACCCAGAACCTCCTGTACACCCAGAACCTCCTGTACCCCAGAACCTCCTGAACCCCCAGAACCTCCTGTGCCCCAGAACCTCCTGAACCCCCAGAACCTCCTGTACCCCCAGAACCTCCTGAACCCCCAGAACCTCCTGTGCCCCAGAATCTCAACCCCCAGAACCTCCTGTACCCCAGAACCTGCTGAACCCCCATAACCTCCTGTGCCCCCAGAACCTCCTGAACCCCCAGAACCTCATGTACCCCCAGAACCTCCTGTACCCCCAGAACCTGCTGAACCCCCAGAACCTCCTGAACCCCCAGAACCTCCAGTGCCTCCAGAACCTCCTGAACCCCCAGAACCTCCTGTACCCCAGAACCTCCTGTGCCCCAGAATCTCCTAAACCCCCAGAACCTCCTGTACCCAGAACCTCCTGAACCCCCAGAACCTCCTGTACCCCAGAACCTCCTAAGCCCCCAGAACCTCCTGTACCCCAGAACCTCCTGAACTCCCAGAACCTTCTGTGCCCCCAGAACCTCCAGTGCCCCAGAACCTCCTAAACCCCAGAACCTCCAGAGCCCCCAGAATCTCATGAACCCCCAGAACCTCCTGTGCCCCTATAACCTCATTAACCCCAGAACCTCCTGTGCCTCAGAACCTCCTGAACCCCCAGAACCTCCTGTGCCCTTAGAAACTTCTGAGCCCTGTGCCCTAAAACCTTTTGTGCCCCTAGAACCATCTGTGCTCTAGAGGCACCCGGGAGCACTTACACTTCACAGTGGGGCTGGGGTCTGTTTTTTGCTGAATAACAGGTAATTTATAAAACTGCCAGAGAAAATGCTAGTTCTGTTATATAAACAAACCACACCATAAACGGCCTTCTAAGAATGGCTGCGGTGGAACCCCGTCTGCACTCCACGCCTGTGCTCTGGGAAGTCAGTGGGAACAGGGAGCCCCGTGAATGGAGGGCAGGCCCCCCAGCGGAGCCCGGGAGCCAGTGCCGGCCCTCGGAAGCTGTGAGGCGAGCAGCAGTGCCTCGCGGGGCTGGGAAGACGCTGTGTGATGCGGTGCCTGTCCCTTGGTGCAGATGGAGGATTTCCAGATCTACGAGAAGTACTGTCAGAACAAGCCCCGCTCCGAGAGCCTGTGGAGACAGTGCTCCGACTGCCCGTTCTTCCAGGTTTGTCCCCGGACCTTCCTTCAGAACGTTACCCCCTTTCCTAGCCGACTCCTGCGGAATAATGAAAATTGTGCAAACCAAAGGCTCTGGCTTGGTTCCAGGAATGCCAGAGGAAGCTGGACCACAAGCTGAGCCTGGATTCCTACCTGCTGAAGCCGGTGCAGAGAATCACCAAGTACCAGCTGCTGCTCAAGGTGGGCTCCGCGGCGACCGTGGCCCGGCCTCCCCAGGCACCCGCTGGCCAGGTCTCTGTGCCACCCTGGGGCCCCGTCCCCATCGCGTCCTGCCCCTCCCAGGCCAAGGGCACCTCCTCCAAGCCTGTGCTGAGGCTGGGATGCCTTTCGAGGTCCTACTATGCGCCGCTGTTAGGGGTGCTGAGGACGCAGGTGAGCAGACGAGTCCCTGTCCCCGTGGGTTTCCACACAGCCCGGCCTGCACGAGATTCTGTGTGATGTGCTGACCCGTCCCTCCAGGGGGGAACCGTGCCTGGATTATCTGGCACACAGCAGGGATGTGGGGTGGCCTAGGCTGGGGATTCCAGCTATGAGTGTGCTACGTGGGCCCCTCTAACCTTCAGGCAGGGAACTGCAGCTCCGTGCCTTTGGCCAGGGTTAGGGTGGCAAGAGGAAACTCCCCAGAAACTCCCCGGGGAGCAGGTGCGAGGGGTTTGCACCTGGGCATCAGGGTGGCAGGAGGGAGCTCCCCGGGGAGCAGGTGCCAAGGGTCTGCACCTGGCAGGGGCTCTGCCCCCTCCACAGCACCACTCAGTCTGTCCTGGCTGCAGGAGGGAGGGCAGAGCACTCCCTACAGACCAGGGGAGGGTGAGCAGCGTCCCTGCCTCATGCCAAGCTCCTGAGGGGTCTGTTCTGGGGGAGCCAGAGCTCTGCGTGTCCTGACAGTTGGTTCACCCCATGCACCTCAGGAAATGCTGAAATACAGCAAGAACTGCGAGGGGGCTGAGGACCTGCAGGAGGCGCTGAGCTCCATCCTGGGCATCCTGAAGGCCGTGAATGACTCCATGCACCTCATTGCCATCACCGGCTATGACGTAAGGCGCCCAGAGGCCCAGCCTTCCCCACCACCTCCGCGGAATATGCCAGGCCAGCAACTTGGCGGCCTCCCTGCACACTCCCCACACTTTGGTGTGAATGTGCAGGTTCTGAGCAGGAGGTCTGGGGTGGTCCCTAGATGAACCCACTCCCAGGCCCCACAGCTGGGTCCACAGACCCCACTGGGCTCTCTGGGGCGTGGAGAAAATCAGGGAGCGTCCCCTGCTTGGAGGGCGCACATCTCCAGCAGGAATGCAGCTCAGACCTCCCTCCTTGTCTTCTCCTGGGGAGGAGGCGTGGCTCGGAGCAGACGTGACGTCTGTTTCCTGGGCTACGATTTGCAGGCTGGTGACTTACAGCAAGTAGCCCCCGAAGGCAGATATCACTTTCCCCACAGAGCCCCACATCAGGTCAGCTTGTTCATCTTTTGCCCCCCGCTTTATGTCCCCCCAGCCTCATTCCCAGGTTTTGTTTGTTTGTTTGTTTTAGGTAATAGAGTTGATTAATTGCAGCAATTTTTGGTTTGTGAGATAACTGAGTGTAAATCAGAGGCCCTGAGGCTTCCCCTAGTGTTGACATCCAGCACAGGTGCCACACCGGCCACACGTGGTGAACCGGCGCCAATGCTGATTTCTGACTGAGGGCTGTTCCCCTCGGAGCTCACTCTGGGTGCTGCGCGTTCTGCGGTCTGGACAGGCGTGTGGCGTCCTGCACCCAGTGCTAGAGCATCACACAGAGCAGCTTCACTGTCCCAGAAGCCCACGTGCCCCACCGGTCCCTCCCTCCTCCCCCAGCCCCTGGCACCCGCTGACCCGTCACGGTCTCCATGAGCTGGCCTTTCCCGGGACGCCCTGCAGCGGGAATCCCACCATGGGTGCGCTTTGCAAAACGGCTGCTTTCACTCAGTGATGTGCTCCCATGGCCCTAGGCCCATCCCATTCTGAACACGCCCTGCTTTCACTCGGTGATGTGCTCCCGTGGCCCCATGCCCATCCCGTTCCTAACACGCCCCTGCTGTCGCACATTTAGGGGAATCTCGGCGACCTGGGCAAGCTGCTGATGCAGGGCTCGTTCAGCGTCTGGACCGACCACAAGAGGGGCCACACCAAGGTGAAGGAGCTGGCCAGGTTCAAGCCCATGCAGCGGCACCTGTTCCTGCACGAGAAGGCGGTGCTCTTCTGTAAGAAGCGGGAGGAGAACGGGGAGGGGTACGAGAAAGCCCCCTCCTACAGCTACAAGCAGTCCTTAAACGTAAGTCCACAGCAGGTCCACAGGAGCACGCTTCTGGCCACAGACCCCGATGGGGGGAAATCTGTAACTGGGTCCCTGTTGCCACAGACCTTAGTCTGAGGCGGCCACGCTGACACCCAGCTCTCAACCTTAGGTATGGGGGTGGGGGATTCTGCCATTCTTAGCCCCCGTCCCCAAAGTATTTCCATCGCTTCGTGCCTGCACCAACACCTTTTTAAAACAAGGCTGTGGGTCCGCTGTGGGCGCGAACCCCGTCTCCGCTCTCTGCTGGCAGATGGCTGCCGTCGGCATTACGGAGAACGTGAAGGGAGATGCTAAGAAGTTCGAGATCTGGTACAACGCGCGTGAGGAGGTCTACATTGTCCAGGTGGGCCACCCACCCTGCCCCTGGCCTCTTCCACATTGCCATGAACCGTTTCTCACGGGAACCAGTGCTAGAATCTGCCATGAAGTTGCATTGAGGCCAGGAGCAGCCGCTGTGCACTTCAGGGTCCTGCCCTGGGCTGTCTTCACCCTGAGCTGGACCCAGGATGAAATGTGGGGAAAAGTACACATCAGAGGGGGTGCTGCGAGGAAATGGGCTTGTCCTCCCCAGGGGAGCTCGTGCGTCCCTGGACAGTGCAAGTGTGCGGACACATCCAGCACACAGGGCCGATTCTCACGGTGGAGAGGGTGCTGTGCCCTGAGTGCCAGACACAGCTCTTCAGTCAGTCCCGTGCGTGGGGCGCAGAGGGTCCCACAGCCCGGGGCCAGCCCGCGGCGCTTCCCTCGTCTCCCATCACACGCAGCTCTCTGACCTTTGACTCCTAAGATTATCCTTGGATGTTCTGAGAGTGAAACCAAAGTGTGTTTTCTCGGGGGCTTGAGTACTCACCTCCTGGCGTTTCTTTTGGGGAAACAGGCACCAACTCCTGAGATTAAGGCTGCGTGGGTGAATGAAATTCGGAAAGTGCTGACCAGCCAGCTGCAGGCTTGTCGAGGTGAGGCTGTCTTCAAGCGATCGTTTTCCTGTAGCTTCCTCTCCAGGTGCATTTTTACATGTGTTCAAAGCAACCGCACAGTCCCTGTGTGTGCAAAGCACCTTGGCGCCGAAGCAAAGACGCTCATTCATGTGGCTTGTCTGCTCCCTCCTCGCAGAAGCCAGCCAGCACCGGGCACTGGAGCAGTCGCAGAGCCTGCCCCTGCCGGCCCCGACCAGCACCAGGTGAGGACAGACACGCTGCCACAGGCCTGCGTTTCTGGAGCACTCCGAGTGGGGGATTTGCACACCAGGGTCCTCGGCCTCTGTCAGTGGGACCTCATGATTATTGGGGTTTCCTTGAGGCCCCTGGTGTTGATGTGCTCATGGGTCAGTCCCAGAGGGTGCACTTCCCAGATGTGTGCCTCCGGCAATGCCCGCCGCTCTCCAGCTCTTCCCGGGCCGGGCTGTTTCACGGCATGGCAGTGTCCAGATCACGGCCACACCCCAGCATTCCTGATCCTGAGACACTGGGTGCCCAGTGGGGACCTGGCGCTGATGGCCCAGCACATGTGTGGGCACAGTTCAGACTCCAACCCTGCCTGTGGCTTCATCGTGTCTCTTCTGCCCTTGTTTTTTCTTTATTTTATTCATCACTTATTTTTTTCACTTGATCCTGTTTCTTATATAAGCTTCCTTTAATCATTCATGAAACAGGACACAGACACAGCCTAAAAAATAATCCGTAGAACAGTAGTTTTCAAAAAGAAGCACCCCCTGCCAATCCCCGCCCCCGCCGAGAGAACAAACCTCCTACTTTGGAGTGAGTAGGGTGGGCGCCTGCTCTCCTCCAGCCCGTCCAGGTTTAACTCAGAAACACGTGCAGGAGGCCGGGCGCGGTGGCTCAAGCCTGTAATCCCAGCACTTTGGGAGGCCGAGACGGGTGGATCACGAGGTCAGGAGATCGAGACCATCCTGGCTAACACGGTGAAACCCCGTCTCTACTAAAAAATACAAAAAATTAGCCGGGCGAGGTGGCGGCGCCTGTAGTCCCAGCTACTCGGGAGGCTGAGGCAGGAGAATGGCGGGAACCCGGGAGGCGGAGCTTGCAGTGAGCTGAGATCCGGACACTGCACTCCAGCCTGGGCGACAGAGCGAGACTCCGTCTCAAAAAAAAAACCAGAAACACGTGCAGGAGATGCTGCTTTAGGATCAGGCTGGGAGCTCAGAGATAGCTGAATGCCTCAGGTCCTCAGCGCATTTTGAAAAACTAACCAGACAACACAGTTTCTTTTTTGATTTGTCTGATGTCATCAGTCCCTCGAGAGGAAACTCAAGGAACCTCAAAAAGCTGGAAGAAAGGAAAACAGACCCCCTGAGCCTGGAGGGATATGTCAGCTCAGCAGCACTGCCAAAGCCCCCCGAAAAGGGCAAAGGTGGGTGTGTGCAGGGACCAGGCCTCACACGGAGCTGCTCACGGAGTGCTCACTGTGTCACGCGCTTCCTGCAGCGTGAAGGTTTGCAGAGTGTTCAGGGCCCCTTGCTCCCCCCTTAACAGAGCCCTAGGACCTCACAGAAGAGCCCCTCCCTCTCCGTTGCTCTGCACCCCTGTGTCAACAAGGTCAGCCCCAGAAACAGCCCCGGCCCAGACCCAGCGTGCAACCCGGAGCCGCCCTGGGCCCTCCCCACAGCAGCTGGACCCGCCTCCGCACCGGGTTGCGATGCCCTCTGCATAGTTTCTTTCTCTTCCTTCATAGATGACACGGTCACTAGCTCTGCCTCAGAAAGCTCTGCGCTTTCCAGAAAGCGCTTTACCCTGCAGGGCTTTGCTAACCTCAAAGGTCAGAAAGGTAAAAGTAGCACCTGCCCGAAACCCACCCTCACCGTGGTGGCATCTGTCATGCATCGTGTGTGACCATTCGTGCCTCCTTCATCACAAGGGCGGCCACGCAAAAGCGTTTCTTTCCACCCAGTCACGTATTCACTGACGCTGTGTCTCACACACAGACACCCAGAGTTATCTTTTAGGGGTGGCTTTCCTTTGGAAAAATGAAGGCGAGCTTTTCAAATGGAGGCTCGCTCAGAAACGGGAGCTGTACTTGGCTTTCCAGGCCCCCCTCCTACCTCTCCCTGCACCCCAACCCCCGCCTTCTCCCGCCTTCTCAGGTGAGTTCCCTGCAGGGTGCTGACCTTTCCGGCTGTGACAGAGGCCGCTCAGCCATCTTCTGGGGCATCCGCTTGTGAACAGGGCTGACGGGACCCTTGAGACAGAGACGTCTAACGCCCTGCTCACCTGCGAGAGCTCCGTGCTGGGAAATACATGGCGGGGGGATGGGCCCAGGAGGCCCAGGAGGCCCTGGAAGCCGGCCTTGCGTGCAGGCAGCTCTTCTGGGTGGACAAGGGCTCTTTCCAGAGAATTAGGAGTGTTTTCCAATTTATAAAAATGCTTTTAAGTTGGCCTGAAACTTGAAACAAACGAACGAACAACAGATTCTGGTGCTGCAAACTCTGCTAGCGCAGAACTAAGAAAACATCCCTAGAGACGGCCCCTGAAAGGACGCCTCTGAGTGCCGCAGCCCCCACTCCCACGCCCCTCCCGGCCCCTCCTTCACCGCGCGGCCCCTCAGCTCCCTGCATTTTGCTCACAGAAGCTCCTTTCTCATCAGTGGAAAGGGGCCACAACGTGGGTGTCCCCTCCTGGCACAAGCGTGGGTCAGCCTCCTCGCCGCCTCCCTCCATCCCTCACGCTCTCTCTCCAGTTGTATTTCTGCCTCCTCCTCCTCTCTGCTGTGCCTCACTCTCTCTCTCCGGTTGTATTTCTGCCTCCTCCTCCTCTTGCAGCTTCTCCTACCAGTCCTGACAAAAAAGCCAAGCGGCACGAAGTAAAGAGCGACCCGACTCCTTTTGGTTTGCGAGGTAGAGTGGCACCCTCGGGCACGGCACCCGCTCTGCGTCGGCAGGAAGCGCGGCCCAGCTGCTGTCGGGTGGCCGTCAAGGCCACCTAAGGGGGAAGCTCATGTGGGTCTCTATGCTCCAGAGGCAGACACGTGGTTGTGTTCAGTGTGTGATGCTCTGGCGACAGGTCCTTGAGGACAGCACGCCTCTCAGCTGACTCCTCACAGCAGGTCTGTCCGGAGCCTGTGGGACTGCCCACCCCGTCAGTGGCTGCCGGCCATGGCTGCTGCGCTGGTCACCCAGCCGTGCTGGTGGAGCTGGGTGGGGTCTCACTGCCCAGTGGCTGCTGTCGGCTATAGAGCACCCCGTTCCCCACCCTTCCCTGCAGCACAGTTTGCCCCGACACTTCCTGCTGGGAACACAGAGCAACTGGCGGCCGAGCCAGACCCTCCTTTCCTGGGGCCGGCAAGGCCGAGCTCCCTGTGGAACCTGACCTCTCTTTGTTTCCTGCTTCCCTTACATTCTGAGGGTGAAAACTGCCCTGAGAAGTCCAGAGACCTCCCCTGACCTGTTGAGGACCCTCAAGTGCAGGGAGGGGGCCTCATGTTTGCAATCTTCTTGAGTTTTCAAATAATTTGCAAAGGTTCCCAGGGGTGTAAGCAGAACCAGCCTCCCCATCCCGCCCGCCTCCAGAGCCTCCTCACGTGACACTGCCAGCCCCACAGAGCCAGGCGGAAGCTGTGGCCACCCTGGGCGTGAGTTCAGAGGCAGGGACTGGCCCGGCGTTCCTGACCGTCTTGCCTGCAAGTGGGTGGACGCCCGGCTCGCTGCTTCGAGGCCACAGGAGGCCCCAGGAGCTTGGGAGAAGGGAGCCGTTTCCCCATTGACAGTCTCCTGGGAGAGGCTACTCTTGTCTGTTAAGCCTTCTCTGCTTGTGACCTGCAGCCGGCAGAGCCGGTCCCTGGTGGAGAAGGTGGGCCGGGCTGGCCCTGTGGGCCAAACGCCGCTTCTGCTGTACTTTGGCCAAGCTCAGCCTCCACTTCCGTCTCGTCCGTGAATGAGACGGTGCAGCCTGGCAGGGTCTCTAGGAAGCCAGTGTGGTGTTGAAGCTGGGCCACTGCCCATGGGTCATTCTGCCATAGTCGGTGGCAATGAGCCCAGGTGATCCTGGGGGGCCTGGGGCGCTGCCCAGCGCCCGCTCCCCGAGCCCTGCGGGTGGTGACTCCACCGAGCCAAGGCCAATGGCTGTTGTACAGAAAACAGAGGGTACCGTCCTGGCCATCACCCAGCCTCCTGCCTTCACACAGAACTCCCCATCTCCTGGGGCAGTGCCACTGGCCTGGCCTGTGGCTGCCCGCTCCCAGGCGCTGCCGTTCCCATCACGGTCAGACCTCTCCATTTTGCTGCTGGCCTCCCCCGCGCCCTATTCCAACACAGCGCTCTTGACGGCCCGCAGAGAGGCTCTGGGGAGCACTAAGCGCCCACGGCCAGGGCAGCTCAAGAATTCCTTTGTGTGTCTGGTGGCACCGGGGCAGAGCCACCTGGGTATCACCCTGCACAGCCCGGCCTCGCTGCCCCGTGGAGAGGTTCGTGTGTGAGGTCCTACCCGGGCCACGCTGGCTCCTCTGCACACAGCAGCCACCCTTTTTTTGTTCTGACTGTCCTCAATCAGATTTTTGGTTCTGTCTGGCCAGAGGCCCCAGGTGTGGTCCCTCAGAGTGACTGGGGGCCTGGACGGGGAGGGCATGCTGGCAGCCAGACCCCACAGGCCAGTCCCTGCTGCTGTAGAGGAGGCAGCTGGGCCCCCATCCTGTGCTGTGTCTCAGCCTCCCTTGCTGGGAGCAGCTGCAGGTACACTCAGGAGGCCACGCTGCAGGTCCGCAACCGGAAAATCACAGTCCTCAATTCTCACACAGATGCAGGCCTGGTGTGCTGCCTGGAAGGCTCAGCTACCTCTAGCTGTGACCCCAAGAAGGCAAAGCACTCGGGTGGAGTGGAGGGAGCAGCGCCATGCTCTGCTGGCTGACGGTGGTGCCCAGGCCCAGCTCCCTTCTCTACACAGACAGCAGAGGCCTGCTTAGCACCGGCTTTTCCTTGCCAGTGCAGACACTGTCAGCTGTTGGAACTGGCCTGCAAGACAGCTTGCCGTGGCCGCTTTGCAGGCACAGGGCACACAGGCATTCGTGCACGCAGCTCCTCTGTCCGTCCCATGCCCCGCACCCTCCATCGCAAGGAAGCATTTGCTTCCAGTGACACCAAATAGGATTTGGAACCAGTTTGTGCCCAAACTCAAATCCCGTTAGCATCTGCCTGTTTCCCTGGAGGGCGTGTGTCCTGCCTTGGTGCATTTGGCACCAGGTGGGATGCGCTGGGCCTGCTGCCCGGTTGCTGCCTTTGCGTGTTTATTCAGCCGCGAGGGCATCTCCCATCTCCCCCACATGGGAAAGGCAGGTGCCGTCCTCTGGGCCCCTGGCAGGAGGAACATTGGGTGGCGGCGGGGGGGACATGTGTGGTCCCAAGTCTGGAAGAAACTCCTTCCCCTTCTCCCGCTTGGAGCTGCGTGGCCAGTGGGAGTCCATCTCCGCCACGGCACGTGCGTGGCCTCAGCCTTCTGGTTCGGTGCCGCTGTGCCAGGGGCTACTCTCTTGCCAGTGGGGACCATAGCCCTCGGTATCCCATAGATCAAGGGCGTCGGGCCCTCTCAGTGAGCCTCAGTTGTTGCTTTTAGAAACTGCTTCCCGGTTCAGTCTGCTAGGTCTGCTAGGTGTTGAACATGACCGTGGCACTCACTGAAAACACCTGCCCTGGGGGGCATCTGTGGCAGGAAGGCCGTTTCCCTCCTGGCTGAGGGGCACTGCCCTGCCTGACAAGGGCGTGGCTTCCCCAGGGCCTGGGGATTGAGGTCTCCCACAGGGTAGCCCAGCAACTAGAAGCAGATGCTCTCAAACCCTGAAACGTGCCAGGCATTCTGGAAGTCTGTAGGGGTGTCCTGCTCAGCTCTTTATGAACCCAGGAAGATGACAGGCTGTGTTGGGGGCCCACGGTGCACATCTCAGGGGGTCTGTGGGACTTAGATGACCCCACCTCAGATGGATGCAGACAGCAGCTCATCACCAGGGGGTCCCTCACAAGTTCTGTCTCCCTCAGGTTGGAGCAAAACTTCCCACTCACTGGAGGCACCTGAGGACGACGGGGGCTGGTCAAGTGCAGAAGAGCAGATTAACTCGTCCGACGCCGAGGAGGACGGCGGGCTGGGTCTCAAGAAGCTGGTAACCGAGGCCTCCCTGCGGGCACTTGGGATGGGGGCTGCCCTCCGGGGATTGGGGTGCTTCTGGCAGGTCCCCCCAGGCCTGGGTCTTGTGGCGTAGCCCCAGCTCCTCCTAACCCTGGAAGGTCCACCCGGGCCTGGGTCTTAGGGGCAGCCCCAGCTCCTCCTAACCCTGGAAGGTCCACCCGGGCCTGGGTCTTGTGGCATAGCCCCAGCTCCTCCTAACCCTGGAAGGTCCACCCGGGCCTGGGTCTTAGGGGCAGCCCCAGCTCCTCCTAACTCTCTGTGGAAGGTCTACCTGGGCCTGGGTCTTAGGACACAGCCCCAGCTCCTCCTAGCTCCTCTATCTCAGTGGCACTTTGTGTTTCTGGGTTAATTTCCAGGTGCCCACCCAGCCTCCTGTAGAGCCCACTCATGGGTCCACCTTCCTCAGAGGAGAGTCCCCACCCCACTACCCTTTATGTCATAGAATGCTGAGCCTTCCGAACTATACACACAACTCTCTCTCATTTTGTAAGAAAATGGAACTGCTAAGCATTTGAAACAACATTCATTGTTAATGTCAGAAGCAAGAAAAAGCTGCCATGTGTTAATCATTCCAGTGAGGGTTATACCAAGAAGTGTCTGTTGCACCTTCTGTGCTGTGCCTGGTCCACGCACCAAGGCTGGAGGTGCAAAGGGAACAGGTCCCGGAGGCTCTGGAAGGGCAGAGAAGCCAGGCATGGAAGGGTAGGGAGGGCCCTCAGGGCCGCCGGCCTCTCCCACAGAGACAGCACAAAGGAAGGCCTAGGTGTGAGAACAGATGGGGACACAGAGGCGGAGGCCACGTGGCAGGAGGGGAAACAGGCTGGTGGACCAGGGTACACGGGGCCTGGAGAGAGATTTGGATCTCATTCTTTGGATGATCCTGGAGCGTGGGGAGTGATCCTGGCTACTCTGGGCACCACAGGGGCAGGAGCCAGTACAGGCCACTGGGTGAGGGCAGGCAGCCCAGTCACCGTCCTCCTGCTCCAGGCCCTGCAGCCAGCAGCAGCCCTCCTCAGCCCACCGCACACAGCACCAGGAGGCTGTGAATCTCCCCACTCTGTAGGAACAGCTGCCGCTTCACGGTTCCCCATTCCCCAGCGGAACGTGTTCCATGACATCTGTGCAGCCTCTGCTGTGTGCCAGGCACAGTTCTAGGCCCTGGAGACAAAGTGGAAACAGCACAGACAGGAACCTCCGCTCTCAGCGAGGAGAGAAGAGGAGTGAGGCTTGGGGAGGTTGGGCAGGACAGCTGCGGGGGGAGAAGGAGGGCAGAGGAGGGGCGAGTCGGGGAGTGCCAAGGAAGACCTCAGCAAAGCAGCATGGAAATAAGACCCGAAGGCAGGGAAGTGCCCTCCGGGAGGCGGGTATGCAGGTGCAGAGGCCCTGGGGCTGAGAGCTCTGTGTGGAGACCAGCGTGAGGCTGGAGCAACTGGGCCCAAGGACAGATTCACAGACACTTTCCTTCCCCTCTGAGGTGGTCATGACCTGCGGCGTAGCCGCCTCCTGAGGCTGGAGCCCTTCCCCTGAGCCGGCCATGGCCAGGAGCTCCCACGGGGCAGGGCGCTAAGGACCAGCTGTCCGCCTGGCTGCTGTGGGGCTGATGCTGCCCGTGCCCCTGCCCGTCTCCCACCAGGTTCCGGGTAAATACACGGTCGTGGCGGACCATGAGAAGGGAGGCCCTGACGCGCTGGTCGTGAGGAGCGGGGACGTGGTGGAGCTGGTGCAGCAGGGCGACGAGGGCCTTTGGTAAGACCCCGTGCTCACCCTCGGACTGCCCCGCATGTGGCCACTGCTGACCCTCGCCCTTTGCAGGTACGTCAGGGACCCAACCACTGGCAAGGAGGGCTGGGTGCCGGCCAGCAGCCTGTCCGTCCAGCTCGGCCCGTCCGGCTCGGCCCAGTGCCTGAGCAGCTCAGGTAAGGCCCACGTGCCCCGAGCCCACCCGTGACACTGCCAAGGGCCCGTGTGCGAGGAAGCTGCTCCGCGTGTGTCCGGGAGAGCAGACGCCGAAGCCTGTCCCCGCCTCATCTCCCCGCAGAGTCGAGCCCGGGGTCGGCCGTGCTGAGCAACTCGTCCAGCTGCAGCGAGGGCGGCCAGGCCCCCTTCTCCGACCTGCAGGGGTAGCGCCGCGCAGTGTGGGCGCAGGAGACCCGCACGCTGTCTGGGGCTGCCACTGCGAGGGCTGGCGCGGCGTGGGGAGGGCGCAGTGCCCCCGGACGTCCCGAGGAAGGGGCACCTCACCGCCCCGACCCAGAGCGCCTGGCCGTGCGGGCTGCAGAGGACCCCTCCGGGGCAGAGGCTGGTTCCACGGAAGACCCCGGCCCGCTGGGGCTTCCTCGGAGACTCCAGAGCCCACAGAGGACGGGCCACAGGGAACAACCCCGGGCGGGAGGCGTCGGGCAGCGGCATCTCCTGGCTCCACCCTGCTGCTTCTGCCTCCGGACGGTGCTTTCAGGGGACGAGCAGACCACGGTGGAGCTGCTTCGGCAGAAATGGATGATTGACAATGGCCTAAGGAGAGGGGGGTGCGGGGACTGTATCTTTTACAAGTTTTAGGATTTTTTTTAAGCAGGGATCAATCCCATGGCCATTTTTTGTGGTACTTTGGCCTCAATTCTTTACCAGGAATCACTGTGTTTACATGAAATGACAATTTGATACTGTATTTGATAGAAAACTATTTTTTGTTACCGGGGTTTACATAGAAGCACGCTGTTTATACCATTAAATGACTTTGGGGGACTCTCCAGTGGGAACGGATGCCACTCCCTGAAGCTCCCTGGTCACAGGTGGGTGAAAACGTGTCCCTGGGTGACATCAGGTGGTGTCTGCACCACCAAAAGCAGTTAGAAGCCAAGGAGATTCCTTTACCTACCTAGGGTTCATTTTCAAAAGAAAATTTAAACTATAATTTAAACAATTAACCTTCTTTTCTACAAAAAAAAAAAAAATGCAGGGACTTGATTTTTTTAAAGAGCTTCACTGAATTAGGATATTTTTATTGCTTTTAAAGAAAATACAAAGATGCAGTTTCTGCAGGGTGTCACGTGGACCAGTGCTGCTGACCATAGCTCAGAGAGCCCTGCCCCTGCCTCACTGCACGGCAGCCTCCTCGGAGGCCGCACCTCCACTCCCCTCGCCACGCACCCCCTGCCTCCCACCCAGGTCCGCCTGCCACCTGGTGACCCCCTTGAGTACAGAAGTGTAAGTGGGGAGAGTATTTTATTCAAGTCACAGCAGAACTGGAAAGAAAACCTCTCCTGTTTTACCCTTCTTGTGTTTCAGAAACAGATTCTGTTCTTTTAAAGCCTTTTCGGTGTCTAGTCTGCAGATGTTTTTGTATGTGTGCACCTCTGACCATGTGTGTACGTGTGTGTCTTGCTGGAGAGGACATATTCGCTGTCCCTGTGCTGCTGGACGTGCCGCCTCACAGCCTCACGGGTCCCAGCCCCAGCCCAGTGGAGGCGGGCGTGACTGCATTCCCCTCACACTTCCCTCCGCGTGGCTTGCAGCCGTCACTGGCCAGACCTCCAGGGTGTGGAATCAAACGGGAAACGTGCAGAGACTCGGTAGCTTTTCCTCTGATGTGTAAGTTATTTGGAACGTGCTGTGTCCTGCGATGTCCCTGATGTACTGTGCAGGCGCGGTGCCTCCGTCTCATCGCGCAGCTGAGCACCCTTGTGTGACCCTCCCCATAAAGGCACTTTACAGCTTCATGTTTCATCCACTGTCACTTTTTTTTAAACTGCTGATGTAAATGGAATTTTAAAAGCAGAGTTCTTTATTGTATGGATGAAGTTTGAATAAATATCAGCAACTCCTGCCATCTGCCTTTGTCTGTCAAGACACACAACATCTTAGCGGTCAGGGTTTCCAGGGCTGCGGTGCGCCGTGCTTGCACATGGCAAGTCATTGTTGGGACGGAAAAGAAGCCTGCAGTGAGCAGGGCCCAGGGTGCGGCTCAGGCACCAAGCAACCCCTTTGCTTTCTTCTGTCAGACAGTGATGATGACAAAACAGTAACAAGGTTGTGCGTGTCGGAAACGCAAAGGCAGCAGAGGAAGCGTAGAGGAACCATTACAGAATCACAATGCAGCCAATACGCTCCAGACCAAAAAAAGGAGCATAAAGAGAGGGTATTGATCCAGTAGAAGAAGGGAAGGGTGGAGAAAGGGGACAGCATGGTGAACAGGAAACAACATATGACGGAAGAGACAGCCCAGATGTGTCTGACTCACAACAGACATGATCATCTTACGCTGGCCTCCTGGAAGAGCCTCAGATGAGATGTGACAAGTCACTGCTTAGAGACCATCAAGCAAAATTATATAAAGATTGAAGATTTAAAATAAAAGAAGACCAGACAAACACCATAAGAAAGCTGATGTAGCAGTATCGACATGAAATGGAATTCCGGACAGTTAAACAACTGACTGTAAAGCTCAAAACACAGCATAGTTGGCAGTCGGGGTGAGATGTTGACTGTCACGAAAAGTGATGCCTGTTTGTCCCTAAGCAGAGAAATCTGTGTTATTTTCCAGCACACGTGGAGCACAAGCAAAATATTTACAAAACACTGGCAAGATCATGGAAACAGTGTTTGGCAATTTAAAAGCTTGTTTCTAACTCATGGGATGTGGGGAGTCGTCTCCCTAGAACTGGACCGAGTGCGCAGAACTACGTGAGGAAACAGCCATGGCCAGCTCAGATCGGCGTCGACAGCTTAGTGGTGTCCGATTTTATACATGACAAAATAAACGACTTAACCATTTAAGCCAAAAAATAAGACCAGCGTAACCCAAAGAGAGTATTTAAATACTTCTGTCAATTAGGACAATTGAGAAAAGAGAATAACAAAATCAAAAGTAAAACTCAAACTTTGTACCTGAAAAATCCAATAAAACTGACTAATTTATAGAAAAGACATTCCATATCAAATAAAAATTTTTAAATATGAGCGAGCCATTATGAACACCTTTCTGCCAATATATTTGAAAACAGAGAAATAGGATTTAATTGTTATAACTGGGTCAAGAAGAAATAAAATACTTGGGTTGATGAATAACAATTACAGAAATTGCATTGCAGTAAAAAAAAAAAAAAAAAAAAAAAAAAAATTGACCCCAAACAGATACCAGACCTAGGCGATTTTATAAGCATACAAAAATATTTATAAAAACTATTTAAGGGCCGGGTGCGGTGGCTCAAGCCTGTAATCCCAGCACTTTGTGGGGCTGAGACTGGCAGATCACGAGGTCAGGAGATCGAGACCATCCTGGCTAACATGGTGAAACCCCGTTTCTACTAAAAAAAAAATACAGCCGGGCGCGGTGGCTCAAGTCTGTAATCCCAGCACTTTGGGAGGCCGAGACGGGTGGATCACGAGGTCAGGAGATCGAGACCATCCTGGCTAACACGGTGAAACCCCGTCTCTACTAAAAAATACAAAAAACTAGCTGGGCGAGGTGGCGGGCGCCTGTAGTCCCAGCTACACGGGAGGCTGAGGCAGGAGAATGGCGTAAACCTGGGAGGCGGAGCTTGCAGTGAGCTGAGACCCGGCCACTGCACTCCAGCCCTGGCGACAGAGCAAGACTCTGTCTCAAAAAAAAAAAAAAAAAAAAAATACAAATACTTAGCCGGGCGAGGTGGCAGGCGCCTGTAGTCCCAGCTACTCGGGAGGCTGAGGCAGGAGAATGGGGTGAACCCGGGAGGCGGAGCTTGCAGTGAGCTGAGATCCGGCCACTGCACTCCAGCCTGGGCGACAGAGCGAGACTCCGTCTCAAAAAAAAAGAAAAAAAAAAAAAAAACTATTTAAAAGAATATAACGAGAAAGCAACTCAATAAAGTTATGAATCAAGTTTAACCTTGGTACCCAAACCTGACAAAGATTATGTAAGAAAAAATCAGCTGGGCCAGGTGGCTCACACGTATACTTCCAGCACTTTGGGAGGCCAAGGTGGGAGAATTGTCTGAGACCAGGAGTTTGAGACCAGCCTGGGCAACATTGCAAGACCCCATCTCTACATGAAATTTCAAAATTAACCAGGCATGGTGGCGCGCACCTGTAGTCCTAGCGACTTGGGAAGCTGAGACCTTACAAGTGAGCCCAGGAGTCCAAGGCTGCAGTGCAGTGAGCTATGATGATCACACCACTGCACTCCAGGCTGGGCAACAGAGCAAGACCCTGTCTCTCAAAATCAACCAAACAAAAAGATAATGTAAGAAAAAATAAAATTGGCCGGGCGCGGTGGCTCAAGCCTGTAATCCCAGCACTTTGGGAGGCCGAGACGGGCGGATCACGAGGTCAGGAGATCGAGACCATCCTGGCTAACACGGTGAAACCCCGTCTCTACTAAAAAATACAAAAAACTAGCCGGGCGCGGTGGCGGGCGCCTGTAGTCCCAACTACTCGGGAGGCTGAGGCAGGAGAATGGCATGAACCCGGGAGGCGGAGCTTGCAGTGAGCTGAGATCCGGCCACTGCACTCCAGCCTGGGCGGCAGAGCGAGACTCCATCTCAAAAAAAAAAGAAAAGAAAAAGAAAAAAGAAAATTATGAAGATGAATGCAAAAATTCCAAATGAAATATAATTAAATAAAACCCAATTGTATGTTATAAGTAAAAGTAATACATTCTAAGCAAGTAAATTTATCCCAGGAATGCAAGGGGTAGTATGTTAATATGGCTATAATTTGCCGTATTAACAAAGTAAAGGGGAAAATCACCATCTTAACAAATGCAAAACAGTAATTCAATTTTCATTCAACATGTACTTGTCATGTTAGGCCAACTAGGAGTAGAAGAAAATTTCTTTAACTAAAGTATATCTAACAAAATCTTTACAGCAAATTATTTTTTGTTTTTATTTTTTATTTAAAAAAAATTTTTTTTTTAGACATAGTCTCACTCTGTTGCCCAGGCTGGAGTACGGTGGCGCGATCTCGGCTCACTGCAAGGTCTGCCTCCCGGATTCACACCATTCTCCTGCCTCAGCCTCCTGAGGAGCTGGGACTACAGGCGCCCGCCACCACGCCCGGCTAATTTTTTATATTTTTGGTAGAGACGGGGTTTCACTGCGTTAGCCAGGATGGTCTTGATCTCCTGACCTCATGATCTGCCGCCTCGGCCTCCCAAAGTGCTGGGATTACAGGTGTGAGCCACTGCGCCCGGCTGCAGCAAAAATTTTAAGTACTGAAATCCTTTAGAACCATCCCCATTGGCAGCAGAACTGAACAGGGACCCCACTACTCTCCAGTGCGATTTAGCGGCCGTAGTAGTGATTACCACAACAAAGAAAAAGGAAACAAGGCCCGTGCGGTGGCTCAGGCCTGTAATTCCAGCACTTTGGGAGGCCGAGGCGGCAGATCATGAGGTCAGGAGATCAAGACCATCCTGGCTAACATGGAAAAGCCCCATCTCTATTAAAATACAAAATCAGCCAGGCGTGGTGACGCATGCCTGTAATCCCAGCTACTCAGGCGGCTGAGGCGGGAGAATCGCCTGATCCCAGGAGGCAGGGATTGCCATGAGCCGAGATCTAGCCATTGCACTCCAGCCTGGGCAACAAGAGTGAAACTCCATCTCAAAAAAAAAAAAGAAAAAGGAAACAAGGCATGCTAATTGAAAAATAACTTTTCATATCTAGAAAATCCAGGTGAATTCATAAACTATTGAAACCAAGAAGCCCACAAGATCACCCCACAAAAAGTTATATTCCTAGCAATGACAATACTATTTTAACAGCAACCTAAATGCTAAAATAAATGTAACAAAGGTTTTGGACAAAATCATGAAACATGATAGAAGGTCATAAAAGAAGGCCTAAATGGGAGATTTTTATGGACGGGACAATTCAGTATCACCAAAGTGTTAACTCTCCCCCAAGTTAATCGGTGTATTTAATCAAAATCCCAACAGAATTATTTGTGGAGTTAGGAAATTGATTGTAATAAACATAGAAGATAAAGGTCTGAGGATAGCCATGGCGATTCGGGGAGCAGAGGCAGGAGGGGGAGGGCTCACCTACCAGGCGTCTGGATAGATCATAAACCTGCCATCAGTCATGACAAGGAGTGGAGCAGAATTCGGATTCCCAGGCAGGGATGTGTGCAAGGACCTGGCTTGTCCTGGGGCTGGTCAATCTTTGGCACGGAATGGCCTCTTCAGGAACCGGTGTTATTGGGACAGCTGCCTTTCCATGTGGATGATGGCATAAAAGTAGCACCCCCCAAACTTAAGATTAAAACATTAAGATTATTATGAGGAAAGGAAAGGAAATTTTAAATATCATAAGATTATTATGAGGAATATAGAATATTCTTATTGCCTAGGGCAAGAGTAGATTTCTTACAAAAGACAAGCTGCACTTTAAGAGATGGACAAAAAGAAAAGATGGACAATCTGATCACATCCCATGGTGAACTTCTCTCCACGCTAAGACCCCAGACAAGGATAAAAAGTAGGACCAAGGTCCAGAGAAGAAAACAAATTCTGCTCAAAATCATAACTGTTCAACGTTGCATACATTCTCTCTCTTCAACTGAAAGTTGTTTAGCATCCTGTAGCACTGGAGTGACTCCCGGCCGGCCGGAGGGCTCAGCTGCCTCCAGCTGTGGCCCCAAGAAGGCAAAGCACCCGGTGGGGAGGAGGGAGCAGCCCCGGCTCTGATGACTGACAGTGGTGCCCAGGCCCAGCTCCCTTCTCTACACAGACAACAGAGGCCCGCTTAGCACAGGCTTTTCCTTGCCAGTGCAGACACCGTCAGCCAGTAGAATTGACCTGCAAGACAGCTTGCCATGGCGGCTTCACGGGCACAGGGCACACAGGCATTCGTGCACGCAGCTTCTCTGTCCTCCCATGCCCTGCACCCTCTGTAGCAAGGAAACGCTTGCTTCTAGCGGCACCAAATAGATTTGGAACCAGTTTGTGCCCAAGCTCAAATCCCGTTAGCGTCTGCCTGTTTCCCTGGCATGCATGCGTCCTGCCGAGATGCATCTGGCACCAGGTGGGATGTGCTCACAGGTTCTCAAAATGACAACACATAGCAGTTTCCCTGGATGTTTGTTAAATACTATTCCTGGGACCTACCCAGAGATTCCAATTCCTTACGGGTGTGGAAGAGCCTGGAAATGGCATGTGTGGTGTGTGGCATGTGTATAGGGGTGCGTTTATGTGGTGTGTCTTTGGGGTATGAGTGTGGTATGTGTATAGCATGAGTTTGGGTTGTGTGGGTGTGGCGTGTGTATGGTGGGTGTGAGTGTGGTATGTGTATAGCGTGAGTTTGGGTTGTGTGGGTGTGGCGTGTGTATGGCGTGAGTTTGGGTTGTGTGAGTGTGGTGTGTGTATGGCGTGAGTTTGGGTTGTGTGAGTGTGGTGTGTGTATGGCGTGAGTTTGGGTTGTGTGAGTGTGGTGTGTGTATGGCGTGAGTTTGGGTTGTGTGAGTGTGGTGTGTGTATGGCGTGAGTTTGGGTTGTGTGAGTGTGGTGTGTGTATGGCGTGAGTTTGGGTTGTGTGAGTGTGGCGTGCGTATGGCGTGAGTTTGGGTTGTGTGAGTGTGGCGTGCGTATGGCGTGAGTTTGGGTTGTGTGAGTGTGGCGTGTGTATGGCGTGAGTTTGGGTTGTGTGAGTGTGGCGTGTGTATGGCGTGAGTTTGGGTTGTGTGAGTGTGGCATGTGTATGGTGGGTGTGAGTGTGGCGTGTGTATGGCGTGAGTTTGGGTTGTGTGAGTGTGGTGTGCGTATGGCGTGAGTTTGGGTTGTGTGAGTGTGGCGTGCGTATGGCGTGAGTTTGGGTTGTGTGAGTGTGGCGTGCGTATGGCGTGAGTTTGGGTTGTGTGAGTGTGGCGTGCGTATGGCGTGAGTTTGGGTTGTGTGAGTGTGGCGTGTGTATGGCGTGAGTTTGGGTTGTGTGAGTGTGGCGTGTGTATGGTGGGTGTGAGAGTGGTGTGTGTATGGCGTGAGTTTGGGTTGTGTGAGTGTGGTGTGTGTATGGCGTGAGTTTGGGTTGTGTGAGTGTGGCGTGTGTATGGTGGGTGTGAGAGTGGTGTGTGTATGGCATGAGTTTGGGTTGTGTGAGTGTGGCGTGTGTATGGTGGGTGTGAGAGTGGTGTGTGTATGGTGTGAGTTTGGGTTGCGTGAGTGTGGCGTGTATGGCGTGAGTTTGGGTTGCGTGAGTGTGGCGTGTGTATGGCGTGAGTTTGGGTTGTGTGAGTGTGGCGTGTGTATGGTGGGTGTGAGTGTGGCGTGTGTATGGCGTGAGTTTGGGTTGCGTGAGTGTGGCGTGTGTATGGCGTGAGTTTGGGTTGCGTGAGTGTGGCGTGTGTATGGCGTGAGTTTGGGTTGCGTGAGTGTGGTGTGTGTGTATGGCGTGAGTTTGGGTTGTGTGAGTGTGGCGTGTGTATGGTGGGTGTGAGTGTGGCGTGTATGGCGTGAGTTTGGGTTGTGTGAGTGTGGCGTGTGTATGGCGTGAGTTTGGGTTGCGTGAGTGTGGCGTGCGTATGGCGTGAGTTTGGGTTGCGTGAGTGTGGCGTGCGTATGGCGTGAGTTTGGGTTGCGTGAGTGTGGCGTGCGTATGGCGTGAGTTTGGGTTGCGTGAGTGTGGCGTGTGTATGGCGTGAGTTTGGGTTGTGTGAGTGTGGCGTGTGTATGGCGTGAGTTTGGGTTGCGTGAGTGTGGCGTGTGTATGGCGTGAGTTTGGGTTGTGTGAGTGTGGCGTGTATGGCGTGAGTTTGGGTTGTGTGAGTGTGGTGTGTGTATGGCGTGAGTTTGGGTTGTGTGAGTGTGGTGTGTGTATGGCGTGAGTTTGGGTTGTGTGAGTGTGGTGTGTGTATGGTGTGAGTTTGGGTTGTGTGAGTGTGGTGTGTATATGGTGGGTGTGAGTGTGGCGTGTGTATGGTGGGTGTGAGTGTGGCGTGTGTATGGTGGGTGTGAGAGTGGTGTGTGTATGGCGTGAGTTTGGGTTGTGTGAGTGTGGCGTGTATGGCGTGAGTTTGGGTTGTGTGGGTGTGGCGTGTGTATGGTGGGTGTGAGTGTGGCGTGTGTATGGCGTGAGTTTGGGTGTGAGTGTGGCGTGTATGGCGTGAGTTTGGGTTGTGTGGGTGTGGCGTGTGTATGGTGGGTGTGAGTGTGGTGTGTGTATGGCGTGAGTTTGGGTTGTGTGAGTGTGGCGTGTGTATGGTGGGTGTGAGAGTGGTGTGTGTATGGCGTGAGTTTGGGTTGCGTGAGTGTGGCGTGTGTATGGCGTGAGTTTGGGTTGTGTGAGTGTGGCGTGTGTATGGCGTGAGTTTGGGTTGTGTGAGAGTGGTGTGCGTATGGCGTGAGTTTGGGTTGTGTGAGTGTGGTGCTCATGTACAAGTGTGAGCACAGAGATTCTTTGGTAGGGAGGGAGTCGGGCTCTCCCTCTGTCGCCCAGGCTTGAGTGCAGTGGCACAATCTCAGCTCATTGCAACCTCTGCCTCTCGGGTTCTCTATCTCCTGAGTAGCTGGGACCACAGGCACTGACCACCAAGTCCAGCTAATTTTTTAATTTTTTGTCTAGGTTTGGTCTTGCTATGTTGCCCAGGTTGGTCTGGAACTCTTTCCTCACGCGATCCTCAGTCCTCAGCCTCCCAAAGTACTGGGATTACAGGCACGAGCCACCAAGGAGATTCTGATGTCGCAGACATCTGACTCGCACACTCCCCAGACAGCTCCCGTGTGCCCAGCACCACAGTCAGGGATAGCTGATATATAAATTAGCCAGGTATGGTGGCGTGCACCTGTGGTCCCAGCTACTCAGGAGGCGGAGGCACAAGAATCTCCTGAACCCGGGAGGTGGAGGTTGCAGTGAGATTGCACCAGTGCACTCTCCAGCCTGGCAACAGAGCAAGACTTCGTCTCAAAACAACAACAACAACAAAAACAAACAAAAGACGTCTGCCTGCAGTCAAAACAGAGTGGGGCTGCCCAGCTCAGGGCCAGAATGATCCTATTCCCAGCACTTCTCAGTCAGGCTCTGTGGCTCAACTAAGAAACCAGCCTCCCTTGCAGGCAATGGCCTAGCTGGCCTGGTCTCCTGGAGGCTCTCTTCAAATATTTACATCCACACCCAAGATACGCTCTCAAGAATTGACTCGCATTATTGCTATGGGCCAAGTTTTCATCTGCAGTTTAAATCTGTTTCCCAACCTACGTTCCTATGTCCTAGGGGTTTGGAATTCTAGATCGTATTTGAAGTGTTGGTGTCACACACACACCTTAACACCTGCACGCTGGCAACAAAACCATCCGCTTTGCAGCACAGCTGGAGCCGCCTGACCTTTCTCCTGTCCTCCCCACTTGAGCTCAGCAGCTGGGCAGCAGGGGATGCATGGCCACTGGCCGGCCAGGTGCAGCTCTCAGCTGGGGTGTTCAGAGGACGCCTCTGTCCCCCCCTCCCCCATCCCTCTGTCGCCCTTGGAGGCAGAGAACTTTGCCCGCCAGTCCCATGGGGAATGTCAACAGGCAGAGGCAGCGCTGCAGAGATTTCATCATGGTCTCCCAAGCCCTCGGGTTCCTCTGCCTTCTGCTTGGGCTTCAGGGCTGTCTGGCTGCAGGTGCGTCCGGGGAGATTTTCCCCATAAACTTGGTGGAAGGGCAGTGGGCAAATCCAGGAGCCGACCCGGGCTTCCCAAACCCCGTCCTTGCTCTGGACACCCCCATTCACCAGGAGGGTTTTCTGGCGGCTCCTGTTCAATTTTTTTCCTTCCAGAAACCAGCATCCAGGCACAGGAGGGGAGGCCCTTCTTAGTGGCCCAGGCTTTGGTGGGATTATTTTTCAAAAAACTTTAGGAGTGGGTGGTGCTTTCTTGGCCCCCATGGGCCCCTGCCTGTTAGGTTGGACAAGCACAGGGAGTCTGGGCCTCTCAGAGTATGGGAGGTACTCACAGGCTGCTTCCAGGCTGGGGAGGACAAGTGTGTGGGGGATGGCGCCTGGGGCATGGGGGATGGGGTGTGGAGGATGGGGGGTGGGGATGGCATGTGGGGTGTGGAGGATGGGCCATGAGGGGGTGGGTCCTGGGAAACGGCATGTGGGGTATGAGGGATGGGGCGTGGGGTGCGGGAGGGGGGTGTGGGAAAGTGTGTGGGGTGTGGGGGATGGGATGTGGGAAGTGGCATGTGGAGTGCAAGGAATGGGGCATGGAGATGTTGAGGATGGGGTGTATGGGGTGTGTGGGGTGTGTGGGGTGTGGGGGATGGGGAATGGAAAGGGTGTGTGGGGTGTGGGGGATGGGGTGAGGGGATGGTGACTGTGGGGTGGGGATGGCGAGTGGGGCTGGGGCCTGGGAATGGTGAGTGGGGTGTGGGGATGGCGAGTACAGGGTGTGGCGTGGGGATGGCGAGTGGGGCATGAGGATGGCGTGTGGGGATGGCAAGTAGGGGGGTGGGCTGTGAGGGACAGTGCCTGAGATGTGGGGCTGCAGCCCCAGCTCACACATGGCCTTATGACCTCAGCCACCTTCCTGCCCCAGGCGGGGTCGCTGAGGCCTCAGGAGGAGAAAACACAGGACCTGCTGTGGAAGCCAGGGCCTCACAGAGGTGAGCAGGGACTGCCACTGGTTTAGTCCCGGGGCCCAGTGGGGGCCAACATCACCTCCTTGGCCTCCCATGGCAAGGAGCCAGCCCGCGGAGTGTGGGTGTCCCAGGGGCGTGGGTGTCCCGGAAGTGTGGGTGTCCCAGGGGCGTGGGTGGCTTGGGGGCGTGGGTGTCCCGGGGGCGTGGGTGTCCCGGGAGCGGTTGTCTGGGGAGCGGTGTTCCGGGAGTGTGGGTGTCCTGGGAGTGTGGGTGTCCTGGGGGCGTGGGTGTCCCGGGAGTGAGAGTGTCCCAGGGGCCTGGATGTCGGGGACTGCAGGGACATGGGCCTCCCCTCCCACTCCTGCTGCCCGGGGCACCTCCCCTGAGGACTCCGCGTCCAAGAGCTCCCACCTCCTGGATTCTTTGGTGACCCCCGCCTGCATCCTCAGCCTCCTTCCAAACCAGACCGGTTCTCTAGGGACGCGGACGTGTGAAACTGATTTTAAAGGAAACAGGCGGGGGCGTTTCTCTCGGCCCCACGTGGCCCAGTAGCGCCCACCTTCCGTCCCTTCTTCCGCGCTCAGTAACCGATTTAGGCCGCTCCTGCAGAACGCGGGCTCCTGCCCACCTGCCACCTGCGTCCACCTGAGGCCTCGTCCTCCCAGCAAAGGTCGTCCCTCCCGAACGCGCCTCCTGCGGCCTCTCCAGAGCTCCCGCGCGTCCTCTCGGCCTCCTCCCGGGCCTCCCTCTCCCGCCTGCCCCGCGGCCCGGCTAGTCTCCCCTCGCGGGCTGAGGCGGGTTCAGGCAGCGCGGCCGTCCCGGGGGTCACTCCTCATCCACCACCGCGTGGTGCCCACAGCTCACAGCTCCCGGGAGACGGTCCCCTCAGCTGCAGGGCGTCCTGAAGAACGGCCGGCTCGGAGCTGAGCGCACGGGCTTGCGTCGCCCTGGGCGCCCTTGGCCCTCGCCAACCCCGTTTTCCATGGGCAAAGCGGGGGTCCTACTTGCCTACAAGTAACCGTCGGGGTTACGGAGAGGCCAGGAGCTGCAGCCGGGGGCTCTGCTCTCAGGACCGGCCCCAGGAGGATCCGCGAGGTCTGGCGCTCCGAGGGGTCGCAGGGCACAGAGGGGCCCCGAGCGGAGGAGGGGGAGGCGGCAGGAGCCCAGGACCGCCCAGAGCCGGCGAGGAAGCCTGGGGCTCGGTGTCGGGGGAGCCGGGCAGGGGCCGCGCGTCGGACCCTCAGCTGCAGGGCGTCCTGAAGAACGGCCTGCTCGGGGCTGAGCGCACGGGCTTACCTCGCCCTGGGGCGGGGCTTGGGGAAGGCAGATCTGGCCGCCGGAGACGCGGTGCGGATGGAGACGAGGGGCGGATGGAGACGAGGGATTTGGGGTTCAGCGGATCCTGTGCACCGCCAAGGCAGCGTTGGCGCGCGGTTCATGTGGGCCCAGGCGGGTGCCCAGCACCCGGGCCGCGCCGCCTTCTCCTCGCCGGCATTAACCCCCAGCCTCACATTTATGCGGCGGTGCCCGCGGCCCCCTTCGGCCCAGCTTCCGCGCGTGCCCCTGAGCGCGCCCTCGGGATCAGCCCCTGGAAGCGGAGAGGCCGGGCCGGGAAGGATGAGCGAGGCGGGTGATCGCCCCAGGAGCACCGCGGGGAGGACGCCCAGCCAGGCCTGCGAGCAGCGCCGCTCCCCTCCCCCAGGACGGGGTGGGAAACCGCGATGCCCCCGCTGCGTGGGGCAGGGCCGTGGGGCAGTCTCCGAGGACTGGGCGCGGCAAGCGGTGAGCGTTTCACGGAACTCGCGTTTTTCAGTCTTCGTAACCCAGGAAGAAGCCCACGGCGTCCTGCACAGGCAGCGGCGCGCCAACTCGTTCCTGGAGGAGCTGCGGCCGGGCTCCCTGGAGAGGGAGTGCAAGGAGGAGCAATGCTCCTTCGAGGAGGCCCGGGAGATCTTCAAGGACCTGGAGAGGACGGTGAGCGCAGCCTCGGGGCGCCCCGCACCGCTGAGACGGCAGGCGGCGCTGGACCAGGCCGTGTGGGGCCGCCTGTGTCTCTCCGGCTGTGGCTGTGAGCGGCGAACACGCAGCGGCGCCTGCACTGCGCTTCCTGCGGGGGTCGCTTTCCGCCTGGGGTGACTCCGTTTTCCTGGGCGATTCCCCTCCCTCCCCGTTTCCGGGAACGCCCTACCAGGCACACGCGCTCCCTACGCGGCCACTCCGCGCATGCCGGTTTTCACGTCAGAAAATACGATTTGAAAAGCACACTTAGGGTGTCCCCCTTAACTTCCCAAGGGAGGCCCCCCCAATCCCCTAAGGATCCGGGGCAGCCTGCGCATCATGGATGCGCAGCTCACAGAAGGGACGTGGTGAGAAGCTGGCCTGGGGGAGCTGCTCGTGGCCCACACCATGCCACCAGCGGCACCTCCGCAGGGCACATGTCGGGGAGAAAAAATATGTGGGGACCTGGCGCTTTCTCCACCTCACACTCACGGATCACCTCACACAGGACACCTTACACTCAGGGTGCACTTCAAACTCAAGTCATTACACCTCACACAGGACGCCTCACACAAGACACCTCACACAGGGCACACTTCACACTCACGGGTCACCTCACATTCGACACCTCACACAGATCACCTCACTCAGAGGACACCTCACACAGGGCACACTTCACACTCGGGACACCTCACACACAGGGTGCACTTCAAACTCAGGTCATTACACCTCACACAGATCCCCTCTTTCAGGACACTTCACACTCACAGATCATCTCACTCTCACAGGACACTTCGGACAGGGCACACTTCACACTCACAGGCCACCTCACACAGGTTATGTCAAACTCACAGGTCCCCTCACACAGTCACCTCACACAGTGTACACTTCACACTCACAGGTCCCCTCACACAGGTCACCTCACACAGTCACCTCACACAGTGTACACTTCACACTCACAGGTCACCTCACACAGTGCACACTTAACACAGGTCCCCTCACACAGTCATCTCACAGGGCACACTTCACACTCAGAGGTCCCCTCACACAGGTCACCTCACACAGTCACCTCACACAGTGTACACTTCACACTCACAGGTCCCCTCACACAGGTCACCTCACACAGTCACCTCACACAGTGTACACTTCACACTCACAGGTCACCTCACACAGTGCACACTTAACACAGGTCCCCTCACACAGTCATCTCACAGGGCACACTTCACACTCAGAGGTCCCCTCACACAGGTCACCTCACACAGTCACCTCACACAGTGTACACTTCACACAGGTCCCCTCACACAGGACACCTCACACAGTCACCTCACACAGTGTACACTTCACACTCACAGGTCCCCTCACAGGACACCTCACACAGTCACCTCACACAGTGCACACTTCACACAGGTCCCCTCACACAGTCACCTCACACACAGGGCACACTTCACACTCACAGGTCCCCTCACACAGGTCACCTCACACAGGATGCACTTCACACTCATGGGTCCCATCACACACAGGACACCTCACACTCGTCACCTCACGTTACATCAAACTCTCAGGTCCCCTCACACAGGACATCTCACACAGTCACCTCTCAAAGGACATTTCACACAGGGAATACTTCACATTCGCAGGTCACCTCACACCGGGCCCACGACTCTCACAGTTCACCACACCTCACACACATCAGCTCACATAGATCATCTCACCCTCACAGGACATCCATCACACTCAAGGTCACGTCACATTCATAAGATACCTCACCCACAGGTCACCTCACACTCACAAATCACCTCGCTCACACAGATCACCTCACGCACAGGGCACACTTCACACTCACAGGTTCCCTCACACAGGACACCTCACACTCACAGATCACCTCACTCAACACAGATCACCTCACACAGGGGACACTTCATTCTCACAGCTCACCTCACATAGGACATCTGACACACAGGTCACCTCACACAGATCACACAGGGCACACTTCACTCACAGATCACACCTCACCTCCCACTCACAGATCACCTCACTCTCACAGGGCACCTCACTCTCACAGGACACCTCACTCTCACAGGACACCTCATACAGGGCACACTTCACTCCCACAGGTCACCATATCTCACACAGATCACCTCATACAGATCACTTCATTCTCACAGGATACCTCACACTCAGGGCACACTTCACACTCACAGGTCACCACACCTCACACAGATCATCTCACTCTCACAGGACACCTCACTCTCACAGGACCCCTCACACTCAGATCTCACACTCAGGTCGCCACACCTCACACTCATAGGATGCCTCACGCAGGATGCTTCACAGTCACAGAGAACCACATCTCATATGCACAAGACACTTCACACTCACAGGACACCTCATGCTCACAGGAAGCCTCACACAGGAAGTCCAGCTGTCTGAAACAAAGGCTAACATGACCCTTTCCGGGCAAATTGAGGATGGTCATGCCTAGCATTTTTATCCACCTAGTTTTCAAAGCATTTCTCATCTGTTGTATTCTCACAGCACCCTGTGAGTTTAAGTTCAGGTGGCCAACAGTTTCTTCAGCAATCACTTTTTTCTGTGGAGTGCTTTTGCTATTTGTGGAAGATTTTACATCTGCTACTGCACCCTCTCCCAGTGTCAGCCCGTGTGTGTGGCCACCCTGTCAGAGGTGGAGCTGTGGCTCAGAGCCTGTGTACCTCATCCCAGGTCCACAGCTCAGCGACAGAAGAGTCAGGGCTGAACCTCGGGTGTTCTGACTTGGGAGCAGGAAATGTGTGGTCACCCATAGTTTCAGATGTCCTGGGGAGGGGCCAAGATCAGAAGAAATCTACCTCCGCAGGAAAGTCTGGCTTCCTGAGCCCACCCCGCCAGGCCCAGGTCCAAGTCCCCCAACCCCAGCTCGTGGTTTGTCCAGTGCTTACCGTTGGGTGTGTTGGTGAAGGTGCGTCTCACGAGGCTTTCTCTTTTGTTCCCTCAGAAGCTGTTCTGGATTTCTTACAGTGGTGAGTAGATGATTGCCACCAATCCTGCCTGCAACCCTTCTCCTCAGCGTACTGACGCCAGCCCATTCCACAGATGGGGACCAGTGTGCCTCAAATCCGTGCCAGAATGGGGGCTCCTGCAAGGACCAGCTCCAGTCCTATATCTGCTTCTGCCTGCCTTCCTTCGAGGGCCGGAACTGTGAGAAGAGTGAGGCCCCACTTTGGGTCCCATATTTGCAGAGGGCCCTGGGGAGCTGGTAGCGGTGGCCTGGCTAACCGGGTTGCAGGGTGCACAACCTGGTGGGGTGTATGGACCGGGCATTCTGGGCTCAGCCCCAGTTGGAAGTTGGTCTAGGTGACCTTGAAGTCCCTTCCAGTCTGAGGTCTTTGACAGGGACCCAAGGTTCTAATTCTCAGACTCAGTGGCCCCTTGGGCTCCCGGCCCTGGGCAATTCTGAGCCCTCGAAATGGCCCAGCTGAGAGTCCCTGTGTCCCTGTCCCACTTCCACGTCCTACCAGGCAGCACCACTTGGTAAACTTCCCCTTCTCTACTTTCCATTACAAAGGTTTGAGGTGGGTTTTTTTTTGTTTTTTTGTGTTTTTTGTTTTTTTTTTAACCGTCTGAATATTAAATTATTACAAAGTTTGAGGCCCCCAACCTCCCTTAGGTTCAGTAATTCACTAGAAGGACTCATAGAACCCACTGAAGTGGATACACTCACAGTTACCATTTATTACAGCAAAGGAAGCCGACTTAAGTCTGCAGAGGAACCAGGCACAAACTTCCCATTGTCCCCTCCCTGTGGGGTCATGTGGACAGTTCTCCCAGAAAGACGTGTGATGAGACGTGGGAAGTACTGCCAACTTGGGAAGCTCTATGAGCCCCGGTGTCCAGAGGTTTTATCAGGGCTCAATCACACAGACCCAGCTGACCACCTACGCGGCTGACCTCAGTCTCAGCCCCTCCAGAGGCCAAGCCAATAGTGTGACCCAAGGCCCTGCCATCATCACATCGTCAGCTAGACCATCCAGCATGGCCCAAGGCCCGGATAAACACCAACGTTCCCTCAGGGCTTAGCGATCACTTCCCAGGAAATGTGTGGTCACCCTTCCAAGGGCTTAGCGATCACTTCCCAGGAAATGTGTGGTCACCCTTCCAAGGGCTTAGCGATCACTTCCCAGGAAATGTGTGGTCACCCTTCCAAGGGCTTAGCGATCACTTCCCAGGAGCCAAGGCAAAGGCTACCCTTTCCCTGGGAACAGCAGCTCATCCTTGACCACCCAAGACCACATTCTCACACTGAACGAGCTCTCCGGCACAGCAGCCACTTTCTTCTCTAAGTAGAAGAGAGCCCAGCAAGGTGGGGCAGGCTGAAGAGAGAGGCTTCCTGCTGGTCATCTGGGTCCGGAATGCCTGGGGATCTCTGCTTAGCCCTGGTGCCCAGCAGCCCTGGTGTGCATCCTGCAGAGCAGGCCTTCCCGCCGGAGTCTTGGACTTACTCAGGGCCACTGCCCTTGCCCACGTCAACCAAAGTCAGGCTGCCGATTCTGCTGCTTCTGTCCGAGCCCATGGCCAGTGCTGAGACTGACTGTCCCTAGGCAGGCTCACGGTGGCATGAGGCCAGCTTGGAGAACTGTCTCAGCACTCTGGTCCTCTTGTCAGTTGAGTCTCTGATTGGAAGTCCCTTGGACACTTTTACCATCCCTACGGGACTTTCACTTTCCCGCAGGCTCCCCTCAGCTTCCCATTAGCTGCTTGGAAGAGTGGTCACCCTGGAGGCCACTGCCCACCAGCCAGGCACCCCCCAAATGCAACTGCAGCCAGCGCTGCCCCCAACTGGCAAGGCTGTTCAGACATGTGACTCTGATCCAGGCCTTGTCCTTTGGATCAGTCCACAGAGCAGGCGGTGCCAAGCTCAGGCTCTGTCGCCCACAGCTTAGTGCCACCTTCCAGGCAGAACGCTGCTGCTGACTTAGGGTATGGCCTCCCCCAGGGCTGGCTCTCACTGACCCCAAAAGGCCCCTCTCAGGGTATGCCCTTCCTGTCCCCAGACAAGGACGACCAGCTGATCTGCGTGAACGAGAACGGCGGCTGTGAGCAGTACTGCAGTGACCACGCGGGCGCCAGGCGCTCCTGTTGGTGCCACGAGGGGTACTCGCTGCTGGCAGACGGGGTGTCCTGCATGCCCACAGGTGACCAGGCTTCATGTCCCAGTCCCAGATGACACCTGTCCCTGTCCCACTACGGATTCTCTTACTGGACAAAAGACGGGTGGGGGTGGCTTCACATCTGAGCACCAACCATGCGCTGACCAACCGTGAGGCAGGATCTGGGCACCAAGGGTGGCACAGGCCAGAGCGATAGTGACTAGGATGGGCACCCTGGGGGCAGTCCCTGAATGGCCTCAGGCCCCCTACCCATGCTAGGCAGACCAGGGGAGCCAAGCAAGGCACCATCTCA
The DNA here is from genome assembly GCF_047675955.1 of Chlorocebus sabaeus. Classification (NCBI taxonomy): domain Eukaryota; kingdom Metazoa; phylum Chordata; class Mammalia; order Primates; family Cercopithecidae; genus Chlorocebus; species Chlorocebus sabaeus. The sequence goes on from NC_132906.1 coordinate 94,550,044, forward strand.
CGTCCAACTCCCACTCGCAGGACCTCCGCTGGGGTTCGTGAATCTACCTTGGCACAGCCAGTGTCTGTACCGACTGCTGCCCGCTCTGAATTCCAAAACTTGTAAAGGCACCTGGGAAAATGGGATGTTTCTCCAAACCAGCCTGGAACAAATGGGCTGCACTTCCAAAGTCAGGGACACCCCACGCCCACTGTGTCTCAAAGAGGTGGGCGTGCCCACCCTGGCCACACAGCCTGGGACTCAGCCCGCCACCTCCTCAGGTTTTCTTTCTGGCCCAAGACCTTGATTGGAGCAGATCAAAACTAAGCGTGGGATCAAAACAACACAGTTGTTTGTGACGTTGATTCATCTTTAGGTAGAATTTCATTCACCTTTTACTAAAGTCAAGCAACACATCTTCCCCCTGAAAAGTGAGCAGAGGGCGGTATTAAGACATAAGCCCTCCATTTCCTCCAAAACCAGCCCTGACCATTGTCTCCTCAGCCAGCCACTTCCACAAGGGCCTCTCATGGCCCAGCCCCACCAGTCAGGCCCAGCCGAGGCCCAGCCTTCCACCGTCCCTGAGCCCTGGCAGCTCCTGCTCCTGGGGGCCTCCCATAGCCTCGGCCTCAAGGCCTCTCAGAGGATGGGTGTTTCTGAATCTTTCGTAGTGGCTCGTTCATCCCTCACAAATTTCTGCATCTTTCTGACTTTTGTTTTACACAGTTGAATATCCATGTGGAAAAATACCTATTCTGGAAAAAAGAAATGCCAGCAAACCCCAAGGCCGAATTGTCGGGGGCAGGGTGTGCCCCAAAGGGGAGTGTCCATGGCAGGTAAGGCTTCCCTTGCCTTCAGGATTCCAAGCCCTGAGGGTCTCGGAGCCTTTTGAATGTGAGCTGAACAACAGCTCTGGAAGGGAAAATGGCAGGTCAGCCCCAAGGCCACCAGGCTCCAAGTCAGCCTGCCTAGAACCTCCAGCTCGCTGCACCCCCATGCTTTCAGTGGGGCAAGGAAGGAGAAAAGACGACGACACTCGCTGAGGGTCTACCCTGTGCAGAGAACCCTGCGAGATGCCCCTCCCGAGTTGTCACGTCGTCCTCACTGTTATTCTTTGAGGTGGGATCTTTGCCTGATCTTTGCAAAATCAGGAGCATTGGATCAAAGCTATGTGAAGATCCCGTGAGGTGAACAGTGAAATCTCACAGCGACATTTGTATTGTTGGGCTGTGCCCAAGAGCACGTCTCGGCTAGAGAGGGGCACAGCCTCCCAGAGCCAGTTCTGAGCAGCTTTGCCTGGGAGGGATCTGCAAAGACCCCAGGATTTCAGAAACAAATTGTGCAATGCCAGAGGTCCCTTGGCGTACCCGGGAGGGCGAGTCATCAGAGAAACAATGACAGTAATGTGACTTCCATGCCTCCTATCCCCCTGCCCAGGTCCTGTTGTTGGTGAATGGAGCTCAGCTGTGTGGAGGGACCCTGATAAACACCATCTGGGTGGTCTCTGCGGCTCACTGTTTCGACAAAATCAAGAGCTGGAGGAACTTGACCGCGGTGCTGGGTAGGTGCCGCTCTCCCCTGTGTGACCATGGTGCTGGGTAGGTACCACTCTCCTCTGTCTGACCGCGTTGCTGGGTGGGTACTGCTCTCCCATCTGACTGCTGTGCTGGTTACACGCCGCTCTCCCGTCTGACGATGGTGCTGAGTAGGCGCCACTCTCCCCTGTCTGACCACGGCTCTCAAGTGTCTCAGGGGCCGCGCTCTGGGCTTCGTACTGTCACTTCCACAGACAGACAGACGTCTCCAAAAGGGGAGCAACTGTGCTAGGCATGACTGCTGTGGCCACCGTCCTCTCAGCCACTTTCCCATGCCCAAATAAAATGGTAAAAGACAGGGGTTCTGCCCATCCTGCCTCACCTGGCCAAGAGCCCATAGGAGCATGCAACTCCCAGGGCTTCGTGGGACCACTGGGTGGCAGGGACTGTGCTGACTGGGTTTACAGGTGAGATGAACATTCCCAGGAGGGCACTTGGCTGGGAAGAACTGTGGAGAATCAGGGCATGCCCTGCCCCCCCAGCTGCCAGGTCGCAGCACCCCTTCCCCACCTCAACACCCAGGCCCCAGATTCACCCCAGTTCACACGTCCCCACATGAGCCACAGGCTGCCACCTGCAGCAGGCTGGCCAGGTCACCTTGGGGTTGGATGCAGGCCCCCCTCGCCCCAAAAGGAGACTGCAGCCCCTGCAGACCTAGAAATGGCCACAGCCCATCCCCATGCACCAGGGGGCGAGGCAGCAGGTAGTGGGATGGGCCTGAGCAAGGCTCCCTCCTTCCAGGCGAGCACGACCTCAGTGAGCACGAAGGGGATGAGCAGAGCCGGCGGGTGGTGCAGGTCATCATCCCCAGCACGTATGTCCTGGGCGCCACCAACCACGACATCGCGCTGCTCCGCCTGCAGCGGCCCGTGGTCCTCACTGACCATGTGGTGCCCCTCTGCCTGCCCGAACGGACGTTCTCTGAGAGGACGCTGGCCTTCGTGCGCTTCTCGTTGGTCAGCGGCTGGGGTCAGCTGCTGGACCGTGGTGCCACAGCCCTGGAGCTCATGGCCCTCAACGTGCCCCGGCTGATGACCCAGGACTGCCTGCAGCAGTCACGGAAGGCGGAAGCCTCCCCGAATATCACGGAGTACATGTTCTGTGCCGGCTACTCGGATGGCAGCAGGGACTCCTGCAAGGGGGACAGTGGAGGCCCACACGCCACCCGCTACCGGGGCACGTGGTACCTGACAGGCATCGTCAGCTGGGGCCAGGGCTGCGCGGCCGTGGGCCACTTCGGGGTGTACACCAGGGTCTCCCAGTACATCGAGTGGCTGCAAAAGCTCATGCACTCAGAGCCACGTCCAGGCGTCCTCCTGCGAGCCCCATTTCCCTAGCCTAGCAGCCCTGCCCCCTGGAGAGAAAGCCAAGGCTGTGTAGAACTGTCCTGGCACAAAATCCCATCGATTTTTCTGCAGTTCATGGGGTAGAGGAGGGCATGGGAGGGAGGAAGAGGTGGGGAGGGAGACAGAGACAGAAACAGAGAGACAGAGAGAGACTGAGGGAGAGATTCTGAGGACATGGAGAGACTCAAAGAGACTCCATGATTCAAAGAGCCTAATAGAGACACAGAGAAGGAATCGAAAAGATGAGATGCAGAGGCAGACAGGCGCTGGGCAGAGGGGCAGGGGAATGGCGCGGGTGTCCTGGAGGCAGACAGCCCAGCTGAGCCTCCTTATCTCCCTTCAGCCAAGCCCACCTGCCCGTGATCTGCTGGCCTCAGGCTGCTGTTCTGCCTTCATTGCTGGAGACACTAGAGGCATGTACACACGTGGATGCATACACACATACCAATGCACACACACAGAGATATGCACACACAACGGATGCACACACAGAGGGTCACACAGATACGCAAACACACTGACACACATATAGAGATATGCACATACACGGATGCATATACACAGATATGCGCACACACAGATGCGTGCACACCACACCAGTGCACACACACACTAATGCACACACACGGATGCAGAGAGATATGCACACATCGATGTGCACATACACAGATATGCACACACACAGATGCACACACACAGATATGCACACACATGGATGAGTGCACACACACCAATGTACACACACAGATATGCACACATGGATGCACGCACACCGATGCTGACTCCATGTGTGCTGTCCTCCAAAGGCGGTTGTTTAGCTCTCACTTTTCTCGTTCTTATCCATTATCATCTTCATTTCAGACAATTCAGAAGCATCACCATGCATGTTGGCAAATGCCCCAAACTCTCCCCCAAATGTATTTCTCCCTACACTGGGTGCCGGGCTGCACAGGCCGTTCCCCACCGGCTTCCCAACTTCACAATAAATGGCTGCATCTCCTCCGCACGCCTGTGGGGCCTGCCACCCACCGTGTAGCCTGTGATTCATTTTCAGAGCCCCCAGTGCTCATCCTCTGAGATGCTTTTTTCTTTCACAGTTTTCAGCATCACTGAAATGAACCCTCACATGGCAGCTGTTCTTTTTAAAAACAAAAGCTCTTTGATAGATGTTTGAGGCTGTAGCTCCCAGGACCCTGTGGAATTGGATGTTCTCTCCCTGCCACAGCCCTTGTCAATGATATTTCGCAGAGACCCTGGGAGCACCTGCTCGAGAATCAGGGACATACCACTAAATGCAAGTTCCCAGGCCCTGGCGGCAGTGGGAGGACCTGGCAAACTGCACTCTTGCTGAGTCCCCAGGGTGGTGGGGGAAGAATGAGAAACACATGAGCAGAGAAATGGGGAGGTGACAGACACTGCCCGCACTCAGACTCCGGCAAGCATGGCTCAGAGAGCGGACTCAATGCCATCCCTGCAGGGCCGTCCTGGGCACCAGTGGCACTCACAGCAGCAAGGCAGGCACCAGCAACCCACCTCAGGGGCACTCAGGCAACATCTACTTTAGAGCAGACAGGGTCCGTGAACTACAGCCGAGGGCTGCTTCCAAGCCACCCTGCTCTTGTAAATAAAGTTTTATGGGAACACACCCACGTTAGTGTCCATGGAGTGGCCGTGACAGAGATGTCCAGCCAGACAGACCAGCTGACCCGCCAAGTCCAGCATGATTAGTGTCAGGACCTCTGCCGAAGATGCTGGCTGACCCTGGCCAGACCCCAGTTCCTAATGCCCACCACACAGGGACGGGGGCCAGTGGCGGGCCCTGATCAGGTCAGAGCTGGCTCTGCTTTCTCTTTTGTCCGAGTGACTGGGGAGTCATGCGGGGTCCTGGTGGGGTGCCAGCCTCCCTTCTTGCCAATGGGAAATGTAGGCACCCACTCACAGTGCTGCTGAAGGAGGGGGCCCGGGACTCTCTAGAAACTTTGCTGAAGGGCCTGGGCACCCTCGAAGGCTACATTTCATATGGGACGTGCCACCTGCCATGGCTCAGCTCCAGCTTTCTGTGAGTGGCGAGATAGAATACAGGGAGACCACTGGCCATGGGCCTGCGACAGGGTGGGATGAGATGGCAGACTCGGGCCTCCAAAGCCAGCATCACCACCCAGCATTGATGACAAAGACTGCATGTCTGCCATGAGCATCCTGCTGCTGGTGCACACACCGCATTGGTCTCTCCATACAAACGTGCCTAGAGGCGATGTTGGAGGGTGGAGACCAGGAGAGGCAGGAGTCAGACATCTGGTGCCACCAGGAAGGCCCCTCTCAGAGGACTGGGCTGTGCGTGGTGCCCACTGTGGGAGGCCACCCTGGCGTTGGCACCCAGTGCCATCAGTCTGTGTAGTCGGGTGGGGCTCAGTGAGCACCTCCTGTGTGCCAGGCACAATGATGCACAATGTGTGCACACCAGGCCCAGGTGCAGGTGGCTGCGAGACGGGCAACACATCAAGGCAGACACCGTGAGGCAGTGGCCAGTGCTGTGGGTTTTAGGGGCATTGCTCCAGCCACTACGGCATAGCAGGTAGTGATTGCCACACTGGCCAAGTTTTAGACCATTTATTCCAGGGACCCCAGAAGCAAAAATCCTGGCTGCACCTCCCAGTGACTCCCACAGCCATTGAGCAGAGACACTCAGGGACCTGGTGACAGGAGGTTTCTGTGCTGGAGAATGAGCCCAGAAGCCCTCTCAGCCTCGGAACAGTGTGGCCAGTGGTGGGCAGGTCAGGAGGGGTTTCAGACAGAGCCTGTCCCTCCAGATGGTCAGGGGAGGGCCACTCCCCACAGAAGTACATGTTGGGACCATGTGGGCACAGAAGGTTTGGGGGTGGGTGGGGCAGGTACCAGCCTGGCCTGTGGGAGACCGTGGTGCAGATGCCAACCGCCCCCCGTGACATCCGACCACCTGACACCACCTAGAGAATGGCCGTGAGCGGAAGGGCCCGCCCAGAAGCAAGCAGGGCCTTGGGGCAGAAGTCTTGGGCTCAGACCCCACAGTCACTGCCGGTGGCCTCGGGCTCCGGCTTCTGTGCTCTGTAGACGTAGTTTTCTGTTCTGGAAAATGATATTTTTATGTGATTGTGAGGACTGAGAGCTAAATGTAAACATCTGGAAACTACAAAACAAGCATGAAATGATGTTTTTATTCTTAGAACAGAAAGTCCCCGCGCCCGTGGCCCTGGTGACCGATGAGGATGAGGTTCCGCGGGGCCTCTCCGGCTGCCCAGCTCTGCCTGGGGAAGGTGGGGCCAGAGTGGCTGTGTTCCCAGCGTGGTCATTCCCCTGCGTCGCCAGCGGGCCTCGGCTCCAATCAGGGGGCCTAAGCCAAGTGACAAGCAGCCGCACAACAGCCATCCCGGCCGGGGCGTGGACTTTGCTCCAGCAGCCTGTCCCAGTGAGGACAGGCACACAGTACTCGGCCACACCATGGGGCGCCCACTGCACCTCGTCCTGCTCAGTGCCTTCCTGGCCAGCCTCCTGCTGCCCGGGGAAAGTCGTAAGTGCCCCCGGCCCTTCAGGCCCAAAGGCAGCCCTGGGGAGCAGGGAGGGGCGGCAGTTGGGGAAACCCTCTCATCTCCGCAGCCTGGATGGTGGGTGTCTTGGCCTCTGTCAGAGGCTGGCCTCAGATGGCTGGGCTTGGCCTTTCCAGCCAAGGGCGTCGTCAAGGCCAGCTGTGGCTCCCTGTGGCTGAGAGTCAGACGGGAGGATCAGAGGTCACAGAGACAAAAACACAAGGACGGAGTCAGCGAGAGAGAGAGAGGGAGAGGGAGGGAGAAACGGAGACATAGTGAGATGGGAGGCCAAAAGGCAAAGACAGAGATAGACAGGGAGACAAAGACAGAGGGAGAGGTGGGAGCAGGCAAAGACAGGACAGTTGGCCATCTGCCACCACAGGGAGGCACAGGACGAGGGGCACAGCAGAGGAGCTCCCAGGGAAGAGGAGGCTGAGCCAAACCAGTGCCACCACCCTTGGACTGGCTCCGCCTGGGAGGGGCTGCCTAATGCACAGCTGGACAGGTGGGGGCAGCAGGGCTGTCCAGGACCCCCAGGCCTCTCCAAAAGCAGAGGCCCAGAAAGGGCAGAAGCCAGGCAAGGCTGGGGGCAGCGGAGGAAGAGGATGCCCCTCTGGTGGGGACACGAGAGACAGGGACCCTAGACTTGTTTGCATCCTGGATAAAGTGGACAGGCAGGGGCACCAAGGGGACCCAGGCCTGGGAAGGGAGTGTGTGAGGGAGAGATGGGGCAGGGAGAACCTCGTGGGGTGGAAAGGGGAGACCCCCGGGAAGGCTGAATGGATCCTCAGTGCATCGCTGACCTAAACGGCCCCTTCTCCTGGTGGCCTGGAGTTCCAGTCACATCCCCCGGGGGTCTTCTCCATCCCACCCTCAGCCCCCTGCCCTCCCTAGCCTCTGTCCCCTGAGCCACGTCTTCCCGTCTCCCACACAGAACGGAACTCTTCATGGGGTACTGTGTGGCTCTGTCTCGCCCAGCCTTCTCCCCGCCCCTCAGGCCACACCGCCCCATGCAGGAGCCCACCATGATGCGTGTGGTGGGATGAGATCAGCGCAGGTGCAACAAGGCCCTGGAAGGGCCCATGCCGTCATCGTCGACAGCAAAGCCACTCTGCAGACAGACAGATGCTTCATTGCATTGGTAGAAAATTCTGCAACCAGAATGCTCATGGCTCCTGAGACCCTAAGCCCAGCCCGAGGCTCTGGAAGCCACTCTGGCTTCTTGGGAGTGGAGGTTGGCAGGACTCCTCTTCCTGGGAAGAAGCAGAGGGTGGAGATGAGAGGACAGGCCAGGAGCCCACCCAGGCCCACAGGAGGAAACTAGGGCAGTCACGCGGGGTCCTGGTGGAGCGCCAGCCTCCCTTCCTGCCAATGGGAAATGCAGGCGCCCACCTCACGGACCTCTGGGTCCACAGGGTCTTGACACCCTTAGCTGTGTGATGCAGAACTGACCCATGACCATGGCCTGTGGTGTCCCCGGGGGCCGGCCTGGACCCTGGGTGGACGTGGTCAGCCCCAGAGAGCCAGGGCCAGGCCGTCTCCCTCCCCTCCTCCGCCTCAGAGGCCTCGGCAGCTGCACGGTGGGGTGGGTGGGGCTGAATGCAGGTCCCAGAAGGTCCCGCCCAGGACCCTGCTGTGCACACTTTTGATTTTGATAAAATCGGAATGCGCACAGCATCTGCAGTTCAGCCTTTAAATGAACTCGGCTGTCCTGCCTGTCACGGAAGCTCTTCTGGGACAGTGGGACCTCAGCACTGCTTTGCTGGTACTGCTATAAGAAAAGACCACGGACCAAGTAGCTTAAAGCAACAGAAATGTTTCTCCCACAGCTCTGGAGGCTGGAAGTTCAAAATCAAGGTGTCAGTGGTGCTGGTTCCTCCAGAGGCTGGGGGAGAGTCTGCTCCGAGCCTGTCTCCCAGCCTCGGGGTGCCAGTGGCTTCAGAGTCCGTGGCTTGTGGGAGCATTGCTCCCATCGCTGCCTCCATCATCGAGTGGGGTTCTCACCATGGCTGTTTTTCTGTCTTCTTTTCTCTCAGAAGGACACCAGTCATTGGATTTAGGGCTCACCCTATCCCATAAGATGTCTTCCTAACTAAATACATCACAAAAGTTCTATTTCCAATTGAGGTCACGTTCTGAGGTTCTGGGAAAGACATGAATTTGCAGGGATGTTATTCAGCCCTGTCCTGCCACCTGTGAGTGTTTTCTGCAATCCAATTTTTTATGTTAATAAAATCAGAATATGCAGAGCACCTGCAGTGCCAGCCTTTAAACCACCGCTGTTGCACTGGCAATCATTAAAGCTACGTGGCTTCAGTTTCAGTCTTTACATTCAGCAAGTTTAAGTCCCTTCTTCATGAGTTTGGACTTAGTGACTGAAAATTTTGCTTGCTGATAAAACTTGCTCAAATGCAGTTGCTGACTGTGGAATTCACTGATGTTGCCAAAACCACAAACACAACCGTGTGCTCAAGGACTGCAATGCTCCCCACAGCTTCTGAAGAAACAAACCCACACAACAAACGTCTACCAATCTGGATGCTCCATATCAGAGCTCTGGAGTGTTCCATTAATTTCTGGAGACAAGTATCTAAAAACCTTGCCACGTTTTCATTTCGTTTTGCCAATCCCATTTTATTCACATCAGAAAGTGTGGCCACGTGGCCGAGGCCTGGCCTGCTCAGTCTGAATGAAGCACTGATGCGACTCAGCCACAGCAGAAGCGCCCAGGTTCAGTCTAGAGGGCCGAGCCAGGTGTGCAGTCTTTCCTTCATTCCCTCAACACATATTGATTAAGTTCCGGCCGCGCTAGGTACGGGGAAACAGCTGGGACCAAACGCGCCACGTCTTTTTCCAGCGGAGGGAAGGATGAGCCTGTCAGCACATAATGTCAGAGAGGGGTTCGGCGCTAGAAGACAAATAGCACAGTGTTAAGGTGATGGAAGAGACACGAGGTGGGGCAATGTCAGAGGGCGTGGTCAGGAAGGATCTCGGCGGGGGGGAGCTGGGGTTTGAGCCACGTGGGTATCTCTGGAAAGAATGTTCTAGACAGGGAGGTGACCGGTGCAAAAGTCCTGGGGTGTGAGTGTTGGGCTCAGGGTCAGCACAGAGCCCAGTGTGGCAGAGAGAGATGAATGAGGGCAGGGTTGAAGGTGGTGCGGCCTGGGAGGCCTGGCCATGGGAAGACCCTGGACTCTGTTCCAAGACCCCTAGAGGCAGATTCTGGGTGGTCCTTGACTTCCTTGCATCACCCTTTCCACCCCGTACCTGCCACCTATATCCTCCTCCCCACACAGTCCAGCTCAACCTTATAGGCAGTGTCCTACCCCATGAGCTGGGGAGAGCTGAGCAGGTTTCAGGGAGATGGGAAAAGGCGGGAATCAGACAACGGCCGCAAAGGAAAGGTGCATTCTTAGTGGTCAGTCAGCCTGGGGATACTCAGGGGTGGATGCCAAGGGGAACAGAGCTGTGGCTGGTGTTGCAGAACAGCGAGTTCCTCTAAGAGGTCAGAGGAGGCGCGAGCGACTGACCAGAGACAGTAAGCGCGTCAGGCCCTGGTTGAGTGGGGACCCAGTCTTCTGGCAAGTCTGTGAACCGTCACTGTGGCTCTAGGGCAGCAGAGAGAAAACCAGGTGTATGTCAATCTGGCCACAAGGAAGGAGACCAAGGGGAAGAGAGAAGGGACCAAGAGAGGTGTTCACGTGGAAATGTGTTAGAACACTGAGACCCCAACTGGAGCCCAGGAGGTCTGCAAGTCCCAATTTGGGAAACACTAAGCCAGGCTTGGATAACTTGTCTGAGGCTGCATCCCAACACGAGAGCCAGGGGCCCCAAAGGAGATGGGCATTCCCTGCCTGCCAGCTTCCTTAGTGCCTTTTGTGGAGTGGAGGTGACATGAGGCTGCAGGTTGCAGGGAGCCAGGTGTGCAGACTTGCAGGAGCCATGTGTGGGCTGCATTTCAGAGCAAGTGCGTGGGAGTGGAGCAGACACTCAGAGTAATGCGGCAGGGTCAACAAATAATAAATCTAAGCCTAGCGCTGGTGGGACAATGTCAGTGTCACTAAAATAAGTGGGGAATTTGGAAGGTAAAGTAACTGGAGGTAGGAATGAAGCCAAGATTTACTGAGCACCTTCTGTATACCAAACAACTCAACACTAGGAGTTTACACAATCTTTAAAACAACTCTAAGAGTAGGTATTATAATTCCCATCTACCAATAATAAGTGATTAAGATGTTTCTGAAACTGAAGATTGTCTTGTTTTAAATGTTGGACATGGAGAGTTTGGAGTTCTGAGATGAGGGAAGGCATCTGTCATAGAGTTGAAAACATGGAACTCAGGACAAAAGTCAGTGCTAGAGAGATCAATTGGAAGAGTCATCTTTATTGTAGTGAGACACTGAATTTTTCAGTGGAAAAAAGTACAGAAAAAGACTACAGAGGGCCAAGAAAAGAAACTGAGGCTATCACAATGAAAAGAGGAGGAGGAGTGGGTGAGAGACAGAGGAGACACAGGCAGAGAGATGGGGACAGCACAGCCCACAGACATACACCCTGCGAGGGACACAGACTCTTGGATCCAGGGCATTTTAACCAGCAGATCAAGACTCATTTGCCAGTCATGAAATCAACTCAGTATTAAAATTAAAAAAAAAAAAAAAAAAGAGTAGAATCAAATAGAACACTTTGTACTAAGTACTGTTTTTTAGGAAATACTAATAAGTACTATTTCTTGAAAGTTGGCAAGTATGTGCGTCCTGGCACTTTATAAATTATACTTTTATAGTTTGTAATCGAAACAGCATCACCAATCCCCACATAACAAAGAGCAGAGACCTTAAAGATGAGTGGGGCCAGGCTGAAGGGGCACAGTTTGAGCCAAAGCACAGAGCAAAGTGGGCTGAAAGCACCCTGGAGAGGGAGAATTCAAGGAAGGGGGCTTGGGTGGCCAGCCTGAGCCGGCGTGAGCATGTGAGGAGGCTGGTGAGCTGATTGGATGGGCTGTGTCTACTTCTCCAGAGAAGGGGGCATGGGTCTAGAGCAGGTGCCTCATGTTGTACCTCATAGAGAACTGGGTGGGGGAGGGAGATGGGCATTTCCCTCCACAGTCCCCAAAGTGCCTGAGGAAAGTGTTGACGAAGAAGCCAAACTCTGTAAAATATTTGAACAGATTTATTCTGAGCCAAATGTGAGGACCAAGACCCATGACACAGCCTTGGGAGGTCCTGAGAACGTGTGTCCAAGGTGGTCGGGTCACAGCTTGATTTTATGTATTTTAGGGGGACAGAAGTTACATGCACACGCCAGTCAATAAGCATAAGGTATACACTGGTTCGTTCTAGAAAAGGGGAAGGTGGGGGCTTCCAGGTCCTAGGTGGCTTCAAAGATATTCTGATTGGCAATCAGTTGAGTTATTATCAGCTGGGCACGGTGGCTCACGCCTGTAATCCCAGCACTTTGGGAGGCCGAGGCAGGCGGATCACGAGGTCAGGAGATCGAGACCATTCTGGCTAACACAGTGAAACCCCGTCTCTACTAAAAATACAAAAAAAAAAAATTAGCCCAGCCAGGTGGTGGGCACCTGTAGTCCCAGCTACTCGGGAGGCTGAGGCAGGAGAATGGCGTGAACCTGGGAGGCAGAGTTGCAGTGAGCCAAGATCGTGCCACTGCACTCCAGCCTGGGTGACAGAGCAAGACTGTCCAAAAAAAGAAAAAAGAAAGTTATTATCTAAAGACCTGGAATAAACAGAAAGGAGTATCTGGGTTAAGATAAGAGGTAAAGACCAAGGTTCTTGTCATGTAGATGAAGACTCACAGGTGGCCACCCTTAGAGGCAACAGATGGCAGCTGTTTCCTCTTGGACCTTTAAAAGGTGCTACACTCATGGCCAGGCACTGTGGCTCATCCTGTAATCCCAGCACTTTGGGAGGCTGAGGCGGGTAGATCACTTAAGGTCAGGAGTTCAAGACCAGCCTGGCCAACATGGTGAAACTCCATCTCTACTAAAAATACAAGGAGGCTGAGACAGGAGAATCTCCTCCTGAGGCAAGACAATGGCTTGAACCTGGGAGGCAGAGGTTGCAGTGAGCTGAGATTGTGCCACTGCACTCCAGCCTGGGTGACAGAGCAAAACACCATCTTAAAGAGGGGGAAAAAAAAAAAGGTGCTAGACTCTCAGCTCAGAAAAAGACCTGGAAAGGTAAGGGGGTTCTCTACAGAATGTGGATTTCCCTGAAACAGCTTTGCAGGGCCATTTCAAAATATGTCAAAGAAATACAATTTGGAGTAAAATCATTTGTTTTAGGGACTGCTATATGTCATGTGATCCTATACTAGCGAAATCAGGTTGGAAACTGGTATCTTATTGCTACAAAGAATCTGGTCAGCCTTAAGGTCTCTTAATGTGAATGCTGGTCAGCTGTGCCTGAATTCCAACGGGAGAAAGAAATAATGAGGCAGGTGGGACCCACTTCCCCTCGTGGCCTCAACTAGTCTTTCAGGTTCCTATGGAATTCCCTTGGCTGAGAGGAGCGGTCCACTCAGTGAGTTGGGGGCTTAGAATTTTATTTTTGGTTTACAAGAGAGTGATTCGCCTTTTGTGATGTGGGTGTGGCAAGGGGCATCGCAGTCCGGGAGCATGGGTGAGGGGGAGCCCAGGTGAGGAGTCTGGGTGAAAAGGAGCCCAGGTGAGGGGTAGCCCAGGTGAGGAGGAGCCCGGGTGAGGGTGAGCCCAGGTTAGGGGGAGTCTGGGTGAAAGGGAGCCTGGGTGAGGGGGAATCTGGGTGAGCGGGAGCCCGGGTGAGGGGGAGCCCAGGTGAGGGGGAATCTGGGTGAAAGGTAGCCCGGGTGAGGGGGAGCCCGGGTGAGGGGGAGTCTGAGGAGGAGCCCGGGTGAGGGGGAGCCCAGGTGAGGAGGAGCCCGGGTGAGGGGGAGTCTGAGGGGGAGCCCGGGTGAGGGGGAGTCTGGGTGAGGGGGAATCTGGGTGAGGGGGAGCCCGGGTGAGGGGGAGCCCAGGTGAGGGGGAATCTGGGTGAAAGGTAGCCGGGGTGAGGGGGAGTCTGAGGAGGAGCCCGGGTGAGGGGGAGCCCAGGTGAGGAGGAGCCCGGGTGAGGGGGAGCCCGGGTGAGGGGGAGCCTGGGTGAGGGGGAGTCTGGGTGAAAAGGAGCCCGGGTGAGGGGTAGCCCAGGTGAGGGGAGCCCGGGTGAGGGGGAGTCTGGGTGAAAGGAGCCCAGGTGAGGGGGAGCCCAGGTGAGGGGAGTCTGGGTGAAAAGGAGCCCAGGTGAGGGGTAGCCCAGGTGAGGGGAGCCTGGGTGAGGGGGAGCCCGGGTGAGGGGAGTCCAGGTGAGGGGGAGTCTGGGTGAGGGGGAGTCTGGGTGAAAGGAGCCCAGGTGAGGGGGAGCCCGGGTGAGGGGGAGTCTGGGTGAGGGGGAGTCTGGGTGAAAGGAGCCCAGGTGAGGGCGAGTCTGGGTGAAAGGATCCCAGGTGAGGGGAGTCTGGGTGAGGAGGAGCCCAGGTGAAGGGAGTCTGGGTGAGGGGGAGCCCAGGTGAAGGGAGTCTGGGTGAGGGGGAGCCCAGGTGAGGGGGAATCTGGGTGAAAGGGAGCCGGGGTGAGGGGGAGCCCAGGTGAGGGGAGTCTGGGTGAGGGGGAGCCCAGGTGAGGGGGAATCTGGGTGAAAGGGAGCCGGGGTGAGGGGGAGCCCAGGTGAGGGGGAATCTGGGTGAAAGGGAGCCGGGGTGAGGGGGAGCCCAGGTGAGGGGAATCTGGGTGAAGGGGAACCTGGGTGAGGACGACCGGAGTTTTTAACCCTGTCCTTCCTGCCTTCCAGTGTTCATCCGCAGGGAGCAGGCCAACAACGTCCTGGCGAGGGTCAGGAGGGCCAATTCCTTTTTTGAAGAGATGAAGAAAGGAAACCTTGAAAGAGAGTGCATGGAAGAGACCTGCTCATACGAAGAGGCCCGCGAGGTCTTCGAGGACAGCGACAAGACGGTAAGAGCTGGGGCTGGGCTATAGGGAAGGAGCTCAGACCAGAGCCCCTCGCTGGCCGGAGCTCCAGGGGGCGGCCTGGAGGAAGGGGCAGCGCGTGGACGCTTTCCAGGGCGGGGTCCAGCGAATCGAGGCCTCGGCCGAGTCCTGTCCACAGGCACATCAGTGCCGCCCCCGCGCTGACTCCTTCCCAGCGAGGACTCAGCAGGGAGGGATGTGCTCAAGTCCCTTGAGGGTCACAGGGCTTCTGCCAGAGTTAAGTCCATTTAATAATAAAATGTTAACCTAAAAACCAATAGTCATGGCCTCGGCCAGTGCCTCGCCGAGTTGCAGTGAGTTGAGATCGTGCCCTCCCACGCCCTCAGCCAGCCTCCGGCCTTGCCCTCCCTAGTTACTGAGAGCCACAGCTTAGAGCGCCAGCGCGCAGGCGCACAACTGACGCCAGGCCACGAACCCAGCACTGCGCCTGCGCAGCAGGAGGACTAGCACTGAGGCTGGGCCGCGAACCCAGCACTGCGCCTGCGTAGCAGGAGGACTAGCACTGAGGCTGGGCCGCGAACCCAGCACTGCGCCTGCGCAGCAGGAGGACTAGCAAACCCAGCACTGCGCCTGCGCAGCAGGAGGAGCGCGCTGACCCCCCCCCAGGCAACGATTGCGCAGCCGCAGCAGCTCCGCGCGGATGGCGCCAGCCTCCTCTCCCCTGACGAGGCGGGGCTGTGGTCGAACCTGGAAATGGCTGAGGGGTCTCGAATTCCTCACCCCAGGCCTCAGGAAAGGTGCCTGCAGGACAGGGCTCCGAAGCGGAAGTGGGCGGCGGTGATCCCCAACTGACAAGAATGAGCTGAAGAGAAGAAAGTAGCCGCAAGGGGGCCAAGCCGGAGCTCAGTGAGCAACAGCTAGGCCAGCCGCGGCTGGTGCCGTCAGCCACACCACTGACTATGGACTCGAATGGAAACTCGGAGTCCCCTTACAGGTTCCCCCAGCGCAGGCCACCGCCGAAGGTTACTGGGGAAGGCCCCTGCAGCTTCCATGTGGACATCACTCACTTGCTTCATCCAGGAGTGCAGTCGCCTGCAGCCTGGGGCCACCTGACTGATGTCACCCTGAAGATCCATGCCAAAAGAGCTGGGGAAAGTTCACCTTCTGGTGACCCCCACGGACCAGGGTGAAGTTGCAAGTTATGGCCAGGTCTAGGAATTATAAGTCAATAAATAAACTGCCTCAGGGAGACATACTCAGAGTCCAGGAAAATCTGGGAAACAGCAAGAAGGGTGAGCTCAGCATCAGCCCTTGCAAAATTGCACGGCTGTCTCCTGGCTCACAGGTTGCCCCATCCTTACTTTAGCCTCAAAGAAAAGGAGACCCTATATTATTTGAGTACTTGGGCTTGATCCTGAGTGACTTTCTGAGAAAGCAGTGTATCATCTACCCTAAGATCACCACATATGTGAGAAGGTTTTTGGATGAGTTGAGATTTCTAGACATTGAAACCCTCATGATGAACGTCATTCCGGGGTAGCAGGGGCTAAGCCTTTCATCACCTGCCACAACAAGCTGGGCATTAACTTGTATTTGAGAATTGCTCCAGGGCTCTACCTTAAGATGCTGGTTAGTAGCACTGACTGGATTTATGCAGTTGGATGCCAGTTAAAGAATAAGAGAATGGGCCGGGCGCGGTGGCGCAAGCCTGTAATCCCAGCACTTTGGGAGGCCGAGACGGGCGGATCACGAGGTCAGGAGATCGAGACCATCCTGGCTAACTAACACGGTGAAACCCCGTCTCTACTAAAAAATACAAAAAACTAGCCGGGCGAGGTGGCGGCGTCTGTAGTCCCAGCTACTCGGGAGGCTGAGGCAGGAGAATGGCGTGAACCCGGGGGGCGGAGCTTGCAGTGAGCCGAGATCGCGCCACTGCACTCCAGCCTGGGCGACAGAGCTAGACTCCGTCTCCAAAAAAAAAAAAAAAAAAAAAAAAAAAGAATAAGAGAATGTATTTGATTTGCCACCCTACATGGTCTGTGCAGACTATCATGATCTCATTGAAATTCAAGAAAACATTATGTCAGGGATGAAGCACATCACAGGTGGTTACAAGGTCACCCACCATCCAGATGGCTCAGAAAACCAAACCTATGGGTTGACTTCTCCTCACCCTTCTGGAGAATCAGCGTGGTAGAAGAGCTTGAAAAAGTGCTGGGTGTGATGCTATCAGAAACTAACCTCTTTGGAACTGAAGAAACTCAAAAAATTCTTGGTGATGTCTATGTAACAAAAGCTTTTGAAAGTCTTCCACCTCAGAACACATCCAGGCTCCTTGATAAGCTTGTCAAGGAGTTCCTGAAAGTGACTTACATCAGTCCCACATTTATCTGTTATCACCTGCAGATAATGAGCTCTTTGACCAAATAGATCATTCTAAGAGGGTCTCACTGAGCACTTTGAGCTATTTGTCATGAAGATAGCTGAGTGTTTCCATTGCAGCAACAGCAGCAGCTGTTGACAAACAAGACAAGGCCAGTGAAGATGATGAGGCCACATTCATAGATGAAAGCTTCTGTACAACCCTGGAATATGGGCTTCTGCCCACAGCTAGTTGGAACATGACAATCAAATGTGTTACCATGTTTCTCACAGACTCCCACAACATCAAGGAAATATTTCTGCCTCCTGGCATGAAACTTGAAGACAAGAAAGAATGTAGCAACCACTAATAAAATGGAAACACAACATTGACACTTCTTTCTAGAAAATGTTAATTGTCTAAGTTGTGTGACTCAGATATCTTTGCATTTCTGCAAAAGATCAAGGTCTACTCTAATTCTTCAATTAAGAATTCCTTTTCATTCCTTGTTAGCAAATAAATGATTTTTCTCTAATAGAAAAAAATTAGAATTTTCAGAACTATTTTCAACTACTCCTTATATATACATGTATTTTTTCCCACTGGTAGAATTTTTCTTTAATTAAATAATGCTGATCCAAGTTTATGTTTCACTCAGCATCATTTCTCAGACACTCTTCTTTACTTCTATATAGCTACCTATAGCTAAGCTATATTTTATTGTATGATGCATTTACTCTCTCAGAGTTTGGCCATATAAGTTATTTCTTTTTTTTTTTTTTTTTTTTTTTAAAAGGAGTCTCGCTCTGTCGCCCAGGCTGGAGTGCAGTGGTGCGATCTCGGCTCACTGCAAGCTCTGCCTCCCGGGTTCACGCCATTCTTCTGCCTCAGCCTCCAGAGTAGTTGGGACTACAGGCACCCGCCACCACGCCTGGCTAGTTTTTTTGTATTTTTAGGAGAGACGGGGTTTCACCGTGGTCTCGATCTCCTGACCTTGTGATCCGCCCACCTCTGCCTCCCAAAGTGCTGGGATTACAGGCATGAGCCACTGCACCCGGCTAAGTTATTTCTACATATTGCTATTAGGAAAACACATATGCATGCATTTCTTCTAGATTATCACCTAAGAACGGCTTCTCCAGAGAGAGATGACTGAATTAAAGGTTATCAACAAGTTCCAATTCAAGATGAAGAAAGCACATTCCTCACTGCCTCTCCCACTGAGTGTAGCTCCAAAACATGGAGAGAATGCATGCAGCAGCTATTTGAGGACCCTAAAAAGTAAATCACAGTGTATTGAGGAATAATATTAGAATTAGATGTATGATATGATACAACTGACTGTGAGTTTATCACTTTTTCCTCCAGTCTTCCAGACATTGTTTGACCTGAATCTAACGGACATTTATAGGATTCTCAACAATAGCAAAGTATGCTTTCTTTCCACATATGGAAAATTCCTCAAGGTAGACTATATCCTGTGTCTTAAAGCATACCTCAATAAAAAGATTGAACTCACATAAAGTACATTTTCTGACCATAATGGAATTAAACTAAAAATTACTAACAGAAAACTGGAAACTTCCCTAAGTACTTGGAAATTAATCCACACATGTATAAATAATCTGTGAGTCAAAGAGAAAATTTTAAGGGAAGTAAAGTATTTTGAGCTGAACAAAAATGAATATGTAACATAAAATCTGTGGGATGCAGCTAAAAAAGCAGTGTTTCAAGGGAAATTTATAGCATTAAACGCTCATATGGGAAAAGAAAGAAGGTCTCAAATTGTTCTACTTTAATAAACTAGA
Organism: Chlorocebus sabaeus; assembly: GCF_047675955.1. Taxonomy (NCBI): domain Eukaryota; kingdom Metazoa; phylum Chordata; class Mammalia; order Primates; family Cercopithecidae; genus Chlorocebus; species Chlorocebus sabaeus. The sequence goes on from NC_132906.1 coordinate 94,568,660, forward strand.
AAAAAGAAAAAACCAAAAGGAAATTGAAAAAGCAGAAATCAAAGAAATTGAAAACAAAAATAATAGGCAAAATTAATAAGCTGATGAAACTCAAACAAAATTGACAGGAAAAAAAAACAAGAAAAAGGACTTATGTTGGAAATGGAAGAGAGGGGACATCACTACAGAAACTGCAGATGTTAAATGTATAATAAGAAAATACTTTGAACAATTCTGCACATATATATTTGGATGAGATTTGAACAACTTGGATGAAATGAAACTATTCTTCAACACCACAAGCCACCGAAACATACACAAGATGAAAGAGATAACTGCCAACTCAATTCTTAATTTAAAACCTTCTGAAAAAGTAATGTTCAGGTACAGATGGTTTCACTGGTAGAATTTTACCACACATTTCAAAAAGAACACCAACTCTATACAATTCTTCTAGAAAATAGAAGAGGGAACACTTCTTAGTTTGTTTTAGGCCAGCATTACCCTGATGTCAAAACCAGACAAATATTGAAAATGAAAACCACCCTATGTAACAATCTCTCATGAACCTAGACATGAAAATCCTCAACAAAATATTAGCAAACAGTGCAGCAATATATTTTTAAAATAATAATAATATACCATGACCAAGTGAGTTTATCTGGGGCACACATGCCTGGCTCAATATTTAAAAATAATTATGTAATATACCATATAAACAAAGGAGAACATCTACATAATCATGTCAATTGATGCAACAAAGAAATCTGGCAAAATTTAACATCCATTTATGATGGATTAAAAAACATATCAGCAGAATATGAATAGAAGGGAATTTTATCAACATAATAAAGTTTATCTACAAAGAATCTAGTTGATATTATACTTAAAGGTGAAAACTGAATGTTTTGTCCCTGAGACTGGGAATAACACAAGAATGTCCATTCCCAACACTCCTAATCCAACATTATACTGGAAGCCCTCGCTCTAAGGAAGACCTTCAATAAGTCAAGAAAAAGAAATAAAGTTATCACTATGTGAAGATGACATGATCATGCATATAGAAAATCCTAAAGAATGTGAAGGGGAAAAAAGCTTGTTTTAGTCCATTCTCATGCTGCTGTGAAGAGCTACCTGAGACTGGGTAATTTATAAAGGAAAAAAGATTTCATTGACTCACAGTTCTGCATGGTTAAGGAGACCTCAGTAAACTTACAATCATGGCAGAAAAGGAAGCAAATGCATTCTTCTTCACATGGCTATAGGAGGGAGAAGAATGAGAGCCAAGCAAAGGGGGAATCCTCTTTAAAAAAAAAAAAATCAGATCTCATGAGAACATACTATCATGAGAACAGCATGGGAGAACCGCCCTCATGATTCAGTCCCCTCCCGCTGGGCCCCTCCCACTACACATGGGGATTATGGGAACTATAATTCAAGATGAGATTTGGGTGGGGACACAGCCAAACCATATCAATGCTCCTAAAATTTACATATGAGTATAATAGGTCACAGAATACAAAGTCACACATATTTTAATATTTTTATGTAGTAGCAATGTACAGTTAGTTGTAAGCCAAAAATTTTTAAATGCCATTTACAATTGCTTCAAAGAAAATTATATACTTATATGTAAGGCTAATAAAACATATATAGGATCTTTATCCCAAAATCTACAAAATTCCAATGAACGTATTTAAACAGACCTAAATAAATAGAGACACATACAATGTTCATGGATTGAAAGACTCAACATATTAAGATATCAATTTCTGCCAATTTGATCTATAAATGCAATACACTGCCAATCAAAATTTAGCCAATAGAGGCAAGCTGATTATAAAATTTATATGGAAAGGTAAAGGAACTAGAATGGCTAAAACAATTTTCAAAAGGAAGAATAAAATTGGAGGAGTCACACTACCTGATTTTAAGACTTATTGTAAAGCTACATTAATTACAGAGGTATTAATGGGTGGTATTGGTAAAGGAATAGACACATAGCTCAGTAGAACAGAATAGTGAGTTCAGGTGTAAGAGACAGTGAAACCCCGTCTCTACTAAAAATACAAAAAATTAGCCAGGCATGGTGGCAGACGCCTGTAGTCCCAGCTACTCGGGTGGCTGAGGCAGGAGAATGGTGGGAACCCGGGGGGTGGAGGTTGCAGTGAGCCGAGATTGTGCCACTGCACTCCAACCTGGGCAACAGAGCAAGACTCTGTCTCAAAAAAAAAAAAAAAAAAAAAAAAAAAAAAAAAAAAAAGATCTCACCCTTAATACTATTACATTGTTGATTAAATTTTAACATATGTATGGGGGGCATGTTGAGACCATAGCAGTGTTGGAACAATTATATATTTATATGCAAAAAAGAACGTGACCTAAACTTCACAATTATACAAAAATTAACACAAAATAGATAATAGATCCAAAGATAAAATACAAAACTGTAAAACTTTTAGGACAAAATACAACAAAATTTATGACATGGAGCTAGGCAAAAATTCTTAGACATGACACCAAAAGAATGATTAATAAAAGAAAAACGTAATAAATTGGACTTTATCAAAATTTAAAACTTCTGCACTTCAAAAATAAACTGTTGTTAAGAGGATGAAAACACAAGCTACAAACTAAGAGAAAATGTTTGCAAATCACATATCCAACAAAGGAATCATATTCAGAATATATAAAGAAATCTTACAGCTTGAAAGAAGAAAATAAACACCCAGTTAAACAATGAACAAAAGACCTTAACAGCCACCTCACCAAAGAGGATATATGGATAGAAAATAAACATGTGAGAATATACTCAACATTATAAGCTATTACAGAAATGCAAATAAAAACCACAATGAAAATGACTACATACTTATAGAATAAAAAACACTGACCCATAACAGTGCTGGTTAAGATACGGAGAAAGCAGAACTTTGATACACTGCTTGTGGGAATGCAAAATGGCACGCCCACTTTGAAAAGGAGTTTGACAGTTTCTTATAAAGTTATATAAAGTTACCACATGACTCAGCAATCCCATTTCTGGGCATTTACCCTAGAGAAATGAAAACATATTTCCACATAAAATCCTGTATATCAATGTATATAGCAACTCTAGTCTTTTTTTTTTTTTAATTTTTATTTTTTGAGACGGAGTCTTCTTGTTGCCCAAGCTGGGGTGCAGTGGCATAGTCTCGGCTCACTACAACCTCTTCCTCTCAGGTTCAAGCGATTCTCCTGCCTGAGCCTCCCAAGCAGCTGGGATTACAGGTGTGTGCCACCATGCCAGGCTAATTCTTGTATTTTTAGTAGAGATGGGGTTTCACCATATTGGCCTGGCTGGTCTCGAACTCCTGACCTCAAATGATCCACCCACCTCAGCCTCCCAAAATGCTGGGATTACAGGTGTGAGGCACCACGCCTGGCCAGCAACTCTATTCCTAATTGCCAAAAGCTGGAAGTAAGATAAATGTCTTTTGCAGGGTGTAGCCATACAATATAATAGTTGTCAGCAAAAAGTAAACTATTGATACAACAATAACTTGGATGAACTTCCAAGGCTTTGTATTGAATGAAAAGCTAGTTTCACAAGGTCCTGTAATATACACTTTCATTTACATGACATTCTCAATAAGTCATTATCATTGTGATGAAGAGTAGACTAGTGGTGGGACAGGGCTTGCCAAGGGTTGACAGGTGGGGGAGATGGCATGGGGAATTTTTGGGGGAGGATGGGCCTGTTCTGCATCCTGATGATGCTGATGACTACACAAGTCTCTCCATGTGTTGAAATTCATAGACGTGTACACCAAAACATTGGTTTTACCATGTGAGAATTTTTAAAATAAAAAAGTAAAAAGATAGTGTATTTGCTTCCTAGGGCAACCATAACAAAGCACTACAAACACCTTAAAATAACAGGCAGTTATTGTTGCAGCTTTGGAGACAAGCCCGAAATTAAGGTGTCGGCAGTGTTCATTCCTTCTGGAGGGTCTGAGAGAGTCTCTGTCCCAGGTGCTCTGCTCACTTCCAGGGACACCCAGCAATCGTGGGCATCCTTGGGTTGCAGACGCATCGCTCCAGTCTCTGCTTTCATCTTTGCGTGGCCTTCTCTGTCTGTGCCTCTGTGTGACGTTTTCTGTCTAAGGACATTCTCCCTGATTTAGGGCCCACACTGAGCCAGCATGATCTCATCTACAGCCTTGGCCTAGTCACATCTGCAAAGACCCGATTTCCAATTAAGGTTATATTCTGAGGCTGCAGGCGGACCTGAATTAACAGGGAGGACACTATTCAACCACCTGTAGAGAGGTAAAAAACAGTGAGACTCTGGACGTTTTTTAGTGTAATCTAGGTTCTTGATGACCTGTTTTAAGCTACTCAGCAATGAGTATTTTTCAACTAACGTAATGACTGTTGACAAGCATGTGACCCTTGTCTGAATGTTTAGCTCAGGCATAGCAACTAAAAACCATCCATTGACCAGCTCAGGAGTAGCAAACAGAGCAAGCCATTTTTGGTGCAACCCATTTCTAGGTAATTAACTTGAAAATATTTTCTTTTTTTTTGAGACGGAGTCTCACTCTATCGCCCAGGCTGGAGTGCAGTGGCCAGATCGCAGCTCACTGCAAGCTCCGCCTCCCAGGTTCACGCCATTCTCCTGCCTCAGCCTCCCGAGTAGCTGGGACTACAGGCACCCACCTTGCCCGGCTAGTTTTTTGTATTTTTTAGTAGAGACGGCGTTTCACCGGGTTAGCCAGGATGGTCTCCATCTCCTGACCTCGTGATCCGCCCGTCTCGGCCTCCCAAAGTGCTAGGATTACAGGCTTGAGCCACCACGCCCGGCCGAAAATATTTTCAATATTCAACAAAGATGGGTCATTTAAGATGACTGAAGCCACATCTTCACAGACGCAGAAGATCTGAATAGCTTTCCTCTTTAGACTGCATAGTTCTTGAACAATTCATTCCTGAAAGTGATTTCTGTTGGGGAAAATATCCTATTCAGCTTGAGTCACTTAATTATGGTTGTTATTGGTATAAAATGTCTCTGTTTTCCCTAATATATTTTTAAATCTCTTTTTTCCTTGTAGAATGAATTCTGGAATAAATACAAAGGTCAGTATTTTTTCTGTTTTAATCTTAAGTGAGAGGGGTTCATTAGGACATGTGAATTTTGAACATATTTCCTGAATTTCCTTTCGGCTTTTGTTTAAATTTTACTCATTGAAGACTTTTTCCCTCGGGGTGTTTCCATAATAGTTATTGTAAAAGAGTTTTTATAGTAATTTTATACTAATCCTAGTTTTGTTATTGAATTAGAGATATATATTTAAATCAGTTCATTCTCATTTGAGGATACCAAATTCCATGATAACTTTTCTAAAAAACAAGTGTATTCGGTAAAAGAAAAAAAACAGAGTATGAAAGATTAGATTCCCGACTAAGGTAACCACCTTCATTTCATGTTTGACAGCATCTGAAATGGCATCAGTCATGACTACCTGGTAAGAGTATTCACATTTCTCAGAATGACAACTGGGCCTATCTCTAAATTAGATTATGTAAATCCTCCAAGAAATAGGAAGCCCCAGTGTGCCCTTCTCATTTTGCCCCAGGATCATTTGGAAAGAGGAACCCTAACCTCCTCTCCCATCAAGGCCCAGCCCAGAAATGAGCATCAGGCTTTCACCTTTCCTCCATCCTTCCAGCTGGTCCCTGTGGTCACCTCTGACTGTAAACACACTGCAAAACACTGGCAAAAAATCGAAAAGCCGGACCGGTGATCCACCTAGATAAAGGCATCACGGACACATGGCCACAAAAGGGAGTGGATCAAATAAAGTCCAAAGAGGAGGAGGAGTTTACAGAGAAATGGGAAGGCTTTTCCAGTTATCTGAACAGCAGTGCCAACGTTAGCACAGCAAAGCTGTTTCCACAATGCCGGAAACAGCTCGCAGACTCCAGTTTCGAAATCCTCTCTTTGCAGATGGTGACCAGTGTGAGACCAGTCCTTGCCAGAACGAGGGCAAATGTAGAGACGGCCTTGGGGAATACACCTGCACCTGTTTAGAAGGATTTGAAGGCAAAAACTGTGAATTGTGTAGGTTCCTCTGCTTGGTATACCTTCAGATCATACTCCCCTGAAGAGTAGCAGGTGGGACGGGGGAAGAAGTGAAAATGCCTAATGAAACAATCTTAAGTCATTTCTGATTTACAAAGTCTGGGCTCTATTACACTGTGCCACTATAGCAATAGAAAAAGAAAAGCCCCAATATGTCCCCCAAATGACTCGGTTTGGGGGTATGATGAGGGAGACACAGTCACTTCTCTGCTCCTCCAAGAGAGACTGTAGAACATGGAAGAAGTGTGTGATCCATTCATGTGTAAACAAGAGCAGACTCTGTTTTCCTTAGGGCCAAGTGCATTGCCCTGTTATTCCTGCTCCTGTTATTCCACTCCTGTGTAGTGATTCTAAATCACCTCTTATTTATGTGTGTGGATGCAGGTGTCAATATTTGTGAATATTTGTGATTGTCCAATTATAAAAACTTGATACATTTAATTAGTTCTACACGGAAAAATCACTAAGTGCTTTCTCTAATGTGGTGGTTAATTTTTAAAAAGTTAGGCTACTATTAGATCAATCTTCCCTCAGGAAAAAGATTTGCGTTTTTTTTTTTTTTTTTTTTTTTGAGACAGAGTCTGGCTCTGTCACCCAGGCTGGAGTGCAGTGGCCGGATCTCAGCTCACTGCAAGCTCCGCTGCCGGGTTCACGCCATTCTCCTGCCTCAGCCTCCCGAGTAGCTGGGACTACAGGCGCCGCCACTGTGCCCGGCTAGTTGTTTTTTTTTTTGTATTTTTTAGTAGAGACGGGGTTTCACCGTGTTCGCCAGGATGGTCTCGATCTCCTGACCTCGTGATCCGCCCACCTTGGCCTCCCAAAGTGCTGGGATTACAGGCTTGAGCCACCGCGCCCGGTGTTGCGTTTCTTTTAAAGTACTTAAACGATCATCTTTATACCATGTTCTTAGATTGGATTACTTTTGAATTTTCCCTGATGGGAATATTAATTATGCATCATTTCATTATAAGTCCAGAGTGCCTCCCTGGAACACCATTTGGTAACTTACGAGGCATAACCGTGCTCAGGCTCCCAGGGCTATTATGAACGTTTTCCAAGATTCCATGCACGTTGATCTTTGCACTGTGATTACTTTTTCATCAAAACCCACACAGAGCGATGTGGAGTCACCGTAATGTGAGTGCTACTGGGGCAGGGGGCGCCAGCAAGCCCGGAGGTGTGAGGGGCAGGTCCCTGGAGCCTGGCGTCTGCCAAGGAAGCCAGGCTCCACCAGGCACGGCACCACGAACTCCCTGTGACCTGCGAGGTTGCCCTTTGAGGCAAGTGTGCCTGTTGCTTGGCTCTGGCCCTTTGCTCAACCCAATGGCCGCTTTGTGGCTGACAGGCAAGTGGATGTGGCTGTCACCCTCGGGCCAGCCCAGCCTCCATTTCCCCAGCTGTCCCCAGAGTCAATGTGCCTCTCCTTTGCAGTCACACGGAAGCTCTGCAGCCTGGACAACGGAGACTGTGACCAGTTCTGCCACGAGGAGCAGAACTCAGTGGTGTGCTCCTGCGCCAGAGGGTACACCCTGGCCGACAACGGCAAGGCCTGCATTCCCACAGGTAGGAGGCACGTTGGGCCACAGCCACCAGCTGCCGCCGGGCCGGGCCAGGGAGGAAAAGCCCATGCTGGTGGGCATGTTCTGGGTGGGCCTGGCAGGTAACAGCGGCACCAACCGGACAGGACTGAGCCCTGGGCTCTGGGCCCAGGTGGTTCAAACATGAAGACCATGAGGTTTGGAAATAGACCCATTATTTCTGTAAGCCAGATGTGCTGTTTAACCTCAGCTTCCCCATCTGACAAATGGGACCAACACTATTGCCTGACTGCTTGGGTGATCCCTGGAGCACTCTGCACGATGCCTGGCCCACCACGGGCCCTCAGTCTGCGTTAGGACTGTGGGGGATCCAGTGCAAGGGTTCAAAGCACCAGGGCGGGCGAAGGGCAGAGCTGGCCCGAGGAACTGGAGCTAAGGTGTGGGGCTGGGGTGGGAGGCAGAGGACACTCAGGCTCTGAGCTCCTTTTACCAGGACCAGTGTTAACTGAACTTAGTTTTTCTTTTCCTTGATGAATGTGGACAATAAGTGGCCAGAGGGCAGTGAGCACAGGACAGGCTGGGGACTGGGCAGGGTGGGGACGAGCCTCCCTGTCCTCACCCTGTGGGCATCGCCTACGCTGGGCTTGCCTGGCTGCGGGCACTTCCGCACGGCCAGCACAGGTGGGGCCCCCGAAGGTGGGGCCTAGATGTCACAGCTGCACCTTGCACAGTGACCCCACTCCCACTCATAGCCAGCTCGACCCACAGCGTCGGCCTCACCCAGGGGCACATTCAAAGTGCAGAGTCCCAGGTCCGCCTTTTCAAGAGCCTGGTGACCCAGCTTACCTTCCAGCTTCAGGTGCGGCTCAGCCCCTAGACTGTGTCCTGCCCCCGGCTGCCATGACTGTCCCCTCCAGACACAGGTCACTCCTGAGTGTTCTGTCACTCCTTCTTTCATATCCTTCTTACTGAAAACAATTTACTTCCAAAGATGAGTGACGAAGAAAAGACCGGGTTCCAGATGTGTCCTTCAAGCACTGCCTCAATTCTGTGCCTCAAATCTCTCAGCAAGCGAAAGACACCGTGACTGACCTTGCTACTGGCAATGACATTCAAGCTTAAGCTGGTTAAAAAATATTTTAACTGAAGTCATTTCTTGACATACATGCGAATATTTTTTAATTCTAGAAATAATCACAAATCCATTTAAAACCAAGGGTGGGCCGGGCGCGGTGGCTCACGCCTATAATCCCAGCACTTTGGGAGGCCAAGGTGGGTGGATCACCTGAGGTCAGGAGTTCAAGACCAGCCTGGCCAACATGGTGAAACACTGTTGCTACAAAAAACACAAAAACTTAGCCGGGTGTGGTGGCACATGCCTGTAATCCCAGCTACTCAGGAGGCTGAGGCAGGAGAACTGCTTATACAAAAGGAAGCTTCCTAACATGTAGCATGGCCTCTGAAAACTTTTTTTCTTCAGTGTTTCATTAGGAAAAGTTTTCCAACACACAGCACACTGGAAAGAATTTCGCAGGGAGCCGCACACGCCCAGCACCTGGGTTCTCCCGTCGGCGTCCTCTGGCCAGATGCATTCATCCCATTTTGCCCAGCCCCTTTGGCTCTGTCCATCCATCAGGCTTTCTTGACTTCTTGGTGCATTTCCAGGCTAATCGCAGACGCCCACACTCCCCTCGCTGCCTGGGCTGCTGCCTGGGGCCCAGTGTTCACAGGCTGTCACGTGAGGGGAGGCCAACGCTCGGACGGCTGCACTCACCCGTGGACCCGACCCCTGCCGATGTGGCGCCTTGCCCCGCAGGCCCGCTGCCCCTCCGGGTGCCCCCGTGCTCTGCCTCCCAGCTCTCTGACTCTCCTCCACTAGGGTGAGCCGTGCAGGGTGTGGGGAGCCTCTCTCTGTGCTGAAGGCCCCGGCCGTCCTCTTTCTTTCAGGACCCTACCCCTGTGGGAAACAGACCCTGGAACGCAGGAAGAGGTCAGCGGCCCAGGCCACCAACAGCAGCGGGGAAGCCCCCGACAGCATCATATGGAAGCCGGATGACGCAGCCGACCTGGACGCCACCGAGAACCCCTTTGACCTGCTTGACTTCAACCAGACGCAGCCCGAGAGGGGCGACAACAACGTCATCAGGATCGTGGGCGGCCGGGAATGCAAGAATGGGGAGTGTCCCTGGCAGGTAACAGTGGGACGGTCCCTCGGGCCTGCTGGATGGACCACCTGTCTCGCTGTGCACCTCGGGGGGGCCGGCCCAACACTCGGAATAGCAATCCGGGAAGGCACCATTCCGCACTAGGACAGAGGGTCTCCGCCACCCGTCTACCTGCCTGTCGCCTCCCTCCGGGCAGCCAAGGAGGCTATGAGCTCCACAGGGAAGTGGCTGGGGCTGAGGGAGAGGCTGGGCCCGGGGAACGTCCACCTCACCCCCATCCCACTGGGCATTTCCGTGGCTACCCGTGGCATGCCCAGGATGATGCTGTCCTGTGAAACAGAAAAGAGGGAGAAGGCGCAGTCAGGCACTCAAGTGTCCTCAAACATCCCCTATACCAGGAGATAGGGCTAAGGCCAGGGAACAGCCCACAGCAGGGGCGTCAGCAGGCGAGAGGATGGCGCAGGGGTGGGCGAGGCCTAAAGCCAGGGAACAGCCCATGGCAGGGTGTCAGCAGGCGAGAGGATGGCGCAGGGGTGGACGAGGCCTAAAGCCAGGGAACAGCCCACGGCAGGGTATCAGCAGGCGAGAGGACGGCGCAGGGGTGGACGAGGCCTAAAGCCAGGGAACAGCCCACGGCAGGGTGTCAGCAGGCGAGAGGACGGCACAGGGGTGGACGAGGCCTAAAGCCAGGGAACAGCCCACGGCAGGGTGTCAGCAGGCGAGAGGATGGCGCGGGGGTGGGCAAGGTCTCCATCCGCTCTTCTGTTTGACGGGAGGCAGGAAGAGTTGGTGTCCTCGCTTCATGTCTAATTTTGGAAATTTTTTTAACCCAAACACTTAAATCCTATGGGGGCAGATAGTACCTCAGAGAAAAACATATCTACTTATTTTGAAAGGTAAAAAAGAAAATCACTCTTTGAGGTTTTTTTGTTAAGAGACAGTATCTTGCTCTGTTGCCTAGGCTATAGTGCAGTGTCGCAATAATCTCGGCTCACTGCAACCTCCACCTCCTGGGTTCAAGTGATTTTTGTGCCTCAGCCTCACAAGTAGCTGAAATCACAGGCACCCACCACCACGCCCGGCTAAGGTGTTGTTTTTTGTTTTTTGTTTTTATTTGAAATGGAGTCTCACTCTCGCCCAGACTGGAGTGCAGCGGCGCCATCTCGGCTCACTGCAACCTCCACCTCCCGGATTCATGTCATTCTCCTGCCTCAGCCTCCCAAAGTGCTAGGATTACAGGCGTGAGCCCCTATACCAGGTCCTAATCTTTGATTGTTGATTTAGACTAATGCTGCCACATTAAACAAATAAAACACAAGACTTTCAACTAAATTTCAATTCCACATAAACTAGAAATACTTTTAGTGTAAGTATGTTCCAAGTATTACATGAAGCATACATATGCTAAAAATTATTTGCTATTTATCTGATTCAAGTCAAACTGGGTGTATTCGTCAGTTTTCACACTGCTGATAAAGACATACCCGAGACTGGGTGATTTATAAAGAAAAAGAGGTTGAATGAACTCATAGTTCCATGTGCCTGGGGAGGCCTCACAATCACGGTGGAAGGCGCAAGGCATGTCTTACATGGGGGCAGCAAGGCAGAGAGTGAGAGAACAGGCAAAAGGGGTTTCCCCTTATAAAACCGTCAGTTCTCGTGAGACTTGTTCACTTCCACCAGAACAGCGTGGGGAAGCCGCCCCCACGATTCAGTTACCTCCCACTGGGTCCCTCCCACAACACATGGAAAATACGGGAGCTACAGTTCGAGACAAGATTTGGGTGGGGACACAGCCAAACGATGTCGCTGGGCATCCTGTATTTTCTCTGGCAACCCTCACTTGGACTTGAATTTTCAGTGCCCAAAACCAGAATGTTCTCTCCAACAAGCAAGAATCTCAGAGCTGCCAGCGCCCCCATGAATTCCCCCAGGCCTTCTTCCACCCCAGGCCTTCCTCCACCCCAGGCCTTCCTCCACCCCAGGCCATGTGGCTGGTGAGCCTCTGTCTAATTATAAAGAGCCAAGCGAGAGAGAGAGGGATGCACTGAGGCGGCTCTGCGACGCATGTTTGTTGAGGGCTTTCTGCGTGTCGGGCACTGAGCCAGGCGCTGGGTAGGTGGGATATGAAACCATGAAACCCCTCTCTGACCGACACACAGAAATCTAAACCTAGTTAGGGGGCTGAGACCCAAATCCTCCCAATCCCAGGCACTATGTGGTTAGGGCAAGAACCTCAATGCAGGAGACCCCACAGGATGAGCAGGAAAAGCCTCCTGTGTGGCTGAGGAGCTGGACTTGGAGCCCCAGGCTGGGTTTTGGAGGGGGTCCCAGGCTGGGGGACTGAGGCGGGGCGCTCTGGAGGGCTCACTGGAGGGGCCCTTGCCCAGTCTGTTGAGGTTTGTGATTCTTGTTTCTTGGTTCGAGTCTTGGCAAGTGGGCTCATCTGCATCTTTAGGAAGAACGGTTGGTGTTCATGTCTTAGGAAGCCTTTCCCTCATGTAAGCTGGATGATGAGTTGACAAATTATGCAAAAAAAGAGGCAAAAAGATGACCCCTTTTCTAGCCATGGATGTTTTAAGAAATCTTTTTAAGACTCGGTATTGTCAGTAGTTTCATTGGTTTGCACATGCGCCCAGCCACTATCACAGGACGGGAACCTCCCCGGAGAAAAGAAAACCAAAATATGCAAGTCCAGCTCCCCTGGGACAGCTGTGGCAGCCCTGTCAGTGCTCGCTCCCCTGGGACCATCCGCGTTCCAAGTCCTGGCAGGGAGGAGACCCTTCACAGGAGCTGTCACAGGGACCCCCAGGAAGTCACTGGGATGGAGGCGTCCATGCACCGTGGGGGATAGGCTCACACTGCTGAACCGTCAGGACCCCAGGCAGGCGCACCGGCGGAGGCAGATGTTTCTGCACAGACTGGCGTCTCCTGGTCCCGGCTAGAAATCCTGCCACAGAGACTCCCACAGGGAGCGTCTTTTCCAAAGCGCGGACAGATGTGTGTTTGAGACTTTGGAGAACACTCTGAGGGATTTGGTAGAAAGACGAGATGACTCCCTGTGTCAGTGAGTGTGTGGCACAGGCGGAGAAAACAGACAAGGAGCTGTCTTTGGGTGGACGACAGGAGACCGGAGAGGACAGCTTGGTATGGGTAGGGCTGGGCAGTGCCACCTGAAGGGCTGGCTTCTCAGTCAGGCAACCCCATCCACCTGGCCAGCCACACTGAGCCTGTCACGTCTGTCACAGGCCCTGCTCATCAACGAGGAAAACGAGGGGTTCTGTGGTGGCACCATTCTGAGCGAGTTCTACATCCTCACTGCAGCCCACTGTCTCTACCAAGCCAAGAGATTCAAGGTGAGGGTAGGTAAGTGACCAACAGCCCCCAGGGCCGTGGTGGGAGGCACAGTCACTGTCTGCTTTTCAGAGACCACTAGAGCTGATGGAATTTGTTGGGAACACTGGTTAAAATCCTGAAATCCTATTTGTGGGGGTTGGGGCGTTTCACAGAGGAAGATTAGGAAGCGGAGGAAGGGGAAGAGTGGGGAGGAGGACGGGGAGGGGGATGGGGAGGGGGAGGGGAAGCAGCCCAACCCTTCTCCCACTGGGTGTCCAGGTCTCGGGTCTCGGAGTCTGTGGGTCCCGGGTCTCTGGGTCTCTTTGTCCAGCTAATGTTTTATGTCTCAGTGTTTTTTATTGGGAGCCCTCCAGACCTCCCTCACTCTTTAACATACTCTGAGCACCAAGCACCTCTGTCTCTTCTATTTTTATTTGTAAGATTGTTTCATTAGCATCTGTCTTTGTCCACTAGAGCTGCTCAGTGCAAACCCAACACAAGCTACAAATGCAAAGCAATATATGTAAACTGGTATTTTTCTAACACTAAATGTTCTATTATACATTTTTAAATATAAAAAACAGGCTGGGCGCGGTGGCTCACGCCTGTAATCCCAGCACTTTGGGAGGCTGAGGCGGGTGGATCACCTGAAGTCAGGCGCTCGAGATCAGCCTGGCCAGCATGGTGAAACCCCATCTCTACTAAAAAATACAAAAATTAGCCGGGCGTGGTGGCACAGGCCTGTAATCCCAGCTACTCAGGAAGCTAAGGCAGAAGAACCATGAATCTGGGAGGCGGAGGTTGCAGTGAGCCGAGATTGTGCCACTGCACTCCAACCCGGTGACAGAGCAAAACTCTGTCTCACAAAAAATACATATATATATATGTATGTATGTATATAGGTGTATATATATATATGTATATATACACACATATATACAGATTTTCATAATCTATCTTATTTAACTCAACATGTTGAAAATATTTTTTCCACGTGTAATCATGTTAAAGGCGCAATAACACATTCTGCACATTTTCTTTCATGCTAAGTCTCTATTTTACGCTCATGGCACAACCATTTTACATTCTCGGCCGGCAGCCACACCGCACAGCCTGAGTCCGGGATGCCAAGCCTTTGGCCCTGGTACACCTCATTGGTGCCCACGACTGGCACGGAGGATGCACCTGCCCAAGGACACAGGAGTGGTGGCCGTCCAAAGAACCAAACGTGTGAGACATGACCAGTGGTTCCCTGGGTAGCAAGGCTGACGGTCATTTTTATTTGCTGCTTTGCATTTCCCTCTATTTTCCAAGTTTTCAAAAGTGACCACGTACCATTTTTAATTAAAAAAAAAAAAATCCTTAAAAAGCAACAGATGTGCGAAAGCATGTCCCCGGCTGAGCTGAGCACAGTCCCCCCCGTCTGTCCCAGGGGACCGGGACATGGAGAAGGAGGAGGGCGGCGAGGCGGTGCACGAGGTGGAGGTGATCATCAAGCACAACCGGTTCACAAAGGAGACCTATGACTTCGACATCGCCGTGCTCCGGCTCAAGAACCCCATCACCTTCCGCATGAACGTGGTGCCCGCCTGCCTCCCCGAGCGCGACTGGGCCGAGTCCACGCTGATGACGCAGAAGACGGGGATTGTGAGCGGCTTCGGGCGCACCCACGAGAAGGGCCGGCAGTCCACCAAGCTCAAGATGCTGGAGGTGCCCTACGTGGACCGCAACAGCTGCAAGCTCTCCAGCAGCTTCATCATCACCCAGAACATGTTCTGTGCCGGCTACCACGCCAAGCAGGAGGACGCCTGCCAGGGGGACAGCGGGGGCCCCCACGTCACCCGCTTCAAGGACACCTACTTCGTGACAGGCATCGTCAGCTGGGGAGAGGGCTGTGCGCGGAAGGGGAAGTACGGGATCTACACCAAGGTCACCGCCTTCCTCAAGTGGATCGACAGGTCCATGAAAACCAGGGGCTTGCCCAAGGCTGAGCGCCCTGCCCCAGAGGCCAGCACGTCCTCTCCATTAAAGTGAGATCCCACGCAAGGCCTGGTATGTCTCTCGATTGCTGCCTTGCTCTGGCTTCTCCCGCCGTTGGGGTGGGAAGGTGAAGTACGTCTGGAACCCCAGCTCCTGCCCTTCCCAGCTGGGCTGGGGATTCCTCCAGGGAATGTTCTAGTCTGTTCTAGATGGGCAGGATGGAGGCTCCAAGGATGATACTGTGCCGTGACTGCCATGGGCATTCCTTTCCCTGGAAAGCTTCCCGTGTCTGGGTCACACCCAGAGGCAGGTGGGAGCCTGTGCAGGCCCCGTGGGGTCGGGAGGGGCCCACACGCTGGCATGTCCTCCCCAAGACCTCCCACCTGGCCTGGTCTCTCTTGTTCCCCTTGGGAACTGGACACCTCCCCGGTGACTGCCTATGACTCACAGACTCCCAGTAGGGAAACGTCCAGAAAGCCTCTTGTTGGGGCGGACGTTTTGCATTGACCTAAACCACCAGGTGCTCTTCAACCGCATGGTGCCAGGCCCCACCCCAGCTTAGGCTTGCATGGTGGGGGTGCACGGACATCCCCGCCCCGGGTGGGTGACCTGCTCACCAGGCGGTGACCTACCTCGCACCGTGGGCCCCACCCTGGCCACCCTTAGAACCCCCTGGGGGCTTTAGCATGCCTGCATCCAGGCCACAGCCTGGCCCCTGAAATCAGTCTCTGGAGTGAAGCTGGCCAGGAGCTTCTGGAAGCTTCTGGAGCGCCTCAGGTGCTGAGTGGTGGTGGTGTGGTAGGAGGGGCTTCAGGGGGCTCCTCCTCCTCTCCTCGGGTCCAGATGTTGAGTCCTTACCCCGCTCCATCTGGCACTGTCCCTAGGCCTCAAGTTAAATGGCCATGAAAACCAAGTGAACCTTCAGTAAACAGAAAAGATTCCAGACAAGGCCTGCCATGTCTCCCAAACATCCCCTGCAATTTGCGTCTTGTGTAATGTCCCTAAGCAAAGTTCAACAGTTCTAGTACAAAAACTCCCCCAAAAAGTCATGAGCTGGGCAAAACCGTTCGTAAACAGATGTTGCAAAGTTAGGGAAAATCAAAGTGGACAGGTGTTCGACCTCCCAGAAACAGTCCGAGGAGGGGCCTGTCTCCCAAGGTGGGTGGGAGGGTGTTCCTGGCCTGCCCGCTCTGAGGCCTTCTCCGTGGAGGCAGCTGTCGGGCTCCTCGCCAGCCCTTGCTGGAGGAGAGGCTTCTACCTCGGAACTAGCGTGTAGTTGGGCTGCATTTCCTAGGCAGCAGCGTGGTCCCCACGGCCCCAGAGGTAAACCCTGGACTTGGATTCCCGTTTCTGGAAATCAAAGGTTGAGTGGGGTCCAGAGAGAACTCTGGGGAAAAATTTACAAGTGAAGCCCACCATCGCCGTCCCTGTCTGCACCCCTGGTACCTGCCACACTGGGTGCCCGGTGCCCGTGCCCGTCTCGGGATAGAAAGGAAACCGGAGGCTGCAGAGAGAAGGGCCTGGGGGTCGCAGCTCAGCATCTGCCGAAGCCCCATCCAGAAATAGGGTCTCGTCCAGGGAGGTGCGGGAGGAGAGGCCCCAGTCCTGGACGCATGCTCGGTGTTAACATCTCAGCTCTGTGGGCTCCTTCGCTGCTGTGGCGGGGATTTTCTCTCTGCCTGAACATCTCCTTCTTCATAAGTAAAGGCAAGTGGGTTAAACCCATGTCATCTCCATGTTAACTCAGAATGGGCTAGGCCTGGGCCAGGGGACACTCTATGACCTGAGACCCCCCAGAATTCCCTGAGGGAAGCCCAGCTCTGTTTCGGGAAATAACTGAAGTGGCTGCTTGTGTGAGGTGAGACCCTGAACACTGCACGCAGCAGGCGGTCACGGTGGGGAGCAAAGACGGGGGAAGTGATTCCCCCCGAGAGTGAGGGAGAGACAACCTGCAGCAAAGCCCCATCGCCTCCCCCAGTGACTCCTCCGCTGCCCCTGGGAGACACCTCAAATTCTCCAAACCTTGCTTCCCTCTGCCCTCCTAGAGCTTGGCCATTTCAGCACATGCACTGCCATCCTCCCAATCGCTCAGCCCAAACCTTGAAGCCATGCTGCCCGACCCAGTTCATCACGAATCCCATCAGCTTCCCCTTCGTGAAGCATCCAGACTGCAAACGTGCTTCCCGCTGCATGGCTGCACCCCCGCCCCGTCTGGGACTAGCCACCAGCCTCCCTTTTGACTTCTCTGGAATGTTCTGTTCTCCACACAGCAGCCACAGTGATCCCTTCAGAGCACAAATCTTTCCATGTCAATTCCTCTTCCCTCCAATATCTTCCCAACACAGTAGAAAGGAAACACCAGGTTCTTACCTCAGGCTTCAAGTGCTGATATGGTTTGGCTGTGTCCCCTCCCAAATCTTGTCTTGAACTGTAATTGCCATAATCCCCACGTGTCGAGGGAGGGACCCGGTGGGCGGTGATTGGATCATGGGGGTGGTTTCTGCCATGCTGTTCTTGGGACAGTGAGTCTCATGAGATTTGATGGTTTTATAAGCATCTGGCATTTCCGCTGCTTGCACTCGTTCTCTCTGCTGCCACCCTGTGAAGAGGTGCCTTCTGCCATAATTGTAAGTTTCCTGAGGCCTCCCCAGCCATGTGGAACTGGGAGTCAACTAAACCTCTTTTCTTAAATTACCCGATCTTGGGTATTTCTTCATAACAGTGTGAGAAGGGACTAATACAAAGGGCCTACATCTGAAAGCAGCAAACTACAATCCTAGGGCCAAATCTGGCCCCTTAATAGCTCTTATAAATAAAGCTTTATTGGCACAAAACCAAGTGTTCATTCAGGATTGCCTGTGCTGCCTCTGATACAATGGTGCTGAGCTGTAGTGACAGACACCATTTGGCCCTTCCCCCCTTTCTCCCTCCTCCCTCCCTCCCTTCCTTTTCTCCCCTTCCTTCCATCCTCCATCCTTCTCTCCCTCACTCCCTCCTTTTTCTTTCCCTCGTTCCTTCCTGTGTATTCCACGTACACTTAGAACATAAGCTGCATTGTGACTTTGTCCTGCCCACTGCTGTGTCCCCAGGCTGGGGCTGTGCCTGTCTCACCTCCAACTCACTACACACGGCATGGGTGTCACCTTCCACCTTGCACCTGCTGCCTTTACCCTCCATTCTCTGTCTCCCTAAATATCTCCCAGGGCCCTCTGAGCCTTCACTGTTCATTTCTCTGCCTGGCCTCAAACAGAAAACGTCAGGAGGGAAGCACACAGCTGCGCAGGTCATGCCCCAAGGCTCCTGCTGCCAGCACCTCCCCCAGCCTGGACTTTGGCTGTGTTTGCAGCCCTGTCCCAGTGCTGTGGGTGGGAATGGCAGGCTGCATCCCGCTGCTCCGGGGCCTGGTCCTGGTCCTCGCCCTCCAGCGTGCGGAGCCCTCAGGTAGGCGTCTGGCTTACCTGTCCGTCGTGCCTGTGCTGTGTCCTTGATTCAGTCCACGGTAGATTTGTAGATGACACTTTTCCCAGGAGCCGGAGGAGCCCTGAGTGCCCAGACTTGTCTTAATTCCCCTGAAAAAGCCGTTTAGGTCTTTATCATTTGGTGACAAGTATTTGGGACACGATGGTGTCACTTGGGGTCCTCCCAAGAGATGCCCAAATGGAAAGAAGCGTGTGTGCAGGCGATTCGGTGGGGAAAGGCCGGGGAGGGGAAAGGGGGGAAGAGTGGGGGCCCAGGCCTGGGCTGGGCATTGGACGGGGGGGAGGGGGTGGGGCAGGCCGAGCCCCGACTGCAATGTGGGCAGAGAGTGCTTTGGCCAGGCCGGCCGGGAGTGCTCAGTCTTGAGTCAGGAGACACAGCCAGGGAGCAGCCACCCTGCCCGCCTGCCACCCTTCTACCACCAGCCACTTTGCTGGAGGAACAGACACGGACTCCATCCTGACTCTGCCTGCACAGATGTCCAGGAAAGCTAGAAGTCAAACACCCAGCGTCGCTGTTGGCCCCATGGTCTCCCCCTGGCCCCATGGTCTCCCGCCTGAGAGGCTAAACCCCCGCCCCCACCGCCCTGCCCAGCACTTACCGTGGCCGGACTTAGCTGAGCCATCCCTGCTGTAACCCTCAGCACCGAGAGAAAGGGAGGGAGGATGTGAAGGGCCTGGGCTTTGACCCTCTGGGAGAGGGAGAGAACGTGATTTGGGGCCCTTGGGCAGGAAGAGCCTCTAGAGACCACAGCTGCAGGCCGACTGGTTTGCCTTCTCCTCCTGGAAATCGCAGGGCCTGCTGCAATGTATAAGTTTCTTCTCTTTGTGTTTTATCAAGATGTTAAATCCTGTGCACAGAGGCAGCACAGGAGCTGATGGCTCTTGGTCCCCAGTTCTCAGCATGGTGACCTTTGACCCCAGCTCGGCCTTCCTTCACACTCGGACCCAAAACTCAGTTGGAGCCCTCCCTCCTCCACTTTCCCGACTGAGGCCCGTGGCCTCTCTGCAGAACCTTAGTGTATCTGCACTGATCCCGGGGCTGGTTCACTCACCCAGAGGATGAAGTGCTTGCCTACCTCGGGGGAGGGAGTGGCGGGGTGGTCCTGAGGCCCTCGCAGGCGGAGGGGGCAGGCAGGGGCTGGCGGCTGGCTGGGGAGGAAGCCAGGCAGTTCTGGAAAGCAGGGCCCTCGGTGCTCCCAGTCACCGTCTTCTTGTCTTGTCTGTAGTATTTCTCCCGGCCTCCAAAGCAAACAACGTTCTCGTGAGGTGGAAGCGTGCGGGCTCCTATCTCCTGGAAGAACTCTTCGAGGGAAACTTGGAAAAAGAATGTTACGAAGAAATCTGTACCTATGAAGAAGCAAGAGAAGTGTTCGAAAATGAAGTAGTCACTGTATGTACCCCCCACCATGAACCACAGGCTTCCTCGTTATTTAGACTTCTGCTGACCCAGGGAGCATCATTTCTCAGCGATTCAGCTTAATTAATTAGCCTATTTACTTACCGATGAGGTTAACACAATCCCAGTTTTACAGATGAGGAAACAATTTACAGAAGTGACTTAACCCACCCACTGATCCACTCTTACCTACAGCAGGTGAGTGGGGCCGGAAGTCAGCTCAGACCCCACTGGACTTTCCTCAGGTCAGGCAAGGCCCACACACTGACCAGATAGTCCAACACACACACCACCCAGCTTGCGGTGACTTTCAGAGAACTTCATGCTTTTAACGGAGACCTTAAAAAAAAACTTGAAAACAGAAACGTCCTCTCTGGGATGCCACATACAAAGAAAATCATAATCCATGCTTGGGATTACATAAATGATTTGCTTCACATGTGACTGTGTGTATGCTCTACATAACACAAATAAGAATTTGCTATTTTATTTATTTTTTGTATTTTTTTGAGACAGAGTCTTGCTCTGTGGCCCAGGCTGGAGTGCAGTGGTGTGATCTTGGCTCACTGCAAGCTCCGCCTCCCGGGTTCAAGTGATTCTCCTGCCTCAGCCTCCCAAGTAGCTGGGACTACAGGTGCCTGCCACCACACCCGGCTAATTTTTTTTGTATTTTTAGTAGAGACGGGGTTTCACCATGTTGGCCAGGATGGTCTCAATCTCCTGACCTCATGATCCACCCACCTTGGCCTCCCAAAGTGCTGGGATTACAGGCGCGAGCCACCGCGCCCAGTCTAAAATTGATTCTAAATTAAATGTTGACCTGTTTCTCTAGTATAATTTTTAATGTTTTTAAAATTCTAGTTTCTTAAATACCTATCTATAAGACAACTCTTATGAAACAGACTGTTTTTAATACAACTCAGAGAAACCCTAAAGGCATGTGAAAAGTGTAAAAATTTTTCAAAGTATTTTGCCCTAAATTTCATTTTTCAAACTTCCTGGTACAGAAAATTGTTTTTCATTTACTACTTATGACATTATTCAAGTTGTTAGAAGTCTAAATATGATCTTGGGATATGCCATTTTTTATACATTTTCTTTCCAGGTTTCAAGTCTGAATAATTCTCCTAATTTTAGATACTCCTACTCCAAACTAAGCGTCCCCACTCCCCACACAGGTACCTATCTCTAAAATTCAACTTGGTTTATAAAAAGTGAAAAGGTGATGTGACTTCTATATCACATGCTTTTGTGGAGGGTGGCGTGGAGATTGGCCCTAGGAGGGAAGGGCCACATTAGGGGCTGTGTGTGGCGGGTTTGTGCCACGTCACAGACTCCGGCTTTCCTCAAATAGGTGGTGGTAAGCACATGTTGAGTAATTTATCTTACAGATACATCTAGTTACTACACATTTAACATAAACAAGCTGTAAAACAGGAAAACTGTGCATTGTTTCAAACACTATTGTCCTATTAGGTGAATAAAATCAACATTTTCTTACCTTCATCTACAGGAAAGAATATAGAAAAACAATGTCCCATTTGTAACACTTTTATGTTTTAATTCTAAAGGATGAATTCTGGAGACGATATAAGGGTAAGCGGTTTCCTTCATCTCCTCAGAAGTATTAATTCCTCGGGATGAGGTGAGGGGGTCGGCTTAGGACGCTTCATGACCCCAGGTCAGCGGATGCCAAGCCTTTGGCTCCAGAACCCATGATGTCTCTCCAGGGAAGGGCACAGCTCGGACTCTACCCAAGGACCAGGTCAGGAAGTCCCCGGGTTCTGCCCCCAGGGCCACAGGCAGCAGCTGGTTTGTCTTGCCCAGCGTCTGGGTAGTTTCTGGGCACTCTGGGACACAGGCCACAGGCCAGGAGGCCCCCCCAGAGCAGCTCCTCCATCTGCCTGGCTCCTGGGCTCCTCCAGCTGCCTGGTTCCTGGGCACCTGGGCTCCTGGTTCTTGGGCTCCTGGGCAGCTGGGCTCCTGGCTCCTGGGCTCCTGGGCTCCTGGTTCCTGGCTCCTGGCTCCTGGGCTCCTGGCTCCTGGGCTCCTCCATCCACCTGGCTCCGGGGCTCCGGGGCTCCTCCATCCACCTGGGCTCCTGGCTCCTGGGCTCCTCCATCCACCTGGCTCCGGGGCTCCGGGGCTCCGGGGCTCTTCCATCCACCTGGGCTCCTGGCTCCTGGGGAGCCTCATGCTGCAGCAGGGTCAGAACCCGTCTCAAATTTTGGAAAGTGATGGCCCCATGGAGACTTTGGTTGCGGGACTCCTCCCGAGGGAAGAGTTCTAGGTGGGCAACTGCAGAAGAGCATGGGACAGAAGTGACGTGGATGGAGACCCACAGGGCTGGGGGAGGCCTGGGAATGAGTAAGCAAAGAGCTGCAGCCACCACCAGACAAGCAGGGGGACAACTGGGCACAGAAAGAAGCGGGAGAGGCCCAGGAGGCCAGAGAAGGGCTGACGGGGCGGGACAGAGGGGCACATGCGGACGAAGAAAGGGTGCCCAGCAGAGCGGGAGGCACCGGCAGCCGGCCCTACGTTCTGAGCGGGAGTGTCCTGGGGGCCAGGCGACAGCATGGGGAGCAGCACGAGTGGGCTCAGTCCCCATCCCTGCCATCCCCTGCCCCCCAGCCTCCTCCTGCTCAGGTCCCCGTCTCTGCCCCCTCCTCCCATCCTCCTCCTGCTCAGGTCCCCATCCCTACCGCCTCCCCCACCCTCCTCCTGCTCAGGTCCCCATCCCTACCACCTCCCCCACCCTCCTCCTGCTCAGGTCCCCATCCCTGTCACTCCACCCTCCTCCCACTCAGGTGCTCAGGTCCCTGTCCCTGCTGCCACCCCCTATTCCATCCTCCTCCTGCTCAGGTCCTCGTTCCTGTCACCACCACCCCGACCCCCACCCTCCTCCTGCAGGTGGCTCCCCGTGCATCTCCCAGCCCTGTCTCCACAACGGATCTTGCCAGGACAGCATCTGGGGCTACACCTGCACCTGCTCCCCCGGCTATGAGGGCAGCAACTGCGAGCTGGGTGAGGCCCTGGCCGTCCCCTTCCCCCAGGACCTCCCTGGGCAGGCAGGCCTCACATCCTCGGCCAGGGTCCAAGTGGGCCCCTCCTGGGGTGTAGACACGAAGGTGCCTGTGCGAACCACAGTTTGGCTCACCCCAGTGGATTCCTCTCGTCCCAACCAGATTCTCCTCTGGAAGCCACACCCGGCGGGGCTGGTGGAATTCTGAGCTGCCCCTTCCAGACAGTCCCCCATACTTTTCATGGCATGGGCCTCCTCTCCTCCCCACCCCCACCGCAACCATTCGCAATCTGCTCACAGGCTGGGGGTCACACACAGGCGTCCTCAGGGCTGGACCTACCCCAGTGGGAGACTGCAGACCAGGAAGACGAAAAGCACATGAACAAATACCCTTAAATACCCGCCAAATGTCAGTGTCCGTAATCGCCAACTACAGCAACAAGTGTGCTCCGTCCTCAGCACCACTGGTCAACTCGGAGCCGGTTTCTCTGGGGAAAAACCTTCCTTCCAGCCCAGCCCTCTCCTCCGAAATCCGGATTTCTGCTCCATCTGCCTCCTTGATGCCTCAGCTAGTGCCTTCACAGACATCCCAAATTTACCACGCACCAAACGGGGCTTTGACCTTCACCCACCTGCCCCTTTCTTAATCTCCTCCCTCTGGGTGGAAAGCCCCCATCCCAGCGGCTCGGCCAGCACTGACGTCTCACTCACCCCTCCCACGACCCCTCCTCAAAGCAGCACATTAAAGGGAACAGCCAATGCAAGGCAGCAGAGGAAACAGGCGCGTGCATTACACTCCACGTGGAAATACATCCAGGGCCACGTTTTCTAAGGACAGATGGAAGTGCCGTCACTCATGGAGTCTTTTTTAAACATTTTGGTTTTTTTTTTTTTTTGAGGCAGAGTCTTGCTCTGTCGCCCAGGCTGGAGTGCAGTGGCGCAGTCTCGGTTCACTGCAAGCTCCGCCTCCCGGGTTCACGCCATTCTCCTGTCTCAGCCCCCCAGTAGCTGGAACGACAGGCACCCGCCACCTCGACTGGCTCATTTTTGTATTTTTAGTAGAGACAGGATTTCACCGTGTTAGCCAGGATGGTCTCTATCTTCTGACCCCGTGATCTGCCCACCTCAGCCTCCCAAAGTGCTGGGATTACAGATGTGAGTCACCGGGCCCGGCCTCACTCATGGAGTCTTTGTTTTATATGCACATTCCTGAAATATGGAAGTGTGGCAAACACTGACACAAAGGGCAACGGTCTGAAGAGAATGAGGACACATGGACCAAAACACCAGAACTCTGTGTGCAAGGCTGTGATCAAATGCCAAGCCAGCATTTCTGTTTTTTTTTTTTTTTCTTTTTCCTTTTCAGCTAAAAATGAATGTCACCTGGAGCGGACTGATGGGTGTCAACACTTCTGCCTCCCAGGACAGGAATCCTACACGTGCAGCTGTGCTCAAGGCTACAGGCTTGGTGAGGACCGCAAACAGTGCATTCCCCACGGTGAGTGCTCAGACCACAGCAGCCTCCAGCTTCCAGTGCCAGTGACCCCGTCCACATCCTCCTTCCTTCTTCTGTAGTATTGGGTGAAGCCCATGGATTTATGATAAGGAGTTGCCACGACTCAGAAGGTGGTCCGCGTCTCCATGCTGGAGCAATGGCAATGCTAGAAAGTGCAGTTTCTGTCACTCGTGCTTGCTCGGACCACTCTGAGCTAAACCATGAGCGCTGTGAGGGGGTGGTTTAATGCCAGTCTGCATGTCTGTGTGAATTATTGCACATTCATCAGCATTAAGGATACGATAATGGTTAGTACCATAGCCGGAATTATGCAATGGTTAACACCATAGACAGAGTCCGATATTCACTGGGAAGGCGCTGATTTTTATTCTCATGTTGCTGCCGCAAATGCAGACCAGTGTGCCTGTGGGGTGCTGACCTCCGAGAAGCGTGCACTGGATCTACAGGATCTCCCGTGGCAGGTAACAGAGCGCTCTCCGCGTGCTTCAATTTATTGTTACGACTTTCACCTTACTTGTCATTTCCTAAATAGAAATGTAATGACTAAGTGAATCAGTCATCCTGACTTCGATGGGCTATTGACTGCACTGACTGACCTCTATTCACACTTCAAAGTGTTTTCTAATGCCAAGTTCATAACTTCAGCTGTCTTCATTGTTTGCCCCAAATACAAAAGGATAGCATTATTTATAGCCCCCAAGACCTTTCCTCTGCAGTTCCAAACTGTTACCAATGTCATTTCCTCAGAACATAAGCATCTCGAAGTCACAGCACACCTGGGAAGAGCTTCAGCGATGGGCTCTGCCCCAATCTGGGGACCTGGTGTCACCACAGAGCGGCTGAGCGGCAGCTTGGGCACCAGCTCAGGCACCGACTCTGCTCTCGGCTGCTGGCCTGGCTGGCATTCTAGCTTTGTTATTTTGCTCACTAAATTTCTCTAGTTTGGCATTCATTTTTGTTCTCCTCCTTTTCCCTTCCTTGGCTGATTTAGAACTTAACCATTCACTTGTTTTGGGGGTTTTTTTTTGTTTGTTCTGTTTTGTTTTGAGATGGAGACTCGATCTGTCACCCAGCCTGAAGTGCAGTGGTCCAGTCCCGGCTCACTGCAACCTCCGCCTCCTGGGCCCAAGCGCTTCTCTTGCCTCAGCCTCCAGAGTAGCTCGTATTACAGGCACACACCACCACGTTCGGCTGATTTTTATCTTTTTAGTAGAGACGGGGTTTTGCCATATTGGACAGGATGGTCTCGAATGCCTGATCTCAAGTGACCCACCCGCCTCAGCCTCCCAAAGTGCTGGGATTACAGGCGTGAGCCTCCATGCCTGGCCTCATCTTCACTTTATTTAATGGTCACTCTTGACACATAAACATCCATATTCAGCACATGTAAAGTCAGCTATTTCTCCCTCCTCAGGCTAATTCCCAGCACCTCATTCTGGGTCCATTTGCTGTCTGGCCAGTATTTTATTCTTTTCTTGCTTTCTGTATAGCTTCACAAAATGGATATTACAATTTTTATTATTATGGTTTTATGCCACCAACACTGGCTTTGATTTACTTACCTCATTTTCCACTTTCCTTGCCTTTCACACCTCTAACACTATCATCTCCTTCTGCCTGAGTATATCCTTCAAAACAGCCTTGTCCAACAGAAACGCAATGTAAACCACATAATTTAAAATTTTCTAGTAGCCACAATAAGTAAAAGCATGTGAAATTAATTTTGATAATACATTTTATTTAACCCAATATGTGTCACTATTTCCCCATGTAATGAATATAAACATTATTGAGGCGTTTATCTTTTTCCTTTACACTGAATCTTTGGAATCTGGTGTGAATTTACACTGAGGTGCAGCCCTCATGTCCACATCTGTACCCGGTGTGGCGGCCGTGTGGATGGCACAGCCTCAGGGGCCCCCTTCATGAGGGCCTGTGAGTAACAAGCCCCTGAAGTTTCTGTGTGTGACATGCTTCAGTTTCACCTGATTCTTACAAGATAGCTCTGCCCAGCCCACTCTGGCAGCTGTGTGGACTGGGAGAGAACAGGATGGAGCTCAAGGACTTGAAGCCACCCAGCTCCAGGGTGGAAAGGAAGAGACTGAAGGGAGGCAAAGCAGACAGAGTGATGGAAGGCGGGGATGGAAGCAGGAATGGCCTATCACCAGCTTTGTAAACTTCCTCTCAATCTTTTATCACCTTTCCTCCCTAAGCTTTCTAAAACAGCTCTTCCTATCGCTGTCTGCCCCATGAGTGCACTGAGGGTCGGAACCTGGGAGGCCCAGAGTGCAGTGGTCCTCCATAGGTGGTGACAGGGTCTGGCTCTACCACCTGCAGGCTGTCTCCAGCTTCCCAGCTTACCCAACTGAAGACGGGGCGCGGTTCTAGTCTGTAGCCGCAGCGCTCATACCGGCAAGGCTGAGTCATATAACCGAGGAGGTGGCATTCTCTAAACACAGCTGGTGTTTCAGACACAGGACATTATTGGCTCAGGCAGGCTACATACTGTTAGATTTTTACTCCAGTATTAGACATTGTTCTGAAGTTATTTAACTGGATATATGGAATTTCCCTAAAACAAACTTTGAAAAGGAGAATAATTAAGTGACCTAGCAGGATATAGGGTTGAAGATTATTTTTAGAACTTCCTTGTTTTTTACATCCTAGGGAAGAAATTTTACTAAAAGTCTGGCAGACTGATGGCATAAGTGCCGCCTTCTCTCGAACTTGGTTTTATCCCCTTTAAAGTGAGGATCTCACCCCCAGAGTTGCAGTGAGGATTACAGAGAATGTTCTTGACTTATGGTAGGTATTCAACAAGTGGCAGCTATTACTAAAGAGTTCCAGGAACGATGCCACGGTCAAGTTTAAAACTCTTTTTTACTTTGCTCAGCATTTTGTATTTTATCAGACTGTTGAAAATTGTAGGCCGGGCGCGGTGGCTCAAGCCTGTAATCCCAGCACTTTGGGAGGCCGAGACGGGCGGATCACGAGGTCAGGAGATCGAGACCATCCTGGCTAACACGGTGAAACCCCGTCTCTACTAAAAAATACAAAAAACTAGCCGGGCGAGGTGGCGGGCGCCTGTAGTCCCAGCTACTCCGGAGGCTGAGGCAGGAGAATGGCGTAAACCCGGGAGGCGGAGCTTGCAGTGAGCTGAGATCCGGCCACTGCACTCCAGCCCGGGCGACAGAGCAAGACTCCGTCTCAAAAAAAAAAAAAAAAAAAAGAAAATTGTAACACTTAACACTTCCAGAGCCAGCACCCGTACTATGTGGGTACATGCTTTATTTCATTTAATCCTTCAAATAACTTGTTTTCTCCTTTTGCATCCCTGATAATATTATTTGCTCTAAGATCTCCTTTGTCTGATATTGATATAGCCACTTTAGCTTTCTAATTATTAGTGTTAGCATTATTTATCTTTTTCCAATCTTCTACTTTTAACCTATTTGTATTTTTATAAAGTACATGTTTAAAAAATAAGGTACATGTTTTATATGTAGTATATAATTGGCTTTCATTTATATCTCTCTGTCTTTTAATTGGGGTATTTAGGCCATTTTACATTTATTATAATTGCTGATATGTTTAGGGTTAAAGCTATCATCTTGCTATTTTTTTTTTCTCATCTGTTCTTTCCCCCTTTTTCTGCCTTCTGTTAGATTAACTATATCTTGTTAGGATTCTGTTTTTGCTCCTTTGTTGGTTTACCATCTCTGGTTCTTTGCTGGTGGTTGCTTCCCAGTTTGGAGAATACATCTTTACCGTATCACAGTCCACTCCACCTTGACCGACGCCACATCCGCTCGCTGTAGCGTGAGTCCTTAGCTGGGACCGCAGGTGTGCACCACCACCACGCACAGCTAGTTTTTAAATTTCATGTAAAGACGGGGTCTTGCTATGTTGCTCAGGCTGGTCTCAAATTCCTGGGCTCAAGCAATCCTTCCACCTCTGCCTCCCAAAGTGCTGGGATTACAGGCACAAGCCACTGTGCCCGACCGGCCCATTATTTTCAGATTTTTTTTTTCTCTCCTCCTTCTCCCTGCTCTTTTTTGGGAATCTAACTACATGTATCTTAAGCTGTTTGAAGTTCCATAGCTCAGAGATGGTCTGTTCGTTTTTCAAAAATCTCCTTTCTCTCCGTGTTTTACTTCTGATAGCTTCTGTTGTGATGCCGTCAAGGTCATCCATCTGTTCTTTTGCAATGTCTAATCTGCCATTCATCCTAGGCAGGGGATGTTTAACCTCATACACTGTAGCTGTCATCCAAAAATTTAATTTAGGCTTTTAAAACTACATATTTTTGTCTCTACTTCACTTTTTGAATATTTGGACTATAGTTACAATCACTGTTTAATTGTCCTTGTCTACTCATATCTGTCCATGCTGCCTCAGTTTTGGGAGATTTTTATGGGTCACATTTTCCTGTGTGTTTGTGTGCCTGGTGATCCGTAATGGGTTTCCAGACATTGTGAATTTTATCTTGTTAGGTGCTGAATATTTTGTGCTCGATACATACACTTGGATATTGTCCTGGGACTCGGTTAAGTTGGAAATACTTTCATCCTTTGGCATACTGCTCTTCAGATCTGTCAGTAGGACCAGGGCAGTGCTCCGTCTAGAGTTATTCTGAGTACTGAAGTGAAACCCTTCTGTGCATCCTGCCCCGTGCCCCCGAGTCAGGGATGTTTTAACTCAGCTGGTGGAATCGCTATTCCCAGCCCGTGTGAGTGTCTAGCACGGGTCCTGCTCACCCTCCTGAGTGGTTCTTTCCTGGCCATTATTAGTCTCCATGTGCACATGTGATCACCACTGCTCTGCTGAAAACTGCTAGGCATGCGGCCATCCTCCAGCATTCTCTACCAAGCTCTCTCCTCTGAAGGACTCTGTTCTGCAAACTCCAGGCACTGTGGCCTCACTGGGCTCTCAGCTTTCTCTCTTCAATTTAGGGAGGTGGCAGGGCTCCAACTGAGATGCCCCGTCCTGCCCTGTGCCAGGGAAATTCTGGACAGTAGCTGAGACAGGTTGTTTCTTGGGGATTACAGTCCCTGAAAACCATCATTTCACAGATTTTGTCCATGTTTTGCTTCAGGTGGGAGGGTCAGTCTGATCACTGTTACCTCACCTGGGCCGAAAGGGGAAGTGCCGGCCCCATTTAATCCCTGAGCAAATAAAAGCTTAGATTGTCAGCAATTCGCTAACAATCCTGTAGCCATTTGAGTGCTGGGGCAAGATTCAAATACGGCTGTCTGCCTTTGGAGTCCATATCCCTAACCAGTAGACTTTACTGCACCTAATCCTGCAAACTGTCAGCAGCTATTTATTGCCTGTTTTGATTTTTAAAGGTAAAGTTAACAAATGCCGAAGGAAAAGACTTCTGTGGTGGTGTTATAATACAGGAAAACTTTGTACTGACAACAGCAAGATGCTCACTGTTACACAGGAATATTAGTGTAAAAACATGTAAGTATTTTATCATGAGTTTTTATAAAACCACATTGGAAATACACTATTCTATGTAAGAATGAAATGAAAAATTTAAAATTGGACCGTTTGTTTCTAATGCAACATAGAACTGAATTTACTGTCAATAAAACTGAGATACTTATAAATTCAGAAAGCACATGCAAAATACCTAGCACACACCGGGGTCCAGCGACGGGCAAGTGCTAACTCACACTCGGCAAGGGAGGGAATCGCGACGGGCAAGTGCTAACTCACACTCAGCAAAGGAGGGAATCGCGACGGGCAAGCGCTACCTCACACTCGGCAAGGGAGGCAATCACTACAGGCAAGTGCTAACTCACACTCAGCAAAGGAGGGAATCGCGACGGGCAAGCGCTAACTCACACTCGGCAAGGGAGGGAATCACGACGGGCAAGTGCTCACACTCAGCAACAGAGGAAATCACAGCCTACTAAGGATGACTTATTTTCCCACTGAAATCGAGCAGTTGTGGCATAAGAGATGGGTAATTGACTAAAAATCAGAAGAATGGGGCTCGAATCCCTCAGCAGTTGAGACCTTGGGCTGAGACAGTGGCCTTTTCATTGGCTTATCTGTGCCTATTTCTTTTTTTTCTTTTTTTTCTTTATTGAGACAGAGTCTCACTCTATCCCTCAGGCTGGAGTGTAGTGGCACGATCTGGGCTCACTACAACCTCCGCCTCCCAGGTTCAAGCGATTCTCATGCCTCAGCCTCCCAAGTAGCTGGGATTACAGGCGCCTGCCACTGTGGTCGGCTAATTTCTTTGTAATTTTGTAGAGATGGGGTTTCACCATGTTGGCCAGGCTGGTCTCGAACTCCTGGCCACAGGTGATCCACCAGCCTTGGCCTCCCAAAGTGCTGGCATTACAGGTGTGAGTCACTGCCCCCGGCCATGTGCCTCTTTCCTTATCTATCCAAACACACAATAGCTTCTACCCCATCGGGAGGCTGCAAAGTTCCATATTAACCTGTCAACATGCTCTGTAATGACTCTGAAGAACCTCAACATAAATATGTTTTTACTCTTCATCCTTAATTTTTTTTTTTTTTGAGACAGAGTCTCACTCTGTCACCAAGGCTGGAGTGCTGTGGCACAATCTCGGCTCACTGCAATCTCCACCTCCTGGTTTCAAGCGATTCTCCTGCCTCAGCCTTCCGAGTAGCTGGGACTATAGGCATGCACCACCACGTCCCGCTAATTTTTTGTATTTTTAGTAGAAACAGGGTTTTGCTATGTTGGAAAAGCTGGTCTTTACTTCTGGCCTTAAGTAATCCACCTGCCTCGGCCTCCCAAAGCGCTAGAATTACAGGTGTGAGCCACTGCGCCTGGCCCTTACATATTTTTCAATCAACAAAATAACCTGAAAACCAGCTTCTCAACAGCCAATGTTTGATTGGCCTGGAGAAGTTCCACATCACTGCTCCCTACTTTTTAATCATTTCACCACACCTCACCGTACTCCAAAATAGAAGAACTGACCTTGACTGTTTTTAAACGCCATGGCACTTGGTTGCAATGGTGCAATCTGTGAGTGGCCTTTCTGTCCACAGAAAGGGACAGTGTCCACACCATGGGGCAGTGAGCCTGCGGGTCCTCCAGGGTCGGTCTCTCCCTCCTCACGTGGCTCACTGAGAAGCTCGTTTCTGAGCATTATGTCACCCTTGAAAATCAGACTGTAAAGA
Source organism: Chlorocebus sabaeus (assembly GCF_047675955.1). NCBI lineage: Eukaryota > Metazoa > Chordata > Mammalia > Primates > Cercopithecidae > Chlorocebus > Chlorocebus sabaeus. Next base: position 94,600,368 of record NC_132906.1, read on the forward strand.
ACTGGTGATTGTTCATGATTTCAGATTTTAACAGAACGAGCCAAGACCCACTGATGATCAAGATAATGCGTGCCCATGTGCACATGTGGTATGACGCGGACACAGGGGAGAATGACCTGTCACTGCTGGAGCTGGAGTGGCCCATCCAGTGCCCAGATGCGGGGCTCCCCGTGTGCACCCCTGAGAACGACTTCGCTGAGCACCTCCTCATCCCACGCACTGGGGGCCTCCTCAGTGGCTGGGCACGCAATGGCACTGACCTGGGCAACTTGCTGACCACGCTGCCTGTCACACTTGTGGAGGGGGAGGAGTGCGGGCAGGTCCTGAATGTGACCGTCACCACCAGGACCTATTGTGAGAGAAGCAGTGTGGCGGCCGTGCACTGGATGGAGGGAAGTGTGGTCACCAGAGAGCACAGAGGCTCCTGGTTCCTCACAGGGGTCCTGGGCTCGCAGCCAGCAGGAGGGCAGGCTCGCATGGTCCTTGTCACCAAGGTCTCCAGGTACTCACTCTGGTTTAAACGGATCATGAACCGAAACCCAGCCAGAAAGAACACAACCTGAAGTGGGATTCCAAGCTTGCACTGCCACCATGGAGAGCACTGAAACTTCACCACACGCTTAGAGGCCGTCACAGTCCCGGGCCACCGCTCAGCCCCAGGCCACCTGCTCAGCCCACGGAGCAGCAGAGCCGCCCTTGCTGGGCCATTTACCGAGCACTGTGACTTTTCTTTCCCTGGATCTCCTTCTCTCAATAGAGACCTTCAGAAAAAACATGAGATGCATTAAATAATAAAATAAGATAATCTGTCAGTCATAAAACAGTCTGGTTTCCAGAACATCTTTCCTTCTCCAAGTCCAGTGTTCTCTGTGCTCAGGGAACAGCCACCCCGGCCTGCACACAGGCGAGCGTGTTCTGGTGCAGAAGCCGCAGCAGTCACCGGTTACAGCAGAAAGTGACCTCCTCTGTTGGTTCCCCAGTTGCCATGGGGACTGAGGACCACGGCTCAGTGCAGCAGCAGCCACTCGAAGCAGGTTGGCAATGGAGGAGAACGACCCTGGGGGTACCTCAGAGAGGCAGCATTAGAGGAAAGGGCCAGGGAGCACGAAAGGCTGAGGAGGCATGTCAGCATCTCACAGGGTTGTGCACCAGCCCTTCTCTGGGAAGGTTCCACAGAAGGTTCCGGGGCCCCGGGTCAGGGCTGAGCACTGAGTCCCAGCTCTCTGCTCATCCCACCAGGTGGCTCCTGGACAAGTGCTCCACCTCTTCATGCCTCAGGGTCATCCAGGGTGGAGTCACAGCGCCTCACCAATGGGCTGATGGGCAGCTAGGGCGACGCTCAGCACTGTTGTGGCTTGAGTGTGTGTCCCTTCAAAACTCGAAATTGGAACTTACCCCAAGATGACGGTATGGGGAGGTGGGGCCCTCGGGAGGTGATCAGGCCCTGAGGGCTCTGCCAGCCCCTTCCATCTCTTCTCCCACGCGAGGATGCTGCAGCGAGGTGGTACCCTGGAGACAGAGAGCCCTCAGCAGACACCAAATCTGCCGGCACCCAGATCTTGGACTTCCCAGCCCCCAGATCTGTGAGAAATGAGTTCCTGTTGTCACCATGAGACTCCATGGTATTTTGTAGAACAGACCAGGACAGCACATACTGAATCACAGTGACCACCTGCTGTCATGAAGGCTGCAGCTGCAACCCAAGTACCAAAGACAGGGCTGCAGTCCAGCCCCCAGTGAAACTTCCTTGGAGACTGGAGCTCCTAGCGGGGTCTGAATTTGCACTGAAATGGACAGAAATGGTATAAATGTTCACATTTTAACTCTGACTTAGTTAAGGAAGGGACACAGCTGCTTCACCAGTGTCCTTGAGCGACACAGAGCTCACGGTGGCTGCCTGTGGGAGGTAGGCAGACGAGGGCCGCTCAGTCAGGCAAGGGTGAGGGCCAGCTGCAGGCGCCTCGGCCAGCAGAGCCTTGTTGAGGAGCACAGAGGACTTTTGAAAAGGGGACTGAAAATGTAGGCAGACAAACAGTCTCTTGAGTTGAAAACAACTGACATATAACTTGGGTTTTTAAGCCTTACTCTTCTTCAGCACACTCTCTTTCATTTACTCTTTAATCCCAGAATTAAACTTCTCTTCTCCAATCTGTAGATGAAATGGCCCATTTCTCTGAAAGGACCTTGGCGAAAAGCAACACTGTAATTTAAGGCAAATTAATGGGGAGGGGAGTTTAAAATTCACTAGGGTGAGTTTTAAAGTCTTAGTGAACTTTGGCTGTATTATTCTCAAACTACAATAAGGTAACTAACTCAGTGCTTTAAATGCCTACTAATGATTTTAAAATCCGCTAATGAACATGGCAGGCTTTCTGTACACAATGCTGCAGAAACGTCTGCAATCTTGCTTCTGGTACTTCTATTACAAATTTGGATTTACTAAACTAGAGTGGAAGCCCTGCTTGAAAACGATTCCAGGCCGGGCGCGGTGGCTCATGCCTATAATCCCAGCACTTTGGGAGGCTGACGCGGGTGGATCACGAGGTCAGGAGTTCGAGACCAGTCTGACCAACATGGTGAAACTCTGTCTCTACTAAAAATACAAAACAAAAAAAAAATTGCCAAGTGTGGTGGCTCACGCCTGTAATCCCAGCTACTCAGGAGGCTGAGGCAGGAGAATCACTTGAACCGGGCAGGCAGAGGTTGCAGTGAACCGAGATCATGCCATTGCACTCCAGCCTGGGCAATAGAGCAAGACTCCATCTCAGAAAAAAAAAAAAAAAAAACTATTTCAAACACAGCTGGGCAGAGGCAAAGCATATGAAGACCCTCCCTGCATAATGGTGAAATCTGTGAAATCAGGGACAATCAGAGAAAGCTACAGGCCAAGACTGTCAGCAGACATGAGGGGCCTTCGAAATGAAAGAACTACTCTACTGGTGTTTAATGATACGCTTAGAAACCGCACCATAAACAAATCTAACAAAACAATAAAACTCAAGAAAAGGGAGGCTAGCTATGATGACTCTGTTTTCCTTGTTTTTTGAGACAGGGTCTCTGTCTGTCACCCAAGGCTGGAGTGCAGGGCACGATCCTCGCTCACTGTGGGCTCGACTTCCTGGGCTCAACTGACACTCCCACCACAGCCTCGACTACAGGTGCCACCACCATGCCCAGCTCATTTCTGTATTTTCTGCAGAGATGGATTTTGCCATATTGCCCAGGCTGGTCTCGAACTCCAGGGCTCAAGCAATCTAACTGGCCTCAGCCTCCCAAAGTGCTGGGGTCATAAATGTGAGCCACCACGTCCAGCCTGTGATGATGTTTTAAAAGGACCAAACAAGTTTACACTTGGGCAGAGATTAAGTCCAACATCTGAATCCATGCAAACACACTGATATATGCCCACAGGGACACCCATGAACTTGAATGCTGCCATGTTGGACGTAGGCCTTGATATGTTTTGGCTCTGTGTCTCCACCCAAATTTCATCTTGAACTGTAATCCCCAGGTGTCGAGAAGTGACTGGATCATGGGGCGGCTCCCCCATGCTGTTCTGGTGATACTGGGGCAGTCTAACGGGAGCTGATGGTTTTAAAAGTGGCAGTTTTCCCCACGCTCGCCTCCCCTTCTGCCATGATTGTAAGTTTCCTGCGCCCGCCCCGCCGGTCATGTGGAGCTGTGAGTCCATTAAACCTCTTTCCTTTACAAATTACCCAGTCTCGGGCAGTTCTTCATAGCAGTGTGAGAACAAACTGCCATAGGCCTGAACACCACCATGTAAACGTAAGGACACCTACGCTGAGGCTGTTTCTTTCATTGCTAAGAATAACCATCCAATTACCTTGAAGTATCAGTCCTTGACTTCAGGTGTCACTATGGACGGTTCAACACGTTACCCAGAAATGTTGACAAACCTGAGCTTTCTACCGCTATTAAATCCAGAATGAAATTCAGGTATGCCCGGAGAAATTCCAGTATTCAAATTACTGTAAGAAAGTCACTTAAATCAAAAGTTGAAGGATGTTCAAGGCCCATGCTGAGCAGCAGGGAAGATCAGATTTCCTTACCCAACACTGAAAGAGAACAGGGCCCCACTGGACACATGGGGAGCTAGAAAACAGACGCAGCACCCAAAGCCTTCACCGACATGAGTTTGCTCCGTGTCTGCCCCACAGGACGTAGGAGGCACTTGTCATGACTGCTGGCACTGAGGACCTTGCTGCAGGCACTGGTCACGACTGCTGGCACTGAGGACCTTGCTGCAGGCACTGGTCACGACTGCTGGCACTGAGGACCTTGCTGCAGGCACTGGTCACGACTGCTGGCACTGAGGACCTTGCTGCAGGCACTGGTCACGACTGCTGGCACTGAGGACCTTGCTGCAGGCACTGGTCACGACTGCTGGCACTGAGGACCTTGCTGCTGGTGAGGAGCAGCTCTGTAGGTCAAGAGGATCCTTGGCACGAAGTCCACAGGCACAGGCGCTTGCCCTCCTGCAGCTCGTGTGTGCCTGCGGCAGTCCATGGTAGAATCTGGGTGTGACTTAGGAGGGCAGGGCATACAAGAGATCTGGCTTCCCTGGCTCTACTGGGATCTGCGCTCCCAGAATCCAGCTCCCTGCGTGTGGAAAGAAACAGGGGGGCCCACCCATAACCCTGCTGAGCCCCAGGGCTGACACATGGGAACGAGTCACCTTCAGAGGGGCCCATTCAGGCCCCAGAAGAGCCCACAAACTTCCCCGCCCAGCCCCAAAGAAACTGTAGACCTGCAGATGTAGGAGCGAGCTAAGGAGTGCTGCTGAAGCCCTGGGGCAGTTCCTGCCTCCAGGGGAACCTGAGGAAGGAGCCATACAAAGTGAGTCCTACACTGTGAGGCCCAGAGAGAGAAAGAGGGATTCACACTTTGTAGGATAACTTCTCCTTGCACAAGCAGCTTTCAAATGCAGTAACTTTGCAAAGATGAGCTAATATGGTTTGTGTTCTTCTTTAGTAAATTTTTTATAAACGGGGAAGTGTGCTCACTCTGAAAAATGGCAGTGCTGGGGACTAAACTGTGTCCCCCCAAATTTCTTACATTGAAGTACTAATCCCCAATGTGACTCTATCTGGAGGTAAGGTCTTCAGGAGGTAACTAAGGCTAAATGTGGTCATAAGGGTGAGGTCCTAACCCAACAGAACTGTGGCCTTATAAGAGGAAGAGAGCCAGGTGTGGTAGCACATGCCTGTCATCCCAGCACTTTGGGAGGCCGAGGCGGGAGAATTGCTTTAGCCCAGGTGTTCCAGACCAGCCTGTGCAACATTAGCAAGATCCTATCTCTACAAAAACTAAAGAAATTAGTTGGGTGTGGTGGCATGCACCTGTGGTCCCACCTACTTGGGAGGCTGTGGAGGGAAGATCACTTGAGCCCCAGAGGTTGAGGCTGTAGTAAGCACTGACTGCACCACCGCACTCCAGCCTGGGCAACAGAGCGAGGCCCTGTCTCAAAAAAAAAAAAAAAGAGAGAGTCATCTCTGTCTGTACCATCTCTAGCACAGCAAGAATACCACCATATTCTTGAGTGCGCAGCTCAGAAGATAGTTCTCCCCAGAAGCCAACCACGCTGGTAACCCCATCCCAGTCAGACCTGCAGCCTCTAGAACTGAGGAAATACATTCCTGTTGCTTAAGCTGCCCAGCCTGTGGTATTTTGTGATGGGAGCCCAACAGTCCAATGTGAGTGGCCCGACTTCGCAACTGTCAACCTCACCATGGTGCCAAAGGGACGCACTCAGGGGCAGCCATGCCTCAGCGTCCACACAGCCCTTCGGTTTCCACTCTCAGTGCAGCACTTGGTAAGCTACACAAGATATTTACACTTTTATTTTTATTCATTTTTTTGAGACAGAGTTTCACTCTTGTTGCCCAGGCTGGAGTGCAACAGCATGATCTCGGCTCACTGCAACCTCTGCCTACCTCCGCCTCCCAGGTTCAAGCGATTTTCCTGCCTCAGCCTCCTGAGTAGCTGGAATTACAGGTATGCACCACCACGCCCGCCTAATTTTGTATTTTTAGTAGAGACAGGGTTTCTCCGTGTTGGTCACGCTGGTCTCCAACTCTTGACCTCGGGTGATCTGCCCGCCTTGGCCTCCCAAAGTGCTGGGATTACGGGCGTGAGCCACTGCGCTTGGCATCTACACTTTATTATAAAATAAAGTCGGCTTCGTGTTTGATTTTGCCTAAGTGGAGGTTTCTGGGTATGTTAAGGCAGGCTAGAGTGAGCCATACTGTTTAGTAGCAGGTGTATTCAAATGCATTTTCAACTTAAGATGGTTTTTTAAAAGTAACGTGTTTTTTCCAACCAACAAAGCAAAGGTAAATAAAGGAAGTTTATCGGGATGTAACCCCATCATAAATTGAGGAGCATCCATATGGGCAAGCTATAAAATCTGGAAAATTTAAATCAAATTAAATTCTGCTTTTAAAAAGATGCCTTAAGTTAACCAAGCATTTTGATAACATAGTCAAATTTAATATATAAAAATAGATGTATCCTGGAAGATATAATGAAGAACATGCCATGTGTATAAATTCAGAATGCCCTTTTTATACAAAGAACTACAAAAAGTTACAAAGACAGCCTCAGGAACCACACTTAGGAAAAGTGAGCCGGAGCTGCCTTCACGCAAAGCCTCCTTCAAAGAAGTTTCACAAAGACTCCAGAACCAGCCGAGTTTTGTGAAAAAGGAATTCCAGGTTTTCATCAGGCTGAAATTAGTTACAAACGGAAGAGACTGACTCGGGTGTGCTGACACTCTCAGCCTCAGCATCCCAGGGAGAAGCGCCTCCCAGAGTTCCGGCTTCAGGGAGCCTTGTCGCAGTACCGGGCCGGTCTCATCGGCACAACCAAAACGGAAAGAAACAACTGCTCACCCGTCCTCAGGGCTACGGACACACTCAGCACACCGTGGACAGCGGAGGAAATGGGTTCTGCTTGCTGACCACCAGCTTCTGATGCTGATGCGATATGTAGCCTTTGATGTGGCCCTGCAGGACAGAAAGGGAGGAATTCGTTTACATTTTTGGATCTGAATCATGTCAAAGATGCTGGGTGATCTAATAAATTTGGCATTAAGCATTCTTCCCCAAGAGCGGCACAGTTCAGTTCAGCGGGAGGACAATGAATAAAAATAAATACAATCGACCCTCCATATCCATGGTGGGTTTCACATCCGTGAATCCAACCAACTGTGGACTGAAAATATTTGGGAAAAAAAAAAAACGTATCTGTATTGAACATGTACAGATGCTCTTCCTGCCGTGATTCCCTAAACAATACAGTATAACAACTATCTACAGTGCACTATTTTAAGTAACCTAGAGATAATTTAAAGTATACAGGAGGATGTGCATAGCTCATACGCAAATACTACGTCCTATCAGTGACTGCAGCACATGTGGATTTTGGTATCTGAGGGGGGTCAGAGACTCAACAGATCCCGAGGGATGTACCGCCGGTAAAGAATATGCAAACATACAGAGTATCCATCCCCTCATGCTCCTAAGGTCCTGGTGAATGGTATTTCCTGGGCTAAAATTAGTTCTACCAAAAAAAATACCTTCAATAAAAGCAAAAGATATTTTAACAATTTTAACACCACCACACTGAAGTTTCAAATTCTGGTCTGAATCCTGCTGTGAGTAGCTGCTTAAATTAAAACTAGGACTCACACACCATGTATATCAAGTTAGCCAGAATACACTGAACTTCGTCAATGTCCACGTCCTCCACCTGCATGAATTTCAAGGCAACCAGAAAAGCATCCAGAGACAGCTGGTGTGTTTTCAGTAACAAATACCTGGAAGAGGGGAGGAGACAGGCACTGTGGTTACTGACAGAATGCAGCACTCCGCAGCCAAGAAAAGGCACCTTTTAATAAGCCAGTGTTCTAAAGGAGAACCAAAATTCCCACCTATTAAACTCTAAAATACACTCTCAAAGAGCTATTAAATCTAATTTGACTTTTCAATCTTAAAAAAGTCACTAGTACAAATACAGTTTTTAATTATTTTCTAAATATTTCATTAATCTAAGGTGCCTTTTTTTCACATTTTAATCTCCCTGAAATCAGGAAGCACCTGACAACGGGCTGTGTCTCACTGATTCAGCGAAATACGGTCCCTACTCTTTGTGATGTGCTACCCACAGCTCTGTACAAAGTTGGCCTTTGGCTGAAGTTTACTGAACTGAGATCCTGCTGGAACGAGGCCTCAGAAGACGTGAGGAAAGGAATGACGATCTCTGCGTCTGCCTTTGTGACAGGCGGAGTGGCTGGGAGGGCTGCTTGGTCAGGACTAAGGGAGGGGAGTGCGTGGTGAGTCCTATGTGGTCTGATGAAATGTGGTACCGCGGCTCTCAGGGCTGATGTTCTCAGGTCGTCTTCTCACACAGAATCTGCTTACCTCCCCCAGAAGTCGAGGCACAGCTTGTGTCACTCACGTGTCTCCGCGCAGGGCCCCAGCAGGCAGTGGGCGAAGGCTTCATTTTATCCCACACAGCGGAAGGAAGATGACGACCCTGCCCACACGGTAGCCTCCTCTCTTAGCCTGCAACGGCCCTGGACGTCTGACCGCTCTGCCGAGAGCCACACTGGGAGCCCAGTGCGCTGGGGAAACGCTTACACTTTCTTAAAGAGGTTCCTGTAGGTGATGATCTTCAGCTTCTCCAGGATGAGGAAGATCCCACAGCGAATGAAGAAGGCCTCGTGCTTCGCCAGCGCCTCGTGCAGCAGCAGCAGGTTGCCCTCGCTGGTGAGGGGGGATGCGCATCAGAAGGAGGGTGAGTTTCTCACACAGCATGCACGTCAACTCTCACCAGGCTTGCATTTTTAAAACCCCAAACAGAAAGGATAGCATACTCTACCTCACAGCTCTGGTTACTTCCGCAAACTGCATCAGGTGATACTTTTTCAGGAGCTCAACAGTGGGCATGTGACCCTAAGACAGAGTCAATTTTCCAGAATGAAAACGCTTTCATTTTTGACAAAATTGTCTTTGATAAACATTCATATCAAGGAATTAAGTTTTAAGAAAATTGCAACCTGAGTTTCTTAGAATGTCCACAGATTAAACACATCACAGTACATTAGGAAAACAACACGGGTGTAGAAATCAGAACACCTGGTGAAATCAGAACACCTGGTGAAATCAGAACACCTGGTGCAATACACGTCCGCCATGCCATGACACGTGACCTTGATCTTGACCTTCTCACATTTCTTCGCATTTCTATAACAGGAGAGTGATAACTGAAGAAATGCGAGTATAAGCATGTGATCTAGGAATACGGAGGTAGCTTCCAGAAGAATCAGCTAAGAATATGACACTGGCTGTCTCTTAAACAGGGTGAGAAGTGGGGAGGGCAGGGCCACAGCAGCACTTCTCCATCACAATCCATTCGGAATTACAGAAACTTTAGCCAGCTGTGTGTAATGCTGTTCTCGGTCAATTAACTTGCCAGTTATTTCAAGTATCAAAAATACATTTTAGTAAGTAAATGAAATACCCAGAGAGAGGTTGAAATGACATTTTTTCTTTCTCGGTGAATCCACTGCTTTTAACTTAGGTTTTAAGGGAGGAATACAAATGATAGGTACTTATTTTGTCACATGAATATTAAACTGTAGAGCTAAATACTTTAAAGGGAAACAGGACACAGGGAAAGCTTTTCTAGAAGGACCTGGAGGCGTAAGGCATGAAGCTCTGGGTCTCGGCCACACACAGTGCATGCTCCTTCTTTATTCTGGGGTGTGCTCATACACAGCTCAGGCTGTGATCAACCACTGTCTGCTAGGTTTTAAAAAGCCTATCCGCTGTCAACTTCGTGAAAACACCAGGATCTATAAACAGGGAGTAACAATCACTCACCAATAGCATTTTTACTGGAAGCAAATAGATCAGAATCATCCTTTTGTTCTTTTGACTAGAACGGTGACAATGCTCAAAGGCAAATGACAGGTACTCCTCGGCTGCAAAGAAGGCAGAGCCAGCACGCGTGAGACCAACGCACCTGCTTCAGGCCCCTTCCTGCTCCGTATTCTACTGTCTCCTGATTTAAAAGGCAAAAGCCCCCTCCCTTTATTATCTCAAAAAATATCAGCCCAGTTTCATTTCTGTGATCAATGACTTTCCTTAAGTAAAATCTATAACCCCAAATTCAGCAGGAACTGCCTGGGAAGTCCTACTTAACAGAGAAAAACTGAAGAAACTAACTTTCACAGAGATTCTGATTTGCCTAAGGTCATCTGGCAAGCCATTATGATAACATTTTAAAAGTTTGACCCTGCTCAGATGATTTCTACATTCATGAAAAATATAAAGACATATTTAAAAATGTACCTCCACAATACATTTTAATCACTCATAATTCAACAGAATGAAAATAACTTAGTGAAACACCATCCTCCAGCTTAACATATAATTAGTGATCATATATCTTCTATTTTAAATGACCACATGCTTTAAAAAATTCTTATTAACATATATTAATTCTGTCCTGACAGCAATCTTAAAAAAGGACTCCATTTCATATAAAACAGATTTGAATTTAATAGATTTCAAAATACAAAAGTAATTCTATTTATCAAGATTAATCCTACAAACTGCACATGACAGGCCTGCGGAGAGTTTAGCCGCACGAGGAACTCTCAGAACAGGCAGGAGCTGAGCCTCGTCCTGAGGCCGGAAAGCTGAAGGCAGAGGAAACGTCAGGGGTTTCTGGACAATGATTCCACATTCTCCCGAGGTGATGGGAAGAGGCTTTGCTAAGGCTGGGTTTGGGTCAAGAATTAGGAAAGTGAGATGTTCCTGTTTATGTAAGTTCTTCCTGAACAGTGATACTAAGTCCCAAATACAAGAGAACAGAGATGCTCAGAGCTGCAGAGGCCCTCCCTTATGTAGAATGGGTCACCAGAAGCAACAGGCACTAGGGTCTGGGTTGAGGCCTAGGGAACCCACACTGAGACCATGCACTGCCTCTGCTCCTAAACTGTGTGGCCACATTGGCACAAAAAACATCCAGTGAGTGTGAATGTTGTGGGGCCAGTGTCGCTTCCAAACTACAAAGCCATGACCCACGAGGAGCCCTGTGGGGCTGAGACCAAGGAACAAGGATTCACTCAGAGTCTGCAGTATCCCACCCGCTGCCAGTTTGACTTTTGCAACCTAGCCTCTAAAAAGTGTACCTTTGCTACTGCCCGAGGTAATCTCAAATTCTCCTGGATGTACAAAAATGCATTTTTCTTTCTTTTTTTTTTTTTTTTTTTGAGATGGAGTCTCGCTCTGTCACCCAGGCTGGAGTGCAGTGGTGCGATCTCGGCTCGCTGCAAGCTCTGCCTCCCGGGTTCACGCCATTCTCCTGCCCCAGCCTCCTGAGTAGCTGGGACTACAGGTGCCCGCTACCGCGCCCGGCTAATTTTTTGTATTTTTAGTAGAGATGGGGTTTCACCATGGTCTCGATCTCCTGACCTTGTGATCCACCCGCCTCGGCCTCCCAAAGTGCTAGGATTCAGGCGCGGGCCACTGTACCCAGCTAAAAAATGCATTTTCTAATAGTTAATGCAAGCTGAGATTTTTCTGCTGTCTTTGAGGGAACCTTAGTCATTTTGCAACAAATAATATATTTCGGTTGGAGTTAAAAATATCCAGTGGGGTATAAATCTCTGAAATTAATAAATTAATGAAAGTATACAACAACTGAGATACTCCAAATATTCTCTTACATAAACAATATAAAATCACAGGGAAGAAAATCACCGCAATCTCTGCAGACATTTTATCCACTTAAATACAATCAGGGCTCTGGGAATTCCTGGCAGTAAAATGGAAAACAATATCTCTGAGAGCTACAAGGCAGAAGATCTATGGCCGGCGCTGGCTTTTTGAGGACACAGAATTGCTCAGTAATCTCAGAACATCACACTCTCAATGGCTTTCTATTTCTTTTACAGTCAAACAAAAGGGTTGGATGATACAGACTTAAATAAACTTTTTAGCTCTAAAGATGTCAGAAACTATGAATATGTCGCATCAATATTAATAATCATTTCTAGCTATGTTAGGTATTCAAAATTACCACCTAACGAATCCTCAGAAGAAAAAAAATCAGTATCTTAATAAAATCCAATAGAATAGAATTTAAAAGCTTCTCTACCTTTATGCTTCATATTAAGAGAAAAAAAAAGAGAGGAACAGATAAGAAAAGCCCTTCTTTAAAAGCCCTAGATCTACTAAAAACTGTGAAAGGAAATCAACAGTCAGACTATATAAGCCTATACAGTAAAAACTGTGAAAGGAAATGGTCAGTCTATACAAGCTCATAGAATAAAAAGCCAGAGCATCCTTATGAAAGGGCTACTATTTATCTTGCATTGCCTAAAGTTACGTTGCTTCATGTACTTGGGGCTGCGTGCTCAGTAAACAGCTGAAGAAGAGTTTAAAGTCTGGTCTGAGTACAACAGAAGACATCACAAAGAATGATGCCACGACAGCCAATAAAAAATTACAAAAAGAAGAAAGGACTAGTTTCTTGTTCTTGAGAAAGTTACCAACGTAAACTAATACAATAATGTCAGGTGTGGCAGCAACACACTGCGCGAGGCTGTTTAAACGTGAGCTCGGACGCCAGGTCCAACGGCATATCCCCTGCTTCTAAGTCATTCCATGTGGGATTTGTAGGTCGTTAAGTCAGTCGCTGAACTAAATGTTGTCCTAATCTCCATTTCCTATGTCAGCATAACCAGCATCTATTACAGGGTCAAAAGGCAAATAGAAAAAACAATGATTTACATTCTATTCCGAGAACAGTCGTGCTTAGTGAACTCAGAACGGATGTCTGCGATGCCTGTGAGACTCCAGCATGCACTTCAGAGACCGAGTGTGGATTAAGAACCTTCAATATAATTTCCCTTTATTTAATCAGCTTTGTGTCAAATATGTATATATAAGTTGATCTGTATTTACATAAATATTCTACCCTTAAAAATAAAATACAGTAATTGTGTTCTCTGAAACTGTATTATTCAAAGTTGTTCAGAATGCAACATCTTATTTAAAATACTGGGAAAAAAAAGATTAGCAACATACCTTGCTTAAAGTCACTGTCAAACATGGCCTTGCGTCCAACATAGTATTTGTATGTTACTCTCTGTGCAGTGCTGTAATCGTCTTTCAGGTTTGAGCTGTCAATTGCTCTAATTAGGGGTTTACATAAATGGAGTTTGTTGATCTATAATGAATAACAATCCATTTAAAATATTTAAAAACAACAAAAACGGGGTAAAACAAATTACTATGCATGTCTCCTCAAAATGCAAATTACAAAACCTATTATATCACAAAAATTATTTATATAATAATAAAAACCAAAACAGAAAGCAGCCATTGTAGACGACATTCACCCTGGGAGGCTCTGGGAAGCTGCTCCAGGTGGCACAGCCCTGCAGGAGCCTGTGCTTATGCAACACCGGCAGGAAGGCGGGGTGCTCTACAGGAGTGGAAAGCCCTGGACAGAAGGCTAAGGCCCAGCTGCTGACATGATGGGCTGCTCTTCACCTGACTGACTTTATGTGGCAATGGTCCATCTATCCATCTATATGCCTGCTTTTCCATAGTTAGTTATGACCACAGAAGACAAAAGGCTCTGGAGTGAAACCGCCTGCACTGAAAGTCCAAGCTCACCACGCTGGGCCAGCTGCTTCACACGCAGGTGCCTTCGTCTCCCCGGGGCCGGGAGCGCTAACCTCAGAGGCCGACTGTCAACAGGAGACATTCAGAACAGTGCCTTGCACCTCACAGGCATTCAACAAAGGTTCGCTATTAAGACTGGGAATATGGTTATGACCATTTCGCAAGCAACGCCAGGAACGCTAGCTAACCATATATGGTATGTGGGAGGACAAGGAGAATGGAAAATTGGAAAGACAGAAAGAATTCAAACAGAAGCGCACCTTGAAGTAGATTTTAAACAACTGGTTCACCAGAAACAGCATGCCCCACTTCTTAGAGTCCTCTATACCAGCACGGCTATGGGGAAATAATTTTTTTAAGTTACATAGCAAATAAAATTTTTATTTCACAAAATAAACTGCCTAAACAAATTAATATCTTGAGATAAAGTACCAAAGCTCAAGTCATATTCATATCAAGTCATATTCATCAAACAAAATAACATTATGAAAAAAGATGTCTTACCTGATAGGTAAAAATGAAAGGAAAAGCAAACCAGGAAAATCCCAATTAACTACTTGAGTAACATCCTCCCTCCGCGTCACCAGCTAAAAACTGCCTCGTTTGCAGCAACAATGTGTAAAAGTTAACTGTTATAAACCATTTTTGAAAAATGGAAAAATAGGGCATGGTGGTACGTGCCTGTAATCCTGGCTACTCAGGAGGCTGAGGCCGAAGAATCACTTGAACCTGGGCCAGTGCATTTCAGCCTGGGTGACAGAGCATGACTCCGTCTCAAAAAACAAAAACAAAAACAAAAAAAAGAAAAATGGAAAAATGCCTTCTCATCAGGACAACAAAACGAACCAGTAAAACACACAGAGGATAAGTCCCACCAAGGAAGGCACAAAAAGTACACACTGTGGGCGTCCATTTACATGAAGTCACCAGAAAGGCAGGAAGTGACCCACAGGGGAACAAATCCAGACAGCAGAAAGGGCCTGCCCCAAATGAGGGATGAGGGAAGTTTCCGGGTTGACAATCATGTCCTACACCTCAACGGTAAGCAGACAGATAATACTGTAGGTAGTTCACTGTCCTATACCTCAACAGCAAGCAGACAGATAATATTGTAGGTAGTTCACTGCATATAAATTTACCTCAAAAGACTTAAGAAACAGAAACTGAAGCACCTAGGTGAGGTGTGCCTCTGTCTGCAATTAACTTGGAAATAGTCACGTGTTATACAACATTTTGGTCAACTACAGATGACCATTGAGATGGTGGTCCTACAGATTCTCATACTGTATTTTTACTGCATCTTTTTGGTGTTTAGATATGTTTAGAAACAAATAATTCCCATTGTGTTCCGGTTGCCTACAGCATTCAGTGCGGCCACACAATGGCTGCTCTTGCTCCTGGCAGCCTGGGAGCCACAGGCTACTCCACACAGCGGTGGTGTGTACTAGGCCACGCCATCTAGGTTTATGGAAGTACACAACAAAATGATAAAATCACTCAGAGTCAAGGCACAAAAATACAAAAGCGCCCAGTACAGAAAACAAGCAGGTGGTTTACAAGCCAGAGAACATAAAATTACTCTTAAAGACCAAAATGTGTCCATATAGAAACACTTAAAATAATGTAAACATACAACTTTAAACCGTCAAAGCCTGTTGTATAACTGCCTGTGAGCTGCTCTAAGCAGCTCTGTGACTTTTATCACTCCCTAGGTGTATGACCTCAAACAAGAGTCTCCCAAGGTCTCGTTTTCCTCATCTGAAAACGGAGACAAATAATAATACTGTTCTATGCCTTCAAAGAGTTACGGGAAAACCAAACAAAACACACAAGTACTATGTAAGTCACATAAAATGCTGCATGTATGGTAGTATCGTAGCTGGTCTGGCACCAGGAACAATGACCTCTATTGGAGAGTATGTGACGAAAACAAACCCCAAGGGGAAAGATGTCACTGGGGATTTGCCTCTGTCTTCTGAGTGTCCCCTCGGGGTGGAAATGCTGGGTCACACGGTAGCTCTACATTCAACTTTGAGGAACTGCCTTCCCGTTTCTGCACAGCAGCTGCACTGGTTTTGTTCCCCTGGCGATGTGTATGAGGCTCTGGTCTCTGCATCCTCGCTGGCGCTGCCCATCTTTCTGATTACAGTGCTACCACTGGGTGTGGACTGGCAGCTCTCGGAGGTTCTGATTTGCATTTCAAGTGACTGATGCATTAGTCATTGGTGGCTAATGATGTGAGCATCTTTTCACGCACTTACTGGCCACTTGTGTATTTTGTTTGGCAGATTTTTCAAATTCTTTAACCATTTTAAAATTGGATTGTCTTTTTACTGTTGAGTTATAATAGTTCTTTATATATTCTGGATATTAGGGCCTTACCAGATGTATTATTTGATAGTTTATTATTGTTTTTCACTTTTTTGAGAATGTCCTTTGAAGTCTAAAGTTTTTAATTTTGATGAAATCCAATTTATTTTTTCCTTTGGTTGCTTATGCTTTTGTTGTCATATCTGAGAAGCCACTGCCTAATCAAAGGTCATGAAGATCACTGCTGTGCAGGAATATACCATCAGGCAAAATTTCAAGTATTCATTTAAGAAACACTGATTGAGCTCTTGAAGTGCAAGGAGCGCGAGTGATGGAGAAGGCCCAGGCCCTCACGCACTTGGCAATGAAATACAATCACCTACACAGTCATCAATCATTTGGTAAACGCAGTGAAAGAAATGTACAGTCTGCTATGAATGTTTATAAAAGGGAAATCTAATCCACTGTGAAGTCCAGCAGCGAGAGGCTTTAGAGAAGGTGGAAACCTTTAAACGAGTGTAGACAGCCAGGAGTCGAGGAGAACCTTCCAGCAAAGGAAACGGCACTCATGGGAGGCCTCAGTGGGAAAGTGCCATGGCAGACGAAGGACTTTTCTACAGTCCAGCCTTGGTAGGAAAGTTCTGAAGCAAGGCTGGGTAGGGAGGCCATGTTATCCCCACAGCACTATACATCTTGTAGGCTTGGCTGAACAGTTGCACAACTCAAACTCTGGTTATCTTCAGCAACAGGGCGCCTGAGGTCAGAGGCTCCCCTCTTGGTTAAACCAGCTAAGATCAGCAGGATGCTAAGTGGAAGTCTTTGCAGAGCCTCCAACTTCATTACAATCTCATTTTCACGCTCAGTGACACTCCCACCAGTGCCACAATGGCTGACAATCACCACAACAATGGTGAGAAGAAGCCATAAAAGGACAAAAAGATGGCAGTGCTTCAGCTCCCAGAAGTTCACCGCCCATTTCCAGAAAAGCGATTAATATTCTTCCCCTTGCTTTCCATGTCCAACCCCTTCATTCAAGAAACCCTCTATTTCAATCCCCTCACCCCTCAGGAGTAGAGAAGTTGATTTGTGAGCCACACTCCTGCTTCTTCATTCCTTGGCCTTTACATACAGCTTGCTCTGCTCAACACTTACTTTTGGTTTCATGGATTACATCTATGACACCCAACAGGAAAAGTTCCCATCTTTTGAGGCTACCAAGTTTATTGGCAACAGACACAGTGAGTGAAAAGAGAGGCTGGGCTACTGCTACTGTTTGGATATGAATTTTTGGCCACATCACACCTCATGTTAAAACACGATCCCCGTTGTTGGAGGCGGAGCCTAATGGGAGGTTTTTGGGTCCTGGCAGCAAATGCCTCATGAATGGCTTGGTGCTGTCCTTGCCATAATGAATGAGTTCTCGCTCTGAGCTCCTGTGAGCGTTCCCAGAGAGCTGGTTGTAGAAGAGCCTGGCGCCTCCCCTTCTATCTCCTGACTCCTCTCTTGCCATGTAGTGGGCTCCTCTTCATCTTCCAGCATGAGTGCAAGCAGTCTGAGGCCTTACCAGAAGCAGATACGAGCACCATGCTTCTTGTGCAACCTGCAGAACTGTGAGCCAAGTAAATCTCTTTTCTTACATTCCCCAGTTGTTTTGTTGACCAAAACAACTACTCTCTGGGAACAATAGTTTTTGTTTATTTATATATGGATACCTTTGATAACCTTTCTTTGTTTTAAAATTTCGTAAATCTCACAAATAAATGTAATTATATACTGGGTGAAGAGATGAGAGTTTTAGAAGAAAAAATGGAAACTCTAGAGTAGAATCAGATGGAAAGTTGAGAATTTAAAAATAAATAATGGCAGAAAAGATCAGTCAACTTGTAAGCAAGTCAATACAAATTACCTAAAATGGAGGAGAGAGGAAAAAAAAGATTGAGGCCAGGTGCAGTGGCTCATGCCTATAATCCCAGCACTTTGGGAGGCCGAGGAGGGTGGATCACTTGAGGTCAGAAATTCAAGACCAGCCTGGCCAACATGGTGAAACCCCATCTCTACTAAAAACACAAAAATTAGCTGGATGAGGTGGCATGCGCCTGTAATCCCAGCTATTCAGGAAGCTAAGGCAAGAGAATGGTGTGAACCCAGGAGGCAGAGGTTGCAGTGAGCTGAGATGGCGCCACTGCACACCAACCTGGACGACAGAGCAAGACTCTGTCTCAAAAAAAAAAAAAAAGGTTAAAAAATAAACAAAGAGACTAACAGTGGCCTGTGTGGGATAATATCAAGCATTTAACACATATGCAGTTGAAATCACAGAAAAAGAAGAGAAAAAATGGGGCCAAAAGTAGTTGAAGAATGTAAAATATTAAATTTTTAAAAACATCAACTTACAAATACAGGAAGCCCAATGAACCCTGAACAGGAGAAATTAAAGAAAAAAAAAGCCAACTATGCACATCAGAGCCAAATGACTGACGCCAAATGATAAAGAGAAAATCACAGCCAGAGCAAAAACACCCATTCTATACAAGGAACGATGGCAAGGACTCATCAGAAGCAAAGGAAACCAGATGGAATGACATTTTTAAAGTGCCAAAAGGAAAAAAACTGTCAACCCACAAGACTCCATGTAGCAAAAGGAGCCTTAAAAAATGATGGTAATCTTCTTCACTGGTAAAAAGAGAAAATTTCTTAAAAAAATACAGACAGTTTCAGAAAAATGAAAGCTTAGAAGATTCACTGCCCTCAGACCCTCAACAAATGCAAACGCGGAAGAAAGTGCTTCAGGAAAGGGAAATGGCACCAGACGGAAACTGGTTCCTGCAGAGAGGAGCTTCAGGCATGGTCAAATGTGGGCAAATGAAAAGACTTTTTTTTCCCTCAGCTCTTATTTCTTTTACAAAACAATCAACTTTTTAAAGCAAAAATAACGATGGTTGTGGGATTATAATATGTATAGAAGTAAAATATTCGTCAACAATAAACACAGGCCAGAAAGGGTGAACGCTGCGACAAACACCACGGCCGACAGCGTCCGACGGTCCTCAAGTCCTTACTCACGTGTCGCTGGCACAGACCCGGAAACAGCTCATCAGTAACTCTGCTGCTTTTTCCAACATGTCCCCAACTTTGCTTTTTCCTTTCTTTACCAACTGCTGATCTGCCTAATAAAATATAAAAACATTTATTTTATTTCATTTTTCCGAGACAAGATCTTGCTGTGTCGCCCAAGCTGGAGTGCAGTGGCCCAGTCACACCTCACAGCAGCCTCAACCTCCTGGGCTCCACTGATCTTCCCAACTCAGCCTCCTGGGCTCCACTGATCTTCCCACCTCAGCCTCCTGGGCTCCACTGATCTTCCCACCTCAGCCTCCTGAGGAGCCGAAACCATGAACCAGGCACCACCATGCCTGGCTAGGTTTGGCCTTTTTTTTTTTTTTTTTTTTTTTTGTAGAGACAGGGTCTCACTTAGTTGCTCTGGCTGGTCCTGAACTTCTGACTCCAAGTAATCCTCTCATCTTGGCCTCCCAAAGTGTTGGGATTACAAGCGTGAGCCACTGTGCCCAGCCAAAACATTCATTTCTTAAAGCAAAAAATAGGTACAATTAAGACCCAAAGTCCCGAAAGATTCTGGAGAAATCAGCTAGCATGTACTACAATATTTTTAAAAATTGAGAAGTCTGTATTAGTCCAATTCTTCTACAAACCTCATCTTTCTTCAATTATTTCAAGTTAAGTCAGTCACCAACTTTTCAAACCTGCACTGCATGTTACTAAGTGATTGAGCTCTCTTCCTTCAGTCCCTGAAGCTGGCTGGTCAAAATGCTTGAAATAAAAACGTTTAACAAATACCAAAGTCATCGCTGAGTCTGACTTTTCCCTCGCATTTGCAAGGATGGCCTTGGTTAAAGAAGAAAGAACCTGTTTCTCCCACTTGTGTTCTCCACAAACGCAAGGCCTACAACAGGCTTGCAAACGACCCACAGCTCAAACTATATTCACAACAACACT
Source organism: Chlorocebus sabaeus (assembly GCF_047675955.1). Classification (NCBI taxonomy): domain Eukaryota; kingdom Metazoa; phylum Chordata; class Mammalia; order Primates; family Cercopithecidae; genus Chlorocebus; species Chlorocebus sabaeus. Next base: position 94,620,416 of record NC_132906.1, read on the forward strand.
AAGCCATCATGGTCTTTTTTTACTATATTAATTTTGCACATATATAATTTTTACTATATATATTTTGCACTGATGGTGCAAAAGCAGCAATAGGTAAAATGCTGGAGTGCTCCCACCAGCAGCAAACTACACAAGTGATCATCATATTCTTAAACACCAGGCACTTTGCAATCAATCAATCAATCAACAAACCAGTAAAAATAGTTTCCTTTTAACAACGCCCTTGATGAGCCAAGCACAGCGGCTCACACCTGTAATCCCGGCACTTTCGGGAGGCTGAGGTGGGAGAATCACTTGAGCCCAGGAGTTTGAAACCAGGCTGGGCAACATGGCAAGACTCTGCCTTTATAAAAAATTTTTTTTAATCTGCCTGGTATCGTGGCATACACCTGTAGTCCCAGCTACTCGGGAGGCTGAAGTGGGAGGCTTCATTCAGCCCCAGGAACTCAAGGCTGCAGTGAGCTATGATTGCGCCAGTGCACTTCAGCTGGGTGACAGCAAGATCATCTCTAAATAAATAAATAAAATGTCCTTGATAATGCAGTAAACACGAATTTTCTTAAATCTTGGTCCTTGAGCACACATGTTTTTTATATTCTTTGTGAAGAAATGAGAAGCATACAGCAATTCTGTTGCACACGGGCATCTCGTGGCTGTTTACAGAAAACCTCTGGGCAGCTGTCTGAGCTGTGAGCTGGACTAACTGCTCCTTGTGGAACAGAAAACTGATAGACAGACACAGCTAGTTACCCAGGCTTGGGCATCCGGCTGACCAGACTCCCCAAAACGAATGAAATAAATCTGTCACTTCTAGGCAAACAACTGATGGTACTGGTTGCCAACAACAACATTTGTGCTTTCAAGAAAAATCAGAATTCTGGAAAACTTTTATCAACCACCATGAGCTTTGCAGCTTTTCCTTACTCCAGGGCTTTTCTGATGAGGTCCCTGTAGATGTTAAGAAAGGTAGGGGTTTGGGGGTTGGGTTTTTAACAGTGGGGTGCCAACACTTGGGAGTTGCTGCATGGTTCAGTAAGCCAATACTCTCCAAATGGTCTGCTATGATCTGAATGTTTGTGTCCCCTCCAAAACTCATGCTGAAATCCTAACCCTCAAAGTGACGGTGTTTGGAACAGAGGCCTCTGGGAGGTGATGAGGTCATGAAGATGAAGCTGTCATGAATGGGATTTGAAGAGAGATCCCTTGCCCCATCTACCACGTGCAGATACAGCAAGAAGGTGCTATGAGGCAGGAAGCAGCCCTCTTCATCGGACACTCAATCTGCTGGTGACTTGATCTTGGACCTCCCTGCCTCCAGAACTGTGAGACATAAATGTTTGTTGGTTACAAGCCACCCAGTTTATAGTATTTTCTTACAGCAGCCCAAATGGACTAAGACATGACTGACGCAAGGTATTATGAAATCCATTCAAAGTGCTTTAGGCAGACCAGTGGATTTTAGTGGAAAGGTAGAAAAAGTTTATTGGGACTCTTCAGAAGCCACATGGTAACTAACCTTTTTTTAAAAACTGCCTCTTGGAGTTTTCATATGTAGAGTCAAAGAATTATCTCAATGGTCTGGCAAGCCTATGAGAATATTCCTCTCTTTTCCATCTACATCTTTGTGATGTAGCCTTTCAGCATCAGGCAGAGAAATACTTGACTCAAAACAGTGTACTGCAACAGAGTGAGTGCAGAAGCAGGCAAGAGGACCAGACGGCTTCTGCTGAACTAGGCATCAAAGAGGTCAAGAGTGATGTGACACCACTTTTCTTAGTATTTTGTTTTGGAAATACAGTTATTTTTTATTTAAAAAGTCAGTTATGTTACATGTAAACGGTTTATTGTTGCTTTAAAATGAATAAATATTTTTAAATATTTTCTAATTAAAATTTCTAATACAGTAAATATAAATAGATATAACAAAAATAAAAGTTCTCTGAGGTCTTCAATGTACTTTTCAGTTCTAAAATTTCCATTTGGTTCTTTTTTTAATTTATTTTTTATTATACTTTAAGTTCTAGGGTACATGTGCACAACATGCAGGTTTGTTACATATGTATACATGTGCCATGTTGGTGTGCTGCACCCATTAACTTGTCATTTACATTAGGTATATCTCCTAATGCTATCCCTCCCCACTCCCCCCACCCCACGACAGGCCCCGGTGTGTGATGTTCCCTTTCCTGTGTCCAACTGTTCTCATTGTTCAATTCTCACCTATGAGTGAGAACATGTGGTGTTTGGTTTTCTGTTCTTGCGATAGTTTGCTGAGAAAGATGGTTTCCAGCTTCATCCATGTCCCTACAAAGGACATGAACTCATCCTTTTTTATGGCTGCATAGTATTCCATCGTGTATATGTGCCACATTTTCTTAATCCAGTCTGTCATTGATGGACATTTGGGTTGGTTCCAAGTCTTTGCTATTGTGAATAGTGCCGCAATAAACATACATGTGCATGTGTCTTTATAGCAGCATGATTTATAATCCTTTGGGTATATATCCAGTAATGGGATGGCTGGGTCAAATGGTATTTCTAGTTCTAGATCCTTGAGGAATCGCCACGCTGTCTTCCACAATGGTTGAACTCATTTACAGTCCCACGAACAGTGTAAAAGTGTTCCTATTTCTCCACATCCTCACCAGCACCTGTTGTTTCCTGACTTTTTAATGATCACCATCCTAACTGGTGTGAGATGGTATCTCATTGTGGTTTTGACTTGCATTTCTCTGACGGCCAGTGATGATGAGCATTTTTTCACGTGTTTGTTGGCTGCATAAATGTCTTCTTTTGAGAATTGTCTGTTCATATCCTTTGCCCACTTTTTGATGGGGTTGTTTTTTTCTCGTAAATTTGTCTGAGTTCTTTGTAGACAAAGAACTGGATACTAGCCCTTTGTCAGATGAGTAGATTGCAAAAATTTTCTCCCATTCTGTAGGTTGCCTGTTCACTCTGATGGTAGTTTCTTTTGCTGTGCAGAAGCTCTTTAGTTTAATTAGATCCCATTTGTCAATTTTGGCTTTTGTTGCCATTGCTTTTGGTGTTTTAGACACGAAGTCCTTGCCCATGCCTATGTCCTGAATGGTATTGCTTTAGGTTTTCTTCTGGAGGTTTTTATGGTTTTAGGTCTAACATTTAAGTCTCTAATCCATCTTGAATTAATTTTTGTATAAGGTGTAAGGAAGGGATCGAGTTTCAGCTTTCTACATATGGCTAGTCACTTTTCCCAGCACCATTTATTAAACAGGGAATCCTTTCCCCATTTCTTGTTTTTGTCAGATTTGTCAAAGATCAGATGGTTATAGATGTGTGGTATTATTTCTGAGGGCTTTGTTCTGTTCCATTGGTCTATATCTCTGTTTTGGTACCAGTACCATGCTGTTTTGGTTACTGTAGCCTTGTAGTATAGTTTGAAGTCAGGGGGCATGATGCCTCCAGCTTTGTTCTTTTGGCTTAGGATTGTCTTGGCAATGCGGGCTCTTTTTTGGTTCCACATGAACTTTAAACTAGTTTTTTCCAATTCTGTGAAGAAAGTCATTGGTAGCTTAATGGGGATGGCATTGAATCTATAAATTACCTTGGGCAGTATGGCCATTTTCACGATATTGATTCTTCCTATCCATGAGCATGGAATGTTCTTCCATTTGTTTGTGTCCTCTTTTATTTCCTTGAGCAGTGGTTTGTAGTTCTCCTTAAAGAGGTCCTTCACATCACTTGTAAGTTGGATTCCTAGGTATTTTATTCTATTTGAAGCAATTGTGAATGGGAGTTCACTCACGATTTGGCTCTCTGTTTGTCTGTTATTGGTGTATAAGAATGCTTGTGATTTTTGCACATTGATTTTGTATCCTGAGACTTTGCTGAAGTTGCTTATCAGCTTAAGGAGATTTTGGACTGAGATGATGGGGTTTTCTAAATATAAATTTGTGTCATCTGCAAACAGGGACAATTTGACTTCCTCTTTTCCTAATTGAATACCCTTTATTTCTCTCTCCTGCCTGAATGCCCTGGTCAGCACTTCCAATACTATGTTGAATAGGAGTGGTGAGAAAGGGCATCCCTGTCTTGTGCCAGTTTTCAAAGGGAATGCTTCCAGTTTTTTCCCATTCAGTATGATATTGGCTATGGGTTTGTCATAAATAGCTCTTATTATTTTGAGATATGTTCCATCAATACCAAATTTATTGAGAGTTTTTAGCATGAAGGGCTGTTGAATTTTGTCAAAGGCCTTTTCTGCTATCTATTGAGATAATCATGTGGTTTTTGTCTTTGGTTCTGTTTATATGCTGGATTACGCTTATTGATTTGAATATGTTGAACCAGCCTTGCATCCCAGGGATGAAGCCCACTTGACCATGGTGGATAAGCTCTTTGATGTGCTGCTGGATTTGGTTTGCCAGTATTTTACTGAGGATTTTTGCATCGATGTTCATCAGGGATATTGGTCTAAAATTCTCTTTTTTTGTTGTGTCTCTGCCAGGCTTTGGTATCAGGAAGATGTTGGCCTCATAAAATGAGTTAGTGAGGATTCCCTCTTTTTCTATTGATTGGAATAGTTTCAGAAGGAATGTTACCAGCTCCTCCTCGTACCTCTGGTAGAATTTGGCTGTGAATCCATCTGGTCCTGGACTTTTTTGGTTGGCAGGCTATTAATTATTGCCTCAATTTCAGAGCCTGTTATTGGTCTATTCAGGGATTCAACTTCTTCCTGGTTTAGTCTTGGGAGAGTGTATGTGTCCAGGAATTTATCCATTTCTTCTAGGTTTTCTAGTTCATTTGCATAGAGGTGTTTATACTATTCTCTGATGGTAGTTTGTATTTCTGTGGGATCAGTGGTGTATCCCCTTTATCATTTTTTATTGTGTCTATTTGATTCTTCTCTCTTTTCTTCTTTATTAGTCTTGCTAGCAGTCTATCAATTTTGTTGATCTTTTCAAAAAACCAGTTCCTGGATTCATTGATTTTTTTGAAGGGTTTTTTGTGTCTCTATCGCCTTCAGTTCTGATCTGATCTTAGTTATTTCTTGCCTTCTGCTAGCTTTTGAATGTGTTTGCTCTTGCTTCTCTAGTTCTTTTAATTGTGATGTTAGGGTGTCAATTTTAGATCTCTCCTGCTTTCTCTTGTGGGCATTTAGTGCTATAAATTTCCCTCTACACACTGCTTTAAATGTGTCCCAGAGATTCTGGTATGTTATATCTTTGTTCTCATTGGTTTCAAAGAACATCTTTATTTCTGCCTTCATTTCAATATGTACCCAGTAGTCATTCAGGAGCAGGTTGTTCAGTTTCTGTGTAGTTGAGCGGTTTTGAGTGAGTTTCTTAATCCTGAGTTCTAGTTTGATTGCACTGTGGTCTCAGAGATACTTTGTTATAATTTCTGTTCTTTTACATTTGCTGAGGAGTGCTTTACTTCCAACTATGTGGTCAGTTTTGGAATAAGTGCGATGTGGTGCTGAGAAGAATGTATATTCTGTTGATTTGGGGTGGAGAGTTCTGTAGATGTCTACTAGGTCTGCTTGGTGCAGAGCTGAGTTCAATTCCTGGATATCCTTGTTAACCTTCTGTCTCGTTGATCTGTCTGATGTTGACAGTGAGGTGTTAAAGTCTCCCATTATTATTGTGTGGGAGTCTAAGTCTCTTTGTAATTCTCTAAGGACTTGCTTTATGAATCTGGGTGCTCCTGTATTGGGTGGATATATATTTAGGATAGTTAGCTCTTCTTGTTGAATTGATCCCTTTACCATTATGTAATGGCCTTCTTTGTCTCTTTTGATCTTTGATGGTTTAAAGTCTGTTTTATCAGAGACTAGGATTGCAACCCCTGCCTTTTTTTGTTTTCCATTTGCTTGGTAGATCTTCCTCCATCCCTTTATTTTGAGCCTATGTGTGTCTCTGCATGTGAGATGGGTCTCCTGAATACAGTACACTGATGGGTCTTGACTCTTTATCCAATTTGCCAGTCTGTGTCTTTTAATTGGAGCATTTGGCCCATTTACATTTAAGGTTAATATTGTTATGTGTGAATTTGATCCTGTCATTATGATGTTAGCTGGTTATTTTGCTCGTTAGTTGATGCAGTTTCTTCCTAGCATCGATGGTCTTTACATTTGGGCATGTTTTTGCAGTGGCTGGTACCGGTTGTTCCTTTCCATGTTTAGTGCTTCCTTCAGGAGCTCTTGTAGGGCAGGGCTGGTGGTGACAAAAATCTCTCAGCATTTGCTTGTCTGTAAAGGATTTTACTTCTCCTTCACTTATGAAACTTAGTTTGGCTGGATATGAAATTCTGGGCTGAAAATTCTTTTCTTTAATAATGTTGAATATTGTCCCCCGCTTTCTTCTGGCTTGTAGAGTTTCTGCCGAGAGATCTGCTGTTAGTCTGATGGGCTTCCCTTTGTGGGTAACCCGACCTTTCTCTCTGGCTGCCCTTAACATTTTTTTTTTCATTTCAACTTTGGTGAATCTGACAATTATGTGTCTTGGAGTTGCTCTTCTCAAGGAGTATCTTTGTGGCGTTCTCTGTATTTCCTGAATTGGAATGTTGGCCTGCCCTACTAGGTCGGGGAAGTTCTCCTGGATAATATTCTGCAGAGCATTTTCCAACTTGGTTCCATTCTCCCTATCACTTTCAGGTACACCAATCAGACGTAGATTTGGTCTTTTTACATAGTCCCATATTTCTTGGAGGCTTTGTTCATTTCTTTTTACCTGTTTTTCTCTAAACTTCTCTCCTCGCTTCATTCCATTCATTTGATCTCCAATCACTGACGCCCTTTCTTCCAGTTGATTGAATCAGTTACTGAAGCTTGTGCATTTGTCACGTAATTCTCGTGTCATGGTTTTCAGCTCCATCACGTCATTTACGGACTTCTCTACATTGGTTATTCTAGTTAGCCATTCGTCTAATCTTTTTTCAAGGTTTTTCGTTTCTTTGGGATGCATTCAAACTTCCTCCTTTAGCTCAGAGAAGTTTGATCGTCTGAAGCCTTTTTCTCTCAGCTCGTCAGTCATTCCCTGTCCACCTTTGTTCCGCTGCTGGCGAGGAGCTGCATTCCTTTGGAGGGGGAGAGGCACTCTGATTTTTAGAATTTTCAGCTTTTCTGCTCTATTTTTTCCCCATCTTTGTGGTTTCATCTACCTTTGGTCTTTGATGATGGTGATGTACAGATGGGGTTTTGCTGTGGATGTCCTTTCTGTTTGTTAGTTTTCCTTCTAACAGTCAGGACCCTCAGCTGCAGGTCTGTTGGAGTTTGCTGGAGGTCCACTCCAGACCCTGTTTGCCTGGATATCAGCAGCAGAGGCTGCAGAAGAGTGAATACTGCTGAACAGCAAATGCTGCTGCCTGATTGTTCCTCTGGAAGCTTCGTCTCAGAGGGGTACCCGGCCGTGTGAGGTTTTAGTCTGCCCCTACTGGGGGATGCCTCCCAGTTAGGTTACTTGGGGGTCAGGGACCCACTTGAGGCAGTCTGTCTGTTCTCAGATCTCAAATTCTGTGCTTGAAGAATCACTACTCTCTTCAAAGCTGTTAGTCAGGGACATTTAAATCTGCAGAGGTTTTTGCTGCCTTTTGTTTGGCTATGCCCTGTCCCCAGAGTTGGAGTCTACAGAGGTAGGCAGGCCTCCTTGAGCTGCAGTGGGCTCCACCCAGTTCGAGCTTCCCGGCCACTTTGTTTACCTACTCAAGCCTCAGCAATGGCGGGCGCCCCCAAGCCTCACTGGCACCTTGCAGTTAGATCTCAGACTGCTGTGTTAGCAATGAGGGAGGCTCCATGGGCGTGGGACCCTCTGAGCCAGGCGCAGGATATAATCTCCTGGTGCTGCTTGCTAAGACCCTCAGAAAAGCGCAGTATCAGGGTGGGAGAGACCTGACTTTCCAGGTGCTGTGTGTCATGGTTTCCCTTAGCTAGGAAAGGGAATTCCCTTACCCCTTGCGCTTCCCAGGTGAGGCGATGCCTCGCCCTGCTTCAGCTCTCACTTGATGGGCTGCACTCACTGTCCTGCACCCACTGTCTGACACGCCCCAGTGAGATGAACCTGGTACCTCAGTTGGAAATGCAGAAATCACCCATCTTCGGCGTCGCTCACACTGGGAGCTGTAGCCTGGAACTGTTTCTATTCGGCCATCTTGGAACCCCCCTCCCCGCTCCCCCATTCTTCTTTATATTGCCTATTTCCTTGTTGAGACTTTTAATGTTTTCATTTGTTTCAAGCACATTCTCAATTGCTTGCTGAATCAAGAGGGCTGTTTAAAATGCTTGTCAGATAATTCCAACATCTGTGCAATCTCAGCATTGGTGTCTTCTGCTGAATGTCTTTTCTCATTCGAAATCTCAGGAAGTTGACATTTTCCTGGTAATCGGTGTCGATTAAATCCTGGACATTTGGGGCACTACGTGACAAGACTGTGGATCTTATTTATCTTCTTTTAGCAGGCCTCACGATGTAAGCAGAGAAACAGGCGCATCCCCTTTGCCACTGAATGGGGGAGGTCCAGGTCCCCTGCTGAGTCTCTGACATCCACCTAGCTCCTCATTACTGCTAGCCCAGGGTGGAGGTCCTGGGCCACCCCCAGCCCGCACCACTTTGAAGATGGGGCGGGAGGGACCTGCTGACTTTTTGTGCCTGGCACTGGAGTGAGGCAGTGATGGTCAGAGTTCTGTCTTGCTGGACTGTCTTCCCAGGCTCCTGGTTTCCTTGGGGATTTTGTCTCTGCCTGATAGTGAAAGGCTTCAGGTTTCTAAGGCACCCAGTCCAGGACAGACAGGAGACAAAACGGAAACCCGGAGACTCCCTACATACGACTCTGAGCCCCATCCCCCTCTTCTCTCCACCTCCCATAGCCATGCCAGCCTGACAACTCCCAGGGTTTTAACTGTTTTTAGCAGGCGCAATAGGGAGAAATCCATTGCATGCTGCCTAGAACTGAAGCCATCAATCATTTCTAAAACCGTAAAGGGGTCGTCCTAAAACCAAAAGGTAGACAAATGCTGCTCCATAATGGGGGCTTCTGTGGGTCCCCAAGGGGAAGTCACCTCCATAAAACCCAGGATCTCCCCTCACCCCAGGGAAGCCCCCTCCTACTGCCCAAATCTATATGAAGCTGAATTCTTTTCAACGGGGGAGCAGGCCACATCTTAAAGGTGGAAGAGATGCAGAATAGCTCATTTGTTGTTGTTCCACTGACTTCATAAAAATAATACATACCATAAATGGTTAACGACAAAATGAAACCTCTCCCTCTGTATGAACAGTGTGGAAATCTGAGCAAATGTTTACTTAAATCTGTTTCTGTTAACCTAGAAAGAATAGTCAATATCTGTTCTTTTGCTTCCTATACCCGACACATCTCAACTTCAATTCACTCCTCAAAACTTTTGGAAAGAATGACATGAAATTTAAACAACAGTGTTTATTTTACCGAGTGTTAATTTTAAAACAAGTGTTTTATTGTTAAACATTTTATAAAATTTTAAATAATTTTATAAAATTTTATAAAAATTTAAACAATTTATAAAATTTTAAAACAAGTGTTAATTTAAAACCAAGTGTTAATTTTAAAACAATAATGACAGCAAATTAAACTTACATTATTAGCAAACACTCGAAGGTCAAGCGCTACTGCATACATGACAGGCAGAGCCCTGCAGGACAAAAAGTAAACAAGTGTGAGGGGCTGTGAGACCCAAGATTCCATCCCCAGAGGTGGGAAGAATACAGACGCCCAGGACTACTATCCAGAATGGAGTCCATGCTTATCCAAAACTCTGACAGTTGTTTGCTTCCTCACTTTCTGTCCGGGTGGGCTGCAGGCCCCAAACTTCCTGATCATCCCAGGGCCTCACACTGCAGTGCTCCCCAACCCTGCCAAAGGCCCCAGCCCTGCGGCAGCTCCAGGCTCCCAGGATATCCTCCTCCCCTCAGCTTCCCACCAGTATCCAAACAGCACCACTAAAAAAGAAGTGGTTTGATCAGATTTCCTAACAGGAACCAGAATATGTAATACACAAAATGTCACAAAACAACTTTTACAGCCAACTGGCAAAACTGGACTGTTTTCATGTGCAAGTTTTTACGTTAAAAGATAAAAGCGTGGCAGGAGGCGGAGCTTGCAGTGAGCCGAGATCACGCCACTGCACTCCAGCCTGGGCAACTGAGCAAGACTCCATCTCAAGAAAAAAAAAAAAGATAAAAGGGTGGGTTTGTTTGCAAAAGGCCTTTGGTTACTTTAGTATAAACAAAATTCAGTATTTATCTATAGTTTGTTAATAAATCATAAAATTAAGAATTAGTTTGGCAAGGCATTTAAAAATACCACCATTATTATGTATTAGAACACCCCAAATGAACGGTAGTTGGTCTACCTCTTTTATCTAAAGTTTAAAACCAAAAGTTCAAAATTGACAACTGAAGGAGAAAACAGTATTTAATAAATATCTGGGGAAATGGACGTGTGAAATAAAAATAATACTATATTTACACAGACACACTGCAAACAATGTGGCTGATCTACCATTTAAGTTTACTAGATTTGTAACTCCATTAATCTGTATGGATATTACCATATGTCAACACACTGATTATTAAATATCCACATGGAAAATACAATACACATTTATTTAAAGCAAATTTGTATAAAGATTCTACTTTAAAAAATTGCCATTTACTAATTCAGCTGTTTCTATTCACACTTACCAGTTTTCTTCTTTGTGGGCCTGGAATGCTCGCAAGAATGATGTACTGTATTAAGGAAGATACGGCATATAAAGTTCAAACAATGCTATGTACGATTAAAGTAAAGAATAAGAATCTAAATTTTAAGGAATGTAGCTTACCCTTTAGCAGATTTATGTTACAACAATAGTAAGTTCTTGAAGGAAAAAAGGTATAAGTATCTGTATCTCACTAGGCTCAAGTATACTAAACACACGTATTTCATACATACTGTCTCCTAAGTAAAAAAGACATACAAGATTTTTTAAAATCAGCCATTTCAGATATTTTATTTGGTTTCTCTGAGCCCAGATGATTATGAGTTATATTTCAGTGCTTTAGAATCTGTAGCATAAGGCTGATTTTATCAACTCTAGAATTCTTGAATTCTAAGGAGGCTGTTAGCAAGTAGGCCAACTCTCTTCTGTGTATATTTAAACAAGGCGGTTAAAACGAAAAGACAAAATCTAGAGATACATACAAATCCTTAGAACACTCACCGATTCAGGCCTTAACTAAAGATACCCTTTACATGACTGAAGTAGGAATTGGTCTGGTTTCAGGTCTTCAGCCACCACAATTCAATGCTGACGTGTATCTGACTCCACTCTTGTCCATCTCTGCCTGAATTCTGGATTTCTGATATTTCACCACAGGACTTAACCAGTCCCTGTAACTATACTTACTACCTAAACCTTCTTCTTCTCAACAGGGTAAGATCCTTCTTTTTCACCAGGGTTCTTCCTTACTAACTGACTGCATGAGTCTTCAGATCCATGCTAAATTTAAGTACCCGAGTGAAAGAGTTGAAAAGAGTTTCTCTTCCAAAACACTGTCATTCCTTTCTAACTGCAGAAATGAGCGACTGGCCCGATGTTTCCGGGTCTCAAGTCCCAAGTAACCCACTGCATGCGTTCTACGCCGGACAGCTGCCATGAGTGACAAAGGATATTGGACGATCACGGTCTGGCACTTGTATGCCTCTATGAAGTCATGATTCCCCACTGCGTAAGTGCACCTGGAGGAGAAAGAGAAACACGCTGTCACACGATAAAACCTAGCACTAGTCATGCAGCACACACAGCTCACTTCACTGCACAGGTCCCAGTGGTCCTGGGATGAAAGGGGTGAAGGAAGAAACACAGGAATGGCTGAACACAAACAGCTGAGGGTAAGAGGAGTCCCACGGTAAGCTCGGAGACTACTCTTTCAAGCCCCAGAAGGACCCAGCTCCAGCAGGTTTATGAGTAACACGCTGATAACAGAGTATGACCCTTCCACGCTAGCAGGAGCTGACAATGACATTCAAACTGGATTCCCAGCTGGGTAATGTCAGTGTTAGTTCATCGTCCAATCTGGAACCTATCGCACACCGCACAGAGCTAGGACATCACAGGTGCTTTGTACTACAAGGAACACGGTGGTGCCCCAACTCTTCCAAAGACCCTGTGGGGTTCACAGGACATTCCTGCTCACAGACCCCACCCTGGTCCTGTAGCCTAGGCTGCTCTGAAAGACAGTAATCAAATCTCACATGGCTATAAGGACACCATCTTCTGCCTGAAAAGATCCTTCAGAGGTAACACAGTAGACACGAAGTGTACATAAAAGCAGCATTGTTTGCTTTGCTCAACTCTAGTTCTTTCCCAGTAACATAAAGAGCTTCAAAAAAGACATACTATTTCCACAAAAGGGGTAAGTGAATGGTTAGGCTCCACACTCTACTAAAAAGACCACCATCCAGGCACTATGGTAAATACTATGTGATGTTAAAAATAGTATTACACAACTGATGTATAAAATTTTCACAGGCTTTATCAAAGTGAAATTACAAATGCATTTTCCTACTTTTTCAAAGTCAATTATTCACTGTTTCAAGCATAAGATAATGCAAGATAAAATACCCAGTTAATTCAGCAATTTCCAGATGTGTGTGTTTTTCTTCCTCCCCAACAGATTACCTTAAATGAGCTGCAAACATTTCATCATAAGGGGGTTCCAAGACTTGTTGACACTTCTCCTCTGGAGAGGCCATCTGATTTTAAAAAAGAAAAATGGCAAAAGTAAAATTAATAGGCACAGAAAGAATGCAACATATAGAAAGATATTTAAACCTGTTTCAAGAAAATTTATGCTTTATAGTTCACAGTAGCACTTTATATTTAAAACCCTAAATAAAAGGTTGAGGCCATGAGCACGGTGGCTCACGCCTGTAATCCCAGCACTTTGGGAGGGCGAGGTGGGCAGATCACTTGAGGCCAGAAGTTCAAGACCAGCTTGGCCAACATGGTGAAAGGCCGTTTCTACAAAAACATTACAAAAATTAGCCGGGTGTGGTGGTGCACACTGCTAATCCCAGCTACTCAGGAGGCTGGGCATGAGAATCGCTTGAACCTGGGTGCTGAAGGTTGCACTAAGCCAAGATCGTGCCACTGCACTACCCGCTGGGCGACAGAGAGAGACTGTCTCATAAATAAATGGTTCATTACTTCAACAAATATTTATCAATATTTCAGGGGAACAAGAGGCCCATGAATATAATTTAGTCTCGCCTTCTGCAGGTCAGAAAATATTCTAGGCACTTTCATATATATTTTAGTATTTAATAACCAGTCAGTCAAGAAATACTTGTTAAGTAACTATCACAGGTTTAGTAAGTGAGGTCTAACGAGTTACCAATGGTGCTATGCTAGGACTCACCCTTTTCGGCTTCCTGCTGAGAGCATCAGTCTCATCTCCTGGGCTAGGCTAGCTGACATTTCTTTCTAAGTTTTCCTTTCCTCCTAACAGTCAAATTTTAGATAATCTGAACATCTCAATAGGTGAAGGTTAATTCTGTCAACTTGGCTGGCCATGGAGTCCCCAGACTTTCTGGGAGCATCTGTGAGGGTGTTTCTGGATGACACTGGCAGTTGCACTAGTAGACTCAGGAAAGGTGATGGCCCTCCTCAGTGTGGACAGGCAGTGACCAATCTGATGAGGGCTTGAATAGAACAAGAGGTTGAGGAAGGAAGAATTCACTCCTTGTGTGGGACTTCTCGACCTCTATAATCACAGGACCCAGTTCCTCATACTAAACCTCTATAAATATCGATATATCCCATTGACTCTGTTTCTCTGGAGAACCTGGACTAATACACAATAGATTACAGCACACTGAGTTTTTTTGTTTTGTTTTGTTTTCACAAAAGCAATGAGCCCGTGCTGATATGGTGAGACAGAAGAATGACAGTATCAGAAAAATCACCATTCTACAGTCCCTGGGGAATGAAACCACTAGAAGAAAGTTTACTGGGGGAATTTTACAATGAAGGGATCCATCTCAGACTGCCAACAGGACAGTGTGTGTCCTCTCATGTGACACAATATGAAGCACACAGCACCAGCCATGGGATGGGGTGTTCTGGCCAACGCGAGCCTGAGTCTCATCAAGTCTCTAGCACTAACTCCTACTTAGAGCAATGGTTTTCAACACTGTTTACACATAGAATCACATAGTATTGATTAGAAAAACAAAAACAAGCCTGCTGCTACTGCAGAGACTGATTTACCTGGTCTGAGTTGCAAATCTGTACACCACCAAACATAATCACCAATAGATAAACCCATTTTTCTTCCAAAAGAAAAATGCTGCTCCCAGTAGAAACACACCCCAATATGATCATGGGTGTCAATAAGGAAATAGGGCTTTACCAAATGTCCACAAGATTTTCTATAGAAAATACCACCTCAACATCATCTACGCCACAGATGACATGGAAACTCCATGTACAACTCCAGGCTGGGCCTTGGCTTGCCGGACTTTCTACTTAAATGGGAGACACCTGTGATGCATGACATCTATGGGGCTTTGGGAATGCATAGGCCTGGACAGAGTCTAAGCTCCACCGTCTCTCCACCATCTCACTTCTCCAAACCTCAGAGAGCTGTGTAGGAATCAAACACAGGGGCAGGAGGTCCATATCACTACAGGGTACCCACACAGTCAGTGCTGCACAACTGAATTGAAATTACATAAATCATAAAGAAACTTTGCAATTTTCAAATACGAATGACAATACTAGTTTTCTTCTTACTCAAACTCTACGTTTCTCTTAGGAAAGTGATTATCCTGTAATTCTCTGCAGACACCTGTGTGCGCAGTTCTTTTACTTACTTGAAGTCGTGGGTTTGCAACATGAGGATGTTTAAAAGACACCAACTCTGCACAAGATGCTCCATCTCTGGTGTCGATGGCTTCGTACACCTGAAACATTTGAAAGGGAAACCTAAGTAGAAAATAAAATATTCTGTTCCAATAAAACCTACGACAATACATTGAATGCCACACAGGGGAAAATTCATTTTCCCCTAGTTTGAAAGGAGACAGAATAATCAAAATGTAACGGGGGGGGGGGGGGGTCACTACTCCCTGCAGTGGATAAACAATAATTTCATTTCAAAATAGGATGTTCCTGGCTGGCTCAGGCCTGTAATCCCAGCACTTTGTGAGTCTGAGGAAGGATTGCTTGAGGCCAGGAGTTCGGGACCATCCTGGACAACACAGCAAGACCTGTCTCTTTAAAACAAACAGACACAAAAAAACAAAAACAGATGTTCCTGAAGCAAAAAAAAAACAGGTCAAGCTAATAAAAATAAGTCAGTGGTTTATCATGCAGCTCTTCATGAAGGTGAATTATTCTAGTTTTACTCGATCACACTGATATATGTTTGAAAATCCAAATATACAGCTTATGAAAAAGAAATCAGGTTAAAAACCACATATATCCAAAATTCAAAAAGCTTCCACTCAACCTTAATATAAAATAAAAGGAAAATGGAAATAGCTAAATAGATGACACATTCATATAATGTGATACTTGGCTGCTGTTACAACGAATAAAATAGATCTATACGTAGTAACATGAGAAAATGTCCACAATATGATGAATAAATGAAAAAAAAAAGTTAACTGCAGGAAAACTGTATAACTTGATTTGGGAGAAAAAAGAAGAGAAAAATTACGTACACATGTAAACACAGGAAAGAATGCAGGGCCTGTATCACACCACACCAGCTGACTACGCGGACCATGAGGTGGAGACTGGGAGACCCAGGAGCCTTTTGCCCTATCTAGCTCCTGCCACAACAGATATTTTATAATTAGAAAACCAAATATGCTTTTAAATTATATTTACAAAAAAAATGGCAGGGCGCGGTGACTCATGCCTGTAATCCCAGCACTTTGGGAGGCTGAGGCAGGTGGATCATGAGGTCAAGAGATCGAGACCCTCCTGGCTAACACACTGAAACCCCGTTTCTACTAAAAATACAAAAAAATTAGCCGGACGTGATGGCGGCACCTGTAGTCCCAGGTACTCAGGAGGCTGACGCAGAATGGCGTGAACCCAGGAGGTAGGGCTTGCAGTGAGCCAAGATGACGCCACTGCATTCCAGTCTGGGCCACAGAGTGAGACTCTGTCTCATAAAAAAAAAGACACAAAAATTCTAACTAAGCAAAAAGGCAAGCACAATGCTTTAGATACAGTATAATTTAACTATGAGAAATTTAAATATTTACATTTTATGGTAACACAAGACTGACCGGGGATGTCATAACATGGATGTGCAAATGGCCAAAAAGCACAAGCAGATGAGCTTCCTCTACACCCACCAGAGTACTTACAACTAGGAAGGCTGATGACGCCAAGTGTTGCCAGGAGCCTGAGGCAACCAGAAGGCTCACACATTGGTGGTGGGTTAAGTTGGGGTAAATTTTTAGAAGAAAATTGGTATTCTACTAAAGCAAGCAAATGCCTACTCTCTGACCCAGTAATCCTGTGCCCAGGAGTCTATACCCAGAAGAAAGGGAGATACATGCCACCAGTTCAACACGCTGGAGCCCAACTCCTCCTACCCCATTGTTCAACTCAGGGTATGACTGGGAGGCTGACACCACCTTCCTCAAGACTAACCTAAATGATAAGGAATTTCCCACCTGACTATTCCATACAACTACATATGCATTCACATTTTGAAACAGTAATCACACTTCCAGGGACTTACAACTAGAAACAGAAGATATTTATACTCGGCTACATGTAATCACAAAATATTGGACACAAACTAAATATCCGTCCATACAGACTGGCTGAATACTCTGTGAAACATCTATTTTAAGGCACACTATGCAACCATTTTTTGAAAATGAGGAAGATCTCTATGAATTTTCATGGAATAATTTCCAGGAAGATACAGTTAAGTGAAAAAAGCAAGTTGTAGAAGAGTATGTACAGAATGCTGCCTTTTATATAAGAATGAAGGGAAACAAGAAAAATATGTGTTTATGTCTGTGTCACATGTACATCCTAAAAGGAAATACAGGACGGAGAAGGCAGAATCTAATGAAAATGATTATCTTTCTAGAGAGGGGGTGGAATGAGGTGAGAGAGAGAGAGAAGGAAAGTTTCTGAGCACACCTTTAAACAGAACAGTTACTTACAACCCCGTTCAAGAAATAGAAAGACAAACCTTAAAATTGAAACAAATAGAAAATACATACCTAAGTGGATATCAGAAAAAAGAATATGAGTAATCTTTGAAAACAGTGGTTTGTGGGATTTGACTGTCCTTATTCTAAGGACGAAAAGACTGCCAAAAAAAAAAAAGAAATCCTGAATTTCATCATCACTGAGTAGATGCTGTTGGTGGCATGGGGGCCCGAATCCTGAACTGCTTGTGAGTGCAGTGGGTGGGCTGGTGTCGCTGGGACCGCAGTCGTCAGTGAGAATGAGCAGCACTGGCACAGAGCAGAAGGGAGAGTCCCATGGGATGTGGGTTGGAGGTGTGAGCAGGAGCTTAACTTTTTCTTCAGCTGAAGCCATCTGAAGACTTCCAGGTTTTATGCCTTCATAGGGAAATTACAGCCATTCAGAGGCAGCCCTCCTGCCCTAGTCCATGTAAGGTCACAGGTTGCTGCTCAAGGTCACATCATATCCCAGCTCCTCACATTTTCAAAGTCACAATGGGTGCAAGATGATTTGGGCCCAAGTATTATGAAAACTAAGTTTCTCTTCATAGCCCTGGCCACAGGTTTAGGAATTTCATCTAAAAGACAGACAGATGGATACTAAGATCCTCAACTGTTTAGGGGAAAGGGTTAGGTTTCCTCTTTAAAATGACCATGCTAGAGATCAGTATTTTGCAATTTACAACATTGCATTTGCCAATCATCATCATCAAGCTGAAGGTGGCCCCAAGAAGACAACACTGGCATCTGCCCATCCTCTGCAGGAGGCTTTCCCGCGTCCCCTGCCCACTCCCTGCAAGAACTCACTGGTGCCCAGCTCCAAAGGGGCCTCATCTGGCTCCCTCGAGACCACCTGACCAGAGGCAACGGAACAGCACCCTCAAGGACGAGGGAGGCGACTGCCTTGGCCGGGCAGGCACACAGGGTCTTCCCTGCTTGCCCTCCCATCAGTAGCTGGCCCTGAGCTGGAAGGTAAAATGACCAATCCCGCCCAGGTCTTGGTCTGCAGGTCCCCCAAGAAAACCAGTACTAGTCAGTTTAGCCCCAAAGAGGACATGCCTTCCAAAGTGGCCCTCCCTGCGCCATGCGGGCATGCCTAGCCACAGGAGCCCCAACAGACTCCAACCTTGCTCAACTAAGGCGCTTCTGGCTAGAAAGCGGTTCTGGAGCCTGCTGGCCAAGCTGTGCTCTCTTCGGCTCCACACAAACAGGAGGTTCAAGCTAAGAGTTTCACACAGCCACCCCTGCTTATGGTTCCAGGCACGCCGGGCCCCATACTGTGCAACCACTCGCACCACCCAGGGCCTTGCACTGGGCCCAGCCCCAGGAGCCTAAGAGGCCTTGTTCTGGTTAACATCAGTACTCTGGCGACCGGAGCCTAAGCGGCCTTGTTCTGGTTAACATCAGTACTCTGGCGACCGGAGCCTAAGAGGCCTTGTTCTGGTTAACATCAGTACTCTGGCGACCGGTCACATTTGAGCACGATGTTCTGATGTCACCAAGGCCTCCAGGGCTCTTTGCAGAGGGAACCTATGGGGGACTGAGAGTCCCAGACTTGGAGCAAGCACTGTGGAATGGAAGCATACTTCAATGACTGAACACACTGGGGACACAGTGGTCACGAAGGGATCAAACCCTGGAGTCCAGACACCGGGTCCCTCCAAAGAGAGGTGGAGACCCCTGCTGGGGGCACTCACTGGTAACCCTCCTTTGCCTGTGACCTCCCCGGGTGGTCCCTGCACATATGCAGGGTGATGTCACCACAACCTCAACTCCACTTGGCCACACCCACCTGGGCTGCACCCAGTGTCCCAGGTGTGACCTGACTAGAGGAGGGCTCAGTGCCACAGGGCCTTGAGTCCAAGGAGGGCCCCAGCTTGCTTGGTAGGCATGAATGTGTCCCAAGGGTGGTCCTATCAATGCCCCTGCCTCAATGACTGAATTGTGAGAAGGCTGGGGGTGTGAAGAGGAAAAGCAGGGATGACAACAGACAGTACCAGCAAGCACTAAAAGTGCGACTGGCGCCACAGTGGACGCAGGACCCCTAGCAGCCCAGACACCTGGCCAACTGTTAACATCTCATGCTGCAGAGCCTTCAGCCCTCAACGGGACCACATAACCAGACTCCAAGTGAGCACCTTCTGAGCGGCACCCCCAGGCCTGGCTCACCAGGGGATGCTCCCTGGCTCTGGCCCCAGGAAGACTTTATTGTGGCTGCTGCATGCCCCACACACCCACCAGTCTGGTCCACAGTGGGCACCATCTACTCCTGGAATTCAAAACTCTTTTAAAAATTCAAAATCGTTACAGGTCATGAATCTCTGAAGTCACTTCTGAACAGTCAAACTTTCCAATTCCATAAACTCTTGAAAGGCAATATGAAGAACTATTCAAGATTAAGGAGTAAAGTATCTAACTCAAAGCTGATTCCCTAAATAAAGGTGTTCACTACACCTGTAAAAAGGAGAAGTGTTCTTGGCAAAAGAAACATAATGAAGAAAATCTTTGGGACAAGAAAGATCATGGGGTACCACAAGAAGATAACACTCCGCACCCCGCAGGATGGCCATAATAAAAAGAATGGAAAAAACAAGTGTGGACAAGGAAGTGAAGACATTGCAACCCTCATACATTGCTGGTGAAAATGTAAAATGATGCAGCTAGCTGCTCTGGCATTTCTTCAAGAAGTTAAACACAGAATTACCATATGACTCAGCAATTCCACTCTTAGGTATATGCCAAAAAGAATACAAAACATGTGCAGGAATGTTCACAGCAGCAGCACAATAGCCAAAAAGAGGAAACGACCAAAGTGGTCCATCAACTGACGAACAGGTAAACAAAATACTCCATACAATGCAGTATCATTAGCCATGAAAAGGACACACTGATACACACTCCAACACAGATGAACCCTGAAAACATGATGTAAGTAAAAGACACACAAAAGCCACATACTGAAATCACCACAATCAGCAAATCCACACAGACAGAAAGTAGATTAGCGGTTGATCGGCTCGGGGAGGCAGGAACAGGGAGTGACTGCTTAATGCTTACGACGTTTCCATTTGGGGTGACAAAAAAATTCTGGATAATGGTGATGGTTGTGCAATATTGTGAATGTACTTAATTGTGTACTTTAAAATGGTTAAATGGTAAATTTAAGTTATGAGTACTTCAGCGGGGGCCACGGTACATTCAGCACAAGTGAAATAAACCTTTAGACTGGTGATGCCAAGTTAACAGGTAAACAGACCAGATGACGTGTTAAAGCATCTGGAACTTTCCCTGGAGGAAACAGAGTCAATCAAGTTTTAGTAACAGAGGCAGATGCTCAACTCTTCTTCAATAAAATACCAGAACTATCATTTACTAAGCAAATGCATTTACTGTATATTCATGGTCTTTTTTTCTCAAAACTTTCGCGAACCCTGTTTAGAGATGGAGAGTCACAGAAGTCGATAGGAGAAGTCACAGAAGGATGATAACTTGTCATCGTCCCAGAATTAGTAAAAATGCCAGGATTTCGGCTGAAGTCTTATTGTCTTTAAAGTCTATGCCCTCTTTGCTATGTTTCACTTGGAAAGGGCAAAGTAAAGGAAACCATCAACCAGTACCTGCAGCCGGTGGGTCCTGGCTGGGGCGCGTGTGGCAACAGATAAAGAAGGGATGGCTTTGAGAGACTTCGGAGATACATCCAGTTAGGTAAAGGACTATTTGCTGAGACTAAAGGAGGAGTCAATGATTTCCCCCAACTTCCTAGCTTTGATGAATGTGCAAATGATGGTTTTATTCCCAAAGAGACACAGTTACATTGGCACCTATGTTCCTATACAACAAATCAAACACGCTGTGTCACCGTGTGCAACAGGCTGCCGTTCTCTTATCAAAGGGGCACGTATTTTTAAAAAATATTCAAGAATCTGTTAATACATAAAACCTAGGTAACATGCCAGTCCAACCAGAAATACTTTTATACATCAAAATTAGGAGGAAGTGGACTTTTCCTGTCTCACGTTAGTGGCTACACTGCCCTTTGTGGAGACGTAGGCACGCACATCTCTATAGAGGTCCATCCTGGGCCCAGCCCCTGTCCACTCTCTACTTGTTCCCTGGGTCACCCCTTCTCAGTCTTTCCCAACATGTGTATATCAAGGAGTCTCAGATATGTATCTTTAAACCAAATCTGTCTGTTTAAACTTCAGCTTACACACATAGAGTAGAAGCTCGCTTACCAGTCTCACTTTAACTGACTTGAGTTGGAATTATGACTCTCTCCAAACCCTCCCTGAAATACACGAGTTGATGCCCAAGGCATGATGAGGACTTCCAGCAAGTAGGCTTCACTCTAATACATTGCAAGCTTTTGCCGGCTTAGTTGTATGTGTTCTCATATCCAGATGTGTTTGTTCTCAAATCCATTTTTGCTAGCTGAACCTGTTACGGTAGTTATGTACTTTTAAGGTCATCAATGAAATATGAATGCAAAACGAAGCAGTTGTTTCTCTATAAGCTAAGTTGCAAGTTTTTAAAAGGCTCACTTGAGTTTCTTAAAAAAAAAAGGTGTGGGGAAAAAATTGTAAAAGATTAAGAAAATTCTAAAGACAATCGTATCAAATTGGTTCTTAAATGCCTATATCCTTAACTTTAAATAAACTTATATTGGAAAATGTTAACTCTGCAAAGATTAGGCCAAAACAGACATAGCCTAAAGAAAAGGCCTTGGGCCTACATCCAAAGATTGGCAAGTATCAAACTAGAGGTAAGCGGTTAAAACAAAAATTGGCAAGTGAACGTATACTTTCATGTTTTAAGTTAAAAGCTATATCCATCTTTTCGTGATTCCTGTTTTAACCAGTTTTCTCAATTAACCAAGCACCTGCTGGTCCCAATCATGTCAGACTTTTCGGCTGTCAAGTTCGTATCTTTACCCAGTTGTCAACAGATACCTCAAACTCAACATGCCCAAAACTTAATTTATTTATCCCTCCAAATCCACTCTATTCATCTTTTTCCCAGACTACAAACCTGGGAATCATTCTTAACTCTTCGGTGTCCCTCAGCCCACCCATTCTTATTCACCACGTCCTGGTAATGTTTCCTTCAAATATTTTAAAAATCCATTCCCTATTTTTCCTATCTCTGTTACTACAGTGCTGGTTCTGAGGACAGGCATAGTTAAGTGGAAAGAATATGCGCTTTGAAGCCTGTTAAGGCTGTGGAACAACACCCGTCAGACGCATCTAGCGAGCGATAAGAAGTGTGCATTGTGCTCGGAGAGTGAAGGGCGTTAAAACACAGCGAAGATCAGGGGCACGAGCCCGGCCTGCAACACGGCCACAGCCTCGCGCTTACCCCTCCATCGCCTCCTGGAGTCCCCGAAGTCATGCCGCATCCTGCTGGGAAGCAGCGTCCACCCGACACAGCACCGCCCACACCGGGCCCTTGGCGCGGCCAGCAGGCCCTTCGGGCCCCCGGGGGCGCGGCCACACACGCCAGCAAATGAGGGCAGTGACCTGGAGCCCCCGCGTCTACTTACACCGCGACGACTCCGCGATCCGCGGACACCGCCCGGCCCCCACGGCGGCCCTGCAGGGGAGCCCCGGCCGCCGCTGTTCGGCCTTTCAGTCGGCTCGCGCCGCTGCCCGCCGGAGACCCGGACGGAGGAGCGGGGGCGAGGCGCGACACGAAGACGCCTGAGGGTCCAAGGCAGGAGGGGACACACGGAACACGCCGAGGGCCAACCACGCCGCCGCGCGCTCCCCGGCTAGGACCCACCTGCTGCAGGTACTGGTTGATGGTAATGTGTGCCATGGGAGCGCCGCCGAGCACAGAGCGCCACCCCCTACACCCCAAGCGGGCCAGCTGGCGTCACTTCCGGCCCTCGTCCGTCTGGGTCCCGGAGCCCCCGACCCCGTCGCCTGTGCGCAGGCTGGTTCCGGAGGGGGAATCCTGGGACCGGCGCGGCGACACGCTTGGGCTAAGGGGTCCCGGGGTCTTTCTGTCGGGCCCGCGTCCTCTCAGCTGGGACGCCAGCGGCTCTCATTGTGTGTTCGGGCCCGCCTGGGCTGAGGGGTTTGGGGTCCAGTGGCGAGAACAGCCCCACTGCTAAACTGCCTTTCACTGCGCTGTCCCCTCGACTGCCCCTTGTGAAAACGAGGCCGCGGATCACGCTCCGCGCCGGGCTGGGCCAGGGACTCGGGACGCGCGCGCCCGAGCGGGGGTGGAGGGGAGGGACATGGCGCGCGCTCCCGAGCTCTCATAAGGTGCCTCCGCCGCGCGCTCCCGAGCCTTCAGAAGTTGGGGCACGTCCCGGCCCGCACCCCCGAGCCCTCGAGGTGGTCTCACGCCCCGGGTGGGGGTGCCGAACCCTCAGGAGGAGCCCTCCCTGGGGCCCTCAGGAGGGGGTCCCGGCTCCCGAGCCCCTCAGGAGGGGGCCCCCGGCACGCACCCCCGAGCCAGGAGGGGGTACCCAGAGCCCCGGGGGGTGTCCCGGTGCGCCCCCCGGAACCCGGGCTGTCCCGATCCCTCGGGGGTGGGGGTGGGGGTCCCGGCGCGCGCCCTCGAGCCAGGAATGTGTGTCCGAAGCTCTTGGGGGGGGTCCGATCCCTCAGGAGGGGTTCCCAGCGCGCGCCCCTAAGTCCTCAGGAGTAGCCGGGCGCGGCGGCGGTTGGACTCGGGCACGCGGGCGGGGCGGGGCGCGCGAGGAGGACGGGGCGGAGGCCGCGCGGACCGGGGCGGGCGGAGCGGAGCTGGGCGGGCGGCGGCGCTCGGGGCGGGGCGCGGCGGTTCCGGCCCAGCCATGGCGGACGAGGCCCCGCGGAAGGGCAGCTTCTCGGCGCTCGTGGGCCGCACCAACGGCCTCACCAAGCCCGCGGCCCTGGCCGCCGCGCCCGCCAAGCCGGGGGGCGCGGGCGGCTCCAAGAAGCTGGTCATCAAGAACTTCCGAGGTGGGTGCGGAGGCCGGGTCGAGGGCCGGGCGACCCCAGCGGGGCCCCCACGAGACCCCGCCCGCCCTGGGGGGAAGGCCCGAGATCCGTACGGGCCTCTAGAGCGCGGGCGCTGGGGCGCCGGCCGGGTCGGGGGTGGCGACGCGGGGCGCTTCGCGGCGCGCCCTGAGCCGCCCGCTCTCTCTCCGCCCTGCAGACAGACCCCGGCTGCCCGACAACTACACGCAAGACACGTGGCGGAAGCTGCACGAGGCGGTGCGGGCCGTGCAGAGCAGCACCTCCATCAGGTACAACCTCGAGGAGCTCTACCAGGTGAGGCGGCGGCCGAGGCTGGGGGCGCCGCTCCTGCCCCGCGTGACGCAGACGCGGCCGGGCGGCCGCTCCGGGTGCCTCGCAGGCTCTCGCCGGGGAGCGGAAAGGCAGGGCGTTTGCCTCCACTGCAGGGCCGGGAGCCCCAGAGGCAACAAGTGGTTTTGTTTATTGCCGTGGTGGAATTTTTGTTTTCAGCCTTAAGCTGCTTAGAACGATTCTTAAAGTTATCCCATTACAGAGGAGAAGGAGGTGTGTTTCTAGGAGCCACGTGACTCATATTTTGCAAGTATACAGCAAATTATTTCTCTCGTTATAAATAAAACTGTTAGTACTGTGTCACTTGCCACAGTAATAAGAGGGTTTTTTCTCTGTTGTGTTTTGTGATTAATGGTTGCCTTTAAGATACTCAGATTTTGAAAAACTTCAAAATTCAAAAACAGTGGTTTTCTTCTCTGTTTTGTGATCAGTGGTTGCCTTTAAGATATTCAGATTTTGTAGCGTTTAATTCAAAGTGATGGTGTTCCGTTTATAAAGTAACAAAAAATGGCTAAAAGTGCATTTTACCATACTTGGATATTTTATTTACATGCGGATGTTTTTTTCTGGCGTCGTCTTTTTGTAAAACAACGTTCATTAAGTAGTCTGATATCTACATTTTGGGTCACGGTGTGTCATACAATCGTTTCTATTAAAATAGTTGAATTAAAAAATTTTTTTTCTGGATATGCAAGTGACTGCATTGTAAAAATTATTAAAAATATATAAAAGAAGATTTCAATCACCTATACTCCTACCACCCAAAGGAAACTGTTGACAGTTTGGTGTACATACATCCATTCTCTGTCTGAAGTGTAAGTGAATTATGTTTTCTTATCAGCTTTGAGGTATAGTCTACATATAATGTGCACTCCAAGAAGTTTTAACAGATGTATATATACAGTTATGTAACCGGCACCACAGTCAAGATAGACTCTTTCTTGGTAAAATAGTAGAATATTTTTACCACCCCCGAAATTGCCCTGACCACTTTTGCAATCAGCCCTCTCTCCTGCCTCCTAACCCTTGGCAGTCCATTTGCTTTCTGTCACTATATTTTGTCATTTCTAGAACGTTATCTAAATGCAGTCATCTATTTTGTAGTGTCTGGCTTCATTCACTTAGGACAGTGCTTTTGAGATTCATGCGTACGCAATGTGATTGTAACTTGTTTATTACCTCTGTAGAATGGGTATACCACAGTTATTTTATCCATTCATCAGTTAATGGACATTTGGGTGTCCATGTTTGGGGTTTTTTATTTGTTTCTTTGAGACAGAGTTTCACTCTTGTCACCCCAGGCTGGAGTGCAGTGGCGCGATCTTGGCTCACTGCAACCTCGCAGATTGAAACGATTCCCCTGCCTCAGCCTCCCGAGTAGCTGAGATTACAGGCACCCGCCACCACACCTGGCTAATTTTTGTATTTTCACCATGTTGGTCAGGCTGGTCTCAAACTCCTGACCTCAGGTGATCCGCCTGCCTTGGCCTCTCAAAGTGTTGGGATTACAGGCGTGAGCCCCTGCGCCGGCCTTGGATTGTTTTAAATAAAGCTGCTGTGAACATCTGTGAATGACCCTTTGTTTGGACATATATTCTTATTCCTCTCAGGTAAGTTCTGCTTACTTCTTTATCTAGAAGTAAGTTCTCAGGGTCATATGGAAAATATATGTTTACCTTTTTATGAAATTTCTTGTTTTTCACAGTGGCTGCCCCTTTTGCGCCTCTCCCAGCAGTTTATGGGAGTTCCAGTTCCAGTCCGCCACCAGCATGTGGTGTCCTCACCCTGTAATTTTAGCTGCGCTAGTGGGTGTGTGGTGGAGTGTCGTTGTGGTTTTAGTTTGCATTTCCCTCTGATGTGAAGCATCTTCATATTTACTTGCCATTCTATGTTTCTTTTTAGATGAAGTGTCTATTTAAATATTTTGCTCATTTTTGTTGTGTTGGTTTTTTTCTTACTATTGAGTATTTGAGTTTATTAAGTATTCTGGATACAAGTCCTATATCAGATATTCGCCTTACAAATACTTTCTCCCTAGTCTTCAACTTGTCTTTTGATTCTCTTAATTGTGCCATTTGAAGAGTAATAGTTTTAAGTTTTCAGGTCACATGTATCAGTTTGTTCTTCTATGGACTGTACGTTTAGTATCCAAGAAATCTTGCCTAATCTAAGGTCACAAAGTTTTCTCTTATATTTTCTTCCAGACATTTTAGAGTTTTAGGTTTTACTTTTAGGTCTATGATATATGTAGAGTGAATTGTTGTATATATTGTGAAATATAAATCTAGAGTCAGAGCGAGTACAGTGGCTCATGCCTGTAATCCCAGCACTTTGGGAGGCCAAGGCGGGTGGATCACCTGAGCACTCAGGAGTTTGAGACCAGCCTGGCCAACATGGTGAAACCCCATCTCTACTAAAAATACAAAAAATTAGCCGGGCGTAGTGGCAGGCGCCTGGAATCCCAGCTACTCGGGAGGCTGAGGCCAGAGAATTGCTTGAACCCGGGAGGCAGAGGTTGCAGTGAGCCGAGGTTGTGCCACTGCACTCCAGCCTGAGCAACAGAATGAGACTCCATCTCAAAAAATAAACAAACAAACAAAAAATCTAGAGTCAGTATTTTCCCTGCAAATGTCCAGTTATTCAGCCTCTTTTCCCTTACTGAATTGCCTTTGTTCCTTTGTCAGAAACCATGTAGGAGTAGGTGGAGTGAGGTGTGAAATCAGGGTGTGTTGGCCCCCCAACCTCATATATTTGCACAGGTTTCTGGCTATTCTTGGTCCCTTGTGTTTCCATGTGAATTTCAGAATCAGCCAATTTGTATAAGAAAGTGTGCTAAGATTTTGATTGATCGTATATAGAATCTATAGATCAACGTAGGGGAATTAATTTCTTAACAATATTGACAGGCTGGGCTCAGTGGCTCACACCTGTAATCCCAGCACTTTGGGAGGCCTAGGTGGCCTGATCACTTGAGCCCAGGAGTTCGACACTAGCCTAGGCAACATGGTGAAACCCCATCTCTACAAAAAATGTAAAAATTAGCCTAGTGGGGTGTTGCATGCCTGTAGTCCCAGCTACTCACTCAGGGCCCCTGCACCACAGCCTGGAAGCTCTCCATGCAGGAAACTGAGCAGTTGGGGCCTATTTGCCTCCCATCTTTCTGAGATTCACTGTCTTTCATAGCCCAGTGCTCAGTGCTTCAAAAACTGTTACTTCATATATTTTGTCTGATTTTGTAGTTATTTCAGGCAGAAAGTTAATACAGTTCTTGTACTGTGTCTTGACTGGAAACAAGAGTCCCACCTGAACTCTCAGAGGTCTTTGGTTTAATAAAATAGAATACCTTACAGCTAAAGCTTCTTACTACTTTTTTCCTGGAGATTTGGCTGTTTGATATCTGCTGCCCCATTGTTTTTACTTAAAATGGCGGAATTATACTTTGCAACACCTTGTACACAGTGATATGTCTTATAAAACAATCACTGTACATATTATGAACAATGTTTGCAGGTACTTTAGGTGTCTGTCTTGAAACCCTGAGAACTAGGAATGCTTACCCCAAAATGACAGTCACTGGTTCCTCCTTGGAATGAGACATCGCAAATTCCAGGGGCATCTCTGGAGGTGCTGCCCCACCAGGGGACATGTGGAATCAGTTGGTTCCCTTACCTGTGGGCATGTGCAGCTGGTCATCTCTCCACGCACAGGTGGGCTTCTGGCCTCTCACAGAGTCTGAAGCATGAGCTGCCTCAGATCTGTTGGAAGCAAGTGGGATAGAAATCTAAGAAAAGCAAGTGTGAAATTACTGATGTCTGATCAAGCAGGCAATACATTTGACTTGGTGTTTCAAAATAAAGTCTAAGTTTTTGTATAGGTGGAGTGGTGTATATGTTGCCAAAGAATCTTATGTGAAAGGACCAATTCTCACCCAAGTTTGAAAGTTTTCGTTTCGTGTTTGGTTTTTGGTTTTGCTCAGTCTCCCTTTACCTCTAATCCCCTTAGGAGTCCTGTTGCTTACACTGTGTGGGCCTCAGCTGGCCTGATGTTTCTCTGTTTGTTACTTTGTTTTTTTTTTGTTTTCTTTTTGTTTTTGTTTTTTTGTTTTGAGATGGAGTCTCGCTCTGTCGCCCAGGCTGGAGTGCAGTGGCCGGATCTCAGCTCACTGCAAGCTTCGCCTCCCGGATTTACGCCATTCTCCTGCCTCAGCCTCCTGAGTAGCTGGGACTACAGGTGCCCGCCACCTCGCCCGGCTAGTTTTTTGTAATTTTTCGTCGAGACAGGGTTTCACCGTATTAGCCAGGATGGTCTCGATCTCCTGACCTCGTGATCTGCCCGTCTCGGCCTCCCAAAGTGCTGGGATTACAGGCGTGAGCCACCACGCCCGGCCTGTTACTTTGTTTTTATCATTTTCCTCCTGTAATGTGTAGAGGAGAATGTTGGGAAGGCATAGATCTTTTCTGTTGAACCACCTGAATTTAGGTCTGTAATAACTAACTCCCTGAAGAAAGTACATCTTCTGTGTCTTGTGTCTCTATGTTTTAGTCCTACTTTTTGCTAAATGAGACAACAGAAAACTGAAGACTGCATTTCTAGAAAGGTTTCAGAGAAAGGCTGTGTTTTGATTCAGAACTGGTGTTTTTATTTGTTGTTGCACAAACACTAATCTCTCAGGCCTTTAAAGAGAGAGGTGTGGCCTCCCTATGTTGTCCAGGCTGCTTGGGAACTACTGGACTCAAGCAGTCCTCCCGCCTTGGCCACCCAAAGTGCTGGGGTTCCCAGTGTGAGCCACTGCGCCTGGCTGACATACAAGCTCTGAGGAAAGCCAGGCTGTCTTTCTTGAGTCACAGAGTAGTTGTCTCCGTGACATATTGATAGCAGGTGATAATGGTCAGTGAAGGGGAGCAGTTAATCCTTCGTATTAGGTGGCATCCTTCCCTCACACCCAAGCTGCAGACCCAGTGTAGGGATGGGACCCCCACAGCTACACAGGTCTCATCCTGTGTGGCTGTGAAGATCTCTGCGTGACTATGGAGGTCGCATCCTGTGTGACTGTGGAGGTCGCTGTGTGACTATGGAGATCTCGTCCCGTGTGGCTGTGGATGTCTCGCCTGTGTGACTGTGGAGGTCTCGTCCGACTGGCTGTGGAGATCTCGTCTGTGTGACCGTGGAGGTCGCTGTGTGACTATGGAGGTCTCGTCCTGTGTGGCTGTGGAGGTCGCTGTGTGACTATGGAGGTCTCATCTGTGTGACTGTGGAGGTCTCTGTGTGACTGTGGAGGTCGCTGTGTGACTGTGGAGGTCTCGTCCCGTGTGGCTGTGGATGTCTCATCTGTGTGACTATGGAGGTCTCATCCGACTGGCTGTGGACGTCTTGTCTGTGTGACTGTCGAGGTCTCATCTGACTGGCTGTGGACGTCTCGTCTGTGTGACTGTCGAGGTCTCATCTGACTGGCTGTGGACTTCTCGTCTGTGTGACTGTGGAGGTCGCTGTGTGACTATGGAGGTCGCATCCTGTGTGGCTGTGGACATCTCGTCTATGTGGCTGTGGAGGTTGCTCTGTGACTATGGAGGTCTCGTTGTCTGTGACTGTGGATTTCTCGTCCGTGTGACTGTGGAGGTCCCTGTGTGACTATGGAGGTCTCGTCCGTGTGACTTTGGAGGTCTCTGTGTGACTGGAGGTCTCGTCCGAGTGGCTGTGGAGGTCTCTGTGTGACTGGAGGTCTTGTCTGTGTGGCTATGGAGGTCGCTGTGTGACTGTGGAGGTCTCATCTGTGTGGCTGTGGAGGTCTCTGTGTGACTATGGAGGTCTCGACCAAGTGGCTGTGGAGGTCTTGCCTGTGTGACTGTGGGGGTCTCTGTGTGACTATGGAGGTCTCGTCTGTGTGGCTGTGGAGGTCTCTGTGTGACTTTGGAGGTCTCATCCGAGTGGCTGTGGAGGTCTCTGTGTGACTGTGGAGGTCTCGTCTGTGTGACTGTGGAAGTCGCTGTGTGACTATGGAGGTCTCGTCTGTGTGGCTGTGGAGGTCTCTGTGTGACTATGGAGGTCTCGTCTGTGTGGCTGTGGAGGTCTCTGTGTGACTATGGAGGTCTCTGTGTGACTATAGAGGTCATGTCCCACAGCTCCGTGGACTTCCTTGTTCTGTCTTCCACACCTGAGAACAGGGATTGCCCTTATCCGCAGTGAGCATTTTGTTTAAGTAGCAGTGAGTTCACTCCAGGCAATGCTTTGACACTATAAATAGATGTGTATTTGACATTCACACACGTGTCTGTTGAGCTAATACAGACAATCATTTGACGAACCTGCTGGTTAGGAAGTAGCTGTGATGTGAGGAGAGACAGTGCTGGGTGAAGATATACATCAAGTTTCCTCACTTGGCTGTTTATACGGGGAAAGCATCGTGATACTAGTAGGATAGAATGCAAATGATACTTCTCCACCTCCGATCATTGGATTACATTCCTTTTCCCTGGGGTGAATCTTTAAAATACGAATGAGTGCACCAACATGAAGCACACAGTACCATCTGATTAGTTGCTTTATGCATCCAGAAAGGGTATTTCTAAATCTCAAAATATGATTGAGTGTCAAAAATCCATTTTGGGGAGGGGCAACTCCTATGTTGTGCTGCTTCTATAACAGCACAAAAAAGTCTTCCAGTATATTCCTGCCAGCAAGGAGTTGGCAGGGCGGGGAGAAACAAAGGCTGTCGCCTTTCCAGTGATGAGTGCCTGTAATATAAGCCGGGAGTCCTGACTCAGCACCTACAGCAAACCTGGGTCACCCAGGGCTTGCTACTTATTTTGAGAGGCTCCTAAATTCTTAGTTTTAAAAACAAAGTAAATTGCAATATGACGCAGATGAATAGTAAATATGCACCAAATAGGACACACAGGAGGCAGAGTGGGTTATAAAATATTCAGTCATTTGCCACAACTAGGAAGAGATGGTTTTAAGGATATTGGTTCTTGGTTTAGGAATTAAAACATCCAGAAAATGGTCATAAGTTACTGTTTTATGAAGGATATGCACCACTAAGCTTATCTTGATTTTTGCTGAAGAAAATACATTTTCTTCATGTGTTATATAAGAAACTCACTTTGTAATAATTATGTTTGTGGGATTCACTAATGTTTAACTACTAGAGCAAAACCTTTGTTGTCAAGTTCTCTTGGTTGTTTGAGGAGACAAAAGGGTGACAGACCTTTGACCAAATTATGAAGACATGGAATTCAAAGGGATGGAATTGAAGACTTTGAGAAAGGAGTTGAAGTAAATACAGAATGTGGGTAGGAATTCCCTATTTCTATAGTAAGACAAAATGTAGGGGAAAGTTTGTATTTCGTTGTTATTATGCTGATAATAAGCTTGCTAGAAAATAGGATTATAATTATTAAAAAAAAGATTATAATTATTCCACATCCTCTTTTGGTCTTTATAAATATGCATGTAGTTTATATGGTAGTAATCACTGTACTTTGGTTGACATGTAGCAGCTCTCCGATATTTAGTATTGGAATTGTTAATACTTGTAAGTATTAGTAAAATGAATAGCTCTATAGCTTTAGTTTACCTTTTTTTCTAGCGGAATATTGTATCCGAATTAAATTCAGATTATTTATCTAAAGTGTTTTTATTCTGTTTTTGAACCCCACATTGGTTCAAAACTTGTTAGAAAAACCACATTTCTGTTTATAATATTTCATATTTGAATTGAATGAGTTTAAGTTTTTGTACATAAGATTGGAAAGGAATTTTTTTTTTTTTTTTTTTTTTTTTTTTGAGACAGAGTCTTGCTCTGTCACCCAAGATGGAGTGCAGTGTCGCAATCTTGACTCACTGCAACCTCTGCCTCCTGGGTTCAAGCGATTCTCCTGCCTCAGCCTCCTGAGTAGCTGGGATTACAGGTATGCATCACCACGCCTGGCTAATTTTTGTATTTTTAGTAGAGACAGGGTTTCACCATGTTGGTCAGGCTAGTCTCGAACTCCTGACCTCGTGAGCCACTGTGCCTGGCTAGGAAATTTCATTAGAACCGATAAGAATGTACAAGCATTGTTTCTTTGAGGTGGGTAAAAATATTGTGAGAAAAGTTTTTCTGCCTCAAAAAATGGTGTCAGCTAGGCGGAGTGGCTCACAGTGGCTCACACCCGTAATCCCAGCTCTGTGGGGGGCCAAGACAGGTAAATCACCTGAGGTCAGGCATTTGAGACCAGCCTGGCCAACATGGTGAAACCCTTCCTCTACTGAAAATACAAAAATTACCCGGGTGTGGTGGCGAGCACGTATAATCCCAGCTACTCGGGAGGCTGAGGCAAGAGAATCGCTTGAACCCAGGAGGTGGAGGTTGCAGTGAGCCAAGATCCTGCCATTGCACTCCAGTCTGGGCAACAGAACAAGACTCCAACTCAAAAAAAAAAAAGATTTCTTATTTTACTAGGGTTGTTCATAGAAAAAAAAAAGTTTCTTAAGAAAAAAACTGAAGTGAATTACACATCTAGCCTACAGAAAAATAAATAGGAAACAATGTAGTCTGGCCAGTGTCACCCAGAAGAGGCTCAGTTTGGACCGAATCACTGCCCTGGGGAGCGTGAGGGGAACTGGAGCCCCAGCCTGTTGTTCTCCTTCCTGAAGGGAAGGTGGTCACTGAGGGAAAAGGTTTTCTTGGTTCTCTAGCCCTGATTTCACTTTGTAATCATCAAGGTGAACTTAAACACACACACACACTGCATTGACCCCCACCTCAGACTGAGGAATCGGAGCGCCCAGAAACAAGCCTGTGGGGATGAAACCTGTGGTGGAGTCCCCAGAGACTAGGCACCGTAGACACTCAGGAGTGGCAGGGCCAGCCGCCTGGGAGCCGAGTCCAGCAGGTGCAACGTGCCCACATTAACTGTTGTTACCTACCCCCGTGCCAACTGTGACTGCACTGCAGTGTTCCAACGAGAAGTGCCCTAAACTTAGCCATAATAAATAATTTATTTGTAGATTCCCGAAGTACTGGGGTAGGGTGTGGGGTGCCTTTTTGTTATGATTACAGCTGTATTAACAACAGGGTTGTTTTGTGAACCAATCTGTTGTTCATACTGAAGAATTGATGTACCCCTTTTGTTCACAGGCTGTGGAAAATCTCTGTTCTCACAAAGTCTCCCCAATGCTGTACAAGCAACTACGTCAGGCCTGTGAAGACCACGTCCAGGCACAGATCCTTCCGTTTAGAGAATATCCTTTTTTTGGTTCATAAAGTTTCTATTCATTAAGTCTTTCAAAACTGAACATTATTATGATAAAGAACTAATGAGTATCCTTAATATTAAGGCAATAGATTTTAAAGTTCTCTTTTATTTCGTGACTCAGAATGGTAGGTTTTTAAGCGAGATTTACCTTCAATTGTTTTGCTGATCTGAATTAAAGGGAAGCCATGCTCACTTATTGGGTATGGTTGAGTGTTTAGGAAACGTTCTGAAAAGTGTCTTAAAAGTTCAAGTATCCTTTATTCTAATAAATACCGTCTGCATTGGCTTTCTGTGATAGGCAGCAAAGTCCCATCAACTTGGCGACGTACGGAGACACTGGCTTATCAGCTCACAGCTGTGTCTGTCAGGAGGCCAGGCGGGATTCAGTGGATTCTGTGCTCAGTCTCATGGACAAAGTCAAGGTGTCAGCCAGGCTGCGGCCTCACCTGAGGTCTTTGCTAGCACGGGCAGGCAGTTGGTGGAAGGCGGGCAGTTGGCGGAAGGCAGTTCCTGTGGTTGTGGGACTGAGGGCCCTGGGGCCTTCTGTCCTGTGTTGGTCGGTGTCGCTCTCAGCTCCACATGCACAAGTCCTTGCCTGACTATTTTCTGCTTCTAGACCAGCAGGAGAATCTGACCTGCTGA
This sequence comes from Chlorocebus sabaeus, assembly GCF_047675955.1. Classification (NCBI taxonomy): domain Eukaryota; kingdom Metazoa; phylum Chordata; class Mammalia; order Primates; family Cercopithecidae; genus Chlorocebus; species Chlorocebus sabaeus. The sequence goes on from NC_132906.1 coordinate 94,654,809, forward strand.
GATGGGGTCTTATGTGAGGTAACCTGTGACCCAGTCAGAGAATGATGACCTTCGTATTGACAGGCTCCTTCACAGTGCATGTGAAGCATCCTGCACGTGGGGACAGGCAGGAGCATCTCAGAATTCTGCTGCCACACCAGCTGTGACTTAGACGTCTACAGGGGAGTTTCTGGGCTCCTTGGCATCCTATAGAAAATTTTTTAATCTGGACTCAATCTCATTCCCTAACCTGCTCCCATTACTGTAGCTATCCATGTGTCTCATTGGGTAGAAATTAGAAAGTAGAGTTTATTATTGCAGAAATCTACTTGTGGCTGTACTTTTCTAGGCCTCCGTTTCTTCATATGTAAAATTAGGTGGTTTGTGTTTGCTTACTTCTAAGTGTTCTTCTAATTCAGGGAAACTTCTGCTCCCCTGTTTCCCTCATCTTGGGAAACTAAACCGTTCTGAGTTCATTGGAAGGACCCTCAGGGAAGCTGCAGCAGTTGGTGTTGCTGAAGCTGAAGCACGTGACAGGGAAGCTGAAATGCAGGGTGAGAGGTCTCTGTTTAGACAATCTCCATAGCACCCCCCACAGACGGTGAGTGAGGTCAGTTCCAGCTCTGTCGTGCTGGCTTCTGTAAGTACGCCCTGCAGTGTTTTCCAGCAAAGCCCTTTCCTAAAAATCATGAGGTAGTTCAAGAGATGAGTGACTACACACAACCTTTTGGAACCTGGCCAAAGTACACCTTATCTCAGGAGGCGCCTGTGAGGGCGCACAGAAGCAGGCCCCGCCCCAGTGCCACGGCTCAGCAGTGCGCTTCCAGGAACCCATGTTCCAGATGTTTCCATCCAAAAAGTGGCCTGACTCCTAGGCTTGGGGGAGGCCTTTAGCAGATGCCCAAGCCTTCTCCCAAAGACTTAGGCATTTGTGAGAGTCAGTAGGTGATAATTGTTCCTACCCTAGTTGCAGTCCCCATTTACTTGAAAACTACTATTTGATTACCTGATCAAATGATCCTTCTGCCAGTTACTCCTACTCTGTGGGTTGACTAATGTGCCATCAGTTCACTCAGTGCACAAGCACTTGCTTTCTACCTGCTGTACCGGCACCGCCAAATGGAAAGCGACCGCTGTGCCTGATTTCTACCTTCCAAGACGTCGCAGGCCTATGGGAGAGGCAGGGGAATTACTGTACTTCCCTGGCGCGGTGGCAAAACTAGGATTACAAAAATTATCATTTGGTTCCTTAAAGGCGAAAGAAGAAAATGCTACCATATTAAGTGCCCTTATTAGTCATGAGACATCTTGAGTTGAGAACTGTGCCAGCCAGGCCAGGAATGGTGGCATGTGAAGCAACTGGGGCAGAGCCTCCCAGAGGAGACCCTCCTGAAGCATGGGGAGGATCCCCGCTCCTGTGGATGTGGCACCGGAAGGTGAAGGGTGCTCTGGAAACCCCGAGCAGCAGGGCACAGCTAGAACTCCAGAGAAGCCGTGGCCCTTAGGCTGTGCTGCTAAGTTGCAGATTGAATTTGAATCTTTGTGGTTACTATCAAGGAGTTGAACTTCAGTCTGTGAGTATCCCAGAGTCCTCACAGGTTTTTTAAGCAAGAAACCAGAATTAGATTGTTCACAGAGGTCACTCTGGCAGAGTGATGAGATAAGTTTGCGTATAGACCAGCACACCACAGCCTTTCATTGGGTCGGCACATGTTTTTAAGTATCTGTCATGTGCTAGGTATAATGCCGGGCCCTGGGAAAATAATCTGAGCAGGATGGGATTCTGTCCCTTTGGTGCTTAAACCCAAATGGAGGTGGCAGAAGCATCAGGATAAGCATTTACGCAGTGCTGTGATAAGGGGTTTTTTTGTGTGTGAGACGGAGTCTTGCTCTGTCACCCAGGCTGGAGAGCAGTGGCACGATCTCGGCTCACTGCACTTCCGCCTCCTGGCTTCAAGCCATTCTCCTGCTTCAGCCTCCCCAGTAGCTGGGATTACAGGCGCCCACCACCACGCCCAGCTAATTTTTGTATTTTCAGTAGAGACGGGGTTTCACCACGTTGGCCACGAACTTCTGACCTCGTGATCCACCCGCCTCAGCCTCCCAAAGTGCTGGGATTACAGGTGTGAGCTACCGCGCCCGGCTTGTGATAAGGGTTTTCAAAGGTTCAGATAAGCTCCTGGCACCTAAAGAAAGAGCAGCCAGGGGCCGGGCGCGGTGGCTCAAGCCTGTAATCCCAGCACTTTGGGAGGCCGAGACGGGCGGATCACGAGGTCAGGAGATCGAGACCATCCTGGCTAATACAGTGAAACCCCGTCTCTACTAAAAAATACAAAAAACTAGCCGGGCGTCGTGGTGGGCGCCTGTAGTCCCAGCTACACGGGAGTCTGAGGCGGAAGAATGGCGTAAACCCGGGAGGCGGAGCTTGCAGCGAGCTGAGATCCAGCCACTGCACTCCAGCCTGGGCAACAGAGCGAGACTCTGTCTCAAAAAAAAAAAAAAAAAAAAAGAGCAGCCAGCGCACCTGGGTAGGGGAGCATTGCAGGGGTGAAGTGATGTCTGGGCCAAGTCCTAAAGGATGGATGAGGAAGTGGCAGGCACTGTGGGATGCCAAGGTGGCACAGGCCGGGGAGCAGCATGGGCAGCCCTGGCGCTAAGGAAGCTTACTGGGTGGAAGAGCCAGGTATGCTGCTGGATGTGGGAGAGTTGACCACTGACAGGATCCCTAGAGGGAAAAACGAGGGAAAGGTGGATGCTGAATTGTGGAGGAACCTTTGTTGAACCAAGAAGTGGTTCACACCACAGTGGTTTGACTGGGCAGCAAAACCACGGAGTGGAATGGCAGCATCCTGCCAGCAAACCTGTTACAGTTCAGAGGAAAAGGATCTGACTGCTGTGGAAGGATCAACCAGACACGGATTGAGGCAGAGAGGGTCTGTCTTGGTCACGTTGATTTGGAAGGAGGTGAGGAGTCACTCAGGTAGAGATACCTGTTGTGCATTTGGGGCTGGAGACACAGATCCACTGGATCCAGATATGGATGAGATGCCCAGGAAAAATGAGCAGAGTGGCCAGATGCAGTGGCTCGCGCCTCTAATCTCAGCACTGCATTTTGGGAGGCCAAGGCAGGAGGGTCAGTTGAGCCCAAGAGCTCAAGAGCAGCCTCAACGACAATTAGTCGGGTGTGTGGTTCACACTTGTGGTCCCAGCTGCCCTGGAGGCTGAGGTGGGAGGATTGCTTGAGCCCAGGAGGCCGAGATTGCAGTGAGCTGAGGTTGCACCACTGCACTCCAGCCTGAGCAACCGAGCAAGACCCCCATCTCTAAAAAGAAAAAGATCAGAGCCATCAGAGAAGGTGGCTGAGGGCTGGTGTCAGGGAGGTGAGAGGAGGGTCACCTGGTGGGAATCGAGGGGCAAGTTTAATATGGCAACCGGCTTAGTGACTGGTAAGTAGAGTCTGAAGGGATGATGAGACCAGGAAGTGGCAGGTTCTGTGATGAAGGCTTTTAGGCTACATTCGTACATTAACCTAGTAAAGGTGGGGTGAGTGTTTCTGTCCAACTCAGCACTGTGCATTGGGGACCAGGGACAGGCGTGAATGGCATGGGTCCTGCTCTCAAAGAGCTTGTTTCTGCTGGAAGAGAGTTCTGACCCAGCCCAGTCTCATGGCGAAATGTTAATCTGTTGGCAGATGATACCATGCGGCAGGGAGTATTCCAAGGTCTGCATAGTCAGATTTCCTTTGCCTCTGGGATATTCCAGTACTTCAAGTAACTCTACTTTCTAAGATTTAAGTAACGTGTTGTTGTTTTGAGACGAGAGTTTCACTCTTAATTGCCCAGGCTGGAGTGCAATGGCGCAATCTTGGCTCACTGCAACCTCCACTTCCTGGGTTCAAGCGATTCTCCTGCTTCAGCCTCCCGAGTAGCTGGGATTACAGGAATGTGCCACCATGCCCGGCTAATTTTGTATTTTCAGTAGAAATGGAGTTTCTACATGTTGGTCAGGCTGGTCTCGAACTCCCAATCTTGGGTTTTCTGCCGGCCTCGGCCTCGGCCTCCCAAAGTGTTGGAATTACAGGCGTGAGCCACCACGCCCGGCCAGATTTAAGTAATGTTATGTGCCAGTTATATTTTGATTGTATGCTAATATTAGATTATAGATGAAGCCCATCAGATGCACAGGTAGAAAGAGGGCTTTTGTGGAATTGAGTCATTCACTACCATCTTCTTCGTTTACCATGTCCATTTTCTTGTCTCACGTGTTTGATAAATTCTGCACTTAGCTGTCCCTTTCAAAATAGATACCTGCCCTTGGTGACGTCCCTTCCCCAAAATAAAGGCCTTTTGTACCCATGCACTCATACACACTCTCAGCCAGAGGCAGCTGCTGCAGAACCCACACCACATGCTGCTGCAGGACCACGTGCCACCCAGCCAGGCTGCATGGGCACCAGGAGCTCTTCAAAAATGTCAGGCCAACTGTCCTCAGAATCTAATCTGTAGATAACAGTAGATGAAACTCATGTTTTCCTTCCCCTGGTTCACCTTGACAGCATTGCAGCTCTGGTCAGCCACAGAGTGCCAGGCAGTGGTGGACCCCGTGAGAGCAGTGTGGTCAGCAGTAGGGAGGGGCACGGGAGTGAGCAGGGACCCTTGGCTGTTGGGGAAGTCGCAAAACTCCAGTTGCCTCTTGAGCGTGCCCTTATGATCCGCACTGGCAACAGCATGCTTTGTCTTTCCTTAGAAAGACTTTGTGCCTGTTCTCACTTGACCAGATACTGTGTACGGAGCACTTGCTGGCAGTAGGCCAAGCTCTGCACATTCATAAATCACTTTGTCTCACAGCACCCTGAGCTGTAGGTACCTTTATTGGCCATATTTTCTAGATGAAGAGCCGAAAGCCCAAGAGAACCCTGTTAGGGCTCGGCCAGATCAAAGGAGGCAAAACAGCATGCCTGCCTTCATGAGCTGTGTGGATGAATGACGGTCGGCCTAGGGCTGTCCTCTGGTGGTCTGTCTGTGGGTAGAGGCAGCAGGTGGGCCTTGTTCCTGGAACTGCAGAAGCAGACAACCAAGCATAGAAAATGCATGTGTCCCTCTTCTGCCCCAACAGAAGCATCGTCTTTTGCTTTCTTTTTCTTTTTCATTACAGATATGATAGGCAGGTTTTTCCTATGGTGTAAGCATTTCCGCTGTTGGATGTTGTTTGCTGTTTGAAGACCTGCCTAACTCATCTCAGTAGGCTGTATAAATCCTTTAACGAAGATTGGCCCTTTTCTGTAATGAGAAAAAATATGGTTGCTGAAGAACCTATCTCGAGAATACACTATTGACAGACTCTTACTGTATCTGTATGTCTCACGTCCTAGAATTACTTGCACAGCATTGTGACTATTTGTTATATCCTAGAATCTGGAATTGATTTTGATGTTTAGAAGGCCAGAGTTTACTTAGTAAATGCCACGCTGTGATTTTAGCTTACCATTTTGTACTTTTTTCTGTGGGTAAAAACAAAAAAAATTTTGATTGAGGATCTATATTGATTTTACAGAACTATTTTAGAGAAAGTATTTCTCATTTAATGAACACTTTATGTTGGACTTTCCATCTTAACAAGATACTGCCCCATGTGGAACTCTATCTTCACAACACCTGAGCTGCCCAGTGGTGTCAGATTGACTGGCGTCAGTTTAACCCCATGAAGTTTAAAGGATCTGTGCACCCTCATCCAGAAACAAAGCTACCCTTCGGCTGGCGTGACCTGCCTGCCGGCAGAGGCTTGCGGGGAGGTCCTCCTGGAGTCAGAGCTGCAGGATGGCTGTTGAGGCTCCTTGAAGCCTGTCCAAATGTACTTGGGACAGGTTTTTTGTTTGTTTTTTCCAGACTGTTTCTGTAGATTCCTAATATAATGAGCCATTACAATTTTGAGCAATTTTAAAAGAGTACTTCCAGAGGAACCTGTTAACCATTCAGCCATTAGGTCTTTGCTGTAACTGTCTATTTTTAATTTTCTGGCAGTGCTCTCTGAGAATTCAGCAAAGCCTCAAGAGAAAATAGAGTGAGCTGTCTTAGGCCCCTGTAGCTGTGGTCACAGCACTTCCTGGTGTGACAAGGATTCAGACCCCCCGGGAGCCCCTTGGCTGTCCTCAGCACCGTCTGTTCCTCCTCAGGCTCTGCCTGGCACCCTACCCTCCCTGGCACTCTTTCCTTGTCAGGCCACTCTTTGCCACCCTCCAGCTCTGTCTGATTTGTGCACCCTGCTTGACTGATGTGTTTTTCCTCCTCTCTGTGTGTGAGGGTGTTGTCACCGCCTCACCTCGGCTCTGAGTGTGAGGGTGTTGTCACTGCCTCACCTAGGCTCTGAGTGTGTGGTGTCTCGTGTGAGGGTGTTGTCACCGCCTCACGTCGGCTCTGAGTGTGTGGTGTCTCGTGTGAGGGTGTTGTCACCGCCTCACCTCGGCTCTGAGTGTGAGGGTGTTGTCACCGCCTCACCTCGGCTCTGAGTGTGAGGGTGTTGTCACCGCCTCACCTCGGCTCTGAGTGTGTGGTGTCTCATGTGAGGGTGTTGTCACCGCCTCACGTCGGCTCTGAGTGTGTGGTGTCTCGTGTGAGGGTGTTGTCACCGCCTCACGTCGGCTCTGAGTGTGTGGTGTCTCGTGTGAGGGTGTTGTCACCGCCTCACGTCGGCTCTGAGTGTGTGGTGTCTCGCTGCATGGCAGAAACAGACCTGGAGAAGTCCTTTGGCTTGGCCAGTATCGTGTTGCTGACAGGTGGTGGATCAAGGGTTAAACGTAGGAAGTCCATGTTCTATCCACTTTGACAAGCTATTTTGTACATTTAATCCGTACAAGGGAACAATACCTGCACCACGAGGTTTAGGAGATTTTCAGTGAGAGTGGACGTGAAGAGTGTTTCGTAAACAATAAAGCAGTTTATAGTCATTTATGATTCTCAGCTTTGCATGAACCTGAGGGATGCCAGGCCACTTGCTCTAGGAGCCCATATTCTGGTTTCTTTGTCCTAAACTACTTTTTGGGCCTTTTCCTAAAAATATACATTCTAAGAGTCAAGGTAGGCCCGGTGTGGTGGCTCACGCCTGTAATCCCAGCACTTTGGGAGGCCAAGGCAGGCGGATCATGAGGTCAGGAGATCGAGACCATCCTGGCTAACACAGTGAAACCCCGACTCTACTAAAAAGCAGAAAAAATTAGCCAGGTGTGGTGGCGGGCACCTGTAGTCCCAGCTACTTGGGAGGCTGAGGCAGGAGAATGGCATGAACCTGGGAAGCAGAGCTTGCAGTGAGCCAAGATCATGCCACTGCACTCTAGCCTGGGCGACAGAGCGAGATTCCGTCTCAAAAAAAAAAAGAGTCAGGGTAACAGTGTTCCTAATTTGATGCGTGGATGAGAGTTCATGTCAGTTTTCATCGAGGCCGAAAGTTAAACCTGAGCCATTTTCCTGTCCGGCCTCACATTGTGACAGGCTGGGCACACTGACTCACACCTGTAATCCTGGCACTTTGGGAGACTGAGACAGGAGGATTAACTAAGACCACGCTTTCAAGACCAGCCTAGGAATATAGTGAGGTGCCGTCTCTTTTAATTTTTAAAAAATAGTCCTTGTGGCTGACTCTTACCATGCCAGTCCCCATCTCCAGGAGCCCCCGTGGGAATATATTGAGTGGCTGCCTTTTGTGAAGTGGGGCCTTTTGTCCGGCCACCTAGCCCCAGGGCACCTGTGGCCTGGGCGTGTTTCTGCCAGCAGGGACTTGAAAGTGTCTGGCGGTGAAGGAAGCAGAGAATGAAGGGAGGCTGGAAAGGGAGCGGGGGCCGTGGGAAGAGAAGGCGGCGCCGGCAGGCTGAGTGCACATCGGTGATGAGATACGGAGATCCATGATTGAACTTCTGGTGTGTCTTAGCCCACTGGGGCTGCTGTGATGAAACACCGTAGACTGACTCATCGACAGCAGGAGTCTGTTGCTCACAGCTCTGGAGGCTGGAGGCCCAGGGTCGAGGCACTGGCAGATTCCATATCTAGTGGGGCCCTGCTTCCTGGTTGATAGCCAGCACCGTCCCACTGCATCCTTGTGTGGTGGAAGAGGCAGGGGAGCTCTCTGGGGTCTCTTTCATAACCCCATTCTTGAGGTTTGTCCACTCTCATGACCTTATCACTTCCCAGAGGCCCTGCCTCCTGGCACCATTACCGTGGCGTTAGAGTTTCGGCCTGTGAATTTTGGGGTACATGAACATTCAAGACTAATATTCTTTCAGTATTCCGATTACTAAATGATGTGTAGTATTCAGTGGAGAAAGCAGCTGAAATTAAGGGGTTAAAATTGTAATAATAGCCAAGTGCGGTGGCTCATGCCTGTAATCCCAGCACTGTGGGAGGCTGAGGCCAGTGGATCACAAGGTCAGGAGTTCAAGATCAGCCTGACCAACATGGTGAAACCCTGTCTCTACTAAAAATACAAAAAATTAGCTGAGCTTGGTGGCACATGCCTATAATCCCAGCTACTCAGGAGGCTGAGGCAGGAGAATCATTTGAACCTGGGAGGCAGAGGCTGTGCTGCAGTGAGCTGAGATCGCACCAGTGCACTCCAGCCTGAGCGACAGAGCAAGACTCCACCTCAAAAAAAGAAAGAAAAATTGTAATAATTAAATTGGCCAGCGTTTTTAAAGTTTTCCTTAGCAGGTCTGTACAGACTCACTAGATAGTGTTTTATTCTTAAAGAAGATTAACACATGCTGGCAGGACCACTGCAGACAAATGGTAAGCAATGTTTTTATCAAAACATGACTTCATCCATCTTCCCTCACCCACATGATTGAGAGCTGAGACGTAGAAGTTCTGTCTGTGTTCAGTGCTATGGGTGAACAGCACAATGAGAAAAGCAGGGAAGGTGAACTCAGCTCTTGTGGGAGGGCACTGCTGACCCTCTTGGCCTTCAGGTCCACAGTCAGAGTCCGCAGTGGTGACAGGATTCTTCAATGCCTGAGTGGGTCTCTAAATGTCTCTTTAAGCACAACTTACTCCAGAAAATCAAGCCTGAATCTCAGGTCTTTACTGTAACTGCACAACCAACGTCTTAGGCTTTGTAGATGTCTTAGCTTTGACTTGACTTCATGTGTACATTTTGGTGTGAGCTGGCTGTTAATTACTTAAGTGAGAGAAAAGACCGTATTAATAGCTTTCCTAAATAGGTTGAAATCTTTCGTTTTCTAAATGAGACAAGTAGGAGACGATGGGTGTGTGTCTTTTCTGGGCCAGGTACCTGGCAGCTGCTAGAGCCCACGGAGTGTCTTTGGGAAGGTTTGAGTGAGATGTGTCCACATGTCTCCCCGGCCAGGTGGTGGGCTCGGTGGTAGGAGCACAGGACAGGGCCAGTGCATCATCCGCGTCCCCTCACTTCGCTCGTAACGCAGAGTCAGAGACACATGTCCAGGAGCCTCATCATGTAACAGGAACTTGGGTTTTAAAAGCTTAGTGCATCTCCCTAATCAAGTAAGATGTACCACGTCAGTCAAAAAGTGACCAAATTTAAAAGATACCCTTTAGGCTTTGCCTGAACACAGGATCTCTTTAAAAAAAAAAAAAAAAGATACCGTTTTATGCTAAGTGCGTTAAAATTCCTACAATCAGATTTACGATATTAGAGATGGAAATCACATACCAAGGGAACACAATTAACTTTAGGAAAAAAAATCAAACATGAGGACCGTGGTGGACAGCATCTTTCCATCAGGAAACAGTTGTTGGATTTGAGACAGCTAGCATGGAGTCCAAAAGGCCTGATCTTGAATATTCTGCTAGTAGAATTCATGAGTAAATGGTTCTTCTTTCTGCTGGTCAGATCATGATTAGAAGCATCTTCCTGTTCTTGGACCGCACCTATGTGCTGCAGAACTCCACGCTGCCCTCCATCTGGTGAGTGTCCTCACAGGGCAGAGCTGCGTCTTCGCTGCGGCTGATGCCTTCCATCCCATTTGTGTCTTCGGCAGGCTAAGATGGTAAAGTGTGTGTGATTACTTGTGCCTTCCTTTCTTCAGCCAAAATCATTAATGTGAACGTAGGAGTCCAGGTGGGTCTTAGCCTTGAAACACCAGGTGCCTGGCCAGCAGCGAGGAGTAGAGCAGGAAGCTGGGACAGGCGGCTGACTTTGGTCATGAGGGTGGAAACAGAGGGCCTTGGTTTCTCTCTGACAACTGGAGTTTGAGCCTGGAGCAGCTCTTTCCAGCACTGCAGTCGAAACTCTGAGAGACTGCCTGCTGCCCATGGGGTCATAGCCCTGAGGCTGCGTGGCCCCTGTGGAATGGCTTGCTCAGCCTCCTGGCCTCCTGAGCACATAGACAGCACTCATCATCCGTCATCTTTCGGGGACTGTATACACTAGGGGTTCTGGGGCCCCTCCTCAGCAGCATTCACAGCCACTGACCCCTGCATGTCATCTGCTGACCCCCATGTGTCCTGTGACCACTCCATGTGCTGAGTCCTGCTGCCTCCTACAAGCTGACCTTGGACAAAAGCTGTGTCCGTCTCACCGTCTGATTTGTCTTGTTCTCTGTTCGCCGTCTAATTGGTCTTGTTCTCTGTTAATGGAGTGTTTCATTCTTCTCACATTCAAACATAAAAGTGATGTTGTGCCTTCTCATGACCTTTAAACCCAAGTTCTTTAAAATGTGCCTGCTTTTCCTACCCCCACCCACTGGGCACACTGACCCAAAGCAGTGTGATTTCTGCCTTCGGCATGTAGAGATTGCTCTTGTCTGAGATGTCAGTGACCTGCAAGTTACCAAATCCAGCAAGCATTTTTTGTCCTTATTTTATACAATATCTGTGCAATTTTGGACACCCTGTCCTTGTTGAAGCTCCCTTAATGCCATTTGCCCCTCTAACTTCCTGGTGGAACCCCCACACGTCTCCTAGCAGACATCCGCGTAGTCTACGAGAAGGCAGACGCTGACAGAAAGGACAGCCTGTGTTCCGGGAAACAATGGAGATAATAAAAGTGATCATAGTAGCTTATTTAGCATTTACTCTGTGCAAGGGACTGTTTCCTACTAATGTATTTAATCCCTAGAACAGCTCTATGGCATGGCCATTGTAACTCCCCTTTTATACAAACTAAGGCACATAAGTTGAAATAACTTGCCCTACCTGGATTGTCCGGCCCATAGTCTAAATGCTTTTCAAAAATTATTATTATTATTTTTAGAGACAGGGTCTCACTCTGTTACCCAGGCTGGAGTGCAGTGGTGCAGTCATAACTCACTGCAGCCTCAAACTCCTTGGCTCAAGTGATCCTCCTGCCTTGGCCTCCCCTGTAGCTGGGACTATAGGCACGCACCACCACATCCAACTAACTTCTAAAAATTTTTTTGTAGAGCCAGGATCTCACTATGTTGCCCAGGCTGGTCTCAAACCCCTGGCCTCAAGCAGTCCTCCCACCTCAGCCTCCCAAAGTGCTGGAATTACTTGTGTGAACCACCATGCCCAACACTAAACTCTTAATTTGTAAACATAGTTTATACCATAACTGTCATACAAACTACAAACATCGTTTATAGAATAGAATAAATGATACCACCTCCAGTCTACCACAAGAGGCTAAAAACCCGAATGTGAGCATCAGTACAACAAGAATCCTGGTTGAGGTGTGTGTGGGCAATGCGTGGTGAGGACGTACTTTGTCCATCTCTGGGATGGGGAGGAGGACTGAGGGTCAACCTTGGCCTGTGCTTTGGGGAATGAGCAAGGGTGGTCAGGCAGCTAAGAAAGAAAGAGTGGAAGGAAGGAAGCAGTAAGTTCAAAGCCGAGTATCTCCTGCCGCTGATGGCTAGGACAGCAGCATGACCGGAAGAAGCCCATGTGGGGCCTGGGCAGGTGGGGAGGGGTGGAGCTGATGAGGGCCCTGAAGGGTTTTTAGCTGAGATGGTGGTTTTGAAGAGAAGATCCCTGTGGCAGGGTGGAGAGTCACAGAAGTGGAGACCGAAGCGTTTCTAAGCACTGGCTGCCTGCCTGGCACTGCCCCAAGGGCTTCACAGGCAGGAGCTAATAGCGTCTGATCCCCATTTTACAGTTAAGGAAGGAAAGGCACAGAGACGTGAAGCTCCTTGCCCAGGGTCACACAGCTAGCAAGTAGTAGGGCCAACATTCAAACCCAGGCAGCTGCCTCGAGCCACAAGTCTGGCCATTGCACCTTCCTGCCCCTGCTGTGGAGAAGTGCACAGAAGACCTGGTGTGCAGCAGGCCTGGGAGCAACAGGATGCCTGTGGCAGTGTGGTGGGCAGTCAAGGGCGGTGCGTGTCTCCACCACCGAGTGACTCCCAGGGCCCTCTGCACACCTCTGTGGCACGCACCACTGCGGCTGCCGCCACCACTGCCACCATAATTCATATTATTATTACTGCCACCGCCAACACCCACCTACCACTGTTTCTACTGCCACCACTATCCACCCACCATTACTGCTGCCGTCACCGCCACCGCCGCTATTACTACTGCCACCACCACCTGCCCACCACTGTATTACTGCTGCTGCCACCGCCACCACCGCTATTACTACTGCCACCACCACCTGCCCACCACTGTATTACTGCTGCTGCCACCACCAGCACCACTCCTGTCCTCAGGTGCCAATTCAGGATTTCTGGCTGGAGCCCAGCATCTGTATTTTTGGCCCCTCCTTAATGGAGTACTTGGCCATTGAGGGCAGCAGGAGTGTTGAAGCAAAGCACAGAACCCCCAACATGGGTTTTGTGGACGGTCACTAGCAGCTGAATAACATTCCTCAGGCCGTGAGCTGAGGACTGCGATGAACTCTGAAAGCCGTGTGTCACCTTCTCTTGGGAAAGCAGCAAACATTTGGTAGGAGAGCTCCCAGGGCTTGGAGAAGGGAAGCTGCTGGGACGTGCTCCGCAGAGGACATTGGGAAGAGAGTGTACCCTGAGGGCTGTTGCAGATGGTGGCGGGCAGGGCAGGTGGGGCAGGCAGGGTCGTGGTACCCGACTGAGCATCTCCGCTCGCTCACCAGGAAGGTGGCAAGAACCCCGGGCTTCCGCCAGCAGATTGCATGATACCAATTTTGTTGTCAGTGGCATACTTGGCCTAGCAGTACCTCCAAGGACACGGAGCAGACAAGGCACGCTAGACTGGCCAAAAAACAGAAGTTTTTAAAAAGAAATTCTTAGCACCTAGATGTAGAGAATTAGCAACTTCACATTTTTTGGATGATATTGAGTAGCATAGCTGGAGATACACCCATAACTTCTAAAAAGCGAAACTAAAATGTATTGTTTCTTACTGTCTATACAGGGATATGGGATTAGAACTGTTTAGGACCCATATTATTAGTGATAAAATGGTTCAAAGTAAAACCATTGATGGAATCCTGCTGCTGATCGAGCGCGAGAGGAGCGGCGAGGCCGTGGACCGGAGCCTGCTGCGGAGCCTGCTGGGCATGCTGTCCGACCTGCAGGTGAGTGCTGCCTGTGCAGAAGATACCTGGGCACCTGCCCAGCTACTTGCATCAGAATAAATGGTTGTACCAAAGATGTTAAACAATGAAATCCTAAAGTGTTTGTTGAAGGTAGAAGAGTCTTTAAAATCCCTAGGAGGGGAATGGATCTCAAGCTAACACCACACCAGGTGCCACAAAAGGGAAGATGGATCAATATCACTACGTAAAATGCATCTTTTTCATGGAAAATATACCACAAACAGAGACAAAACCAGATGACATATTCAGGGAAAATGTTAGCAACACACACAAAAGACAAAGGGTGAAGTTCTTTAGTGCAATATGACCCCAAGGCACCGTAGGAAAAGAAGAGAAGAGGGTCTGCCTGGCTGTTTTGGGAAGGACAGTGCAGCTGGCCAGCTGGGTGGCCACAGGCAGCTCCAAGTTCAGGTCATGGCAGCCTGCCCCGTCAGAAACTGGGATTTGTTAGCCCTTGAAAAGATAGTTTCCTTTACTGAAATTGGTCAATAACTCTGCTCATTTCTTAGGTGTATAAAGACTCATTTGAACTGAAATTTTTGGAAGAGACTAACTGCTTATATGCTGCCGAAGGCCAAAGGTTAATGCAGGAAAGAGAGGTGAGATGATGGGATGCTTCCGAATCCCCTGGCTTCGTTTCTGCAGATGAGCATCTGGGAGGACTTTCCTCGTGTTTGCCTTTTCACACACACACAGATGTTTCATTGAAAATCTTCTGAAAGCTGCAATCTTGCCAGAATCCCCAGTAATGAGCTTCATTCTTAGTATACTAAGAATTTCGTTTATGTTAACTTAGAAACTATTGCACTCCCCCCACAAGTAAAAATCTGTCAGATCGTTTCTGAAATAAGTAAAATAACTCAAATTTAAGCAAAACGATAAAAACATACACCTTAAAAATGAAAAATACAGATGATAAAATTTTTTATTTGTGTGAAGCACTGCAAAAAATTTTCCCAAAAAAAGCCATGTGAAAAAACATATAGTAGTAATAGGAACCCAAAAAACTTAACCACTTTTCCAGATACCAGAGCAAAATCATAAAGGAAACTGCCACATAGACTGTCACCCAAATGGCACGTGCTACTGCCCAGAATTGGCCCTGGCCATTGGTTCCTTCATTCTGGCTTTGGAGAGGAAGTTTCATGTCAGATACTGAGCCCGGCTGCAGCTACCCCGGCAGAGCCTCAGGCCTTTCCTGCACTGTCTTGGGAAACATGGGTGTACTTTGAGGTCTCCTGCCACCGTGTTGTTTGGTTCCCCAGATGGACAGCCAGCTTGTTGACTTACTTTTGCTGACCCATCTGTGCGGGGCAGGGTTGCCATTTAGCACCTCACCCTCCTACCAAGTGCTGCTCAGCTCCCTGTGGGCCCTGGGGATGGGAGGAGGGTGTGCACAGACCCCAAAACTTAGTGGTGAGCAGGGACGAAAGAGAAGTGCAGCCTGGGCCCTGTTCTAGGGTGGATGTTAATCTCAGGATCCTTTCTCCATGTCCCCCCAACACACTTGCATCCTCCCTCTCCCTTCCTGTTAATCTGTGTTAATATTTGGCTTGAATACATATTCTGCTTTTTTTTTAAATTACATATAAGGAAAATAAAATTTCAATCTCTTGGATAATGTTGACAGTCTTTTTGTTACTGATACGTTTGTTTTGTTTGGAAGGTTCCAGAATATCTTAACCATGTAAGTAAACGTTTAGAGGAAGAAGGCGACAGAGTGATCACTTACTTGGACCACGGCACACAGTAAGTACCGATCGCTCACCAAGCATTCATGTCTTCACCAGGGCTGGAGGGTTCTCCTGGCTGGTTATTGAAATAAAGGGTGTCTCTGTCAGTTCATTCAGCACTAAGAGTATTTTTGCACCTAGCATATTTTACTTTGTTATTTGTCCTTATTTGGCATTTACAAATTACAGTTTTTACCTAGTGCCTTGTCATAAGTTATTGTCTCAAGGGAGTAAATCTTGCTGAGATACTTGGCATCTTTGAGTTTTGAGATGGGCTGTTTATGTTAATGGAGTATCACTGAATATTAGGCTATTTTGATTGTGCACTCTGTTACACATTTTATATGGCTTTAATTTTATTTATGGTGCTGTCACACAATTTTCTCTTTTCTTCTAATGTTTTTTTCCTGCAAACCTGAGGTTGATGAGTAGCTAGGGAAACAAAAAGGTTGAGATTATGTAAGTGTGCGTATCAGGCACAGAATGTCCATGTGATGGGAGGCAAGAACAGGGGCAGAGGGGACAGCAAGGGAGAGAAATGAAAATGATACAGTGTGCAGCCGGGTGTGGTGTCTCACGCCTGTAATCCCAGCACTTTGGGAGGCTAAGGTGGGTGGATCACAAGGTCAGGAGATCGAGATCATCCTGGCTAAACCAGTGAAACCCTATCTTAGTAAAAATACAAAAAATTAGCCGGGCATGGTGGCGGGGGCCTGTAGTCCCAGCTACACAGGAGGCTGAGGCAGGAGAATGGTGTGAATCTGGGAGGTGGAGCTTGCAGTGAGCTGAGATCCGGCCACTGCGCTCCAGCCTGGGCGGCAGAGCGAGACTCCATCTCAAAAAAAAGAAAAAAAAAAGAAAATGATACAGTGTGCAGAACTGGTCCCCAGTAGGGAATGATAAAATGTACAGCTGTACAGAACAGGACTTGGTAGGACTCAGCAGAGAAAACAGGAAGGGAGATGAAAATGATACAATGTGCAGAACTGGACTCAACAAGGTAAGGAAAGGGGCAGGCCGGATGAAGGAAAGGGACAGGATTATGACAGAATCCAGCACGAAAACAGAGCACGCAGGAGAAGAGATGTGGTCACTCCGACGTGTGGAGTTGGAGGAGGCTGTGGGAAATCCAAAATCTCGAGCCAGACAGGGCGGCTCAGGGGCCATGTGGTGCTTCCATCCAACTGGGAGCAGGAAAGCAGCCCCCAGGAGACTAGGAAGCAGCAGCCAGGGAAGTCCGGGGGAGATGGTGGAGAGAGCGGCAGCCACAGCGAAGCCCCACAACCAGGGTGTGCAGGTCACACACAGCCTCCCTCAGCCCTTTCTGCTCGTGTGGGAAGCAGGAGGCGGAATGTCGGCTCTGCCCTTCTCCATAAGATGGTAGGTTAAAACGTTCTTTATAAACTAGAAATGAAAGCTTGGGAAGATGGCTGAAATTAGCAATCCTTGGAATAAAACAGATGCGTCCCTGCTTCCCTGGGCCTGCCTGTGGGCCTGTTTATGCTGTTCAGTAGGGGGTTTTTAGAAAGTGCTTCCTTCAGAGTTATTAGCAACAGGAGTCATCCATTTGCATGAGGAAATGCCCTTTACCTTCCGTTTCTGATTGCCTCTAGACTACATCTGTCGTAGACAAATGCCCCCATCTTTTATAGAGAACCAGTCTCTTCTTTAAACTTTATTTCTAACGCTTATTCTCTTTGCCTTATGTAGGAAACCACTGATTGCTTGTGTGGAGAAACAGCTGTTAGGAGAACATTTAACAGCAATTCTTCAGAAAGGTAGATTTCCTAGCTCTTGTGCAAATTAAACTGAACAATTATCCTTAATTCATTAGGAAAGTAAAGGGAGCATTACAAATAGCAATGTTAGGATGTTTGTTATTTTCATAAGATCGTCATTAAACTTATTTTCTAATGAACATGTTAGCCATCCACAGGAGAAAAAAAATCAGAGAAAGAAGAGAAGGCACCTAGGGGAACTACATTCGCTGCTAAAACCCCAGTGGCGGGAAGGCCCGGGGGCCTTCTGTACCACACACATGCTGAAACCTGGGTGCAGCGAGCCTGATGCAGCTCCCTGAGCAGACTTATCGCATGTGTCCAACCATTCTTCATGCACACTTGGATGTAGGGGACTCAGGGAGCTGTTCAGGCTGTTAGATTTTCGTGAGGCTTCACTCACCTGCGGACTTCGTGCATCTTAATGTTAGATGAACTATCGCCTAGGTGGTCTGCTTAAGCAGAGTACACTTTTCTCCTGATTTTCTGGAGAAGGGCATGTGTTCTTGTGCTGACTGGACGGCCTTAACGTCCACTTCTCCCCGAGTGCTGGCCACAGCAGGAAGATGGCTTCTAGCAGCCTGCACCTTTAAAATGGATGCTGATGTCTTCACCTCGATCTTTGTTTTATTGCTTTTATTTCTAGGCTTTAAAGTGTGCTAAATTCTGTGGAAATTATAATGAGCAGTCTAACCTTTGTAACACTTTAGTACTTATTGTGACATTTCAGTGTTACTGTTTGAAACAATGTTACCTTCTAAAAGTCATTTTAATGTATTTGGAAAATACAAGATTTTTTTCAAGCCTTTGGAAACCTTAAAGTTTAATTTTGAGAATGCCCTAAATGGTATTCAAATATATTCTGGTTTGGGTTCTACATTGTCAGATAATGGCATTATGGCTAATGAGATACTTAAAACAAGTGCAGCCAGAACAAAACCAAAAAGGAGGAGAATTAACATGATTGAGCGTCTCCTGTTACGAACAGCTACACTTGGTGTAAATATCTTTTAAAACGATTCTGTGAAATCATTATCCCCTTTCTATAAATAAGAAAACCAGGGCTTAAAACAGCCAGATATTGGTGCCTGAAATCACATTGCTTGTAAGTTGAGAGCCATGGGTCCAATCTGATTATGGTTTTTCTGCTTATTCCATACTGAAACCTACACAGCTGGTGTAGTTTCACCTATGCACCTAAAAACAAATGCATTCAGAATTTCTGTCAGGCGTTTTTTTGAAAGGAGTCACTTTACAAGAAAAAAGGCCAGGCATGGTGGCCCATACCTGTGACATCAGCACTTTGGGAGGCCCAAGTATCACTTTGGCCCAGGAATTCAAGACCAGCCTGGACAACAAAGAGAAACCCTGTCTCCACCAAAAAAATAAAATTAAAAAATTTTTAAAGCCACAGGTGGTGCATGCCTAGGGTACCATCTACTCAGGAGGCTGAGGTGGGAGGATCACTTTGGCCCAGCAGGTTGAGGCTACAAAACTACAAAAGCCTGGGCGACAGAGCTAGAGACCCTGTCTCAAAAAAAAAAAAAAAAAAAAAAACCCTGGGTGACAGAGCAACAGAGCCTGTCTCAAAAAGAAAAAAAAAGAAAAGAAAAGGCCGGGCACAGTGGCTCACACCTGTAATCCTAGCACTTTGGGAGGCCGAGGCGGGTGGATCACAAAGTCAGGAGATTGAGACCACAGTGAAACCCCATCTCTCCTAAAAATACAAAAAATTAGCCGGGCGCGGTGGTGGGCGCCTGTAGTCCCAGCTACTCTGGAGGTTGAGGCAGGAGAATGGCGTGAGCCCGGGAGGCGGAGCTTGCAGTGAGCCGAGATCGCGCCACTGCACTCCAGCCTGGGTGACAGAGCGAGACTCCGTCTCAAAAAAAAAAAAAAAAAAAAAAAAAAGAAAAAAGATTTCAAGTAAATAGTAGAAATTTGCATAAATTATTCCAGTACATACTTTGTTGAGCAAAATTATTTAAAGAAAATGGTAAATTGGCCGGGCGCGGTGGCTCAAGCCTGTAATCCCAGCACTTTGGGAGGCCGAGACGGGCGGATCACGAGGTCAGGAGATCGAAACCATCCCGGCTAACACGGTGAAACTCCGTCTCTACTAAAAAATACAAAAAACTAGCCGGGCGAGGTGGTGGCACCTGTAGTCCCAGCTACTCGGGAGGCTGAGGCAGGAGAATGGCGTAAACCCGGGAGGCGGAGCTTGCAGTGAGCTAAGATCTGGCCACTGCACCCCAGCCTGGGCGACAGAGCGAGACTCCATCTCAAAAAAAAAAAAAAAAAAAGAAAATGATAAATTATATATGTAAAAGCTTACTCTAAATTGTATTAGAAGTATTTTAAAAATTAAAAAGTTACATTTTTTGAATTCTTAAGACATGGATTTTAGGGCCGGGTGCGGTGGCTCAAGCCTGTAATCCCAGCACTTTGGGAGGCCGAGACGGGCGGATCACGCGGTCAGGAGATGGAGACCATCCTGGCTAACACGGTGAAACCCCGTCTCTACTAAAAAATACAAAAAACTAGCCTGGCAAGGTGGTGGGCACCTGTAGTCCCAGCTACTCGGGAGGCTGAGGCAGGAGAATGGCTTAAACCCGGGAGGCGGAGCTTTCAGTGAGCTGAGATCCGGCCACTGCACTCCAGCCTGGGCGACAGAGGGAGACTCCATCTCAAAAAAAAAAAAAAAAAAAGACATGGGTTTTAGTAAGATAAAGTATAAAAAGTTTGTGTCAGTAGATCAGAATGTAATTGAAAGAAATGAACGTTTGGAACTCTAGGTAAGAATTGTAATTGTAGCCCCACCGTATGTTTGCACACATCTTTAAACCACCTCGTTTGTGTGGACATCGTGCCCATTGTGGGCAGAATCTGAGACTTTGTGAATTGGATGACTGTTCACTGTTTTGTGCTTTAACCTGGCTGCCTCTCGATAGTTACCATAAAGCAAGTATTTAGAAAATCTGTGAGAGTTTTTCTAATTGAGGTATGGTTTTAGAAAACCCTTATAAACATTAAAAATCTAAAACACTGAAAACTTTTTTAAATGCTGTGTTAAATACTTCAAAATATCTGATGATATTTTTCTCTTATAGTTTAGGTGTGAATAAATTTAATCCACTATAAATTAGATTTGATAGCTTGTCCTTTTACATTGTCTGGCTGATGGACTAAATTAGAAGTATATTGGGAACATGAACCTCCCAGGTTAAATAGTTGGTGTAAACTGGATTTTCTGACTTGCTAACTTTAGTGAAATAAGAGGGCTTCAGTGACATGAAGAAGTAAATAATATATCTTCCAACATACTCAGAAAAAATGAGGTTCACCTAATAGGATCCATCTCAGATATTTAACCAGATCAACCTGCTCGTATACAGGCAGCGATGTGTAGACCCGCCCAGTTTCTAAGCGGTGTATTGGCATTCTTACTGTGCATGCTGTGTTCTAGTTGAGTTATTGTTGTTAATGCTGCCCATGCTGTACTCTGCTGACGTGTACTGCACATCTCAGGGCTTGACCACTTACTGGATGAGAACAGAGTGCCGGACCTCGCGCAGATGTACCAGCTGTTCAGCCGGGTGAGGGGCGGGCAGCAGGCGCTGCTGCAGCACTGGAGCGAGTACATCAAGGTACTGGCGGGGTTTCAAGGCCACAGGCGCGGGCATTCCCTGCAGGGAGCAGAGCCCCTCCTGAGAACGCCCAGTGCTCTGACAAAGGGAACTGGGCTGCTGGAGGGCCGGTTGGCATTTTCATCACAGATGATAGGGTGGATGGTAGTCTTCTATCTGCTTCCCAATCACCAGTGTGAATTTGCTTTTTAAGATAACACCAGCAGTGATTAGCACCATCCAGGTAGAAAGTATAACTTAAAGATCAACAGTTTTGCTCTTCTTCATCAGCATAAATATTGGTTTAATTCTAAATCATGATTTTTCTGAAAGTAATCATTTTTGTAAATCTGCTTGTCAGACAAGATCTCCTCATGCCCTTGGCTCAGTGAGAACTATTATATATTTGGCATATTAGGTTGCTTTATAGACTTTATTTCTTAACAGACCAAATTTAGGATTTGTTACTTAAACTTTCACTTTCATGTTTCGAAAGCATTTCTTTGGCATCCCTGACAAGCCCGATCCAACCCATCATAGCGTGGCTTCCTGGGCAGTGCCCTGAGTTTTCACGTGTCCTGCCCAGGAGAACAGCCCCTCGGTGCTGACATAGGACCTCCCTGAAGACTAGGGGCTCTCGGCCCAGGGCACCACCCCACCGAGGGGACACTTGTTGATGTGTGGAGACGTTTGTGGCTGTCTGAACAGAGACGGCGCTGCTTGCTCTGCTGGGCGGCCCCGGGGTGCTGCTGAATGCACAAGGCATCCCTCACTGCAGAGAATCGCCTGCCCAGAGTGCCAGTGTTGCCCAGCCCAAGAAACCTACTGAAGACCCTCTATAATGAGAAGCCATTCTCCAGATGCCCCTTACAGAAACAGGAGAACTGAGGCAAACATCAGGGCCCCTTCACAGATAACTCATGTTTTCAGCATGTGCCAGTTGCCTAGCGTGAATTTTCCAGCTTAAATGGTGAGCATTTAGTAGAAGTGTGTGTGTTTGCTTGCTGGTGACTATTCTTAGATCCCAGAATGAAAAGGTAAATAAAATTTCCAGAGAATTATGCTGAGAGAAAAAAAGAAAAAAACCAATTCCAGATACTTAACATGTTATTGCGTAACATTCTGGAAGTGACAAAATTTAGATATGGATGGAAAGTTACCGGGGGGTAGGGATGGAGCGGGGGGTAGGGATGGAGTGGGGGGTAGGGATGGAGCGGGGAGTAGGGATGGAGCGGGCTGTAGGGATGATGGAGCGGGGGGTAGGGATGGAGCGGGCTGTAGGGATGATGGAGCGGGGGGTAGGGATGGAGCGGGGAGTAGGGAGGGAGCGGGCTGTAGGGATGGAGTGGGGGGTGTGGTTAGAAAAGCCCAGGAGGTAGCCTTCTGCAGGAACTATTGGGGTTTTGGCCGAGGTCAAGATGTGCACACCCAGCTCAGTTACAAGTCAACTGGGCCATCTGAAAAAGACCTGGGGGGTTATCAGTGTCAGTATCCCGGTTGAGATACTGTTCTGTAGTTTTGCGAACTTGCCATTGGAGGAAACTATGGAAAACAAAGATACTGGGATTGCTTTGCTATTTTTACTATTATGCAGATCTTTCATTATCTCAATAAAGATTTCCATTAAATAAAAAAGATAAATGAAAGCTTACGTGCTGCTTTCATTACGTGCTGATAATCAGACCTCAAGTCACATATCAGTCCAGCTGTGCAAAGCCGGCACACACAGCACCTCTCCCCACAAGGTCTTGTACGGTGATGTTGAATTGGAAGTTACAACTGAGTCACACTAAATTGGCCATAAAGCTACTGGAGATTTAGGTTTTTTGCCGGTGAGATAGTCTTCAGGGGATGGGAATATGTGCTAAAAAACTAGGAAAAGTTCACCTTTGCAATTTCCAGTCGGGGTAATAAAAATCAGTGAGTGACCATCACCCCTGAGTGTCAGCAATAAGCAGTTATGCTATAACAAAATAGTGGTTTCCATTCAACTCCACATGCCGTTATCAAAGTAAAGCTGGGCCTTGTAGTGTATGTGCATCATTGTAAAATGCAGTTAGCACAAAGGATGAAGAGTAAGAGGTAAGTCCCTCCCACACCTGCTAGCCACACACCACCGTGCCTCTCCAGGGGTGTCTGTGCCCTTTCTGTTGGCATCTTTTTTTTTTTTTTCTTTTTGAAACAGAGTCTTGCTCTGTCATCCAGGCTGGAGTGCAGTGGCGTGATCTCAGCTCACTGCAACCTCCGCCTCCTGGGTTCAAGCATTTCCCTGCCTCAGCCTCCTGAGTAGCTGGGATTACAGGCTCCCGCCACCACACCTGGCTAATTTTTGTATTTTTAGTAGAGACGGGGTTTCACCATATTGTCCAGGCTGATCTTGAATTCCGGACCTCGTGATCCACCCGCCTCGGCCTCCCAAAGTGCTGGGTTTACAGGCATGAGCCACTACGCCCAGCCTTCTGTTGGCATCTTTCCACCAGCCAGCTACCTCGTATGTGTGTGTGTGACGTGTGAGTGCACGTGTGCATTGTATTGAGACACATTTTTTAAATCCAATAATTGTATTCAGTTTCTCTTGAGCAAATGTAGTTTATGTCATCAAATAGTTAACTTTTTTAGTGCCACACACTTTTAGGAATGTTTAATATAATATTTTTTAATTAAAAAAACAAACTAGTCTGGGCACAGTGGCTCATGCCTACAATCCCACCACTTTGGGAGGCCAAGGCGGGTGGATCATGAGATCAAGAGATCGAGACCATCCTGGCCAACATGATGAAACCCCGACTCTACTAAAAGTACAAAACTTTGCCGGGTGTAGTGGTGTGCACCTGTAGTCCCAGCTACCTGGGAGAAACGCTTGAAGCGGCAGGAGGAGGTTGCAGTGAGCCAAGATCACGCCACTGCACTCCAGTCTGGTGACAAAGCAAGACTCTGTCTCAAATAAAAAAAAAATACAAACTTGAAAAATGAGCTTTTCATAATTTGAAGTGACGGAGAAGGAAAACTGTAGCTAAGAAGTCCCAAGAAGTATATTTAATTAATAAGAATTAACTTGTCTTGGAGGAACTTACACGTAAACGTTCTTTTAAAAGCAGTGGACATTTTCCCAGTCATTTGTAAGTTCTCAGAAACAGAATCGTAAGACCAAGGCATTAATCATGTGTTTAATTGTATATTCACACCGAGCACAGGGCTCATGCCTGTAAACCCAGCACTTCGGGAAATCACAGTGGGATGGTTGCTTGAGGCCAGGAGTTTGAGACCAGCCTGGGCAACATGACCCCGTCTCCACAAAACTTTAAAAAGATTGGCCAGATGTGCTGACCTGAGCCTCTAGCACCAACTGCTCAGGAGGCTGAGGTGGGAGGATTGCTTGAGCTTGGGAGGTCAAGGCTGTGGTGAACCGTGATTGCACCACCGCACTCCAGCCTCGGCTACAGAGTGAGGCCCTGCCTCAAAAAAAAAAATCAAAAAGTGCATTCACTTAATTTTTGAAATGTGAATTCAATTTGTGAAACTTTTAAAGTTATTGCTTACTATTAAGAGTAATTTATATTAAACTATCCTGATTATATGATAGCAGGAGAAAATATTGTTTGGTATTATAAACATGTTGCTGAGTTGGTATTGATTTGCTTTTGCAGACTTTTGGGACAGCGATCGTCATCAATCCTGAGAAAGATAAAGACATGGTCCAAGACCTGCTAGACTTCAAGGACAAGGTGGACCACGTGATCGAGGTCTGCTTCCAGAAGAACGAGCGGTTCGTCAACCTGATGAAGGAGTCCTTTGAGACGTTCATTAACAAGAGACCCAACAAGCCTGCAGAACTAATCGGTAGAAAAATATTTTCTTTTTTTTTTTTTTTTTTTTTGAGACAGTCTCACCCATTTCTAGACAATTTTTTAATGTGGGAAAATAAGGCACAATCAACCAAAATGTTCAAGCTGCCCAAGGGGTGTGTGGAAAGTGTTTTTATCAAGTCTTATTAGGACACACGTTTAAAAACCGACACACCTGCATGCATGGGTGGAGGAGGGCATTTCCTTAAGGGAAGATGAAGTAGGAATTTAGAAAAGAAGTGACGCTTGACTTCGCCAAAGAAGGGAGATCACCATCTTTGTATCCTCTAATCAGTATTAAAATAGGATAAAACCAGATGAGATCTCAAAAGATAGCATATTTTAAAATACTATTTTTAAGTTGTACAATTTTTTCACAATAATATCAAAATATATTTCAGAATTCATAGGCTTTCTCATAGGCTTTCTCTAGTCAGTAAAATTTTTTAATTTGAAGGAGAAAGGGGGCAAAGAGACCTGTAATAGATGACACTAGATTGTTGGTTACTGCTGACGTGGAAGATGGAACATGAAAGGGGGCGAAGAGAACTGTAATAGACGACACTAGATTGTTGGTTACTGCTGAAGTGGAAGATGGAACGTGGAGCTTATTGTGCAGTTGTCTGCGTGTGTTCAAAATATTCTGTTATAAAATGTTGAAAAGAAAAAAACTAACAAAAATGCAACAGAAGGAATTCAGGAGGCAGTTTACTTTGGCTTTTGTACCTCTGTACCATTTGTGGTTTCTCTAAAGAAAAAGAATGTTGAGCTCTTGGGAATTTGGGCTTCTGGAAGTCGTGAGTTCCGCCATCATGTGGGCACTTTGATCCTCCCTCCCGAACCACCTTACGATGGCTTGTGCAGCCTCAGAAACAGGAAGCCCGAGTAGAAATGCTTTTCCCCTGCGTTGCCACCTTGGATGCCCTGAGAAAGTCTTTCTCTTTGAGAATGTCTCCTCTGAGTTCATGACACCACATCCTAGAAATGGGCACTCCAGCGTCCAGGGCAGTCATGTCCTGAAACCTGAGCATGTATTTACTGAACCCATTTTATTTTGAAGTTCAGAGATTGCATTTAGAGATAAGAAAGATATTTAACCCTGCTTTAAACATTCAGTCCTGGCTTCGTTAAAATTTTGGGAAGTATTTACTTTCACGTGACTTGAGAAATACTTATCTTAGAAAATCAGATATTGGCTTTTTTGTCTTATAGTCATTTTGGGAAGGTTCCAGAATGTTCCTGTACATTGTTGCTTATAGAAATTGAAGATGCTCTTTTTTCTGATTTAGAGTATTTACTATATTTATGCTCACAGCAAAGCATGTGGATTCAAAGTTAAGAGCAGGCAACAAAGAAGCCACAGACGAGGAGCTGGAGCGGACGTTGGACAAGATCATGATCCTGTTCAGGTTCATCCACGGTGAGACTCGGGCACTCAGAAAATGCTGCGTAATCAAGAGGTGTAAACACAGGCCCTGCTTTCTCAGAGGAGGTTTAACATGAGAATGTCAGTATCAGTAGAGCCAGTTTGCATTAGAGTGAACTCTTTTAAGGGTTTTCAGCAATTGAAGTTTAACATTTGCTTATCAACTCTCTGATGTCTTGATTATTCTCATCTGGTTATAAATAGGTAAAGATGTCTTTGAAGCATTTTATAAAAAAGATTTGGCAAAAAGACTCCTTGTTGGGAAAAGTGCCTCAGTCGATGCTGAAAAGTCTATGTTGTCAAAGCTCAAGCATGGTAAGCGTGTGTGGCCTGGGCTTCTCCCCTCTAACTGAGGGTTGCTGTCCCGTGTGTTGCCCTCATCTCACTCCCTCCTTTGCTGTGTCCAGAGTGTGGTGCAGCCTTCACCAGCAAGCTGGAAGGCATGTTCAAGGACATGGAGCTTTCAAAGGACATCATGGTTCATTTTAAGCAGGTGAGTCGTGTTTCTTCAGGTAAAGCAGCTTTTTAAAAAGTATCTGTTTGTGTGGTGGTTCATGCCTGTAACCCCAGCACTTTGGGAGGCAGAAGCAAGAGGCTTTCTTGAGGCCAGAAGTTCAAAACTACCTTGATCAACATAGCAAGACCCTGTCTTTACAAAAGAAAAATGTTTTGAATGAGCAGGTAGTCCTAGCTACTGGGGTGAGGCTGAAGGTGAGAAGATGACTTGAGCCCAGGAATTTGAGGCCGCAGTGAGCCGTGACTGCACCACTGCATTCCAGCCTGGGCAGCAGAGTGAGACCTTGTCATGGGTGGATAGATAAGTACGTACATAGACAGATAGAGATAGCAGTACTTTGTCATAGTAGATAAATAGATAAAGTAGGTAGATTCAATAGATTAGATAGAAAAAATGAATCTCACTCTAAACGTGTAAGAAAAAAATTACGCTATTAATGTTTCACAAGTAAATTTTACATGTGTGGCAAGAATTTGATTTCAGTGAGTCTGGTGGTGACACCTGAAGAAGGAAAAAGGCAGCCCCAGTGAGGCATTGGGTTTCACGGAATACATTCTGGGGACTGAGATAAATTCTGACGCAGCTGAAACTTTATATTGAAAATTACACGGTTTATTTTGTTTTAGGTTAATTATGTTTTATTACTTTCTCAAAATGATTGTCTTGGATTTCTCTGTTTTTAGCATATGCAGAATCAGAGTGACTCAGGCCCAATAGACCTCACAGTGAACATACTCACAATGGGCTACTGGCCAACGTACACGCCCATGGAAGTGCACTTAACCCCAGAAGTAAGTGTGCGGAAGGCGTGCTGTCTACTCCCGCTGTCATGCCCTTACCAAGCACAGATATGTCGCCTTCAAGAATTGTTTAATGGGGAGTTTTTAAAAATAACCCACTCAGTCCAAAATCAAAAGTGCTCGTATATCCGCATTAGAAAGTGACAACTTTTGTCACCCTCTGTGTCTCCTCCCAGTGCAGCCTGTGTCCTCCTGCTGACCTGCAGGGCCCATGAGCACAGGCACTTGTTTTGGAAGTTATGGCTTGTTGAGCTGCAGTTCTTGTCTAGTTGTTCTTTCTTTGCATTGTAGACAGTGCTGAAGTCTTAGGAATGGCATTATTTAGGACTTTCCTTGTCAGCCACTACTTAGGCTACAGTAAGCCCTTTAGTGGAGAGTTTGCACACCGGAGGTAGAATTCTGTGCTCAGCGAAGTTAAAATCAGCAGGAGATGCAATACATGCACCGTTCATTATAATACCAGGGAAAGGGAAAGGGCTGAGACCAGCCTGGAATCATGGAAGACTTCCTGGAAAAGGCATCCCTTAAGCCTGATCTCAGGTAAAGATGAATAATGGTTTCCTCAGCTGAGAAGGGAAGAAAGACTCACAGCTACCGTGGTTGGACAGTGTGATTCCTTTCCTTACCAGTCATAAGAGTCATGGCCAATGCTCCTTTAACAAAAGACAAATTAGGAGAAAACCATAACAAATTTATTTAATCTAAGTTTTATTTAACACAGCAGGCTTCAGAAATGACACCCAAAGACCCAGGGAAGACTGTCCGTTGTTATACTTAGGGTTGATAAAGAATGGGCAGCCATGTAGAAATAGGTGTGTTAGTCTGTTTTGCATTGCTCTAAAGGAGTACCTGAGGCTGGGTAATTTGTAAAGAAAAGAGGTTTCATTGGCTCACAGTTCTGCAGGCTGTACAAGCATGGCCCCCGTGTCTGCGCAACTTCTGATGAGGTCCCAGGAAGCTTTCACTCAAGGTTGAAGGTTGAAGGCAAAGGGGGAGTAGGCTGGAGAGAGGGCGTAACAGGCAGTGAGGGAACGTCCCAGACTCCTTAACAATCAGATCTCATGGGAACTCATTACCGCAGGGAGGGCGCCAGGCCATTCATGGGGGATCCACTCCCATGACCCAAACACCTCCCACCAGGCCCCACCTCCAACACTGTGGATCACAGTTCACTGTGAGATTTAGAGGGGACAGACACCCAAACTCTTACCATTGTGGACAGAAGGGTACCATTTAACAGTAGTAGAGTAGTGGGGAAACCAGTAAGGCCTGTCTGTCGAGATTCTTCTTGTCCTCACTGGGCAGTGCTCTTTCCTCTCGGGTGTAGGCAAGACACGTCTGGAACAAGAGTCTTATGACTTAACTATCAGCAAGGTAGGTCAGAGAACTTCTTAATGTCCAGATCCTAGAAGGGCAGGAAAAAGATAGAGTAGTATCTCCGGGCTTTATGGCTGGCTTTGGGCAAGAGCGGTTTGAGTTTTCTCTGTCCTGCCTTGGGGAGGAGGAGTTCTCATTCCAGGAGAACTTTGGGGGAGAAGGTGGTGGGGTGGGAGAAGGTGAGTGAGAGACCTTGCTTCTGAGGTGTCCTAGCCAGACTTAGAGAACATGTGCAGGACTCCTGCTCAAAGAAAGCCAGGCAGCCTGCTTTCCACATTGGCCACGTGGTGCTGTCCCTTCCTCTCTCCACAGATGTTTGTGCTCCTGCACCGTTCCCTTTTCCCTTAATATTTGGCCGGGCGCGGTGGCTCACGTCTGTAATCCCAGCACTTTGGGAGGCCGAGACGGGCAGATCACGAGCTCAGAAAATTGAGACCATCCTGGCTAACATGGTGAAACCCTGTCTCTACTAAAAATACAAAAATTAGCCTGGCACGGTGGCGGGTGCCTGTAGTCCCAGCTACACGGGAGGCTGACGCAGGAGAATGGCGTGAACCCCGGAGGTGGAGCTTGCAGTGAGTGGAGATCGCGCCACTGCACTCCAGCCTGGGCGACAAAGAGAGATTCCGTCTCAAAAATATATATATATATTCTACTGGCTATTTCCCAAGAACATAAGCACCTGTCAAATGAGGACATTCACCCCGATGTAATACTTTCACCCCATTTCTGTTGGTTGTCTCAAGTATGTCCTTTGTGGTGTTTTTCTGGTACCCAGCTGAGCCCAGGACCCAGGCAGTCTTTGATGCTCCTTGTGAGTAGGTTCAGGTTGGGCAGGTCCAGCCAGATGCCCCGTGTCCCCATCAGGATCCTGGCAGGAGGTGTGCACGACCATGTGCCCCAGTATCTTGGTGACATGCAATAGAATCCTTCTGATAAGGTGCTGGCTGGTTTCTCCAAGGTATCGGTAGTGTTTTTCCTTTTGTAATCACTAAGGAATCTGTGAGGAGACATTTCAAGACTATGTAAACATCTTAATCCTCATCCAGCTGTCACCTGTGTGGCGATTCCTGCCTGAACTGATTTTTACCTTGGTGAATGGGGATTTTTTTCCAGCTCTATCATTTCTCTGTATTTAGAAGTTGGCGTTCTAAGGAAGAGCCCTTCTTTCCACCCCCTTTATTTACATATTTATTTCTCTCTCTTTATATCATTATGAACTTATGGATTCTTAATTTTTGTACTTATTTTGATGCTTAAATTGTCCCATATGTGGTCCGTGGGCCGCCGTTACGCTGGCTTCTTTGCTCTTTGATATGCCTACATCATTTGCTCTCCTCCAGACCTTGGCAACCACGCTCTGCTTCCTGTCTGTATGGATTTGCCTACATTCGATATTTCACAGAAATGGAATCACACAATATGTGAACTTTTGTGTCTGGCTTCTTCCACTTAGCATGCTGTTTTCAAAGTCCATCCGTGCTTTACCATACGTCAGCGCATTATTCCTTTTCTGGCTGAATAACATCACAGTGTATCGATAGGTCACATTTCGTTTCTCCATTCACCAAATATTGGGCATTTGGGTTATTTCCACCTTTTGGCCGCTGTGAATCATGCTGCTGTGAACATGGGTGTACAAGTTTTAGTTTGAACACCTACGGTCACTTCTTTTGGGGTATGTACCTGGGAGTGGAACTGCTGGGCCATGCAGGAACTGAAGTTTAAGCTACTGAGGAATTGCCGGACTGTTTCCCACAGTGGTTGCAGCAGCTTTTATTCCAGTTAGCAATCATGAGAGCTTCGCACCTTCTCACCTACACCTGTGATTGGCCTCTCTCGTTGTCGCCATCCCTGTCCGATGAGCTAGTCTCTTGCCGTGGTTTGCATTTCCCTGATGTCTGTTGATGTTGGGCATCATTTCACGTCTGATTGACCGTCTGTGTTTTCTTCTTGGAGAAATGGCTGTTCACGTGCTTTGCCTACTTTTTAACTGGGCTGTTTATCTCTTGTTATTAAGCTATAAGAGCTCTTTATATTCCAGATGCTTGATCCTTATCAGATCTGTGATTTGTAACTATTTTCTCCCATTCTGTGGGTTATCTTTTTACTTTCTTGATAGTGTGCTTTCTACAAAATTTTTTAATTATGGTAAAATCACATTTATTTTCTCTTTTGTTACTTTTGGTGTCATAACTGAGAAATTGTTGCCAAATCAAGACCACAAAAAATTGAGGAGGTGGGTGCAGTGCCTCACACCTGTAATCCCAGCACTTTGGGAAGCCAAGGATCACTTGAGCCCAGGAGTTAGGAGCAGCCTAGACAACATGGTAAAACTCCATCTCTACAAAAAATAGACAAATTAGCTGCGTGTGGTGGTGCCCGCCTACAGACCCAGCCACTCAAGAGGTTTGAGGTGACAGGATTGCTTGAGCCTGGGAGGTTAAGGCTGCAGTGAGCTATAATCGAGCCACTGCACTCCATCCTGGGCAGCAGAGTGAGACCCGAGACCCTGTCTCAAAAAAAGAAAATAAAATACCACTATGTATTCTCCCAAAAGTTTTATAGTTTTAGCTCGTATGTTTCAGTCTTTGACCCATTTTGGGCCTGGAATGGTAGCTGGCACATAGTAGCCAAGCGATAGCATTATGATTATAATTATCATCATTAATACTGATCCAGTCCTAGGAATGAATCCCAAGGAGATGATTTTTAGGAAAGATATGCATTAAGAGGTTTATCACAAACCATGGTACTTCTCAAGGCAAAAAGAAAAAGATAAGGCTTATCACATTATCGAGTTTTATTTAGGTATGGTAATGCCTGAGTAGATGTATTTCCTGAAAGAGTGAAAGAGTTCTGTCCTTTAGAGATACACAGAAATACCTACAAATGAAATGATATCACGCCTGGGATTTGGTGTCGTTGAAGATGGGGAATAGGTGCATCAGGTGATGTATACGTGTGATTTCATAGAAAGGTGACTCTTGGGCTGAGTTTTGAAGCATGAAGAGGAGATTGCCAAGCAGGCGTAGGTGAGGTTGGCAGGAATTTCTGACAGGGCACAGCTTAGACAGAAACACAGAGAAACTAAAAGGGCACGTGAAGTCTAGAGAGCAGCAGGCATTTATGCAGCACCTGCTGGTGCCACGCTCAGTGCACAATGGAGAGCCAGAGAGCCGGAGGCCCTGCCCTGTGAGCCCCTGTCCGGAGTCCACATTCACTCTGTGCTACAGAGGCCGGTAGAGCTAAGAGGGTGTCAGAGAAGGCTTCTCTGAGGAGGCGGTTCTGGAAATGAGTGGGTTTCATGAGGAAGATGGGATATGGGATCCAGCAGAAGAACCCACATGTGTGAAAGTCTAGGGGGATGAAAGATGGTGGAATGATGGGCTGAACTGGGCCTGGGGGATGGGAGGGGCAGAGGCCAGGGCTGTGAGACCAGAGGTTAGAATTTCATACTTTCTTTGTCCCACGGTCTTTGGAAGCCGTCCAAAGACACGGAATGGTGAGCGTGTGGGAGAGGAGCGATGGGTTTGGATTTGTGTTCCTGCCCAAATCTCATACGGAATTGTAATCCCCACTGTTGGGCGAGGCCCTGGTGGGAAGCGACCAGCTCATGGGGCAGATTTCCCCCTTGCTGTGCTCATGGTAGTGAGTGAGTTCTCATGAGATCTGGTTGTTTAAAAGTATGTAGCACCTCCCCCTTCTCTCTCTCTTCCTGCTCCGGTCATGTGAAGATGTGCCAGCTTTTTCCCTTGCCTTCTGCCATTATTAAAAGTTTCCTGAGGCCTCCCCAGCCAAGCTACTTGTACAGCCTGCAAAACTGTGAGCCAGTTAAACCTTCCTTCTTTATAAATTACCCAGTGTCAGGTATTTCTTAATAGCGGTGAAAGAATGGACTCATACAAGGTGTGTAGGTGGATACCGAGTCCTGGAGCACTGGCATTTGCGGAGTGGGTGAGAGCAGGGGGAGGCCACGCCCTGGGCTGTCCAGAGATGGTCTCCTGAGGCAGAAACTGATGAACCTTCCCGGGCACAGCACAGACTCGTTGGAGAGCCCAGGTGCAGTGCACACCAGATGGGATCAAACTGAAGAGTGGAGGGTATGATGGACCAGGAAGGGCATGCAGAAGTCAGGGAAAGCACCGCGCACGGGAGAGTCACGCACAGCCTGCCCCTGAGAGGCATCCAGGAAACAGGAGCAGGATCTGGGCTGTGGGTAGGGCTGGTGCACTGAATGCTGGGAACTTGAAAATGCAACAACCACAATTGTTAAGGATCAGTAGAAAGTTTGGAAAATGTAAGAAATTCACTCAAGGCCAGGCAAAGTGTAATTCCAGCGCTTTGGGAGGCCGAGGCAGGGGGAACGCTTGGAACCAGGAGTTCAGGACCAGCCTGGGCAGCATAACTGTCTCTATTTAAAAAAAAAAAAAAAAAAAATCAATCAATCAACAGGCATGGTGTCATGTACCTGTAGCCTGTAGTCCCAGCTACTCAGGACACTGAGGCAAGTGGATCACTTGCACCTGGGAGGTCCAGCCTGCAGTGAGCTTGGATCTCAACCTGGCTGATAGAGCAAGCCTATGTTCCAAAACAGGAAAGAAATTCACCCAGAAGCTAATCATAAAAACAACTGACTTGTGCTGTCCTTTCTGTGCAGGCCCTGATGGAGGTGTTTGCCATCAGCCCCTGCACAGTGCAGCACAAGGGGTGGTGGTGTCACCCTTCACAGATGAGGAAGCAGGAGCCCCGCTCATTGCAGGGAACACCAGCTGAGGCCAGGGCAAGGCATGGCCGGGCTGAGACACAGGATCTGGCCTCAGACACCTTTTTCTTGTCAGCCCCAGTCTTCACTGTGTGACACTGGCCCCAGCAAACCTGAGTGTGGGCAGAGACCACCCAGTACAGCTGGTCTGTACCATAAAACACCAGAGCAAGCATTGTCTCGTTGACACTGGGATCCAAAGTGCAAGGATTGAGGATATTTTTACAGATTATGGAATCCAGAAAGTGTCAGAATACAGAGCTGACCTTTTAATTCAGCTGTGAAAAGTTGTAAAACTCTGCATTGAATGTGGGGCTATTGAGATGGATGGCGTGTGGCATGATTTTGTTGTTCTCCTGTGCCTGACAGATGGTTAAACTTCAGGAAGTGTTTAAGGCATTTTATCTTGGAAAGCACAGTGGTCGAAAGCTTCAATGGCAAACTACTTTGGGACATGCTGTTTTAAAAGCGGAGTTTAAAGAAGTAAGTTCTTTGTTAATAGAATTTTTTTATTGTTACTAGACTTCGGTAGCAAAAAAGGAAAGAGTGTTTCACTTTAATTCACTAGCTTTTATATGTCAATAAAATTAATAACAGTTAAAGGGTTAATATTCCAATCAATAAAAATTCTTAAGAAACCAATCCATAGAAAACCATTTACCTATTGGAAAAAAAAAGAGAATGTGAAGAGGCAACTCATAAAAGCAAAACTGAAAAAAATTAATATCCATGAAGATGCATTACACTTCTCTGCGAAACAAAGGGCTTCAAAGTAAAATACAGTGGGATACCACTTTTTGACTAAGAGATTTGATGAAGCCTAAAAAAACAAAGAAAACCAGATTCTTGCCCACTGCTGGAAGAAGCACAAACTATAGTGAGCTTTTGGAAGGGCAGTTGGCGTTGTGAACTTTGGCAACACTGCCGAATTGTTGCCTTAGTTTCAACTCTAGGAACTCATCTTAATAAGATATTTTCACGGATTAATGAATAAGAATAGTTGTTGCAGTGCTGTTGTTTTTTGTGTGTGTGTGTGTTTTTTTGTTTTTTTTGAGACGGAGTCTTGCTCTGTCGCCCAGGCTGGAGTGCAGTGGCGCGATCTCTGCTCACTGCAAGCTCCGCCTCCCGGGTTTATGCCATTCTCCTGCCTCAGCCTCCTGAGTAGCTGGGACTACAGGCGCCCGCCATCACGCCCGGCTAGTTTTTTGTATTTTTAGTAGAGATGGGGTTTCACTATGTGAGCTGGGATGGGATGGTCTCGATCTCCTGACCTCGTGATCCGCCCACCTCAGCCTCCCAAAGTGCTGGGATTACAGGCGTGAGCCACCGGGCCCGGCTGCAGTGCTGTTTTTATGAGTGGTTATTTAAGAGGGGAGATTGCATACAATGGACTGATCAATGAAAAGAGCTTATCATGAAACAGGGCAATTATATACACTAAGCAAAAACGTTATAAAATTCCTATTTTTCATAGCTGTTATATTAATCTTATCTGTACATTATGAAATAAGTTACACATACCAACTTTATATATATTATTGTAGAGAGTCATATATAGAAAACCATATATACTCTTCCTTAAGGTATTAGGAAAGTTAATTTCTGTTATCCCCAGTTTTTGCCTTACTTGCTGACTTCAGATGAACTTGAGCTCCGCAGGGTCTGTACCAGCAGCGCCAACTGCAGCTCTCTCCAGGTGTGCAGGAAGGGCTTGTTGCAGGCTCGCGATGAGTCAGGGCTGAGTCCTCAGAGGGAGCCTCCGACTGCCACCTGACCGCTCACGTGCCTCTCGCGGGTCTGACCCAGAGGCGTGTGGCAATTTGCTGCAGCAGGAACTGCTGAATAGAAAAGGAGATCATTGGCCGGGCGCGGTGGCTGAATCCTGTAATCCCAGCACTTTGGGAGGCCAAGATGGGCGGATCACGAGGTCAGGAGATCGAGACCATCCTGGCTAACACGGTGAAACCCCGTCTGTACTAAAAAAATACAAAAAACTAGCTGGGCGAGGTGGCGGCGCCTATAGTCCCAGCTACTCGGGAGGCTGAGGCAGGAGAATGGCATGAATCTGGGAGGCGGGGCTTGCAGTGAGTCGAGATTGCGTCACTGCACTCCAGCCTGGGCGACAGAGCGAGACTCCGTCTCAAAAAAAAAAAAAAAAATCTAATTTTTCTAAGATTGTACACACAGCTTCAAAGGTGTGATAAGGCCTTCTCTTCCAGGGGAAGAAGGAATTCCAGGTGTCCCTCTTCCAGACACTGGTGCTCCTCATGTTCAACGAGGGAGATGGCTTCAGCTTTGAGGAGATAAAAATGGCCACGGGGATAGGTATGAAAACCGCAGAGTGCATAGCTCCATGAGTTGTTCTTAAAGCATGTATTTGTTTTAAGATAAGACATAGACTTGGTAGCATGATTTGTTTGCTGTTGTTGAGTCTCATTCATTTAAAGCCAACCTCTGCGTTTGCTTCCCCTTCAGAGGATAGTGAATTGCGCAGAACGCTGCAGTCCCTGGCCTGTGGCAAAGCGCGTGTGCTGATTAAAAGTCCCAAAGGAAAGGAAGTGGAAGACGGAGACAAGTTCATTTTTAATGGAGAGTTCAAGCACAAGTTGTTTAGAATAAAGATCAATCAAATTCAGATGAAGGAAACTGTATGTATAAACTTTCTCTTTTTACTTATAGGGTGTTTAGCAAGGAATCATTTGTTTTTGTAGTAATGTTTTTGACTGTTAGAGGCCTGAAGCACATTTCTAAGATAATCTAATTGGGCTATGTAATGTTTATAAGAGTACTCATTTTCACGTCGCTTTCATTAACTTTACATTCTCAGTAGGAAAGAAAATCAGATAAAAAGCCACTTAATGTTATTCCTATTCACAAACAAATTGTGTGCTAAGCCGGAACTTCCCATGGTCATAGGGTTTCGAAAATTATCCACACTTTCTATGGTAATAGAATCTGATATGGTTCACTCGTGGTGGTGTGCGTTCTGTGGGTCTGGATAAATGTATAATGTTATGTATCCAGCATTATAGGATCATACAGGAGTTTCATTGCCCTAAAAACTCTTACGTTCTGTCACTATATCCCTGTCTCCTTCCGAGCCCCTGGCAACCCCGACCCTGTCACCGTCACCATGGTTTTGCCCTTTCCTGAGCGCCATACAGTTGGAGTCATAGTGTGTAGCCTTTTCAGATTGGCTTCTTTTATTTAGCAGAATGCATTTAAGGTTCACCATGTCTTTTCATGGCTGGGTGACTCTTTGCTTTTGGCACGGAAGATTCTCCATTGTCTGGATGCATCACAACTTATCCCTTCACCCACTGAAGGACGTCTGGTTGCCTCCAGCTTTTGGTGATGATGACTAAAGCTGCTATAAACGTTTCTGTGCAGGTTGTAACTCCTTTGAGGGTGCAACTTTTATAGTGGGCAAAAGTGAGAAGGTCTCTCAGTTCCTTCTCCTGAAGATAACCACTATTGCCCTGTTTGTTTGTGGTCACAGCCTTTTTCTGTGGTGTAAGTATATGTAAACTGTTTTTTAAATGGGATCACTACGCAAGGCACAGTGGCATGCAGCCATAGTCTCAGCTACTCCAGAGTGTCGCTTGAGCCCGGGAGTTTGAGGCCAGCCTGAGCAATGCAGTGAGACCCCCAACTCTACAAAAGAAAAAACACCTGGGGTCACTGTATATATGGCGCCTGTCAGGGCCTCGTGTAGCCAGTTTTCGTGCTGATCACAGTCTTCTCCTGGCCAGGACTTGTTGCAGGAGCAGAGTGCCGGTTGTGTAGACCCACCAGGGCTGGCAGTGCCCTCGGCCACAGGCACTAACATTCCTCCACCGCCCCTCCTGAAAATAAGATTACGTTCAACACCTGGGCACAGACATTGCTGTGCACTTGTTAGGTGGTTTCTTTAGTGTGATTATTGCTCTGGAGCTGCTGGGTAAAAGAATGTGTACTTTTCTTAGTTTGACTGCTCTTTTCCAAGTTGAAGTCTGGCAGATTTCACCCGAGCACAGTGTCTGCCCCCACCTCCACCTGTGCACCCTGTTCTGAGCAGCCCAAAGATAGTTTGTTGCAGTTTTCATTTTGATTTCTGATTTCTTTCAGCATCTTTCTACCACTCCGTAGTTTATACAAATTATAGAATCTTTCTAATGCTCCATTTCTCATATTTAAAATAGACGTACTACTACCTCAAGTTGTGAGAATTAAGTGGATTGTTTGCCACACACCTGTAAGCACTTCATAAATGTTGATGCCGATTTTTATGCTTAGCCATTTGTATTTTTCTTTTTTTAATTGCTCTTCAAGTCACGTACATTTGTTATAGTGTTCTTTCTTTTACGGATTAGGTGGTTTTGTTTATATATTAAGGATATTAATGCTTTGTTCCTTTTTTTGAGTTTCACTCTGTTGTCCAGGCTGGAGTGCAGTGGTACAATCTCGGCTCACTGCAACCTCTGTCTCCCAGGTTCAAGCGATGCTCCTGTCTCAGCCTCTCGAGTAGCTGGGACTATAGGCGCGTGCCACCACACTCAGCTAAGTTTCATATTTTTAGTAGAGATGGGATTTTACCATGTTGGCCAGGCTGGTCTCGAACTCCTGACCTCAGGTGAGTCACCCGTGGCCCCCCAAGGTGCTGAGATTACAGGCATGAGCCACCATGTCCAGCCTGCTTTGTCATTTTTGACAGATAATTTTGTTGTTCTTAGTGGGGTTTTTTTCACCTAACAGTTTTTAAGTTCTCAAATATAGTCTCCTTTTCTTTTATGGTTTCTGACTTAACGTGTAATGCTGTATTAGGCCATTCTTGTATTGCTATAAGGAAATACCTGAAACTGGGTAATTTATAAAGAAGAGAAGTTTAATTGGCTCAGGGTTCGGCAGACTGTACGGGAAGCATGGCACCAGCATCACCTCAGCTTCTAATGAGGCCTCAGGAAGTTTCTAATCATGGCGGAAGGTGCAAGGGGAGCAGGTGTCTCACATGGCAAAAGCATGAGCAAGAACAGGGAGGGAGGTGCCCAACATGTTTAAATGACCAGATCTCATCACCAAGGAGGGCAGCCCAAGCCATTCGTGGGACCTGCCCCCATGTCCCAGTCACCTCCCACCAGGCCCCATCTCTAACACTGGAGACCACATTTCAGCATGAGATTTGGAGGGGACACATATTCAAAACCATATCACAGACCTAAAAGAGAAATTCCCTTAACCAGATTTTTAAAAAACGTTTCTACTATGTTATTTTTCTAGAAGTTTTTACATTTAAATCTTTATTTTCATGTTGCAGAAGTTATTTTAGTATCTGAAACAGTCTAATTACCCCCATCCTTTCCAAAACCAAATTTTAAATGTCATCCTTGCACAAGTTATTTGAATTATCACCTTATGTATCAAATTCATGTAGGTCAGTTTCTCAATTCTCTTGTATAAATTCTGTATCTATTTCATAGCCAGCCATTTGTTTTGTTTTGTTTTGTTTTTTGAGACAGTGTCGCCCAGGCTGGAGTGCAGTGGTGTGATCATAGC
Organism: Chlorocebus sabaeus; assembly: GCF_047675955.1. Taxonomy (NCBI): domain Eukaryota; kingdom Metazoa; phylum Chordata; class Mammalia; order Primates; family Cercopithecidae; genus Chlorocebus; species Chlorocebus sabaeus. The sequence goes on from NC_132906.1 coordinate 94,693,684, forward strand.
TCATTGCAGCCTCAACCTCTTGGGCTCAAGCGATCCTTCCACCTCAGCCTCAGGCATGTGCCACCGCGCCCAGCTAATTTTTTGTATTTTTTGTAGAGATGAGGCTTTGCCATCTTACCCAGGCTGGTCTTGAACTCCTGGGCTCAAGCAATCCTCCTACGTTGACCCCCCAAATTGCTGGGATTACAGCCGTGAGCCACCACGCCTGGCACCAGGTTCTTTTAATTAATGTAGCTGTTCCTGTAACTTTATTCTTCCAGTGAACTTCACAATAATTATATCATGCCTTTGCTCCCCCAAATAAGAACATTGACATTTTTAATCCATATTGCATTAAATTAATTTGCAGAGGTTTTATCTTTGTCATATTAAATCTTCTGATTCATACATGTGTGTATATATATAAATATATACAAATGTTTTCTCTTTCTCAGAACTTCCTAGTTTTCTTCTGTAAGCCTTGCATATTTCTTGCTAGTCATAAATTTTCGTTCATTCAACAAATAACTTATTGATCATCTGTGGTGGCCCAGGTCCTCTGAAGCACTGAGAATTCATCCATTAACAATAAAGAATAAGTCTTTGTTTCTAGGAGTGTTCTGTCTTTTCCAGCAGAGAGGTAGCAGAGGATCACAGATATTGACTAACTTGTAAGAGTGGAGAAAAATGTTAGGATAGAGAAGTGCAGGAGAGTCTAATTAAATACTGTCGTCAGCAAACGCTTTCCTGAATAAGTGACTAGCTTTGCCCAGAAACTGAAAGAAGGCCTCTGGCTGCAGCGTCATTGCCAAAAGGGGAAGCTGAGCCACACAGGCCTGATCAGGCAGCCACAGCCGGACCCTCTGAAGATGGCTCAGACCCGTGAAGCATTTGGAAAACCACTAGAGTTTTAAGCAAGACAGTCTAATGAAATGCTGATACCTTATAAAGGGGACCTTTTTTCTTTACATTTCTGATGGTTTTTATCAGAATGTGTGTATTAATGCTATTTGTCTTTGTATATTTATTTTATTTCCAGCCACTTTACAAAACTCTTTAGCTTTGAAAGTTTTTCTCTTGATTTTCTTGGATTTTCCAGCTCAGCTACAAATAATGATCGTTTTGTCTGCACCTTTTCAATATACCTCTTTAGTCTGTTCTTGTATTGCGTAGTTAGAACCTCTAATGTTTTTAAGGAATAGCAGTACTGCTAAGCTTCCTAATTTTATCTCTAGTTCAGAGGATATTAACTTTTTGGGGGTCATGGATCCTGTTGAAAATGTGGTGAAAGCTTGGAGTCTCTCCCATTCTGAAGCATACTTGCCTCGTATGTATGCATGGACCTTCCGCCAACCCTCATTTCAACTGCAGATCCCCATCAGGTTCCTATTTGACTAAGATTAAGTTGTCTCTAGTATTTGCTGTTTGTTTCTGATGACCATGTTTTATCATGTTCAGATTCTTTCCTTTTTTATTCATCCTTGTATGCTAATATTTGTTTTAAATCAAAAAATCAATTTTCAATTTTATCATGCCTTTTCAGCATCTATCAAGATGGTCATATAATCTAACCTTTCAACTGTTACAGTGCTCTCACTTATATTCACAGATTTCCTAATGTTGATCAACACTTACATTTCTGGAGTATATCCTGGTGGTCATTATGCTTTGTTTTGTTTACTGTGCTGCTAGTTTTAATCTACATCATACATAGAGTTGTTACAGCTTTCTTATAAGGAAAATAACTTTTAAAAATATTTTTCAAATTTTGGTTTTGGAGTTTTGCTATTCTGGGAATGTACATTTTACTAGAACAAATAAACATGCATAATAAAGTAGAATTCATCCAATGTCTGACCTTTCTTTGCATCAGAAGAACATTTCTCATCAAATTTGGTAACATCAAATCATTAATATTGAAATATAGACCAGGCGTGGTGGCTCATGCCTGTAATCCCAACGCTTTGGGAGGCCAAGGTGGGCGGATCACCTGAGGTCAGGAGTTCAAAACCAGCCTGGCCAACATAGTGAAACCCTGCCTCTACAAAAATACAAAAAGTAGCCAAGCATGACAGTGGGTACCTGTAATCCCAGCTACTCGGGAGGCTGAGGCGAGAGAATCGCTTGATCCCAGGAGGCGGAGGTTGCAGTGAGCCGAGATCATGCCATTGCACTCTAGCTCAGACGACTTAGTGAGACTCCGTCTCAAAAAAAAAAAAAGAAAAAGAAAATATATCTTTACACTTAACTTTTTTTTTTCTTGTTTGTACAGGTTGAGGAACAAGTTAGCACCACTGAGAGAGTGTTTCAGGATAGACAATATCAGATTGATGCTGCTATCGTCAGAATAATGAAGATGAGAAAGACTCTTGGTCATAATCTTCTAGTTTCTGAGTTATATAATCAGCTGAAATTTCCAGTAAAGGTAAATGTAACATTAGCATAATTAAATTTGTAGTATTTGCTAAACAAGTGACAAGGCATGTTTAATTCTCACTATGTTCAGTCATATCATTTAACCTGCATTATTCATGATCATTTGTGTATACACTGAATGTAAAAATCTGGCAAATGTGAAGCTCTTTATTCCAGGTGTTGTTCATCGCTGCTGTAGAAATGATAGAGCCCTGAAACTGTCCTTCCCAGGGATGGCGTGTGCTGCTTCATATTTTCAGGAAGGGAAGAGGTAGATGGGACATGGAAAGCCGAACTTTTCTCATAGTAGTAGCTGTCAGGGTTACGTCACAATATTTTAAGGAAATGATAACAATAATTAATTTATTCAGTGTTTACAGGCTATACCACGTTTTCCACCACGGTAATAATAGTCCACTGTTGCTGTTGCTTATGAAAGTGAGCCCAGAGCTGTCAACCCACGTTGTGTTTTCAGAACTGAGATTTACTGTCCTGCTCGTGTGAGATGCAGGATAAGCCGGGAAAGTATTATGAAATGTTTTTTACACGTATTTATCAACCCAGGAAATACTGAACTCTGATGACGCCTGGCCTCTCAGGAACTGGACCAGCCACACCTGCTTTGGAGGGAAAGTCCCCAGATTCCATGTTGTGCATTTTGAGCCTCCCATTCTATCAAGGGAATAAAGTTGAGATGCACTAAATAGTCGAACACTTAAGAGTCTGGTGGAAGTGCCACTGTCCATCAGCCCGCATTTGCCCCCTTCCCTGCAGAGGTGAGGTGCCATCCTCAGGGCCCTGCACAACTCCAGAGCACCGTCAGGGAAACTGCCCCTTCCTCCCACCACTGCAAACAACCAGGCTCAGTGCAAAGCAGAAGGCGAGCAAGGGTGGAGTGTGGCCAGCCAGGGCGCCCACTCTGCTGTCATGGTTAGTTGGGTTTTCAGCCACATCTTTTTTTTGAGACGGAGTCTTGCTGTCCCCCAGGATGGAGTGCAGTGGCGCGATCTCGGCTCACTGTAACCTCTGCCTCCCAGGTTCAAGCAATTCTCCTGCCTCAGCCTCCTGAGTAGCTGGGATTACAGGCACCCGCCACCACACCCGGCTGAATTTGTATTTTTAGTAGAGAGGGGGTTTCACCATGTGGTCAGGCTGGTCTCAAACTCCTGACCTCATGGTCCGCCTGCCTCAGCTTCCCAAAGTGCTGGGATTACAGGCATGAGCCACTATGCCAGCCTCAGCCACATCTTGTAAAATGTGTGGCTTACGGCTGAATAGAAGGTTAAGTTTGTTTGGAAAATAGAGGGTCTCCCTTGTATAGGGAGAGCCTTGCACATAAGTGTTCACACAGATTTGCTTCCTAATATAGCAGAGCTGGAGTGGCTGTTCCCTCTGGGCAGAGACGAGCTATGGCTGTGGATTTGTCTACTCAGTCACCTACTTTTAGTGCAGGAACACTTGGGATTGTAGTTTCACTTACATAGACAGGGCATGGCAATAACAATATAAATACATAAGAGTGAAAATACAGGCTGGGTACGCTGCCTCACGTCAGTGACCCCAGCACTTTGGCAGCTGAGGCAGGCGGATTGATTGAGCCCAGGAATTTGAGACCAGCCTGGACAACATAGTAAGACCCCTTCTCTACAAAAAATAAAGTTAGCCAGGCCTGGTGGTGTGCAGCCCGTGGTGCCAGCTACTAGGGAGGCTGAAGCACGAAGATTGCTTGAGTCCAGGAGGTGGAGGCTGCAGTGAGCTGAGATCACACCACTGTACTCCAGCCTGGGCAACAAAATGAGACCCCATCTCAAAATAAATAAAATACAGTACTTAGGCAGAAGCATCCTTACAAAGGATAAAAGTGCCCCAAGAAGACATGATGAGATTTTCCTTTCTAAAAACAAAAATGTGTCGTGATCGGGTCTGCCTTGCTTATGTGCTCTTACTGATGGTAGATGATGTATGTACATTTCACAAATTTCACATTTCCCTCAGGAAGCCATGCTCTGACCATAAACTCACATAGACACTTTTTTTAAATCAAGAGATAATGTTAACTTTGTCTTTGAAATAGAAAGTTTTATTCATTTTATAAATATGTGTATAATTATAAATGATTTTCATATAAATATCTATTTGTATATATATATTTCTGTAATTATAGTTACATACTTCATGCATATACCCCTTGTTTGTAAACGTTTGTAAATTTAATGCCACTGTAATTAGGGGCGTTTCATTTTTCTTCTTTAGCCTGGAGATTTGAAAAAGAGAATTGAATCTCTGATAGACAGAGACTATATGGAGAGAGACAAAGACAATCCGAATCAGTACCACTACGTGGCCTGACGCATCTGCAGACGGTTCCCCTTCAGGAAACACTAGAATGCACCCTCAGAGCAGGAAGCACACCTGTGCCATTTCTGGGACTCTGATTGATCCAGCTGTGGACATTGGACAGCGAAGGAAGGGAGGTGGCTCCTGGATCATCCTTCACAAGGCTCAAGACTTCAACCGGCAGATGTATCTTTTTCCCTCCAGTTTTTCCTCTAGTTCTTTTAGGCATTTAAATTGTTTCTGTTACTCTGTGCAAAATAACTTTGAGATTGGACAAGAAGATATTGCTAAAGAGAAGTTCCTTTAAAAGGTCTTGTTCTTGTGTCAAAAAGCTGAAAGTTTGGTTTGTTCTTGTGTGTGATCATGAATACACAATGAAGAAGACCCTAGATGCTGCATTTGTTAGCTCTGAAGATTCCTTAGGTATCCCTGAAGACAGCTCGCTCAGATGACCAGCATTTAGAGTGAAAACAAGGGCCCTTCGTGGGTGAGCATGAGAAAGAGCCAGGGTTCAAAGCTGGCGAATGGATGGTGCATCCTAGCCACTGGCCTCTCTGTGTTTCCTGTATTTCCAAAAGTTATAAACTTTGATGGCTGATTTTTTGTAAGTCAGGTTTCTAAGTGAGCTCCCTGACGTGCCAAGGCCATGGTGTCCGCCCTGCTGCGTCTGTTCGTTTCAGCTGAGTTGCTTGTGAATCTCTGTTTTAGGGTTTGGGGCTAGCGTGTTTGTGTTTCCATTCTAAGATTGAGTCTGGCAGTCCCTGTTTTTTTGCATTGGGGTAACTGCTCTTTGATTTTTTTTAATTGCAGTATTTGTATGATTGCAATAATAAAGTTTGGTTTGGTTTTTACAGTCATGCGCAGGGATGATCCTTGTTCTCTGCTGTAAACTGTAAAAAGTTTATGGAGACTTAAAGTCTTGATGTTGTGAAGCAGAGGTTATTTTGTGGAAAGATTAAAAGGATTTTGTTGGTACCTGGTTTTGTGTTGTGTATATATACATGAGGTTGAACAGTGAAAGGAAAGTTCAGTAGTGATGTTAGAAGGGGAACTATGACAAAGATACTTTTGAGATAACATTTAAAAGTACTTTATATTTTACATAATAGCATGTTTCATTTTGATTAAAAGCTACCAAAGGAATTTTGATCATGGCCTAAGTGTTTAAAGCAATATTTTCTGGAATAGACCGAGTTTATATAATTTGATTTTGTGCTAAATTATTAAAAGAGTCTCTTTTTGAAACATGCGGGTGGGTTTCCATATTAAAATCCTCACTCTTTAATAGTCATTTCTATCTTTGAGAATTTTCATTTATGAGTTCCATGATATGTGGTCTAAGAAAGACCAAACAGATTTCTATTTTTATTTCTTACATTTTAAGTTCGTTGTGTCTAGAGATTGTTAATATTGTAATTTAATGTAGATTTACTTTGAATAAAATTAGTTTAATTGGCCTTAAAATTACATTAATAAAACTTTGTGATATGCAAACGACACATTCTTCATAACTCTTTAGCAGCTTTGACTACTAGTGCACTAGGCAGAAGTCAGAGCAGGAAGCACCTGTCCCCTCTCAAGTGATGATTCTTTGCTGGCACCTCTACCACAAAATACCAGTGAGGCCAGGTGGTGACAAATGGGTCTTTTTTACCTGGATGATTGGTTGTGCTGTGCCTTTAATTTGTTGCATTTGGGCACAGTGGCTCATGCCTGTGGTCCCAACTAGGAGGGCAAGATGGGAGGATCATTTGAGCCCGAGTTCTAGACCGTCCTGGGCACCATAGGGAGATCCTGTTTCCATTTTAGTTTGTTTATTTTTAACTGAGGTGGAGTCTCGCTCAGTTGCCCAAGCTGGAGTGCAATGGTGCAATCTCAGCTCACTGCACCCTCCGCCTCCTGGGTTCAAGCAATTCTCCCACCTCAGTCTCCCCAGTAGCAGGGTTTAGAGGCATCTGCCGTCATGCCTGGCTACTATTTGTATTTTTGTAGCGATGGGGTTTCACCATGTTGGCCAGGCTGGTCTTGAACTCCTAACCTCAGGTGATCTGCCTGCCTCGGCCTCCCAAAGTACCGGGATTACAGGCGTGAGCTATCGCGCCCGGCCTGCCTATTTCTGTTTTATAAAAGAAAGGAAAATCTATTTATATCTATTCTTTTATTTAGCAGTATTTAATGTTTTATTATTAAAGGTCAGGTGGTGAAACAAGTAGTGTAGAGGAAATAATTGAAAAAGAAATGGCACTTGGACAAAAATGCTGTAAAACTGGAAAGGAAACGGTGAAATTATTTGCAAATTGGATGATGGCATACCCAGGTCATCTAAGAGGAGCAAATGAAAAGCTATGACTGAAGAAAGAATTCACCAAGTTAACTGTACACAAAATTAACGAAAAGTCAGTAGCTTTCCTATAAATACAGACTATCATGGAGGGTCATTTTTTATTTTTATTTAGAGACAGGGTCCTAACTGTCACCCAGACTGGAGTGCAGTGGCATCATCATGGCTCACGGCAGCCTCTACCTTCTGGGCTCAAGCAGTCGTCTCAGCCTCCTGAGTAGCTGGGCCTACAGGTGTATATCACCATGCCCAGATAATTTTTATTCTGTTTTTTGTAGAGGCTGTGTCTTGCCATGTTGCCAAGACTGTTCTTGTTCTCCTGGCCTTAAGCGAACCTCCTCCCTCAGCCTCCCCAAATGCTAGAATTATAGGCATGAGCCACTGCACCTCACCAGAGATCGTTTTTTTCAATAGCAACCCTAAAAAAGGTAAAATACCTAGTAACAAATAGGGAAATACCTATGCGAAAGGTATTATAAAATTACGAAGGAACACAGGCCCTGAATAAGTGAAAGTTGCGTTTATTCTCACATTTCACTGGACAGTATCTTAAGATATCTTTAAAGGAAAACCTTCCTTTAAAACACAAGCTGATTCTAAAGTTAAAACTGAAAAGCAAATACGCAAGAATAGTCAGAAATCATTTTAAATTCTGTTTGTTTTTAGAGCATTGTAATTGAAACAGCATGATGCTGGCCCTTTAAAAAGATTCCTGGGGCCGGGCGCAGTGGCTCAAGCCTATAATCCCAGCACTTTGGGAGGCCGAGACGGGCGGTTCACGAGGTCAGGAGATCGAGACCATCCTGGCTAACACGGTGAAACCCCGTCTCTACTAAAAAATACAAAAAAACTAGCCGGGCGAGGTGGCGGGCGCCTGTGGTCCCAGCTACACGGGAGGCTGAGGCAGGAGAATGGCGTAAACCCGGGAGGCGGAGCTTGCAGTGAGCTGAGATCGCGCCACTGCACTCCAGCCTGGGCGACAGAGCGAGACTCCGTCTCAAAAAAAAAAAAAAACAAAAAAGAAAAACAAAAAAAGATTCCTGGAACAAGAAAGTCCACAAATAAGCCACATACACAGGAACTCAGCACGGCACAAAGGGGCCGTGTGTGATGAGGAATTGGGAACTTTGCAACAAGTACCCAGGCTTGAACGTTTGGACCACCTTGAAAAGAGAAAAGTTGGATTAGACTCTTTTATACTAAGAGAAGTTCCAAGTGGTCAAGTATTTAGGGGTAAAAAATATATATATGAAACCATCGTCGTAAGATTTATTTTTTATTGTGAATTGACTATTTGTAATTACATAAATTTAGAGAGTATAAAGTGATCTTATAAATTATGCATACAATGTGGATTAGTCAAGCTAGTTACATCCATCACCTCAAATACTTAACATTTTTGTAGTGAGAACATCTGAAATTTACTCTTAGCAATTTTGAAATATACAATATTCTATTTTTGATGATATTCACCGTGCTGTGCAATAGAACTCAGAAAAAGAAATATATATTCCTCCTTTCTAAGATTTTTGTACCCGTTGCCCCTTTATTCTTTGTGTTTTTCCACTAAGTGATCTAGTGAATTAATATTGATTTTTTTTAAAAAAAAGGATTGACGTTAAATGACGTCTTTTAAAGTCAACATGGGAAAAAACAAGGTTAAAAAAACTGGAACCATCGCTGGACGCGGTGGCTCACGCCTGTAATCCCAGTACTTTGGGAGGCCGAGGCGGGCAGATCACCAGGTCAGGAGATGGAGACCATCCTGGCTAACACAGTGAAACCCCGTCTCTACTAAAAATACAAAAAATTAGTCGGGTGTGGTGGCGGCGCCTGTAGTCCCAGCTGCTGGGTGGCTGAGGCGGGAGAACAGCGTGAACCCAGGAGGTGGAGCTTGCAGTGAGCCAAGATCGCGCCACGGCACTCCAGCCTGGGCGACCGAGCGAGACTCCGTCTCAAAAAATAAAACAAAAACTAGAACCATCTTGGATAAAATGTACGACAAAGCCGGGCGCGGTGGCTCAAGCCTGTAATCCCAGCACTTTGGGAGGCCGAGACGGGCGGATCACGAGGTCAGGAGATCGAGACCATCCTGGCTAACACGGTGAAACCCCGTCTCTACTAAAAAAAAATACAAAAAAAAACTAGCCAGGCGAGGTGGCGGGCGCCTGTAGTCCCAGCTACTCGGGAGGCTGAGGCAGGAGAATGGCGTAAACCTGGGAGGCGGAGCTTGCAGTGAGCTGAGATCCGGCCACTGCACTCCAGCCTGGGCGACAGAGCGAGACTCCGTCTCAAAAAAAAAAAAAAAAAAATGTATGACAAAGTACTGATGAGTTTAATGTTAACAGAACTAGAAGTCAACAAGAAGACTAGCAACAAGCCTTTGGATAAGTGAGCTCTGCATTAGCTTTAAGAGAATGGGAGCAGAAGAAACGGGTACCGTGAGGGCAGATCTGCTTTCAAGAACAGACGAACAGTGGGAGAGGATGACTCAGAGGTCGCGGGAGCAGAGCTGCATTTCAGTGGCAGGTGACCAGGAATCGTGCTGCAGCAAGGCCCTAATATCCCAGGAGAGGGTGGGATCGAGGGCACAGGGAGTGGGGGCAGATGAGGGCTGGCTGTAGGTGTGGTGCCAAGGGAGACATTGGTTGTGATGGTGACCGTGGCCCTAGGCTGGAGAGGGGGGTCATGTAACGTGAAGATTTAGGAGGTAAGCTTGGAGGGCGCAGCTGTTGGCAGTGATGTTCTGGGTGAGGACAGATGGGGAAGTGGGGCCAGAGCGCAGGGGAAAAGACCTGATGGTTGTCCAGCAATCAGGGATGGTGACAGGAGCCAGTGATGGAGGCTATGAGTGCAGGACAGCCCCAGGGCCTGGAGGTGGGCCAGCCAGTGAGAAGGGTGCATCCTCCCGGGGTTTCCAGCAGCATGGAAGGAGCATGGCCTGGAAGCGGCAATGGGCAGAAGGGAGGGCCTCGCCCCACGTGCAGCCCCAGGGGGAGGGTCACAAAGTGAGCAGTGGGCCTCTTCCCCATCCCAGGGAAGCATAGGCACCCTGTGGTGGGTTTGGAAGGAGAAACCAGGCAGTGGCCGGGCCCAGGCCTTGTGCAGCAGCCCGGGAAGTTCAGGGGAAGAGGAGTGCAGGTGTCAGGACCACCTAGCAAGAACGTTTAGGAGATGGAGGTTTTGTCAACCATAGACTGAATTCAAAAAGGTCAATAGAAAGGGCTGGAGGAGACAGAGATGACAGTTGGGCCATGTGAGAATGAGAGACCCAGCAGTGATGGGGGACAGGCTGGTGAGCTCTGGTGAGGGACGTCAGCTCAAGGGATCTGAGACATTGTGAAATGATGGTCTCTCAGGTAAATTTGTGAGGGTATATTAAGTTTGAAAATGCCCACACCTTTGACCCAGTTAGTTCCATTCACTCATGGTGAATTATTTCTGGTACTGTTCTCACATACATAGAAAATCCCTTAAACGTCCTTCAATAAGGAAACAGACCATGTGCTAAGTCCATGCATGTGTGATGTTCTGACCATGTATCAAGATCTAGATGTCCATTGGGAGTGACTGTCAAGAGATACACGTGAGAAGAGAGAGAACAGTGCTGCCCTGTCACCACTGTGTGTGCGGCCTGTGTACGTATGAATAACGACGGCTGAACTCCAGAACGGAGTTCTGGAAGGCTGGGAGCAGGTACGCGAGAATCTTTTCTATGCATATGCCATTTTGTATTTTTTAAATTTTGTGTCAAAAGAATGTTTAAAAGTAATTACAAATTATTAAGAAAACAAAATGGCCCCACTGTGTTGTTTCTTTACCATAAAACACAAGGAATCAGCCAACCCAAAGTAATTGCACTTCCCTGCCCGCTCTCCTCCCAACCTAATCCACTGTTGTCATTATTTTATGGGTTACTTTTGTAATTGTAATGGACATATTGAAACCCTATTCTCTCAATCCATGAATGTACTCAGTTTCTCATGAATACCTCCTGTATTGGCAGGCCGGGCGCGGTGGCTCACGCCTGTAATCCCAGCACTTTGGGAGGCTGAGGCGGGCGGATCACAAGGTCAGAAGATCGAGACCATCTTGGCTAACACGGTGAAACCGCGTCTCTACTAAAAATACAAGAAATTAGCTCGGCGTGGTGGCAGGCGCCTGTAGTCCCAGCTACTCAGGAGGCTGAGGCAGGAGAGTGGTGTGAACCCGGGAGGCGGAGCTTGCAGTGAGCCGAGATCACACCATTGCACTCTAGCCTGCGCGACAGAGCAAGACTCCATCTCAAGAAAAGAAAAAAGAGAAATGTAATCCCGTATTTGTGCGTCTCAAAGAATATTCTAAGCATCAAAGACAAGCTATTTCTTTCCACACTCCATTAAAGCTAAAAATCTATGTCATGTTTTAACTTGCTTTATATTTGTACTATGGCATTTTTGTCCAGCTTTTTTTTTCCTGGAGTTTTTAATTGCTATTGATGACCAAAATATATATATGTATCACTAAGATAATTTCCTTATCACAGTTTGCATAAGCCCACTTTTTTTCTTAAAACACACATTTTGGAGTCAGTTGCAGTGACTCATGCCTGTAATCCCAACACTTGGGGAGGCCGAGGCAGGTGGATCACAAGGTCAGGAATTCCAGACCAGCCTGGCCAACATAGTGAAACCCCATCTCTGCTGAAAACACAAAATTTAGCCAGGCGTGGTGGCAGGTGCCTGTAATCCCAGCTACTCGGGACACTGAGGCAGGAGAACCCAGGAGGCTGAGGTTGCAGTGAGCCGAGGTAGCACCACCACTGCACTCCAGCCTGGGTGACAGCGCGAGACTCCGTCTCAAACAAATATATATATATTTATCAGAATCCTGTAATAGTGGTTTTCTTGTTGTTTTGGGGTTTTGTGGGTTTTTTTTTTTTTAATAATGGAGTCTTGCTCTGTCATCCAGGCTGGGGTACAGTGATGCGATCTCAACTCTCTGCAACGTCTGCCTCCCGGGTTCAAGTAATTCTCCTGCCTCAGCCTCTGGAGTAGCTAGGATTACAGGTGTGTGCAACTATACCTGGCTAATTTTTGTATTTTTAGTAGAGACAGGGTTTCACTGTGTTGTCCAGGCTGGTCTCAAACTCCTGAACTCAGGTGATCTGCACGCCTCAGCCTCCCAAAGTGATGCAGAATTACAGCTGTGAGCCACAGAACCTGGCCCTCTGATAAGTAGTTTGGTTTTGGTTTTGGTTTTGAGACGGAGTCTTGCTCTGTCGCCCAGGCTGGAGTGCAGTGGCGCAATCTCGGCTCACTGCAACCTCAGCCTCCCAGGTTCGAGCAATTCTCCTGCGTCAGCCTCCAGAGTAACTGGGATTACAGGTGTGTGCCACCATGCCTGGCTAAGTTTTTTGTATTTTTGCCAGGCTGATTTCAAACTCCTGACCTTGTGATCCGCCTGCCGCGGCCTCTCAGAGTGCTGGGATTATAAGCGTGAGCCACCGCGCCCAGCCTAATAGTGTTTTAAATTGAACTATGGGCTAGGCACGGTGGCTCACACCTATAGTCCCAGTACTTTGGGAGGCTGAGGTGGGAGGATTGCTGGAGGCTAGGAGTTTGAGACCAGCCTGGATAACAGACCTCAGTTCTACAAAAAAATTTAACAATTAGCCAGGCATGCTGGTGTTTGCCTGTAGACCCAGCTTCTCAGGAGGCTAAGGTGGGAGGATCACTTGAGCCCACGAAGTTGAGGCTGCAGTGAGCTATGATTGCACCACTGCACTCCAGCCTGGGCGACAGAGTGAGATCCTGTCTCAAAAAATAAATTAATAATAAAAATAATATAAATAATACAATGAATCGGCTGGGTGTAGTAGTTCACGCCTGTAATCCCAGCACTTTTGGAGGCCCAGGCAGGCGGATCACGAGGTCAGGAGATCACGACCATCCCGGCTAACATAGTGAAACCCCGCCTCTACTAAAAATACAAAAATAATAATAATAATAATAGAATGAATCATTTGCCTCTCTTTTCTTTCTTTCTTTTTTTTTTTTTTTTGAGACAGAGTCTCACTCTGTGGCCCAGGCTGGAGTGCAGTGGCTAGATCTTAGCTCACTGCAAGCTCCGCCTCCCGGGTTCACACCATTCTCCTGCCTCAGCCTCCCGAGTAGCTGGGACTACAGGCGCCCACCACCTTGCCCAGCTAGTTTTTTGTATTTTTTTAGTAGAGACGGGGTTTCACCGGGTTAGCCAGGATGGTCTCAATCTCCTGACCTCGTGATCCGCCCGTCTCGGCCTCCCAAAGTGCTGGGATTACAGGCTTGAGCCACCGCGCCCGGTTCTTTTTTCTTTTATTTTTAAGAGACGAGGTCTCACTGTGTTTCCCAGGCCAGAGTCGAGAGTGCTCTGGCCATTCCCAGGCGTGATTCGAGCGTGCTCCCCCTTCTGGCTGCATCATTTGCTTTTGAGCCCGTGCATAGCTGTGATCCTGGAACCCGTTTTCTCTGCATTGCTGTTTAGGTCCATTCCCTCTTGGATCTCAGTCTTCTCTTTTTCTTGTCTTCTGGTTTTATTAAGTAGATTCGGGGGTGTTTTGTTTTGTTTTTGTTTTTGCAACAGTCTCACTCTGTTGCCCGGGCTGGAGAGTGCAGTGGCACGATCTCAGCTCAGTACAACCTCTGCTTCTTGGGTTCAAGCGATTCTCCTGCCTCAGCTTCCTGAGTAACTGGGATTACAGGCGCACCACCATGCCCAGCTAATTTTTGTATTTTCAGTAGAGACGGGGCGTCGCCATTTAGCCAGGCTGGTCTCGAACTCCTAACCTGCCTCAGGCTCCTGAGTAGCTGGGACTACAGGTACACGTCACCACGCCCAGCTAATTTTTGTATTTTCAGTAGAGACGGGGTTTCGCCATTTAGCCAGGCTGGTCTCGAACTTCTGACCTCAGGTGATCTGCTCACCTCGGCCTCCCAAAGTGCTGAATTCAGGCGTTAGCCACTGTGCCAGGCCTCATTAAGTAGATTCTTTTTTTTTTTTTTTTTTTTTTTTGAGACGGAGTCTCGCTGTGTCACCCAGGCTGGAGTGCAGTGGCGCCATCTCGGCTCACTGCAAGCTCCGCCTCCCGGGTTTACGCCATTCTCCTGCCTCAGCCTCCGAGTAGCTGGGACTACAGGCGCCCGCCACCACGCCTGGCTAGTTTTTTGTGTTTTTAGTAGAGACGGGGTTTCACCATGTTAGCCAGGATGGTCTCGATCTCCTGACCTCGTGATCCACCCGCCTCGGCCTCCCAAAGTGCTGGGATTACAGGCTTGAGCCACCGCGCCCGGCCACATATTAAGTAGATTCTTAAATGATCTTCTCAGAAAGAATGCATGGGAGACAAATTTTCTGAATCCTAGCTGGACTGTTTTTATTTTACACTTGTGTTGGATTGTTTGGCTACATAAAAACTCTAGGCTCTATGGCCGGGTGCGGTGGCTCAAGCCTGTAATCCCAGCACTTTGGGAGGCCGAGACGGGCGGATCACGAGGTCAGGAGATCGAGACCATCCTGGCTAACCCGGTGAAACCCCATCTCTACTAAAAAATACAAAAAATCTAGCCGGGCGAGGTGGCGGGCGCCTGTAGTCCCAGCTACTCGGGAGGCTGAGGCAGGAGAATGGCGTAAACCTGGGAGGCGGAGCTTGCAGTGAGCTGAGATCCGGCCACTGCACTCCAGCCTGGGTGACAGAGCGACACTCCGTCTCAAAAAAAAAAAAAAAAAAAACTCTAGGCTCAAAATCATTTTCCCTCAGAATTTTGAAGGGATTACACTTTCATAGTCTTCTGTTTTCTAGCTCTAAAGTCTGATGCCATTTTGTAACTAACCTGTAGTTCTTTCACATAACTTTCGGAATCTTCTCTTCCTAGAGTTTTAGTATTTCACAAGAGTGTCTCAGTGTATGTCCACTTTCATTTGGCCTGCCAGCCACCCACTGAACCTTCTGACTGGAAGACTCAGGACTTCTTTCTGTTGCGGGAAATGTTCTTTTTTGACATTCTACATTGCCTCTTCCCCTTCAACTTTTTTGCTATCACTTTCCTTAGCACTAATCTTTCTAAGTAAACCAACTGGAAGGTCTAATGAGAAGAAGGCCTGGCCTCACCTCTCCCCACCCATAGTTCACTGTTCCATCTTTGTCTCTGGTTAGCTTTTCTCTTGGTGGCCTCTATTATCACATTATTATTTCTTGGTTTTCTTTTTAATAAAAGATTGTTTTATGTTTTTCTATTATTTCTTATTTTTCTTTTTAATAAAAAATTGCGGCCGGGCGCGGTGGCTCAACCCTGTAATCCCAGCACTTTGGGAGGCCGAGACGGGCGGATCACGAGGTCAGGAGATCGAGACCATCCTGGCTAACACGGTGAAACCCCGTCTCTACTAAAAAATACAAAAAAACTAGCCGGGCAAGGTGGCGGGCGCCTATAATCCCAGCTACTCGGGAGGCTGAGACAGGAGAATGGCGTAAACCCGGGAGGCGGAGCTTGCAGTGAGCTGAGATCCGGCCACTGCACTCCAGCCTGGGCGACAGAGCGAGACTCCGTCTCAAAAAAAAAAAAAAAAAAAAAAATTGCTGCCGGGCGCAGTGGCTCAAGCCTGTAATCCCAGCACTTTGGGAGGCCGAGACAGGCGGATCACGAGGTCAGGAGATCGAGACCATCCTGGCTAACATGGTGAAACCCCGTCTCTACTAAAAAGTACCAAAAAACTAGCCGGGTGAGGTGGCAGGCGCCTGTAGTCCCAGCTACTCGGGAGGCTGAGGCAGGAGAATGGCGTGAACCCGGGAGGCGGAGCTTGCAGTGAGCTGAGATCCGGCCACTGCACTCCAGCCCGGGCGACAGAGTAAGACTCCGTCTCAAAAAAAAAAAAAAAAATTGTTTTTATTTTATTTCTAGAATATCTTCTTGAAACTTAAACTGTCCTCACAGGGTTAGCAGGAATTACATGCTGGGTTCTGGGCAGAGATGCAGTTATAACTAAGCATGAATCAGGCTGCATTTTGGCCCACTTCCTTATAACTGAAAGTCATGTAGCCCTAGATACTGACCATTTGCACCCCCATTGTTCTCATAGATAGGACCATAAGGCTTCTCTGACATTAGACCCATAAGGCTTTAAACATTGCTTAATATGTTTTTCAGATCCTCAATTCCAGCAGAACAGCTGACATCAACCAGTCAAAGGCTCCCACAGGGCGCTGAGGCGGCATGAGAGTGCAGTTTCTTCATCCCCCCGTCCCACGATTTCAGCCTGCCCTCTTCAACCCATCAGCAACTCCCACACCTCGGCCACTACGAAACCCTTAAAATCCCCAGCCCCAAACTCCTCGGAGAGGTGGGTTCAAGGCTTCCTCTGTCTCTTGTTCAGTTCCCCTCTGGGTGTTAAGCTCCGTCTCTGCTGCAGTCCCCAGTGTCTCAGTGTACTGACTTCCTGCACATCAGGAAAGCAAAGCTGTTAGGATTAAAATTACACAACCATGGGGCGTGGTGGCTCACGCCTATAATCCCAGCCCTTTGGGAGGCCAAGGTGGGCAGATTACTTGAACCCAGGAGCTTGAGACCAGCCTGGGCAACATGGTGAAAACCCATCTCTACAAAAAAAATAGAAAAATTAGCCAGGTGTGGTGGCACATGCCTGTACTCCCGGCTGCTCAGAAGGCTGAAGTGGGAGGATTGCTTGAGCCCAGGAAGTCAAGGCTGCAGTGAGCTGTGATCACACCACTGCACTTCAGCCTGGGCAACAGAGCTAGATCCCGTCAAGAAAAAGAAACAAATTAGGCCGGGCGCGGTGGCTCACGCCTGTAATCCCAGCACTTTGGGAGGCCGCGACGGGCGGATCACAAGGTCAGGAGGTCGAGACCATCCTGGCTAACACGGTGAAACCCCGTCTCTACTAAAAATACAAAAAACTAGCCGGGCGTAGTGGCGGGCGCCTGTAGTCCCAGCTACTCGGGAGGCTGAGGCAGGAGAATGGCGTAAACCCGGGAGGCGGAGCTTGCAGTGAGCTGAGATCCGGCCACTGCACTCCAACCTGGGCGACAGAGCAAGACTCCGTCTCAAAAAAAATAAAAAAAAGAAAAGAAAAAGAAACAAATTGAATTAGTGCCCTCAGAGAGTTGCACGTTTTTTTTCTTTGAGACGGGTCTCAAGTTCAAGCACACGTGTGATCTGGGCCCCCATTCGTCAGGCTTCTGAAGTGGTGTTTTTAGGCACAAGCCTGTGCCCAGTTGTATAGCATCTGGTACACAGTGCCGAGTAAACACTGAGGAGTGAATGAAGCCAGTGGAAGGAACAAAGACCAGCGAGATGAGAACTAGAAGTACAGGCGTGACAGAACCAAAGAAGGGAGTTTCAAGGTGTGGTGAGAATCAGAAACCGCCATTCAGTTTGTGTGCTGGGCCCAGCGGGTGGTGGGTGTGACGAGTGATAGCTGGAGGCAAGGCAGGGGCCTGGGAGAGCTGCTCTAGGGTAATGAGAACTGAGCAAGCATCAAATTGAGCAAGCAAGAGAAAAACGGGGAGAGAGAATCTGAGCATACGGAAAAGAGAAATAACTGCGGGCAAGTTTCCCGGGGAACAGAACGGGGGAAACCAAATCCCCAGGCAGTGTGATCCCCCCTGGCAGAGGTTGCTAGGGAAGCGGAGGGGCGGAGAGTCAACAAGAGGTACAGCTTTCTGTGGTCAGTGATGGAGGAACCAAGGCCAACTGCAGTGTAGGTGGAGGCAGCATTGCACTGAGAAGTGAACACCCGTTAGGAGTCCACTCTTCACAGCGTGGGTTGAAGCAGCATTGCACTGAGAAGTGAACACCCGTTAGGAGTCCACTCTTCACAGCGTGGGTTGAGGCAGCATTGCACTGAGAAGTGAACACCCATTAGGAGTCCACTCTTCACAGCATGGGTTGAAGCAGCATTGCACTGAGAAGTGAACACCCGTTAGGAGTCCACTCTTCATAGAATGAATAGCACCTTCAAGGCACTGGGATCAGCAGAGAAGCTTTAACACTGGCCAGGTCCCCCCTCTGCTAGGTCCTCCCTCTGTAGCTGTCCAGGTGCCCCTGAGCAAATTCCCGGATTTCTTTAAAGCTTGGTTTTCTTATCTTTTAAGTGGAGATAATAATCCTACTTACCTCATGGGGTGGTTCCAAGTGAACACACACAAAGCTGCTTAGGACACACACCACACACCAGCAAAGAGGAATGAGTCACAGTCACACACAAGCACAGCGCCTCTTCCTCAGGAAAACCCAGTTCCATACAAATCTAAATGGCTTATCTTCAGAAACGTTCATGAAGAACTGAAGCAAACACTGTCAGCTTGGAAGTCTGTATTCAGTGAAAATGCATTCCTGAATGAAGGCAAAGTAATGCCTTTTCAGACAGAGACCTCTAGTAAGAGAAGTGCAGGAGGAAGGAGCTGCTTCAGCTGCTGGAAAGTGAAGACAGATAGAAGCCAGGGTCTGCCAAAGGCTTGGGGAGCGCCCGCAGTCACAAACATTTGGGTAAACACACACACAAATTACCTTCACAATCTTATTATTTTCTTTAAAAACAACTGGTTAGGCTGAGCACGGTGGCTCAAGCCTGTAATCCCAGCACTTTGGGAGGCTGAGACGGGTGGATCACGAGGTCAGGAGATCGAGACCATCCTGGCTAACACAGTGAAACCCCGTCTCTACTAAAAAATACAAAAAACTAGCCGGGCAAGGTGGCGGGCGCCTGTAGTCCCAGCTACTGGGGAGGCTGAGGCAGGAGAATGGCGTGAAGCCGGGAGGCGGAGCTTGCAGTGAGCTGAGATCCGGCCACTGCACTCCAGCCTGGGCGACACAGTGAGACTCTGTCTCAGAAAAAAAAAAAAAAAAAAAACTAGTTAAAGCAAAAATAATATATGTTGGCATTAATACCATATATAGAAGTAAAACATGACACGACACACAGAATGGGAAAGGAGATAGTCTGGTGAGTGTGATGAGCTAGACATGCGTGTGGTAGCCCAAGGGAGATGGTCATGTGGTAACCCTGGGTGTGGTAACCCTGGTGCAGCCACTAACAATAGGAGAGAGAGAGGCAAAGAGAGAAAGAACAAGCCAACAGAGGGGACAAAGTGTAATTCGAAAGAACACTCAATCCAAAGTGTTGACAAAGAGTCAAACTGTGAAATATTTGAAGAGGTTTATTCTGAGCCAAGTATGAGTGACCAGTGGCTCATGACGCAGCCTCCGGGGGTCCTGAGAACATGTGCCCAAGGTGGTCGGGACACAGACTGATTTAGGGAGACATGAGACGTCGGTCAAAGACATGTAAGATGTACATGAGTTTGGTCTGGAAAGGCGACTGCGGGAGGCTTCCAGGTTGTAGGAAATCTAAAATGTTTCTGATTGGCGATTGGTTGAAAGAGTTATTATCTAAAGACCTGGAATCAACAGAAAGGAATGTCTGGGTTATAATAAGGGACTGGGGAGACCAAACTTTCAGCAAGCAGATGCAGCCTCAGAGGGAACAGACTCTCATGAGGCTTAGAGTCCGTTCTGTCAGTAATTCCAAACGAGAGGGGGTATCATGAGGCACGTCCAACCCATGCCCTCATCACGGCCTGAGCCAGCCCATCAGGTTAGCCTCGGAAATGCCCTCCCTGATAAGAGGGGTCCATTCGGATGGTCTGAGGGGCTTTGAATTTTATTTTTGTTTTACAAAAGGCAGACAGGAAATTCACTTTTTTTTTTTTTTTTTTTTTCAGACGGAGTCTCGCTCTGCCACCAGACTGGAGTGCAGTTGCATGATCTTGGCTCACTGCAGCCTCTGTCTCCTGGGTTCAAGCGATTCTCCTGCCTCAGCCTCCCAAGTAGCTGGGGCTACAGGCACCTGCCACCACACCCAGCTAATTTTTGTATTTTTAGTAGAGACAGTGTTTCACTATGTTGGCCAGGCTGGTCTTGAACTCTTGACCTCGTGATCTGCCTGCCTTGGCCTCCCAAAGTGCTGGGATTACAGGCATAAGCCACTGCGCCTAGCCTGGAAATTCACTTTTAAGAGGGAATAAAGAACAGATAAGACAAATGGAAATGGAAAGAGGTGGACTTGAACCTGACCATGTCATTAATTTCATTAGTCACAATGACATAAACAACACTCCAATTAAATGGCAAAGATTTTCAAACTGTATAGAAAAGTAAGACCAAAGTATATGTCGTCTACTAGAAAGGCACTGTTATTTCAAGAGAGAGGATCTCGCTCTGTCACCCAGGCTGGAGCGCAGTGGCACAATCATGGCTCACCGCAGCCTCAATCTCCAGGGCTCCAGCAATCCTCCCACCTCAGCCTCCTGAGTAGCAAGTGTGTGCCACACAACTGGCCCATTTTTTTTATTTTGTAGAGATGACATCTCACTATGTGCCCAGCCTGGTCTCAAATTCCTGGGCCCAAGTAGATCCTCTGCCTCCGCCTCCAGAACTGCTGGGACGACAGGCATGAGCCACCATGCCCAGCCCAGAGAGTCATTTTAATAAAGACACAGATGAGTTAAAGGGTGAAGAAAGACAATGAGACGCAAACAGCTGGCATTGTCTTCTCTGTACAACTGTTACAGCAGTTTCCAGAGCCTCCTCTCTCCTGGGCACAAGGGCATTTCTTAAGGAAAGACTCCTTGCACCAGCTGCAGAAGAGGCCACAGTCCCAAACAAGAAGATCACTGTGGGGGTGTTGGACAAGCTGGCAAGGCGCGTGCTGTCTGCGTCTGGGAAGGTCGCCGATGAGCTTGCTCTTGTGCGTGCTACAGAAGATCAGTGTAAAGGAGGAATGGTGGATCTGCAGATGGCAGCTTATTTATTCAGACACCTGAAATTGTGGCAGATAAAGATGACTCTGTGACCACTGGGCTGACGCCTGTAATCCCAGCTCTTTGGGAGGCCGAGGCGGGAGGATCACAAGGTCAGGAGTTCAAGACCAGCCTGGCCAATATGATGAAACCCCATCTCTATTAACAATACAAAAAAATTAGCCGAGTGTTGTGGCACATTCCTGTAATCCCAGCTACTCAGAGGCTGAGGCAGGAGAATTGCTTGAACCTGGGAGGTGGAGGTTGCAGTGAGCTGAGATCACACCATTGCACTCCAGCCTGTGTGACAGAGCAAGACTCCGTCTAAAAACAAAAGAGGGGGAGAGTCGTCTCAACCTGGTGCAGAGAGAGCCTGACTGCATCATAACTGAGGTTTCCACAGTGGGCATTCTTACAGGTGTCAGATTACCCCAGCACTGTGTGATTAGAACGCAGTGGGCGTTCTCACATACGTCGGATCACCCCGGCGCTGTGTGACTGGAACGCAGTGGGCGTTCTCACATACGTCGGATCACCCCGGCGCTGTGTGACTGGAACGCAGTGGGCGTTCTCACATACGTCGGATCACCCCGGCGCTGTGTGACTGCAACGCAGTGGGCGTTCTCACATAGGTCGGATCACCCCGGCGCTGTGTGACTGCAACGCAGTGGGCGTTCTCACATACGTCGGATCACCCCGGCGCTGTGTGACTGGAACGCAGTGGGCGTTCTCACATACGTCGGATCACCCCGGCGCTGTGTGACTGGAAGTGGGTGTGATCTAGATTCTGCCATGGGTGGATTTGGGGAGAACACAGTGACTGAAGTGTGGCAGGTGTTTCTCTCCAGGAACTGAATCCAGAAATGGGAACTAACAATGATCAGGAAACTTGGAAGGAAGTGTGTAAGATAGTGGTTGAAAGTGCCTGTGGTCATCAAGCTAAAAGGCTATACCGACTGGGCTCCTGGGTTAAGTGTAGCTGATCTTGCTGAATCCATGTTGAAAAATCTGTCCAGGACTCATCCAGTATCAACAATGGTGAAGAGGATGCAGGGCACCAAGAATGAAGGCATTGGAGCCTCCCATGTACCCTCAGTGCTCAGGGATTAACCAGTGTGATCAACCACAGCTAAGGGATAATGAGGTTGTTCTGCTCAAGAAAAGTGCAGATACCCTGTGGGACATCCAGAAGGACCTCAAAGACCTGTGACTACTAAGCCATAGAAATTTAAAACCACAGTGAGATGAACCCAGAGCCTTTAGTGTTCATCCATATACATGCATCACAGTTTGCTTTTATCTTCTTCAGTATGTGAATTTGGGCTCACAGAATCAAACCCCATACCTGATTTAATGCTTGCAATCTGAGTCCTTGAACAAATAGAATGAACCAAATGAACCATGGTAATGTGCTTCTTAAAAAAAAGAAGAAAAGACTGGGTGCAGTGGCTCATGCCTGTAGTCCCAGCACTTTGGGAGGCTGAGGCGGGCAGATTGCTTCAGCTCACGTGTATGAGACCAGCCTGGACAACATGGCAAGACCCCATCTCTAAAAAAAAAATACAAAAATTAGCCAGGCATGGTGGTGCATGCCTATAGTCCCAGCTACCTGGGAGGCTGAGGGGAGGCTGAGGTAGGAGGATGGCTTGATCCTGGGAGGCAGAGATTGCTGTGAGCCCAGATCATGCCACTCCAGCCTGGGCAAGATAGAGCCTTTTTTTTTTTTTTTTTTTTTTTTTGAGATGGAGTCTCAGTCTGTTGCCCAGGCTGGAGTGCAGTGGTGCAATCTTGGCTCACTGCAGCCCTTGCCTCCCAAGTTCAAGCAATGATCCTGCCTCAGCCTCCCAAGTAGCTGGGATTACAAGTGCCTGCCACTGCATCCGGCTAATTTTTGTATTTTTAGTAGAGATGGGGTTTGGGCAGGCTGGTCTTGAACTCCTGACCTCTAGTGATCCACCCGCCTCAGCCTCCCAAAATGCTGAGATTACAGGCGTGAGCCACCGCACCCGGCTGAGACCTTGTCTAAAGAGAAAGAAGATGAAGAAAGACATACCATGAAGACGAATGAGAAAGATAGAGCGGCTACATTAAGATCAAAGTAGACTTCAGGACAAGGAATCTCACAGGGATAAGAGGTACCTTTCATAATGGTAAAACACAGACGTTCCTCCCAAGCCTTAACCCTAACTGGGCAGGCCTCTATTCATAGACCTCAAAATATGTAAAGCAAAAGCTGATGGGCGGACAAGAGCAACAGGAAACAGGCTGACCCATAGGCACAGCAGGAGTGCTGACCCTCTTCTTTCAGTAACTGAGAAGAGATAGCAGGAAATCAGGAGGGACAGAAAAAAATTGAAAAACACTTCTGTCTAATTTGAGCCAGTTGACAGTCATATAGCATTACACCCAACAACGTCAGGTAGCGTTACACCCAACGACAGTCATGTAGCGTTACACCCAACAACAGCCGCACACACCAGGACGAGCACGGGTGGCTCATGAAACAAGAATTAATATATTTAAAGGATTAAAATTATATAGAATGCATCCTCTGACCACAGTGAAATTAGATATCTAACAGGAAGATAACTGTAAATAACTAAATGGTTAGAAATTAAGCAATAGGCTGGGCGTGGTGGCTCATGCCTGTAATCCCAGCACTTTGGGAGGCCAAGGTGGGTGGATCACAAAGTCAAGAGTTCAAGACCAGCCTGGCCAAGATGGTGAAACCCCGTCTCTAATAAAAATACAAAACATTAGCCAGGCATGGTGGTGGGTGCCTGTAGTCCCAGCTACTCGGGAGGCTGAGGCAGGAGGCAGAGGTTGCAGTGAGCCGAGATCGCACCACTGCACTGCAGCCTGGGTGACACAGCGAGACTCCGTCTCAAAAAAAAAAAAAAAAAAAGCAATATATTTTTGAATTATTAATTCTAATATAAAGAGATAATTCCAAATAAATAACACACTTGTAACTCAATAATCCATGAGTCAAAGAAAAATCACAAAGAACATTAGAAAATGTTTTGTATTTGATGAATATGAAAATAATTGACCAAAAATTTGTCAGATGCACAAGAGCATGTTTAGAGAGACATTTGCAGATTCAGATGGTTATATGATGCTGTAGACTAGTGTGTACCCCCAAAACTTGTGTGTTGAAATCCTCACCCCCACGGTGATGGTATCAGGAGGTAGAACCTTTGGGACGTGATGAGGTCATGCAGGTGGAATCTGTGAATGGGATTACTGCCCTTGTAAGAGCCCAGAGAACTAGACCCTTGCACCATGTGAGGACACAGCAAGAAGGCACCATCAAAGATCCAGGAGGCAGCCCTCACCAAACAGTGAGTCTGCCAACGCCTCAATCTTGGACTTCCCAGTCTCCAAAACTGTGGGAAATAAATGTCCATTGTTTATGAGTCACCCAATTGACAGCATTTTGTTATAGCAGCCCAAATGATCTAACACAACTGAAAACTACAAAACATGGTTGAAAAAAAACTGAAGACTAAAATAAGTAGAGAAGTATACCACATTATTGTCAAACCCAATATTAAGATGTCAGTCCTCTCCAAACTGATATATAGATTCAATCCAGAGCCCAGAAAAATTCTGGCTTTCTTTAGAGAAAAATGACAAGCTGATTCTAAAATGTATATGGAAGTGCAAATAGTCAAAACAAATTTCAAAAGAACAAAGTTGGAAGACTTACTCTACCTAATACCACAACTTACTATAAATCAAGACATTGTGATGTTGGCAAAAGGGTAGACATATAGGTCAACTGAGTTATACAGAGAGTGCAAAACTTCATCCACTTACATCAGGTCAAGGTATTTTCAACAGAGATGCCAGGCCGGGTACAGTGGCTCACACCTATAGTACCAGTATTTTGGGAGGCCGAGGCACATGGATCACTTGAGCTCAGGAGTTCAAGACCAGCCTGGGCAACATGGTGAAACCCCATCTCTACTAAAAATACAAAAAATTATTTGAGGGTGGTGGCACGCACCCGTAGTCCCAGCTACCTGGGAGGCTGAAGGGGGAGAATCACCTAAGCCTGGGAAGTCGAGGCTGCAGTGAGCAGTGATGGCACCACTGCACTCCAGCCTGGGTCATGAGAGTGAGATCCTGTCTCGAAAAAGCAAAAACCAAATAAACAAAAAAACAAAGATGCCAAGGCAATTTTGATGAAGAAGCCAAACTTGTAAAATATTGAAAGAGGTTTACCCTTGAGCCCAGGAGTTTGAGGCTGCATGAGCCTATGATGGTGGACTCCAGCCTGGTGGACAGAGCAAGATCCTATCTCAAAAAAAAAAAAAAGAAGAAGGAAGGAAGCAAGGAGAGAAAGAGAGAAAGAAAGGGAAAGAAGAAAGAGGAAGAAAGAAAGAAAAGAAAGAAAGAAGAAAGAAAGAAAAAGAAAGAAAAGAAAAGAAGAAAGAGGTTTATTCTGAGCCAATACAAGTGACCATGGCCCAGGGAACAGCTTTAGGAGGTCCTGAGAATACGCGTAAGGTGGCTGGGTTCTAGTTTGGTTTTACACATTTTAGGGAGGCAGAAGTTGCGGGCAAAGGTGTAAACAGATGCAGGTTAGGCCGGGCGCGGTGGCTCACGCCTGTAATCCCAGCACTTTGGGAGGCCGAGGCGGGCGGATCACAAGGTCAGGAGATCGAGACCATGGTGAAACCCCGTCTCTACTAAAAAATAGAAAAAAAAAAATTAGCCGGGCGCAGTGGCGGGCGCCTGTAGTCCCAGCTACTCGGGAGGCTGAGGTAGGAGAATGGCGTGAACCTGGGAGGCAGAGCTTGCAGTGAGCCGAGATTGCGCCACTGCACTCCAGCCTGGGCGACAGAGCGAGACTCCGTCTCAAAAAAAAAAAAAAAAAAAAAAAACAGATGCAGGTTAGTATACTTTGGTTTGGCCTGGAAAGGCAGAGCATCTTGAAGTGAAGTTTGGAAGGGTCCTTACAGGTCATGAATGGAGTCAGAGATTTTCTGATTGGCAACTGGTTGAAAGAGTTAAAGACTTGAAGTCAGTAGAAAGAAATGCTTGAGATAGGATAAGGGGATGTTGAGTTGGATGCGGTGGCTCATGCCTGGAATCCCAACACTTTGGGAGGCCAAGGCGGGTGGATTTGTTTGAGCCCAGGAGTTTGAGACCAGCCTGGGCAACACAGTGGACCTTCTCTCTATAAAAAAACTCAGAAAATTTTCTGGGCATGGTGGCACATTCCCGTAGTCCTAGCTACTCAGGAGGCTGAGGCAGGAGGATCACTTGAGCCTGGAAGGTCAAGGCCACAGTGAGCCATGATTGCGCCACTGCCCTCTAGCCTGGGTGACAGAGCAAGACCCTGTCTCAAAATAAAATAAAATACATTTAAAAAGACTGAAAGCGGCCGGGCTCGGTGGCTCAAGCCTGTAATCCCAGCACTTTGGGAGGCCGAGACGGGCGGATCACGAGGTCAAGAGATCGAGACCATCCCGGATAATACGGTGAAACCCCGTCTCTACTAAAAAATACAAAAAAAACCTAGCCGGGCAAGGTGGCGGGCGCCTGTAGTCCCAGCTACTTGGGAGGCTGAGGCTGGAGAATGGCATAAGCCCAGGAGGCGGAGCTTGCAGTGAGCTGAGATCCGGCCACTGCACTCCAGCCTGGGCTACAGAGCGAGACTCCGTCTCAAAAAAAAAAAAAAAAAAAAAAGACTGAAAGCTTGCTCTTTGATAGATACCATTAAGAAAACAAAAAGGCAAGGCATAGAATGGGAGAAAATATTTACAATACATAGAGCTGGCAAAGGATCTGTGTCCAAAATATGTAAAGAACACTCAGAATTCAACAATAAGAAAACAAACCATTCTTAAAAATATGCCAAAGTTTAAATATACACTTCACTGAAAAAGATACAAATGGATATTAGACACATGAAAGGTGCCTCCATGTCATTAGTTGTCAGAAAAATGCAAATGACAATCACAATGAGATACTATTACAAAACTATTATTATTTTTTTAATTAAAAAGACAAGGCCGGGCGCGGTGGCTCAAGCCTGTAATCCCAGCACTTTGGGAGGCCGAGACGGGCGGATCACGAGGTCAGGAGATCGAGACCATCCTGGCTAACACAGTGAAACCCCGTCTCTACTAAAAAATACAAAAAAAAAAACTAGCCGGGCGAGGTCGCGGCACCTGTAGTCCCAGCTACTCGGGAGGCTGAGGCGGGAGAATGGCGCAAACCCGGGAGGCGGAGCTTACAGTGAGCTGAGATCCGGCCACTGCACTCCAGTCTGGGCGACAGCGCGAGACTCCCTCTCAAAAAAAAAAATAAATAAATAAATAATAAAAATAAAAAGACAAACTGGGAGTGGTGGTGCACACCTGTAATCCCAGCTATTTGAGAGGCTGAGGCGGGAGGATCGCTTGAGGCCAGGACTTGAGAGCAACCTGGGCAACACAGCGAGACTCTGTTGCAAAAGGCAAAAAAGAAAAAGAAAAAATTAAAACACAAAAAGACTGACAATACCAAGTGTTGGCAGAGATGTGGAGACGCTGTTGTGGGGAATGTGCAATGGTGCAGCCACTTTGGGGAAACAGGTGGCAGTTTCTCTGGAAGCTAAACACACACCTACCACATGCCCCAGCCATTCCACTCCCAGGTATTTACTGAAGGGAAAGCACGGGTCCACAAAAGACCTGCACACAAACATTCACAGCAGCTTTATTTGTAACAACCAAAAAACTGGAAACAACAACCCAAATGTCCTTCAACAGGTGAACAAGCAAAAAAATGATGGTAGCGCCAAACAGTGGAATATGCCTTTGCACTAAAAAGGGTGAATGCGTGGTACGTACGGCAACATGGGCGAGCCTCGAAAACATCACCCAAAGAGAAAGAACCCAGACCCAACGAAGTACACACTCTGTGATTCCAACCAAGTGAAATACTGTGATACAAAAACTCATCTCTCGCGACAAGGCAGACCCGTGGCTGTGCGGGTTTAGGGGTCGGGTGAACCACAAAGAGCATGCCGGAGCCTTCTGGATTGAAGAAAGTGTTTCCTATCTTGATTGGGGTGGTGGTTTCATGGGTGAGTATACTTGTCAAAATTCTTCAAACAGCACTTAAAATGGATTTCTTTATTTTATGTAAACTAACCTCAATCAAGTTGATTTTAAAAGTTAAAAGAGGCCAGGTGCAGTGGCTCACGCCTGCAATCTCAGCACTTTGGGAGGCCGAGGCAGTCGGACCACTTGAGGCCAGGAGTTCAAGACCAGATGGGCCAACATGGCAAAACCTTATCTCTACTAAAAATACAAAAATATGGCCAGGCGCAGTGGCTCAAGCCTGTAATCCCAGAACTTTGGGAGGCCAAGACGGGCGGATCACAAGGTCAGGAGATGGAGACCATCCTGGCTAACACGGTGAAACCCCGTCTCTACTAAAAAAATACAAAACACTAGCCAGGCGAGGTGGCGGCGCCTGTAGTCCCAGCTACTCGGGAGGCTGAGGCAGGAGAATGGTGGGAACCCAGGAGGCAGAGCTTGCAGTGAGCTGAGATCCGGCCACTGCACTCCAGCCTGGGCGACAGAGCAAGACTCCGTCTCAAAAAAAAAAAAAAAATTACAAAAATAGCCCAGCATGGTGGCACGTGCCTGTAATCCCAGCTCACTGGGAGGCTGAGGCAGAAGAATCACTTGAACCTAGAAGGCAACCAGAGGCTGCAGTGAGCCAAGATCATGCCACTGCACTCTAGCCTGGGCAACAGAGCAAGACTCTCAAAAATAAAAATTAAAAGAAAAAATGGAAAATGAGTGAGGCATTTTTACCTAGCTCTGCCTAGATAAATCCTCGTTGAGGATTTTTTCAAAGTCAGTGCGGTGGTCATTTTGATCTTTCTTCATGCTCTTGTCTGGATCCTAAGGTTTTCTTCTTATGAAATGGAAACAGACAGTGGCCAGATTAACTGATGACTGATGCCTCCAGGTAGCCTTCCTAACAGATACCACCTGGGGACCACAGATGGGCTTGTGTCTGCAGGCCTTTCGTCACACCCTTCCTCTCATCACCACCTCCTCAGGCATGACGTGAACACGGTTCTGACATGTCTGCCCCGTGATGCTCAGTTCTGCTGTATGCCAACGGCAGCACAGAGCCTTTTTGTGTGTGTGTGTGAGACAGAGTCTCGCTCTGTCGCCCAGGCTGGAGTGCAGTGATGCAATCTCGGCTCACTGCAAGCTCCACCTCCTGGGTTCACGCAATTCTCCTGCCTCAGCCTCCCGCGTAGCTGGGACCACAGGCGCCACCACCACGCCCAGCTAATTTTTGTATTTTTAGTATAGACGGGGTTTCACCATGTTGGCCAGGCTGGTCTCGATCTCCTAACCTCGTGATCCTCCCGCCTTGGCCTCCCAAAGTGCTGGGATTACAGGCGAGAGACACCGCGCCCGGCCGCACAGAACCATTTTTAAATCCCCCTTTGAGGTTAGTCATGAGTTCAGCTAGAGAAGTGGCTTCATGTGGATTTCAGTTCCCATTCTGTGTTTTCCGTTATTAGGAATAGGCTCTGGTTAACAGGATTTCATTCTTAAATAAAAACAGGCTTAAATTAAGCACCCCTTGGATCCCAGGGCTCTCAGGAGACATCATTCCAGTGAGTCTGTAATGGGAACATGAGCATTATTGCAGTTACCAAATTTCTCTTGCTGCAAACGCCTTTGAACTATTTTTTTTTAAACCCACTTTCGAAGAAGGTAAAAGTTTTGGTTCTTTTTTGTGAGAGGGTTCCTGTTTCATAACCTTCTAAAAACAAGACTACCAGGGTTTAAGTACTTCAAGGAAATCGGTAAACCTTGCCCGTTTTAAGAGGGTTAAGTCACAGCACCTAACGCTCAGGACGGTATTAAGGCCTTCTCACGAGCAGCTCCTGGAAAGCAACTCAGACACAGAAGCCGAAAGGCTGACACCCTCTGACCCAGCCATTCTTCAAGGAGTCTCTCAAAAGGAAACTATCCAAGATAAACCAACACATAGGTATAAAAGATGCTCCCAAAGGCATTATTTTCTTAAAATTTTTATTATGATTATTATTTGAGATGGAGTGTCACTCTGTTGCCCAGACTGGAGTGCAGTGGCGGCATCTTGGCTCACTGCAACCTCTGCCTCCCAGGTTCAAGCAATTCTCCTGCCTCAGCCTCCCAAGCAGGTGGGACTACAGGTGCCCACCACCATGCCCAGCTAATTTTTGTATTTTCAGTAGAGACAGGATTTCGCCATATATTGGCTAGGCTGGTCTCGAACTCCTGACCTTGTGATCTGCCCACCTCGGCCTTCCAAAGTGCTGGGATTACAAATGTGAGCCTCGGTGCCCAGCCCATTTTATCATTTTTGAGACAAAGTCTTGCTCTGTTGCCCAGGTTGGAGTTCAGTTATACAATCACAGCTCACTGCAGCCTTGACCTCCTGGGCTCAAGTGATCCTCCCACCTTAATTTCCTAAGTAGCTGAGACCACAAGTGTGCACCACCACACTCAGCTAATTTTTGTATTTTTTGTAGAGATGGGGTCTCCCTATGTTGCTCAAGCTGGTCTCAAACTCCTGGAATCAAGCAATCCTCCCACCTTGGCCTCCCAAAGTGCAGGGATTATAGGCGTGAGCCACTGTGCCTGGCCCCAAAGGGATTATTTTAAACAGAAAAAAAGTAATCTAAATTCCCATAGAAGGGGCTCATTTAAAAAATTATATTATGGGAGTTTTGCTTCTGTTTTTCTGCTTATTAGCATATATTTTACTTTAACACTTCCTGTTTTACATTTTTCTGACATGTCATTTGTTAACCCTAACTGTACACTGATCAGCACGATCAGTCACCCTCTCATTCATTAACCCTAACCATACACCCATCAGCACGATCCATCACCTCTCATTCATTAACCCTAACCGTACATCCATCAGCACAATCCATCGCCTCATTCATTAACCCTAACTGTATACCATCAGCACAACCCATCGCCTCTCATTCATTAACCCTAACGTACACCCATCAGCACGATCCATCGCCTCATTCATTAACCCTAACGTACACCCATTAGCACGATCCATCGCATCTCATTCATTAACCCTAACCGTACACCCATCAGCACGATCCATCCATCGGCTCTCATTCATTAACCCTAAAGTACATTCATCAGCACGACCCATCGCCTCTCATTCATTAACCCTAACCGTACACCCATCAGCACAATCCATCGCCTCATTCATTAACCCTAACTGTACACCCATCAGCACGACCCATCGCCTCTCATTCATTAACCCTAACGTACACCCATCAGCACGACCCATCGCCTCATTCATTAACCCTAACTGTACACCCATCAGCACGATCCATCGCATCTCATTCATTAACCCTAACATACACCCATCAGCACGACCCATCGCCTCTCATTCATTAACCCTAACGTACACCCATCAGCACGATCCATCGCCTCTCATTCATTAACCCTAACCGTACACCCATCAGCACGATCCATCGCATCTCATTCATTAACCCTAACCGTACACCCATCAGCATGATCCATCGCCGCATTCATTAACCCTAACCGTACACCCATCAGCATGATCAATTGCCTCTTATGTCATTAATGGACCAACAGGAAAAGTTGCTAAGGTAAGTGTGCACGAGCACGGTAAACAAGTGAAAATCAAGGACCCCAGTGACAAGTGACAGGAGCTTCAAGCTCAGGTCCGCCTGGTGCCAAAGCCCACACTCTGAGTAGCCTCAACAGAGCTCAGCTCTGATGTGACCCCAGGGAGAACGGCAGGCTCAAGGGAGGGACTCCTGGCAACCTGTCCTCCCCCCCCCGGTCCAGTGCTAGAGATTCTGATCACCACAGCAGTAGTCTCTTCCGATGAGGGACGATTTGCTGATTCTTGGGAAAAGAAAATAATCATGGATAGGGAGAGACTTGCTAAAGGACACAAAATCACAGAAGGAACAAGTTCCAGTGTTCTGTAGCCCTGGAGGGGGACTAGTTTCAAATAGCTAGAGGGAGGATGCGGAATGGTCCCAATACCAAGAAACGATAAATGTTTGATTTGACAGATACGTTAATTACCTCAATCTGATCATTACACGTTATATGGATCCAAACATCACTATGTACTCCATAAATATGTGCAATTATTATATATCAATTAAAAAATAAAATAAGGTCCAGGTGCGGTGGCTCACGCCTGTAATCCCCAGCACTTTGGGAGGCTGAGGCGGGCGGATCACAAGGTCAGGAGATCGAGACCATCCTGACTAACATGGTGAAACCCCGTCTCTACTAAAAAATACAAAAAACTAGCCGGGCGTAGTGGTGGGCGCCTGTAGTCCCAGCTACTCGGGAGGCGGAGGCAGGAGAATGGCGGGAACCCGGGAGGAGGAGCTTACAGTGAGCTGAGATCCGGCCACTGCACTCCAGCCTGGGCGACAGAGCGAGACTCCGTCTCAAAAAAGGAAGGAAGGAAGGAAGGAAGGAAGGAAGGAAGGAAGGAAGGAAGGAAGGAAGGAAGGGAGGGAGGGAGGGAGGGAGGGAGGGAGGGAGGGAGGGAGGGAGGGAGGGAGATAAAATTTAAAATAAAATAAAATAAGGCAGGGCACGTGGCTCATACCTGCAATCCCAGCACTTTGAGAGGCTGAGGCGGGCAGATAATGAGGTCAGGAGTTCGAGACCAGTCTGGCCAACATAGTGAAACCCTGTCTCTACTAAAAATACAAAAAAATAGCTGGGTGTGGTGGTGGGCGCCTATAATCCCAGCTACTCGGGAGGCTGAGGCAGAAGAATTGCGTGAACCCGGGAGGTGGAGGTTGCAGTGAGCTGATTTTGCTCCAGCCTGGGCAACAGAATGAGACTCTGTCTCCAAAAAATAAAAAATAATAAATAAATAAAAATAAATAAATAAATAAATAAATAAAATAAAATAAATAAAAATACAAAAATCAGCTGGGTATGGTGACTGGTGCCTGTAATCCCAGTCATTCAGAGGCTGAGGCAGGAGAATTACTTGAACCTGGGAGGCGGAGGTTGCAGTGATCGGAGATTGTGCCACTGCACTCCAGCCTGGGTGACAGAGTGAGACTCCTTCTCAAAAATAAATAAATAAGTAACTTAAGCTAGACTTGGACAAATTTAAGTGCCCTTGAAGGGGTGGCCTGCCCCCTCCACACCTGTGGGCGTTTCTCGTTAGGTGGAACGAGAGACTTGAGAAAAGAAATGAGACACAGAGACAAAGAATAAAGAAAGAAAAAGTGGGCCCAGGGGACCGGCGCTCAGGCACCGGTCTCTGAGTTCCCTCAGTATTTATTCATCATTATCTTTACCATCTTAGAAAAAGGGAAGTGGCAGGATAATAGGATCATCGTAGGGAGAAGGTCAGCAGCAAGACATATGAATAAAGATCTCTGTGACATAAATAAGTTTAAGGAAAAGTGCTGTGCTTTGATATGCATATGCAAACATCTCCATAAACCTTTTTAGTGCATAAAGAGCAGCATTGCTGCTAGCACATCCCACCTTCAGCCCTAAGGCGGTTTTCTCCTTTCTCAGTAAACAGAACATACAATCAGGTTTTCCATTGCCCAGGGACTGGCAGGAGACAGATGCTTTTCTCTATCTCAACTGCCAAGAGGTCTTCTTTCCTCTTATACTAGTCCTCCTCAGCACAGACCCTTCACGGGTGTCAGGCTGGGGGACGATCAGGTCTTTCCCTTCCCATGAGGCCATATTTCAGACTATCACATGGAGAGAAACCTTGGACAATACCTAGCTTTCCTAGGCAGAGCTGGGTACTTGAGATTAAGAGAATGGTAATGACTTTTCACAAGCATACTGCCTTCAGGCACTTGTTTAACAAAGTACACCCTGCACAACCCAAAATCCTTTAAACCTTGAGTCACCACAGCACGTATCTCTTGCAAGGACAAGGTTGGGGGTAGGGTCACAGATTAACAGCATCTCAAATATAGAACAAAATGGAGTCTCTTATGTCTACTTCTTTCTATATAGACACAGTAACAGTCTGATCTCTCTTTCTTTTCCCCACAGCCCCTGGGTAAGAAGGTGCAACACCATAAAGATGTCAGCCTCCCTCAGGGAACTTGTAAGTGCAACGTGATCCAGTGAAAATGCCATTGGCTGTAGACATAAGAGTTACAGAAGCCTGATACCTTCATCTGTCCCACGTTAACTCCTTACAGAACCGTGGTGCATCCATCAAAAACAAGAGATGGATTTTGGTACACTGCCATCAGCTAAACTACAAAGCTCATTTGAATGTTAGCAATTTTGGACAAATGCCCTATATCTCTATTCTAGCGGCTGGTCCAGGGCTCCACACTGCGTCGGTCCTCATGTCTCCTTGGTGTCTTCGTCTGTGACAGTTCATCTTTCTTTCGCAGTCTGTCACGACCTTGAGGTTTTGAGGACTACTGGTCAGGTACCCGGTAGACCTGCCTTCCATCTGCGTTGGTCTGCTTTCTGAAGGCCAGCGCCGAGGGGGCTGGGCATGCGTGTTGGCCTGTCAGGAGGCACACGGTGCCAGCAGATCCTGCCACAGGGGACACCAGCCTCCATCAGTGGACTCAGCTCATGGTGGCCAGGAGGCTTCAAGGCGATGCAGATACTTGTTTCTCCTTAAAGGTTCCTGTTCAGGTCTGTTGGGGGACACAGCCTGCAGCAATCATTATGATGGTGGAAATGCTAATTTTCCACTTCCCTCCTCCTTTCTGCATCGATTGACGGGAATTTCTGTAAGGAAGATTTGTTTCTTCTCTTCTACTGATTCAGTTATTTCCATTCGAAGGGATTCAAGGGACATTTATTCTATTCTTTCACTCATACGCCAAAGCTATTATTCTTTACTTTCCTACTCAAACTTCCAGCTTTGGCCATTGGAAGCGTTTTTTGGGGTGGCATCTGGGTCCTTTTATCGCACCTGTCAGTTTGCTTTTCAAGTACCTCCTAATGTCCTGGGGCCACGAGACGCTCCAGGCTCATTTTGCATTTTCCCTCCCAGTCTTGGATCAACCATTCTCCAAGGAGCCCAGATTCCTTTACTGGAGAATGGTGTTGAGAGACCAGAATGCGGCCACGGGCTGTGCTTGCTGTGGCTGAGTGCTGCAGCTTTAGCTCTGTGGGCAGCTGGAGCCAGGAGAGGAGAAGAGGCCCGTGACTCATGTGTGCACGCATCTGCAGGTCTGCTTATTTCTGTAACTATGTGGCTGTATCTATTTAAAGACACCTGGGTTCATCCTGAGGCCCC
The DNA here is from genome assembly GCF_047675955.1 of Chlorocebus sabaeus. Lineage (NCBI taxonomy): Eukaryota > Metazoa > Chordata > Mammalia > Primates > Cercopithecidae > Chlorocebus > Chlorocebus sabaeus. The sequence goes on from NC_132906.1 coordinate 94,728,888, forward strand.
AGGGCCTGCCCATCCAGTGCCACAGAACTCATTCTCACCTGTGCCTTTCCTTACTCATAACTTCTGTCTTCCACAGGGAGGACCTGTAAATCATCATTATCTGCAGAATATCCACACGTTTGTTCCACACTGGCAAACACATAGTTTGCTAATCCATACCCCTGTAGGAAACAAATTTACCAACTAGAGATCGGTGTTTCTATTCACCAACTAGAGAACGGTGTTTCTAGAGAACGGTGTTTCTATTTACCAACTAGAGAACGGTGTTTCTAGAGAATGGTGTTTCTAGAGAACGGTGTCTCTATTTACCAACTAGAGAACGGTGTCTCTATTTACCAACTAGAGAATGGTGTTTCTAGAGAATGGTGTTTCTAGAGAACAGTGTCTCTATTTACCAACTAGAGAACAGTGTTTCTAGAGAACGGTGTTTCTGAACAGCTCGTACACCTTTACCCTCACTGTGTTAAAGGAAACCAGAATGTGTCACCATAAAATATGCCTCTTTGACATAAAACTTATTTTGAGCTAAAAGCAATTTAGCAGCAAATGAAGGAAAAACTCTTCCACACTACCACAGGATATAAATTCTCCTTTACTGGAGACAGCTCTGGACGCTCGCCAGCCCAGAGAAGGTACCAGGGAAATCTGCAAGCAAACCTTACCCCATTCGTTTCCTCCCATATGTTTTAGTTTCCCACAATTTCCCACCTTTGGAAGCCCAACACTGCTTTCCTTTGCCCTCTGTCTGCAAATTTATTGTTCTTTCCTGAAGATGCTGGAAGCCACTGCGTTGTTATTTTCACTGAGTGAGGTGGTTTGGATGTTTGTCCCCTCCACATCTCATGTGGAAATATATGACCTCCAATGTCGGACATGGGGCCTGGTGGGAGATGTTTGGGTCATGGGGGCAGATCCCCCGTGAATGGCTTGGTTCTCTCCTTGTGGTACCAAGCGAGAACCTGTTCTGAGTTCACGAGAGCTGGTGGTTTCAGGCGGCCTGGCATCTCTGTCTTGCCAGGTGATGCACCTGCTCCTCCTTTGCCTTCTGCCACGATTGGAAGCTCCCTGAGGCCTTCCTAGAAGTGGATGCCAGCACCATGCGTTCTGTGCAGCCTGCAGACCCATGAGCCTAAATAAACCTCTTTTATTTTTAAATTGCTCAGCCTCAGGTATGCCTTTCTAGCGATGCAAACAGCTAACCCATTGAGATTCCTCCCGCTGACGGGCACCGTGTGTGTTTACCACCTGTTCGCTTTTCTCTTGTTAACCTGTCTTTTGTCACAGGAGTCTGTCCCAACTCAGAAGTCATGGAGGTTGAGGACAATTATATTTCCTCCCCAAGAGCATCCTGTGAAGACACCAAGTCACTTAGACCAGCTCCTTTCTTCCTCACATCCTTCAGTGTGGCTGTGGGACTCGCTCCCGTGCACCTGTCTTTGCTGGTCACAGCCTGCATTGTGTCTTGGATCCTCCCCCATCCCTACATCCAGGTTGACTTCCAACATTAATATACAGTAAAATGTAGTCTGTGATGTGCATCTCTATGGGTTTGACAAATATTCAGAATGTCCTCCACCACCATATTCCTTACAGAACTGTCCCGTCATTCCAGGACCCCCACAACCCCCCAACCCCAAAACTCTCCTGTCATCCTGGAATGTGGGGCCGGCTCCTCCCAACCCCAGAACTGTCCTGTCATCCTGGAATGTGGGGCCGGCTCCCTCCGACCCCAGCAGTCCCTAGTGCTTTACTTTTTCCAGAATGTCATGTGCACGGAATCACACTTGTGACCTTTTGGAGCTTGTTTTTATTTTGTTTGTTTTGTTTTTGTGTTTTTTGCTTTACAAAATGCATTTATGGTTCAGGCCGGGCATGGTGGCTCACGCCTATGATCCCCACACTTTGGGAGGCTGAGGTGGGAAGATCACTTGAGCTCAGGAGTTCAAACCAGCTTGTAATCCCAGCACTTTGGGAGGCTAAGGTGGGAGGTTCGCTTGAGCCCAGGAGATCAAGACCAGCCTGCGTAACACAGCAAGACCCCGTCTCTACAAAAAATTCAAAAAATTAGCCATGCGTGGTTGCACATGTCTGTGGTTCCAGCCACTCAGGAGGCCGAGGATGGAGGATCGCTTGAGTTCAGGAGTTCGAGGTTGCAGTGAGCCAAGATTGTGCCACTGTACTCCAGCCTAGGTGACAGAGCAAGACCCTGTCTCAAAAAAAAAAAAAAAAAAAAAAAAAAAAGAAAAAAGAAAGAAAGGAAGGAAGGAAAGAAAGAAGGAAGGAAAAGCACTCCTTAAAACTTGGAAAGAAATGAAGTCAATGGACCTAACTGTATAGACAGTGGGTGGCACAACCACACAAAGAAGATGCCTCGAGTGACTTTTACACAGAGCACCGGCTGCTGCCCTGGGAGAACGTGCCCTAAAGACGAAAAAGAGCTGCGGACAGACCCTCAAGGCACCCAGCAGTCCTGGTGGTTACCTGGGTGCTGTGCCACAAAGCTGTCACTCACAGATTGTAGGAGAAAGCAAATTACGAGACCCTTGTCAGGAGTCAAGATTGTCAGTGTAAGAAAACACAGGTGCAAATATAGAGATAAAAAAGAAGTCCAGCCGGGTGTGGTAGCTCACGCTTGTAATCCCAGCACTTTGGGAGGCTGAGGTGGAAGGATCACCTAAGGTCGAGAGTTTGAGACCGGTCAAGCCAACGTGGAGAAACCCAGTCTCCATTAAAAATACAAAAAAATTAGCCAGGCATGGTAGTGCACGCCGGTAATCCCAGCTACTTGGGAGGCTGAGGCAGGTGAATCGCTTGAAACTGGGAGGCAGAGGTTGCGGTGAACTGAGATTGCCCCATTGCACTCCAGCCTGGACAACAAGAGCGAAACTCCATCTCAAAAAAAAAAAACAAAAAAAAAAAGTTGAAACTCCCTAATTTTCATCTGAATAGAAAATCCCAGCATAAAGTCCTGATTTTGTCTTACTTAAATGTTCTGTCTTTCTTAGGTCTGTGTACTGAAAAGACCTAGAAGCTTGACAAACCAGTTGTTAAAATAGATTGTGATCTCGATGACAGTTGATCAGAGAAATTGGGTCATTCTTGCCACACCCAACTAAATACAGTCAAAGAGCCTGGGGAGAAAGCACTCAGGACACACAATACTGCTCCAAAATGTCATTCTCTTCAAGCCTGGCAGCGAGACCGGCTGCTGTAACCTGAATCCAGTTCCATCCATGGCTGCCAAGACACCTGACAGTCCCCGAGGACACACTTCCCTGCCCCTGCCCCCGCTGCCACCCACGCCCTGGCCCCTGCCAGCTCCCCAGAGCTTTACCAGCAGCAGGGAACTTTCTCTCAAGACCTTCCTCCTTATCAAATCCCGAATCTTCTCTTTGTTCTTCAGACATACTGAAGACAAGCGGTTTGTGTGTATGCCCCTGTGAAAAGGAAAGAATCAAACATAAAGCCTTTGAAACTGTGGATTATCCTGAGCCTTGAGGGGAACGTGGCCATGCGGCCTAGGTCATGCCACACACAGCTGCAACTTCTGCCTTTTTCCCTGTAAATAATAAAGATCAAATGGCACCGGAGATAAGACCCCCTCCAATCACTACCCCTCCTCACGGAGTCATGACGCAATCTTCCTTGAAATACAGAGACCCCCTAACCAATGGAACCGCTGCGGCGTGTGCCCCTGGCCTCACATGAAAACTGTGGTGATCCTGCTGGAGCTTCTGTCTCCGCCTGGTAAGTGAAACCTGAGCTTCTGCACTTGGAAACGCTGACCCCATTTGTCTGCAGTCAGTGCCTTCCCGGGTGGCCATCCTCAAGCTCTGCCCTCAAATACACACTAGAGGTAACCAGATTTTCTGAATCTCATTATTTGGGGTTGACACCTGAATTGCAATGCTTTCTTCCCAAACAAAACGTTAAATTTGGAGAGTCATTTCTACATTTTTATTTTGACTCTGACCTCATCTCTAAAGACCATTTTTCATCAAAATAAACCAGGGAATTTTTTTTTTTTTTTTTTTTTTTTTGAGATAGAGTCTCACTCTGTTGCCCAGGCTGGAGTGCAATGGCATGATCTCGGCTCACTGCAACCTCTGCCTCAGCCTCCAGAGTAGCTGGGATTATAGGCCCGCACCAACACAGCCCGCTAATTTTTGTATTTTTAGTAGAGACAGGGTTTCATCATGTTGGCCAGGCTGGTCTCAAACTTCTGTCTTCATGGGATCTTCCCACCTCAGCCTCCCTAAGTGCTGGGATTACAGGTGTGAGTCACTGTGCCCGGCCCAAACCAGGGCTTCTTGATGAAATCATGGATTCCAACTGTGACCTAGAAATGCCCAAGGTGAGTTGAGCCATAATGTTGGTAACTGGGCTGGACATAGCGGCTCCCACCTATAATCCCAGCATTTTGGGAGGCCGAGGGGGATGGTCACTTGAGCCGGGAGTTCGCAACCAGCCTGAGCAACGCAGCAAACCCTGTCTTTTATACAAAAGTAAAAATAAACTAGCCAGGTGTGACAGTGCATGCCTGTAGTCGGAGCTGCTTGAGAGGCTGAGGTGGAAGGGGTCACTTGCACCCAGAAGGATGAGACTGCTGTGTTGGGCAACCCAGCCTGGGCAACACAGTGAGACCCTATCTCTAAAAAAAAAGTATTTTTTAAGTAGTAACTGAAAGCTGGGTAATAGTGGTAGGCAAGGCGGGGATCATTATATTCTATTTTTATTTAAAATACCCTTTAGAATTGTTATAAAAAGACTATCTCAATTTTTACCTATCAACCACTACTTTATTTCAAATACTGAGCCCATGTATCAGCTACCAAATCTCAATTCTTGTGGCAGAAATTGTAGAAGAGACTTTCAGGAGCCTCTACGTTTCTTGTGCCAAGGGGGAAGCTAGGCCCTATGGCCTGAGTCCTGCAGCACGTTTGCAACTTCAGCTTCTTGGACTGGTTAGGCTGATAGGTGACCACACGGCCTCGTTCTTGTTTCGTAAATGACTAGGAGAGACCAGACTTCCCTGCTTCCCATTACTGATCTTTGCTGTGGACCAGCCGCCTCCTTCATTGTCCTGTGCATCTGTCCTAACTCAGACTAGATGGCACAACGACCCCAAGACATACTCCATGTGGAACGCCAAACGTACCTTTCCCAATAGGAAAAGAACATCTTCGCTAATCAGAGCACAGTAACTGTGCATTCACCCTCAGAGAGAAAATGCCGGAATTGTATTAAGTTTCCCTAAACTTCATCTATAGAAATGATCCCAAATTGCTACATTTCAGAACACTGACTTCCGTTCTTTGGAATCTGTGCTTCCTGGGCGGCCTGTCCTCAAACTGTGCTTGAATAATCTCTCTTTAAACTAGATTCTGACAATCTTGATTATTTTAGGTTGACAGTGTCTTCAGGGAAATATATTCCACACTGAATTCCTAACTTAAAAAACAAAGAAAAGTTATAAAAAAGTGAAAAAGAAAAAGGTCGGGCATGGTGGCTTATGCCTGTATTCCAGGCACTTTGGGAAGTCAAGGAGGGTGGATCACTTGAGGTCAGGAGTTCAACACCAGCCTGGACAACATAGTGAAACTCCGTCTCTACTAAAAACACAAAAATTAGCTGGGCATGGTGGTGCATGCCTGTGATCCCAGCTAATTTTTAAAAAATTGGCCAGGTGTGATGGTGTGCATCGGCAGTCCCACCTACTTAGGACACTGAGGGGGGAAGGCTGCTTGAGGCCGCAGTGAGCCTTGATTGCATCACTGCACTCCAGCCTGGGAGACAGAGAGAAATCCTGTCTGAAAACAAAACAAAACAAAACCAAAAAGAAAGAAAAGGGGAAGAAAAGAAAAAGGAAATAATGAGAAAAAGGAAAAAAAGAAAAAGGAAGGGAGGGAGTAGGGCATCACTTTGTCTAAATAATTGTAAACCACAAAAAACTGAAGGCAGGTAAACAGGTGAGTATGGCCAGAGCACGGGGCAACAGCAGGAAAGAACAGATACATACGGTTTGGACTAGATGAGTGTTTCTGAGCCTTTTTTTTGATAAATGCCCTCCCTCCGTTCTGATACACACTTTAGGACAGTGTGGGAATCACTGTGATTCTCCGAACCTCCTTCAACTAAGATTTTGTCCAGCTTTAGACTCTATTTTTGCATTGTTAAGCAGGTTTTTGTTTTGTACCATAAAACCGTAATATTCAGTATGCTTGTTCAAACACCACTCCTACAACCCCACTTCTAGCCTCCTTAAGAAGCAGTGCATGAGAGGAGTCCCCATATGTAAACCTCTAGAGTATCGCGTAATTCCACTGTAGGGGAGAAAATATAATTTGTCTTCTTTCTCTCTTTATTAGTTGAGACATTCTCCTGAAAACAAAATTCAGAGCAACAGGCAACAGGAGAAACAAGCAGAAGTTTATTAGCACTTGCTGTACCCATCGCGTGAGGCCTCAGTTCAAAAGTATCTCTCTCAAGGCATGTTGTGAACAGCATAAGGTCAGACATAGCCAGGTCTACATGCGTTTATGTCTTTCCACAAGGTGGAAATATACTGATGCTATTTCAATCATAAAAGCCACGAGCTACGAGCAGTGGCCTCCAGACAGTTCCCTTCAGTACTACTTGTTAACTTGGTGGTCAGAGCCATGGGCAGAGGCTCAAGCCACTCCACGAGTCAGTCAATACTGCAAGCTATACATCATAGTGTACTTAAAATACAAACATTATGGAGTAAACATTCCCCATCAAACAAAGTACCATTTGACACCAAGAGAAAGGTGATAGGAAAAAGGGTTAATGGATCAATCCAAGGAAAGCGATGACGGGAATAAGGAGGGTATTCCCGCCTGATCCAGACAGAAGTCATTGTCTTCCAAGGAAGTCTTTGATGTGAGCAGATCCTTAGGCAGCAGACGCAGGGTGCTAAGCACAAGTGACAGCAAGACGGGCTCTATCAAAATGCCAGTGTTGAATTGGTCAAATCCTGCCCTTTTTAAGGTCACAGTCCTCTGGTGAGGACAATAAGAGTGTGCCTGGTTGTGTCTTTATCTGGTTGAGTGTTCACTTGTTAACTAGGTGAACATCCGGTCCCTGTAGGTATGATGCCTTTTGAAATGTAAGATTAAACCTTTTTCTAAGATGCAGTTACTTATGCGAAGGGTGCTTTATACAAAGCAGTAGCGGAGAGGCCTTGCTTAAATAGTATTTTAACAAAAAGCCATACATCCTACACGGTGATAAGCCAAAAAACGGAGCATCTTCAGACTTCTAATATGCAGGGGCCGGGCGCAGTGGCTCAGGCCTGTAACTCCAGCACTTTGGGAGGCCGAGGCAGGTGGATTGCCTGAGGTCAGGAGTTCAAGACCAAAGACTAGCCTGGCCAACTGGTGAAACCCCGTCTCTACTAAATATACAAAATTAGCCGGGCGTGGTGGCGGGTGCCTGTAATCCCAGCTACTCGGGAGGCTGAGGCAGGAGAATCGCTTGAATCCGGGAGGCGGAGGTTACACGAGCCGAGCCCAGATGGCGCCACCGCACTCCAGCCTGGGCGACAGAGCGAGACTCCGTCTCAAAAAAAAAAAAAAAAGGGCTGGACAGGAACTTTGTGTAAGCCGAAGAGTATCGCCATCGCACCTGCACCTTCACCTTCGCCTTGGGCAGCCCGGTGCCGTCTTCCCTCAGTCTGCGATTAACCAGCGGAAGGCCGCACTGACCTATTTCAAATCCTTTATTTCCTTCCTAAAACCACTCAAGAGTTTGGGCACAGTGGCCTCCCTGTGTGAGGAACTTGCTTCCCACGTACCAAAAGACAAACCCTTCGCCCATCCCCGGCCGCGCACCCGGCCGGTCACCGAGCTGCCACCCCGACCACCCTCCAGTCCCTAAAGACGCCCGCGGATGGGACGCGGCCGGCCCGGCCTCGCAGGCTGACGGAAGGCCTGGGCGTCCGCGCTCCGTCTGCCCTTTCTCCCGTCGCCGGCTTCCTCTTTCCTCACTTTCTCCCGCCACGACTCTTCCTCTTCCTTTTCCCCGAACCCAGCCCACTTCCCGTTTCAGGACCTCGGCTGGCTCCAGGCCCCTGGAGCAGGCCGGGTCACGTGGGTCCAGGGTCACGTGCCGCTGCGGGTCACGTGCCGGTCCGCATCACGCGTAACGGGGCGCGCGGTGCTGGAAGCTGCTGCACCTGCGGTGAGCCGATCCGCCGGCGCCCGACGCGCGCGCTCTCGCGAGACCCGCGGGGTCACGTGACTCGCGGGCGCGGCGCAGCTCACGTGACAGGCGCTGCCGGCCGCGGGGTCTTCTTCGTGCCGGCGTCGCAGTGGCCGGGCCTCTTGCGTCTGGGAACGCCGCCGTCTCTCACGCCAGCCCTTGGCTCCCGCGCCCCGCCGCCGCCCCCGCGCCCGGCAGTCAGCTGCCCAACCGCCGCCTGCGCCCCCGCTCCCCGCACTGTACCCGGCCGCCTCGCGCCATGGCGGCCCCCGGCAGCGCCCGGCGGTCCATGCTGCTGCTGCTACTGCTGCTGCTCGGTGAGGGGGTCGAGGTGGGGCCTGGGAGCGGCGGGACTGGGCGGGGACGAGGCCCCTGGGTCTTGAGGGCGGGTGGTTGCCGGGTCGTTGTCCCGCGGGTCGCCCCGCACCCACTGCTCCCCGCCCCGGCCGGCTCTGCCTGCGGGCGGGTGTTTCTCTCGGGGTCGTAGGGTCGGGGCAGAACTCAGTGGCAGGTGCTTGGGGGACCAGGAGGTCTCATCCCAGGACCTGGTTCCTCTAGGGTCTGTCTCACTGAACTCAGTTTTTCTGGGATGTTGAGTGCGAAAGCTCGGCGGTCTGGTGCTTTCAGGTCGTTAAGTTTCCTGGCAAGTTGAGGCGGTGAGATCTAGACGAGGCTGCGCCGCCGAAGGTGGCAGGGACGTCTGTGGTCTCAGCCCCCGGGCGGGTGACCTAGATCAAGCTCTTCCCAACATGGGTTTCAGCCAGGACAGGGAGAAGCCGGCGCCAGCATTCCCCACCTTTGTACTTGAACCTTTCGCCTCTTGCAGCGGTGTGGAGGAGATGCGAGTGTATTTATGTTATTGTGAATTCACGTGTATGTTAAAATAATTTTTAAAGTTATCTTTGGGATTTCACAAGATTCCGTAGCAGACAAGATGAGGGAAAGCTGGCGTCAGACTCACGGTGGCAATGTTCGTGTCTAGTAAGTAGTTTAAAGAGCGCCGTTCCTGTAGGCCAAAATGCGGGACCCGGGAACATGTGGGGAAGCACCGTTCTCTTCTGTCAGTTTATAGAGCCCAGATGGGCAGTAGGTGCTCAATATTGTATTGACTGGTGAATTTCATTCTAATTATTTATTCTCTGTTCATAAGAGGATGTGTGCTGTCTCTTTAAGACAGTCCGGATGTGCCCCGCCGCCCCACCTCTGGGGCACTGTTTTCTCACCTCCCCCCCACCCCCCCAGTAATATGGGAAGATTATCTTAAGTGCCAGGATCTGAAAGGTGATGTAGAATCAAGCTGAAGGAGTGTGTGTGAGTTGAGTATAGAAATACACTCGTGTACCCATCTGCCTTGGCTTCTTTAACTCCCTCAGTCCCATCCAACACTAAAACTCTGTTACTGTGAGTGAATGGATTTTGGTTTCACTTTTTTGTTTTGCCTGTTGTGTGAAATGAATTCTTTGAACTGCCCGAATAGCCACAGAGATAAACTTATTCCAGTAGTAAACCTGAAGCCTTACTCAGCTCCTGCGACAGGGTCCAGTGTAGTTAATGAGAGGAGTTGCAGAAACAAGTTTTGTCATGTCACAGCAACTGCATTGTTCTTTGTTACAGATGCTCACAAGCCTCATGACTTTGATGTTTTGTTTCATGTTTTAAAAACTCACTCTAGGCCGGGCGCAGTGGCTCACGCCTGTAATCCCAACGCTTTGGGAGGCTGAGGCGGACGTATCATGAGGTCATGAGTTCGAGACCAGCCTGGCCAATATGTTGAAACTTGGTCTTTACAAACATACAAAAATTAGCCGGGCATGGTGACCCACGCCTGTAATCCCAGCTACTTGGGAGGCTGAGGCAGAAGAATTGCTTGAAGCTGGGAAGCAGAGGTTGCAGTGAGCCGAGATCACGCCACTGCACCCCTGCCTGGGCAACAGAGCAAGACTCCGTAAACAAAACAAAACAAAACAAAAAACAAAAAAACCTCACTTTAAAAATGAAGTGAAAAATCCATAACTCCCTGATACTGTGATTGGAATATTGCTCATGTAATTAGCCTTCTAAGGTCTGTTCCATTATATCTTTCATGTTTACAATCTTAACTTTTTTTTTGAGATGGAGTTGCTCTGTGCCTAGGCTGGAGTGCAGTGGCACAATCTTGGCTCGCTGCAACCTCTGCCTCCCAGGTTCGAGCAATTCTTCTGCCTCAGCCTCCAGAGTAGCTGGGGTTACAGGCATCCGCCACCATGCTGGGCTAATTTTTGTATTTTTGGTAGAGACAGGGTTTCACCGTGTTGGTTAGGCTGGTCTCGAACTCCTGACCTCGTGATCCGCCTGCCTCTGCTTCCCAAAGTGCTGGGAGTACAGGTTTGAGCCACTGTGCCCGGCCCAGCTTTTTTTTTTTGGAGACAGAGGCTCGCTCTGTCACCCAGGCTGGAGTGCAGTGAGTGGTGTGATCTTGGTTCACTGCAGCCTCCGCCTCCTGGGTTCAAGCAGTTCTCCTGCCTCAGCCTCCCTAGTGACTGGGACTATAGGCGCACGCCGCCATGCCTGGCTAATTTTTGTAGTTTTAGTAGAGATGGGTTTTCACCATGCTGGCCGAGCTGGTCTTGAACTCCTAACCTCGTGGTCCACCTGCCTCAGCCTCCCAAAGTGCTGGGATTACAGCCATGAGCCACCATGCCTGGCCAAAATCCAACTTTTAAAAAAGGCCTTTTAACAATTTGTATTTAAAAATATTTAACATGTTTATTTTAATGTGCAAATTGCACCAAAAACCTTTAAAAAAATGCTCAATTACGAATTTCCACTATATTAATAATTAGGCATTGCTTAAAGCTACTGTGTTTGAATACTTAGAAACCTCAGACAAGCATGAACCGAAACTTGTCTTGATAGATCCGATTAGCTGTGATTGCATAATGTGACCGTTTAAACCATTGATGTCAGCAGGATGACCGCCTTACTCTTTCCACTTGAGCAACTGTCAGGAGGTTTGAAAAACTTTATACTTGGCTGGGTGCAGTGGTTCACGCCTGTAATCTCAGCACTTTGGGAGGCCGAGGTGGGCGGATTACCTAAGGTCAGGGGTTCGAGACCAGCCTGGCCAATGTGGTGAACCCCCATCTCTACTAAAAATACAAAAATTAGCCGGGCGTGGTGTGGTGGCAGGCGCCTGTAATCCCAGCTACGCGGGAGGCTGAGGCAGGAGAATTGCTTGAACCCGGGAGGCAGGGGTTGCAGGGAGCCGAGATCATGCCATTGCACTCCAGTCTGGGCGACAAAATCGAAACTCAATTTCAAAAAAAAAAGAAGAAGGGAGGCCGAGACGGGCAGATCATGAGGTCAGGAGATCGAGACCATCCTGGCTAACACGGTGAAACCCCGTCTCTACTAAAAAAGTACAAAAAACTAGCCGGGCGAGGTGGCGGGCGCCTGTAGTCCCAGCTACTCCGGAGGCTGAGGCAGGAGAATGGCGTAAACCCGGGAGGAGGAGCTTGCGGTGAGCAGAGATCCGGCCACTGCACTCCAGCCTGGGTGACAGAGCCAGACTCCGTCTCAAAAAAAAAAAAAAAAAAAAAAAAAAAAGAAAAGCCAGGTGCGGTGACTCATGCCTGTAATCCCAGCGCTTTGGGAGGCTAAGGCAGGCGGATCATTAGGTCAAGAGATCGAGACCATCCTGGCCAACATGGTGAAACCCTGTCTTTACTAAAAATATTTTTTAAAAGTTAGCTGGGCATGGTGGCACAGGCCTGTCGTCCCAGTTACTCAGGAGGCTGAGGCAGGAGAATTGCTTGAACCCGGGAGGCGGAGGTTGCAGTGAGCCAAGATCGCGCCATTGCACTTCAGGGTGACAGAGCGAGACTCCGTCTCAAAAAAAAAAAAAAAAAAAAAGAAAATTATACTAACTGATGTTACCTTTGATTGTGCAGATTGTCAGTTATGCCATGGAAAGAACTAATTTGTCAGTAGATTTGAGGTCAGAATGTCTTGGTAGCCTATAATTTTGAATCTGCATTACATTGGCCCCATCCCAGACAACGTTACTCTTTCTTCTTTGTACCCAAGACTTTTATTGCATGTGCTTCTGCATGGTAGCGTCTGGTCGGCTGCACTGGGATTATTTTTGCCTGTGTATCTCCCTTCCTGACTGACACGTAGTAAATGCTGAGTACATACATGAAGAAAGGATCAAATTTATAGCAGTGGCTCTTAACCAAATATATGCATAGATCCACAGGATCAGCTTTTTAGAAATATACATACCACAGCAAGGCACAGTTGCTCATGACTGTCATCTCAGTACTTTGGGAGGCTAAGGCAGGAGGATTGCTTGAGATCAGCCTGGGCAACACGGTGAGACCAATGTCCCTACAAAAAAATTAAAAAGAAATATACGGCCCGGCGCGGTGGCTCACACCTGTAATCCTAGCACTTTGGGAGGCCGAGGCGGGCGGATTGCATGAGTTCAGGAGTTCGAGACCAGCCTAGGCAACATGGTGAAATCCCGTCTCTCCTAAAATACAAAAAAAATAAGTCCGGCATGGTAGCGTGCCCCTGTAGTCCCAGCTACTTGGGAGGCTGAGGTAGGAGAATTGCTTGAACCCAGGAGACAGAGGTTGCAGTAAGTGAAGATCACGCTACTGGGCTCCAGCCTGGGTGACAGAACAAGACACTGTTTCTATAAAAAATATATATATATATACACACACACACACACACACACACACACACACACACACATATATATTTATACCCTGCCTCTAGAGGTGGTGATTCAGTGCCTGGGATGGTATTTTTTTCCTTTAATTCTTTGTAAATGATTGTACATCATTGGTTAAATAGAATAAAAATACCATATTTAAAAGAAGCCAAGAAGAACTAAGATGTGATTTCTTTTTTTTTTTTTTTTTTTGAGTCGTAGTTTCACTCTTGTTGCCCAGGCTGGAGTGCAGCGGTACAATCTTGGCTCACTGCAACTTCCGCGTCCCAGGTTCAAGTGATTCTCCTGCCTCCGCCTCCCGAGTACCAGGGATTACAGGCATGCGCCACCATGCCCAGCTCATTTTGTATTTTTTGTGGAGACAGGGTTTCTCCATGGTTGGTCAGGGTGGTCTCAGACTCCTAACCTCAGGTTATCTGCCCGCCTCGGTCTCCGAAAGTGCTGGGATTACAGGTGTTGAGCCACCGCGCCCAGCCTAAGATGTGATTTCTTAATATATATTTTTTTTCTTCTTTTTTTTGAGACAGAATGTCTTTCTGTCGTCCAGGCTGGAGTGCAGTGGCACGATCTCGGCTCACTGCAATCTCCCCCTCCCGGGTTCAAGTGATTCTTCTGCCTCAGCCTCCCGAGTAGCTGGGACTACAGGTGTGCGCCACCACACCTGGCTAATTTTTGTATATATATATTTTTTTAGTGGAGACGGGGTTTTGCCATGTTGGCTAGGCTAGTATAAAACTTCTGACCTTGGGTGATCTGCCTACCTCAGCCTCCCAAAGTGCTGAGATTACAGGCATGAGCCACTGCGCCCGGCCTAATTTTTTAAAATGAAGTTTTTTACTCATTTCTTCAGATGGTAATCTTTAATGTCAAAAGCAAGTATTTCTTAATTTTTATTAATTTTAATTCAGAAAAATTTTAATTTTTTTTTTTTAAGAGACAAGGTCTTGCTGTGTTGACCAGCGTGGTCTGGAACTCCTAGCCTCAAGCAGTCCTCCACTTCCTCAGCCTCCCAAAGTGCTGAGATTGCAGGCATGAGCCACTGCACCCAGCCAGTGTTTCCTAATTGGAAGCCCGTTCCCTCAGTCGTCAAGTGCTGGAGAGGCAGTGTGGTCCAGAGGGGGCACGTGCTGTGAGTCAGAAGACCCTCTTCTAGATCTCGGTCTGCACCACTCACTAGCTGCATGACCTGGGTGGGTTTGTTGACCACTCTGTGCCTTAATCTCCCTGTGAAGAGTTGTCATGATAATTGGGATGTGCTTAGAGCAGCACCTGGCACAAAGTAAGTGCATTCCAAGTGCTTGTTAAATGAGATAGTTTTTTGGCGAGCGCCTGTAGTCCCAGCTACTCGGGAGGCTGAGGCAGGAGAATGGCGTAAACCTGGGAGGCGGAGCTTGCAGTGAGCCGAGATCCGGCCACTGCACTCCAGCCTGGGCGACAGAGCAAGACTCCGCCTCAAAAAAAAAAAAAAAAGATAGTTGTTGATATTTTGTGTCAGATACTGAGGATCGAATGATGAACTTGATAGGAACCTTCTGTGCCTGTGCAGATGTTTAATAATAGCTGGCATCAGTGCTGGGCACGAAATGCTCAGCTGCTCCGACAGCCCTGAGGCACTGGCACTTTCCCCTCCTGCTCTGGGCGCAGAGACTGGGGATTGGGCTCTGCTACTGGCCATGGTTGCACAGCTAGTAAGTGCTGGAGGAGCCTCCAAGAACTGAGGCCTCTGACTTAGAAGCACGCATGCTTCCCACAGCGGCACTTGTTTCAGAGAATAGGATTTCTCCCAAGTGGGAGTATTTTGAAGGAACAAGCCACAGTTCCTCCTTTATGTGATCCCTGGAGAAGTGATCCTGTTCATGTATGAGTACAGGACTGCCAGAGATAGCCGTCACCAGTAGGCCAGGGTGCCCACCTTGGCGATGCTGCCAACAGCTGTCCTGTTGGACTGTGACACTTGTCAGGTACTGGGAACATTGAAACTTATTTGAGAAGGTGTTTTGTCTGTCTGTTTTTTTTTTTTTTTTTGATCACCAATTGCCAGTGTTATGGATTTTTTTTTTTTTTTTTTTTTTTTTTTTTTTTTTTTTTGAGACGGAGTCTCGCTCTGTCGCCCAGGCTGGAGTGCAGTGGCCGGATCTCAGCTCACTGCAAGCTCCGCCTCCCGGGTTCACGCCATTCTCCTGCCTCAGCCTCCTGAGTAGCTGGGACTACAGGCGCCCGCCACCTCGCCCGGCTAGTTTTTTTGTAGTTTTAGTAGAGACGGGGTTTCACCGTGTTAGCCAGGATGGTCTCGATCTTCTGACCTCATGATCCGCCCGCCTCGGCCTCCCAAAGTGCTGGGATTACAGGCTTGAGCCACCGCGCCCGGCCGGATTTTTTTTTTTTTTCTGAGATGGCGTCTTGCTGTGTTGCCCAGGCTGGAGTGCAGTGGCGCAATCTCTGCTCACTGCAAGCTCCACCTCCCGGGTTCACGCCATTCTCCGGCCTCAGCCTCCCGAGTAGCTGGGACTACAGGCGCCCGCCACAACGCCCGGCTAATTTTTTGTATTTTTAGTAGAGACGGGGTTTCACCGTGGTCTCGTTCTCCTGACCTCGTGATCCACCCACCTCGGCCTCCCAAAGTGCTGGGATTACAGGCATGAGCCACCGCGCCTGGCCTGTTGTGGAATTTTTTTAAAAACTTCTGACCTTTAGCATACATACATTTTCTCTTCAAGCTCTGTGTGTTGACGCTCTTATTTTCCTCTTTACCAAAATTGCCTTCTGAGCGTAAGTTTAATAACTCAGAATTCCTGGGTCTCCCCAGAGTGTTGCAGGCATCTTGTGCTGCCAGAGCTCACTTTACATTTATTTTAATAATATTTCTCTGTTTTCCTGTGAAAGCTGAGACCTGGCCGGGCATGGTGGCGTAACGCCTGTAATCCCAGCACTTTGTGAGGCCGAGGCAGGTGGATCACTTGAGGTGAGGAGGTGGAGACCAGCCTGGCCAACATGGCAAAACCCTGTCTACCCCGTCTCTACTAAAAATACAGAAAGTAGCCAGACGTGGTGGTACAAACCTGTAGTCCCAGCTACTCAGGAGACTGAGGCACGAGAATCGCTTGAGCCTGGGAGGTGGAGGGCTACGGCCCTCCAGCCTTGGCAAGAATGGGGAGACTCAGTCTCTAAAAAATAAAAATAAAAAAGCTGAAACTCTCAGCATATGTACTAAGTGGAAAGAAAATTGCATAATCGAAAAACTACTTAGTTTGAAGTATTTCCTAATGAAATGCTTTGGGTCAGTAAAAAGTGTTTGAGAAAACTTATAAAAGGGCAGCTTAATAAAAAGCCGGCCTGTGGGTGCTCCCATGCGGGCACCTGGGTTGTCAGTGGTGGCTGTGAGCCCTGTGACTCCTCAGCTGAGGGCGGGGTGGGCAGTGGCCCTGTCCACGCTGAGCTCCCGTCAGTGTTAAGTCTCTGGTGTCTGCTGTGTCTGCCTGTCGGCTGCTGCTTTCTTGCTGGCATCTGCTGCCGCTTCTGTGTACTCATCTGATCTCTCACAAGAGTGAGAATATTTTGTCTGTTTTTAGAAACCTTTACTATGTTGAAAATAAGTGATAGAATCTTCTCTAGATTCTCTAGATTCATTGGAAGTGCCGTTAGTATGATCCTGCCTGAGTGTTGCAGAGTGTGGGTTGAAAAACCAAGCAACGCAGACAGTAGGCTGGAGGTTTCCTTTCACGCCCTACTTTATTTCATTGTCCTGTAGCACCTTTTCTTTTTCTTTCTTTCTTTCTTCTTTTTTTTTTGAGACAGAGTTTTGCTCTTGTCACCCAGGCTGGAGTGCAGTGGCACGATCTCGACTCACTGCAACTTCTGCCTCCCTGGTTCAAGCGATTCTTCTACCTCAGCCTGCTGAGTAACTGGGATTACAGGCGCCTGCTACTGTGCCCAGCTAATTTTTGTAGTTTTAGTAGAGACGGGGTTTCACCATGTTGATCAGGCTGGTCTTGAACTCCTGACTTCGTGGTCCACCCGCCTCAGCCTCCCACCAAAGTGCTGGGATTACAGGCGTGAGCCACCGTGCCTGGCAGCACCTTTTCTTTATGGACACAGATTTTGGTATTTCCTCTACCAAAGGGAAGATTCTGGTTATATCCTTTGCTTTAGGCTTGAAGAATAGTTGCTCTAAAGATTTTATTTTGTGAAAGACCCAAGGTTGAAATGAGTTGGATTCATTGGAATCCATCACTTTTCCAGGGAATAGGATTTTAAATGAAAAGCTGAGCATCCTGTCTTTCAGTATCTGCTCTCACAGCGTGCCTGAATGGCACTGACACTTAGTGTGACAATGAGACCCGGGTGTGTGTGCTCACACACACTGCTCACACACACTGCTCACACACACCCGGGTCTCACACACACTGCTCACACACACCCGGGTCTCACACACACCCGGGTCTCACACACACCCGGGTCACACGGCTCACACACACTGCTCACACACACCCGGGTCTCACACACACCCGGCTCACACACACGGCTCACACACACTGCTCACACACACCCGGGTCTCACACACACCCCGGTCTCACACACACCCGGGTCTCACACACACCCGGGTCACACACACGGCTCACACACACGGCTCACACACACCCGGGTCACACACACGCAGTGTGAGATCAATCCCGGGGGGTGAGTGCTCACCAGACTGGCATACACAAGCTTGTGGCAGCAGAGACAAGTGAAAACATGCCATTTTCTGCCTGGTTCCCAGTGGTGGCAGATAGGTGTTTGGCTTTAGAACAGGCAAAAACACCTGTTTTCCAGTCTGTAATGAAAAAGCTGTGTAATAACGTGCGATTTGTACAATTACCAGTGTCTCTACCATAGTGATCAGATTGTATTTGTTGCCAAACATCTTGATCAGGGAAGTGGGGTAAGAGGAAATATTTAGCAGTGACCACTGTCAAGCTGGCAAGACCTCTAGCGCTTCCATTCTGTCCCTTTGCTTCAGGAAGGGGAAGGGAAGCCACTCCACCGGATGTGTGGTGCTGTGAGGACCTTTCTGAAATTGGGCAAAGAGCTCAGCCCTTTGAGTCCATGAAAAATAAAACTGACCAGATGTTAAGTAGCAGGTCAGGACCACAGTGAAAGATCCTGCAGACTCTCCCTTGGATTTCTGCAGATGGGCGAATCGTGCCTTCAAGGCACCACGTCTTACAGAGATCCTCTGAAAAAGGCGGAGCAGCGTATGCCTAGGATGACGCAGAAATTGACATGTGCCTTCTTGATAAGTGTTCTGAAATAAAGCACTAAATAGCAAAAGACCAGGCTGGCAAACTCAATCAGATGGGCTTAGAGATGACAATTCCAGAACAGTATCCGCAAGGGACAGGGCACTAGGTGAACTGGCCGCATAATCCATGTGTCTGGTTCTTCATTGGATTTAAGAAACACAGTGGAGGCTGGGTGCAGTGACTCACGCCTATAATCCCAGGACTTTGGGAGGTCAAGGTGGGTGGATCACCTGAGGTCAGGAGTTCAAGACCAGCCTGACCAGCATGGCAAAACCCCATCACTACTAAAAACAGAAATTAGCTGGGTTTGGTGGCATGTGCCTGCAGTCCCAGCTACTTGGGAGGCTGAGGCAGGAGAATTGCTTGAACCTGGGAGGTGGGGGTTGCAGTGAGCCAAGGTTGCACCACTGCACTCCAGCCTGGTGGCAGTGTGAGACTCCGTCTCAAAAAAAAAAAAAGAGGAACGGTGGAATCTTGTGGAATCTTGTAACAAAACCCATCACTGCTACAGCTGTGGACACTGGGGATACTCATTCGTGTTTTCTGGAGAGTTTTTGATGGTCTCTGTCTTCCCTGGAATTGACAGGCCTCATGCATTGTGCATCAGCAGCAATGTTTATGGTGAAAAATGGCAACGGGACCGCTTGCATAATGGCCAACTTCTCTGCTGCCTTCTCAGTGAACTACGACACCGAGAGTGGCCCTAAGGTAGGAAACACCAGGGCACTTCATGCTTCCCTTGTGTGTGTGTAAAGATGATTTTTAACATTTCAACCAAGTCTTTGAAAAATGGCCCCTTATAAACATGGTACTTTTCCTATCTGCATATTTCCTTCTGGCGTTGTCAGTAACCTGTGTTGTCATGTGCCACAGCCACAGGCACAATAACAAACCTTTATATGTGCTGCACCTCACCGTTTATCATGAACTTTTTTTTTTTTTTGAGACGGAGTCTCGCTCTGTCGCCTATGCTGGAGTGCAGTGGTGCGATCTCCGCTCACTGCAAACTCCGCCTGCTGGGTTCATGCCATTCTCCTGCCTCAGCCTACCGAGTAGCTGGGACTACAGGCACTCACCACCACGCCCAGCTAATTTTTTGTATTTTTAGTAGAGACGGGGTTTCACCGTGTTAGCCAGGATGGTCTCAGTCTCCTGACCTTGTGATCCGCCCACCTCGACCTCCCAAAGTGCTGGGATTACAGGCATGAGCCACTGCGCCCGGCCTATCACGAACATTTTTCTGGTTTTCTTTTTTTTTTTTTTTTTGAGATGGAATCTTGCTTTGTCGTCCAAGCTGGAGTGCAGTGGCACGATCTGAGCTCACCACAACCTCGGCCGTCTCCTGATTTCAAGCAGTTCTCCTGCTTAGCCTCCTGAGTAGCTGGAACTGCAGGTGCCCACCACCACGCCTGGCTGATTTTTGTATTTTTTGTAGAGACAGGGTTTCACCGTGTTGGCCAGGCTGGTCTCAAACTCCTGACCTCAAGTGATCTGCCTGCCTTGGCCTCCCAAAGTGTTGGAATTACAGAGGTGAGCCACCGCTCCCAGCTCTAGTTTTCTTCATGATTGTCTTTTATGATCATAATGTAATACTTTATTATGTTAGTTCACCATAATTTGTTAACACACTCCCCTATCAGTAATTAAGTCTTGAATCTTTTTCATGCTCTATGAATGTGACTTTTTTGATTTATTTGTTTTTTGAGACAGAGTCTCGCTTTGTTGCCCAGGTTGGAGTGCAGTGGCGCAGTCTCGGTTCACTGCAAGCTCCGCCTCCCACTTTCACGCCATTCTCCTGCCTCAGCCTCCTGAGCAGCTGGGACTATAGGCGCCTCCCACCTTGCCCGGCCAATTTTTTGTATTTTTAGTAGAGACGGGGTTTCACTGTGTTAGCCAGGATGGTCTCGATCTCCTGACCTTGTGATCTGCCTGCCTCGGCCTCCCAAAGTGCTGGGATTACAGGCGTGAGCCACCACACCCGGCCTAATTTACTTTAGAGAAATTATCATACTCCAAGAAATGTATATAAATGGTTGTTTGATATGCAGTCCTACAAACACTGTACTAGTTTGATTAAAATGTTCCTTAGTAGTTTTGTTGAAATGGCTTTGTGTTTCTTTGGGATGACTAAAGCCTTTTGTAATAACAAAATATTTTAAAAATCCAAGACAGCGAGATCTTATCTCTTTTAAAAAAAAAAAAAAAAGCCAGACATGGTGGAGTGTGCCTGTGGTCCTAGCTACTTGGGAGGCTGAGGTGGGAGCATTGCTTGAGCCTGTGAGGTCGAGGCTGCAGTGAGCTATGATCTTGCCACTGCACTCCGGCCTGGGTGACAGAGCAGTACTATCTCCAAAAAAAAAAAAAAAAAGTCCAGTCTCAAATTATAAATACTTGTCAAAGCCTTTTTTCTTTTTTCTGAGACAGAGTCACACTCTGTGCCCCAGGCGGGTAGAGTACAGTGCCAAGACCTCGGCTTACTGTATCCTCCGCCTCCCAGGTTTGACTCAGTCTCGTGCCTCAGCCTCCTCAGTAGCTGGGACTACAGGTGCGTGCCACCATGGCCAGCTAATTATTTGTATTTTTAGTGGAGATGGGTTTCACTATGTTGGCCAGGCTGGTCTTAAACTCCCGGCCTCAAGTGATCTGCCCACCTTGGCCTCCCACAGTGCTGGGATTACAGATGGGCCCTACCGTACCTGGCCCCCAAGCACTTTTTTTTTTTTTTTTGAGAGTTTTGCTCTTGTCACCCAGGCTGGAGTGCAATGGCACGGGCTTGGCTCACAGCAACCTCTGCCTCCTGGGTTCAAGCAATTCTCCTGCCTCAGCTTCCCGAGTAGCTGGGATTACAGGCATGTGCTCAGCTAAGTTTTGTATTTTTAGTAGAGACAGGGTTTCTCCACGTTGGTCAGGCTAGTCTCGAACTCCTGACCTCAGGTGATCTGCCCACCTCGGCCTCCCAAAGGGATTACAGGCATGCCCCAACGTACCTGGTCTCTAAGCACTTCACTTTTTTAATGTTTGGTTTTGGTGGTTGGATTTTTAAAATATTTTGTTGTAAATTATGTTTCACAAATGAGATCACCTTATGCTGTTATGCATGTCTTTATCACCTCTGTAGTTTCGTGGTGTTTTTTTGGCCCACATTAGTATACTGCTTCACTGTAGTTCATTTGACCTATCTGGTTTATTTTGATGAACATTAGGTGGTTTTCCAGTTGTTTGTTTTGCTTATAATAGTAAATTTAAACATTTCTGCTATGAACACTTCCTTTGTTTAAAGAAACATTATGTAAATGAACATTTCTATAGCAAAAAAGTAGTGATAGCTTTTCTCAAATATATATCTCACCCTGAAACTGGTATGAATTATTTCAATTTCAAGACGCTTTAAATTCTGTTATATTAACAGAAAATTTATGGGGTGGTTTTGTTCTGTTTAGAGACAGGGTCTTGCTCTGTTGCCCAGGCTGGAGTGCAGTGGTGCAATCGTAGTTCACTGCAGCCTCAAACCTAGGCTCAAGCAATCCACCTGCCTCAGCCTCCTGGGTAGCCGGGACTACAGGCGGATGCCGCCACAACTAGTTTATTTTGTTTTTGTAGAGATGGGGTCTTGCTATATTGCCCAGGCTGGTCTTGAACTCCTGGGCTCAAGCAGTCCCCCCACCTCAGCCTCCCAGAGTTTTGGGATTATATGCGTGAGCCACCGTGCCCAGCTGCAAATTTTTGATTATAAGAATTATTAAGCCAACTTTCTCTTATACCTGAAATACTTTTTAGTCTGTTACTGACATGTAATACTAACCTTTCTTTGGTTTATATTAAAAATGAGTATCTCAGTAGTGATATCTGAGCTGGAAATGGAGTATAAGTTTATATGAGACTTACAGAAAATCTCTCTTTGAACTTTTAATAACCTGTATCCCAATTGGGTTATATTTAATTGTGTTTATTCTAGAACATGACCTTTGACCTGCCATCAGATGCCAAAGTAGTGCTCAACAGCAGCTCCTGTGGCAAAGAGAACACTTCCGACCCCAGCCTCGTGATCGCTTTTGGAAGAGGACAGACACTAACCCTCAATTTCACAAGAAATGCAACTCGTTACAGCGTCCAGCTCATGAGTTTTGTTTATAACTTGTCAGACACACACCTTTTCCCCAATGCAAGCTCCAAAGGTAACCAAAGTGGGCCGATTATAAAGTGATAGAAAATTGGGTTGGAGGATTGTCTAAACTTACTTTTACCTGAGAATTACAGGCTGGGTGTAGTGGCTCACACCTGTAATCCTAGCACTTTGGGAGGCTCAGGCAGACAGATCACTTGAGGTCAGGAGTTTGAGACCAGCCTGGCCAACATTACAAAACACTGTCTCTACTGAAAATACTAAAATTAGCCAGGTGCGGTGGCAGGCACCTGTAATCCCAGCTACTCGGGAGGCTGAGGCAGGAGAATCGCTTGAACCCAGGAGGCAGAGGTTGCAGTGAGCCGAGATGGCGCCACTGCATTCCAGCCTGGGTGACCGAGTGAGACTCTCTCTAAAAAATTAAAAAACACGCAGCCAGGCATGGTAGCTCACGCCTGTAATCCCAGCACTTTGGGAGGCCGAGGCGGGCAGATCATGAGGTCAGGAGTTCGAGACCAGCCTGACCAACGTGGTGAAACCCCCTCTCTACTAAAAGTACAAAAATCAGCTGGGCGTGGTGGGGTGTGCCTGTAATCCCAGCTACTCAGGAGGCTGAAGCAAGAGAATCACCTGAACGCAGAAGGCAGAGGTTGCAGTGAGCCGAGATTACACCACTGCACTCCAGCCTGGGCGACAGGGCAAGACTCCGTCTCAAAAAAAATAAAAAACACATAAAATAAACTAAGTATGACAAGTAATTTGCAATTGTGATTTTTGTTTTTTCTTTTTAAATCTAGAAATCAAGACTGTGGAATCTGTAACTGACGTCAGGGCTAAAATAAAGAACACATAAACTAAGTACTAAAAGTGGTTTGCAATTGTGATTTTTTTTTTTTTTCTTTTTAAATCTAGAAATCAAGACTGTGGAATCTATAACTGACATCAGGGCAGATATAGATAAAAAATACAGATGTGTTAGTGGCACCCAGGTCCACATGAACAACGTGACCGTAACGCTCCACGATGCCACCATCCAGGCGTACCTTTCCAACAGCAGCTTCAGCAGGGAAGGTAGGACACTGACCCTTGGCCCTCTGGTGCTAGTGGGTGGGTAGTTGGGCTGCAGTGACTGTGGGTGACCTCACTCCTCTGTGTCCTGGCGCTGGGCTCTGCTTGGAAGGCGTGTGCACACGGCCAGGGACGTCTCTGCAGAACGTTGTCATCCTTCTTCCTAGGGCAGGTGACTTGTAGATGAGGGTGGACACATGTCGATTAAAAAGTGTAGAAGATTGAAGTGAAATATCCCAGGACAGAGACACATGTTGTGTGGTCTCCCTCCCATGGGAGCTAAAGAAGTAGCACTCGGGGAGGTAGAGAGAATGGTGGTCACCAGGGGCTAGGGGGTGAAGTTGGTCAGAAGATAGAAAGTTTCAGGAAGACAGGAGGAATTAGTTGGAGAGATCTGTTGTACAGCATGTGACTACAGTTAATAATGTATTCTGGCTTGAATATTGCTAAGTAGATTTTAACTTTTCTCACCATAAAAAAAGTGTTTGATTTTTAGCTGTAGATGTATTTCAAAATATCCTGACACATGGTAAATACATACAATTATTACTTGAAAACGTCAGAAGGGCAAAGCAGTTGAAACCTTTGTGCTTCTACTGGGGCAGAGATGATGGGATCAGGGTCACAGATCTCTTGCAGTGTGAGCCAGTTGCCTTCCCACAGAGACCTAGTCTTATCTCCATCCGGCTCTTGCCAGCCAGCTTAGGGACAGGTGCAGAAAGACCAGCACTGCCTCTCGGAGGAGGTCAGGGCCGTGACGATGCACCTGCTAACCCAGCCGCCAGGCTCTGGGGTCAGGCAGGGTCCGGGCCACCTCCTGGCCCTGTGATCTTGAGCAGAGTAGTTCACCTCTCATTTTCTTTGCATGTGGGATGAGATTAAAAGCCTGGCTTGGAAGGTTGTTAGAATTAAAAGAGAAATGCATGCAAAGTGTGTATCTCAGCATCTGGCCCAGAGTTCAGTAGCAAACACCTGGTAAATCCTGTTACTGTTGAGGAGCTTCTCTCCCGAGCCTCACAGTCCAGGTCATGGGTGGGTGGCATTTTGCTGAAGTGTGAGGGCCTGTGATTTGCTTTAGGGTGGGCGTTCCCAGCTGATAGAAACATGTGTGGAGACATCCCTTAGGGTGGGCTTTCCTGGCTGCTAGAAATACATGGAGACATCACAGCCTTCTCTAGTCTTGAGAACTTCTGTGGAGACCTTTGGTTTGCAACATTTCTCAGCAGTCTTGCTTAAAGGCTGAGGGGTGACTGCTGGGCTCCAGGAGGCTCGTCCGTCTCCCGCTCCCCGAGGAGCAGGTACTCTTGCAGGTTGGCAGCCCCTGGTGCTGGGCTGGTCTTGCCCAACTCCAATTTCCATACAGCCCATGAGCTAAGAATGGTTTTTTGGTTTATAAATGTAACATACCACAAATCAGAAAACAAGTATTTATTGACACACAAAGATTATTTAAAATTCAGTGTCCATAAATTAATTAAATTTTCTTGGAACGCAGCCACACTCATTTATTTACACATTATCTGTGGTTGCTTTTGTATTAACAGTGGCAGGGCTGTGTTGTCTTCACAGAGAGCCACAGCCCACAAAGCCTAAAATATTTACTGTCTCTTGCTTTATAGCAAACTTTGCCTCCCCTGATGAGTGGGTGAAAAGGAGCCAGACTTGGAAACCCTGGGTGTGACTGGGACTTGATGGGGCCATGTGGGCTCCCATAGGGGAGGCTTAGAAGGAAACATACTTAGGAGCTGGGTCCTCTATAGGTGCCGCTGCCTTTAATCCTCAACACAGGGCCCCTGGGGCCATGGTGACAGCCCCTTTCCTGGTGCAGCCTCTGTTCACACGGAGCCTGGAGTCGTGTCTGCTTCATCGGGAAGAGCAGGCTAGAGTCCCCTCACATGGGCCGTGTGTGTCTGAGGACGGCCGTCTGGCAGCCTGTCCAGGTCACGGGCTGTGCGTGTCTGAGGACGGCCTCCTGGCAGCCTGTCTAGGTGTGTTCATGCTCTCAGACACACCTCAGCCAGAGCTAAAGATGACTTCAGCTAGGGCAGCACTCCCTACTGAGTGGGAGTTAAGGGTAACACATGGGGGTAGTGTTCCCGGTTATCGATTTCCAAGTTATCTGGGCTCCACACCTAGCTGGCTGCCTCTGGGCTGCATCAGTGTGGCTTGAAGAGGAGAAGGAAAGGCATGCACTGTCTGTCAGAGCTTTTGGGAAATGAGAGAGAATTGGGTGCTGACCTTGGCTGGGGACTCCCTGTTGGCCAGGCCTGGACATGGTTGCAGAACATGTCACGTCCGCATGTGGCTCTGTGACCGAAGGGTGCGTGTCGTGTGATGGCTCCCTTACTTCTGCCTGGAAGTGAGGGGCTGCTAGGTGGAGGCCAGCAAGGATGTTGAGCGCCTGAGACGGGTGGCAGGATTCTCTAGATGAAAGACAAGGCTTCACAGGTCCGGAGAAGCTTGTTAGGTTCCTTTGAGAAACTGTTTCTTCAGGTTAATAATTAGTTTTAAGATAGACTAGTTTTGAGAGCAGTCTTAGGTTTCTGTGTATTCTCTGCTGCTGTGCATGTACAGCCTCCCACAGCCTCCCTCCGTGTCCAGATCCTGGACATTGGTTCCTTTTTTAATGGAGAACACGCATGTGATTCCAAGTGGAAAAGGCCCAACAGCCCAGCCCTGGCCACTTGCCCCTCCTGGAGGCAGCCATTGTGGAGATGCCCGTGTGCTGGGGCGAGGCCCCCTGGAGGCTGCTTCCAGCCTGGGCGGCGCTTGACCAGAAAGCCTCATTCATCTTGCTTTTTTTTTTTTTTTTTTGAGACGGAGTTTTGCGCTCTCGCCCAGGCTGGAGTGCAGTGGCGCAGTCTCGGCTCACTGCAACCTCTGCCTCCTGGGTTCAAGCGATTCTCCTGCCTCAGCCTCCTGAGTAGCTGGGATTACGGGTGCACATCACCACGTCTGGCAAATTTTTGTATTTTTAGTAGAGGGGGGGTTTCACCATGTTGGCCAGGGTGGTCTCAGACTCCTGACCTCCCAAACTGCTGGGATTACAGTTGTGAGCCACTGTGCCCGGCCCATATTGCCTTTCAATACATCATCTTATCTAATAAAGCTCGGGGACCTCGTAGATTTTATTTTTAAAGGAAATGAAGCACAAGCCAACTTTGAATGGACTTTCCTGTTGGTTTTGTACCTTCCTTCCTGAGCATCTTCAAAATAGGGCAGATGTGTCTGGATGCAGTGGGTCACACCTGTAATCCCAGCACTTTGGGAAGTTGAGGTGGATGGATCACCTCAGCTCAGGAGTTCGAGACCAACCTGGCCAACATGGCGAAAACCCATCTCTATTAAAAATACAAAAACTAGCCTGGCGTGGTGGCAGGTGCCTGTAGTCCCACCTACTCAGGAGGCTGAAGCAAGAGAATCGCTTGAACCCGAGAGGTGGAGGTTGCAGTGAGCCTAGATCATGCCACTGCACTCCAGCCTGGGTGACAGAGTGAGACTCCATCTCAAAAAAACAAACAAAAACAAAAGCAGGATAGATGACTGTCACTCTGGAGGGTCTGAGTGCAGCTCTGCCTGAGGCTGGAGTCAGCCAGGGGTCTATCCAAACCGAATTGCCAGCCCAGGCCCACATGGGGTTAGCAGATCTATGGTGAGGCTCAGCCAGGCTTCTGGGTTTATGAGTTCACCTGGAGGAGTGGGGTGTTTTCGTCTTTCATCCTCAGGTTCTGATAGGTGCACGCTTGTTGAATGAATCAGAGGACTGCCTGACTCCTGTTAGGAGTTGGAAATAGAGGTCACCATGTCTCACCTCCCACCCAATTTGGCAGCGTTTTTTTTTATTGCTAGGAAGAGTCTGGCTCCTAGCTTAAATAGAAGGAATCAATGGTAAAACATTGTAGGTGGAGGTTGCAGTGAGCTGAGATCGCGCCAGTGTACTCCAGCCTGGATGGCAGAGCAAGTGAGACTCATCTCAAAAAAGAAAGAAAGGAAAAAAAAGACCTACCATCATAAAGGTGGGGAGGATGAGAGTCCTGCCTTAGGACAGGTGAAAGGGGCAGGAGGTCAGAGGCCTGACACACCCAACATTTTCACAAAAGACTGTAAGAGAGGCTGTGAGAGCTATGACCCGGGAGCCTGGGTGCGAACCAGTCTCATCCTCACAGACCCCCTTGAGGCTCTGAATTGCAGCCTGCAGGTTGATGTGAGTATCTGCTGTTGCCAGGAGAGGGGGGGGCCTTCAGAGCACATGAGTTTTGGAAAGGCCCGGCTAGTGCTGCTCTCCGGAGGGGGTTGGGGGAGGCGTGCCAGTGGATCCCCAGGTCCTCAGGTCTCCGAGAGGCTCCTGTGCCACCATCTCTCCCCGAGCAGTGCAGGGCACTCTCCAGTGTGTTCTGTGATGAGCTCTCTCCGTCAGTCCTCGTCTGCAGCTGGAAGGACTTTGGTATTAATAGTGTGAGTTCAGGGAAGGAGAGTGAGCGTTTTGCGTTTGTAATTCGGGTAGAAGGAAGAGGGCATTTTATCCACACTCATTTCTCAAGTTCCAATTTTTTAAACTGGTGGTTAGACCTGATGATGTGTTTCCAACTTTTCGTGACCACTCGACAGAAACAAGGGGGGAAATGAACGTGTTACATGGATCACAGGTTAAAAGTAATTGTCAGAGCAGCGTAGGTGACACTTTTTCTGTGTGTCGTGTGGCCGTCTAGACTAGAATTTGGAGACTGGCCAGTTTTGATTGGGTTTTGCACGTTTAACTTTTGCCTGTTTGACCGTGTTCTGTAATATTTTATAAAGGAACCGTGAAGCTGCTGTTTGTTTTTTGAGACAGGGTCTCCCAGGCTGGAGTGCAGTAGCACAGTAACTGCTCACCGCAGCCTCAGCCTCCAGGCTCCAGTGACCCTCCCGAGTCAGCCTTCTGAGGAGCTGGGACTAAGGCTCATGCCACCATGCCTGGCTAATTTTTTAGAAATACTTTGTGGAGATGGGGTCTCCCTGTGTTTCCAGGCTGGCCTTGAACTCCTGGGCTCAAGCAGTCCTCGTTCCTTGGCCTCTCAAAGCCCTGGAATTACAGGCATGAGCCACTGCGCCCAGCAGGTGAAGCTGTTTTGGAAAGGACCGGTCAACCTGCAGCTTAGCCAAGGGCAGTGAGGGAGGTTCCCTCAGCACATCCCGGTTGGGACGGCTCCCAGGGGCTGTCGGTGCCTCTCACTTCAGAGCTTCGTGTGGTTACTGCAGCTCTTCTCTGCCATCTTCTGCGCTGTCCAGAAGGGGCTTTTCCACCGGGGTGCGGGGGCTCCTGCATCGTGTGTCCCAGAACCTGGTGGGGTGCAGTCATAGGGGACATTGCCTGTCTCTTTCCTCCCCTGAGTAGATGGTGTGTGAAGGTCAGATTGGCCACTGACTGTTGAGATGGAAGCGAAAGCAACAAGTGACTGATGGAGTTATGGGGGCAGATTCCCCGCAGGGTTGCCCACCCTGGATATTTGGGGCTCACGCGTGGTGACTCAGCCTAGCAGAGTTGTGGAAAGGATCGAATTGGGTAGAAATTATGTAAATATTATTGAGTATCCACAGAAACAAGGTGGTAAAAGAAAGAACCTGATTTCGAGGTTGATGGTGTGTTGGTGTGAGTGCTGGCCACAGAAGACTCGGTAGAGCTCTGCCGAGGGTTCAGTCTGCCTTGACTTTGAATATAAATTTGTGTTGTGAACATCTTGGTGGGTCAGTTGCTGAGGGACAGAGTCACATTCAGACTGCTGTACGTTCCCTGGGGGTGCCATGTGGCCCCTGCACAGCCTCCCTGGACTGTGCCCTCTTGTCCGGGGATTTCAGACGCACCCACATTTAGTACCTTCTCCCTCGTGAGGATGCTTGCCCATCCCCCACAGCCACCTCCCCAGATGAAAACCCAACCCAGCTGGCTAGCCTTGCCCGCCTTTGAGTCTCTGCTCACACGTGGGGTCCTTGCGGAGGCTGCCTGACCCCTGTCCTGCCAGAGGGCTTCCTTGGCTGCTGCGTCCCACCTGGCTGGTCTGTGTGCGCTGCAAACCCTGTTTTCCTCTCGGTACTATTTCCAGCACGATCCTGGCACCGACCCGACAGCTCAGGGAGCAGTTTCTGAGTCGTCACCATTTCCCATGGGGGGAGGTGGCTGGCCACGCAGCACAGCCTCCTGCGTCCACTCCTTCGTGACAGCGGTCAAGGCCTTCTCACCCTCACTTTAGGAAGAGGGTGGCACAGTGGACCCTGTCCAGCCACAGGGCGTGGCATGTGGTGGGCAGTGCCTGCTGCCCAGGCAGAACTGTTCTGGGTAGTGGGAGGTGGAGGCTGAGGGTGCCCGGGGGCCTGTGCGAGCCGTCTGCAGTCTGCAGGACCCGGCTCTGTCCTGTGCATGTAGAAAGGCATTAGCGAGAGCCACCTTGGGCGACGGAGAAACTAGTCACCAAGGACGCCAGAGCCCACAGGTGTAGTTTTGTTTCTAAGTTTGGATCTTACTGTAACTGCTGATGGTTATGAGAAACCCGGACCCGGATCTCCCTCCACTGTACCTGCAGAGACGCGCTGTGAACAAGACAGGCCTTCCCCAACCACGGCGCCACCTGCGCCACCCAGCCCCTCGCCCTCACCCGTGCCCGAGAGCCCCTCTGTGGACAAGTACAACGTGAGCGGCGCCAACGGGACCTGCCTGCTGGCCAGCATGGGGCTGCAGCTGAACCTCACCTACGAGAGGAAGGACAACACGGTGGGCTGGGCCCCTCCTGGGAGAGGGGGATGGTACAGTAGGGTGGGGCCTCTGCTCCCTGTGCACCGAGAGCATCTCTGCATGTCACGCGCTGTAAGGCAGGGTGGGAGCTCAGCTGGCAGGACGTGACCCTGCAGGACAAGAGCTGGCATCTGTGTCAGGGAGTCTGTTTTGTAGGAGCACAGCCGTCCTGCTGGTTCCATCATCCAAGGCTGGTGTCCCAGCGTGGCCTATTGAGCAGTGTGGCCCATGGAGCCTAAAACATTCACTTGGCCCCTGATAGAACCTAAGGTTTCTTTACATATTTATGGAAACATTTAAGTGTTACATTTTTATAGTTTCTTTTTAAATAGTTTTTCTCCCCTAATAGTGACAGGCTGTGGGGGTTGTGGGGGTCGATTTGCGTGCCATGGGGTGAGTTTGCAAGGCTGACTGCTGCGGGGGAGGTGGTGCTGCTGGGTGCCGTCCACGCGGGGACGCTGCACTCATGGGGGCAGGGAGAGTCATCTTGGGGCCCCGAAATCTGCACAGATCACCGAAATCTGTGTGGCCTTTCAGTGTTTTCCTTCTGATTTGGGTTAAGACAAATGTGGCCTTGAATTCACGGTTTCGGGACTGTTTGTCTTTTCGAGAGAGTGGAAGACCTGAGCCAGGTGCTGACTTGCTTACTTGTCTTACGCAGACGGTGACAAGGCTTCTCAATATCAACCCCAGCGAGACCTCGGCCAGCGGGAGCTGCGGCGCCCACCTGGTGACTCTGGAGCTGCACAGCGACGGCACCACTGTCCTGCTCTTCCAGTTCGGGATGGTGAGGCTGGGGCGGCGCCTCTGTGGGGACACCCACTGTGTCTCCGCCACATCTTTTTGTGACCTGGGTCTGCTTATGGGAGGCAGCGTTAGGAAGGAGGCGGCCTCAGTTTTTTCTGCCTTCCCTTTATCCTGGGCCTTTGAGTTCCTTGGTTCCCCTCCCCCTTCTCCATTCCGTTCACAGATGGAGCAGGTGATGTGGGCGGGGCTGCCGTGCCCACAGTTGGAGTGGCTGCGGGGAGGGGGTGCAGGATGAGGGTCTGCTGCGCGGCCTCCTGGCCTCAGATGCTGCTGCCCTGTGGCTGTGTGATGGCATTTCTGCTTGGGTGGACGCCTGTGCAGTTAGCAGCATAAGACATGAAGCATATAATTGTCACTTGTCAGTCTTTAAATGGCTGTGCAAATGTATTAACATTTCAGTTTCTTATAATTTTAGCTTTCCAAATCATGCTTTCCTGTGCTGTGATAGCTCCTGCAGTCCCCGTTTTCCAGAGAATCTCACTCTCTCAAGAGGTCTGGAAGGACCAGCCTGGGCAGCACAGGGAGGCTCCGTTTCCGCAGATAATAAAACGAGTTAGCTGGGCGTAGTGGTGCACACCTGTGGTCCCAGCTACTTGGGAGGCTGAGGTGGGAGGATCGCTTGAGCCCAGGAGTTCAGATTGCAATGGGCGGTGATCACTCTACTGCACTCCAGCCTGGGTAACAGAGCAAGACTCTCAGAAAAGGGTCTGGAAGGAACTAACTAAAATTTTCATTCCCCAGAGATACACACGCCTTTTATAGACAAGGTATTCTGCAGTTTTGTTCTAATACTAGAAACGTAGGAAGTCAGCTTTATTACCAAATGACCGTTCAAGTTTGATGATAAATGTGTGAATCTACTAAGTGGTTAAAGATCATCTTTCTATGAATCTGCTCAGTGGTTAAAGATCATTTTTCTTTTTAAGAATGCAAGTTCTAGCCGGTTTTTCCTACAAGGAATCCAGTTGAATACAACTCTTCCTGACGCCAGAGGTGAGAACCAACCATCCCTGCGAGCCCCCCCGCCCCCGCCCAGGGTGTCCTGGAGTCATTAGACTTCTGTGTGTATTGCAGACCCTGCCTTTAAAGCTGCCAACGGCTCCCTGAGAGCCCTGCAGGCCACCGTCGGCAACTCCTACAAGTGCAACGCCGAGGAGCACGTCCGCGTCACGAAGGCCTTCTCAGTCAACATATTCAAAGTGTGGGTCCAGGCTTTCAAGGTGGAAGGTGGCCAGTTTGGCTCTGGTGAGTGTCACCGAGGGCAGCTGTCGTGGGGTGTGGAGGACGCGCTTCAGACTCCGCCTGTGGACATATAGTTGCTTCTGTGTGGGCTGGGGCCATGCCCCTGTTCCTCTGCAAGGAGCTGTTTCTTCTTCCCGGTCTGAGGAAGCTCCCCCTGCCTTAGCGAGGCCCAGCGTATCTCAGCTAGGAGCCCCTGGTACCATTTGAGAGAGAGGGATCATTTTAAGAAACAGCGGTGGCACTTCTCCTATGAAAGTCACATATAAAACTGTCATCTGATGTGCCCAGAGGCCCTGGACGCAGCATAGCTGTCCGGCCACAGCCCGATTCCAGATGGGGAAGAAAGGTGTGTGGTTTCCTCGCTCGCAGAGAGCACCAGTCTCTGCCGCGGCTTCCCCAAGTGACAGTTCCAGCTGGACCTGGAACCTTCCGCCAGGGTTCCTCTTGCCTTTTGGCTGATGTGGAGGGTGGGTGGGGAGAGAGGCCTGTTTGCAGGCCCCCGTGTGAGCGCAGCCCTGACGCCATCCGTCTGTCTTGGCAGTGGAGGAGTGTCTGCTGGACGAGAACAACATGCTGATCCCCATCGCTGTGGGCGGCGCCCTGGCGGGGCTGGTCCTCATCGTCCTCATCGCCTACCTCGTCGGCAGGAAGAGGAGTCACGCCGGCTACCAGACGATCTAGCCCGGCGAGCAGGCACAGCAGCTGCAGGGGCCTCTGTTCCTTTCCCTGGGCTTAGGGTCCTGTCGAGGGGGAGGCACACTTTCTGGCAAACGTTTCTCAAATCCGCTTCATCCAATGTGAAGTTCATCCTGCAGCATTTACTATGCACAACAGAGTAACTATTGAAATGACGGTGTTAATTTTGCTAACTGGGTTAAATATTTTGCTAACTGGTTAAACATTAATATTTACCAAAGTAGAACTCTGAGGGTGGGAGTGCTGCTCTCTCGGAGGGAGGGTGGGAGTGCTGCTCTAAATTGGCACTGGCTCCACTATCATTTGACTTTAGGATTCTGGTGTTTGGTTTCTTCATTCTTTACTGCACTCAGATTTAAGCCTTACAAAGGGAAAGCCTCCGGCCGTCACATGTAGGACGCATGAAGGTCACTCATCGTCAGGCTGACATGCTCACACATTACAACAGTAGAGAGGGAAAATCCTAAGACAGAGGAACTCCAGAGATGAGTGTCTGGAGCACTTCAGTTCAGCTTTAAAGGCCAGGACAGGCCTGGCCACACGCGGCTGGCAGCCTCGTTCCAGCAGCGGCATGTCCTTGGGCGTCTCTAATGCTCTGCGGCTCAAGGGCTGGCACTTTTTTAAATATAAAAATGGGTGTTATTTTTATTTTTTTTGTAAAGTGATTTTCGGTCTTCTGTTGACATTTGGGGTGATCCTGTTCTGCGCTGTGTACAATGTGAGATAGGTGCTTCTTGTGATGTTTCGCCGCGGCTTGGGGATTGTACACAGGACCGGCTCACGTAATGCATTGCCTGTAACAATGTAATAAAAAGCCTCTTTCTTTTTTGTGTGGGCCTTGTCCTTTTGTCAGCTAAAATGGGAGCTCATGAGAAGGACGTCAGGGAAATGGGGTCGAGCGTGGTTTCAGTGCAGAGAGAAGGGTGTCAGAGAAATGGGGTCGAGCGTGGTTTCAGTGCAGAGAGAAGGGTGTCAGGGAAACGGGGGTGAGGGTGGTCTCGGTGCAGAGAGAAGGGTGTCAGGGAAACGGGGGATGAGGGTGGTCTCAGTGCCAGATGTAGAGAATGGTGTTGGAGTGGCCCGAGTTCCTGGCACAGTTGTCTGGTTCATTCATGTAAAAGAATTTTTAAATCATTAAAAGAATTACCTTTCATACATAGATATCATGGTATAATATGCAGCCATAAAAAGGAATGAGATCATGTCCTTTGAAGGGACATGGATGGAGTTGGAGACCCTTATCCTCAGCAAACTAACACAGGAACAGAAAACCAAGCACCACTTGTTCTCACTCACAAGTGGGAGCTTCTGATGAGAACACACAGACACAAGGCGGGAACACCACACACTGGGGCCTTGTGGGTTGGGGGCAGGGAGAGCATCAGGAAGAACAGCTAAGGGATGCTGGCTTCATACCTAGGTGACAGGATCATCTGTGCAGCAAATCACCATGGCACACATTTACGTGTGCAGCAAACCTGTACACCCTCCACCTGCACCCAGACCTTAAAAGTTGAAGGGAAAAAAATGACCTTTCTAAAGAGAAATCACCTACTACGTGCAGAAGCCTCACATGAACTGAGTGCTGAGCCACAGAAAGGAGTGGAATATTCACACTGCCGTTGGGGAGGCCTCAGTGACCACTCTGTTAATTTCCAGTCAGCTGAGAAACTGATTAGCATCCTTTATTAGATACAAAGCCACATCTCACATTTTATATATTATTGATATCTCAGGTAAAAAGTTTTCTTTAAAAAGTATGACTTCATAACTAATCAAAAGCTGGTAGAATGACCTGGTTTTAAACTGCTCTTTTAAAAAATTCACAACTACAATGCAGTGATGTCAAGTATTTACAACACTAAAAAGGAAAGCAGTGAAAGCTGGTCCAGTGTCAACTCTGGAAAGGAGAATCGCCGTCTGTGCGGAGACGAGCAACGCAGGAGACAGGCACACTCACCCCTGTGCCAGGAGCCGGGCCCTGCAGCTCTCGCGCAGCTTGGCGACGGTGGCCATGGATAGGCTTCCAGGTTCTGAAAATATTTTCTGGAAGGCAAACAGTTAGTTTAAAAACAAACCCAACAACACATTTCTACCTTAGCTCTCCCAGACCGTGGCGGACAGATGGGCGGGGCTAGTGTGAGGTGAGGGAGGAGCCGCCCACGTCCCAGGGGTTCTGGGGTGACCCACAGATTGTCACCATCTCACACTCCTGCCCTGGGGCCTAGGACTGCAGCTCTGCTGCTCAAAAATGTTAAATGAATCAAGCAGTTGAAAAAAAGACCATCTGCTTCCTTTAGACTTTTTTTTTTTTTTTCTTACTCTTGCTGAGGCTGGAGTGCAGTGGCGCAATCTCAGCTCACTGCAACCTCCACCTCCCAGGTTCAAGTGATTCTCATGCCTCAGCCTCCCGAGTAACTGGGACTACACAGGCATGAGCCACCACACATGGCTAATTTTTGTATTTTTTAGTAGAGACGGGGTTTCATTGTGTTGGCCAGGCTGGTCTTGAACTCCTGACCTCAGGTGATCCACACGCCTTGGCCTCCCAAAGTGCTGGGATAACAGGCATGAGCCACTGTGCCCAGCCAACATGGTCTTCTCTTTGATGAAGCCCCGGCTGCTGAAATACGGCCCACGTTTGCCCTGCTGCACCCAGAGTGGCCCCGAGCCTCCACTCCCTCCCTCTCAGGAAGCTACTGACTCTGCATCCCGGGCCTGAGCCTCTCCTAGCATCATGGTCTCCTCAGAAGGCCTGTCGGGTGCAGTTCCCACGACCCCCTCATCAGGGCCTGAGTCTATACAGCCTGCGCCAGGCCCAGGACCCAGTGGAGAGGCTGGGCCTGGGGAAGCACACTTCTGGCACCACGCACAACAGATGAGTACAGCCATTAGGACCAGGACCAGCGTCCACAGTGCCAGGGCCGAGAAGACAGGGCTGCCGTGGACAGGAAAGCCGTCGGAGGCCAGGCACAGGGGGCAGACACAGGACAGAGCTGGAGGCTCGTCCTGTGCCCTGTGCTCACTGGTGCCCGTCCTGTGCACCCTCCGGGTGGTCAGAGGAGCCCCCGGGCTGCAGGTGAGGTGGGGCCCCCTGGGAGAGGACGGAGCCACGTGCAGCCCTGCAGACACTCACCTGCATAAACGTGTGACACTCCATCACGAAACTGCCTTTGGTTATCTGCTTAAACTTATCGCAAATGTCTGGAATGCTGGTGGCTTCCAAAATAAACTCCTGGTGCTGCTTAATTAAGGTCAGGGCCACCCGGAAGATAATCTTCGAGCCCTCATTAAACAAACAGTCCCAGATCCGAAGCACTGTCTGCAGAGACACAGGAACCCGGCGTCACTCCCTGGCGGCCCACCCGCCCCGGGGCCCGAGTGAGGCGCTCACCTCCACGGGCAGGACGTCGACAAACAGGCAGATGAACCAGCGGGACACCACCAGCGTCCACAGCACGCCCAGCCGCTCCATCAGGGCCCCCACGGCCGGCAGCTTCGCCCGCACCAGCTCCCCAAGGACCTCCTGGTCGGTCTTCAGGCCCAGCATGGCCGGGCTGTAGTAATCTGCCAGGCAGCGGGGAGAAGAGATCCTGAGACACTCCTGTCACCTCCATAAGCCCCATTCCCCTCAGAGCCAGACGAAGATAACAGGGCCACCCCAGGAGGACCCCTCCCAGGAGGGAAGGACAAAGCTGGAGAGGAAGAGTCAGGCTGAGGCCTGCAGACACAGGGCTCGTGGGGAGCGATCCCCACAGCCAGGCCTTTCGGGACGTCCCTGAGGCTGGAGGGATAGGGTGGATGCCGCCTGGCTGGGCATCCGTTAAAATCTGCAGGTGGAGGGCCAGGCGTGGTGGCTCATGCCTGTAATCCTAGCACTTTGGGAGGCCGAGGTGGGTGGATCACCTAAAGTCAGGAGTTCAAGACCAGCCTGGCTGACATAGCGAAACCCTGTCTCTACTAAAATTACAAAAATTAGCCAGGCGTGGTGGCGGGCGCCTGTAACCCCAGCTACTCGGGAGGCTGAGGCAGGAGAATCGCTTGAACCCGGGAGGTGGAGGTTGCAGTGAGTCGAGATCGCACCACTGCACTCCAGCCTGGGAGACAGAGCAAGACCCCGTCTAAAAAAAAAATCTGCAGGTGGAAAACAGGGTCCCAAGGAGGTGCTGGCACCCCCGTGTTCCTAGCAGAACTATTTACAACAGCCAAGAGATGGAGGCAACCACATGTCCGTCGGCAAACATGTAGACAAGCAACATGTGAATGTCCACATGATGGAATATTATTCAGCCTTAGAAAGGGAGGGAGTCAGGCCACAGCAGCGGGAGGGACAGAGTGACAGGACCGAGATTCAGTCTAGGAAGATGAAACAGCTCTGGGGAGGGCGGCGGCAATGGTTACACAGCGAGGTGAGCGGCCCTTGTGCCACTCACGGGAAAAACGTGGGTAAGATGGTACATTCTATGTTCCGTGTATTTTACCACAATAGAAATAAAATGTACTCAGATAAATACTTCCAACAGCGTGCCCTTCTTTCGAATGGACATTTGTCTTACCAAAGCACTTTTGTGTTTCCTATGTAATTTTTTAACTTGTTCATGTAATGAGTTACAGTAAATTTTATTTTTTTGAGACAGAGTCTCGCTCTGTCACCCAGGCTGGAGTATAGTGGTGCCATCTTGGCTCACTGCAACCTCTCTGCCTCCCGAGTTCAAGCAATTCTCCTACCTTAGCCTCCTGAGTAGCCGGGACTGCAGGTGCTTGCCACCACGCCTGCCTGGTTTTTGTATTTTCAGTAGAGACAAAGTTTCACCATATTGGCCAGGCTGGTCTCGAACTCCTGACCTCATGATTTGCCTGCCTCAGCCTCCCAAAGTGCCGGGATTACAGGTGTGAGCCACTGCGCCCGGCCTGTGCTTGTTAATTTAATATCTTGGTTAAAACAGAACCATCACAAACGCTGACGCAACATCACGGTCCTGTCACTGCTTTTCAGAGTAAGCACACAGTGAAGTCAGTTTAATAGTAAACACTAATGCTTCTGAAGGTGATTTAACCAGAGCCAATTCAGTGAGCAAGCACCAGGGATTAAAAACGCCTCCCTTCCATATCCTTTTCTGCATCTGCCTCTGGGGTTCTGAGCGCTTTCTTCTTCTTTCACGTTCTTACCTGAGCACATCCCGCTCCAGCTGGGGACAGAGGAGCGAGGAACCATCAGTGCTCACCCTGGCTCTGCAGGTGGCCCCAGTCCCACAGGTGGCGTGGCAGGGGGCCCTAAGTGCTGGGCAGCAGGGGGTCTGCAGAGATGCACAGCCTGACCTTGGCCCCAGATACAGAGAAGCTTAGAGCAGCTTCCAAAAATAGAGGCGCTGAACTCATTCCCTAAACTCCACCGGGCTGAGCCGGCCACCAAGGGGAGGATTAAATTAAAGCCGCAGCTGCTTTTCCTTCCTTGAACGTCAAGGGCAAGGCAGTTCCTCCCAGGCCCAGCCGGCTCAGCGGCCACTCCCTGCAGAAGGGGCTCATCCCTTAGGCTGAGGCGCAGGCACTGATGTTCCCAACCTGGTCTTGCCCCCATCCCCCCAAGGCTCCTTGTCCCTGTCCTTCTAGGGACATCCATGCCTCTGCAAACCACCCAACACTGTGCATTCATCACCGAGGCTCTGGGATGGCGCCTGCCGGGCCAGGACGGGATGGGGCACAGCTCTGACACTCCCCTACACACCCCTCAGGGTCTGCAGTCAGACATGGGCTGGGGCCACACAATGACGGTGACCACAGGCGTCTGCACGTGGCTGCGGCTTCCTCCTCTACTTGATTTCCTCTCTGCAGATCGTCCTCCGTGAGCAGGTGTGAGTCCCAAGACCACGCTCTCACACGCACTCACAGGCCAGTTCACACTGGTGCTTCCAATTAGAACATAAAAGGTGTGACTTGAAGACTCAGACAATTTAGTTTTTTGAGACAAGGTCTCACTCTGTTGCCCAAGCTGGAGTGCAGTGGTGCTATCACAGCTTACTGTAGCCTCAACCTCCTGGGTTCAAGTGATCCCCCCACCTCAGCCTCCTGAGTAGCTGGGACCACAGGTGTACGCCACCACAGCCAGCTAATTTTTTTTATTTTTTGTAGGGACAAGGTTTCACCATGTTGCCCAGGCTGGTCTGGAATTCCTGAGCTGCCAAAACATTAAATGGTTTGTGCAGCCTTCTATGAAGGGAGTTTCCATTCCCATGGTGTCTCCCTTTCCCTTTCCCGTCCAGGAAAGACACACTGAAATCCGTATCTCAAACCTCACACGGCAGCCTGTGGACTCAATTGT
The DNA here is from genome assembly GCF_047675955.1 of Chlorocebus sabaeus. Classification (NCBI taxonomy): domain Eukaryota; kingdom Metazoa; phylum Chordata; class Mammalia; order Primates; family Cercopithecidae; genus Chlorocebus; species Chlorocebus sabaeus. The sequence continues at coordinate 94,768,134 of NC_132906.1, forward strand.
CCCGGTTCCCTTCCCTGTCCAGAAGCCTGAAGGTAACAGGTTGCCCAGGATGGTGAACACGCCCGGGCTCCAGTCACGCTTTGTGTCCCCTGCTCTGGGCGCTGTCTAGGGTGTGCGTGACGCTCGTGTTAATAAACGTCTTTTTCTCACTCATTATTCAGTCTTCGGCCAGTCCCATGTACAGAGCCCAGCTGGGGGGCCTAAGGTGTGCAGGGGAAGACATTTCTTCTTCCCCGACCACCAACAGTTAAGGAAGGTATAATCCACACATAACACACTCTGCAGTGCCACGGAGACACTGGGAGACAGCTAAAAAATTACTGCATTGGCCAGGCGCAGTGGCTCACACCTGTAATCATAGCACTTTGGGAGGCCAAGGCGGACAGATCACCTGAGGTCAGAAGTTTGAGACCAGCCTGGCCAACATGGTGAAACCCCGTCTCTACTAAAAATACAAAAATTAGCTGGACGTGGTGGCCAGTACCTGAAATCCCAGCTGCTCAGGAAGTTGAGCAGGAGAATTGCTTGAAACCGGGAGATGAAGGTTGCAGTGAGCTGAGATCGTGCCACTGCACTCCAGCCTGGGCGACAGAGTGAAACTCCATCTCAAAAAAAAAAATAAATAAATAAAAATAAATTACTGCAAGATATGTGGAAATTCCCACCACGTGATGTCAAATGAAAAAGATGGGATGTGTGACTACACACAAAGCACTCTAGGTGTTTCTAAAATAGCCATGCCGTGTGCACAGAAAGACGACCCAGGCTTGCACTGAAAATATCATTTGTGGTGCCCACCCCCACTGATAGGGGTAGTGGGCGGTTCTGATCTTTATCTAGACTTCTCCCTCTTCTTCAGTATTAACACAATTGGAGTGACTTATAAAAGATAATCAAAAAATGCTTACTACGTGAATGAGATAATGGCATCAATGCCAAGGAGGGAGCTGGGCACCCAGGTGGGCAGAGGAAGCAGCTGATGCAAATATGTGCATGGAAGCCCAGGTGTGTGCCTGGAAGCCCAGGTGTGTGCATGGAAACCCAGGTGTGTGCATGGAAGCCCAGGTGTGTGCATGGAAACCCAGGTGTGTGCATGGAAACCCAGGTGTGTGCATGGAAGCCCGGGTGCGTGCATGGAAGCCCGGGTGCGTGCATGGAAACCCGGGTGCCTGGATGGAAACCCAGGTGCGTGGATGGAAACCCAGCTGTGTGCCTGGAAGCCCAGGTGTGTGCCTGGAAGCCCAGGTGTGTGCATGAAAACCCAGGTGTGTGCATGGAAGCCCGGGTGTGTGCATGGAAGCCCGGGTGTGTGCATGGAAGCCCGGGTGTGTGCATGGAAACCCAGGTGCGTGCATGGAAGCCCGGGTGCGTGCATGGAAGCCCGGGTGCGTGCATGGAAACCCGGGTGCCTGGATGGAAACCCAGGTGCGTGGATGGAAACCCAGCTGTGTGCCTGGAAGCCCAGGTGTGTGCCTGGAAGCCCAGGTGTGTGCATGGAAGCCCAGGTGTGTGCATGAAAACCCAGGTGTGTGCATGGAAGCCCGGGTGTGTGCATGGAAGCCCGGGTGTGTGCATGGAAACCCAGGTGTGTGCATGAAAACCCAGGTGTGTGCATGGAAGCCCAGGTGTGTGCATGGAAGCCCGGGTGTGTGCATGGAAACCCGGGTGTGTGCATGGAAGCCCGGGTGTGTGCATGAAAACCCAGGTGTGTGCATGGAAGCCCAGGTGTGTGCATGGAAGCCCGGGTGTGTGCATGGAAGCCCGGGTGTGTGCATGGAAGCCCGGGTGTGTGCATGGAAACCCAGGTGTGTGCATGGAAGCCTGGGTGCGTGCATGGAAACCCGGGTGCCTGGATGGAAACCCAGGTGCGTGGATGGAAACCCAGGTGTGTGCCTGGAAGCCCAGGTGTGTGCCTGGAAGCCCGGGTGTGTGCATGGAAACCCAGGTGTGTGCATGGAAACCCGGGTGTGTGCATGGAAGCCCGGGTGTGTGCATGGAAGCCTGGGTGTGTGCATGGAAGCCCGGGTGTGTGCATGGAAACCCGGGTGTGTGCATGGAGGCCCACGTGTGTGCATGAAAACCCAGGTGTGTGCATAGAAACCGGTCACAGCTCTCCTGTGAAGAAGCACCTGCCCAGCCCCAGCTTCCATCCAGACAGCAGGAATCCACCTCTTCCCAACAGACAGGGTCTCTGCTCCTCATCTAAGCCACAAGACTGACCATGGCAGAGACCAGGTGCACGACCTGGGGGTTGGGGGCACAGGGGCAGCTGCTACCAGGATAGCCCTGCCTCTGTGAGTGACCACAGCTGTGGGGCGAGGGTACCAGGAGGTGCAGGCTGCAGCACGGGAGGCAGCCCAGGAGGAGATGCCAAGAAGGCACAGCAAGGACAGCCAGTGCGGGAGCCACCCGGGCACCCACCCAGCAGCTGCGCACCCCCACCACCCGAGCTAACCTCTCTGCATCTCTTTGCTCGAGGAGACTTCGGCGTGGCAGAGCCTTACAGGGCATGAGCCTTCTCAGACACAGCTCAGGTCACAGCAAGGAAGCTGCAAGGCTGGTTTTGCTATTTGGCTTACTTTTTTTGTTGCTTTTTTCAGACGGAGTCTCACTCTGTTGCTCAGGCTGGAGTGCAGTGGTGTGATCTCAGCTCACTGCAACCTCCGCTTCCCAGGTTCAAGTGATTCTCCTGCCTCAGCCTCCCAAGTAGCTGGGATCACAGGCATCCACCACCAGACCCGACTAATTTTTTGTATTTTTAGTAGAGATGGGGTTTTATCATGTTGGCCAGGCTGGTCTTGAACTCCTGACCTCGGGCGATCCACCCACCTCGGCCTCCCAAAGTGCTGAGATCACAAGCGTGAGCCACCACGCCCAGTCTTCTGTTTACATTTTTAAAAATGTATTTTGGGGGTGGGCATGGTGGCTCACGCCTGTAATCCCAGCACTTTGGGAGGCCGAGGCGGGCAGATCACGAGGTCAGGAGATCAAGACCATCCTGGCTAACACAGTGAAACCCTGTCTCTACTAAAAATACAAAAAATTAGCCGGGCACAGTGGCGGGCGCCTGTGGTCCCAGCTACTTGGGAGGCTGAGGCAGGAGAATGGCGTAAACCCAGGAGGCGGAGCTTGCAGTGAGCTGAGATCGCACCACCGCACTCCAGCCTGGGCGACAGAGCCAGACTCCGTCTCAAAAAAAAAAAAAAAAAAAAAAAAAAAAAAAAAAAGGATTTTGGGCCGGGTACTGTGTCTCATGCCTGTAATCCCAGCACTTTGGGAGGCTGAGGTGGGAGGATTGCTTGAGCCCAGGAGTTCCAGACCAGCCTGGGCAACAAAATAAAAAATAAACTTTAAAAAACCTATAGCCATGAAATATCAACAGTAAGAACTGCACAAAGAACTCCCACATTCCCACCAGATTCCCCAACTGTGAACATTTCTGCACATTTGCTCCCCTCCTCACCTCCCTATCTGCACGCACACCACACAGGTGCACACGTGCACACGCATACCACACACAGGTACACACGTGCACACGCACACCATAGACACGTGCACATGCACACAACGCACAGGTACACACGTACACACACCACACAGGAGCACACGTGCACACACACCACACAGGCGCACACGTGCACACGCACACCACACAGGCACACACGTGCACACGCACACCACACACAGGTACACACGTGCACACGCACACCACAGACACGTGCACATGCACACAACGCACAGGTACACACGTACACACACCACACAGGAGCACACGTGCACACGCACACCACACACAGGCACACACGCACACCACACACAGGCACACATGTGCACACGCACACCACACACGGGTACACACGTGCACACGCACACCACAGGTGCACACGCACACCACACACAGGCACACATGCACACACACACCACACATGGGTACACACGTGCACACGCACACCACACACAGGTGTACACGTGCACATGCACACCACACACAGGCACACGTGCACATGCACACCACACATGGGTACACACATGCGCAAGCACACCTGCCTCCATCCCGACCTGTGTGAGGCAGAGCTGCACACCCACTGCCCCATCACACCAAATGCTCCAGAGTGTGCTTCCCCAAACAACAGCATGGCCACCTCGACCCTAGTCAACACCAACATCACCTCCCAGTTCCCAGACTCCACCCGACAGTCTTCAAGGACCCCATGAGTACAGTTCCCACAAACACATTCCTACGAATCCACCCAAGAACAAGCTTCAGGAGCCACACTGACAAAGGCCCAGTGACGCACATTACGCCAGAGTTTCCTGGAGAAACAGGTGGGTCCAGGTCTGGGGCAGAAGGCCCATGGGATGAGCCCAGAATAGCCCGTCCTGCAGACTTGAGGAAGTCGTCGGCACCACAGTCACATCCACAGGACTCAGGGGCCAACCAGAAGAGGCTCCCGCTGGCCACGAATGGGGCAGCCTGAGCTTCAAGGATAAAAACCCTCCAGTATGTGCAGCCCAGGAGCCCACAATTACACGGACACACAGCACTGACCGACCCCTTCCAGTGACCAGATGCCAATTTATCATCTAGAGCGGGGGGACATAATGCCAAGGGATCCAGCATTTATCCTGCCTGTTCTAACGGACTCATGACATCGGGTCTTGATTCAGCCGCCAGTCTGCAGGAAATTTCAAGGAGAGGGCGCCGGTGTATTCCCACCAGGAAAGCCTGCGGCGCCGAGCTCGGCGGGTTGGCTGCCCCAAGTGCTCAGACAGGAAGAGAAAGAGGTGCAGGTTCCCACGCACAGACGTAAGGGACCCAAGGGTTCCTCACATGCAACCCAGGGTAATGCTAAGACACACAGCCCAGGTGCCCATGTGCGTGGCGAACCGCAGAGAACCGCACGGAGCAATGTGGTCACAGGAAGATGGGATCCAGTTACAACCTCTGCCAGACTCACGAATGCACCCATCACCACTGCACCGTACGCTTGAAATGGGGGGACTGTGGGGTAAGCGGATTTCACCTCAACAAAGATTTCTCTTCAGTGCCTGTGCTTTATTTTTTTCTTTTATTTTTTTGAGATAGGGTCTTGGTCTGTCATCCAGGCTGGAGTGCAGTGGTGCGATCTCGGCTCACTGCAACCTCCACCTCCCAAGCTCAGACAATTCTCGTGCCTCAGCCTCCCAAGCAGCTGAGATTACAGGTGTGCCCAGCTAATTTTTGTACTTTTAGTAGAGACAGGGTTTTGCCATGTTGGCCAGGCTGGTCTTGAACTCCTGGCCTTAAGCGATCCACCCACCTAGGACTTCCAAAATGTTGGGATTACAGGCGAGAGCCCGAGTTCGAGACCAGCCTGGGCAATACAAGAAGACCCTGTCTGTACTCAAAATAAAACAACTAGCCAGGCATGGTGGTGCAGACCTGTAGTCTCGGCTAGTTGGGAGGCTGAGGTGGGAGGGTCACGTGAACCCAGGAGGTCAAAGGCTGCAGTGAGCTGTGATCGTGCCACTGCACTCCAGCCTGGCAACAGAGTGAGACCCTGTCTCCAATAAAAAAATAAATAAATAAACTTGAGAAGTAGCTAAGACCTCTGGTTAAATACTTGGTAGAAAACTGAGCAATTACTTAAATTCCAAGATCCCACTAAATCAAAACAACTGTCTTAAATTCAGCAATTTGTTAGCTCACAACTCAGTTAAACTATCTGCTGTAACTAGGAGACCCTGAATGGAAAAGCAGCAATCACTTTTTTCCCTAATATATAGAGTTCCTTTTTTAAAAAAGTAGCTTATGGCAAAAGCTGGTATCAAGAGGTCTCAGATTATATAAAGTGCTTTCTGTGCAACCCTCTCATGGAATAAACTCACACTTAAGGTACAAGTCCTGAGGCTCACAGGTCTGGAGCCTGGTGACTCAGTGCAGTCTGATCCCCAAACAGCTGCTCCTGACCCCAGAGATGAGCCTCCTGTGACAAAGCCAGCCCAACGGGGGTGTGGCCCAGGCCACGTGAGCCCCACCCTCAGGACAGGCGACCTCAGGGAACCCCACTCAGGGGGACGCAGGAAACACGCCTCCGATGTGGCAAGTGCGGTGCCAAGAGCCTCCCTCCACCCACCTCTGCTCATGGGCTGAGCTGCGGTCCTGAGAGAAAGTGCCTTGTGGGTCCACATCTCAGCCAGTCCTTCCAGCCAGAGCTGAGGTGTTTCTATGACAAGTTATTAAACCTGACCTGTTTCCCTATTTTTCAAAGGAAACCAGGTCAAACCCGTCTTTCAGGATGCAGAGGGGCTAATTCAGGACTGCACTGACTCATGACTGAGGCAGTCTCCCGGGACGGGCCCCCGCCACCCTCAGTCAGTGGCAGGGCCCGGGCCAACCTCCTCCTCTGAGGACCCATCGTCTGCCCGAGGAGCAGCGTCTGCACCTTCCTCCTGCGTCCTTTCCATGCCTTGCTGGGATGGTGATTGATGGCCGTCACCTTCATGGGCTCTACAAGAGGCTGTGGGTGTGGCAGGTGTTCTGGGCTGAGAACTCGGAGTGTGGCGCGTCTGAGTGTGGATGGTCACAGGCCAAGGGGAGCGTGTCCTCAGGTCACTTCCAAACTGAATTGGGATTAGAGGCATTTGCTGGTAAAAGTAACTCCTTTAACTGGACCCCCTCTGTGACTCAGGAGCGATGGACCAAACAGTCCTCCTGCCTTCCGCAACAACAGCGGTGGGGGAAACCGGGGAGGCAGATATGGGGTACAGGCCTCGGGCGCGGAGGCCTGGGATGGGATCTCAGCCCCTCGACTAGCTGGCGGACTGTGTGTGAGCTACTTAATCCCCGCCAGTCTCGGCCTCCTCCGAGGAAAAAGACGACAATGCGCACGACATTCTCAATGCCCAGACGGACTCGCACCCCGTGGTCACTGCCCCACGGCAGGGAGGTTTCGTTTTGTGTCACGGGCCTGGAGGTCTCGGTGGCTGCAGAAGGCTCCACTCCAACCCCAGTCTTTCCATTTGCACCTTCACGCTCACCAGGGAACTAAGCCATGGGTTGACAGGTCTGCTGGCCATTCCGGTCTTCCGGTCTCTATTTTGTAAATTGCCTGTTAGGCACATTCTTCACCTGATGTTCTGCTGAGCTGTTTCTTTTTCTGCTTAGATTTTTTTTTTTTTTGAGACGGAGCTTCACTCTTGTTGCCCAGGCTAGAGTGCAATGGTGCAGTCTCGGCTCACTGCAACCTCCACCTCCCAGGTTCAAGGAGGGAACCTCAGACTCCTAAGTAGCTGGGATTACAGGTGCATGGCACCACACCCAGCTAATTTTTGTATTTTTAGTAGAGACAGGGTTAGACCATGTTGACCAGGCTGGTCTCGAACTCCTGACCTTAGGTGATCCACCTGCCTCAGCCTCCCAAAGTGCTGGGACTACAGGCATGAGCCACCGCGCCCTGCCTTTCTGCTTAGATTTTTATAAATTCACACACAGTCCAGACACTAACCCTTTGTTAATTACATGGATCAAAGATACTTTCTCAAACCGGCAGCTTATCTTTTTACTTTGCTTATGATGTCTCTTACCAAAATTAGCTTTTAAATGTTCATGTAATTAAAATTATCGATGCCTTTTATGCTTTTTGAATTATGTTCAAGAACTTCTCCCCTACTCCCGCATGACACAACCGTTCTGTATTTTGTTCTCTGAGTTTCAAAGTTTTACTTTTTTACATGAGTCTTAAATCCATCTGGAATTGAAATAAGGGTTTGATCTTGTTTTCTTCCATACAGTCAAGTGCCGCTGAATCATGTTTTAAACAGTCTTTTCCCCATTAATTGACATATCTCACAAAAGACATTCCCATAGATTAACAGATCCACAGACTGGTTGATTTCTATCTGGCTTCGCAATTCTGTTCCATTGGTCTGTTTATCCACTCATAACCTAACACCACACCATTTTAATTATTAGAGCATTATAATATATCTCCAGTGTGGTTCTTTCAAGCCTTCTTGGCTCGGCTTTGCCCTTGATTAGTCCATATGATTAAGCCATCCTTGCATTTCTGGAATAAACTATCTTCAAACTAAAAAAATACTTCATAATCATCTGTAGATTCAAGTTGCTAATATTAATAATGAACATTTACATACTTCTGTTCATCAGTGAGATTAGCCTATATGGTGTGAAGGTTATACTAGCTTCATAACATGAAGCGATGAGCAGTTCCTTTTTTATATTTTCTGCAAGATTGATTAATTAATCAGTTATTTAGACAGGGTCTTGCTCTGTCACCCAGGCTGGAGTGCAGTAGCACTACCACAGCTCACTGCAGCCTCGACCTCCTTAGCTCAAGTAACCCTCCCGCCTCAGCCTCCCGGGTAGCTGGGACCACAGGCATGCACCACTCAAAGTGCTAGGATTACAGGTATGAGCCCCAAGATTTATTAAAAAAAAAAAAAAACAGAATTAATCACAGCCCTTTGGGAGGCAAAGGCAGGAGGACTACTTGAGGCCAGGTGTTCAAGGCCAGCCTGGGCAACATAGTAAGGCCCCATCTCTACAAATAAAAAAAAAAATCTATCAGGCACGGTGGTGTCTCCCTGTGGTCCCAGCTACTCAAAAGACTGAGGCAGGAGAATCACTTGAGCTAAGGAGGTTGAGGCTGGATTGAGCCATGATCACACCACTGCACTCCAGCCTGAGTAACAGACTGAGACCCTGTCTCTAAAAAATACAATAAAATGGCCAGGTGCGGTGGCTCACGCCTGTAATCCCAGCACTTTGGGTGGCTGAGGTGGGTGGATCACCTGAGGTCAGGAGTTCGAGACCAGCCTGGCCAACATGGTGAAACCCCATCTCTTACTAAAAATACAAAAATTAGCCAGGCGTGGTGGGTGCCTATAGTTCCAGCTACTCTGGAGGCCGAGGCAGGAGAATGGCGTGAACCCAGGAGGCAGAGCTTGCAGTGAGCCAAGATCGCGCCACTGCACTCTAGGCTGGGCAACAGAGCGAGACTCCGTCTTGAAAACATAAATAAATAAATAAATAAAACAAAAACATTAAAAAGCAGGAGTTACCTGTTCCTTCACAGTCTGATAGCAGCAAAAACCCAGTGTGTCCATGCACATGCCCATCTGATGTTCTATTTTCTCTCTCAAGTCAACTTCATTAGGCTGTTTTTTTCTCAGAATTATCCACTACTGTCTCTTCATTTTCTTCTTTTGATCCTTAAAAATCTCTACAAATCTTCAAATTACAGCACCTTTTCATTTCTACTATATCTTATACTTTTTTTTTTTTCTGAGATAAGAGTCTCACTCTGTCACCCAGACTGGAGTGCAGTGGCGTGATCTTCGCTCACCTGTTCTAAAGTCACGAATGCACCAATCACCACTGCACCGTACACTTGAAAGGGGGACTGTGGGATATGTGGATTACACCTCAACAAAGTTTCTCTTCAGTGCCTGTGCTTTTATGTATTTATTATTTATTTACTTGAGACAGGGTCTTGTCCTATTGCCCAGGCTTAAATGCAGTGGGGTGATCTCGGCTTTCTGCAACCTCCATCTCCCGGGTTCATGCCATTCTCCTGCCTCGGCCTCCCGAGTAGCTGGGACTACAGGTGTCCACCACCACGCCCAGCTAACTTTTGTATTTTTAGTAGAGACGGGGTTTCACCATGTTGGTCAGGCTGGTCTCAAACTCCTGATGTCAGGTGATCCTCCTGCCTCAGCCTCCCAAAGTGTTGGAATTACAGGCGAGAGTCACCATGCCCGGCTACATTTTTTTCTTATTAATCTTGCCAGAGGTTTGTCTATTTATCAGTTTTCCCAAAGAACCAGATTTTTGTCTGTTTATCTTATCTTTTGCTTCTCTGTTTCTGTGTCACTAATTTTCAGTCTTTCATGTATGTTTATATAGGTCTATAAAAACTCTGAAATACATACATCAGACTGATGATAACAGTTACCTCTGAGTGGGAGATAAATGGGGATGTGCTAGTGAAGGCAGGTCATCACTTTTATTTAAATCGTTATTTTTAGTAGAGATGGGAGGGGTCTCACTTTGTTGCCCAGGCTGGTCTCGAACTTGTGGGCTCAAGTGATCCTCCCACGTTGTGTCCTCCCAGATGCTGGGATTATATGTGAGTTACTCTGCCTGGCCTTGTTTTTTTTTTTTTTTTTTTTTCTTTTTTAGATAGAGGCTCGCTCTGTCTCCCATGCTGGAGTGTAGTGGTGTGATCTCAGCTGACTGCAACCTCAGCCTCCCAGGTTCAAGTTGATTCTTGTGTCTCAGCCTCCTGAGTAGCTGGGATTACATGCGTCCGCCACCACACCTGGCTAATTTTTATATTTTTAGTGGAGATGGTGTTTTGCCATGTTGGCCAGGCTGGTCTTGGTCTTGAACTCCTAACTGCCCGCCTCGGTCTCCCAAAATGCTAGGATTATAGGCGCGAGCCACGGCTCCTGGCTGTCACTTTTTATTCTATAACAAGTACCGTATTTTTTGAACTTCTGAAATGAGAATATGTCTGTGTATTTCTTGTATAACTTAAAAAGCAGCAATTAAGAGCAGAATAACAGTGGCACTGAAGTGACCTAGTTTGGGTAACTATAACTTAGGGAAGGACAGATATTAGAGCAGGATGACTGTGGCACTGAAACAACCTGCTTTGGTCACTATAACTTAGAGAAGGACGTATATTTCCCTCTTTTCTCTGCCGCTGGGAGAGCTCTGCCGGGATCGGAATAACCCCTTTTCCTCCCATAATCCTAAAAGTTTAGTTTTTATACTTTCTTTTCTTTTTGAATCCAGACCTATTTGCATTGCAGTTTCGTTCAACTTAATCTCATAATGAATATAGGAAACGACGTCTCAAGGACTGAGAATGCACCTGTCCATCACACCAGCACGGCGGGGCCTGCCCCTGCCCCTGCCCTCTGGGTTGGCACTGAGCCCTCCGACCTGAGCTCTCACCTGCTGCTGCTTGGGGTCCGCCCCCCACAAAGACGGAACTCGTGTGTGCTCCCCGATGTTTTCCACACCCCTGAACAGTGCCCAGAACATGATAGGCTTTCAACAAAAATGTGGTGAAAAGAATTGCATGGCCCACGGGTGGGAAGATTCGCCGTGATTTGCACTCGGACATCACTGAAGCAGGCTGTGAGCCTGTGTCCACGTCCTGCCAATCCTACATCTGGATGTCTCCTAACTCCATCTGCCTCTGGTTTCACCATTCCACCTGGTCCAGGCGTTCACCGAACTGAGCTGCGACAGTCGGCATCCTTTCTGCCCCGCGAGGCTCTGCCTCCTGCTGCTGCTGCGCCGGTCCGTGGCCTCCAGCCGGGCGAACGGCTCTTCCTGCTCCCGGGAGCTCTGCGGGGCTCCCTTCCGCTGGGGTGGCTCCGCCAGGCTGGTCTCTGGCATCTCCATTTCTGTGGCCTTGGGTTGAGGGTGGCACTGATTCCTCCCTGCCCTTAACGATGCATTGAGCTTTGCCCCGTCCGTGAGGACACGCACTATGGTCTGTGAGTCACACAGCCAGGATCTGAACCAGGCTCGGCCACGTACAGCGGTGGTCAGGCCAGCACGAAGACTCTCCCGGCCTTCAGTGTCCTCACCCTGGAAATGGGGTGGGTGACTGTCTGTGGGGTGTGACTGTCCTGAGGACGAGCACAGCTCAGTGGGAACCTGACACACACCATGCGCTCACCAGGCAGGAGCTGGAGCCACACACCCCCACCAGGCTCCAAACACTGGGGACTGGCCTGGCTGCCCCTCACGTCTCCTCTGCCCTACAGGATGAACACGCAGCCCCTTGACCCAGCACCACAGCCAGGCTGGGGAAGGGCAGAGTGGTCTCAGCCCCAGGTCCTGCCTGCCCGACAGCTCCTCGACTTCTCTTCCCAAGTGACCTGAGCCTGCAGCCCATCGTCTGAACTGGCCTTCACTATAACCCCTGGATAACTTACTAATAAATACATTTTAATTATTAAATAATTAAACATTAATACATAGAAAAGTGGAAAGGTTTGAAAAGAAGGTTTTCACCTTAAAAAGTAAGTACTTACTTAAAAAGTAACTATGGATATACATAGCACAATTGTGCTCTTGCTAGTATTCACAAACTCGGTAACAAATACACACATGAAACCAAGACAGCCTCTCAGAGATTCTGTGATCAATACAAGCTACACTGTGGCCCTCAACGGACACAGAAGTTGCCAACTGAGGAGCGGGTGAGCCAACCACGCAGCCCCAGCTGCCCGCAAGGGTCAAGACAGCACAGAAGGGCCTCTGCTGGCCCAGGAGCAAGCAGCCGCCGCAGCTGGGACCTGGCCACTTACACGGGTTTCTCCTCTTCGACTCAATTTCAAAGACTTTTTTTTACTGCAAAAAGATTTTTGGCCAGACATGGTGGCTCATGCCTGTAATTCCAGCACTTTGGGAGGCCGAGGCAGGCAGATCACCTGGGGTCAGGAGTTTGAGACCAGCCTGACCAACACGGTGAAACCCCGTCTCTACTAAAAATACAAAATTAGCCGGGCGTGGTGGCACACACCTGTAATCCCAGCTACTTGGGAGGCTGAGGCAGGAGAATCACTTGAACCCAGGGGCAGAGGTTCCAGTCAGCCAAGATCACGCCACTGCACTCTAACCTGGGCGTCAGAGCGAGACTCTGTCTCAAAAAAAAAGATTTTAACCTCAACTCCCAAACTATTCAACCATGTTTTAATTAAATCTTGATTTCTCAGCGGAATCACTTTGCCAGCACCAGAAACAGGACAGTTCAGGCATACCGCAGGAATTTTCAACATACCAGGTAGTATTCTTCCAACAAGAGCATCTAACAGCCAAAAAGATTCCTCTTCATTATTCGTTATAAGAATCAGATATCCTGCTATAAAATTCATTCCCTGAAATTAGAAAAATGAGAAACAGAAATTCACATTGAGTTTTAAGCCTCCATACGATTCTGCAATTATTCAGCTACTAACGACCCAGTTTCCATTTCTCCTGCTTTTCCCTAAAACCTGCAAAATTCCAGAATGATCCTTTAGTGGAACTCTAGAGTCACTAAATACCTACCATCTAGTAATGTGTTTAGTCAAGCTTACGTGAAGAAAAGTAAAAGCAAAAAGAAACACTTTAAAGAAATCTTGAATACTAAAATCAAAGACTCATCCACTAATGGTAACCTTGTGATAAAAAAACATAACTTACCATTGGTTTCTAAAGAAATTACTATATATCAACAACATGAAACTCTCTACCCGAGAGAAAACTATACCAATGACCACATTTTATAAAAACTGTAAGGAACATGTTCTGACACGCGGGTGTTGGGAGAATTTCGTGGTGGAGACCGTTTCGGGAAATCCATGCGCACACCTGCCAAAGGGGTGCTGCCTCAAACATCACATATGTGACCCTCTCCATTGAGGGCAGCCCCAGACCCTGTGGCCGAGAGCAGACCTGGGGGGACCTCTGTGGCCGAGAGCGGACCCGGGGGGAGCTCTGTGGCCGAGAGCGGACCCGGGAGGACTTTTGTGGCCAAGAGCGGACCCAGGGGGAACTCTGTGGCCGAGAGTGGACCCGGGGGGACCTCTGTGGCCGAGAGTGGACCCGGGGGGACCTACGTGGCTGAGTGGACCCGGGAGGACCTCTGTGGCTGAGAACGGATCCCTTCGAGTGGACAGTGCTACTGGTCCTGGGAGAGGGCGACCATGTGGACAGTGTGGACACATGGAAATGCAGGTGGGTGATCATCGTGGAGAAAAGGCAGAACATGGCCAGGCACAGTGGGGGATCCCAGCACTGTGAGAGGTAGAGGCAGGAGGATCACCTGAGCTCAGGAGTTCAACACCAGGCTGGGCAACATGGCAAGACCCCGATCTCTACAAAACATACAAAAATTACCCAGGCTTGGTGGTGCACCTGTGGTCCCACTCTGGAGGCCAAGGTGAAGAACCACTCGAGCACAGGAGGTTGAGGCTCAATGAGCCAAGATCACACTACTGCACTCCAGCCTGGGTGACAGAGCAAGACCCTGTGTGCACTGTGTAACTACACGTCTGCTACGCATTGAACTGTGTCCCCCGCCCAAAATTCAGCTGTTGAAGTCCTAACCCCTAGTACCTCAGGTTGGGACCTTGTTTGGGAGAAGGACTGTTGCAGATGTCATTATGGATGCGGTCATGGAGGAGTTGGTGGGCCCTAATCCAAGCCTGGTGTCCTTGTCTTAGGCGGAGCTTCAGACACAGGCACACACAGGAGAACGCACGTGGAGATGGAGGCAGGGACTGGAGTAGTGATGCTGCCCACCAAGGGGCACCCAGGACTGCCAGGAACCAGCAGAGTCAGAGCGAGGCCTGGCACAGTCCCTTTGTCACAGCCTCAGAAACAGCCCACCGTGCAGACATCGTGACTTCAGACCCCGCAGACGCCGCGACCTCAGATGCACAGCCTCCAGAGCCGAGAGAATTCGTTTCCACTGTTTACTAGGCTGTGGTGTTTCCTTAGGGGTCCACAGCAAGCTAACAGGTGCACATCTACGCACACACATGTACATATGTGCCTGTAGGTTCCAAATGCCAGCTGAGCTCTGGCATTCTGTTAGTATGTAACATTGTGTTTGTGGTTTGTTTTTTAAGAATAGAGATGGGGTCTTGGGGCCAGGCGCGGTGGCTCACGCCTGTAATCCCAGCACTTTGGGAGGCCGAGGCAGGCGGATCACGAGGTCAGGAGATCAAGACCATCCTGGCTAACACAGTGAAACTCCATAACTACTAAAAATACAAAAAATTAGCTGGGCGTGGTGGCGGGCGCCTGTAGTCCCAGCTACTCGGGGGGCTGAGGCAGGAGAATGGCGTGAACCTGGGAGGCGGAGCTTGTAGTGAGCCATGATTGCGCCACTCACTCCAGCCTGGGCGACACAGCGAGACTCTGCCTCAAAAAAAAAAAAAAAAAAAATAGAGATGGGGTCTTGCTGTATTGCCCAGGCTGGTCTTGAACTCTTAGCCTCAAGCAAGCAATCCTCCTGCCTTGACCTCCCAAAGTGCATGATTATAGGAAAGGGCCACCCAGGTGGGTGATGTTTTTTTGGTTTGTTTCTCACTTTTTTGGAGACAGGGTGTTGCTCTGTTGCCCAGGCTGGAGTGTAGTGGTGCAATCATGGCTCATGGCAGGCTTGACCTCCCAGGCCCAAACGACCTTCTCACCTCAGCCCCTTGCATAGCTGGGACCACAGGTGTGTGCCACCACACCTGGCTAATTTTTTAACATATTTTGTAGAGATGGGGTCTTGCCACCTTGCCCAGGCTGGTGTTTGCGTTTTATTAAAGCTGTTTTTAAAACGCGAAGGAGCAGAAAATAGAATGACGTAGAGGATTTCTTGCCCACTCTACCTCAACTCCAGAAGGCCAAATTCTTGCTCCTGGACAGTCATAAAAGCAAGGAATGGCAGCAATTCTGTCTGCAAAGGAGGGACTCTCCCAGCTTCACCTGACACGGCACTGCCTGCCCGCCCCAGAGCCGCACACGCGCAGCATGCGGAGCAGCTGGTGAGGACAGCGTGGTCCTGTGGCTCTGCTGCTGGCCTGTCTCAGGGCGTTCCTCACGCACACGTCCACCCTTTCTCCTTGGGAGCATTCACTCTGCCAGGGGCCAGGCCCAGGGCTGTCCAGGCAGGGGCTCCACACTCCCACAAACGTTCGCTCAAACTGCATTTTCTGGTTGGTGCACGCCTGGCTCCTGGCTCCTACAGGAAGTTTCCGGTGGCATCACTGGGCCTGCTGGGTTTGAACCATCGCGACAATGTCCTTCCCCGTCCTCCTAGAAACATTTAAGCCAGCCACAACCCCTAGAAGCCTGTGAAGCACATGACCTGAAATGCCAGAAAAGCACTCTCCAATCCCGGTGGCAGCTGTGGGCTCCAGGCTCCCAGCCACTGGGACTCACAGGCAGTCACAGGCCGTGTGTGCACCTGGAAACCATCAGGGAGGCCAGCCCTGCCCAGATGCCTGCCCTGCCCTCGGCGAGCTCAGAGAGACTGGAACAGCACCACCGGCGAAAGGCCCAGGCAGGGCACACACAGGCTGGGAGACTGCACGGCTCCTGGCTGCCCCCAGTTCCGACCTGTTCACTCCACCAGTTACTAAGAGCAATGCCCTTAATATGCACCCAGCTAGGTGGCCTCCAGGGGGCGCAGGGACTCTCCCAACCACACCTGCTGGTTCACACCACAGAGCCAGCCGGGGGATGACAGTGTAGACAGCAGACACTCTGGGAGTGGCCTCAGAGGACAACACACAGCTCACAGCACACGCATCCCATAGCACACGCACCCCACAGCACGTGCACCTCACCGCACACATATCCCATAGCACACATGCCCCATAGTACACAAGCCTTCCAGCATACACACGACACAGCACACACACCGCACAGCACATATATCCCACAGCACATATATCCCACAGCACATATATCCCACAGCACATATATCCCACAGCACATATATCCCACAGCACATATATCCCACAGCACATATATCCCACAGCACACGCACCCCACAGCACACATATCCCACAACACATATATCCCACAGCACATATATCCCACAGCACACGCACCCCAGAGCACACATATCCCACAACACATATATCCCACAGCACATATATCCCACAGCACACGCACCCCACAGCACACATATCCCACAACACATATATCCCACAGCACATATATCCCACAGCACATATATCCCACAGCACATATATCCCACAGCACACGCACCCCACAGCACACGCACCCCACAGCACACATATCCCACAGCACATATATCCCACAGCACATGCACCCCACAGCACATACATCCCACAGCACACGCACCCCAGAGCACATATATCCCACAGCACACGCACCCCACAGCACACACACCCCACAGCACATGCACCCCACAGCACATATATCCCACAGCACACGCACCCCACAGCACACGCACCCCACAGCACACGCGCCCCACAGTACACATTTCCCACAGCACACACATGCCCCACAGTACACACCCCACAGCATACGCACCCCACAACACAGCACACATGTGCCCAACACACGCCCCACAGCACACATTTCCTACAGCACACACGCACCCCACAGCACTCGCCCTCTGTGCCCCGTGCTCACTGATTCTCCCCCCGCTGCCTGAGGCCGAAACAAGGTCGTCAGCTGCTGCTCCCTGTCCTCCCTGCTGGCAAATGGTGTCCGAGCCTCGATGGGGCATCAGGATGTGGAATTCATGAACATTGTTGACAGAGACATGAAGCCGTCACTGCCGAGCCCGCAGCTGTGGACAGACCCGTCCTCACAGCCACCTCATGCTTGCGTCAAAGGGTCCCGAGGCTCACCTGGCAGTAGCCCACTCCCTGGTTATGGTGCCCATATGCCAGCAGCACATTGTACAGGGTCTTCTGCAAGCAGGGGTCCGTGGTCTTCCGAAACTTCACATTGTCGGGGAAGGTCCGGTTGAGGTCTGCGGGAAATTCAGAAGGAATCACCCACGGGTTTCTGCTCCACAAGCCTCCCACCCCTCCAGCTGCCCCGAGGGTGGCCACCTGGCTTCCACCTGGGACTTAGGGACTGGTTTTCACCCTGGCCGCACAGCAGACTCAACACAGCCAGAGCGACAGGCTCACTGGGCCAGGAAGGAGGGGGTGATCCTGGACTCGGGGTGGAGGGGGGCCCCAACCGTCCTTCCCGCAGAGTCAGGGACGGCAGAGCAACCCCAGAGCTGGCGGCCAGGCCATGGCGCTCCTTCCTCGATGCCCGTCTCCTCCCGGCCCCCAGCACAGGCCTCCTGCACCTCAGACCTTGCGCATAGTGGAGGGAGCTCTGCCTCGAGGACCCAGGGGGACAGGTGGAGAGAAATGCCCACAGAACTTTGGGACACTCTCCTAATTCCGAAGATGCAAAACAGAAGGAGACAGAATAAACTGAGACTCCTCAGAGATAAAGGACATGGCTGAGAGCTGAGAACGGAGAACTGAATAAACCTCGAGTTGTCAGCTCGTGTGTGCAGGAGGCATCCCTGCCGACCTCTTCCTTCCTCGGCACCAACTCCCTCCCCCCGTCTGACCCAGGCATCTCTTGGCAGGACAGTGGCCCTGGACAAGCTGTCTAGTGCCGGGGGATCCGGATACCACATGGGTCCCCGAGACTAACCAAGCCTCACGCTGGCCCAGTGCCAGGCCTCACTGAAGCTGACCTCCACGTTAACCCCGGACGCAAGCCGGGCAGGAAGGATAATGCTGGCTCGACAACTCCACTGGTTTCTGCTCCCACTGGCCCTGCCTCCGTTAGAGGTGTTCACCAGGCACCCCACGTGGTCACCAGCGGACGGCCGGTTCCAAGACTGACTCACAGCAGCCCCTGCCAGCCGTGACGCTGAGATGTGCACAGACACCCCACTCTGGAGGAACCCAACCGCCTCTAGTCTCTCCATAACGGCTGCAAAATACTGTGAGTCTGTTTCCAACCTCTGGCCCCAGGCCTTGTCTTTGCTTACAAAAAACTAGATTTGGGCGAACATTAGTTCAGTGCCTCAGAGCACATTATTTCTCATTGTGTGTTTTCTTACAAAAGAGCCTTTTTTTTTTTTTTAAATGGAATTCTAAACATTCCAAAAACTGGAATCAGTCAAGGGGAAGTTAGTATTTTTGCTATTTCAGACTAGAGTGACCAGCTGTGTTCATTTCTATGTAATATTTTTATTGAGTTTTTCCATATATATATATTTTTTGACATAGGGTCTCACTCTGTCACCCAGGCTGGAGTGCAGTGGTGCAATCATGGCTCACTGCATCCTCGACCTCCAGGGCTCAAGTGATCCTCCCACCTCAGCCTCCTGAGTAGCTGAGACTACAGGCACACACCACCATGCCTGGGCTAATTTACGTATTGTTTTGTAGAGACGGAGTTTTGCCATGTTGGCCAGGCTGGTCTTGAACTCCTGAGCTCAAATAATCTGCCTGCCTCAGCTTCCCGAAGTGCTGGGAATACAGGCGTGAGCCACCATGCTAAGCGTCTTGAGATGTTTTGATAACATCCTGTGGGAAAGGAGATGGCTCCATCTCCACTGTGGAGATGGCAGAGCATGGGAGCTTTCTGTCTGCACTGCGTGGCCTGGCATTGGCTCGGTGGGGCTGGACCATCCACTGCATGGCTCCTGAAAGATAACTGACCAGGTGCCTCCAATTACTAAGCACAGAACTGCCATGGATCCAGCAGCCCCACACTCTGGGTAGGAGCCCACAGCTGACAGCAGGGACCCAGCAGAATCCACATACCCAGGCTCACGGCCGTGCCACCCATAACAGCCACGCGGCAGGAGAGCCCAGGGGTCCACTGACAGGTGGATAAATGAACAAAATGTTTTCTGCCCATGCGTGGAATATCATTCACTCTTAAAGGAGGAGGAAATTCTCACACGAGATGCAGCACAGAGGATCCCTGAGGACTGAGGCGAGGGAAAGGACCCCAGCAGCACAGGACGCAGCCCACAGGACTCCTCTTACGTGACCCTGGAGTTGCCAAAGCACAGAGACAAGTGCACAGCGGGCTGTCAGGGGCTGGGCAAGGACACGGGGGTGGTGCTTGACAATGGGGACAGAGCTTCAGCTTGGGAAAATGAAATGGTAAATTTTATATTAGGCATATTTTACCATAATTTAAAAAAAGATTCAGCCAGGCGAGTGGCTCACTCCTGTGACTCCAGCACCTTGGGAGGTGAAGAAGGGAGAATCCTCAGAGCCCAGGAGTTCAAAACCAAAACCCCATCTCTGCAAAAAAAATAAAAATTTAAAAAATGAGCCAGGTGTGGTGGTGCACACCTGTGGTCCTGATCACTTCCAGCTACGTGGGAGGCTGAGGCAGGAGGATCACTTGAGCCTGGTAGGTCAAGGCTGCAGTAAGCACTCACTGTGACTGCACTACCACACTCCAGTCTGGGCAACAGAGTGGCACCTGTCTCAAAAAAAAAAAAAAAAATCATCCAAAAAACCACAAAACAGAGCCTTTAAACTCATTTTCCAGACGGCAGTGCTCTGTTGTACTATGCACCCCCTCCCCACTGCGCCCGAGCTCTCCTCTTCCCACCCTGAATCAGCGTTTCTGCCGCCAGGCTGTGCCTCTGCTTGGAGACCTTTGGTGGCAATCACGCCGCGGTGAGGAGGCAGCCTCTCCCCGGCAGCCCCAGCCCCCAGCCTGGGTAGCCCCCTCCCCATTGGCTCAGCCCTGTGGACAGGAGACCCCCAGAAAGGGCAGCAGGATGCACCGTGTCCTCACCCTCCCAAGGCTTTCTAATCTCACAGCACTTTAAAGCCACTGGGTTTTTTAAAATTAAGTATATTGTGTTTAAGTGTGTATTTCTCAAAAACTGTTAAAATCAGAAGGGCAGATGTACTTTCTAAAAATCTAATTATTCAATTTAGGTTAACCAATTTTTCTTTTTTCTTTTCTTTTTTTTGAGATGGAGTTTCACCCTTGTTGCCCAGGCTGGAGTGCAATGGTGCGATCCCAGCTCACCGCAACCTCCACCTCCCGGGTTCAAGCGATTCTCCTGCCTCAGCTCCCGAGTAGCTGGGATTACAGACATGCACCACCATGCCCGGCTGTTTTTGAATTTTTAGTAGAGGGGGGTTTCTCCATGTTGGCCAGGCTGGTCTCGAACTCCTAATCTCAGGTGGATCCGCCCTCCTCGGCCTCTCAAAGTGCTGGGATTACAGGCATGAGCCACCGCACCTGGCCTTAGGTTAATCAATTTTGTTAGCATTCTGAACTTCTGAGAGCCAGGGACCCTATGGCTATGTGATTACTGAGAAAGTCAGAGGAGAAGGGAGTCCAGCAATTATGACAGACACAAAAATGGAAGCCCTGGTGCACGGCCTCATGAACACGGCTGCGTACGATGGCCACACGACCAGTGCCTGGCACAAAGCCCGCCGGTAACAGAGGCTGCGTCTCACTGTCCTGCAGGTCTTCATGGAGCATATCTGCTCCTTCGTGACCATTTCCGTATTAGCCAGCTAGGCACGTGAATATTTGCTGAGTGAATTACGATCATTGTTCTCCCCTTGCAAAGGCTTCAGTTTTGATTCTTTCGTGGAGGAAGACGTAACTTTAAGTTAAAACCAGCAGACGCACCACTCACTCCTGGACACTGAGACTAGACACTGGGTGGAAACCAGTTCCTTCTGGCCCCCGGGCCCTGTGCCAGAGCCTGATCCCCGCTGCCTCACCTGTCCTGATGGCGTCCTCCAGCCTGTGGTTTCTCTCTCCCTGGAGAAGCCGGTGATAGTAGCCGGGATTCTGGTCCATCTGAGCCTGGGCCCCACTCAGCGCCATCCAGACGCGGGCACGGTGCTCCAGCGGGACCCCCTTCCGGACATAGCGCTTCACTGAAGGCCGAGAGGACAGACAGCGTGTGAGCTGGACCAGAGGCCTGCAGGGCCCACACGTTCCTGCCACACTTTCTGCTTTCACCACTTACCTTCTTAAATCGAATATTAAAGAGACCCAGCTCTTCATCCATCTCCACCAAAACTGGTACATATACTCCTTCAAAAATTCTGCTCTCCTCCCCCTCTCAACAGAGCACAAATCAGACTGGCTACAGAACCACCCCCACCCCCACTTCGCCATCCCATGCAGGTGGTCAGGAAACAGAGCCGCGGTCAGACGGCTGCCCTGGAAGCTCCCTAAGAGCTGTGCAGAGGAGCAGCAAAGGGGCAAAACAGTGAGAGGCCAAGCTGAGAACAAGGACGTTGGTTGGGCTCAGCTGTGAGCACCTCAGGTGGGACGCCGCAGCTGGGAGACCACGGTTTTAGTGGCAGACGTCACTGTCCTCCTTGTGCAGTTATCTCTATACATTGAAAGCTACTCCATTTCGTGAGGATATTTTAATTGACTATAAAAATGTGAAAAATTAGTAATTTTCTAAAATTAGTATTTTCTAATAAACATATAGGGACAGAAGCCAAAAGCCATGAGCTATCTTCATTAGTAATACTGAGTAATTTCTTAGGCAGATGGAAAAGATATGCACGACTAACATCCGAATTAATTATGTTAAGTCCAAAGTTGTGACACCGTACTCTTAAGCTACAAAACCGATAATTTTCAAAGCAAATATTTAAAGTTTTGCTGTTTTCCTTTGATACTGCACTATACATATTTTACGTTTTTCGAGACAGAGTCTTGTTCTGTCGCTCAGGCTGGAGCGCAGTGGTGCAATCTCAGCTCACTGCAACCTCTGCCTCCCGGGTTCAAGCAATTCTCCTGCCTCAGCCTCCCAAGTAGCTGGGATTACAGGCGCGTGCCACCACGCCCGCTGGGACTACAGGCGCGCGCCACCATGCCCAGCTAATTTTTGTATTCTTAGTAGAGACAGGATTTCACCATGTTGGCCAGGATGGTCTCGAACTCTTGACCTTGTGATCCACCCACCTCGGCCTCCCAAAGTGCTGAGATTATAGGCGTGAGCCACCGTGCCCAGCCCTGCTCATATTTGAAAAGAAACCATTATTTTAAAAGAAACCATACTTTAGAAAAGAAGGCATATGCAATTTGCGAAATTCTATAAGCTGCCATAAAAAGAAAAAAATCTGAGGCACCAGCTGTATTTAGCAGATAAAAACTTACAATAACTTCATAGGCTACAGTCAAGAAAAGGACTATCGGGTAAAACTTTATGAGCTCCAATTCCAAGGTGATCCACAGTGTATGATCCTCTGGACACGGGCAGATGATTGTGAGCTAGGTGATTACCGAGAAAATCAGGCTCTGGAAGGACAGGCCCTTGTCTGTCCACTGGGCCTCCCACTCCTGGAAGGGAACCTGGGAGGCAATAATAGCCCACTAAATACGTGACGAATGATACAAGGGCAAGGAGGGAAGACCCAGAGGAGAGAGAAAACAGACACTAATGCCATCCACTGAAAGCCAAAGAATCCCTCTTAAGGGCCGGGCGTGGTGGCTCACGCCTGGAATCCCAGCACTTTGGGAGGCCGAGGTGGGTGGATCATGAGGTCAAGAGATCGAGACCATCCTGGCCAACATGGTGAAACCCCATCCTCTAATAAAAATACAAAAATTAGCTGGGCATGGTGGTGCATGCCTGTAATCCCAGCACTTTGGGAAGCGGAGGCGGGTGGATCACAAGGTCAAGAGATTGAGATCACCCTGGCCAACATGGTGAAACCCCATTTCTACTAAAAATAAAAAAATTAGCTGGGCGTGCTGGCTTGTGTCTGTAGTCCTAGCTACTCGGGAGGCTGAGGCAGGAGAATCGCCTGAATGTGGCAGGCAGAGGTTGCAGTGAGCCAAGATCATGCCACTGCACTGCAGCCTGGTGACAGAGTGACACTCTGTCTCAAAAAAAAAAAAAAGAATCCCTCGTAAGAAACCCTCTTTTCTGGTTTAGAAACATATTTGGAGGATCAAGTTCAGGCAAGAACATCTCAATACACTTGGTTTATGGTTTATTCGCACTGCTTACAGGAACAAGAAAAACATGTTTTGCTTTATTTTTAAAATTCTACCAAAGACACCAATAATTCAGCCTGACTTTTCCTCCAAGTTAGTACAATTCGTACTAAGGTTTGCTGTAGGTCTCGTGACTCTTAGAGGGCAGCTTGACCAGGAATGTTCTGAATGAGTATTTGGTCATTCTGTGCTAAACAACAGCAGGAGAGGGCGAGTCCCAGCACAGGCAGAGACTGTTCTAACTGAGAGGGACAGAAGCAGAAAGGAGAGGCCATGCAAAAACCAGTGGTACTTCTACAAACTAATAATGAACAACTGGAAATCGTATATTTAAAATTGGGGCCTGGCGTGGTGGTTCATGCCTGTAATCCCAGCACTTTGGGAGGCCGAGGCAGGTGGATCACCTGAGGTATGAAGTTCAAGACCAGCCTGGTCAACATGGCAAAACCCCATCTCTACTAAAAAAAAATACAAAAATTAGCCAGGCCTGGTGGCAGGCACCTGTAATCCCAGCTACTTGGGAGGCCGAGGCAGGAGAATCTCTTGAACCTGGGAGGCGGAGGTTGCAGTGAGCTGAGATTGTACTACGGCACTCCAGCCTGGGAGACACAGCAAGACTCCATCTCAAAAAAATAAATACATAAAAATAAAAAAATTAAATTGGCATCATTTACAATAGCAACAAAAAATGAAAAGAGAAATACTTAGGTAAAAATCTAACAAAATATTTGCAGGATCCAAATGCTGAATACTGCAAAGAAATCAAATAAGACTGAAATAAACTAATAGATACACCATGTTCACGGATGGCAAGGCTCAATATTAAGATGTCAATTCTGGGCTGGGCGTGGTGGCTCAGGCCTGTAATCCCAGCACTTTGGGAGGCCGAGACGGGTGTATCACAAGGTCAGGAGATGGAGACCGTCCTGGCTAACCCGGTGAAACCCCGTCTCTACTAAAAAATACAAAAAATTAGCCGGGCGTGGTGGCGGGTTCCTGTAGTCCCAGCTACTTGGGAGGCTGAGGCAGGAGAATGGTGGGAACTCGGGAGGCGGAGCTTGCAGTGAGCCAAGATCACACCACTGCACTCCAGCCCGGGTGACAGAACAAGACTCCATCTCAAAAAAAAAAAAAAAAAAAGTCAATTCTTCCAAAGTTGATCTACAGATTCCTATATACACCTCCTTATCACTGTTCCAGGACAAAATACTTTGTGGACAATGACAAGCTGATTCTAAACTTTATATGCAAAGTGAAAAGAACCGAAACAATTTTGAAGATGAAGTTGGAGGAGACATATTACCTGATTTTATGCTTTACTATAAACCTGCAGTAAGACAGACAACGTGGTACTGGAGAAAAGTTAGACAAATGGAATAATGGGATATAAAAAGGAATCCAGAAAGAGACCCACACAAACAGAACCACTTGCTTTTTGATAAAAGTGCAAAGGAAATGTAATGCAGACAGAAGAGTCCATCTACAAAAGAATGACTAAAATAATGTTGGTAAAATAATGTTGGTGTTTACCAACAATATGAAGAGCTGGCAAGACTGTGGAGCAATTAGAACACTCGCACATTTGTGGTGGGAATGCCAAATTTTACTGCTGCGTTGGAAAGACGGTTTGTAATTTCTTACTAGTTAGTTAAACATGCACTTATCATATGACCCAGCGATCCCATACGAAGTGTTCAGTCAAGATCAGTGAAAACTAGTTCACACAAAAACCTGTAGGTGAATGTTATAATGTTGGCTTTGCACATTCCAAATGTCTTCAGTTGAGGAAGGGATTTTTAAAAATTGTAGGACATCCACGAAATGAAGTACCTCAGCAATAAAATGGAATGAACCATGGACACACACAGTCCTGGATGGATCTCCAATGCATTAAGTGAAAGAAACCAGACTCAAAGGCTACAATCTGTATGATTCCACGGACGACACCACGGAAATGGCTGAACTACGGGAATGGGGAAGAGGTCAGTGATGTGGGCAGTGGGCTGACTTCAAAGGACAGGATTGTTGAAGGTGACAGAATCTTGATTGTGGTGATGACTGCCTAGCCGTGTGTTTGCCCAAATTCACAGAACCATATACTGGTAAGAGTGAATTTTACTGTAAATTGCGAAAATTATTTGATAGGCCAGGGCAGTGGCTCATGCCTGTAATCCCAGGAGACTCCATCTCTAAAAAATCAATCTTAAAAATTAGCTGGACATGGTGGTGCACACCTGTAGTCCCAGCTACTCTGGAGGCTGAGGCGGGAGGATTGCTTGTCTAGGCTGCAGTGAGCTATGATCGTCCCACTGTCCTCCAGCTTGGGTGACAAAGCAAGACCCTGACTCAAATAATAACAATAATATCAAGGTTGTATTTAAGGGAAAGGTCAAAATGGTTAAATGCACCAGCTCTGGAGTCAGACACTGTGCTTCACTATGACTTGCAGGCTCCAGACCCTGAGCGTGCCTCGGTTTCCTCATCTGTAAGGTGAACAGAAGGCACCAAGCCTGTGCCCGAGGTCCCTGAGCAGCTCTGGCCGTTGGAGCAACACCCAGAAGCTTCACAGAACAAAGAATTCTGGGATTTTTTGATAAGTTTGTTATCTGGATTTACACTGTTTCTTTATAGAAGAATGAAAACCGTTTACTTGTCCTCACAGACTGACACTTTCCCAGGGGCAGGGCTAACCCACAGAGCGTCACTAATGTTTGCAGAAGTATAACATATCAATTCAAAACAGTTGGAAAATTTTTAAAAAGAAGCTACATCCAGAGAACTGACATCCATCTGTCTACCCTGACAAAGTTAGGCAAATCCCCAGTTTTTCGGTATATCTTTGAAAATACGTTTTCTCAATTTAATTTTAACTTAGGTGGTGTTAATATTCTAAGCCACCAGGAAGGAAGTCTCAAAGAAGCCAACGGCCCTGAAGCTGCTTCCCTGCAGACCTCCCTTCTCGAGATGGAGAATGAAATAGGAATTCCACAGGACTAAGTTTGTTGAATTTAGCCTTTCTAGGGAGGAAGAGGAAGTTGTCTTCCTAAGGGCTCCTGGTGGATATTTGCTACGGAAAAAGGAAAATGCAATTTTTATTGTACCCACCAAGAGTGTGATCAGGCAGAATACGTTATAACTATCCCTTAAGACATGTGGAATGCTGAGACTGGTAGATGACTGTGTTCCTGGAGACTTTAACATGGGAAGTGCAGATGACAATCCGCCAAAAACAGAAGAAAGAACTTTACCACCGTCAGCCCAATACCTGGCAGGAAGAAGTTGTATTCCCATTTTTGGAATAACTTGCCCACTCCTGTTTTATGCCCGACCCTTGCACTTGAGGCTCTGTCAGTGCCCATGAGCACCCTGACGGTCACACCGGGACCCAGGCCCCAGGCCAGGAGGGACACACGCGACCACAGACTCCTCGAGCCTCCCACCAGAGTCCCCAGCATCCCCACTCACTGCAGAGCAGGCCCACAGCCCTGTGGCTCCCACCCCTCAGGCTGAGGCTCATAGGGGACCAAAGAGACGTATTTGCTCACAGACCCATTCATGCCAGTGACACTACCATAATTACACAGTCCAGTTAACATTACATAAATCAGCCCAGCTTGGTGACTCATGCCTGTCTTCCCAGCACTTTGGGAGGCTGAGGTGGGTGGATCACTGGAGCTCAGGAGTTCGAGGTCAGCCTGGCCAACAAGACAAAACCCGTCTCTACTAAAAACACAACAATTAGAGGGGTGTGGTGGCAGGTGCCTGTAATCCCAGTTACTCAGGAGGCTGAGGCAGGAGAATTGCTTGAACCTGGGAGGCAGAGGTTGCGGTGAGCCGAGATTGTGCCACTGCCCTCCAGCCTGGCTGACAGAGCTAGACTTTGTCTCAAAAAACAAAAAAAAAATTAGATTAAAAAAAATTAAAGCAAAAAGAAGAAAGTTGTTACTTCAATAAAAACAAAGTGAAGTTTTTAGAAAGAGTTGATACAGACCAACGCTAAAAAAAAAAAAAAAAAGGCAAAACAAACTGTTGAATTACGTGTAAAATAACTGCAATGGATTGGGGAAAAGAATAAAAATCTGGAGGATTCTGCATCCGGATTGCTTTTTTCCTTTTCCCTGCTCTTCCCAGAACCCCCTCCCAAATCCATATTGGAAAGTGGGGGCAACGCACTGAGTGGTTCCCTAAAAAGGAAAATAGGGGACCCAAGTTAGCAGCCCCTAGTCAAAGAAAAGGAGAGCAAGAGGACAGACCCAAACGACAAATGCAAAGACAGAAGAATGAATGTGCAGTTGTGTTTTCTGTAAAAACAAAAAGTTTATGCACAACCGTACATCTTTCAGATGTTCTGCTGTAACCAACCTCCAGGTCACAGCCACAGGACTTCCCACGGACTTCCCCTGCTCTTAAAGCAAACTGCAGAACCAAGCGTGCACTTCTGCTCCTGAGGGGGATGGAAGGACAGTCCCCTTCGGTCATCTCTACAGGAGATGGGGGCCAGGGGTGGGAGAGAACTCCCTGTCACACTTTGTAGCCCTTAGTATGATTAAAGTGTTTACCATGTACATAAATTATGCTTTTTAAGTTCACATGTCTTATATACTTTTATCTTACTTTTTAAAATTAAAAGACCAGTTAACTTTTTTTTTTTTTTTTTTGAGGCGGAGTCTTCACTCTGTCGCCCAGGCTGGAGTGCAGTGGCACCATCTTGGCTCACTGCAAGCTCCGCCTCCTGGGTTCACGCCATTCTCCTGCCTCAGCCTCCCAAGTAGCTGGGACTACAGGCGCCTGCCACCGCGCCCGGCTAATTTTTTGTATTTTAGTAGAGACGGGGTTTCACCGTGTTAGCCAGGATGGTCTTGATCTCCTGACCTCGTGATCCGCCCGCCTTGGCCTCCCAAAGTGCAGGGATTACAGGCGTGAGCCACCGCGCCCAGCAAGACCAGTTAACTTTTAAGAATAAATCAGGCTCAGTGGCTCACACCTGTATTCCCAGCACTTTGGGAGGCCAAGGTGGGCGGATCACTTGAGGTCAGGAGTTCCAGACCGGCCTGGCCAAAATGGTGAAACCTGTCTCTACTAAAAATACAAAAATTAGCCTGGCGTGATGGTAGGTGCCTGTAATCCCGCTACTTGGGAGGCTGAGGCAGGAAAACCGCTTGAATCCAGGAGGCACAGGTTGGTTGCAGTGAGCTGAAATCACGCCACTGCACTCCAGCCTGGGAGACAGAGTGAGACTCTGTCTCAAAAATAAATAAATAGAAAAGAATAAATCAAAAGGAAAAATAAAGACACACGTTCCACTGGAAACATGTGAATATGCAGAGGCCACAGGGATGGGACATGATGCATTTGTGGGAAGCATATAGGATATTAGCTTCCATCTCCATAAAAAATTTAAAAATTAGCCTGGAGTGGTGGCGGCACCAGTGGTCCCAGCTACGTGGGAGGCTGAGCGGGGAGGATGGCTGGAGCCCAGGAGGTCAAGGCTACAGTGAGTGGTGATTGTGCCACTGCACTCAGAGGGATACCCTGTCTCAAATAAATAAATAAAAGCAAAAATTGATCTTTTCACCCCCTGCCTGGAAAACCTTTAACAGTTGGCTTCTCTGTGCCTGGCCGTGGTCACCACACACCTCCGACCCTCCGCCCAGGTGCAGGACCCCGGCTTCGTCTCTGCCCCTCCAGCTCCTACGGCCTGGAGCACACAGCTCATCCCTTGAAGCTCAGCTGCCATTCACATCCCCCTTCTCAGGAAGCCCCCAGGACTCCCCTTTGACCCCACTCATCTGAGTTCCTAGCTCCAGGGCACACTCCCACCAAGCCCTCACCCCAGGCAGGCACTTCATTCATTCACTGAACACACCGGGAAGTCGCCCGGCACTGCCGCAGGTTCTGAGGACTGAGCAGTGAATGAAAAATCCGGGGCAGGGAGGAAGGGTTTTGACTCCAGCAGAGGCTGTGCTGGGAAAGGCAGAGGTGAGGGGGTGCCCTCCGCACAGGGAAGCCTGGGGAGCTCCTGAGGAGGGGGCCCTGCAGCTAACCCCGAGGCGGGGGGGGCGGGCGGCCAGGCCAGTACTCACCGCAGCAGGAGGAGGCCTGGGGTCGCGGGGGAGCGGCAGGTGGAGCAGGACCCTGTGGGTCCCGTCACAAGGATGGAGTCTTGCTCTGTCGCCCAGGCTGGAGTGCAATGGCGCAGTCTCCGCTCACTGCAACCTCCGCCTCCCGGGTTCAAGTGCTTCTCCTGCCTCAGCCTCCAGAGTAGCTGGGATTACAGGCATGCGCCACCACGCCCGGCTAATTTTGTAATTTTAGTAGAGGCGGGGTTTCACCGTGTTTGTCAGGCCGGACTCAAACTCCTGACCTCAGGTGATCCGCCCACCTCGGCTTCCTAAAGTGCTGGGATTACAGGCGTCAGCCACCGCAGCCGGCATGGATCGAGTTTTGATCCATCCCGATCTGGCTCCCTTCTGGGAGAGACGGGTCTCCTTCGCGTCCGACCAGCCGGCCCATCCCAAAGCAGGAAAACAGGTCCCTGCGGCTGCCCTAGCTCCGAGCCGCAGCCAAGTCCCGACCTGCCCGGGAAGGTTCCTCCCCCTCCCTCCGCTCCCGGAGGCCGGACTTTGCCCCGCCCGTCCCAGCCCGACCCACCTGCGCCCTCGAGACCCACCTGCGCCGCCGGGACCCACCTGCGCCCTCGAGACCCACCTGCGCCGCCGGGACCCACCTGCGCCCCCGGGACCCACCTGCGCCGCCGGGACCCACCTGCGCCCCCGGGACCCACCTGTCCGGCTCCTGGGGACGCTCCCGCCCTGCAGCAGCCGGGACCACTTGATCGCCCTGCGGGTGAGCGTGACCAGGTAGCTGGAGAAAAACTTCTCGTAGGCGGCGTCGTCGAAGTCCTCAGGCCGCTCGAATCCGTACGGGTCGATCCTGCAACACGGAGAGAAGGAGGCCGGCGTCCCCGAAGTTTCCTCTGGGGGGTCGGGGGCCCGCTTGGGGACCGCAGCCTCCGGGGACGCCCGCACCCCGCGCCACCCACCTGGGGACCCGCGAGCGCTCGGGGGGCTCCATGTGGGGAGGGAGGCGCGCACCGAGCGAGGCCAGCGGGTCCCAGGTTCGCCTCCCGGCTCCTGGGCGCTCAAGTCCTTCCGGCGGGACCACGGGCGCGGGGGGGCGGGGCTGGGGGCGGGGAGGGGGAGGGGAGAGAGGAGGGGCAGGAGGGGGTGAGGGGCGGGGGAGGACCGGGGGAGGGGCGGGCGACGGAGGGCGGGGAATGGGCGGAGGGTGGGGGGGACGGGCGGAGGGTGAGGGGAACGGGCGGGGAGGGGGGAACGGGCGGGGAGGGGGGAACGGGCGGGGAGGGGGGGACGGGCGGAGGGTGAGGGGAACGGGCGGGGAGGGGGGGACGGGCGGAGGGTGAGGGGAACGGGCGGGGAGGGGGGGACGGGCGGAGGGTGGGGGGGAACGGGCGGGGAGGGTGGGGAACGGGCGGGGAGGGGGGGGAACGGGCGGAGGGTGAGGGGGACGGGCGGGGAGGGGGGGGGACGGGCGGGGAGGGGGGGACGGGCGGAGGGTGGGGGGGACGGGCGGGGAGTGGGGGGAACGGGCGGAGGGTGAGGGGGACGGGCGGGGGGGGGAACGGGCGGGGAGGGGGGGAACGGGTGGAGTGGGGGGGCGGGGCGGGGCCTGCTCCTGGGGCCTCGGTGGCCGCGGCGTCCCGGGCGGGGTCGGGCAGAGGGCAGAGTCGGGGGCGCCCCCCGCAGATCCCCGCGGCCTGGACCCGGGTGAGAAGAGCTGCTTCTGCGATTCCTTCAATCCTCAGTGCCTGGCGGATCCGACTCTGACACCTGACTCCTATTTGTATTTTATATTTTCTCCGCTGCATTTCAAGGCCGAGACCAACACACAAATGAGAGGCCCCCAGGGGCGCCCGCCCGTTCCTGGCCCCCTCAAACCAGGGCCGGGGTCCCCCCACCGGCGAGCCAGGCCTGGGAGAATCCGGGCAGCGCTGGTTCCGAACGGCTTCTTCTCGGTCCGCACTCCATGACATCGTCCTGAGATTTCAGCTGCTTTTCGTGTCCGGGAGGGCCCGGAAATTTGCCAGAACTGCGGATTTTGAATTTTGCTCTGGCGACGTGGCAAAGGGGAGACCCCAGAAGTGAGATGCTGGGGCGACCTCGCCCTGGGTCCCCCAGGGGTCTGGAGCGGGGGCTTCTCCGACACGCCTCTCCCCGCCTGTGATTGAGGCCCAGGGCGCCCCGACAGGCCCCAGGAGGAGCGGCCGTTCCCGGACTCCAGACGCGCTTTCCCGGGAGAAGCAGCCGGACCTTGTCTGGGTGAAGCGAGGATCACAGGCTCAGCGTCCCCTGCGGGTCCGTCAGGGCCTTTGGGAACCAACTTTGGGACCTTTCCATTGGTGTTTCCGGAATGTTCCATGCGAGTGCCACCCAGGAGCCTGGACAGCAGCGTGTGGAACGGACCAGTCCCTAAGTGCGGACTCCTGCCTCTGCCTTTCACCCTTCTCCAGCCCCTGCATGACTGTGGGGGTTCAGTGCTCAGCAGAGCAGAACCCCGACACGGTTCCTCCGTTCCTAGTCTGCTGGTTCTGGGAACTCCCCAGCTTTCAGCCCAGCTCCGCAGCACTGGCCTTTGGTAACAGCGGCGTCCTTCCTTTCAAAGATTGCACAGCCCCTACCCTAGGCTCTCACCTCCTTGGGATGTTTGGACCCAAACCAGGAGTCAGGGCCATAGCCTCCTGCCCCTCGGCCTACGGGTGCCCACAACCCAGGACTGACAGGTGGGCGTCCGTCCCCAGGGTCTTCGAACCCCCGTCTGGGCTCCTCTCTGCCTAAGTCGGTGACTCGCTGAACCCCTCTCCAGCTCTAACTGAAGCCCGTTTCCTACATCGCGTCCCTCGTGCTTTCTGGAGCAATGGACACAGTCCTGCTCCCCACTTCCCAGCACCCGGGGTCCTGCGGCCCAGACAGCCCCCACCGCCCAGCTCCTGTTCCAACCCCAGGCCTGGAAGCCGCACGGTCCCCCTTTTTCCTCATTCCTGCCCTCTGACCATGGAGATGGGGTTCTAACCTCCCCTCCCCACCACTGCGGTGGAGAGCAGTGTGGCGGGTGGCACAGACCGGGGGCCGCTGGCTCCCAAGCCTGAGTGTGATGGCAGGACCGCCACCAAGTGTATTTTTGGGCCAGATGTAGGGAGACTGTGGGAGCGGGTCAGATAAGAGCAGCGCCCTCCTGGAAGAGTGGAGAGGAGAGATACGGAGAGGCGGGAGCCCCAGGCTTAGGGTGGGCAGCCAGACCCAGGCGGCTAGAAAGGTCTCCTACTCCAGTCCAGGCCTGGCCAAGCCCCACCCTGGGACCTGACTGGGAGACAGCCTAGGCAGGGGTTCAGATGCAGCTTTCTCACATCTGCTGCCTGGTCAATGGGCCCCCCACCCACCTCCCCACACCCTGCTGCTCCGCTCCACACAAGAAAACCGCATTTGGCCTGACTCTTGAGACCTCACAGGTCTGACACACTTGCAATCATCCTTTCAGAAACAGTATCAAGTCTAGATTTTTTTTTTCTTTTTTTTTTAGACGGAGTCTCACTCTGTTGCCCAGGCTGGAGTGCAGTAGCACGATCTCGGCTCACTGCAAGCTCCGGCCTCCCGGGTTCAGGCCTTCTCCTGCCTCAGCCTCCCATCTCGGCTCACTGCAAGCTCCGGCCTCCCGGGTTCAGGCCTTCTCCTGCCTCAGCCTCCCGAGTAGCTGGGACTACCGGCACCTGCAACCATGCCCGGCTAATTTTTTGTGTTTTTGGTAGAGACGGGGTTTCACCACGTTAGCCCAGATGGTCTCGATCTCCTGACCTCATGATCTACCTGCATCGCCTCCCAAAGTGCTGGGATTACAGGCGTGAGCCACTGCGCCCAGCCAAGTCTAGATTTTTTTAAACACTCTCTATTTATTTATTTATTGCTCCTGGCAACCACTCTTCTACTTTCTGCTTCTATGCATTGGAGATTTGCTTTTTTTTTTTTTTTTTCCCTCTGGTGAGGGGGTGGTTTTCGACGGGGTCTCATTCTGTCACCCAGGCTGGAGTGCAGTGGTGTGATCTTGGCTCACTGCAGCCTGGAACTACCGGGCTCAAGTGATCCTTCTATCTCAGCCTCCTGAGTAGCTAGGACCACAGGCACGTGCCACCACACCTGGCTAATTTTTTAGTTTTTGTAGAGATAGGGGTCTTGCTATGTTGCCTAGGTGGTGCCAAATTCCTGGGCTCAAGCCATCCTCCCGCCCTGGCCTCCCGAAGCACTGGGGTTACCGGCATTGAAATGAGACCACCACTTCTCCTGCTGTCCTTCCCAGCTTCTCCCCCACCTCCCCTTTTCCCTAGTTTATAAGACAGGAAAAAAGAGAGAAAGCAAAAAGTTGGAAAGAAACAGAAGTAAGATAAATAGCCAGATGACCTTGGTGCTACCGCCCGGCCCTGGTGGTTAAAATAATAATAATAATAATATTAGTAATGTTAACCCCTGACCAAAACTACTCGTGTTATCTGTAAATTCCAGACATTGTGTGAGAAAGCACTGTAAAACTTCCTGTTCTGTTAGCTGATGCATGTAGCCCCCAGTCACATTCCTCATGCTTGCTTGATCTATTATGACATTTTCATGTGGACCCCTTAGAATTGCAAGCCCTTAAAAGGGCTAGGAATTTCTTTTTTGGGGAGCTCGACTCTTAAGCCGTGAATCTGCCGATGCTCCAGGCTGAATAAACCACTTCCTTCTTTAACCTGGTGTCTGAGCAGTTTTGTCTGTGGCTTGTCCTGCTACATTTCTTGGTTCCTTGACCAGGAATCGAACCTGGGTTGCAGCAGTGAGCACGCCGAATCCTAACCACTAGACCACCTGGGAAACTTAGAACTTTGTGTGAAATAGATTGGCCAGCATTAGAAGTGGGTTGGCCATCAGAAGGAAGCCTGAACAGGCCCCTTGTTTCTAAGGTATGGTACAAGGTAACTGGTAAATCAGGACACTCAGACCGGTTTCCATACATAGACACTTGGTTACAGCTGGTGCTAGACCCCCCACAGTGGCTAAGAGGGCAGGTGGCAGCAGAGCTAGTAGCAGAGGACAGAGAGCCAAGGAAGGATCCCACTCCACTCGCTGAGGGAAATCAACTCCTGAAGTTCTGTTCGACCCAACACCAGAAGATCCATTGCAGGAGATGGAACCAGTGATCCCAGGGGTGCCCTCCCTTTACCAGGGAGAGAGGCTCCCCACTCGTGAGTCCACAGTGCTTGCGCCTCCATAAGACAAACATATCCCTAGGCCATCCAGAGTAGACAGGGAGGAGGTGAAGCCTCGGGAGAAACCCCTCCCTTGGCAGCTCGTTTACGACCCAGAACTGGGATACAAATGCCCCTGAGAGAGCAGTGGTACACTGGGATAGATGAGGTTGGGCACACGGTGGAGACGCGTGTTTTTGTGTACCAGCCCCTCACCTCTGCCGACCTTGTCAACTGGAAAAGCAATACCCCGTCCTATACTGAAAAGCCACAAGCTCTAATTGATTTGCTCCAAACTATTATCCAGACCCATATCCCCACCTGGGCTGATTGCCACCAGCTGCTCATGTTCCTCTCTAACACGGATGAAAGGTGGAGCGTGCTCCAAGCAGCAACTAAGTGGCTGGAGGAACATGCACCAGCTGATTACCGAAACCCCCAAGAGTATGTGAGGACCCAGTTCCCAGGAACCGACCCTGGTGGGACCCAAATGAAAGAGAGGGTGTGCAAAGGCTGAACCGATACAGGGAAGCTCTCCTGGAAGGATTAAAGAGGGAGCCCAGAAGGCCACAAGGGTTAACAAGGTCTCTGAGGTCATTCAGGGGAAAGAAGAAAGTCCAGCACAATTCTACGAGAGACTGTGTGAGGCCTATCCTATGTATACTCCCTTCCATCCCGATAGCCCTGAAAATCAGTGCATGATTAACATGGCTTTAGTTAGTCAAAACGCAGAAGACAGAAGAAAACTGCAGAAACAGGCTTGGTTTGCAGGGATGAATACATCACAGTTATTAGAAATAGCTAACCAGGTGTTTGTAAACAGAGATGCAGTAATCCGTAAGGAAAACCACAGAGAGTGAATGTCAGGCCCAGTGAAACGCTGACCTGCTAGCTGCAGCAACCAGAGGGGCCCCCCCAAAGAGGCAAGGGAAGGGGGCGCCCAGGAAAGAAATTCAGCCTGGCTGTCAGAGTCTGCAGTGTAACCAATGTGCTTATTGTAAAGAAATAGGATATTGGACAAACAAATGCCCTCAGCTAAAAGGAAAACAAGGAGACTCAGAGCAGGAGACCCCAGACAAGGAAGAAGGGACCCTGCTCAACCTGGCAGAAGGGTTGTTGGACTGAGGGGGACCGGGCTCAAGTGCCCCCAAAGAGCCTACGGTCTGGATGACAGTTGGGGGTAAAGACACCAATTTTCTTGTAGATACTGGTGCTGAACATTCTGTAGTATCCACCCCGGTCGCCCCCTTATCCAAAAAGACTATTGACATAGTCGGAGCCACGGGGGTTTCAGCAAAGCAAGCTTTCTGCTTGCCTCGGACTTGTACTGTAGGAGGACGTAAAGTGATTCATCAGTTTTTGTACATGCCTGACTGTCTCTTGCCTTTGTTGGGAAGGGACTTGCTTAGGAAGCTGAAAGCCACTATCTCTTTTACAGAGCACGGCTCTTTGCTGCTAAAGTTACCTGAGACATGAGTCATTGTGACCCTTACAGTCCCCCGAGAGGAGGAATGGAGGCTTTTCTTAACTGAGCTGGGCCAAGAGATAAGACCAGCTCTGGCTAAGCGGTGGCCAAGAGTGTGGGTGGAAGACAGCCCTCCAGGGTTAGCAGTCAACCAAGCCCACGTACTTATAGAAGTTAAGCCTGGGGCCCAGCCAGTGAGGCAAAAACAGTACGTGGTCCCCAGAGAAGCTCTTGAAGGTATCCAGGTCCATCTCAAGCACCTGAGAACCTTTGAAATTATAGTTCCTTGTCAGTCTCCATGGAACACTCCCCTCCTGCCGGTTCCCAAGCCAGGGACCAAGGACTACAGGCCGGCACAGGATTTGCGCCTGGTTAATCAAGCTACAGTGACTTTACATCCAACAGTACCTAACCCGTACACATTGTTGGGGTTGCTGCCAGTTGAGGACACCTGGTTCACCTGCTTGGACCTGAAAGACACTTTCTTTAGCATCAGATTAGCCCCTGAGAGCCAGAAGCTCTTTGCCTTTCAGTGGGAAGATCTGGAGTCAGGTGTCACTACTCAGTACACTTAGACCCGGCTTCCCCAAGGGTTCAAGAACTCCCCAACCATCTTCGGGGAGGCATTGGCTCGAGACCTCCAGAAGTTTCCCACCAGAGTCCTAGGCTGCGTGTTGCTCCAGTACGTCGATGACCTTCTGCTGGGACACCCCACGGCAGTCGGGTGCACCAAGGGAACGGATGCCCTACTCCGACACCTGGAGGATTGTGGGTATAAAGTGTCCAAGAAAAAAGCTCAGATCTGCTGACAGCAGGTATGTTACTTGGGATTTACTATCCGACAGGGGGACGCAGCCTAGGATCAGAAAGAAAGCAGGTCATGTGCAATCTACTGGAGCCTAAGACCAGAAGACAGGTGAAAGAATTCTTAGGAACTGTAGGGTTTTGCAGACTGTGGATCCCAGACTTTGCAGTATTAGCTAAGCCTTTGTACGAGGTCACAAAGGGGGGGACCGGGAACCTTTTGAATGGGGATCCCAACAACAGCGAGCCTTTCATGAGTTAAAGAAAAAACTTCTGTCAGCCCCAGCCCTGGGGCTACCCGATCTGACAAAGCCTTTTACATTGTATGTGTCAGAGACAGAAAAGATGGCAGTTGGAGTTTTAACCCAAACTGTGGGGCCCTGGCCGAGGTCGTGGCCTATCTCTCTGAACAACTAGACGGAGTTTCTAAAGGATGGCCCCCGTGTTTGAGGGCCTTGGCAGCAACTGCTCTACTAGTACAAGAAGCAGACAAGCTGAC
Organism: Chlorocebus sabaeus; assembly: GCF_047675955.1. Taxonomy (NCBI): domain Eukaryota; kingdom Metazoa; phylum Chordata; class Mammalia; order Primates; family Cercopithecidae; genus Chlorocebus; species Chlorocebus sabaeus. The sequence continues at coordinate 94,805,716 of NC_132906.1, forward strand.
TCTTGGGCAAAACCTGAACATAAAGACCCCCCATGCTGTGGTGACTTTAATGAATACTAAAGGACATCATTGGCTAACGAATGCTAGACTCACTAAGTACCAAAGTTTGCTCTGTAAAAATCCCCGTATAACCACTGAAGTTTGTAACATCCTGAACCCCGCCACCTTGCTCCTGGTATCAGAGAGCCCTGTCGAGCATGACTGTGTTGGACTCAGTTTACTCTAGCAGACCTGACCTCTGGGACCAGCTTTGGGCAACAGTAGACTGGGAACTATACGTGGATGGGAGCAGCTTCATCAACCCACAAGGACAGAGATGTGCAGGGTATGCAGTGGTAGCCCTGGACACTGTTCTTGAAGCCAGATCGTTGCCCCAGGGCACTTCAGCCCAGAAAGCTGAACTCATTGCTTTAATTCAGGCCTTAGAACTCAGTGAAGGTAAGACTGTAAACATGTGGTATGACTTTTTAACCCTTCAAGTGCATGGAGCATCATATAAAGAAAAGGGCCTATCGAACTCTGGGGGAAAGGACATAAAGTATCAACAAGAAATCTTGCAATTATTAGAAGCAGTATGGAAACCCCACAAGGTGGCAGTTATGCTTTGCAGAGGACACCAGCGAGCTTCCATCTTGGTGGGTTTGGGGAATTCCCGCGCTGACTCAGAGGCTCGAAAAGCAGCATCTGCCCCCTTCTGGGCATCAGTCACAGCCCCCCTGCTCCCTTAAGCACCTGATCTTGTACCTACTTATTCTAAAGAAGAAAAGGACTTTCTCCAGGCAGCGGGAGGATAGGTGATGGAGGAAGGATGGATTCGGTTACCAGATGGGAGAGTAGCTGTGTCACAGCTGCAGGAGCCGCAGTTGTACTGGCTGTGCATGAAACCACCCATCTAGGTCAGGAGTCACTTGAAAAGTTGTTAGGCCGGTATTTCTACATCTCGCATTTGTCAGCCCTTGCCAAAACGGTGACGCAGAGGTGTGTTACCTGCCGACAGCGTAATTCGAGGCAAGGTCCAGCCGTTCCACCCAGCATTCAGGCTTATGGAGCAGCCCCCTTTGAAGATCTCCAGGTGGACTTCACAGAGATGCCAAAGTGTGGCGGTAACAAGTATCTACTAGTTCTTGTGTGTAGCTACTCTGGGTGAGTGGAGGCTTATCCAACACGAACTGAGTAACCTGTGTGCTTCTTCGAGATCTTTTTTTTTTTTTTTTGAGATGGAGTCTTGCTCTGTTGCCCGGGCTGGAGTGCAGTGGCCAGATCTCAGCTCACTGCAAGCTCCGCCTCCCAGGTTTACGCCATTCTCCTGCCTCAGCCTCCCGTGTAGCTGGGACTACAGGCGCCCGCCACCTCGCCCAGCTAGTTTTTTGTATTTTTTAGCAGAGGTGGGGTTTCACCGTGTTAGCCAGGATGGTCTCGATCTCCTGGCCTCCTGATCCGCCCGTCTCGGCCTCCCAAAGTGCTGGGATTACAGGCTTGAGCCACTGCGCCCGGCCCCTTCTTCGAGATCTTATTCCTAGATTTGGACTGCCCTTACGGATCGGCTCAGATAACGGGCCGGCATTTGTGGCTGACTGGGTACAGAAGACGACAAAGGTATTGGGGATCACATGGAAATTGTATGCCGCCTACTGGCCTCAGAGTTCCGGAAAGATGGAGTGGATAAACCAGACTATCAAAAATAGTTTAGGGAAAGTATGTCAGGAAGCAGGATTAAAATGGATACAGGCTCTCCCTATGGTATTATTTAAAATTAGATGTACCCCTTCTAAAAGAACAGGACGTTCTCCTTATGAAATATTATATTATAGGCCCCCTCCTATATTGCGGGGACTTCCAGACACTCCCCAAAAGTTGAGTGAAATTGAGTTACAGCGACAGCTACAGGCTTCAGAAAAAATTACACAAACAATCTCAGCCTGGGTAAATGAGAGATGCCCTGTTAGCTTATTCTCCTCAGTTCACCCTTTCTCCCCAGCTGATCGAGTGTGGATCAAGGACTGGAACGTAGCCTCTTTGTGCTCACGGTGGAAAAGACCCCAGACTATCGTCCTGACTACTCCCACCACTGTGAAGGTAGAGGGAATCCCAGCCTGGATCCACCACAGCCGTGTAAAACCTGCAGCGCCTGAAACCTGGGAGGCAAGACCAAGCCTGGACTATCCTTGCAGAGTGACTCTGAAGAAGACGACAAGCCCTGCTCCAGTCACACCCGGAAGCTGACTGGTCCACGCACGGCCGAAGCATGAGGAAACTCATCATGGAATTCATTTTTCTTCAACTTTGGACTTATACAGTAAGGGCTTCAATGGACCTTACTCAAACTGGGGACTGTTCCCAGTGTGTTCATCAGGTCACTGAGGTAGGACAGCAAATTAAAACAATCTTTCTGTTCTATAGTTATTATGAATGTATGGGAATGTTAAAAGAAACTTGTTTGTATAATGCCACTCAGTACAAGGTATGTAGCCCGGGAAATGACCAATCTGATGTGTGTTATAACCCATCTGAGTCCCCTGCAACCACCGTTTTTGAAGTAAGATTAAGAACTGGCCTTTTCCTAGGTGATACAAGTAAAATAATAACTAGAACAGAAGAAAAAGGAACCCCCAAACAAGTAACTTTAAGATTTAACGCTTGTTCAGCCATCAATAGTAACAAGCTAGGAACAGGATGTGGTTCTGTTAACTGTGAAAGGAGCTACAGAGTAGAAAATAAATATGTTTGTCATGAGTCAGGGGTTTGTGAAAATTGTGCCTTTTGGCCATGTGTTATTTGGGCTACTTGGAAAAAGAACAAAAAGGACCCGGTTTGTCTTCAGAAGAGGGGAGCCAACCCTTCCTCCCTCCTGTGCAGCCGGTCACTGTAACCCCCCGGAACTCATAATCACCCATCCCCTAGACTCCCGCCACCCCTCCTGTGCAACCGGTCACTGTACCCCCCCACCAGAACTCATAATCACCAACCCCTAGACCCCCGCCACCCCTTCTGTGCTGCCGGTCACTGTAACCCCCCGGAACTCATAATCACCAACCCCTAGACCCCCGCAAACCCTCCTGTGCAGCCGGTCACTGTAACCCCCCGGAACTCATAATCACCCATCCCCTAGACTCCCGCCACCCCTCCTGTGCAACCGGTCACTGTAACCCACCAGAACTCATAATCACCCATCCCCTAGACCCCCGCCAACCCTCCTGTGCTGCCGGTCACTGTAACCCCCCGGACCTCATAATCACTAACCCCTAGATCCCTGCAAACCCTCCTGTGCTGCCGGTCACTGTAACCCCCTGGAACTCATAATCACTAACCCCTAGACCCCCACCAACCCTCCTGTGCTGCCGGTCACTGTAACCCCCCGGAACTCATAATCACCCATCCCCTAGATCCCTGCAAACCCTCCTGTGCTGCCGGTCACTGTAACCCCCCGGACCTCACAATCACTAACCCCTAGATCCCTGCAAACCCTCCTGTGCTGCCGGTCACTGTAACCCCCTGGAACTCATAATCACTAACCCCTAGACCCCCACCAACCCTCCTGTGCTGCCGGTCACTGTAACCCCCCGGAACTCATAATCACCCATCCCCTAGATCCCTGCCAACCCTCCTGTGCTGCCGGTCACTGTAACCCACCAGAACTCATCATCACCCACCCCAAGACCCCAGCCAACCCTCCTGTGCTGCCGGTCACTGTAACCCGCCAGAACTAATAATCACCAATCCTCTAGATCCCTGTTGGAAAAAGGGAGAACATGTAACCCTGGGGATTGATGGGACAGGGTTAAACCCCCAAGTTGCCAGTTGAGTCTGAAGGGAGGTCCACAAGCGCTCTCCCAAAACAGTGTTTCAAACCTTTTACGAGGAGCTGAATCTGCCAGCACCAGAGCTTCTGAAAAAGACAAAAAATTTGTTTCTCCAATTAGCAGAAAATGTAGCTCATTCCCTTAATGTTGCTTCTTGTTATGTATGCGGTGGAAGCACTAACGGAGATCGATGGCCTTGAGAAGCCGGAGAGTTGGTGCCCACTGATCCAGCTCCTGAGGTAATTCCAGTTCAGAAGGCCCAAGCTAGCAACTTCTGGATCCTAAAAACCTCAATTATTGGACAATACTGTCTAGCTAGAGAAGGAAAAGACTTCATCATCCCTGTAGGAAAGCTTAATTGTATAGGACAGAAGTTATACAACAGCACAACAAAGACAATTACTTGGTGGGGCCTAAATCACACTGAAAAGAACCCATTTAGTAAATTTTCTAAATTAAAAACTGCCTGGGCTCATCCAGAATCTTATCAGGACTGACGGCTCCCGCTGGACTATGCTGGATATGCGGGCACAAAGCCTACATTCGGTGACCTAATAAATGGGCAGGTAGTTGTGTTATTGGCACTATTAAACGGTCCTTTTTCTTATTACCTGTAAAAACGGGTGAGCGCCTAGGTTTCCCTGTCTACGCCTCCCAAGAAAAGAGAAGCATAGTTATAGGAAACTGGAAAGATAATGATTGGCCTCCTGAAAGAATCATACAGTATTATGGGCCTGCCACACGGACACAAGACGGCTCATGGGGACACCGAACCCCCATCTACATGCTCAATCAGATTGTACGGCTGCAGGCCGTCTTTAGAAATAATCACTAATGAAACTGTCAGAGCTTTGACTGTTTTAGCTCGGCAGGAAATCCAAATGAGAAACGCTATCTATGAGAATAGACTGGCCTTGGACTACTTGCTGGCAGCTGAAGGAGGAGTCTGTGGAAAATCTAACTTAACCAATTGCTACCTACAAATAGATGATCAAGGACAGGTGGTTGAAAACATAGTCAAGGACATGACAAAGTTGGCACATGTGCCTGTACAGGTTTGGCACGAGTTTGATCCTGGGTCTTTATTTGGAAAATGGTTTCCAGCTACAGGAGGATTTAAAACCCTCATTGTAGGTGTATTGCTAGGAATAGGAACTTGCTTGCTGCTCCCCTGTGTATTACCCTTGCTTTTTCAAATGATAAAAGGTTTTGTTGCTACTTTGGTTCATCAGAAAACTTCAGCACATGTGTATTATACGAATCACTGTCGCTCTATCTCACGAAGAGACTCAGAAAGGGAGGATGAGAGTGAAAACTCCCACTAAAAAGTGAAAATTCTCAAAGGGGAAAAATATAGAATGAGACCACCAATTCTCCTGCTGTCCTTCTCCCCTACCTCCCCCTTTCCCTAGTTTATGAGACAGAAAAAAAGAGAGAGAAAGCAAAAAGTTGGAAAGAAACAGAAGTAAGATAAATAGCTAGATGCTGAGAAATCTGCTGTTAATCTGATAGGTTTTCCTTTATAGGTTACCGCTACCTGGTGCTTTTGTCTCACAGCTCTTAAGATTCTTTTCTTCGTCTTAACTTTAGATAACCTGATAACAATGTACCTAGGCAATGACCTTTTTGCAATGAATTTCTCAGGTGTTCTTTGAGTTTCTTGTGTTTGGATGTCTAGGTCTCTAGCAAGGCCGGGGAGTTTTCCTCGATTATTCCACCAAATATGTTTTCCAAACTTTTAGATTTCTCTTATTCCTTAGGAACACCAGTTATTCTTAGGTTTGTTCAAGATGGCCCAGCAAACTGGTCAGTTATGAACTTTGCTGTAGGTCCCTGAAAAAAACTGGATGAGATTTCCTTCCTGTCTTGTGTGTCCTCGGGAGCTTCACCTCGTAACCATGTGGTTGTGCTTTCTCTTTTCACAGTGGTGGCCTGGGTTCAGGGTACAATTCCTGGCTTAGGGAATGAGTCCTTTATCTTCTGTCTGTGTTTATATGTGTTATGAGCCTGACGTTTGTATATGAAAGAGCTTTGATTAATTGGTTTAATAACAGTAAGAGCTTAAATCAGAAATTTTATCAGAAAATTTAAAAGTGTAATGCCTTTTAGTTCATGTAACTTAAGCAATCTTTAGGACATAAAGGCAGTTTTAAAGATTATTGGTAAAATAAAAATATCTTCAAAAATGTAAATGTTTGGTCTAAATCATGCAGGTCAGATATTAAGCTTGCTAAATGCTTTAAGGTCATAAACTGCTTCTTTGACTTTTGAAAATTATTCAATTTACCTACATGGGAGCATTAGATGCTAGATTAGGCTGGGGGCACTAATGCAACAATGACATTTGGCTTATTGGGTATAAGAATCTTACAGGAAGCACTGTTAAATATAAAATGGTGTTTGGTTTTCTTTGGGCTGTATTTTTATATATAAATGTGTTATTGGTATGTGTTCCCAAATTACTTTTAAAACTCCTATAATTCTCATAACACTTAATGTATGTTATTAATAGATATAATTGTTATTAAAATTTTATATGCCACAGAAGTAATCAAATTTCCTTATCAATTGTGGTTTTAATGATGGCTGTCCTAAGATGTTTTGTCATCCACAAACAATTGTTGTCTTGTTTTGGTCTTCTTTAGAAGGCGGTTTATAATCAGCTACAGGACTTTGACAGATGTTCTTGAGTGCAGGTTTCTGATAACTTTGGTGATTGTGACATCAGAATAGAGGAAAAAACTTTCAGAATTCTTATGGAGAGCTGAAATGTCCATGAATAGCAAACAGAAGTTAACTACATGGACTAAACTAATAGAAACCAGAAGTAATCTTTTTAACTTTTTGCTTAAAATATTGCTGATCCTTTGTTTTGTTTTTCAGAATCCAGGAAACTTTTGAGCTAGTAGTTACAGCTTTTAATAATTGAGTAAAGTATACTTGTATGAACAAAATGTGGAGCATATTTGTTTCTCTCTACCTAATTTCTCCAAAATTTGGAAACTAGTTGTGAGTGTTCTTAATGTATGGCAATATAGCTATTTGAAGAAGTGCAATAAGAATCTGTTTTCTTTTTTCTTTTTTTTGAGACAGAGTCTTGCTCTGTCACCCAGGCTGGAGTGCAGTGGTGCAATCTTGGCTCACTGCACCCTCTGCCTCCCAGGTTCAAGTGATTCTCCTGCCTCAACCTCCCAAGTACCTGGGATTACAGGTGTCTGCCACGATATTTGGATAATTTTTGTATTTGTAGTAGAAAGGAGGTTTCACCATGTTGGCCAGGCTGGTCTTGAACTCTTGACCTCAGGTGATCCGCCCACCTCGGCCTCCCAAAGTACTGGGATTACAGGTGTGAGCCACTGCGCCTGGCCAATAATCTGTTTTCTTTTGCAACAGGACACAATTGGAAAAACTGTTTATTTTACCAAGGCTTTGACTGGAATTATGTGTTTTCCTTTAAGAAATTAAACACGACTTACAGAGCCGATAAAGCCCCTTGGGAAAACTGACCTGATACCTTGTCTCCACAGTCCCTATACAGGGTTCCTGACCTGTGGTAAGTAAAGAATGTCACTTTCTGCCGGGCGCGGTGCCTCACGCTTATAATCCCCGCACTTTGAGAGGCCAGGGCGGGTAGATCACGAGGTCAGGAGATCGAGACCATCCTGGCTAACGTGGTGAAACCCCGTCTCTACTAAAAATATAAAAAATTAGCCAGGTGTGGTGGTGGGCACCTGTAGTCCCAGCTAGTAAGGAAACTGAGGTAGGAGAATGGCAAGAACCCAGGAGGCAGAGGTTGCAGTGAGCAGAGATCACACCACTGCACTCTAGCCTGGGTGATGGAGCGAGACTCTGTCTCAAAAAAAAAAAAAAAAAAAAAAAAAAAAGATGTCACTTTCTAACAGGCCCAGGAGCCACAAGTTATCTTGGAAACTCGAGAGGACAGAAATTTACTCAACTCCTAGGTATCTGAGGGTAAAAACCTATGGCAGGGCTCGGCTCTACAAAAGTCTTCTCTAAGATTCCTTCTATGGAACAGAGTTCCCTCAAAGCCAATTTAAAAAGAGACTTTGTGAAAAATATTCTTGCTGCACTTTATACAAATAATCAGGCCAAGTATAATAAAGTAAATCAGTCTTACTATGATTTGTCTTTAGTAAAAATGGGAAACTAGAGAGACAAATACTATGTTTCAAAAACTATGGTACATTTTTTGTTTTTTGTTTTTTGTTTGTTTGTTTGTTTGTTTTTGAGACAGAGTCTCCCTCTGTAGCCCAGGCTGGAGTGCAGTGGCAAGATCTGGGCTCACTGCAAGCTCTGCCTCCTGGGTTCATGCCATTCTCCTGCCTCAGCCTCCCGATACATTGTTGAAACATTGTTTTTAAATTCTAGTATCATCGGTTGTTTTTAGATTTGTTTCTGCAATTTAGGCTAACCTTGCTTATTCCTGTGAACCAACCAGTGAACTCTGACTGCTGCTCAGAAGAAATAAGAGGGATGGGTAATGTAAAAATCTGAATCAATATTCTAATTCTGGGCACACTGGAATTGGCTAGCAACCTCGTATCATCTTGGTTCCAATAGTTGCCCAGTTCATTGAAAGCCTTCTAATTTAGTTTACTTGGAATAATTTTACTTATTTTGCCTTACTATTGTGGAATATATTGCTGTTGTACTCTGTGTAGGTATGCAAAATAAACTTGCTCAATGTTTTCTTAAACTGAACACTTATTAATTGCCCAGATATCACCTTTTGTTGGAACTCAAGGGTTACGAAGAGCCCTCACCACACTGATGCCTTCTGACTGAGCGCCTCTCTACCCTGAACACAAGAGACCCCAATAGTTAGGCAGGAATATCATCGCCCCTATTCAGCCTGAAGAAGTTACAGAAGATGGATGTTTATCCCTTGCAACTCTTAGGATTAAGGGTTCTCTTATAAAAGGGAAGGAGAAAGCATCAGGTGTGTTTGAACCAGAGCAACTCCATCTTGAGTAGGAGCTGGGTGAAATGAGGCTGAGACCTACTGGACAGCATTCCCAGGAGGTTAGACATTCTAAGTCACAGAATGAGACAGGAGGTTGGCACAAGACATAGATCGTAAAGACCTTGCTGATAAGACAGGTTTCAGGAAAGAAGCTGGCCAAACCCACCAAAACCAAAATGGCGACAAGAGTGACCTCTGGCCGTCCGCACTGCTACACTCCCACCAGCGCCATGACAGTTAACAGACGCCATGGCAGCGTCAGGAAGTTACCCTATATGGTCTAAAAAGGAGAGGCATGTTTAATCCACCCCTTGTTTAGCATATCATCAAGAAATAACCATAAAAAGGGGCCACCAGCGGCCCTCGGGGCTGCTCGGCCTATAGAGTAACTGTTCTTTCTTTATTTATTTTCTTAATAAACTTGGTTTCGCTTTACTCCGTGGACTCGCTCTGAATTCTTTCTTGCGCGAGATCCAAGAATGCTCTCTGGGGGTCTGGATCAGGACCCCGTCTGGTAACAACTGCAGTCATCACCCTCCAACACCTTGAGCTGTGTGTTGATGTCTTGGAACTTGCTAGCTGTGAATTAAGCTAACGATGCCTCCCCCACACACAACCCACACCCTGCAACTTAAGGGTGCACAGCCCTTCACTAATCAACGTTATTTCCGTAAACCAACAAGAACTCCTGAAAAACAATTTTGTATCAGCCACTCCCTGTTTCCTCTTTTGCCTTTAAAATCCTGATTGTAACAAAGGTCTAATGGGGCATATCTAAGGCTACTCGGATTTGAGTCTTCCAGGCAGCTGTCCTCACCTTGGCTCAAGTCAACTCTTTAAATCATAATTTGCACCTCAGCCTCTTCCTTCTTGTCACTCTTACATAAATGGGATCCTACAGAATTTGTCCTTTTGTGTCTGGTTAATTTCACTCAGCACGGTGTCCTCAAGGTTCACCGAAGTTCCAGGGTAGGGAGGTTTTCACACAATTTTGTAGCCTGCGTAACCTCTCTACTGTGGGAGGTGCTCCAAAAATGAATTTGGTTGACTCTCTCTCCTCTTTGAGCTTTATTGGACACATTTCTGGCTTGGTGGGCCAAGGTCTGCTAAGAAGAAACTTCTCTCTGTGCATCAGAGGGGGAAATGGTGAGGGCCGTATGCCCCGGGAGCAGCCACCCTCTCAGAGGACGCAAAAACAAAGCACTTTAACCTCCTTCTATCAAAGCCCTAGAAGAGGAAGGTGTGTTTTAAAAACAGACTCTTCTCATTAATCCTGTTGAAGTCTCACTCACTCTGTTGCCTAGGCTGGTGTGCAGCGGCATGATTTCAGCTCACTGCCAGCTTTGCCTCCTGGGTTCAAGCGATTCTCCAGCCTCAGCCTCCCAAGTAGCTGGGACCACAGGTGCCTGCCACCACGCCCAGCTAATTTTTTGTATTTTTTGTAGAGACAGGGTTTCACCATGTTGGCCAGTCTGGTCTTGAACTCAAGCGATCCACCCGCCTCAGCGTCCCAAAGTGCTGGGATTACAGGTGTGAGCCACCGTGCCTGGCTATTTTTTTTTTCTTTTTCTTTTTTTTAACACATGGTCTTGCTCTGTTGCCCAGACTGGAGTTCAGTGTTGCAATCTTGGCTCACTGCAGCCTCAACCTCCTGGCCTTAACTCATCCTCCTGCCTTAGCCTCCCAAAGTGCTGGGATTACAGGCATGAGCCTTCATGCCTGACAGTGGGGTCCTCTTTACCTGAACTGCCCAGGGACCTCCATAAGTATCTCTGGCTGGGGGCCGTGGGTCACGCCTGTAATCTCAGCACTTTGGGAGGCCAAGGTAGGAGGATTGCTTGAGCCCAGGAGTTCAAGACCAGCCTGGACAACATAGCAAGACCCTGTCTCTACAAAAAATACAAAAATTAGTGCATATCTGTGGTTGCAGCTACTCAGGAGGCTGAGGTGGGAGAATTGCTTGAGCCCAGGAGGTTGAGGCTGCCGTGAGCCATGATTGCACCACTGCACTCCAGCCTGGGTGATAACGTGAAACCTCGACTCTTAAAAAAAAAATGGGCCAGGCGTGATGTGTCATGCCTGCAATCCCAGAACTTTGGGAGGCTGAGGCCGGCGGATCACCTGAGGTCAGGAGTTTGAGACCAGCCTGACCAACATGGAGAATCCCTGTCTCTATTTAAAAAAAAAAAAAAAAAAAAAAAAGATTAGCCAGGCGAGGTGGCTCATGCCTATAATCCCAGCTACTCGGGAGGCTGAGGCAGGAGAATTGCTTGAACCCGGGAAGTGGAGGTTGCGGTGAGCCGAGATCATGCCATTGCACTCCAGCCTGGGCAATAAGAGTGAAGCTCGGTCTCAAAAAAAGAAAAAAAAAGTATCCCTGGCACCATGTTCTTCTCACAGATAGGAGAACAGGGAAGAAGGGTGGGTTTTACATCCCCGTGGAGCAGAGCAAACCCACACAATGAGCCTTTCAGGTGTGGGGGCAGGAGCAGGGTGGGGGCTGTCTCCCAGGGACCATCAGTCGGTTGGCTCAGGGACTCAGGAGCCTGGACCTGATGCCAGCAGGCTTCTCCTCTCTACAAAGAGGACATGCAGTCAGCCCAACTCGCAGAGTGGCCAGATCAGCGCCTGGCTGGGCCACCCTGTGACAGCGACACGGGCACTGCTGTGCCACCCCACATGGAGTGCCACACACAGTCACAACAGCCCCATAAGGTAGGTCCCAGTATTACTATTTTAGGGAAGAAAAGACTGGTACACGCACCTGCACACACAGGTGCACACATGGACACACAGGCCTCCACCTCTACTACCCAGACAAGTGCCCCAGTGCACATCACACATGCACTGTGATGTGCACACAACCTGCCCAGACACAGCCTTACACAACACATGGACCCACGCATGCACACTCACTGTCATGTACACATGTGTGTGCACACACACCACCCAGACACAGCCCTCCACAACACAGGGACCCACACATATACACACACTCACTCATGCACACACGCACCACCCACAGTCCTCCACAACACAGGGACCCACACATACACACTCATGCACACACGCGTGTGCACACACACTAAGCAGACACGGCCCTACACAACACAGGGACCCACACACGCACATACTCACTCTCATGCATACACGTGTGTGCACACACACGTCCCAGACACAGCCCTCCACAACACAGGGACCCACACATACACATTCACTCACGCACACACGCGTGTGCACACACACCAAGTAGGCATGGCCCTCCACAACACAGGGACCCACCCACGCACACACTAAGGAAATCTGGAAACACCACGCGACCTCCGGTGGCAAGGCCACGACTGGAAGCCTGGCAGCCTCTCCGGCTTCCAGGTCCCGATGCCAAGGCCGCCCCTCCCTTAATTCACAAGGAGGTCACCATCCCCGCTCCACACCAGGGAGGGGCTCAGCAGCCCAGAGGCCAGCGCCGAGGTCCCCGCGCATGCGCCTGTGTCCCCGGCTCCGGGGAAGGCAGCCCTACCTCAGGGTGCTGGGAGCCTGCGCGCCGCCCTGGTGGCTCCCGGCGCCGTCGGGATGTGGCAGCAGCCGGGGCTTCCTCTCGCAGCGGCCGCCGTCCCGGAGGCCGGCAGCGCCCCCTGGCGGGCCCGGGCAGGAGGCGTCCGACGAGGAGGGCGCCGGGGAGGCGGACGCGGGACGGTGCAGCGGGAGGCCTGTCCCTGCAGGTGCAGGAGGGACCTGCCGCTCCCCTGCGCACCGACGGTGACAACCCCTCCCAGAGACCTGCCGCCCGCGGAGCCTCCCCCAGTGACCTGTGCAGTCCCCAACGGAGAGGCGGGAAGCCGAGCCCTGGAGAAGCCTGGCGACGCGGGCAAAGCCACCTAGCCGGCGACAGGGGCACTGGGCCTCCATCCAGTCCCCCAGGGTCACACATAGGGCTTTATTTTCCGACCCTGAAAGTTACGCAAATGCATTTAAATTAACGCAGAAAGCAGTGACAGATAACGACGGGAAAACGTACCTACACATCGGTGTACGTGGATAACCACTGCTCACCTTTCTTTGCACTTCTCTTCCTTTGCCCCCTTCATAGGTATTTACGTATTTGGGTCTACTATTTTATATTGGATTTTTTTGTTTTTCTTTTTGAGGTGGAGTTTCACTCTTGTTGCCCAGGTTGGAGTGCCATGGTGCCATCTCGGCTCACTGCAACCTCTGCCTCCTGGGTAGGTTCTCCTGCCTCAGCCTCTTGAGTAGCTGGGATTACAGGAGCCCGCCGCCACCAGGTCCAGCTAATTTTTGTATTTTTAGTAGAGATGGGGTTTCACCATGTTGGCCGGGCTGGTCTTGAACTCCTGACCTCAGGTGATCTGCCCTCCTTGGCCTCCCAAAGTGCCGGAATTACAAGCATGAGTCACTGCACCCGGCCTTATATCGGATTTTAAATATTAAATGGTACAATATTTTCCATTTCACAAAGTTCTTCCTCAGCTAATTTTAAATGACTGCTTATTTCACTGAATAAGACACCATACTTTATTTAACTAATCTCTTTTTTTTTTTTTTTAATGGAGTCTTGCACTGTTGCCCAGGCTAGAGTACAATGGTGCGATCTTGGCTCACTGCAACCTCCACCTCCCAGGTTCAAGCGATTCTCCTGCCTCAGCCTCCCGAGTAGCTGGGATTACAGGTGCCCGTCACCACGCCCGGCTAATTTTTTGTATTTTTAGTAGAGACGGGGTTTCACCAGGTTGGTCTCGAACGCCTGACTTCGTGATCTGCTCGCCTCGGCCTCCCAAAGTGCTGGGATTACAAACGTGAGCCACCGCGCCTGGCCGAGAGTGAGACTTTTAATGATGGTCTTGCAGGATCCGGTGTCTAATGGGCAGCCACACCCAGCGCAGTTTCAACAAGGAATTCATCCCCTAGTGCACAGGTCCCTGCCCCAGTTCCTCCTAGGCTGAGCACTCTGGGGTCATAGTCTTCCGGGACGTGACCTGTGGGTTGTTGGGCAGGGGCTGTAGGTGTTTTCTTTAGGGTTGTCCTGCTGCATTTTGTTGCAGCCCACAATGCATTGCAATCCCAGTCAGCTCAGGGGCTCTTTAAGCATTTGGTTTATGACCTAAGTAGCTGGGCAGGCTGATAAGAACAGACAAAGCCAGCTATTTTGCAGGCTGGTAAACTTTCATCTTAGACTAAACTTCTTTAGTTCGGGTGAGAGCACCTAAGGGCCGGGGGGAAGGGAGGGAGAAGGGGAGGCCAACAAGCAGGCACTGGCTAGGACATCCTGTTTCTTCTGTAGTTTACCGACCTAAGCCGATTCAAGGCATTTTGTCTTGGAAATGGACCACTGTAGACGTTGCTTCCTTCATTCCCCGTTTGGCCTCCTTTGTTCTTCTAGAAGAAGATGCCTCAGCACTTTCACGAGTTTGGGGTGTGCACAAATGGGTTTTCTAGTAGGCTCCTGTGCCTTCCAGTGGCTTCCCAGGCACCACCTGGGGTTGTGGACCTGAGCCAGACCAGTCCTCTCACTGTCAGAGAAATGGCGAGCACTGCTCAGCTGCTCAGTCCTGGGCTTCGGGGGGCTACGTGACATCCATTCCTGTCAAAAATCCATGGCGTTCATAAATATTTAGCAAATGCACCGAAGCTCAAACAGACAAATGTACAGGCACTTCCTTTTGTGGTTGGGGCTTTTTCTCCTGTTTAGGGAAACTTTTGACTACCCCAAGCTTATAACAATATCCCAAGAACAGGGTTTGATCAGACTTCTATGTACACCAGTCTCACAGACGCCCTCAATAAGCACTTTTAAAATAGAAGTTCTAACGGAAGCCTGCATCACACCTTAATTGACAGGGGTTTTCTTTCAGGACAAGAGGTACCTGCACCATCCCAAAGTCTCGGCGGCCGGGCCAGTGCTCTCAGACACGAGGCATCGGCTCGATTCAGTGGAACGAGCTTTCCTCCTCCCCAGATACCAAGAACTCGCACCACCCACCGGCACAGCAGCGGTTCAGAATGCAGGCATTTCCGGCTAGGTCTGGCGTGAGCTTAAACCACCCGCTGTTAAACCCTCATGAAAAGTCACTCACAAAGTTCTCCTGCACACAGAGTTGCGGAGTTGCTGGAGAGAGGAGGGTGTCTCACAGACCTGCTGGGCCCGTTGCACCCATACTCCCTCCCTCCCTTCTGTCCAGTCTCCCTCAACATCTGGGAGGACACTCCAACCCTTTGGCCCCACCGTGGCCCAGGTGCACTGGCTGAAGTCCAGTTCCCCAGGTCTTACTCCGGGGCGAGGCCGGCACAGCCTTGACTGGACGGAGGGAGGGTCTGGGGAGCGCATGGCCTTGTTTCTCTAAGCACACCCTAAGGGGTTCCTCTCCCACTTGGGGCCCTGCTCCAGACCCTCCCTCCTGCCTGGGTCACTGCCCCAGGCTGGCCACATTCACCCGATGGGGGTCTGCCCTTCGCCCCAGGCCTGAGTCCTACCTCATTTATGCAGCTGCTTCAATAATGCAAGGAAGAGATATGTAATGGGAAAGGTATTTTATTTCTTTTTGAAATTATTTCCAGCTGAATGATGTTAGTAAAAATACAGAGAGAATACAACAAATGACATTTAGTAATTTTTTCTGACTAACCCATTTTAGCATTGTTTATATACAAAGAAGAATATGAACAAGAAAAAATTTAATAAATAGCTATAACCTAATACATAATCGAAAGACCATAACTCCAACAGCAGAGATACCCTGATAATGGAATAAGGAAGTGGTGCTGAGCTTGTAAAATCCTAGACAATGACCCTCCCTGAGCAAGTGTCCTGAGCATGACCACATTCTCGTAGCCATCTCGGGACCTTCCTGCTGCTGGAGTGCACCGCCACCTGCCCAGCTGCTGTCACTTGCACCCACAGACGTGCGGCTCACAGCAGGCCTGTCAACAACCAGAGGAACCGTAAAAAACTGCAGGGAGGAGGCAGTCAACGAGTCGCTCAAATACACAAAATTAACCATGTTAACTAAGAAGCTAAAATAAATATCGTGTTTTCTTTCTTTTCTTTTCTTTTTTTTTTTTTCTTTTAGACGGAGTCTGGCTCTGTCCCCCAGGCTGGAGTGCAGTGGCGCTATCTCGGCTCACTGCAAGCTCCGCCTCCCAGGTTCACGCCATTCTCCTGCCTCAGCCTCCTGAGTAGCTGAGACTACAGGCACCTGCCACCAGGCCCAGCTAATTTTTTGTATTTTTAGTAGAGATGGGGTCTCACTGTGTTAGCCAGGATGGTCTCCATCTCCTGACCTTGTGATCTGCCCGCCTCGGCCTCCCAAAGTGCTGGGATTACAGGCGTGAGCCACTGCACCTGGCCTCTTTCTTTCTTTGGGTTTTATTTTAAATGCCCATGGGGGTGGTTAGTGCACCGTTCTTCTGCTGTAGTTATTTCACCCCGGGAGGGTGTGGGCCTTAGCCATGCGGAAATGATGGTCGTCTCTGCAGTGTGAATACTTCCACACCCTATCTTCTAACCTGCCCTGTCTCAGCTTAGTATGAACGTACAGACCACTCTCAAATCCCCGTGAAGTCACTGGTCTTTTTTCCCTGCACACAGAGTAACTGTGGTGTTTTCGAGCTAAGGGCAGTGTCATGCTGGGCTGTATCTGGCACATGGAGAGGACGGGCCAGCCGAGCAGGTGGCCTCCTGGCCGCTCACAGACTGTGCCCGCCGGACTGAGAGAGGGGTTCAGGCACAACGCTTCCAGAGCTGTCATCTGGAGGAGATTCTCATCATTTTTTCCACCACTTAAAATAAAACCACTCAATGCCTTCTCCGGTGCACTCTCTGGTCTATTTAAAAATAGCAACACAAGTCCCACCGCTTCTTATTTCTAAAGGGAACAGCCAGTGAACATATTTTTACCTCCCATGTCTGTCATCACATTCTTGCCATTCATTGCCTCAAATCCTAAATAGGTAAAGAGTGAGGGCCGCGCCGCTGTGCCTGGAGTGGCAGGGGCAGCCGCACAGACCTGGGGGCCCCTGACCTCCCCCAGCTCCAGGGAGGACGCCCCAGGCATGAGCGGAGGCCACCAGCAGGACAAAGAGGCCGCTCTGTCAGCCTCTGCTGGACCCCTGAGTTCCTCTCTCATGGGCCTCTCTGGTTGGGTGGCTCTGAGAGGACAACTCCAGCCCCAGCCGCAGGCTCCCAGGACTGCAGGGGCAGGGACTCCGGAGGTCCGTGTGCTCCGTGAGAGAGAGGACCCTGTCCTCCTAGCAGGGGTCCAGCAGCACCATAGCAAGACCTCTGCCCCCATCCGTACCCCCGGATCATCCTGTGTGCAGCTGGGCTGCCCCAGGCCCCACACACGCGAGGCGCACCCAGCACTCAGGAGCTCCACACACAGCAACTCACACTGAGAACCCACACACCAAGCAGAAACCCCTCGGCTGGGCCAGGAGCACAGCCCCCCAATTTATAGAGAAAGCCCCGGGTGCCCTCTGAGGGGAGCTGTGGGGAGCGGCCCCCCAGAGCTGAGCACAGCCCGACCTTCCTTCCAGACACCAGCACTGGCATGTCCTAGCAGGTGAGGGTGGGTCAAACCTGCTGGATCTTAAGTTAATTGTTCGACGTGAAGGAAACCTGTGCACCCTGGAGCATGACGTCCTGCCGCCTGCGTGGCCCCCGAAGCCAAAGCCACTGGCACAATGGGGCCCTTTTTTCTGCCGGAGCGGACCTTCCCTGGTAGGAGAGACCCCAGCCTCGCCATGGGTAGGACGCGCTTGCTGAACGCCCTCTCAAGTGAACCTTCCCTGGTAGGAGAGACCCCAGCCTCGCCGTGGGTAGGACGCGCTTGCTAAACGCCCTCTCAAAGCCAACGCTGGAAAACACCTTCCTCTAAATGAACATCTGAGTCAGAAAACAGGTGCTCACAGCAGGCACCACAGCCCCTGTGCGAATGTGTAGGGCTGTTTCAGGAAACTGCTCAGTAGCAAAGGCAGAAAACGCCAAGACACCTTCAAAAAGCAGGAATTAACTTTCCACAGGGAGGGCACCACCAAAAACGAGGGTGCGGGGCCCCATAGGACGACAGGCTGCATCGGTTCACGCTGAAAATCCACCTGCTCCAGGGCCCCTCAGGCAGCCGGGTGGCCTCACGGGTCAGCGTTTCGGAGGCCAGCGAGTGGCCTGGGACGATAGATTGCGACACGGAGGTACATGACCCCATCATGGGGAAGAAAGTGCTTTAAAATAGATGCATGGAGGAAGAGCCTAAAAAGTAGTCCGGAGTAGCAACAAAAACCATCTGGAGGCAATGTGACGAAGGGCCGCTTTGATTTCCGTCTCGTGCTTCCAGACAGCATTCAAATATTCCAGCCTGAAACGCGTTATCTCAGCACCTGAACAAGGCTGGAGTCGTGGGCCACCTCGGGCCAGGGCAGGAAACACTTCTATGCTGTTTGAGAGGACGGAGGACAGACAGCGATGCTCTCAGGTCTCCGGCACCAGCGGAGCCACCCGCAGGGACTGCAGGGAAGGGAACTCGGCACTCGGTTTCCAGACGAAGCTTCCTTGGGATCCTGGCTTCCCAGGGCTCTGCTCTGTCCCTTTCTCAGAACTTAACGTGAGCATTTCCTGAGGCCTCTTCCTCCAGATGAGCTGGCTCTGGCCTGGCATCCCAGCATCCCCACACCCTCTGGTGACCACCACATGGCCCAGCAGCCACACAGCACCTGGCATTGCCTGGGCGTCTGAGGCTGGAGGAAGCTCTGCCCTTTCTTTCTTTCTTTCTTTTTTGAGATGGAGTCTCACTCTGACGCCCAGGCTGGAGTGCAGTGGCGTGATCTCGGCTCACTTCAAGCTCCGCCTCCTGGGTTCACACCATTGTCCTGCCTCAGCCTCCTGAGTAGCTGGGACTACAGGCACCCACCACCACGCCTAGCTAATTTTTTGTATTTTTAGTAGAGACAGGGTTTCACCATGTTGGCCAGGATGGTCTCCATCTCCAGACCTCGCAATCCACCCACCTCAGCCTCCCAAAGTGCTGGGATTACAGGCATGAGCCACTGTGTCCGGCCTGAAACTCTGCCCTTTCTTTCGAGTCCTGCGGGGTGGGGCCGTGTGAGTCACTTTGGGCCCATGGATGGTGGGTGTCACACGGCCACGTCAGAGCAGGGCATGGCGGGGCATGGACAGGGAGCGGTGGGAGGCGGCCCTGTGAGAGCTGGGGAGGCGTCCCAAAGCACCAGTGTCCTGCAGGTTGAGGGGGCGCACACACCGTGCCACTGTGGGAGGTGTGAGCTCCACGCTGCAGGGTATATGAGACAGGGGTGAGCCGGCGCCCTCGGGTGAAGACACAAAGAATCCCGAGGGCCTGGTGAGGCCACAGGCCCGCACCTCCCACCCCCATGGCCTCGTGGCTCTGTGGGGTGACAGGGACCCGACCCTCATGTAGCTCAGTCCTCCCAGGGTCAGCTTGTGAAGAAGGGAGAGAGAATTATGGAAACAGGTGTCTCCGTAGGGGATTCTCCAAGACGCATTTGGAGGCAGGAAAATGCCTGAAGGCCCTCGATGGGCAGATGTCACAGTGCTGGGCGAGCCACGGTGTGGACTCGGGGCCTCACTTTGGGAGCTCAGACGTGTCGCTGGCCCTGACGCTCATTGGTCTGAAGGACAAATCGAAGGCCCTCTGGTCACTGAAGCTCTGGGCTTTGTACTTGGCCAGGCGCGTGGACCTCCTGTGACGCTCAGGCTCCGATGCCTTCATCGTGTCCTGCGGTACCCTCTCAGCCCCGGGGTGGTCTGGGGACCCCTTCTGGGCCGGGGCCTGGGGAGTCCAGCAGCCCCCAGCCTCGGGCATGGGCTCAGCTAGGCTCTTTCCCAGCCTCAGGGGAGAGGTGGCAACGCTCGTGCCCCTGAGGGGGCGGCTTCCTGGGGGTGGGTGCCGGGTGCTGGGCTCCCCTAGGCCGCTGCCCCCCGACTGTCCACCATCCCTGGGAGCTGGGCTTCTGGACACCCCACTCCTGCCAGCAGCATCTACTCCCTCAGCTGTGCCACTGATGGGCTGCTCCCAGGCCCGAGACGCCATCCCACATATCAAGGCCTGTTCCCAACCCTGTTCCCGAGCCTGCCCCTGAGCCCGTTTCTGGGCCTGCCCCTGAGCCTCTGTCTGGGTCTGCTCCCGACCCTGTTCCCGTGCCCGTTCCTGAGCCCCTTTCTGGGCCTGTTCCTGAGCCCGCCTCTGGGCCTCTATCTGGGCCTGCCCCTGAGCCTGTTCCCGAGCCCGTTCCTGAGCCCCTTTCTGGGCCTGCCCCTGAGCCTCTATCTGGGTCTGCCCCTGAGCCTGTTCCTGGGCCCGTGCCTGAGCCCCTTTCTGGGCCTGCTGCTGAGCCCGTTTCTGGGCCTCTATCTGGGTCTGCCACTGGGCCTGTCCCTGAGCCTGTTCCTGAACCTGTTTCTGGGCCTGTCCCTGAACGTGTCCCTGAACCCATTTCTGGGCCTGTTTCTGGGCCTGTCCCTGAGCCTCTATCTGGGTCTGCCCCTGAGCCTGTTCCTGGGTCCCACCCTGAGCCTGTTCCTGGGCCCATGCCTGAGCCCCTTTCTGGGCCTGCCCCTGAGCCCGTTCCTGAACCTGTTTCTGGGCCTGTCCCTGAATGTGTCCCTGGGTCCCACCCTGAGCCTGTTCCTGTGCCTGTCCCTGGGCCTCTATCTGGGTCTGCCACTGGGCCTGTTCCTGAGCGTGTCCCTGAACCTGTCCCTGGGCCAGTTTCTGAACCTGTTTCTGGGCCTGTCCCTGGGCCTGCCCCTGAGCCCATTTCTGGGCCTGTCCCTGGGCCGCCAGGCTTCCCAGCCCCTTGGGGTCCCCTGAAGGCACAGCTGGGTTCTTGGCAGCCCTGGTGCCCTCCCCCCGCGCTGTGCTCCTCTCCTGCTCCTCCCAGGGTCCCTGCAGATGCTGCTCACCTTGGTCACTGCGCTGGCAGGCACCCCCAACCCTAATGGCCGTCCCTTTGTCCCTGGCCAGATCCTGTGCCCACCGTGTCTGAGGCTCTTTTGCTTGGTTCAGCATAACCTTCGGGCCCGACGGCACCACCCTCTTTCCTGCACCCCCAGGCTGGGGGGTCTCCTCCTGCGCCTGGTGACTCTGTTGCCTCCCCAGGTCCGCCTGTGTCAGGGGACGCCCCTGGGATTCACCTGCTTGGGTCCTAGGCTCGGGGACACTGGCCCAGAGCTTGGCCTGTGTGTCACCAGCAGCAGGGGGCAGGTGTGCCTGTAGACGGGGAGGGTCCCGCTGGTGGGTGCCACTTGCCCACCCCATGTCCGCCTGCATGGGAGGCATCGCGGGAAGCAGATGGTCAGGCTCTGCCCCACGGGGAGACACGACACCCTCCCTGCCCTTTGCCTGTGGGTTCTCAGGAGGCGACGGTGGGAGGCCAGGGCTATAGCTCGGGGACTCCGCCACACTCTTTGCCTGTGGTCTAGGATGATCAGAAGCAGGAATTCCAGACTTTGTGCTGAAACCCAAAAGGTTTCCTTCCACAGCCACATCCTTTCTGCCTCCTACGGCTGCTGTATGTCTGCTGGCTGCCGACGTGTTTGAAGTGTGTAATCGGGGTGCCTCTGGGTGCTGGGCGAGGGCCGCAGCGTCCTCTGGGTGCTGGGCGAGGGCCGCAGCGTCCTCTGGGTGACGGGCGAGGGCCGTAGCGTCCTCTGGGTGACGGGCGAGGGCCGTAGCGTCCTCTGGGTGACGGGCGAGGGCCGTAGCGTCCTCTGGGTGACAGGCGACAGCCGAACCTCTCAGGAGGCTCCTCCCTGCTGCCTCACTCTTGGGCTCCGAGGATCCCCCGGGGGCCAGGAGGCCGTGGCTGTGGGGGTCTTGAGGGAGAGCCTCTCCTCTGGGATGGCTTTTGGACAAGGCTCTGCTTCCCTCCTGGCCCAGCGTCTCTGGCTCTCCCACTCTGAGGTCTCCAGGGCTCTGGGTGCTGCCTGGCACTGGTGCAGGCGTGGCACGGCTCACAACGCTCCCTGCAGCTGCCATCGCCCCACAGGCTTTCGCACCTGGTTTGGGTCGTTCATTTAATGAGGACAGTGGGTTCTCGCGACTGGTGATTTCCTCGGCAGCCTTCAGGGGCTGAGCGGACTCTGTTATTGGTGGCCTTCTGCATTCCTCCAGTGCGTCGGGCACGGTCGTGCCCATCGGGGTGACACCCTCAGGCCCCATATGCCCCTTGGATGGTGCCGCCAGCGACGTGGGAGCACCTGTTGGATTTCTCCCGGTCGGGGACAGCACCTGCTGGCTGCTGGAGGCATGGCTGGTGCTTCCCCTCAGAAGGTTTTGTGAGGCTGCAGGATAACCTGTTGCGGAGCCCTTGTTCCGCGTTGATATTTCATTCGATTCTGGCAACGGATGCTTCTCCTCTCTGAGCTCAGAGGTCCTCTCTCCTGAAATACCGTCAGGATTCCTGGGACTGTGTGAATTCTCAAAGCTGCCTTTGTTTTCCTTCTCTGTCTGGAGTCTCTGTGTCAGAACTCTCTCTGGGACACTGTGGTCGGCACCCGCAGTCCCTCCTGCTGCTGCCGGATCCCAAGCTGTTCCTGGCCCTTGCGGTGAAGAGACACCGAGTCCCACCTGGGTCCCTGAAAGCTTGCTCAGTTCCACTGGGGCTTGGTGACCTTTTCTGTTCTCAGTCACGGTGGGAAATTCTGTGTGTGCATTTTCAACCACATTCCCTCCTCCAAAAATACGAGAACGTTTGTTTTCACAACTTGCTGTATTTTGCAGCATGGCAGGAGGGGCTGGCATTTCGTGGACAACTGGGATTTGGACAGTTATCCGTGGGGGCTCCGTGTCAGGCTGTGTTCTCCGAGCAGCCTGGACCGATGGAGTGTTCAGGGGTGGGATGTGGCCCGGCACCTTCTGTTCTGGGAAATACTTCTGGGTGGCAAAGAGCGGGTCTCTCCCTGGGTCTGGGAAGCCTGCTCCTTCCTGTTCGTCCTCTGAACTGCAAACAGTCATGGTGATTTCAGGGCCCTCCCCTGCACTCTCACCCGGGGACCCAGGAGGCCACATGAGTCTGGCTCCCCTCACCTCCTGGACGCCTCCTGCAGTGCTCTCTGCCATGGGGTCTGCCGTCCTGTCACCTGCGGCTGATCTGGTGCCCCACGGGCTGGCCGATCCCAGTGGGGACGATGCAGGCACAAGACCAGGGAGGACTTTGCCTGTGCAGGGAGCACAAGAGGGGGCCGGCGAGGGGACAGCCTGGCCGTCCCTCCGAGCCATCACCTGGGGTGTCACGGGCTTTGAGGGCCTTGGCTGTCTTTGGGACTCCCCCTCCAGGGGGCCCTTTCCTGCTGCTTTATTCCCACTGGGCTCCGTCTCCCTGGCACTGGGGAGCACGCTGGCTTCTCCTGTGGGCAGACGCCTCGCCTCCGAGTGGCTGATTTTGGTGCAGTGGGACAGCCAGCTCCTGGGGCCACACACGATGGTGGCGATGCTGAGGGCTGGCAGGGGCTCAGCCGTGCAGGCCAGAAAGCGGGCGAGGGGTGTCTTCACGCAGGTGCTGGCCATGGTGGCCGTGTGCAGCACGCACACCTCCGGCCGATGCATCTTCTTCCTCTGCAGGTTCCTCTTCTTCCGCTCCTGCGTGTGCACCCTCAGCGCCCCAGCCTCTGAGCACAGGCAGCTGTTCTGTTCGAACTTCTCCCGCAGCTTGGACAGCACTGAGCTCTTGCCCATGATCTTCGGCAAGAGGCCCCTGGCGACTTTGGGCCGCTCCACAGCGGGCTTCTCGCGCGCTTCTTTCTCCTTCGCCTCCTTCTCCTCGGCGGCCAAGAATATCTTCAGGATGTTCTTCACGGTGCTCTTCCCGGCCGGGTGGCCCCAGCGGGGCTTCTCGCTGGGGCAGGGCTTCGGGGCCGGCTCCTTGGTCTTCTCCAGGAGCTTGTTGATGGTGGCACCCACGAGGCCCCCACCGGGCCCCTGCTTGTCCTTGGAGATCAGCCGGCCCACCTCCCGGGTCCTCTTGAGGTAGCGCTCCCGGCCAGTGCCCAGGAACTTGGCCTGCAGGAGCTGGAAGCGTGTGGGCCTCTGGGTGGCCTCCTGGGTCTGGGTCTGGTGGCAGGGCCTGCTCTCCCCGGCCTCTGTCTCCGAGGGCCGGTCTGCGCGGCCCGTGATGTACAGCAGCAAGCTGCTGAGGATGGAGTGGGCGGCCGGGTCACAGGCCAGCTTGCCCATCTTCTTCTTCAGGGCTTGGGCGTCCACAGACATGATGTCCCTGCAGGTCTTTCTGCTCTTCCGACTGTGGAAAAAAAGGAATCGTCACTTATTTTGTCGTCATGTTTTTTGCAAGGTGACTCTAGAACATTGGTCATGGGGCAATCCCACGTTCTCAGGGGCCCCGAAAGCGTGGTAGGGAGAGAGAGAGATTAGGAGCCAGGAGCTGTGGCTTCTGGGCTGTCCCTGCTGTTAATTCGGGGGTGTCAGGGATGCCAAAGCTTTTCTGGGTCACTCTTTCCTGTTAAATGGCAGGAGCTTCTGACCCACGCTCCTCCTGAGGGCACTGAGGAGTTGACGTTGAACGGTTTTGTGAAAACATTTGGAAAACCACTTTGCATATGCAACATATTAAAAAATTAACATATTTTGCTTGTACAGTAGGTGAAACAGCAAGTATAAAGAAGTGTCTACTCTCTGTGTGGCCTGTGTATGTGTCTACTGTTAAGTATGACAGATGAAATTAACAGCATAAATTCTGCCACGGTCCAGGGACTTGGGTCCCTACAGCAGAGATTCTGAAGATTTGGCAAATCGCTCAGGTCTAAGGTGGGTGGAGAGAGGAGAAAGAATTTCCTCACAAGCTCCTGGGCAGGAACCAGCACTGCAGTGGGCAGTGGCCCCCCAGGAGTGGGGGAGAAGGGGCTGCAGAGAGGAGGGAAAGAGGGGCCTGCAGAGAGGAGGGGAGGAGGGGGCTGCAGTTAGGAGGGGAGGGGGCATTCCAGAGAGGAGGGGAGGAGGGGGCTGCAGAGAGGAAGGGAGGAGGGGGCTGCAGTTAGAAGGGGAGGGGAGCATTGCAGAGAGGAGGGAAAGAGGGGGGTACAGAAAGGATGGGAGGAGGGGGATGCAGACAGGAGGGGAGGAGGGTATTGCAGAGAGGAAGGAAAGAGGGGGCTGCAGAGAGGAGGAGGGGAGGGGGCTGCAGAGAGGAAGGAAACAGGGGGCTGCAGAGAGGAGGGAGGAGGGCTGGCATCACTTGGCTGGGTCTCCGGAGCCCCTTTCAAAACGGCTCAGAGGAGCCCCTGAGGCTGGGGCCGCCCGTTCCCAGTGAGATGCTTTTCTGCGGGTCCACCAGGGACTCCTTCCCACCAGCCCAGCTTTCAAGGAGACGGGACCAAGTGGGTCCAGCTTGGAGAGACAGGGTCTTTGTGATTTGATGGTGTTTTCTGAGCCTGGGTCCAGGGTAAGTTCTGCTCCCGAGCAGCTGTGACCACAGGAACAAAGCTGGAAGGTCTCCCCATCTGTGGCAGGGGGTCGAGCCGCCTCTGACCTCCACAGATGGTAATTCTGTGTAGACGCACCCAGAATCTTAGCTGTCATACCTGTTAGTCATTCACTCTAAGGAAATCATCAGGGACGAGGAACAAAGACTCAAGAATTACAGGAAAAGCCACCTTCACGGTGCCGTTTATAATGTTGAAAAATCTAAGGCCAGGAGAAGTGGCTCACGCCTGTAATCCCAGCACTCTGGGAGGCTGAGGCAGGCGGATCACGAGGTCAGGAGATTGAGACCATCCTGGCTAACACGGTGAAACCCCGTCTCTACTAAAAATACAAAAAATTAGCCGGGTGCGGTGGCGGCACCTGTAGTCCCAGCTACTCAGGAGGCTGAGGCAGGAGAATGGCGTGAACCCGGGAGGCCGAGCTTGCAGTGAGCCGAGATCGCGCCACTGCACTCCAGCCTGGACGACAGAGCAAGACTCTGTCTCAAAAAAAAAAAAAAGAAAAAAAAGAAAAATCTAGAGCATCCTCAATGTCAAACTCCAGGTGGCCGCACAACGGCATGTCCACGTTTGTGGGAGAAGATTCGGCGGCCAGACATGGCTGGTGACGTGGCGCCAAGTGGAAAGCTCACTCTAACCCGATTGTTTTCAAGAAGCTGAGGCCAGGCGCGGTGGCGCACGCCTGTAATCCCAGCACTTTGAGAGGCCGAGACGGGCGGATCACGAGGTCAGGAGATTGAGACCATCCTGGCTAACACGGTGAAACCCTGTCTCTACTAAAAATACAAAAAACTAGCTGGGTGAGGTGGCGGCGCCTATAATCCCAGCTACTCAGGAGGCTGAGGCAGGAGAATGGCGGGAACCCAGGAGGCGGAGCTTTCAGTGAGCCGAGATCGCACCACCGTACTCCAGCCTGGGCGACAGAGCGAGACTCCGTCTCAAAAAAAAAAAAAGAAACTGAACAGGCTGAAAACAGACTGGAAGGAATATGTGAACATACTTCTCTTTTTGGGTTTGTCTGTGTTTTTCCAAAGGAGAGAGCTCTGTTTTTGAAGCCATGGACAGGTTTCCTTGTTAAAAGCTGCTGCCAAGCAGCCCTGACGGGGGAGGTGACAGCGGCTGACCACGTGACTACATGGCTGTGTTGCCGTGGGCATGCGATGACCCAGGGCCAGGACGGACCCCACACGGAGGAGTGGCCGGGCCACAGATGGAACACAGGACTCCGCTTCCTCCACCTCCCCAGACGCCTCCCTTGCCCGGTTCAGTGAGTTCACGTGGAGAGAGTGTGCTGTTCTCCCCCAAACCCCGGTGGGCATCAGTGGATCAAGAGGCCTTGCTGAGATCCGGATTTCGGGGCCACACCACCACCGCCTGTGATCCACGGTCCGGGGTGGGGCCTGGGAATCTGCATTTTAACGAGTCCCTGGTGATTCTGAGGCTGGTCCGGGGACCTCACTCGGAACCACTGAGGCAGATGGCGCTCCTTCCAAACCAGGCGAGGATGAGACACTTACACGAAAACTAAACTCGGAACCTGCCGCAAGGCCACAGTGTGCTTCGAGCTGGGACGACTGTAAAAATAAACTAATCCAAGGAGCAGCTGTGCGTCCTACTGCCAGGCACGCCCTTGTTCTGAGTCATCAGAGCCCACCCAGGAAGGAGCCGCTGTGTCCCTGTGGCTGGTAAAGTGATCCAGGGAAGCCCCAGAACTGCCCCAGCCAGCGGCCGCCCACACCCCGCCCACACCCCGCCGAAGCCAGGGTGGACAGGCACACTCTCAACTGCGCCGTGGGGACGGGGAGGACACAGGAGCAGGCCGACCTCGGGGTTGGGGGACCAGCCTGGGGGCGTCGTGCTCCCTCTGAAGGCTGCACCCCCCGCCATCACAGTGTCAGCGGCCCTACCTGCCTTCCGCCTGGCGTCTCCGGGCACGTCCCCTCTGCTGACTGGGCCGCCCGTGGAGGGCTGCGCTCCCTTCACCGAGGAGGCTGAACTTCTCAGGCCGTTGTCCACAGAGCCTGTCACACGTTTTGTCCCCGCTGGCTGGGCGTTTCAGTCGTCTTAATGACTTTGCAGGTGAGTCATTCGGATGACTGACCCAGCCATGCTGACTGCCTGCGGTGGGGACATTCTGATCATCTGAATAAAGGCCACCTGGCTCAGCCACGCGTGACGTCCATCTGCCCCTTCCCTCATCCCTCACTGATGGCTTTTGAGCCCCACCATCCAAATAGAAAGATGAAAAACAGAGCTGGAATTAAACCAGCTCATGCTCCTGCCTTGACGGGAGGCGAGTTTGGAAGCAGAGAGTAATGGAGCTCCACGCTGACTTCTAAACTCCCATTGCCCTGACCTCAGGTGGTGGGTCGCTTGGGGACGGGACCACTCCCCACACTCAGAGCCCCTGTCGAGGCCGAGCGCCTGTCCCGGGTGGTGCGGCCATGTCAGTGGGACCCTCGTAGGTTGGACTTGCCTCACGTCCTCCTTAAGAGTCACAGTGACTCAAAATCCAGTTTAGCTCCACGGCACATCTGAGTCTGTGACCGTTTATGAGGTCAGGGTGTCATCAGGACCTGGCTGGTGAGCAGAGGTGGGCACGGAGGACGGACTCGGCCGCCCGTCCCATTCTTCAGCTGTCACAGTAGCATTCACCCCACAGCGTGATCGTCTGAAACACATTTTCACTCGCAGAGATCAGGATGCTCCTCTGGGTTTATCGACTGAGGATTAGGGGTTCGGCCAGAACTAGAAAGTCCTCTTTGGGGTGAGTCCCGCCTCGCTGAGGTGGCCTCAGCCATGGACCTGTGGCGGTTGGAGGCATCCGCAGTTCAGGACGACACCCTTGGGCGGGAGCGAGAGGGGATTCCACAGCCCCCTTCACAGAGCCTTTGTGTTTTGCAATCATCATTAACCAAGTTCCTCCCTGGGTCTGGCCTGGCCACTCCCCTGCTCCCTGCTGTCCTGCCGTCCCCCTGGGCTGCCCCTTCTCATCACAAGGTCCTGCGCCCACCGCCCACTATTGCGCTCACCCTCGCTGGTCCCCGCCCCTCACGGTAGCCTCAGAGGTGCTGCTGTCTTTGGGTTCCTTGAACCTGCGGGTGGTTCCTTCTTCCGGGGTCTGCACGAGCAGCCCCCCAGCTCAGCGTGTTCTACGCTCTGGGCTTCACTGGCCGGGAGATTCCAGGAGTCCACGGCCCACGGCTGCTGCTGCTGGCATGTCCCGGGTGACTACGGTCACAGCACTATAATTTTCTAAGATCCGAGTGCACTTTTAAACGAGTCACCTCTGTTTTTGCCCAGCTGCCCACTAGAGCAGAGCCCCTCCGTGGGCAGCACCTGTGTTGGTTCTGATCTCTACTTTGCTGAACCTACAGCAGTGCTGGGCACAGCTGGGCGGGCTGGCAGCAGACCCGTGGGTGGTGAACAGCGTTCCACAGAGAATCGGTTCACCCACCGCTGACAGGGCCCCTCGGAGGCTCGGTTCACTTACTACGCAACCCCCTTTCCCTCCTTGCTATGCCCTTTCCCTCCTCGCCATGCCCTTTCCCTCCTCGCCATGCCCTTTCCTGCCAGCTCCAGCCTCCACCCCGCTTGCCCACTCCACGCCCAACCTCACTGTGCCCGTCAGCCTGGAACAGCCTCGCTGCCTCCCTGACGAGCTCCTGTTCATCCTTCACAACCCGGCTCAGATGCCCCCACCTCAGGGAGCCTTTCCCAGAGGCCCAGCTCTGGGAGCCCCACGGTGACCCGCACAGACCTCGGTGTCCCCGCAAAGGGGAACAGCATGGACGCCAGGAGCGCCCCCAAGTCATGAACTGAGAGGGGGGCCCAGGACTTTCGGCGACTCCCCCACAAGGCTCTGCGCGTCTCCTGCGAAGGTGGCTCCGCCCTCTCCCACGTGCTGCTGAGTGAACGCGTCCTCACGTGCCAGAGCCAGTGCTGCCCCTTGGGCCGTCCGTCCCGCCCCTCAAAGCCCCCCGCAAAGGCCGCTGGTCAGAGCTGCGCTGGCTGAGTCTGGGCTGCCCTGTGTGACCGCTGCCCGCCCAGCAGTGCGGGGCGAGACCAGGCCTCCCTCGGAGTCCCCCCAGCACTTGGACGAGCTGCAGAACCACAGGGAATGGAATGTCTTCCTCCCAGGGGCCAGTATAAACAGCAGGGTGCCCGGCTTTCCTAATTTAGTTGTCGGTGGCTCTGGCCAGCCAGAGAGGTCGTTTGAAAATACAGTGAGACTAGAGTCCATCACAGCGCAGGAGATACACCCGGGCCCACCTTGACACGGACAGCAGCACCCTATGGCAGGTTCTTTGCTGGGGTTCTGGACAGCAGGGCCTGGAGGTCACTGTTCTGCCTGGTCAGTGGCTGTGCTGGGCTCACCTCAGCCTGGCCCTGCTTGGAGAGCCCTCGGGCCATGGGAACACCCTCGGCCGTGGTTTCCTCCTCTGGGAGAAGGGCAGGGCCAGTTTCATGCGGCAGCTGGGCCTACGACTGTCCGGCTGTTCCAGGAGCCTGCTCAGAACACGGACCAGCCTCAGCCATGTCACACACATCCCCGCACCAGCCCCCACATGCTTCTGACTGACATTTGGATGCCCTCAGCCAACAGTGCTTACAAAACATGTCCTGGCCCTCCATCCACACCAGAGGCCTGCACTGCCATTTCCTGCCCCTCTGCGGATGAGTGTGGGGCCACTCACCCTTCCTCCCCTTGGCAGCTTGGCCCCCAGCCTCCCTGCCCTCTGCCCCCGGCCTCCCTGCCCTCTGCCCCCGGCCTCCCTGGCCTCTGCCCCCGGCCTCCCTGCCCTCTGCCCCCGGCCTCCCTGCCCTCTGCAGCTCAGGCCCCGGCTTCCCTCCCCTCTGGGGTTCTCCCTGGCCAGCCTGGAGGAACGAGATACCTTTCTGGAGACGTGGACCTGCCAGTGTCCAGGCCAGGCAGGGTGAGAGACGCCTGCCTGAGATGTGGTCCCCAAGCAGAGTGTGGACCTGGGGAGGGTTTAACCAAAGGCCTCGAATAAGTGGCCTCCGTGGCCCAACTGCTCTGCTGATGACAGGCGACATTCTGCCCAGAGACCAGCCAGGTGTGGGCTCCGTGGCCGGCTCCAGGCCACCAGGCAGGGTCCACTGAATTAGTGTTATAAAAAGAGAAGGGCGGGCCGGGCGCGGTGGCTCAACCCTGTAATCCCAGCACTTTGGGAGGCCGAGATGGGCGGATCACGAGGTCAGGAGATCGAGACCATCTTGGCTAACACGGTGAAACCCCGTCTCTACTAAAAAATACAAAAAACTAGCCGGGCGAGGTGGCGGGCGCCTGTAGTCCCAGCTACTCGGGAGGCTGAGGCAGGAGAATGGCGTAAACCCGGGAGGCGGAGCTTGCAGTGAGCTGAGATCCGGCCACTGCACTCCAGCCTGGGCGACAGAGCGAGACTCCGTCTCAAAAAAAAAAAAAAAAAAGAGAAGGGCCAGGCACGGTGGCTCACGCCTGTAATCCCAGCACTTTGGGAGGCTGAGGTGGGCAGATCATGAGGTCAGGAGTTCAAGGCCAGCCTGGCCAACATGGTGAAACCCTGCCCCTACTAAAAACACAAAACTTAGCTGGACGCAGTGGTGTGTGCCTGTAGTCCCAGCTACTCGGGAGGCTAAGGCAGAAGAATCACTTGAACCCCGGAAGCAGAGGTTGCAGTGAGCCGAGAAACTCCATCTCAAAAAAAAAAAAAAAAAAAAAAGGCCGGGCGCGGTGGCTCAAGCCTGTAATCCCAGCACTTTGGGAGGCTGAGATGGGCGGATCACAAGGTCAGGAGATCGAGACCATCCTGGCTAACACGGTGAAACCCCGTCTCTACTAAAAAATACAAAAAACTAGCCGGGCGAGGTGGCGGGTGCCTGTAGTCCCAGCTACTCGGGAGGCTGAGGCAGGAGAAGGGCGTAAATGCGGGAGGTGGAGCTTGCAGTGAGCTGAGATCTGGCCACTGCACTCCAATCTGGGTGACAGAGCGAGACTCCATCTCAAAAAAAAAAAAAAAAAAAAAAGAGAGAAGCAAGCTCGCCTCCTTAGTAGCTTTTTTTTTTTAAAGATTGGTTTTAAACAACACAGATCCCTTTAAGTTGAGGCTCCTAACATTTTACAAATAAATCTAAACTTGATCTTAGCCTAAAGGCTGAGAAGAGATTGCTAAAGAATCTAATATTAGACTTATGAAAAAGAAAAGCTAACGCCAAGAGATGAGTATTTTCTAAAAATCCTGGAAGGCCGGGGGCCAGCCGGGATCCTGCGGGGTGGCTGGGAGCGGCCCTCAGGCGGGGTGGGGCTGATCCGGCCACGCCCCTCCCCAGCAGCTTCTGTGCATTATTGCAGCGGTCACTGTCCATCTAGGAAAGCCGAGAACAAGTGTTTGCTGACTGCTCCCTGTTGATTTTTGGTAACTAGGTGGGGAATAGTTCAGACTGTGCTAACGAACCAGTCGGAGAACTGAGTATCTGTATTTCCTGGAAATAAATCTGGCTAACGATGGGTGTGGCCTTTTGGGCCAGGATACCCTAAGGCCTTGACCTGAACATGTTTTGTGACCTACATAAGACCTTATGTGTGAGTGACTTAGCTGGGACCTACAAAGGGGCGTCTGGTCAACCGGCAGTGACCAGCGAAGGGGTGTCTAGTTGGCTGTGACTGATAACGGGGTCACTGTCCATCCCAGGCTGACTGAGGCCATAAGCGCTGGACGTTCTTCCAGGCCTGACACATGAGTAAGTCAGCAGAGGGTTCCAGGGACGCTTGCCCGATGCCTAATGACAGCAACTGCCTCGGGCCCCTCAGTACCTGTGGGACGTGCAGGGCCTCGGGTTAGTGAGCTTCCGTCACGAATTTGTGCTACAAATATATAGACTATAAAGCAAACTGATGAAACAGCAGGCAAAATTTCTGACACATAATAAGAACTACAACATAGTATATTATATTGCAACAGAATGCCGTTATGTTGGATGATAGCACTACCGAAGGTTAAATTCCGATTCTGAATAAACAGTGGTTACAGAAGAGCCTGCTCTTTTCTGAGGAAATTCATCTGAAATATTTACGGTGAGAGGATACAGGGTCGGCAGGTTACTCTCAAATGGTTCAGAAACAATTGTGTGTGCGAGCTCATATGTGCGCGTGTGTGCGCATGCTCATGTGGGTGCAGTGAGAGACCAGAAAATAGTAACAGCTGCTGATGCTGGGCGAAGGGGTGTGGGAGTTGTCGGGGCTAGTTTTGTTTGAAACAAACTTAAAAATGAACCGTTAAGATAGGAGAGGGAGACAGCACAGCTGTGTCATGACAGGTGTCATTCAAGGACCCTGACAGCACAGACGGTCCTGGGAGAGGTGACGCTTTGTGGAACCCCAGGGTGCACGAGCACCCCGCTGGCAGGGCCCTGGGGGCTGTGTGCTCTCCGGCTTTCTGGTGGGTGGGACAAGACAAGGCTGTCCCCCGGATCTGCAGGCTGGTCATGGTCCCCACCGGCACCACCAGGGCCCCAGGTCGTGCAGCCTGTCCTGCCTGAGGGAGAGCCAGAGTTGGGGGTCCTGGGCGATCACCCTTCTCGGGGCACAAGGAGGGTGGGGAAGGCATCGTGCCCACGGGGCTGCACGATGGTTCAGACCCTGGGGACCACCCCTGTGGCCATCAGACAGAACGTTCGCGATGTGCATGGTGCCAGACACAGAGTGTCCCAGATCAGGCATGGTCCCCGCCTTTGTCTGTCTGCCCCAGATCACACACAGTCCCTGCCTTTGTCTGTCTAAGCCCTTGTTTGCTGACCAGCAGCCACTGGTCGGGGTGCAGCACACGAATCCCGAGACAGTCTCAGGCTGTTCTTTGAGACCTCGTGTGAATGCTTTTCCCGCAGCGGGCTGAGTGAGCTGATAACTTATTTCTGTGTGTTAACTGGAAATGCGTCTGCACACCGGGGATTTTGACCGGGGGAGCTTCTGTGTGTTAACTAGAAATGTGTCTACACACCAGGGACTTTAATCAGGGGAGCTGCAGTGCCTGCACTCTGACTCCAAAGTTATTTCCAACCTAATGGAACCTTTGGAATGAATTTCAATGATGGAGTTTTTCAAGCGCAGAGGTTTGGATTGAACACCAATCTGGGTACTAACAATTTTATCAGCTGATGTTCTATTAATTTTTATACCCACAGCCAAAACAGGTGGCACTGGCTTCTGGCAGCTGGGCCTGAGGTTATGCAATCGCCAGGGTTTGCTGCGGGCTGTGGTGGTGGTGAGGTCTCCCGGGGTTAGGGGAAGGGGAGAAAGCTTGAGTGTGGTTTTCAGATGCATCGGGTTTAAAAGCTGCTCTGTGCTCACGACATGCAGCTCTGGGAGAAATACTCAGACCTCCTGAATCTTAGTTTCCTTGTCTACAAAACGGGGGTAGTAAAAAGGGCCCCGCTTCTAGGGGAGCATGGAATAGATAGGAGAAATAACATTCGTCAGGGAGCCCGCGGTGCTAGGCCTGACGGGGCTGGGCTTTGCCACTTCCTGGGCAGCTGCTTCGCCTGCTCGAGTCACGGAGCCTCCCTGGATCCGCTCCCTCCAACGTGGGAAAGGAAGGACAAGGACAGCTCTGCCATGGCTTTCAGATATGAAAACACTGGAGACAATAATTTTAAATATAAATGCAAAATCTCTTAATCAAAGAGTTTGGGAAAACGGATTCATGTAAATCAGCCTGAAGTCTAAACACGTGTGTGTTACTGACGTGCTCATGTTCCCACATGGCACATGTTCCTAGCGTGTGATTTTTGTGTGGCATGTTTGTGAGGATGCCCATGTCCTTTCTCAGCCATGATTGGGACTCTCCATCCCAAGTCCTGGCTTCAGACCTCACATCCGTGGGCCTGAGAGAGAGGTGTCTGCCGATAGCTTCAGGCTGAGAACAGGCATATTCTGGGCCTCACCTGCCTCTAAAGCATCCTCGTCTGCCATCTGGGAGTGAGAGGTGCTCATCCTCCCACCTGTCCCTTCCTGGTGCCTGATGTCTCGCAAGAGATGTGGATCTACAGGGATGTGCAACGCTGACACTCCCAGAGAACTCCTGGGGAGCCACACCTTGCTGGGCCTAAGGGATTGTGAAATGTGCCCTCTTTTCCTTCCTTCCCTCCTTCCTTCCTTCCCTTGCCCTTCCCCTTTCTCCCTCCCTCCCTCCCTTCCTTCCTTTTTTCCTTCCTTCCTCCCTCCCTCCTTTCCTTCCTGCCTTCCTGCCTTTTCTCCTTCCTTCCCTCCCTCCCTCCTTCCTTCCTTCTTCCCTCTCTCCCTCCCTTTCTTTTTACTTTTTTTTTTTAGGGTCTGACTGTGTTACCCAGGCTGGAGTGCAGTGACATGATCTCGACTCACTGCAACCTCAACCTCTCAGGCTCTGGCAATCCTCCCACCTCAGTCTCCCAAGGAGCTGGGACTACAGGCGTCAACACCACGTCCAGCTAATTTTTGTATTATTATTATTTTTTTTTGTAGAGACAGGGTTTTGCCATGTTGCCCAGGCTGGTCTCAAACTTCTGAGCTCGAGTGATCCTCCCACCTCGGCCTCCCAAAGTGCTGGGATTATAGGCCTGGGTCACTACACTTGGCCACACTTTATTTCATAAGAATGTCTTGGAGAAACAAAAATAAAAACTCCATCATTTAAACTATGGACACCATAAAATACAGGATGCACCACAATTTCAGAAAAATGAAAGATAAAAATGCATCCTAGAATGAAATACGGCACCACTGCGCTGTAGGGACAGACTAACGCCTTTTCAGAAGAGCTGGGGAGCAACACTGGAGGTCGCCATAAGAGCAGGTGTTTGCAAATGCCACTCACGCGACGGAACCCACTGAGAACCACATCCACAGGGTATTTGAATTATGGCACAGGAGTACCATGGAATACTAGGCAGCAGTTAAAAAGGCGGAGATTGGTCTGTGTATGGTGATACAGAAAAATATTTTAAAACCTAGTTTAATGAAAACCGCCAAAAGCAAACCATGACATATACGATGCTTCCTGTTTGGGGAAAGAGATCGTGTGTGTGGCACAGCACACAAATGCAGGGGTGTCTCACGTACAGGTGCACAGCCAGGGTGTGTGTGTGGAGGAGGCTCCTGGGAGGACACTTAGGGCACCGTGGCCTTGTTATCTGGGTGGCTGAAGCTGCTTTCCCCACACGCCGCTGTGAACGCATTTGGATTCCCGAAGCTGTGCACATGTCACTTTATAACAACAATGAAACCCGCCGGTGCCGTTTTAAACAGCAGAGTTGGCTCTGTGTTCCCTCAGTGTCCCCTCAGTGTCCCCCTCAGTGTCCCCTCAGTGTCTCCCTCAGTGTCCCCTCAGTGTCTCCCTCAGTGTCCCCTCAGCGTCTCCCTCAGCGTCTCCCTCAGCGTCTCCCTCAGCGTCTCCCTCAGTGTCCCCTCAGTGTCCCCTCAGTGCCCCCTCAGTGTCTCCCTCAGTGTCCCCTCAGTGTCCCCTCAGTGTCTCCCTCAGTGTCTCCCTCAGTGTCCCCTCAGTGTCCCCTCAGTGTCTCCCTCAGTGCCCCCTCAGTGTCCCCTCAGTGTCCCCTCAGTGTCTCCCTCAGTGTCCCCTCAGTGTCTCCCTCAGTGTCTCCCTCAGTGTCCCCTCAGTGCCCCCTCAGTGCCCCCTCAGTGTCCCCCTCAGTGTCCCCTCAGTGTCCCCAAGTGTCTCCCTCAGTGTCTCCCTCAGTGTCCCCCTCAGTGTCCCCTCAGTGTCTCCCTCAGTGTCTCCTCAGTGTCTCCCTCAGTGTCTCCCTCAGTGTCCCCATCAGTGTCCCCCTCAGTGTCTCCATCAGTGTCCCCTCAGTGTCCCCTCAGTGTCTCCCTCAGTGTCCCCTCAGTGTCCCCTCAGTGTCTCCCTCAGTGTCTCCCTCAGTGTCCCCTCAGTGTCTCCCTCAGTGTCTCCCTCAGTGTCCCCTCAGTGTCCCCCTCAGTGTCCCCCTCAGTGTCCCCTCAGTGTCTCCCTCAGTGTCCCCTCAGTGTCCCCTCAGTGTCCCCTCAGTGTCTCCCTCAGTGTCCCCTCAGTGTCTCCCTCAGTGTCCCCTCAGTGTCCCCTCAGTGTCTCCCTCAGTGTCCCCTCAGTGTCCCCTCAGTGCCCCCTCAGTGCCTCCCTCAGTGCCCCCTCAGTGCCTCCCTCAGTGTCCCCTCAGTGCCCCCTCAGTGCCCCCTCAGTGTCTCCCTCAGTGTCTCCCTCAGTGTCTCCTCAGTGTCTCCCTCAGTGTCTCCCTCAGTGTCCCCTCAGTGTCTCCCTCAGTGTCTCCCTCAGTGTCCCCTCAGTGTCCCCTCAGTGCTTTCTGTGGCTTTTTCTTTTCAACTTTTGGATCTCTCTGTAACAGGAAAGTGAAGCAAGGCACTGCCGGCTTTTGTTTACGATGCTTGTGGGTTTTGTGTTTGTGTCTAATCTAGAATCGGTTTCTAAATAGACTCACTTTCTGATTCTCACGGAGGGGTTTGATTTGCGGATGGAGACGGAGTCCACCCCGTTTGAATCCAGCTGCGCCCTGCTCATGCGAGCTGGCCTTGCCTTCCACACAGCAGGGCACACAGCAGGGCACACAGCAGGCGGAGAGGGAAAGCCTCTTTCCGGAAAGCCGGCTACACAGGTACTACTGCTGTGTTACGTACGCTAGCAACAGTTCTGACTTACCTTAACTGGGTTTCTTTTCCTGAAAGGTAATTCTTGGTTAATTTCCCCACACCCACGGTCCTGGGACCACGCTGCATGGATGTGTGTGACGTGAGGCCCATCACCCCGATGTGCCTGTCTCCCTGGTTCTTCTGACTTAAAGCGCCAGTAGCAACTCGGTTAGTCCAGTTATTCGGAAGCTCAGCACAGAGCTGCACTGCTGCGGCCTGCCCAGCGTAGGCGCCACAGATTCCTCCACCAGCATGGACTACACTTCCCACAAAACGAACCGGGCGTCTCTATGGAAAAAGCAAAGCGTACCCCTATCCCCGGGATACCCCTACCCCAGGACACCTGTACCCCCGGGACACTCCTACCCCCGGACACGCCTACCCCCGGACACCCCTACCCCCGGACATGCCTACCCCCGGACACTCCTACCCCTGGATACGCCTACCCCCGGACACCCCTACCCCCGGACACCCCTACCCCCAGACACGCCTACCCCCGGACACCCCTACCCCCGGACACGCCTACCCCCGGACACTCCTACCCCCGGACACCCCTACCCCCAGACACGCCTACCCCCGGACACGCCTACCCCCGGACATGCCTACCCCCGGACACTCCTACCCCCGGACACTCCTACCCCCGGATACGCCTACCCCCGGACACGCCTACCCCCGGACATGCCTACCCCCGGACATGCCTACCCCCGGACACTCCTACCCCCGGACACTCCTACCCCCGGACACCCCTACCCCCAGACACGCCTACCCCCGGACACGCCTACCCCCGGACACGCCTACCCCCGGACACTCCTACCCCCGGACATGCCTACCCCCGGACACCCCTACCCCCGGACACGCCTACCCCCAGACACGCCTACCCCCGGACACCCCTACCCCCGGACACGCCTACCCCCGGACACTCCTACCCCCGGACACGCCTACCCCCGGACACCCCTACCCCCGGACACCCCTACCCCCGGACACCCCTACCCCCGGACACGCCTACCCCCGGACACGCCTGCTCCTTGCACTGAATGAATGCCAGGGTTGTTTCCACCAAAGGGAGGCGGCCGGGGAGGGAGGCGCTGGGAAGTGGCTGGCAGGGCCCGTCCGGGAAGCCTGGACCCAACACACCTGAGAGTGGGGGTCCGTGGCGCCCGCCTGTGAAGCCCACCAGCCTCTCTTGCCAGTCCACTCACACAGGAATCCCAAGTGGGAGCATAAAGACGCCACTTCCCCCTTTCAAATCATCCCATAGGAGACGACAAAGCCCTTGGGGGTAGGGCTTGCATTCTGGATGCCCACAGAGATTCCAACCACCCAGGCTTACTGCCCCGCTGCCTCCTCTCCCTGAGGCTGGGGCTTCCCCGGGATTCCGACTCTGCCCAGGGGCGAGCCCTTTAATGAAGTCACAACAAAAAGAGAGGCCCCAGCCAAGCGGCCAAGCACAGCGATAAACGTCAGTCAACTGCTGTTTTATTCACACCAGATGTTGCACGGAAAAATCACGTCCAAATGTATTTTCAACAAGAGCAAGTGATCTCTTTTCCCAGACTCTCTGAGAGAGAACCTCATGGCAGGGACAGCGCTTCCTCGTCAGCGAGCCCGGCAGGGCAGGCGCGGAGGGGAAAGGCCTGCTCTGCATCTGGACCTGGCCCGCTAAGGCAGACCACAGAGAGACGCCGGAGCTGGCAGGAGGCCATTTAGGTTCTGGTTTTCTCCGTGAGTTGTTTCAAAAAGAGAGTGATCTTAAAATCTAGTGTGATTAAACAGGTGGGTGGGGTTAAGAGCAATGCTTGTATATGTGTCCCCCAGCTCCCAGTGTGGACCGTTTCTCTGTCCAGGCACACACAGCCCACTGTGGACATGGCGGGGGGTGGAGGGCGGGGAGGTGGCGCATCGGCCCTTGAGGGAAATGCATGCCTGGAGGTGGAGGCGGAGGCGGGACGGAGGGTCTGCAGCGGGGGCCTGCTGGAGGCCACCACAGTTAGTGTTGTTGAAGTGAGTGAGTAAACAGCATTAGCTCTGCGGCGGAATAAAATACACCGTCTGTCCGGGAGACTGCGGGTGAGTGCCACGCGTGGACGTCCGAGTGTGACAAGCCACACAATGTCAATGTGGATGGTGGTGGAGGACGGAAAATATTCCCGCAGGACAAACGGTGTATTTTATGCAACAGTTAGGATTCTGAGATTGGAAATGAGAGTTAGATGTGACCAGTCAGGCGCAGACTGCAGTGGAGCCGCACAGGGACGCCCTCACCCAGGGGGCTGCGAGAGGACACTATGGGCCCCAGGGGTGGCACTGGCTCTCTAGGGCAAAGTGGCAGAAATGGCTTTACTTCTCCTCTGTGGACAGGCGGTAGAGGGCCGCGCCCAGGTCCTCCAGCTTCTCCTTGTCCTCCAGGTCTTGGTACAAGCCTTTGGGAACGAGGTCCAGGCCATACAGCAACCCAAACAGGCAGCCTGCAATGGTGCCCGTGGCTGCGCTCTCCCCTGAAACGCAAAGGCAGCAGTCGCAGTGGGCTCCACCTGACCAGGGCTGCGAGACCCCTGGGGCTGGCCACCCCTAAGGTGGGCCAAACCCTAGTTCTGCTGGGGGCGGCTAATAAAAGGGACAGACAGGGTGGCGCCGTGGCTCACGCCTGTCATCTCAGCTACACAGGAGTCTGAGGTGGGAGAATCTCTTGAACCCAGGAGGCAGAGGTGGCAGTGAGCCAAGATTCCTCTCTGCACTCCAGCCTGAGCGACAGAGTGAGATCCTGTCTCAAAAAAAACCCCAAAGCTAACGGGAGGGGGACAGGTGCTTCCCTTCTCCCTCCCTGGGTCAGGCATCTGTGTGAAGCGGTGTTTCAGCACTAAGAGTCAGTGAGGCGCCAGGACAGTGCAGAAGGAAGGCGGAGAGAGGGGAGCCCGAGGCCACACGGTCCCACCCCTGAGCCAGGGTCACAGAGGAAACCCCTCCAGGGGCTGAGCCGGCTCTGTGCAGAGGCTTCCTGACCAAACGGGGCCACATTTGTCTTTTCCCAGCTCATGTCTGGTCAAGCTCAGCTCACTGAAGTGAGGCAATTTCAGCCAGTCTCACAGAACCTAACAGCTGCTCCCACAAGGCACGGGGTTGATCTTATGGGTAGGAGCTGCCTGGAGCTGCCACAGCCACTCTGCTGGGCTTCGTCCTCTCCCTCCATGGCCAGAGACGGCCTGGGTGGCACAGAGCCAGCATGAATGGAGCAGGATGCGAGCCCAGGACCTAACTCCAGGCGGCAGTCTGCAACTTTGCACAGAGGCTGCAGAGCAAAGGACAAGACGACAGTGACCTCGGAACAGAACCCTGCGAAGGTGGCCAGCCTGAGGCAGCAGTGGCAAGGGTAGGAGCCTCCATACCCCTACACCCCACCTACTCCAAGGCCGCACTGCCCTCCAGGCTCGTGGACCAGGCGAGAGACTCTTGGTCTGCTGGAGCTCACGGCAGGACCTGCAGTCACACCTGTATCCTGTGACGTCTGCACATGAGTGCACGTACGTCAGCCGGTGTACCCTGGAGCCTGCGCCCTCCCAAAGCGGTTCCAGAAAGGAAGAGAAGGACGCATATGCTGGGGCTCAGGAAGTGGTGCCTGAATGCCTGCCATCCTAGGACACTCCAAGGGGGTGCTTCAGGAGAAGGGCGCTACCCTCCTGGAAGCCACGGCCATTAAGGAACATCTCACCTCCATGAAACATGGCCCGGTGACACAGCTCAGTCCAGTTGTTGCCTGCTGCAAGGAGGGCATCATAGGCTATCATGGGGGCATCATGGCCTCGTCTTCCCCCTCGACCTTCCGAGCTCCACTTCCTGTAGGTCTGACAAGAGAGCCGTGGGTCAGGGGCATGTGCCCAAGTGGAGCCACTTCTGGGTACATTACAGCACAAGCTTCCTGGGCCCATCCTAGTGAACTGCCATTCCATCCACCCACCCTTTTCTTTTTGAGATCGAATCTGGCTCTGTCGCCCAGGCTGGAGTGCAGGATGCGATCTCAGTTCACTGCAACCTCTGCCTCCCGGGTTCAAGCGATTCTCCTGCCTCAGCCTCCCGAGTAGCCGGGATTACAGGCGCACGCCACCACACCTGGCTAATTTTTTGTATTTTTAATAGAAACAAGATTAGTCACCCACCCACCCACCCATCTATTCACCCATCCATTCATCCATCCACCCATCCATTCACCTGTCGACCCATCCACCCACCCATCTATTCACCATCCACTCATCCATCCACCCATCTGTTCATCCATTCACCCACCCATTTATCTACCCATCCATTCACTCACCCTTCCACCACCCACCCACCCATACATTCACCCATCCACTTATCCATCCACCCACCCACCCATCCATTCACCGGTCCACTCATCCATCCACCTATCCATTCATCCATTCACCCACCCATTTATCCATTCACCCACCCATTTACCTACCCATTCATTCACTCACCCTTCCACCACCTTCCCACCTACCCATCCATTCACCCATCCACCCACTCATCCACTCATCCATCCACCCATCCATTCATCCATTTACCCATCCATTTACGTACCCATCCATTCACCCACCCTTTTACCTACCTGCCCTTCCATCCACCTAATCAACCATCCATCCATATACCCACGCACCCACCCACGCACCCATCCATATACCCACCCACGCACCCATGCACCTATCCATTCATCCATTCACCCACCCTTCCACCCACCCACGCTTCTCTTCATCCATCTATCCATCCACCCACCTACCCACCCATCCACCCACTTGCTATGCACTTATTGAGCACCGCTGGTGTGCAGACATTGCTCCAGTGCCAGGACAAGGCTCACCTTTTCCCTCTCCTCTGCGTCATAATTGTCGGGGAAGATGGCTTTATTTTCTGAGTCTTTACTGATTTTCCTCTCCTCCAAATAAAACTGCCATTTAGCTTCAAAGTAAAACCAGTGCTCCTGGTATTCTAAACATAAAGAACAGGGCGAGCTGAACACAATGGCATCCATGGAGTGGGGCGGAGGGCCCTGGGGCGGGTACAGGGAGGGAGGGGACGTGTCGATGCCCCTCTACCCAGCTGCAGGCATGTGGAGAAGCGGAGCACCTGTCCTGGGGTAAACCACTGAGCGACTGTCCAGAATTATGAACATGCTGACGTTTGTAGCTGCTTTCTTTTTTTTTTTTTTTTGAGACGGAGTCTCGCTCTGTTGCCCTGGCTGGAGTGCAGTGGTGCAACCTCAGCTCACTGCAACCTCTGCCTCCCGGGTTCAAGGGATTCTCCTGCCTCAGCCTCCCGAGTAGCTGGGATTACAGGCACCCACCACCACATCCGGCTAATTTTTGAATTTTTAGTAGAGACGGGGTTTCACCATGTTGGCCAAGCTGATCTCGAACTCCTGACCTCAGGTGATCCACCCATCTTGGCCTCCCAAAGTGCTGGGATTACAGGCGTGAGCCACCGCGCCCAGCCTCTTTTTTTCTTTTCTTTTTTTTGAGACAGAGTCTTGCTCTGTTGCCCAGGCTGGAGTGCATTGGCGCCATCTTGGCTCACTGAAACCTCCACTTCCCAGGTTCAAGCCATTCTCTTGCCTCAGCGTCTTGAGTAGCTGGGACTATAGGCACCCGCCACCATGCCTGGCTAATTTTTGTATTTTTAGTAGATATTGGCCAGGCTGGTCAATTCCTGACCTCAGGTGATCCGCCCGCCTCAGCCTCCCAAAGTGCTAGGATTACAGGTGTGAACCACCACGCCCGGCCTGTAGCTGCTTTGAAAGGACAGCAAGCAAGATGGAGATGGGGCAAAAGCATTTTCATTACATTGTTGCATTAGTCCTGTGCCTGCAGAGCAGGGCAGGATGTTTCATTACTCCTAATTGAAATCCAAGCCCCTGAATGCTCTAGGGACTTCTTGGAGGTCATCTGGCAAAGAGGACACGGACTCAGAAGGGAGTCTGAACCTGCAGCCACACACCCTACAGACCACAGGAAATCCCTTCCCCACCGTGGAGCCAGGAGGCGTGCAGGCTGCCCAGACCCAGGCCCGCTGCCCTCCTGCCTGCCTTACGGTGAGCACCCCTGTCCGCTACATCCCACCTCCTGCTCCCTGGCACCACGGGAGCCACAGAGGGCGGGAGCTGTGCAGGCCGCTGGTGGCTGTCAGGCCCAAGGGACACGTGTGCTGATCACATGCGGTGACAGCACAGATCCTGTCTGCCTGGCTGTGGTTGGAGGGCACAGGGCGCTGGAGAGCAGAGCTGGAGGGCTGCAGCGGGGAGGCCACGCTCCTGCCACAGAGCTCCAGGCCACAGGGAGGCCAGGAGGGCCCTGGACCAGGCCCTGGATGAGGCTCACAGGTACCCGCGACTCACAGGTCCTCCGAAACTCTGGGCCAACTTGGTCTCACACAAGTAAAAGTTCAGCCCCCTTAGGGTCTTGTTCAGCGACATGAAATTGGAAGTGAAAGATGCAAAAGTAAGAGGGCAGTGGCCACAGGCACATCCCATGAACCCGCAGGGCCTGAAACTCCGGGTGGAGCGTCAACATGGACCTGGGCGCAAGCTCAAAGCACTGCCTCTCACCCGAGTCAGTGGGGTTGGCCAATTCGGAAACAGATGTCCAGACACAAAAGGAGGGAGCTAATTTGTGAACTGTCCTCACTGCGGAGGGGTCATGTCAGGTGGGCCGGCCAGAAGCCCAGAGCAGCGTTTCTGTCCAGTGGACTTAAATCTGGGTGATTTTAAAAACTGGATGATTTTAGATGTTCTGTTAAAAAGGTTTCTGTGTCAAGGAAATTCATAAAACTCTGGGTTAAACAAATTTGAAATGAAATAGCTTTATTTGGAGGACTGTTTCTCAGAGCTTTAAACTGGTGTCTCTGCATTTCAAATCCCTAAGAGAAAGAATAAAGCTTTCTGAAGAACAGTCAGAAACATTCCATGAACACAAAGGGGAGGAGGTTTTGCTGGTCAGATAATTCCGACTGTTCTTCAGAGAATGCTTTGAGGAAGACTGTTTTGAATACCAGAGTTCTGGGAGAACATTTGTTAATACTCTGTGAATTCAGTCATGGCGTGGCCCCATGCCTCACTGCTCACCCGTTTCTAAGGTGGGTCAGGGCAACGCTCCTGGGGTTAGGGAGATGACTTAGCCCCGGCTCCAAACAGCCACCTCAGCTGGAAAGAACCTGGGACCACAGGTTTGGCCATCTCCCACCGCTCCCACACCAAGGGGTAACAGAGACGAAATCACCAGAGATAAAGTGTGTGCCGTGGTCTGCCAGGCGTGCTCAGTGGTCATGCTTCCTGAGGACAGCCAGGCCGCGGGGAACACAGAGCAGCGACTCAAGGAGGTGGTGACTGTGTGTGGATGCTGACCTTGCTCCCCCATCAGCACAGGCCTGGTGGCTGAGCGGCCCCCGAGCCACGTCCAGGCTGCACCCCGATGGAAAGCTGTGTACCAGCCCCCACGAGGCATTTCAGAACATGCCCCTGTGCCTTGCAGGGGAAATAAAGGGATTCACTGGTTTTTCTGTTCCTGGAAGACTTCAGACCAGGAGAGGTGGCTCACGCCTGTAATCCCAGCACTTTGAGAGGCCGAGGCGGGAGGATTAC
The DNA here is from genome assembly GCF_047675955.1 of Chlorocebus sabaeus. Lineage (NCBI taxonomy): Eukaryota > Metazoa > Chordata > Mammalia > Primates > Cercopithecidae > Chlorocebus > Chlorocebus sabaeus. Next base: position 94,850,278 of record NC_132906.1, read on the forward strand.
TTGAAGTCAGAAGTTTGACACCAGCCTGGGTGACATGGGGAAACCCTGTCTCTACTAAAAATAAAAAAAAATAGCCAGGCAAGGTGGCAGGCACCTGTAATCCTAGCTACTCGGGAGACTGAGGTCGGAGAATCGCTTGAACCTGGGAGGCGGAGGTTGTAGTGAGCTGAGATTGCACCACTGCACTCCAGCCTGGGCGACAGAGCCAGATTCCATCTCAAAAAAATAAAAAAAAAAAATAGAGAAGACTTCAGCTGAGGCTGTTTTGAAAACTAAGCAAACCTGATCCTACATTCAAATCCTCCCTCTCCTTCTCCAGGACACACTGGATACCTTATTTCCAATTTCCTCAACAACGCAAGGATGCCAAAGGCTGCGTGAAGCTGCCTGTGCTCCCCGTGCCGCCCCCTCCCCTCTTAGACGGCACCTGCCGTGGGGTAGAAGAACCTTCCGGAAGGGTCATGGATGTCCTAGCCCCACACCTGCTGTCCCTGCCTCTGGCCGGCCTCATGGGGCTTCTGAGGGAAGGGCCCAGCCCTGACCTCACCCAGACCGGCAGAAGCAGAGCTTTCCCAGGGCGCACCGCGGGTCCCACTCACATCCCAAAGGCTGCCAGTCACTTGGCGCCTCGGACTGGGGTGGACGGGGACGGGTGGATCCCCTGGAGGCAAATGTCCCCGGCGGGCACAGGTCTCTCTGAGGCTCCGGGTGGGGAGGCAAAGCCCTCCCAGGTCAGGGCAGAGGCAGACTGGTCGGGAGCAGCATGGGGCCTGCCTTGTGAGGCCGGCTCTGCTCACATGGCCCGGACGGGGCCCTCCCAGTTCCGTCTAAGAGTGAAAGTGCCTTGAAGTATTTGGGGGCCGACAGAGGGGCTGAATCTGCCCAGGTGCTCCGAGTGTGGACTGGGGCCGGGGGAGGGCTCACCTGCCGTGTGCCGGATGGTCTTCCTGCAGTACTCTTCTGCCAGGGGTACTGCCCGGAGCATGTCTCTCCCCCACTGGACCAGCGGCTTTCCTTGTGCGGCGAACGACACAAACAGGGCCGTGCACAGGGAGCCCAGGAAGCCTGCAGGGGCGGGGAAGAGAGAGGGCACCGTCACCTGGGCCACCCGCCACGCTGTGTGGGACCCCCGAGGGAGGGTTTGCTCGTGTTCCATCTTTCCCATGCTCAGGTGCACAGTTTGGCGGCACTAACCACGTTCACACTGGATGTCCTGCATCCTCTCTAGAACTCCCCATCTTCCCAAACCGTAGCTCTGCCCCCACCCCACTCACCCCACTGCCCTCCCCAGGCCCTGGCCGCCCTCATCGACTTTTCTGTCTCTGGATGTGACCGCTCTGGGTGCCTGCTCCTCGTGGAACCACACGCGATTTGTCCCTCTGTGGTGGGCGTATTGCACTCAGCACGCATCCGCAGGTTCACCCGCGTGGCTTGCCATGGCTTCCCTTCCTCTCCGTGGCTGCATTGTATTCTGTGCGTGGATGAACACATTTTGATTACCCGTCATCTGTGTGTGGCTGCATGGGCCGCCTCTGCCTTTGGCTGTTGGGAACACCGCGTCAGGTAGACCATTAGCATCTGTGGCCGGGGATTATCAGTTAATGAGCCTGTGCAGGAGGAAGGCTGAGGTGGGGGCTCTCCTGACTCGAGGGAGACCCTGCAGAGCTCTGGGGCCATTGTGTACACTCAGGCGCTTCGTGTGCAGGGCTGACTCCTGCGCCCTGCTGGTGCTTGGGGCTTTTCTCGTCTGACTTCTGGGTGTGCATTAGCGGCCGGCAAGCTCATCAGCACAGACAAGCTGAGAGCCCACTTTATAGGCTCTGTCTCCCTTATTTTCTTTGGTATGTCAAATTTTACAACCGTTTACTGAAAAAGAAACGCATGTGAGAGAGTGTGTGTGTGTGTGTGTATAAAACATATATATATTTAATAAAACACGGTTAAGGAAGAAGTTAAGTCCGGGAGGCTTGTCCTGGTCCATCTTCCAGGGCTGTGGGGAAAGATGGGGCCAGGGGCTTCTGGGGTCCTGAGCTCACCCCACAGTCCACACAGCCAGCCCTGCACTTCACGGAGCAGGTGGCACTGGGTGTGCAGCTCTCAGGGAATAGGGCCACGTCTGGCCCTGCCAGGCTCCCATCCATCTGCTACACTGGCCTCATTAGACGCTAGTGTGGGAGCCATCAGACAGGAGCTCGGAAGAGACTGATCTTAATTATCTGAATTATTCACAATGATCCTGGCCATGATGAGGCTAACAATGCCCGGGGCTGGCAGGACAGTCCTGGAAATCCTGTGGTCACTGTCTGGGTGGAGACAGCCCTGGAGAGGCCGCCTCTTCCAAAGACATGAGCTCTCTCCTCTCACTGCCAGCCGCTGTGGGTCAGTAGTGGCAGGAGGCGAAGGGACGGCCATGGTACTCGTGATGTGGTTTCAGAGATGCAGTCGTGTGGGAGGACCAGTGATGCCATGGTGACAGTACCAGTAGCAGCAGCAACAATGATGGTACTCGTGACAGTCACAGTGGGAACAGTGTGGGGCCAGCGACTGCAGCAGTGGTTGTCTTACTAGTGACAGTATCATGTGGAGGCACCGGTGGTATCAGCAGTGACAGGACCAGTAGCAGCAGCCACAGTGGAGATGGCAGTACGGGTGATAAAAGCGGAGTGGTGACAAAAGGCGGGGGTGGCAGTGGCACAGTGGCGGTGGTGGCAGCGGCACTAGTGGCGGCAGCAGTGGCAGTAGTGGTGGCAGTGGCACTAGTGGTTGCGGCGGCAGTGGTACTAGTGGTGGCAGTGGCAGTGTTGCTAGCAACAGCAGCAGTAGGGATGGTGCGGTGCTGCTGATAGGAGCAGCCGAGGCCGTGGCAGTAGTTCAGTGTGAGTGGCCATGCAGAGGAGCAGTAGCCCCTGTGTGCCCAGCCCTCATCCCACTGGGCACTGCTCCCAGGGTGTCATCGTGCCACTCAGTCCTCACGAGAGCCTGTGAAGGGCATGGCGATCGCCCTCTTGTGGACGAGGCGTGTGGGGCTGAGAGGTTGTGTTGCTTGGTTTTGGAGCCATGTTAGCTTCAGAGGGGTCGGTTCTGCTGCAGACCCTGTGGGTGTGAGGCCCACACCCACCCAGGAAAGGGGCGAGCCCACTGTCACGGCGCCATTGGCCAGAGGCAGGCTCCAGGGTGGGTGCCGTGTGTGTTCTGATGTTCCACTTCTCTGTACACCGGGGCTGTGACACCCGCCCTACCGGGGCTGTCGTGGGGAAAAGATGACCCTAAATCCAGGCTGGGCCACGGTGAATGGCCACTCAACACGGCTGCTGTGTGGAGCACAGTCGCCCATGACATGCCATGCAGAGACGGGCCGCAGAGACAGGCTGTAGAGACACTTTCCAGCAGCTGTCGGGCCACTCTTGAAGGCACTAATCAGGGCCTCCCTTGGCCCAGCGGGAGGGCTGCAGCAGCGGCAAGAGTCTATGAATCGTTCTCAAGCCCAGGGCTCTGGGCCGGTCCTGTCCCTGCCTACAGCTCTGCCTCTGCCCAGGGACACTGCAGCTCTGGGCTCATGGGAGCACGCAACGCACACTGTAACACAAACTGTGGTTCTTGCTGCCAGAAATGGTTTGAAAATGGAAAAGGGAGTAGAGTTAAAAAGCACTTTGAAGTGTCAATTTCATAAAATCAAACCCTTAAAATATTTTTGGTCATTATTATAGAAATATATAAATTATTCATCTATTAAACATGTGAAATGGATTTTTTTTTATTTTTATTTTTTGAGATGGAGTCTCATTCTGTCACCCAGGCTGGAGTGCAATGGCACGATCTTGGCTCACTGCAACCTCCGCCTCCCAGGTTCAAGTGATTCTCCTACCTCAGTCTCCTGAGTAGCTGGGATTACAGGCATGTGCCACCATGCCCAGCTAATTTTTGTATTTTTTAGTGGAGACGAGGTTTCACCATGTAGGCCAGGCTGATCTTGAACTCCTGACCTCAGGTGATCTGCCTGCCTTGGCCTCCCAAAGTGCTGGGATTACAGGCGTGAGCCACTGCGCCTGGCCGTGAAATGATTTTTAAAATATGAGTAGGAAATATATTAGCAAATGTTTTAGAAATTTAAATTATTAACACAGATTCTTGTGCTCATTACATTGTTTTCAAATGTCCAACTTTTTTTTTTGTTTTTGAGATAGGGCCTTGCCCCTTCGCCCAGGCTGGAGTGCAATGGCGCAAACACAGCTCACCGCAGCCCTAACATGCTGGGCTCAGGCGATCCTCTCACCTCAGTAGCTGGAACCACAGGTGCCACCACGCCCGGCTAGTTTTTAATTTTTTTGTAGAGATGGAGTTTCCCTGTGTTGCCCAGGCTGGTCTCCTACTCCTGGGCTCAAGCGATCCTCCTGCCTCTGCCTCCCAAAGTGCTTGGATTACAGGTGTGAGTCATTGCACCTGGCAAATGCCCAACATTTTTGGGTCTGAAGGTTTTAAATTTTTTTTTTTTTTTGAGACGGAGTCTCGCTCTGTCGCCCAGGCTGGAGTGCAGTGGCGCAATCTCGCCTCACTGCAAGCTCTGCCTCCCGGGTTCCCGCCATTCTCCTGCCTCAGCCTCCCGAGTAGCTGGGACTACAGGCGCCGCCACCTCGCCCGGCTAATTTTTTGTATTTTTAGTAGAGACGGGGTTTCACCGTGTTAGCCAGGATGGTCTCCATCTCCTGACCTAGTGATCTGCCCTCCTCGGCCTCTCAAAGTGCTGGGATTACAGGCGTGAGCCACTGCGCCCGGCCTTACTTTTTAATTTGCGTCCGGTTGCACCACTCAGCTAGCAGGAGTCCAGCAGTGCTCCCTTCTCGGCATCTGACTCTGCCCCACCGGTTGGTCACATGCCTGTGCGTCCATCGCTTAGGCTGCCTGTCCCCAGGGTAGTAAAGACATGCGCCTGCTTCGCTGCAGACGCGGTGGGGTGGGATGGCCAGGCCGGCAGAGCTGCGTGTTGATCCAAGGTGGGTTGCTCATTGCTGTTCTCGGGGAGGTGTGGGCGGCTCTGCCCTCCTCGTTGGGAGGCCGGTCGCAGCAGATACCAAAAGGTAATCCTGAACGAGGCCAGCATGGCTGTTGGACGTGTGGGACTGGGCGGTGCCAAGACTAAGGGCCAGTTGCAGGTCAGGAGTTTTGAGTTGTTTTTGCTTTTTTTAAATGGAAGCCAACCGAGTCGCCTCCTCATTGCCTTTCAAAGTCACTCGTTAGGTGCTACCGCAGCCACCCTAGCCTGGCCTCTCAGAGGCCTGCCCTCCACAGGATGGACGGGACGGGGACAAACCCCAGTGAGCAGCTGGCCACCTGGCACAGACCACAAGGAAGGAAGTGCCGTGTGAAGGCGGCGACATGATCCAACCCGCTTCATCCTCACACAGCCCGATTTGCGCGTGTGATTCACGTAGGGCGTAGGGCGGTCGCCCCATTACAGGTGAGAAGCCTGCGGCCCGGGGGGTGGAGCCGTTCTCATGGTTCCCGTGGTCCCCTTGGCTCCCTTGGCTGGTGGGTGGTGGAGCCAAACCAGGGCACAGCAAGAAAATGCAGGAAATACTGTACAAACCCTGGTTCCCAGCATCACCCCGATCCCACCTGTACCCAGGCACTGGTGCGTTTCTTTTTCTTTTGTTCCGACACAAATGATACCAAAACCACTGAGAATTCTTTCCCTAGCAGAATTCTTTCCCTAGCAGTTTCTTCAACATCACCACACTTACCGCTAATCCTGCTTTTGGGTTGAAAACAGACCTTAAGCAAAGCAGATTGAAAAATAAGCCAACTCCCTCAACAAATCAAAAAACCGATGTGATCCCACGAGATTTCCAGCCCAGTGTCCCGGGCAGGGCACCCTCCCAGCAGGTACCCGGCAGGTGCAGGGTCGGTGTCTGTCTCCTTTAAGCAGCGCAGAAGGTGGTAGCTCCAGGCCCCGCCCCCGCCCCGGCCCCGCCCCTCGCTCACCTGTGGGATGGTTGTGGGTCATCCGGCCGCACTCCACGCTGACCTCAATGAGGGTCTCCAGCCGCTCGGGCTTCCAGTACCGCAGGCCGATGCACATGGCCTTGGTGGCCGCTCCAAACCCTGAGCCTGCGCGGAGAAGGAAGAGCTGGTTTAGAATTCTGCTCCAATAATTCCACCCCGACAATCGAGCTTTCATGAATAATTTTAAAAGTGTAAAAATTTGCATAATAACATGTTCATCAGAGCGTGGTTTAAATGAGTGAGCTATCGGCAGGCCACTCAAGTGCCTGCAGCAGAAAGGAGATGGGGGAATTCGGTGGCATCCAGGTATCGGGTGTCACTTAGTCACTAAAAACAGAACGTTTGAAGGCCCGGAGATATGCTCATGATATGCAGCACGCTTTCAATGAGATGTTTTCCCTGTAAAAACAGCTTCATTGAGTTATAACTACATACAACAAACTAGGCACAATGAAATATGCACGATCCTAAGATTTTTACATAGGTGCACCCCCGGGACCCAGCGCCCAGGCCCAGAGTGAACACAGGTGTATCCCCAGGACCCAGCACCCAGGCCCAGAGTGAACACAGGTGTATCCCCAGGACCCAGCGCCCAGGCCCAGGGTGAACACAGGTGTATCCCCAGGACCCAGCACCCAGGCCCAGAGTGAACACAGGTGTATCCCCAGGACCCAGCGCCCAGGCCCAGAGTGAACACAGGTGTATCCCCAGGACCCAGCGCCCAGGCCCAGAGTGAACACAGGTGTATCCCCAGGACCCAGCGCCCAGGCCCAGAGTGAACACAGGTGTATCCCCAGGACCCAGCGCCCAGGCCCAGAGTGAACACAGGTGTATCCCCAGGACCCAGCGCCCAGGCCCAGGGTGAACACAGGTGTATCCCCAGGACCCAGCGCCCAGGCCCAGGGTGAACACAGGTGTATCCCCAGGACCCAGCGCCCAGGCCCAGGGTGAACACAGGTGTATCCCCAGGACCCAGCGCCCAGGCCCAGGGTGAACACAGGTGTATCCCCAGGACCCAGCGCCCAGGCCCAGGGTGAACACAGGTGTATCCCCAGGACCCAGCGCCCAGGCCCAGGGTGAACACAGGTGTATCCCCAGGACCCAGCGCCCAGGCCCAGGGTGAACACAGGTGTATCCCCAGGACCCAGCGCCCAGGCCCAGGGTGAACACAGGTGTATCCCCAGGACCCAGCGCCCAGGCCCAGGGTGAACACAGGTGCCTGAGAATTATGATGCCTGTGTCAGGCCTTGTGAGTTTGGATTTATTGATTTTCTTTGTCAGGAACTGGATTCTCCTGGTTCTTTGCATGCCTCATAGGCTATGGAGTCCTGGATATTTTTATATTCCTATAACTATTCTTGACCTTTGTCTTGGGATACAGTTAATTTACTTGAAAATAGTTTGGTCTTTCTGGGTTCTGCTTTTAGGATTTAAGTCTTGGCTGGGTGTGGTGGCTCATGCCTGTAATCTCAGCACTTGGAGACTGAGGTGGGCAGATCGCTTGAGCTCAGAAGTTCAAGACCAGCCTGGGCAACATGGTGAAACCCCTTCTCTACAAAAAAAAAACCAAAATATTAACTGGATATAGTGGCATGCACCTGTGGTCCCAGCCACTCAGGAGGCTAAGGTGTGAGGATTGCTGGAGTCTGGGAGGTCAAGGCTGCAGTGAGCCATAGCTGCACCACTGCACTCCAGCCTGGGTGATGGAGTGAGACCCTGTCTACCAAAAAATAAAAATAAATGATTTTTTTTTTTTTTAAATTTAAAGCTCGGCTGGGCATGGTGGCTCACACCTGTAATCCCACCACTTTGGGAGGCCAAGGCAGGTGGATCATCTGAGGTCAGGAGTTCAAGACCAGCCTGAGCAACATGGTGAAACTCCATCCTTACTAAAATACAAAATTAGCAGGGCATGGTGGCGGGCATATGTAATCCCAGCTACTCAGGAGGCTGAGACAGGAGAATTTGCTGAATCCAGGAGGCAGAGGTTGCAGTGAGCCAAGATCACGCCACTGCACTCCAGCCTGGGTGACAGAGCAAGACTCCATCTCAAAAAAAAAAAAAAAAATTTAAAGCATGCTTTTCAATAGATACCATTAAGAAAACAAAAAAGCAAGGCATCCAAGGGGAGAAAATATTTATAATATATAGAGCTGACAAAGGATTTGTATCCAAAATATATAAAGGACACTTGGCATTCAGTAATAAGCACAGCTGGGATGAGCCAGACACACTGGTCTGCATTTTGCTTTCTTCACTCATCCACGACAGAGGTGGTCCCACGCCTCAGGACACATTAATCCCACTTCACTCTTTTTAATGGCTGCGTAGTATTCCATCATATGGATGTGCCGCAGTCAGTTTCACCATTCTCCTACCGAGGGACACTAGGCTGTTCCAGGTTTTGCTAATATAAACGATGGGGCAGAGAGCATCTCTGTCCATGTATCTTTGCTCCCTTGCTTTTGTATATCACCATCATGGGCCTTTAGAATTTCTGGGAGTAGAAGTGCCAGATCAAAAAGCGTGTTCATTAAATCATTTTGACAGGTAATGACAGATTTCCCTCTCGAGAGGTCATACTGTCCTTACCCTTGTCCAGCAGGAAGCCGTGTGCCTTCTGCACCACAGAAGAGCTGGCACCAAGGCTTTTGCGGCTGGTGATCTACTTCTGCTCAAACTGCCCCTTCCACGTGCCCAGAGCAGGTTCCTCTTGGGAATGGGGCTGCCAGAGCAGCTCACCTGGTCTTACCCTCTCTCCGTGGCTTTCTGGGGATACCTGCGTCTCTGCTACTCTGTCAGGAACACAGGTTGTCTCAGAAACCCCTCTAGCCTGTGGGCATTTCCTCTTCTGTCTACTAATGAGTCCAAGTTCTCCAGCTTGAAAGAGCCTTCTGGGGAGGGATTATACAAGAAGTGGGGCTCATCACTGCGGTACTGATGACACAGCAAGTCGGCCACCACCCACATTTCAAGGATAAGCATGGAGGACACAGGGCCAGGACTAGAGAAGCAGAGGCTCTTTGGAGGCAGACACTGGGGCCACCCAAATACAGCTCCACCAGAAACACATCAAAGTGTTTTAGAGACATTCATGCAGACCGCAGAAGCCATCATTGATGTGGTAACAGAAAAGACCAACTTAAAGGGAAAACAGTGGGAAACATCTCTTTTTTTTTTTTTTTTTTTTTTTGAGACGGAGTCTCGCTCTGTCACCCAGGCTGGAGTGCAGTGGCCGGATCTCAGCTCACTGCAAGCTCCGCCTCCCGGGTTCACGCCATTCTCCTGCCTCAGCCTCCCGAGTAGCTGGGACTACAGGCGCCCGCCACCTCGCCCGGCTAGTTTTTTGTATTTTTTTTTTAGTAGAGACGGGGTTTCACCATGTTAACCAGGATGGTCTCGATCTCCTGACCTTGTGATCCGCCCGTCTCGGCCTCCCAAAGTGCTGGGATTACAGGCTTGAGCCACCGCGCCCGGCCGGAAACATCTCTTAAAGGAAACTGGCAGTGGGTGACAACAGCCCTATGGGGAAGCCTGGTGCCACGTGACGGGTGCTTCTTAAACAGACGCCCGCGCTGGCCGGGCTGACCGGGAGGGGCCACTGCCTGTGTTCCTTAAACAGACGCCCGTGCTGGCTGAGCTGACCAGGAGGGGCCCCCGCCCAACAAAGGGACTCTTGGCTGATCTGGCCCCACTGAAGCCACCTGGAGATGCTGGGGGCTAGTGGAAGAGAGACGGTTAGGACCGCAGGGTCCCCACTGAAGCCACCTGGAGATACTGGGGGCTAGTGAAGGACAGACGGTCAGGACCGCAGGGTCCCCACTGAAGCCACCTGGAGATGCTGGGGGCTAGTGGAAGAGAGACGGTTAGGACCGCAGGGTCCCCACTGAAGCCACCTGGAGATGCTGGGGGCTAGTGGAAGAGAGATGGTTAGGACCACAGGGTCCCCACTGAAGCCACCTGGAGATGCTGGGGGCTAGTGGAAGAGAGATGGTTAGGACCGCAGGGTCCCTAGCCGGGTGGCTTTAGGGGGCAAGGAGAGGATTTCTCTGACCCTTTTCGTTGAACGGCGTGTGCCAGGCGAGGAGGTAGTTATTGGGCTTCAGCTGAGCGCAGCCTTCAATGGTAGCTGGGTCTGGCCGGCGTTCTGGAAGCTTCTCAACGATTTCCACATAGCACCTCACCATCTCCCGGTACAGATCATCCAGGCACCAGTAGTCTGGGGAAGAAAGGGGAGGGCAGACATCAGAGCCAGCTGTGGTGTGAGCTGTGGCCTCCCTCCCGCGGGCTCGGGCAGGCTCCCCACAGGCTCAACATCCGAGGCCACAGCCCCAGCGAGCCTCTGGCAGGGAATAGGCACACCGGCGTCTTCAGAGAGGCGGAGAAGGGTTTGGGGATCCGTCCTGCACAGCCCTGGTTGCCGAGGGCCATTGAACATGCAGACAAACAGTTCACCTGAGATTTCGTTCTGATTTCAGGCCTTCTAGTTTGTTGTTACACTTGTTATTCTAGTCACACGTGGGAATCGAGAAAAGACCCACCACGCTCATTTTCTTTTCTTTTCTTTTCTCTTTTTTTTTTGAGATGGAGTCTCACTCTGTCGCCCAGGCTGGAGTGCAGTGGCGCGATCTCGGCTCACTGCAAGCTCCGCCTCCCGGGTTCCCGCCATTCTCCTGCCTCAGCCTCCTGAGTAGCTGTGACTACAGGCGCCCGCCACTGTGCCCGGCTAATTTTTTGTATTTTTAGTAGAGACGGGGTTTCCCCGTGTTGGCTAGGATGATCTCGATTTCCTGACCTCATGATCCGCCCGCCTCGGCCTCCCAAAGTGCTGGGATTACAGGTGTGAGCCACCGCGCCCAGCCCCACCGGGCTCCTTTTCTAGCGGTTGTTTCCATGTGGCCACAAACAGAACTGAAACCGGCCCATTCCATGGGCTTGTGACGCAGACGGTGGAGGCCGATGTGCCCGGCTCCGGCTCGGTCTTCTCTTGCTGGAAACCCGGGTACAACAGGGACAGCTGCCGCCAAGCAGCATCCCCAGCCCCAGAAGCTCCGGAAACAAGGGTGGGCTCGAGGCCCTGAAAGACCCTGGGGCACGAGGGCGAAGGAGCTGGACACAGCAGACACCCGCCCTATGCCCAGCACCCGGGAGGCCCAGACATCCTCCCACAGCAAGGGCTGGCTCTTATTTGCCGTTTTCCCTGATAAGGCTCAGTGAGCCTATGTGTCTTGCCCAAGGCCAGAGCTGGCAAATGTGTTGCCGGCAAAGCCCGAGCACTTCTGTGATGAAGTAGCCTGCAGTGTGTGGATGGAGTCCACCAGCCTCTGAAACCAGAGCCCGGGCGCCCGGCCATGCCAGGACAGGCTGTGGCAGGCGGATGCCCACCGAGGTGGGACCGGCGAGGGTGCCCCTCCCGACGGCCACTTTAACACCCAGCAGCTTGTTTTCATTCCGTACTAAAACTGCACTCTGGGCTTGCGGGTCAGCCCTGGGAGACGCCACTGCTCCCTTTTCCTTGGTGATGAATCCCCCACCTTGGGGAGGGGAGGGGTGGCAAGGAATGGGGAGAAGGAGGCAAAGACGGAGGCTTGGCCCACCCTTCATGGGGCAGAAATGGCACTTGGAAGCAAAAGACCTTCCCGCTGGTGGCTGGGGTCTTCCTCAGCTGCATCAGAGCCAGATGTCCCAGCACGGATGGGTGGTGAGATTAGGAAGGGCACTTGGCAAAGTCACTCCCTCCTCGAGGACACGAAACCTCTGCCGCTGCAAACCCCCGGAGAGAGCGTGCAGGGACCCCGGCAGCTGCAAACCCCCAAGAGAGAGTGTGCAGGGCCCCCTGCGGCTGCAAACCCCAAACCCCTGGAGAGAGCATGCAGGGCCCCCGGCAGCTGCAAACACCCCAACTCCCAGAGACAGCGCACAGGATCCTGAGGCTGCAAACTCCCAGAGAGAGCACTTGGGGCCCAGCGGCTGCAAACCCTACAGAGAGCATGCGGGACCCAGCGGCTGCAAACCTCCTCTCCTCTCACCACAGAGAGAGCGCACAGGGCCCCGCAGCTGTGAACCCCCCCAGAGAGCACTCAGGGCCCTGCAGCTGAAACCCTCCAGAGACAGCGCGCAGGGCCCCATAGCTGTGAACCCCCCCAGAGAGAGTGTGCAGGGCCCCGTGGCTGTGAAGCCCCCAAAGAGAGAGGGCTTCTGTGGCTGCAAACCCCCAGAGAAGTGCTCAGGACAAGGACTCCATGTTGTGTCCTCCTACCACCATTTCCCTGACCCAGCCCAGCAGAGGCCTCTGAAGAGTGAGGGGCAGTCCCGGGAGGCATGGCCGGCTGGGCTGTGCATGGTGTTGTCCACATGCACAGTGTTGTCATATGGGCACAGCACTGTCTACACTCACAGCCTTGTCTACACTCACAGCGTTATCTATACTCACAGCCTTGTCTACACTCACAGCCTTGTCTACACTCACAGCGCTGTCCACACTCACAGCGCTGTCTACACTCACAGCGCTGTCTACACTCACAGCACTGTCTATACTCACAGCGCTGTCTACACTCACAGCACTGTCTACACTCACAGCGCTGTCTACACTCACGGTGCTGTCTACACTCACGGCACTGTCTACACTCACGGCGTTGTCTACACTCACAGCTCTGTCTACACTGACAGCGTTGTCTATATTCACGGTGTTGTCTACATGGCATTGTCTACACTCACAGCGCTGTCTACACTCACAGTGCTGTCTACACTCACGGTGTTGTCTACACGGCATTGTCTACACTTACGGTGCTGTCTACACTCACGGCGTTGTCTACACTCATGGCGTTGTCTACACTCATGGTGCTATCTACACTCACAGCGTTGTCTATACTCACGGTGGTGTCTACACGGCATTGTCTACACTTACAGCATTGTCTACACTCACGGCGTTGTCTATACTCATGGCGTTGTCTACACTCACGGCGCTGCCTACACTCACAGCGTTGTCTACACTCACAGCGTTGTCTATACTCACGGTGTTGTCTACACAGCATTGTCTACACTCACAGCGCTGTCTACACTCATGGCATTGTCCACACTCATGGCGCTGTCTACACTCACAGTGTTGTCTATACTCATGGCGTTGTCTACATGGCATTGTCTACACTTACAGTGCTGTCTACACTCATGGCACTACCTACACTCATGGTGTTGTCTACACTCATGGTGTTGTCTACACTCACATTGTTGTCTACACTCACAGCATTGTCTACACTCACGGCGCTGTCTACACTCATGGTGTTGTCTACACTCACGGTGTTGTCTACACTCACAGCGTTGTCTACACTCACAGCATTGTCTATACTCACGGTGTTGTCTACACGGCATTGTCTACACTCAGTGCTGTCTACACTCATAGCGTTATCTACACTCACGGCGTTGTCTACACTCACGGCACTGTCTACACTCATGGCGCTGTCTACACTCACAGTGTTGTCTACACTCATGGTGCTGTCTACACTCACGGCACTGTCTACACTCACAGTGCTGTCTACGCTCACGTGTTGTCTACACTCATGGTGTTGTCTACACTCACGGTGCTGTCTACACTCACAGCGCTGTCTACACTCGTGCGTTGTCTATACTCATGGTGTTGTCTACACTCACAGCGTTGTCTACACTCACGGTGTTGACTACACTTACAGTGTTTACACTCACGGTGTTGTCTACACTCACATTGTCGTCTTATGTGCACAGTGTTATCCACATGCACAGTGTTGCCTACACGCCTGGTGTCTACATGCACAGTGTTATATGTGCATGGTGTTGTCTACACACATGGTATTGTCTGTCTTGCATGTATGATGTTGTCATAAATGCATAGCATTGCACTGCATAAACACAGAGTGTTTACATGCACAGTGTTATCTACACGCAGTGTTGTGTGTGCATGGCACTGCCTACACACGATGTTGTATGTATCATGTTGTCTACATGCACCGTGTTGTGTGTATTGTGTCTACGTGCATGTTGTCTGCACACATGCTGTTGTGTATGGTGTCTACATGCATGTTGTCTGCACACATGGTATTGTGTGCATGCACAGTATTGTTTTACATCATGCCATGTTCATCACCCCAGTTCTGAGTCAGGGAGGACAGAGAATGTGGCAAGACCATGGTTTGGGAGACACAAGTCCTGCAGTCTCATGGGAGAGATGTGAGGGCTGCATTCCTGCAGAATTAAGGTCACCTTTGCCTGCACACGAAGCCCCTGGGTGGGGGTAGAGCTGCGTGGCTTTGTCCAGGCTGTGTCTAAACCCAGCGCGTGCCACTCACAGGCACCGGCACAGTCGTTCCACAAACAGCCTTTCTCAACTCAGTCCTGGGTTAACAAGCCTAACCCTTCCTGAGTCCCCTAAAAGGATTCATTTTATTCTGGAATTAGGTACGAAATGTCTGTATTTAACTGAAATTTAGCCTTTTCAAAGCAAAAAGAAGTCCATAAAACAAAATGGCACAAAAAGCATTGTCTTTTCAGGTTAGAATTTAAGCTAGAAACAGATTTCAAAGCTGCTACCCTTGGGCTTCTCCCCAGGTTTCTTTCCTTTGGGACACTCAACTCCTGTCTCCTGTCTTTGCTGTCTGGTCTCCTGAAAGACAAATCAGTTTATAAAGCTGCCTGAGGGGCTGGGCGCGGTGGCTCACACCTATAATCCCAGCACTTCGGGAGGCCGGGATGGGCAGATCATAAGGTCAGGAGTTCAAGACCAGCCTGGGTCTACTAAAAATACAACAAGTTAGCCCAGCTGCTCGGGAGGCTGAGGCAGGAGAATCCCTTGAACTAGAGAGGTGGAGGTTGCAGTGAGCCGAGGTGGTGCCACTGTACTCCAGCCGGGCAAAAGAATGAGACTCTGTCTTAAAAAGAGAAAAAAAAAAAAGCTGCCTGAGTGTCCCAACTAGTATCTCAACTAAAAAAAAGGCAAAATACTAACACTCAGTGAACTTGTAGCAAACTGTCGTGTTTCCAAGTATTTTCAGTTATTACAGCCCCAGGAGAGGCTGAGAAGGCCCTGTGCCCTGGAGACCGTGGCCAGTGACACCTCCCGCCGTCCTGCTGGGCCCTGAAGTTGGGGCTCAGTGAGCCTCACGGCGGAGACGTGTCAGACGAGCCTTCGGCCACCTTCCCACACTGGCCTAAGTGCTTCCTCCCACTTTGCTGGCCACTCCATTTAATCCTTTGTGACTGTGAGGCAGGAAGGCCCTGGCAGGGAAGCCACTTCCCCCGTTTTCCCAGGGAGCGGGGATGGGGAGCTGGGAATGGCCAGCTGCATACCTGGGCGATGGCTGAGCTCTCTGTGCACACCTCCCCCGCCAGGCCTGGAGCACACACACCTGCTAAATGCCTGCCGAGTGACTCGGTGATAACACGCTCGTGACATGGCCTTTTCGCTCAAGGCCACGGATGCCGCCTCTCCTATATGTCTTGCAGAACGCTAGACACGGCAAATTCCTGGTTCAGAGTCTGCTTTTGTGCCCTGTTCAGAGGCACACCGAAAAGCGGGGAGCCACACAGGCTGCACCTGACCCTCCAACCTGTGCTCACTTGAGCAGCAGAGCCAGGGTTTGCCAGACCACACAGCCCTGTGGCTCACGGGGCGAAGGACTTTTCAGTGCAGCTTACTTAAAGATGCCAAATATAGTTCCGTTTGTACAAGCCTGCCTGTCTTTGGAAAGCATGCTGAAGAGCCACTGCACACTACAATTGTTATGATACCTGCAGGCCACCGTGACCTTAGCAGTCAGGGAGGGTGCTTACGAGCGCACAGGGACAGATTGTGTGGTTCCCGTCCAAGCTCCACCACTCACTGGGCTATGTGGCACTGGGCAAGTGCCTGAACCTCTCTGTATGTCAGTTCCTTCTCCTGTAAGACTGTGATAAAATCAGCCTCCGCGGTGATGTGAGGAGCTCGTGTGGAGGATAACACACGTGAAGCAGCTGGAACAATGCCTGGTACAGAAGTGCCATGGAGTCAGCACTCACCATTGTCGTTTTGTAGAGACGGAGTCTTGCTGTGTTTCCTAGGCTGATCTAGAACTCCTGGGCTCAGGCAGTCTGCCCACCTTGGCCTCCCACAGTGCTGGGATTGCAGACGTGAGCCACTGTGCCCAGCCCTCACCATTGTTAACACAGCTCGAGGACCCCCTTCCATAGGCTACAATTTGTGAATTAAAGAACAAAGCTAAACTTAAGTGAAGTTTCAACTTTGATTTTTAGTGAGTTGAAAAAAATCTGCTTGCTTTGGTTTCTAGAGGGGTAAGCGATTCCAGGGGTGATCTTGGACGCGTGTTTTCTCAGGACACAGAAACTAGACGCTGCAGCAGCGCAGTGAACCCTCCCTTCCCGTCCACAGCTGAGGACCGTGAGCGCTTGGAGCAAACTTCCTTCCTTCTTAATAACAGCGCCCCACGGTGGCTCGTGCCTGTCAGCCCAGCACTTTGGGAGGCTGAGGTGGGGGGATCACTTGAGGTCAGGAGTTTGAGACCAGCCTGGACAACAAGGTGAAACCCGGTCTCTACTAAAAATACAAAAATCAGCCAGGTGTGGTGGCCGGTGCCTGTAGTCCCAGCTACTCAGGAGGCTGAGGCAGGAGAATCGCTTGAACCCAGGAGGTGGAGGTTGCAGTGAGCTGAGATCACGCCACTGCACTCCAGCCTGGGTGATGGAGCAAGACTCTGTCTCAAAAAACAAACAAAAAACAGCACCCCGAACATCCGTAACCCTTTGAACTGTGTGAATTTCGTGTCCTGTTGGGCCGATCTCCGTTGGTGCATTTTTGGAGTGTCCTATGCCGCTGCCCTCCCTGCAGGCCTGGCAGGACCAGACCCACAGCCATGGACACTCACAAAACGCCCACCAAGTGCCACCAGAGATGGGACATGCAGAGCTGCTGTGAGTGCACACACGGCATGAGACGCCCAGAGGAAGCCATGCTCAAGAGTGAGGACCAGCCGTCTACGGTGAAAACAAGCAGGAGCCTTGTCCCAGAGGTGCGTGTGTGTGGGGTGCGCCTGCTCTGGGCTGCGGGGACACAATCGTGGGGCTGCTGGTCCTAAGGGCACACAAGAGGCTGCCTGGAAAACCAGAAGCAGGAGCTCCCGGACGTCAAGGCTGTGAACACTCGGACGCCTCCCTGTCTCCAGCAAGCCGGGAGCCTTATCTTATCGCCGGCGCTTCAGCTCTCCCGTTATTTAGGGACCGGCCACAGGCTCGATGGCATTCCTCTGCCGTGAGCACAGAACTAAACTGGGCGCGTCCGTGGCGGACGAACGGAATGGTGGAGTGAACGTGTAAGTGAGATTTCAGTGACTTAGCTGCAGCCCTCAGATTTTAATTCTGCCGTGATCAACAGACAGCACCCACGAGGTTTGGAAGAGCAAATGCCTCCTAGGAAAGCTGGACTGCATGTCTGCACCTGCCATTTCCCTGAAATTCATGCAAAAGCTTGATCCTAAAATCAATTTGCTACTTAAAGGAAAGCTGGACTGCATGTCTGTGCACCTGCTGTTTCCCTGAAATTCATGCAAAAGCTTGATCCTAAAATCAATTTGCTACTTAAAGGTATTTTAAGAAGCTTTGTCTCCAATCTTGTCCAGTCGAGTTTACGTCATTTTCTTAGAACACATTTGTGTATGGGCAACTCTCCAAGCTGAACCGTTTTGGGAGATGATGTTCTAACCTTCAGTCATTGGAATTTAGAACTAATCCCCAAACAGTATTAATGGGTCCACATTTCAAACTGGCTTATTTTACATCCCTTTGTAATGAATTTGGAACAAGAAGGTTTAATCTCTGTAGTGAGAGGTGAGCCCTCACCCTTCTCACACCGGCACGGCCGAATCACCTGCTCACACCCGCACGGCTGAGAGAAGCTTAATTGGCTTTAACTCTATTAGAAACAGAAGGTGCTAGGCTTAGTTAACGCTTTACAAACACAAGTGAAAAGTCACGTTTAAAAATTGAATCTTAATCTGCAAAGTAATACTGTGACCCCCAGAGAAACCACAGGAGAAACACGATCTGCCTCATATCAAATTTGAGGGACACTGGTGTCTATTAAATTGCCACTTTTAGCAGCAGCATCATGTAACACCATCGACTGAAGGACTGCACTGCCTTCAAAGCTCTCAGGGGCTTACTGGGAGAACGTGAGCAGCCACAGTGCTCCCTCCAGCCCACACACAGGAGCGAGGTGGGGCCCGGCCCTACCTGTGGCCACAGTGCTCCCTCCAGCCCACACACAGGAGTGAGGCGGGGCCCGGCCCTACCTGTGGCCGCAATGCTCCCTCCAGCCCACGCACCAGAGAGTGACGGGGCCCGGCCCTACCTATGGTCACAGTGCTCCCTCCAGCCCACGCACCAGAGAGTGACGGGGCCCGGCCCTACCTATGGTCACAGTGCTCCCTCCAGCCCACACACTGGAGTGCAGCAGGGCCCGGCCCTACCTGTGGCCGCAGTGCTCCCTCCAGCCCACGCACCAGAGTGTGACGGGGCCCAGCCCTACCTATGGTCACAGTGCTCCCTCCAGCCCACGCACCAGAGAGTGACGGGGCCCAGCCCTACCTATGGTCACAGTGCTCCCTCCAGCCCACGCACCAGAGAGTGACGGGGCCCAGCCCTACCTATGGTCACAGTGCTCCCTCCAGCCCACACACAGGAGTGAGGCGGGGCCCGGCCCTACCTGTGGCCGCAGTGCTCCCTCCAGCCCACGCACCAGAGAGTGATGGGGCCCGGCCCTACCTATGGTCACAGTGCTCCCTCCAGCCCACACACCGGAGAGTGACGGGGCCCGGCCCTACCTATGGCCACAGTGCTCCCTCCAGCCCACACACAGGAGTGAGGCGGGCCCGGCCCTACCTATGGTCACAGTGCTCCCTCCAGCCCACGCACCGGAGAGTGACGGGGCCCGGCCCTACCTGTAGCCACAGTGCTCCCTCCAGCCCACGCACCAGAGAGTGACGGGGCCCGGCCCTACCTATGGTCACAGTGCTCCCTCCAGCCCACACACCGGAGTGCAGCGGGGCCTGGCCCTACCTGTGGTGAGGGCCTCGGCGGTTGCCATGTGCATGATGGTATTGTCACTCACGGGCCATTCTCCTGGCGAGAGGACGAGGTGGTCCAGGCCCCCAGAACGTTGCAGCTCCTCCTGAATCTTCATGCCCACAGTGCTGTTCTCCTTGCAGACATTTCTGTAGCCAAGAGCATCGCCGACGCTCCCCAGCAACATCGCAGCCTTAAATTTCTCCATCAGGGCAGGCAGCTCCTCTTACCCTACAGCTGCAGAGCGTCCTGGCCTTTGTCTCCTCCTCGGCCCGCCTGACTTTTATAGTGGTCATTGTGTCGCTGTCAGGAGCGTCCTCTGACGGCCCGGCACTCCTTGTCTATCTCTGCAGGTGGCACCAATGAGAGGACGTTTCTGTCCCCCACGTGGGAGGTGTCAGCTTTCTTCCGCGTCTGGACAGGCACCAGCTCCTCAGCAAAGGAGTCTGCTGGCTTCTGCCAGCACCCGGAGCACCTTCAGAGCGTTGACAGAGCGGGGGCTCCTCTCGCTGTCCCTGGAAGGAGCGTGCACACTTCCCCGTGTGTGGTGCGGGGTGACGCGGGAGCAAATGTGCGCAGGTGTGCCTGTCACTGTGGCCCGCTGCGGGGTGTGCCCTCACCCCAGGCAACAACCCATCTGCTGTCTACAGTTCTGCCTTTTCCCGGACATTTCAAATACAATGTGTGGCCTTCAGTGTCCGTCTTCCTTCACGCAACATAATGTTGAGATTAATCTGTGACATGCAGTTTTATCTTTCAGAAAACTTTTCGATTATGATATGTTTTTGATAGAACACTTTGTACTTTTCGATTATGATATGTTTTTGATAGAACACTTTGTAAAGGGAACAAAGTCTAGCTCCTGGGTGAAAAATGACGGTGTCTTCTCAGCACGCGGTGTTTAACGGCTCTCAGATAACTGGACTGCACTGTGCGGTGTTTAACGGCTCTCAGATAACTGGACTGCACTGTGAGGGGGAAAGTCGTCAGCAAAGCACAGCCTTCGCTGGAACCTCCCATCCAGCCCTCAGTCAGCTCAGTGTATTTACAACATCCCTGCTAGCTCACAAAAAGAATATTAAAAATACAGAGGCCAGGGGTGAGGCAGACCAGTTACGGCTCCTGGTTTGAAATAAATTAGGGAAACAGACCGTCGCCCGACCCCAGCCCTGGACAGGTCTCTGCAGAGGCCCGCTGCCCAGCGGGGCTGTCTCTCTCCCACCTCCCACCTCGGGGCCTGGTTTCCATCAGACCCAGGGGAAGCGAAGGGAGTTACACCTGGACTGAAGGAATGCGTCTGATAAAAATGAAACTCGCTGGGCGCGGTGGCTCAAGCCTGTAATCCCAGCACTTTGGGAGGCTGAGACGGGCGGATCACGAGGTCAGGAGGTCGAGACCATCCTGGCTAACACGGTGAAACCCCGTCTCTACTAAAAATACAAAAAACTAGCCGGGCGAGGTGGCGGGCGCCTGTAGTCCCAGCTACTCGGGAGGCTGAGGCAGGAGAATGGCGTGAACCCGGGAGGCGGAGCTTGCAGTGAGCTGAGATCCGGCCACTGCACTCCGGCCTGGGAGACAGAGCGAGACTCCGTCTCAAAAAACAACAACAAAAACCACGAAGCTCTTGCAGTATTTACAGTGAGACAGCAAGAAGCATCTAAGTCACCGTCTGCGTTATACCAGCACTTGTTAAACTGGAGGTTCTCGAGCAGTGAGCTCATCTCATCCTCCACTGTCTGCTGGTAGAGCCAAGCATTAACAAAATCATGCCAGCTAGCATGATCCTGAGATCCAGAAACAACAGTCCTTCAAAACCAGCAGGCAGGCCGGGCGCAGGGGCTCATGCCTAGAATCCCAGCACTTTGGGATGCCGAGGCAGGTGGATCACCTGAGATCAGGATTTTGAGACCAGCCTGACCAATATGATGAAACCCCATCTCTACTAAAAATATAAAAATTAGCCAGGCATGGTGGTGTGCACTTGTAATCCCAGCTACTCGGGAGGCTGAGGCAGGAGAATCGCTTGAACCCAGGAGGCAGAGGTTGCCGTGAGCCAAGATCACGCCACTGCACTCCAGCCTGGGCAACAAGAGCAAAACGCCGTCTCAAAAACAAAACAAAAAAACCCCAAACACAAAAAAACAGCATGTACGCAGGTTCCCTACCCAAACAGGACAGACAGGAGGGCAGCCCTTTGTTCGAACTCACACCCGTTCCAGGCAGAGCTGCACTGTGGGGCCAAAGCCTGTGTTGTTGAGGGGAGTGACACAGACCCCCCGCTGGGCGCTTCAGTCGATTCTCAGGCAGCGGAAACCTTTGCCAAGAGCACTATCTGGCTCCCTCAGCAAACAGGACAGGATAAGGTTAGCTAATTAGTTTATCCAGGAAATATTTGCAGAGCCCCTACTTTGTACCTGAAACCGTGGACACAGTAACAAATATCAGAAGTTTACTCTTGGCCCCATGAAGCCTGAGGTCACAAATGGATATAAACTTAAAGCTAAAACAGCACAATGACATGCACAATGTCACTGAGAGGAGCTGGCAATGTTGATTCCGGAACGCCTGGCAGGTGCACTGCAAAGGGGCAGGTCGCACATGATCCTTAGACCCCGGTGCTTGGCTGTTTCCCTCCGATAAGGGATGGTTTCCAGCAGTGCGTGCTGGCACATGTCCCCCCACCTGCTCTCACACACCCCTGTAAATCCTATTGTGAGATCTCTAATTCCTCACGAGCTACCACTTCAGGCACACGGTGCACCGCTGAGAGGGAACGCAATGACAGAAGCTGCCTGAGGACCTGTTACCTGGCCAGGGCTGGTGCGCCACATGGAAGGGCAGGGGCTTGCCCGCTGGTTGCTAGCTGGGGGCTGTTCTGTCATCCCGGGACAAGGGCTCAGATGCTGACACCTGTAGGCAGGCATCCCTGCGGCCGAGGAGAAATCGAAAGGAAACCACACCCGAGATAAAACAATTTAATGCTTCTGTTCTCAGCATTTCACAGCATGCAGGACTCAAATGTATACAACAGAAGAAAAAAACTCACAGATTTCTGGAAAAGCCTTTGTCCAGTGATATTTTGATATCTACTGACAATCTCTTAGAACTTTAAATCTCAAAAACAAAAAAGTACTGCGGATCTCCATAATTTATACAGAATTATCTGAATTCTATAAACTTTTCTGAACAGAACAATTACATGTCAAGAATCCATGAAGCCTCCAAGATGCGCTCACACATTTGAGGTTTTTATTAAAGCCAGTTTTTATTGTATTAAACAAATGCTCTCTGAGAATCGAAGACTTCTACAGGTAGACAGGCCCAGTTTCCCGTTAAGAGTTCTGGAAGCAGAGCCTGGGGAAGGTCTGTGACTTGCCCATCACTGGACCACCAGAAGACAGCGGGGGCCAGGCGAGGTCTCCAGGCTGCAGGTCCCTTCCAGTCCTGTCCCTGCTGCCCCCGTGACCGTCTCTGCTGAGAAGCATCGACAGTTCGTCCTGCAGCCGCCAAGCTCACGAACCTCAGCCACCAGATGTTCCTCAAGCACAGGGCGAGTCCTGTTCTCAGAAGCCAACCCAGCTGTGTGTCTGGGCTCTGCTCTCTCACACCGCAGCGAGGTCATCTGCGGCGACTCTCCTCTCTCCTGGGAAGCATCTCCAGCTGGTCCACGTCCTGCATGGTGCTGCAGGGGGGCAGCAAGGCACGCTTGTGACATGAGGGTCTCGGCACATGTGAGGCAGGGTCAGCAGTGATGTCCACAACTCAACACACGCCCTCCACACTGGGCGGCCCTCGTGGGTGCCCCTCAACCAGGCGGCCACGAAAACCAGATGAAAACACGGCACAAAGACAGACTTCAGCTCACCAATCAGATGAAGGTTTTGGGGTTGGGTTTTTTCAGACAACGATGTACATTTTAGCTTCCGAATGTGCACAGGGGCACAAAGGTTTGGATGCTGGCAACATGGGCACCACAGGAAGGTGGAAAAAACCACTCATTCGATTTTACTGTATTGATTTATTTTTTAATTTACTGAGACAGAATCTCACTTTGTCATCCAGGATGGAGTGCAGCGGTGCAATCTCGACTCACCGTAACCTCCGTCTCCTGGGTTCAAGCGATTCTCCTGCCTCAGCCTCCCGAGTAGCTCAGATTACAGGCATGTGCCACTACGTTCGGCTAATTTTTGTATTTTTAGTAGAGACGGGGTTTCACCACGTTGGCCAGGCTGGTCTCGAACTCCTGACATCAGGCGATCCACCTGCCTCGGCCTCCCAACGTGCTGGGATTACAGGCGTGAGCCACCGTGCCTGGCCTCGATTTTAAAATCTACAATTCATCACTCATGAAATAAATGTTTTTCATGGAAAAATGTCTTTTAAAATATAACTAAAACATATTTTTTAAAAACACACTTTATGAAGTTTCTCAGGTCAAGTAACATTTAAGTAAGAGGGGTCCACTGATGTATAAACGGTGTGAGATAAACTCTACTGGAATTGTGCCATGTGTGCCGTTGCTGTGCAAAGCTACATGGGGACTGAGAACCATAAAATGATTTTCAGATGTATGTCTAGAGAAAATGGAAACAAAAATAGAGCTGGTAAATCTAGATATTTGATAATTCAAAAAATATAAATCTTGAATTCCTGGCACCAATTTTAAAAAACATTAGACTCTATGACAAGATCATTTCCTTTAGGGCACATTCTTAACAGCTTTGACTTATATAAAAATGCAGCATCCTGCAGAGGACACATGCCGTGCTTCCAGTGCCACTGCAACATCATTCGGCGGCGTTCGGCCGGCCGCTGGTTCGCCTGATGGCGCGAGCAACGCAGCATGCTCTGCGGTCCCACAGGCGGCGCCACGGCTCTACCTTAGTGTTTTGTAACTACTAAAAAATCATGCAGAAATCTCCTAACGCAACAGCTATGATGACAAATCTCCAAACATCCCAAAGCAGCCATGTCCTGGGGAACTTCCTGCGGTGTCCACAAAGCAGCCGCTGCTGTTCTCCGGCAGAATGGGATGGCTCCTCTGGTTCCATGGCGGGTCAGCGGGTCAAGAATGACTTCTGGAATCAGTGACAATGCACCCAGGAACTCTGGAATCAGTGACAACGCACCCAGGAACTGACCGAAATCTCCTTGCAGGATACAAATCATTCCATCATCTTACTCCTGCTTAACTTGCTGCCTAGAAAAGGCTGCGTTTTCCACCTGTGACTACTGGCCGTGCATATTCTACAAAATCATCTATAAGAACAGGCCAAGCTCCTAAAGGAAAGCAAGCAAACAGAAGACCCGTTAGAGCACCGTTTTTATCTTCAAAGCATTGTCACATATCAATCCAACACTTACATTTCAAGAACCCAAATGATTTGAGGTCCATACCATTTGCGTTTCACAGAATGAACCAGCCCAAGTTACCCAGTTCTTTTGCCCTAGCACAGCCAGGTCGGGAGCCCTGGTGTGTGCGTGCTGGTATGTCCGGGGGGCTGTGGGCTCACAGTGGCCCCGCTTGCTCCATGAGTGCCCCAGGCAGTCACACCAGCTGCTCAGGAAGGGAGCGAAATGGACCCACTCGGACCAGGAGGCACGTTCCTCAGGTCACTGGCATTCTTACCAGCAGGGGGTGCTGCCTCCTGCGGCTCTTCCCCAGTGGGACCACCCCATCGTGCCCTTCCCTTCCCCACCCCGGCAGCCCCGAGGGCCCTCTGAGCTCCTGCACTGCTGCCTCAATCCTGGAAGCTGTGCTTCTGTCAATGAAATTCAATGATCCCTTCTTTCATTTGACAAGCAGTTACTGGGTGCCTCTGATCTAGGGACGGTGCAAAGTGTGGAGGATACAGAGAAACAGAAGCTAAAGCAGGCAGACAGCCACGTAAACCACCCGTTAAAGGCACGGCGCCAGTGCCCAGAACAGATCGCTGCCTGCCGAGGGGGAGGGAGGAAGCAAAGTGGGTGGGGGTCTGGAGGGGAGGCCTTCCACCCAGAGACCATCCCTCCCGAAGGTGGCAGCGTGCCCAGCACACAGCAGGCTCCAAAGGTCCTCCAATGCAGCGTCCTAAACACAGGGGGAGACAAATATATAGAGATATATTTACGTAAGAAGACAGGAGCTGGAATCTCTGAGGAAGCCTAAAGAGCGCGGTGTGGAACTGACCTAAGGCGTCATGCGTGACAGAATCTGGGAGTGGCGGTTTCTAACACCTAACTCTGTGGCTCCACCATGGGGGTCTCTGCACATCCAATTTTGAAATACTTTGGCTTAGAGGACTGTCTTCTTGATTTACACTAAATATAAAGCTGCATTTTTCTTTTGTATGATTTACAGAAAATAAGGAAGGGGGTAGGTAGTATTATCACCACCCCCATCTCAGTAACGGGGTCACCACTCTAGAGGCAGGAAAAGTTAACGTTCTCAGGTGTGAGCATTTCGGTCAGTCATCTGAAGCACAACTTCCGGTACCTTCTTCATCGTAGTTAGACATATCATCTGCAATCATGTTTCCAAAGTCCAGCAGGAGGTTCCAGGTGTCCCTTGGAATTGATCTTTTGTGATGTTCCTAATATATAAGGAGAAAAAAAAAAAAACCCCACCAGATTTAAAACACAGAGCTTAACTCTCATACATTCTAGTGGCCTAGCGATCTTCAATTAATGATCTTCATTAATTTGATTAGGAACAAGTACAATAACATTGTTAAAAGTAATAGTGTTTGCATAAATGTTAAGTGCTACAACAACGCCAATGTCCAAATATAGAAAGTGACTTATTTAAAAACAAAACATTTTAAATATTACAATTATAAACTCCTGTGTTGTCACACAGAAGGGCAGCATTTTAATCTCGTTACCTGCCCATCAGCTGCATGTATATGTATATATTCATGAACAGCTCATAAGCTTGTCTTACATTTTAAAACATTAACTGCTATCGAATTACATGTAGTTTTCTGCGACTTGTTTTTCCCCACGCAGTGTAACGTCTGAGGCGTATGCCGGCTGGCTTGTTTGCGTGGCTCCCAAGCTGTGCTCCATCGCACCAATGTTCTGACTTTTTAGTCCGTTCTCCTGTGGATGGTCACTGGCTTTTCCAGTGTTCTGCTGTTACGACGACATTGTGAGCGCCTTCATCCCCATTTCCACACCCAAGAGCGTGAGGTTCTCCGGGAAACATCTATGACTTAGGTTTGACCCAGGCAAGGCGTAAGGGGGCTGTGGGCACAGCATTACTGACCTCTGGATGTTTTGAGAGAAGTAATACGGCACAGGATGTGACGAAACACACAGCTGCAAAGGCGCCTCCCCATGGCAAACCCACAGAACTGAGTGACATCACCTTCCACAGACAGCTCCGCCCCCTGCTTGCCATGCTCCCTGGGTGCCACCCACAGGACTCAGTGACATCACCTTCCACAGACAGCTCCGCCCCCTGCCTGCCATGCTCTCCGGGTGCTACCCACAGGACTCAGTGACATCATCTTCCACAGACAGCTCCGCCCCCTGCCTGCCATGCTCTCCGGGTGCCACCCACAGAACTGAGAGACACCACCTTCCACAGACAGCTCCGCCCCCACATGCCATGCTCTCCGGGTGCCACCCACAGGACACCACCTTCCACAGACAGCTCCGCCCCCTGCTTGCCATGCTCTCCAGGTGCCACCCACAGGACTGACACCACCTTCCACAGACAGCTCCGCCCCCTGCTTGCCATGCTCTCCGGGTGCCACCCGCAGGACTCAGTGACATCACCTTCCACAGACAGCTCTGCCCCCTGCCTGCCATGCTCTCCGGGTGCTACCCGCAGGACTCAGTGACACCACCTTCCACAGACAGCTCCGCCCCCCGCCTGCCATGCTCTCCGGGTGCCACCCACAGAACTGAATGACACCACCTTCCACAGACAGCTCCGCCCCCCGCCTGCCATGCTCTCCGGGTGCCACCCACAGGACTCAGTGACATCATCTTCCACAGACAGCTCCGCCCCCCGCCTGCCATGCTCTCTGGGTGCCGTTCCCAGATGAGGAAGCAGAGGCATGTGGAAGTGACCTGCCCAAGCCACAGGACTCCTAAGTGGCAAAGTCTGTGTCACCCGGTGTCAGGTGAATGGAGGCGGTGCGGGTCCTGGCCTGGCTGTGTGTTGGCGTTGGAAGACCACTTCTTTCACTTTCATGGACAGAATGGCAAGAGGTCTGGGCATCTCTGCCATCACCAGGCTTGTGGCCACTCACTTTCAACAACCCACAGCTGCACCTGCTGCCAGCAAGACGAGCTGGCACGACACAGCCCTGTTCCCCGCCAGGCAAGTGTCTCTGCGGAGGGCCCAGGAAGGCCTCAGACCGCAGACACGGGAAGGCCTCCCTTCCTTCTGAGCACGGTAAGACACGCTCAGAAACGGCCTCAGACCACAGGCACACACTGGCTGGGCACCGCCAGACACACTCCAAAGTTCTGGAACCCAAACCAACGTACAGAAGTGTGGCACTGGTACTGTGTTGAGGATTCGGAGTTCTCAGTGGAAAGACAGAATTACTGTCTAGGTCCTCGGAGGAGACAACACGGGGGCTGCTGGGCTGGGGTCGCAGAGTCTCCAGGAACCCCAGCCTGAGAGGAGCTTCCATGACTGCCAAGGAGCCACATTCTGAGGTGGCCCCGGATCAGCCCCATCCCAGCTCTGCGGTCTCCTGCAAGGTGACAGAGCCAAGTGGCAACCTGTCTGGACCTGTGGATCTCTGTGTGGGACGTTCATCTGCTGAAAACCTCCACGTGTGAGGCCTGAGGTGGATGATCACACGTAGCCTCACACCTACCGACCTCCCTCCACAGTGAGCACGAGAGCGAGACGCAGGAGGACACTTACCAGTAAGAACGTGTTCCAGAGATCTAGAAACTTAAACCTTCCAGATAACACTAACTTCCAATACGCAACAGCCATTTCTAAGTCTGGCAAAAAGAGAGAAAGAGCAGTTAGTAAATCTCACTCTCTTTTTCTACTGCACAAAAAACGACCACTTCTTAGCACATCAATATTTACTTCATCAATAAAATGTGGCAATCTTACCCAAGAGTCATGAGGCTTCATCTCTACGGAAGAGCTCCTGAGAACTCTATGTAGTCTAATTTTATACATCTGGGGAAACTTCTTCAAAAAGGTTTTGTATATTAAGTTATTTGGATATGCACACAATTCCCCCCTAATTAATCAGTTTTGGAAACTTGCATTTCCATACATAGTGGGTGTTCTTTAAACATGACCTGATCTGGATACTATTAATTCATATCATTTGTTTTTAAAAATAGATCACTGGCCTGAGTGTCAAACTGCAAATCAAAGGACCAGTGTAGAAAGGAAGGGACACACTGTTCTCCAAATAAACCTGCCTTATTACTACATGAACTAAGGCAGAATCTGTTTCACAAGTAATTATAAAGGCCTTATGAGCCTTATGAGGGCTCCGATTTGTTCCTAAAGCATCAAGTTAAGTTGGCACCTAGCAGGGAAAGCGTTCTCACTGATACAAGACATCTACACATCAACACTGCGTATCAATCAAACAGGGCATCTAAATATTTACACTGGGCATCAATCAAACAGGACATCTGCACATCGACACTGCGTATCAAACAGGACATCTGCACATCGACACTGTGTATCAATCAAACAGGACATCTGCACATCGACACTGTGTATCAATCCAACAGGACATCTGCACATCGACACTGTGTATCAAACAGGACATTTACACATCAACACTGCGTATCAAACAGGATATCTGCACGTTGACACTGCGCATCAGTCAAACAGGACATCTGCACATCGACACTGCATATCGATCAAACAGGACATCTACACATTGACACTGCGTATTGATCCAACAGGACATCTGCACATCAACAATGCGCATCAAACAGGACATCTACACATCGACACTGCGTATCAATCAAACAGGACATCTGCACATCGACACTGCACATCAAACAGGACATCTACACATTGACACTGCGTATCAATCAAACAGGACATCTGCACATCAACACCGCGCATCAAACAGGACATCTGCACATCGACACTGCGCATCAATCCAATAAGACATCTAAACATTTACACTGCGCATCAATCCAACAGGACATCTGTACATTGACACTGCATATCAAACAGGACATTTGCACATCGACACTGCATATCAAACAGGACATCTGCACATCGACACTGCGTATCAATCCAACAGGACATCTGCACATCGACACTGCGTATCAAACAGGACATCTTCACATCGACACTGCGTATCAATCCAACAAGACATCTAAACATTTACACTGCACATCAATCCAACAGGACATCTGCACATCGACACTGTGTATCAATCCAACAGGACATCTGCACATCGACACTGTGTATCAATCCAACAGGACATCTGCACATCGACACTGTGTATCAATCCAACAGGACATCTGCACATCGACACTGCATATTAAACAAGATATCTACATATCGTCACTGTGTATCAAACAGGACATCTACGTATCAACACTGCGTATCAATCCAACAGGACATCTACACATCGACACTGTGTGTCAATCTAACAGGACATCTAAACATTTACACTGCGCATCAAACAGGACATCTGCACATCGACACTGCGTATCAATCAAACAGGACATCTAAACATTTACACTGCGTATCAATCCAACAGGACATCTACACATCAACATTGCACATCAATCCAACAGGACATCTGCACGTCGACACTGCGTATCAAACAGGACATCTGCACATCGACACCGTGCATCAAACAGGACATCTGCACATCGACACTGCGTATCAATCCAACAGGACATCTACATATCGACACTGTGTATCAAACAGGACATCTGCACATCGACATTGCGTATCAATCCAACAGGATATCTACACATCGACACTGTGTATCAAACAGGACATCTGCACATCGACACCGTGTATCAAACAGGACATCTGCACATCGACATTGCGTATCAATCCAACAGGACATCTGCACATCGACACTGTGTATCAATCCAACAGAACATCTGCACATCGACACTGCGTATCAAACAGGACATCTGCACATCGACACTGCGTATCAATCAAACAGGACATCTGCACATCGACACCGCGTATCAAACAGGACATCTGCACATCGACACTGTGTATCAATCCAACAGGACATCTGCACATCGACACTGCGTATCAATCAAACAGGACATCTGCACATCGACACTGCGTATCAAACAGGACATCTGCACATCGACACTGTGTATCAATCCAACAGGACATCTGCACATCGACACTGTGTATCAAACAGGACATTTACACATCAACACTGCGTATCAATCAAACAGGATATCTGCAGGTCGACACTGCGCATCAGTCAAACAGGACATCTACACATTGACACTGTGCATCAATCCAACAGGACATCTGCACAGTGACACTGCGTATCAATCAAACAGGACATCTACATATCGACACTGCGTATCAATCCAACAGGACATCTGCACATTGACACTGCATATCGATCAAACAGGACATCTACACATTGACACTGCGTATCGATCCAACAGGACATCTGCACATCAACACTGCGCATCAAACAGGACATCTGCACATCGACACTGCGTATCGGTCAAACAGGACATATGCACATCAACACTGAGCACTGATCAAACAGGACAATGACATATCGACACTGCGCATCAATCAAACAGGATATCTGCACGTCGACACTGCGCATCAGTCAAACAGGACATCTACACATTGACACTGTGCATCAATCCAACAGGACATCTGCACAGTGACACTGCGTATCAATCAAACAGGACAACTGCACATCGACACTGCATATCAAACAGGACATCTACACATTGCCACTGTGTATCAAACAGGCATTTGCACATCGACACTGCGTATCAAACAGGACATCTGCACATCAATACTGCGTGTCAATCAAACAGGACATCTGCACATCAACACTGCATATCAAACAGGACATCTGCACATCGACACTGCGTATCAAACAGGACATCTGCACATCAACATTGTGTATCAATCCAACAGGACATCTATACATCGACACTGCGTATCAAACAGGACATCTGCACATCGACACTGCGTATCAATCCAACAGGACATCTACACATCGACACTGAGTATCAAACAGGACATCTGCACATTGACACTGCGTATCAAACAGGACATTTGCACATCGACACTGCGTATCAAACAGGACATCTACACATCGACACTGCATATCAAACAGGACATCTGCACATCGACACTGTGTATCAAACAGGACATCTGCACATCGACACTGCGACACTGCGTATCAATTCAACAGGACATCTACACATCGACACTGAGTATCAAACAGGACAGCTACACATTGCCACTGTGTATCAAACAGGCATTTGCACATCGACACTGCATATCAAACAGGACATCTGCACATCAACACTGTGTGTCAATCAAACAGGACACTGCACATCGACACTGCGTATCAAACAGGACATCTGCACATCGACATTGCGTATCAATCCAACAGGACATCTACACATCGACACTGAGTAGTATCAAACAGGACATCTGCACATCGACACTGCGTATCAAACAGGACATCTACATATCAACACTGCATATCAATCAAACAGGACATCTACACAACGACACTGTGCATCAATCAAAGCCAACACCCTCACTTTTCCCACACGGGAAGGTGGTGATTATTTCACGACTTCTATACAAATCTCTGATACTGAAGATGTCTAATAGAATATGAATGCTTAGTTTCAGGGCTGTCTCCAATCCATCGTTTGTGAAATACTGATTTATTCTCTGCTCACCAGAATCTTGATAATGATTTCTTTTTATATGTTTGACACAGCAAGTACATAAAGGGGTTCAGAATTCTACTTTTTTAAAGTGACCGGCCAGGCTTGGTGGCTTACTCCTGTAATCCCAGCACTTTGGGAGGCCGAGGTGGGTGGATCACCTGAGGTCAGGAGTTTGAGACCAGCCTGACCAACATGGTGAAATCCTGTCTCTACTAAAAATACAAAATTAGCCGGGCGTGGTGGCTCATGCTTGTAATTCCAGCTACTCGGGAAGCTGAGGCACAAGAATCACTTGAACCTGGGAGGCAGAGATTGCACCAAGCCGAGATTGCACCAAGCCAAGATTGCACCACTGCACTCCAGCCTGGGCAACAAGAGCGAAACTCCGTCTCAAAAATAAATAAATAAATAAAATAAAATAAAAAATAAATAAATAAAGTGACCTCCTTTAATCATGTTGAACAGTGTTCACCACTTTTAGGCAATAAAAGAACAGTTATATTTACGTAAGATAAACTAATGTGAAAACCAGATTAATATGTTAAGTAATGTATTAGTTTAAATGCAAAGCACATAACTAAACACTTTTCAAAGGATTTTTTTCTAAATCTGGTTTAATCCCACTTAAACAGAAGTTACTAAAGTTGGAGCTCTAGCAAGATTTCCGGGTCGATCATTATTAAAATGGGATAAGCAAGAGACGTATGAGTAGCAAAACCCACTTTAAATAAAACGCCTCTAAATTCCCTGTGTGCAAAGGCATCATTACCAACTTCCTCAGTTTTGAATACTCTGGAGTCTTAATCAGAAAGAAAGAGAGAGTCAGAAAGTGCCACGTAACTGAGATACAGAACAGCTCTCTAGACCTTACCGATGGGACCCGCAGTAAAATGCTAAGAAGATGATTAGTCTTGTCCTGCTTATAAGTCTACATCCTTATCACTTAGGAAGAACATTAATTGAAATCTATATTCAACTCATCTTAATGATGTAAAGCTCTCACATTGAGAAATGGAGGTGAACCTGGGGAGGAAGAAAAAATAAAGTTTGATGGCATACATGTAATCTAGTTACTTAAAGTTTTATGGTATACATTTAATCTAGTTACTTTGGGTTAGTTTTGGTCCTAAAAACTTTTCTTACAAAGGCCCTGATTTGTATGTTTGTTAATCACATTATCAGAAGTAAATATATGCTTTTTCAATATTTATTATTTATATAAAAATGTTTAATATTGTCCTAATGGACTTAGCCATTTGCAAAACAGTAACAACAACAACAACAAAAACAACAACTTGGAATGGCAGAACTTGAGAGCGGAAATCAAGACCAACAGCTACTCTGGTGGCTACATCTTTATAGCAGCTATTTTCTTCCCAAGAACCTCGAGAAAGTCTCATCTCCTAAGTGAAAACATGTTAGAAGAAGGGATTACTATTTAAAATTCATGCTTGTGATGCTCCACTTAGGATTAGATAATGAAGATGTGTCCTCTATCAAAAAAGGACCTTAGGGCAGACATAAACATTAGCTAGCTCTCATGAAACTTGACTTCCTCAAACATCAAGATTCTCAAAGCTGGCCAGGCACAGTGGCTCACACCTGTAATCACAGCACTTTAGGAGGCCGAGGGAGGAGCTTCACTTGAAGTCAAGAGTTTGAGATCAGCCTGGGCAACAGAGCAAGACCCTCACCTCTTTTAAAAAAAAACACACACACAAGATTTCCAAAGCCAACTGATCCCAGACTCTAGCCAGTATGAAACTATGTTGTTTCTTACATTAAAACAGAGCCAAGTAACTTTATCCTCTTTAGTAGGATAACCATTAGTTAAGAGGAAAGCATCATCTTACATAAAAATACAGTACAATTTTCACACACAGACACACACACACATACACACAGATACACACAGATACCCACATGGAGACACACACAGACACAGACACACACACACAGAGACACAGATACCCAGACACACATACACACAGTGACACAGACACACACAGACACAGACACACACAGAGACACAGATACCCAGACACACATACACACAGTGACACAGACATACACAGATATAGACACACAGAGACACACAGAAACAGACAAACACACAGACACACACACGAAGGAAATAA
The DNA here is from genome assembly GCF_047675955.1 of Chlorocebus sabaeus. NCBI lineage: Eukaryota > Metazoa > Chordata > Mammalia > Primates > Cercopithecidae > Chlorocebus > Chlorocebus sabaeus. The sequence continues at coordinate 94,884,354 of NC_132906.1, forward strand.
AGGGTAAATCTATGTCTTTTGGCTCCATGTTCCCACGGCAATCCATGCTTTTTCTAGCAACAGTTGGACACTTGTCTCAACCTGTTCAGTTTATCCTTAATTTCTCACAAGACAGACCATGTAATCTTTGGAAATGGCAAACTGATGGCTCTATTTTTGGGTTATAGTCATACAATTATTATTCTTGTTTTATTTCTGTTTTTTAAAAGCCCTCAAAAAAACTTTTCTAAAAATAGTGTATAATCTATTTGAAGTGTTCACACAATCTAATCATTTCCCGAGGAGGCTATTGTTATAATAGAATTTCATATTCTCTCAGCTATTGTCACGAAGCAAAGAAACAAAACCAGTAATGCTTCCCACCCTATAGTGAATGATTCTGACAAACATTTCATTTAAGTGTCTACAAGAGTAAACAAGTCCTTGTTCTCAGTGAGGAATTCAAGGATAAACTCTCAATCTGTTACAGCTTTCAATGGCCTGTTATGCCACTGAAAGTTCTGATGCTTGAGGAAATTTATAAAACGCAGGCTGAACATGGTAGGTCCTGAATCTTAAAAATGTTTCAAAACACTCTCTACACATATACTGACCTTCCTTGAAATATTTGTGCAGAAAGAAAATAAATTTTGCAACTCTGAACTGGCAATTAATTTAGACTCTAATTTATAACCTCCTGGAAATTACCATGGAATGAAGTGGTGGCGCGGAGTGGAAGGAACTCTGCGCGTTTCCAGGACGGGGCAGCCGGGCTTCGCTGCGGGCGTGTGGCAGCCTCTGCAGGCCCAGTGCTCTTCCCCAGCCACCACGCCGCGAGGAGGCCCAAGCAGGGCAGCTGGGGGCAGGTGGGAGGCACAGAGCAGCACGGATGGAAGAGAAGGGCCACCCAGCGGAATCTGCCCAAGTTCTTGACCCAACGGATCATCAACTACCAAAATGACTGTCATTTGAAGCCCCTGTGTTTTGCGCAGTCATTACTAACCCAGGCGGCTGGCCTGGCTGAAGCCTGAGGGCCTGTGTTTCCAGCTCTGCAGTGATGCCGATGTTACTGGCTTTGCCAAGGGCCTAGAAAAGCTCCGTAATACTTTTCCCTATGTGTCAAGTTAACATGGCATTATAAGATAAAAATTTTTAAAGATAATACCTACACATGATAGTCAGATGAAATGCTAATCTTTTTAACATTTTTCCATATCAACATTTAAATGAAGGATCTCCTGCATTGCAGAGTATCAATAACTACAAATGGTTACCTCTAATAGAAGCTGAATTATCCTAAGATTATACTGAAGATACTAAAGTAACAGTTCAAAATAGTCAGAAAAAAAGTTTTATCATTCACTGAAATTTCTTTTTTTTTTTTTTTTTTTGAGACGGAGTCTCGCTCTGTCGCCCAGGCTGGAGTGCAGTGGTCGGATCTCAGCTCACTGCAAGCTCCGCCTCCCGGGTTCATGCCATTCTCCGGCCTCAGCCTCCCGAGTAGCTGGGACTACAGACGCCCACCACCTCGCCCGGCTAGTTTTTTGCATTTTTTTTTAGTAGAGACGGGGTTTCACCATGTTAGCCAGGATGGTCTCGATCTCCTGACCTCGTGATCCACCCGTCTCGGCCTCCCAAAGTGCTGGGATTACAGGCTTGAGCCACCGCGCCCGGCCCATTCACTGAAATTTCAAAGTGTCCTTCCTGATAAACATTTAACAATAACAAATAATTGCTATTATTTTAAAATTTGGATCAGACTAATTCTCACTTTGGAAAGGAAGCTGGATAGACGTCTAAGAATTAAACTGCTCAAAAGTAAAGCATGACCCACACTTTCCTTGAAAAATCATGATCATTACACTCAGACCTGAAATGGCCAAATTTTAGAAAAGTGTGAGAAGCAGCATTTCTTGTTTGGGTGACTATTGCCAGAGAAAACGGGGGTGAGGGGATGAGGAAACAGAGAGAAGTGGAGGAAAAAAAAAAAAACAAAAAAAACCTGCATGACATGGAAGAACAGCCACAGCAGAAACCAGCACCTGTCAGGAGCACGGGTGACCCTGTCCTTACCAAGTGACACAGCCCAAGAACGCTGAGGGATCTCATCCCAAGTCTTCCTCTGCACCATTATTCTCTTGTCTATTTGCTTTTTTTTTTTTTTGAAATAGGATCTGGCTCTGTCGCCCAGGCTGGAGTGCAGTGGTGCCATCTCAGCTCACTGCAGCCTCCACCTCCCAGGCTCAAGCAATCCTCCTGCCTCAGCCTCCTGAGTAGCAGGGACTACAGGTGCGTACCACCACACCTAGGTAATTCTTGTGTGTGTGTATATGTGTGTGTATATGTATATATATATATACACGTGTGTGTGTGTATATATATATATTTTTTGAGATGGAATCTTGCTCTGTCACCCAGGTTGGAGTGTAGTGATGTAATATCAGCTCACTGCAACCTCTGCCTCCTGGGTTCAAGCAATTCTCGTGCCTCAGCCTCCTGAGTAGCTGGGACAACAGGTATGTGCCACCAGACCCAGTTAATTTTTTGTATTTTTAGTAGAGATGGGGTTTTGCCATGTTGCCCAGGCTGGTCTCGAACTCCTGACCTCAGGTGATCCATCCAGAAGTGCTGGGATTACAGGCATGAGCCACCACACTCGGCCTGCTTGTTAGTTTCTAGAAAAGACTGGTAATGGTTTCTTGAGAATATTGATGATAGTTACTGAGTAATCAGGGTCTAAACTAAAATGAGCTTTAACTTTAATGACTATTTTGCCTCAGCGTCTTAGAAAGAAATAAGAGTGGAATAGAGAAGATAAATAACAAGAGTTTTATTGTAGAAAACCAAATGCTTTCATTTGTTAAAAGTAGACTGAATCTGACATCTGGTGTGTAGTTCATAAATCAAGAGTTATTTTACAAACAGAGCCTGTAGATGCAGAAATACTTTTCAGTGTAGACTTTCCCCTCTTTTGATATGCTAAGTCATTTCTCCATTCAGAGGCAAAATAATAACTCTTCACTGCCTTTAGAATAAACATTTACTGCCCCGAGTGTGGAAACTAACTTAAATTTCAGCACAGGTTTTCAGGGGACAGGGTGAAGTCTGCAGACCGAGAGCTAAGTCTCCGTGGTTGAAACAGTAAGTCTCTGACCACATCTCCTGGAGGCCATCTCTAGCTGGTTCTTCTCCAGCTGGTTCAGGCTGGAAGCGGAATCCAGGTGTGTGGGATGGCAAATTGTTAAAGAATCCCCATTGCCGTCACTGTCCTTTGGATGTTAAACCTTGTTTTTTTCCCCACACAATATAAAAAACCTAAAGCACCAGAACCAGTGCTGGAGACCAGCCAGTTTAGACCGGAAGTCATACTGCTGGTGGCACACAGCAGAGAAGCTCGTTTACTGTATCTCTAGGTAGAAATATCTAGAGGATGTGACAGCCTCTGAGAAACGATGTGGATTTTAAAAAATATAATACTTGCTATAATGTGCATATTGGAGGCAACTGTGAAACTGGTCTGTGATCGCCAGTGTAGTCTGTTGTAAATTTAAAGACAGCTTGTTGAACTTTGTTTTAATTTTTACCTACTGTTTTCAGAGTGCCTATTTTGAATTAAAATTTGTTATACCACTGCAAAAAAATAAATAAATAAAAAGAGTTTTAGTCCCCGAAGTAAAATGTCAGCTTACAAAGAGCAGTCTCGGGCACATCCGTCAGGATGGCCACTATTCAGAAAACAGCGATTGTTGGCAGGATGTGCAGAGGCTGGTTGGATGCTCTGCTTCGTTGCTGATGGGAATGTAAAAAAAAAAACATGGTGGTTCCTCATTCCTCAAGCAATTAAACAGAATTACCAGACAGTCCAGTAATTCCATTTCTGCCTATATACCCAAAAGAATTAAAAGCAGCGACTGGCGCGGTGGCTCACGCCTGTAATCCCAGCACTTTGGGAGGCCAAGGCAGGCGGATCATCTGAGGTCGGGAGTTCGAGACCAGCCTGACCAACATGGAGAAACCCTGTCTCTACTAATAATACAAAAATTAGCCGGGCGTGGTGGTGCATGCCTGTAATCCCAGCTACTTGGGAGGCTGAGGCAGGAGAATCACTTGAACCTGGGAGGCGGAGGTTGCAGTGAGCTGAAATTGTGCCATTGCACTCCAGCCTAGGCAACAAGAGCGAAACTCTGTCTCAAAAAAAAAAAGAATTAAAAGCAGGGTCTAAAACAGGTATATGTACATGCATCACGCATGTTCACAGCAGTGTTATTCACAAGAGCCAAACAGTAAAATTAAACTAAGTGTCCACTGGAAGGAATGGATAAACAAAATGTGGTCTATACATACAGGGAATATTATTCAGCCTTGAAAAAGGAAGGAAATTCTGACACACACTACAACAAAACATTATATCAAGCGAAATGAGCTAGTCACAGAAAGATACATACTGTGAAATTCCACTTACGTGAGGTCCCAGGAGGAGTCAACTCCAGAGACCAGAAGTAGAATGGGGGCTGCCAGTGGTGGGGGAGAGGGAAGTGGGGAGTCAGTGTTTGATGGGGACACAGTTTCAGTTTGGGAAGATGAGAAAGTTCTGGGAATAAACACTGGTGATGTTTACACACTTTGAAAGTACTTAGTGCTACTGAACCGTACACTTAAACAGTTAAAATGGTTAAAAGACAAAAGGCCGGGTGTGGTGGCTCACACCTGTAATCCCAACACTTTGGGAGGCTGAGGCGGGTGGATCAAGAGGTCAGGAGATCGAGACCATCCTGGCTAACGCGGTGAAACCCTGTCTCTACTAAAAATACAAAAACTAGCCAGGCGAGGTGGCGGGTGCCTGTAGTCCCAGCTACTCGGAGGCTGAGGCGGGAGAATGGTGTGAACCCGGGAGGCGGAGCTTGCAGTGAACTGAGATCGCGCCACTGCACTCCAGCCTGGGCGACAGGGCGAGACTGTCTCAAAAAAAAAAAAGAAAAGAAAAGACAAAAGAACAGTCCTGGGGAAATAAACCCCCAAGGACTCCTGACTTGACTGGGTTAAACACGAGCCATCCCACGCTCCATCACTCTCTCCTTCAGACAAGCAGCCTATGAGGACGCAGCACTAAAGGGGGCTGGGGAGGGCCCTGGACAGTCGGGGCGGAGGGAGCACAGTGTTTAACCTTCCCTGAATCCGTGCATAAAAGCAGATGCAGCAATTAGAAAGCAAAGTTAAACACCCAGAGGCAACATTTACCATAAATTTGGGTGAGAAAGTATCATCACCAACCCAAGCTGTAAGCACTAGGGGAGGAGCCACTGCCAGCAATAGGACCCGCGTGGTGCTGGGGACGTGGGGGTCACAGGCCTCTGACAGATGTGAGAACAGGAGGGCCTCGGAGGTGCCTACATGCCAAGACCAGGTAAGGACAAGCCTGAATTAGGCTGTGGCAGCAGGCAGAGGCCACCAACGGGCCCACACTGCAGGGAAGCCTGAGAGCAGAAGAGCTGGGCAGAAAGGGAAAATGGAGACGGAAAAGAGAGAAAAGCTGAGGAGGGGAGAGGATCAGTGCCAGACAATCTGACAGCAAAGCAGACATTTCTGTCTACTACACGCCTGCACACACACACACACACACAGACACACACAGACACACACACACACACAGACACACACAGACACACACACACACACACAGACACACACACACAGACACACAGACACACACACACACACACACACACACACACAGCCAAGAGGGAGCACCATGAAGTCAAAAAGCTGCCCCGAACCATCCTCCTGAAAGACTTTAGGAAAACTAATTTCACATAAAAATGAGCAGCAGAACAGCCCTGAGATCAAATCCCATACCATGCTATCCGAAGAAAAAAGATACTACAAACAAGTCCCCCCTTGAAAATGAACACATGCTGGGAAACACACCGACAGAACAGATCGAAAGTGCGACCTTCAGCCAAAACCATGGCTCACGCCTGTAATCCCAGCACTTTGGGAGCCTGAGGTGGGAGGGCTGCGTGAGACCAGCAGTCTGAGACCAGCTCGGGCAACATAGTAGAACTCCGTCTCTCCAAAAGAAATTTAAAAATTAACCAGGCACAGTCTGCGTGCCTAAAGTCCTGGTGAGATGGGGGGCTGAGGTGAGAGGATCACCAAAACCCAGGAGCCTGAGGCTGCAGTCATGGCCATACCTCTGCACTTAAGCCTGAGCAATGGAGGGAGACCTCAACTCTAAAATCAAATGTTAAGCCAGGTGTGGTGGCTCACGTCTGTAATCCTAGCACTTTGGGAGGAAGCTGAGGTGGGAGGATCGCTTAAGCCCAAGAATTTGAGGCTGCAGTGAGCTATGATCACGCCACTCCACTCCAGCCTGGGCAAGAGAGCAAGACCCCGTCTCTAAATAAATTAAAAAAAAAAAAAAAATTTTTTTTTAAGTGTGACCACTGACTTCAAAATAGGCTAAAGGACATTAAGAAATGAAACAAAACATGAAACACCACAAATGAGAATTAGGAAAACTTAGTAATGAGGAAATCACACTCAAGAATTAGAAACAAAGGAAAATCATTCCAGAAATGACTTTACTAGAAGGCACATGAGGGAGATAAACTGAAAGGCAGCCACACACTGGATAACGTCTCCGCCAACGACAGGCCGCATAAGTGACAGCAGTCCAACAGGACTGCAAAAGTGCATTTTCACTGCACCTTTTCTATGCTTCAGTGTGTTTGGATACACAAATCCTCTCCACTGTGTTATGGTTGCCTGCCGTATTCAGTACGGTCACACGCTGTCCAGGTTTGTATCCTGGGAGCCATACTGCTAGGCGTGCAATAGGCTATGCCACCCAGGTTTGCAAACATGCACCCTGTGACGTCGCACAAGGATGAGACTGCCTAACAATGCATTTCTCAGAACCTATCGCTGCCATTATGTGACACATGACAGGTGATGACTTCAGAGAAGATGGTGAAAAAGGAAGATCATTTTTAAAAGAAAAAAGAAATGAAGTACAGATTAAAAGGACCGAGAGAAAGCAACGCACACTGCCGAAGACTTAACTCCACAGAAGACCCAGCTCCACAGGGGACCCAACTCTATAGGGGACCCAGCTCCACAGAAGACTCAATTCCACAGAGGACCCAACTGCACAGGGGACCCAACTGCACAGGGGACCCAACTCTATAGGGGACCCAACTCCACAGGAGACCCAACCACACAGAGGACCCAACTCCACAGAAGACCCAACTCCACAGAGGACCCAACTGCACAGGGGACCCAACTGCACAGGGGACCCAGCTCCACAGGGGACCCAGCTCCACAGAAGACCCAACTCCACAGGGGACCCAACTCCACAGGGGACCCAGCTCCACAAGGGACTCAGCTCCACAGAAGACCCAGCTCCACAGAGGACCTAACTCCAATTAAATGGGTAACTGGAGTTTCCAGAGAGACCAAAACCAAATACAAGGAACAGAACAAATGCTAAAAACTACAATTCAAGAACATTTTCCCTGAAATTAAAAAAAGATTAGAAAGTACTTACTGAAAACACTCAGCATCATATGAGAACACTGACCATGGATGACCCACAACACCCAGGCACATTTTAGTAAAATTACTGGGCTTCAAAGCAAAAGAAAAAATGGCCTTTGTTTGGGTATTTAGGCAAAACAGTAAGCAACTTACAAGGCCAAGAAGACTGGCTTATCACCATTCCGTCTGACAACAACAGTCTACGCCAGAAGAAAGTGAGCGACACCCTTGAGACATTCCAAGGAACAAAAAGGAGGCTAGGATTCTGTACCCGTCACGCAAGGACTCGGGGAATACCGTCCCCAGCAGCACTTCCTGGGGATCCACCGGAGAACGAATTTCAAAACCTGTGAGCAGGTAGAGGTCAGTGGAAGCCCGGGCAACGAGCAGGGGCTGCTGGGCAACACAGAGCGAGGACCACCCAGAACGACAGGGGAGGCCTGGCTGTGTGCCTGGAAAACAAAGGCATGGCCAAACTATTGTTTTAAACGGGGGGAGCGTGTATAACCCCCTTTTCCTTTCCACGACTCACAGTAATTCCACTGGTGGAGACACATCACATCATCACTGAGCCTGTGGTGTGCGCCACGCGGGACTGGCTAACACGTCACCGCGGACATTGTAACGCTACCTTCACCTGCGCCCTGGAGAGCCAGAGCAGGAGGAGGGAAACACAGCTTAACACAGACAAGCTCAAGTAGGAAAAATGATCTGTAGTCCTGACTGTGGTTTAGAAGCTTCCAAATGAACCAAAATTTAAAAAATAAAAAAATAAAAAGCCTAGAAACGACGACTCTGAACAAGCACCAGCAGCGATTCCGCCACGGCCTGAAACCAGTTTCCACTAAAAGAAATCAGGGCTTCTTGGAGAAAAAGCGAGTCCAGGTCTGGGGCAGAAGGCACGAGCCCAGGACAGCCTGCAGTGCAGACAGGAAGGGAGCTGTCACCACCAGAGCACACCAACAGCACTCCACGAGCTCATGGGGACGTGAACAATAAACTGACCCTCGGTCGAAGGAAGCAGGGAACGCACTCACCCCCGAGGTCATCTGGCCTTTCTGGGCAGCCTGTACCTCTGGCACCAACACCAGGAGATGGAAAGACTTCCTTCTGTCATCATCCCAGCTCACAAACAGAAAGGGCAGGACAGGCTCTCATCGCTTCGCAGCCCTGAGCAAGGCTGGTCTCAGCACTGCTGGTGTCCTCAGGTGCCGCACGTGGCAGGCTCCTCAGCCAGGATGCAGCAGGCACTGCTACTGTTACCCAAGAGGCAAAGCGAGAGCCCAACAGGCCCCATGCGCCTTGTACAGCAGGCACTGCAATTTAGTAACCACAGTGTGGGGCCAAGACGCATCTCAGCACCTGGTATCTCTCGCCAGGCCTCTGTGTCTCTCTCCCCCGTGCCTCTGCCCGTGTCCCCCTGGCGCCTCTGCTTCCGTACCTCTGTCCCCCGTCTCTCTATCCCTCTGTCCGCCATGCCTCTGTCCCTCTGTCCCCCATGCCTCTGCCCCTGTCCCCTGTACCTCTGTCCTTCTGTCCCCCGTACCTCTGTCCTTCTGTCCCCCATGCCTCTGTCCCTCTGTCCCCCATCTATCCCTCTGTCCTCAATGCCTCTGGCTCTCTGTTTCCCATCTCTCTATCCCTGTCCCCTGTGCCTCTGCCCGTTTGTCCCCCCGTGCCTGTGTTCCCTGTCCTTCTGCCCCGTGTCTCTGACCCTGTGCCTGTTCATCTGTGCAACTGGCCTCTCAGGTGATCAGTGCACATCTCCCAGCACCCAACCCAGCTCCACCTCCACTTTCACTGCCGTCCCCGAATCCCTGCGTAGGGTTAGGAGTGACAGTTAAAGCGAATGCAGACTCCTCAAGTAAAAAAAACATTTATTATTGTCCACGCAAATGGGCCATATTAATGATCCATAAAAATGGATTCTAGTATTTTAAAATAAAACGCAAAAGTGGGCTAAATTGTTGGTGTGCAGGCTGGGGTCTACGTGGCACAGAGAGAACAATTATGAGCTGACACAGGACATTTACAAATTCGTTTACATTTTAAAATTTAAACATGTGAACCCAGAAGTGGAGAGACGCTATCGACTGAGATTTTCAGGCACGTGGTATTATAAACTCATCTACCTACGTACAGAGCAAAGTGTGGAGAAGGCAAGAAACCAAGAGGGTGGTCATGTTACAGGTGGGCCAGCCACGGTGGCTCATGCCTGTCATCCCCACACACTCTGAAGTGGGAAGAATGCCTGAGCTCAGGAGTTCCAGACCAGCACAGGCAACAAGGCAAGACCTTGTCTTTATTAAAAATTAAAAAACAAAAATGAAAATAGACAGATGCAGTGGTGGACGCCTGGAGTCCCAGCTACTCAGGAGACTGAGGTGGGAGGACTGCTTGAGCCCAGGAGATTGAGGCTGCAGTGAGCTGTGACTGTACTATTGCACTCCAGCCTAGGTGACAGAATGAGACCCTATCTCAAAAAAAACAAACCAAAACCTAAAATCATTAGTTGGCTATACAGAAATCATGTTGCTCACGTCCACTGATAATCTCATTATGATCTGGCATTTTACATATTTGGATTTCATACTCACCTAAACCTTTCTGCCCTGGGTTCTTAGCGAAAGTGAAAGTAAACTGATAAAAATCTTTAAATTTGGCTGTGTCCTTCAGCTCCTGCTCTAGTCTTGGCAGAAGAGCCTTTAGCTTCTCCATGCTGTCACACCTGCAATGACAGAGACAGTGGTTTGTGCTGCGGCAGACGCACCTCCCTAGTCAACTCTCCTCTTGTCCCCTGTGCAGGAACTGTGGCCAGGCACGCGGGTCCAGCTGGAGACCGTATTTCCCAACTTCTTTTCCCAGGCGCGGCCTAAGGCTCTAAATGATCATGTAAGAGAAGGGAAAGGGGACAATGTCTCCCTTGCTAAAAGGAATTCAAAATGCTCTAAGACGGATACTGGTGGTGGCTGCCCAGTTCCGGGAATATACTAAAACCAATGAGTTGTAGACTTTAAATGGGAGAAAATATGGTATGTGAATTAGATCTCGATAAAATTATTAAAAGAAAAACCCAAAACAACATCTTTTGCCCTCTTCCTGAGAACTGGAACAAGGGCGTGGTCTAACTCGGTGGCTCTGACCATGGAGAGAGGCCCCTGCCCTGCCGTGACAGGTTATAAAGTGACAAGATGGCAGAGACGAGGGAATGGAAAGACGGAAAGAGCCTACTTCTCAGTGACTTGCAGAATGGAGTCACCCTGCCAGCCTGGGCCACTGCTACCTCTGTCCCATCATACAAGCGAAAAATAAACTCACATAAATCTTAAGCTACCTTATTTAGGGATCTCTTCATTACAGCAGGTTAGATTTAAAATATCCAGGTATTGTAAAACACAGCTCTATATTGTTTTAAAATTGATTTTTTCCATCAAAAAGTCAATAACCTTTAAAAACAGTCAACAGCCTTTAAGGCAGAAATCGACAACAGTAAAACAAAGTCTATCTTTCTAATTTCGACTGCACAGCAAAGCACAGAATAAAAGCAACACTTATCCACTTACCCAAGCAGAGCAGAGGTAAGGAAAGAACACTGGAGAAAGCTTTAAAGCAGCTAGAAAAGTCCATAAAGACGTACACAGAAAAGCACAGATGTAGGACTCAGTCCTGTGCGTAGTCACAGTCCCGTTCTGGTCAACAGCAGGAGGTGGATGTGACAGTGGTCCCATAAAATCATAATGGCACCTAGAGGTTCCTGCCACCTCGGGGCGTCAGAGCCACTGCAATGTCTAGCACAATGCATGACAATTTCTACCTTTAGGTGTGTTTAGATACACAGACTTACCATTGTGTTACAGCTGCCTACAGCACTGAGTACAGTCACCCGCTGAACAGGTTCGTAGCCTAGGAACAACAGGCTGTACCACAGACTAGGTGTGTAGTGGGCTGTACCATCTCGGTTTGTGTAAGTACACTCTGTGATGTCTGCACAATGAAATTTCCTAACAATGCACTTCTCAGAGCGTGTCCCTGTCTCTTAGTGATGCAGTACTGCAGGTGAATGTGAGTGGAAGCACCATCCACATCAAGGGTGGCGGCTGGGCCAGGTGCAGCAGTTCGTTCCTGTAATCCCAGCGCTTTGAGAGGTGGAGGAGGGAGGATCGCTTGAGGCCTGGAGTTTGAGACCAGCCTGGACGACATAGCTCAGAGACCCACTCTCCAAAAAAAATAAAAACTAGCTAGGCATGGTGGCATGTGCCCGAAGTCCCAGCAACCCACTGTACCCCAGTTGGCACAACAGAGTGTGACGCTCTTGAAAAAGGGAGTGGGTGGCAGCTGAGGGCTCTTTGCCATTTCAGCCTCCTCTTCCCTCCAGTGAGGCACGGACAATCTGACTTCTGGGCCAGGCCCACTGTGCCCCACCACCTACCGGAGCGGTCCTTTAGCGTGCCTCTAGCTGGACGTAAACAGGAACTCACAGTGTGCACCATCTCACATCTGGGTGCCTCTGGCTTTGTGACGTCCGAGGTTCTTTCCTGTGGGTGCTCCACCTGTTCATTCTCTTTGCCACATAGAATTCTTGTTATATACATATTGTATGATTCATAAACGCTACTGTTGGTGAACATTCCGGCTGTTTCTAGTTTCCTGGTTTGGAGTAATGGTGTCAACACTTCTGTACACAGATCGCAACATACCACGTAGGCACATTCCAGAGTGGCCGGCGGGGTCACAGCGTCTGCGCACCTTCCATTTAGTAACTGACGTCGAACAGTACCTTGGAGCTCCCGCTCCACGCATTTTCACTCACATCTGCTATCGTGTCTTGTTTTAGCCCCCCAGAGGGTGGTTTGTTATGGGGTTCTATTTCACTGAGGTTTTCACCTGCATTTCCCCAGTGAATGAGATTAAGCATCTTATACGTTTAACTGGCCCTTGTGCATCCTCTTTTGTAAAGTGCTTGTCAAATCTTTCGCTTGTATTTCAACATCTTTTTCTTATTGTTTTGTAGAAATTCTTTATATATTAAAGATACAAGCCTTTGCCAGGTATTTTTAAAGAACTTTCACACAGAATAAGGATTGCCTTTCTACTACCTTGATGCTTCTTAACCAGAAGTTCTTATTTTTACTATAATACGCTCTGTCAGTAATTTTCTTTACAGTGATTTATTGTTTTTGTTGATGTTTTAGAAATTATCCTATTTCACAGTCATAAAGACCTTTTCCTATATTATTTTCTACAGACTTTTTGCTTTTGCCTTTCATACTGAGATCTACATCTATCTGAAACTGATGTTTACATATGGTATGCGGTAGAGGTCAGGATTTATATCTCCCCAAAATACTAGCTAATTCTCCCAGTATCATTTGTTGAAACAATGTCTGTCTCCACTTAAGTCTAGCTCTGTCATAAACCAGAAGTCCCTACATACACGGACTTCTTTCTGAACCCTCCATTCTGCTCCACTGGTCTCTGGTCTATTTATCTGATCTGGCACTTGATGCCATGTAGTCTTCATTATCGTAGCTGTAAAGTTCTGATTATCTGGCAGAGCAAATCTTCCCATCCTGTTCTTTTTCTTCAAGAACTGCTTTTTGACTGCGCATTTTTATAGAAATTTCAAATCAGCTTGTCAAATTACACATATATAAACCCACTATCTATTAGGATTTTCAAACTGAGATCACATTCAATATAAAAACCTAAGGATAAAATACTGTGTTCCAACCTATGAATGAAGTATATTTCTCCATTTATTCAGGTCTTCTTTCCTGTCTCTCAATGAGTTATTATTTTCTCTATGGGAGTATCACACATCTTTAATCCGATTTATTCTAGGTATTCTGTATTTTTGAAGATACTGAAAAATGACATATATTTTAAAATTTACTGTTTTGCTGATTGTTGCACTTGGTGTCCTGAAATATAACAGGATTTTATTTGCAGACTTTGGACGCTGTAGTGTGGTTAACGTCACTACTGATTCGAATATTTTATCCACAGATTAGACTAGCTGTGATCTCCTGTTTTATACTGAATAGAAATAGTCATTCAGGTTTTGTTCCGTCTCAAAGGGGAGGTGGCTTACAATTCCCGTAAGTATGTTTGCCATAGGAATTTTTTCCTTTTGGTCAGATTAAGAACTACCCCTCTTATTCTTAGTTTTCCATGAGTTTTTTTTTTTTTTTTTAAATGAAGAAACACTGAATTTGATCAAACCCATCTTATGCACTGGGATGATCCTTTTTTTTCTGTTAACCATGGTAAATTAATTATACCAATTGACTTTGTAACATTAAATGGATCTTGCATTCCTGGATATAACCAACTTTATCATGATGTATCATCCTGGGCTTATCGTCTTGGATTTTTTGCTAATGACTGGTCAGTTTCCTGATACTGTGTGTAGGATTTTTGCATCTTATCATCTTAGGCATCTTCTGATTCTTATAACTGAGAGTGGCCTATAATTTTCCATTCTCAAATGTTATTCCTTGGTTTTGTCATGCAGCTTGTGCTGGCCTTAAAACAAATGGCGAAATCTTTCTTCCTTTATTATTCTCTAGAAAAGGATGTTTAAAATTGGGGATTTTCCTTTTCATTAGGAGTTTGGTCGGATGTGCCAATTAAGTCATCCCAAACGGGAGCTGTCTCTTTGAGACGATTTTAAATTACAGGCTCAAATTCTTAAGAGTTACAGAACTATTAAGATTTTCCATTTCTTCATATGTCAGTTTTAGTAAGTTATATTTTTCACATAGGTTGTCCAATTTACTGGCATAAAGCTCTTCATAACAGACTTTTTTTTTTTAATGCTTCTGGCACCTATCATCTTGTCCCTCTTTTCATCTATGTATGTTACTTATGATTTACTACATTTACAAGTCTTTTCAAATAACAAGCTTCTGGCTTTATTGATCCTTCCTAATGACAACTTCTTTTCTATTTGATTATTCTTGTAAATTAGAAGTAAATTTTCTAATTTACTTGTAAATTAGAATACTGCTTCAAAAATATTAATTCCTTCCTTCTATATTCTTTTTCTGTTTCTTGAGATGGAAGGCTTTGTTCACTGATTTTCAGCCTTTCCTTCTTTCTAAAATATGCATTTAATAAGCTGAATTCTACAAGCTTACATATATTTTCACTATCCAAGATATTTTCTAATTTCCATTGTAACTTCTTTGTCATCCCAAGGGTTACTCAGAGGTATGCAATATCCACACACAGCCTACCCAGTTATCTTTTTGTTATATTCCTAGTTTAACTGTACTGTGGTCAGAAGACATTCTCTGTATCATTTCAAACCTCTGAAAATTGTTGCAATTTACTTAATAGCCCAGTTTATTGTCAATTTTTATTAATGTTCTGTGCCTTTAATAAAGTTTTTTTTTTTTTTTTTTTAATTTTAAACACCAGGAGAGAACACGAACATAATCCCCCACTACCACAAATTATGCAGTCCAGTTTCCCACATTTGGGAAAATCACAGGCGTCAGCACATCTGGAATGCAATGGATAAGCCCAGCCCCGGGAAAACCACCTTCATGATCGTGGTGTCTCTCCTGCCAGGCTGTTTTGTGTATCTTTTGAAAAGAATATGTATTCTTCAACATCGAAGGCAACGTTCTAAATGTTCTCCTAGGCCATTTTTTGTGCTGTCCAAATCTTCTATTTCCTCACTAATTTTTCATCTACTCATCCTATCAGTTACTACGATGTGTGTGAAAACTCCTCACTTTGATCATGGATTTGCATCTTTTTCTTTGTAGTTGCTTATTTTTGCTTTAAATACTTTGGGACTCGTCAATAAATACATAAAAACATAAGTGTGACTGCTTTCCTGGTGAGATAAACCCTTTATCATCATGAAATGGTCCTCCTTATCTGCAGAGTTCCTGTGTGCCTCAAAGTTGTTTTAGTTGTATCTATTTTAAACAATATGAACAGGTGATATTTAAACATTCATCTGGGCCAGGCATGGTGGCTCCCGCCTATAATCCTAGCACTTTGGGAGGCTGAGGCAAGGTGGATCGCCTGAAGTCGGGAGTTCAAGACCAGCCGGGCCAACATGGTGAAACCCCGTCTCTACTAAAAATACAAAAATTAGCTGGGCGTGGTGGCAGGCGCCTGTAATCCCAGCTACTCAGAAGACTGAGGCAAGAGAATTGCCTGAACCCAAGAGATGGAGTTTGCTGTGAGCCGAGATCGTGCCACTGCACTCCAGCCTAGGTGACAGAATGAGACTCCATCTCAAAAAACAAACAAACAAGTAAGAGTACACTCAAAAATAACAATAAAAAGTAGAGTAAATGCATAAACTGGCAACATAATCATTTATATTATCAAGTATTATATACTGCACATAACTGGATGTGCTATGGTTTTATACGAATGGCAGTGCAGCAGGTTTGTCTGTGCCAGCATCACCACACACAGGCAATGTATTGAGCTATGACATTATGATGGCTGGGATGCAGGAATTTTTTAGCCCCATTCTAACCTTACGGGACCACTGTTGCATAAGTGGTCCACTGTTGACCGAAATGTCACTATGCAGTGCATGACTGTCATTCAATAAGTTTAATGATTAGGAGACAGTTACATTAGGCCCTTTCATTTACTTTCATAACTTATCTGATAAGTGAGAAACACCTTATTAATGAAGCCTTTATCCCAATCCTGTAGGTAGAACAGAAAAATGTTACAAGCAAAAACCAAAATGACATGTTAATTTTTACATAGCAGCATAATAAATTCTACATTTAATATACAGTATTATGAAATAACATGAATGAACTGAACCTGGTATTTACTGTCAATTCAAAATTGGAAAGAAAAAAACTCAAGAAGAAGAAAATGAGTTACAAAAGGGGTTAATATGAAAAAATCAAAATGTGAAATGAAATAAAGCTTTAAACTGAAAATTAAAAGGAAACCAAAGGCTTAATAGTGCAGAGTGCAGATGCATAAGAAATTTTTAAGACACACAAAGAAAATAAACATATGAAATTAATATGTAGAGGTTGCTGAAAAATAATTGTTAAAAGTATTTTCATTTCTGAAAAAATTTAAGCTAAGAATAATTGACTTACCCGAGTTCTGTCATGCCATCTAGAAATTCCTTTCTGCTAAATTCACACTGAGTTGCTGCCCTGAACTTCCACGCTATGACCAACACACTGATACTGGCAGGATCTAGGCTCAGATCATCACAAAACTGTTGAATCCCATCGATTCCAATTTTGTTTTCATCTTGTGGATCTGTAGTTAATATCAGGGGTAAAGGAAGTTATACTATTTTGAAAAGTAATTCTAGAATACGAGGTTTGAATCCTAGCATTCTATTACACTACATAGTTCTAGCAAGCGTGTTTCCAATACATCAATCAATAGGCTGCAGTTTTCTACTACACATGAAAGAAACAGTGAGCAACTAATAATTTATCCAGAAAACAGTCCTATTTTTAAAATCTAGGTTTCTGGGTTTTAGGGAAAAAAAATCATTGAATTTTTTTTGAGAAGATCTGTTCACTAAGAAAAATTTAATTACCCTAAAGTGAAATAAAAATTCAAGTTTAGAGAAATTAAGCTCACGCAAAGGCAAACTGCTATAAAAGATACTGTACTGATAAAGTATTTACAGTACCTTGGGTTTTTATCACAACTCTGCCAAAGTAAATGAATGATTGATGTTTTTCTTTAGTGATTTCATTTGCTAGTTCTAATGGTACTGGACAATAACTATTTTTCAGAATCATTTAGCTTATGTATCCACATTTAATAGCTTAAAAATTCATGTTCCCCACTCCCTATTCCTAGTTTATAAATAAAATTAAAGAACTTAGCATTTGTTTATCAGAAAATCAAACAGTATAATATATTTAAGGCATCCCAGCAAGACTTCACAAAAGCTGGTAATTTCAGATAGATTATATCATATTGTCGTAATGCATATGTAAATTGTTGGTTTAGAAGGTAAAAATAGAAAACCTGTAGGTTCTTTGCTCAAAGAAAGATTAGGTATCATAAACTTTTCTTCCCCTTCACACAAAATCTCAGTCTGGTCATGTAAGTAGTTTATTACCACATATATACAGTTAACAAAGAAAAACGGTAACAGAAATGAAGAAAACCATAAACATCCTTCTAACTCTATTCTCATATCAGGGAGAAAACCTCAGCATAGTTTATGGGACAGAGGTTCTGCAAAAAAACAATCCCCACTTATCACCTTATTCAATTCCATCTGCTAATATTATACTTCATGAATAGAAATACTGATCTACAATGCTCTGACTTCATAAACCATTTCAGTAAATTTGATTACAACCATGTTCAATATTTCAAGTAATTTTGCAAGTACACTTGTTCATTTGTGTATGTTAACGTAATAACCAATGTTATATTTGTCAACAGTCTTAGAACTATGTTTATTTTTAGAGCCTAAAGTGATTGTACCATGTTTCCACTTTAACTGACTATAACTGCATGAATAAAGTTAAATAATAATGAAGGGATGAAGCTTCAATAACACCTTAAGACACAATTTTCCACTTATACACAAGTATTTTTTCAAAAGCAGCTGTATATATTTAAATAACTTTAAGAAAATCTGCATAAAAAGCAGCATATGACTTACAAAATTAGCTCAACAACTAACTTAGCCAAAAATGTTTGAAGTAGACTAATGCTTAACTAAAAACAATTTTCATTCTTTGGGAAGTACAATAAGTACAAATCTGGTTTGTTTTACCACTGACTGTTTCTGAGCCAAGATTTTTAAAAGCAATTTTCAACTCACTTTTCAGATCTAATCAGAAAGACTAAAGCACACACACAGTATTTTAAAAAGTAAAAAATGAAAATAATAAATAAACAAGAACTTGGCCGGGCGTGGTGGCTTATGCCTGTAATTCCAGCACTTTGGGAGGCCAAGGCGGGTGGATCATGAGGTTAAGAGATCGAGACCATCCTGGCCAACATGGTGAAACCCCATCTCTACTAAAATACAAAAATTAGCTGGGCGTGGTGGCGGGCACCTGTAGTCCCAGCTACTTGGGAGGCTGAGGCAGGAGAATCGTTTGAATGTGGGAGGCGGAGGATGCAGAGAGCCGAGATCATACCACTGCACTCCAGCCTGGCGACAGAGCGAGACGGCGTCACACACATACACACACACCAATAAACAGACAAACAAACAAACAAGAACTTAAAGCCAAGGAAATTGTTGTATATTTGGGCTAATACTTGTTTAAATGAGAGTCAGGGCTTGGTTTTGTTTTAAAGTTTTAGAAAACTTAGCCTTAAAAACTGGTAGAAAGAAAAAGCAAAATAAGTCAGCTCTTAGGTGGCTGCCTCCCCCTCTGCACTGAAGATGAAATTTAAAATCCGCAGAGGGGCGTGGATCTGCATAGGCTCATCACGGTAGTCTTAGTGCAAGGCACAGCTGCATTTTGACGAGAAAAGCTCCCATCCAAGCACTGATGTCAACAAAAATCACAACTGCTCACAATCTGAAACACAAGGTTTCTTTGCTGAGAGCTTTTCCCAAAGCCTCTTGAACCACTGAAGCTACTTCAGTGCTGACATGCCACTGCCCGGGCAAGGAAAACACCAAGGTTTACCCTCACTTCAGGATCATCTTCATGATTTGGTGTTGTTCTTAACCTTCTCATCATCAATATTTCAGCCCAAACAGAAGTGCTTGAAAAAAATACTGTATGAACAGACATATTCACGCCAAGACACCAAGCCTCCCAGCAGCAGCTGTTCCCTGACAGGCTGTGCAGCGTCAGACTCACCGCACAGAACAAGCAGGCACAGGCCTGGTCCTGCTCCATCGCCGACTCCCCTCTTCTCGCCCTCCCCACCC
This sequence comes from Chlorocebus sabaeus, assembly GCF_047675955.1. Lineage (NCBI taxonomy): Eukaryota > Metazoa > Chordata > Mammalia > Primates > Cercopithecidae > Chlorocebus > Chlorocebus sabaeus. The sequence continues at coordinate 94,903,747 of NC_132906.1, forward strand.
CCACCAATCACAGTCCCAGCCCCACTGAAACGGAAGAAACTGGATTCTGCAGCTGAACAGTGGGGAGGAGAAGCAACAGCAGCCCGGAGATCTGCACCTGGCACCAGAAAGAACCCTGGAAGTGCAGCGTGCAGGCCGCTCATGGAGGCCGCCATCCGTCCAGCTTTGCTGCCCTCACCTCTTACCTTTGTACCTGCCGTACAGCTGCTCCAGCTTCTTCTTGTCCACAGTGTTCCGCATGGACTCCCTGTGGAATGAGTCTGGGTTTTGGAAGAAGCTGTCCGTGGCCTCGTCTAGTCTCCACTCATTCTGCGTTAAGCAGTAGATAGCAGTTCTCTCGCCAGCCTGAGTGCATGCCATAAACTGGCGGACCTTGTCCTTCTGAGACGATTTAAGCTTATGCTTTGGGATGCAAAAGAAGTAGGAAAGCCAATGAAGCCGCTCGGGGTTCGTCCCAGCTCTAGCCTAACGCCTGCACTTTAACTGGGCAGAATTAGAGACAAAGCCTTGCTCGTCATCAGTTAAAAAGACTGCACGGTCTTCCGAAACAACAGTACCTACACTGTAACAAACAGGCAGTCTAAGCTTCAGAAAGTATGAGAATTAACATCTTATACAGAATACATTCTGATCGCTACCCAGTTCACTCTGCATGAAGTGTGACTATCATTTTTCTAAAGCTCTCAGGAACTCTGTAACGCACACCTAGCCTCTGAGGACACCGGGCAAGGACCTCACGGCATCACCGGGGTCCCAGCTGCAGGGTCTTCTTCGGTTTCAGTAAACTTCAGGCTTTAATGAACGGAAAGAAGATGTGCAGTTTGCAGACATTTTTTCCCAGTTTAAATCAGCAGAATCACATTGATGAAAATGTACACAAATAACTAAGCATCGAGTTAAAAGTAATTTACGAAAGTTTCACAAGCAGGCACAAAAAAAGCCTGTTATGATTAAATGGAAACAATAATACTAATAACAAGAATGCCTCTGTATACCAGACAAAAATAAAATGAAAAATAGGACAGAGGATCTGGGCAGGCAATAAATAACAACACTGCCAAGCAGCTGTACTATATATAGTATATAATGAAACAAAGTAACATCTTGACACTTCCAGATATAGGAGGGCTGAGATTCCACTTATCTAAAGTAACTTGATGATGTAATCTCAGCACTTTGGGAGGCTGAGGCGGATCACTTGAGGTCACGAGTTCAAGACCATCCTGGCCAACACAGAGAAACCCCATCGCTACTAAAAATACAAAAATTAGCTGGGCGTTGTGGCACGCGCCTATAGTCCCACCTACTTGGGAGGCTGAGGCAGGAGAATCACTTGAACCTGGGAGGTGGAGACTGCAGTGAGCTGAGATCACGCCACTGCACTCCAGCCTGGGCAACAGAGCGAGACTCCATCTCAATCAATCAATCAATCAATAAAGTAACCTGATGAAAGCAACACTGGAAAAAAAAGTGATTCACTAACTTCTCTAAATCCAAACAGACCTTAGAATCCACCGGAAGCTAATGTTTTACAAAAATGCTTTACACAATAATATAAGGGGGAAATTTTTTACTCAAAAGGATTTATACTCAATCTTGTTCAAATAAAGATGAGATAACTTATAAAAACACATGGAATGAATTACAACATAACGAAAGTGTACAGAAGGATAACAAGGTATGGTTGAGAAAGGGGTGCCGTTAGTGCAAGGATGTGCCTGTCACATGTTAAGAGCTGGAAATCAGGCTCCAAGCTTCCCCAGTGCCACAGTAAAGAAAACATGATTAGTTAGGAAAATTCATTTTCATAAGATCTAAAACCTTACCAGCAGCTCAGAAGTGGTATAGACCCTTCTGGCCTAAAACCTGAGGGAAATGTCTCCTGGGCTCCTGGCAAAGTTCCATGTCCCCTCACACATACCAATTCCTCACCAAAATGCCAACCATGTACAGCAGAGCCAGCTTCCAGAAGGTTTTTTTTTTTTTTTTTTTTGAGACAGGAAATCAAAAAGCATGCTGATGCCAAAATACCAGCGGACAATTCCACAGGAGCATTAAGATAACACTGTCCAGACACATACTCTCCCACGTGCATCTGCGACCGCTGGGTCCTAAGGCCTTTCAGGAGATCCACAGAACCACCTTCCTGAGCATCCTAAGCCGCCACCAGCCTTGCTCACTCTCATTCTCACAGAGTGCACAGCAGAGGCCTCCACGGGCTGCAAGGCTTGTGATATTACAGGAATGAACGTGAGATTCGAGAGCCTATCTTTTATCAAGCTAGACATTAAGATATTTGCAAAAATGTAATAGGTTTATTATTGCCAATTAAATATAGAAATATTTTAATACTTTCTATTTTAATTTCTAACATGGTAAATATTGATGACTATTACCCACATAAACAAGAGCTCTCATTTAAGAATGGGGTTCCAATCATTCTTAAAAATATATAGGAAATGTGGTACGTATATACCACGGCATACTACACAGCCATAAAAAGGACTGAGACTATGTCCTTTGCAGCAACATGGATGGAGCTACAGGCCATTTTCCTAAGTGAACTGGTGCAGGAACAGAAAACCAAACACCACATGTTCTCAGTTGTAAGTGGGAGCTGAACACAGAGCACGTGTGGACACAAAGAAGGAACAACAGACACCGGGGCCTGCTTGAGAGTGGCAGGAGGGAGAGGATCCCAAAACTGCCCACCAGGTACTGTGCTCATTACCAGGCTGATGAGATAATCTGTGCACCAACTCCCATGACACACAGTTGACCTTTACAACAAAACTGCGCACGTACCCCAACCCTAAAAGTTAGAAAAAGCAAACCTGAAAACCACACAACTCCTGAGACTACACCCTGAGAGAACTGCTCATTCAGGTGAGGCCACAGAATTAACATTTCGGCTACTTAGAACAATGAGTGTTGAGCATTTGGGAGTCTTGGATCCCTTTTGGAAACTGAGGAGTCACAGGCTGCCCTCCAGGAAAACATATATGGACCTCACATGTGCAGGCAGCTTTGCATAAGATTTCAGGGGTTTCACAGATGGCTTAAGCTCATCTGCTAAGTCCTCATAAGGTAGGGGAAGGCAGAACTCAGATGAAGAACTGATGAAGATCAGAAGCCTTCACTCAGCCAACTTTCTCTCTTAATGTTCCAGTCAGCAGTCGGCTCTGCCATCTCAGGCCTGTGGGTCTGTTGCAAAAGCAGACAGCCGTAGGCTGTGTTCCAATAAAACTCAATTTACAAAAACAGACAGCTAGCCTGTGGGCTGTAGTTTGCTGAACCTGATTTAGATTCTAGAGGAATGAATGGAATACATATTCAGTACATTATTTTCTGAAACTGAGCTTTTGAATAGAACTAAACAAAAAATTCAAGGTTGTATTCTCTAGTAAGATCAAATTTAACTAAATTAAGGCAGATCCCATACTCTCTGACAGTAAGCTGACAAAAGATACAGCTAGAGTCTTTTTATGAAGTTGACGGACTTCCCAAGGGAGGGTGAGCAAAGCCAAGCATTACCTCAAAAACCTTAAGATAAAGGCAGAAGTGCAACCCCCAAAATGGTCCACCACTAGGAACAGCCATGACATCCTTATTATGGAAGTGGCCATCATTGCTAGATTTTAAAATTCTGCCATGGTTATACAACAAAATTTAGTATATCCATACAACGGAACATAATTTGGCCATAAAAAGGAATGAAGTATTGATACATGCCACACGGATGAACCTCAAAAGTACGACACTGAGTAAAAGCCAGGCACAAGAAGCCACACAGGGTACGATTCCACTTCTACGAAATATCCAGAACGGGCAAATGTCTATAGAGAGAAAGGTGAGTGGTAGCCAGGGGCTGGGGCAAGGGAGGAGTTGGGAGTGACCGCTAATGGGTACACAGTTATCGTTCGGGGTGACAAAAATGTTTTAGGACTAGATAGAGGTGGTGGTTCCACAAATTCGTGGACGTACTAAACACCACTGAATTGTACACTTTAAAATAGTTAATTTCATATTATGTGAATTTCACCTAAAAAATTTCAACGTTGTACCCTGAGACCCTCCAAGATTAATCAGCCAAACAATATACTCTTCGGTGACTGAACTATTTAACCAGCATTATACAACTGATGACTCCACATCAGGAAATCTGGAATGTGGAAATTTGGAAGATATGATGGTGTCTGATCTTGAGCTCCTGCCGGTCACCCCTTGAGGCCTCCTCTAATATGTGACAACACCGTTACACCAGCAGCCTAATTTCTTAGAACTCTAGAAGAACAGATGCAGGAGCACATGGATGCAGGCTATTCATAGTGGTTTTGAATCATTACTGTTAGCTACAGAGTGGACAGAAGTTGGTATCGAGAAACACGAAGATTCCCCTGCAATCTACTCAAACTGCCTGATGTCACAAGATACTCCAGCAAACCCTGAACCACACGGTGGTGCCAAGGCACTGGTCTGAATGAGCGAGCTCTGGGGTCTAGGCTTAGCCCATTAACAGGCCTCTGGCCAGTCAACAAAGCTGTAATCATTTGATGTCTCCCCTTACAGGTCCCTCCACAAAATAACAGTGATTAAAGCAAAGATGGATAGCCAAGTCTAAAGACTACGTGCTTCATGTCCAAAAGTGACTAAGAGACCCAAGTTGCCTCTTGTGAAAAAGGGAACTGGCATAAAGCTTCTTAGGAAACAAAAAGGCTCGTCAACTAAAAAACTACAGGGGAGAGGAGGAAGCCCTGAGTCTCTCTAGACAGGACTGAACCCAGGTCAAACTAACAAAGGCCCAGACGTAGGCAGGAAGCTTTGAGTGCACCCAGACAGGACTGAACTCAGGTCAATCTAATCAAGGTCGACACACTGGAACTAGGACGGCCCTTCAAGCGCACAACCTTCACTGAGGCTTACCATGTCATGCAAGTGAAATTATTAAGGCCAGCTTTTAAAGTGTGTACATGGGGCGGGGGGGCATTTTCTAGGTTTCACTATTTTATTCTGTTAAAATGTACACAATTCTTGAAATAAAAATCTGGACAATCCAGTGGAAACAGCAAATAAAATCTCTAAACTATGAAAAAGTCTCAAACATGTTAATTGTGACCTTGTGAAAAACGACTCATATAATCTGGCACCAAGGATACTCATATGTAAAATGGAAAGAAATTACTCTTAAAATGTCCTTAGGGTCGACTTACAAGGGGCTGGCAGGCCAATCATGTTGATCAAATAAACTACATAAGCTTATGGATCACTTTGACTCTGTTTTGGTATACAGCACGCTAGAGGGAGGGGGAGTTCAATTCATCCCTGCGCTTGGATCGCCAACCTCGGCAGCAGCGGAACGCTCCTCTCCCGCATCCTGAACATGGTCGTTTTCCCCAAGCTAAGTTCCTGTCCACTCTGCCCCTTTCCTCCTAAAAGCTGGAGCGAGCTATCTCCACCTGCCCAGGTGTGCATCCTAACTCATGCTACCTCGCTCCAGGCCGGCCTCCGCAGTGACCCCAAAGGGTCACAAAAGCCCGGCTGCTGCAGTCAGTGGGACCTTTTCAGCTGCTCTTTGGTCAGCACTGCTGATGGCTCCTTCCTCCTTTAAACTCCATCGTCTTGGTTTCCACACATTCCAGTCTCCTGGTTTCTCCTACCTGCCCTTCTCCGTCTCCTTTGTGGCTCTTCTCCCATCCTGAAGCTTGTCCTCACCCTCCACTCCCCTCTACACGTTACCGTGTCCCTTCTCCGGTGGCTCTCTGGGCCTTAGCCAGGACAATCTTTCAGCTCCTATACGTCACCATCGCCTACCACTAAGGTCCGTGCGTTCTGTTTCTTCTGCCTGGAGCTGCACAAGGCTGGCTGCCCCTGGCACCTCACTTTTCCTCTGGCTAATTTCCAGAGAAATTCTCCAGAGTTCAACTCACACTCTCAGCATCTGACACCACTCCCACACCCGCATCCTACAGGTTCCTGGAACCCGTGCCTTAGCCTTTGTCCCAACTGTGGTTAAACAGTTGTGCATCTGGTGCCTGTTTCCCCTGCTGGGGCGTCAGCTCCCTCAACGCCAAAATCATGCTCGGCCCAGCACCAGTCACCCCCAGCAGCACCCTGCTGGCCTCTGAATGGACGTGGACTGAATAAATCCCATCCATCACCATGGTTTCCACCACATTTCAAACTGATGTGCACCTCCAGCAGCCTCCCTCCTGGGCTGCAGAACTCTACCAGCTCCACACACGTACAGCTAGGGCCACGCTACAGCCTGCGCTAGAGCCCCCTCCAGGCCCCGCTAGAGCCCCGCTGCGCCTCCCCTTCCCCTCCCGGCGGCAGGGCCTCCCCCGCGAATCTGCGCTTCGGGCGCATTCCTTCCTTGCGCTGTTTCGGTCAACAGCCTCAGCATCTGCACAGACGCCCGCAGGAGCAGCCGAGCCCTCGCCTGCCTCGACTGCCCGTTTCCGAGCCGCCCTGGGAAGCCCGCGGCCTGGGTTCCCGCTCGGGCCCGACCCCTGCCCCGCGGCACCTGCCCTCCGCTCACTCCCCGTCGTCCCTCGCGGCTCCAGGTCAAACCCGCGCTCCCCGCGGTCCCGCGCCTCCGACTCTGCCGCTCCGGCTCGCGGGCCCCCGGCGCGCTCCTCCCTCGGATCCGCCCGGAACGCCCCGCGCAGCTCGCTGGGCTCGGCCTCCCTAATCCGGCGCACCGACCTTGGCGCCCGACCCCGACCCCGACCGGCAGAGGCGACGCCGGCCCACCTACCATCTCCCCCGCGCCGCCGGCGTCTCGCCGGCCCCGGCCTTCTGCGCAGGCGCGGCGGCCGCTCCGCCCTCGTTCTCGGACCGCCGCGGCCCTGGGCTCCGGGGCACTGGCGGGAGCCGGCCGCGGGGACTCCCACTCCCGGCATGCTCAGCGCCGCCCCTGCGCGTCCCGGCCTTTACCAGGGCCTTGGCTCGCCCCTGCGGAGTCCGACGCCGGCCTGCAGCTCCCAGGCCCCGCGCCGGCGGCAGGTTCTCTGGGAAGGAAGCGGGCGGTGGTCGGTGCACGGAACTCCACCTCCCGACGTGCCCTGCGCCGCCCGCGGCCGACGCGACCCGCCCCCGCCCCGCCTCTTAAAGGGGGTCGTGAGTGCGGCTGGGCCGGAGTCCCGGGCGGCGGTGCTGGGCGAGGGCGGTGCTGGGCAGGGCGGCGGCCGCTCCCTCCCGGCCCTGGTCCCGCCTGGGAAGGGATGCAGGGAAGCCCTTGGACGCTGCGCTCCGAGGCGGGAGACGGCGTCCCCCTCCGCCCCTCGACTCCTGGCGCCTCAGAGCCCGGCCCAGGCCGCGGAACGGTGATGCTCGGGCCAGACGGGCGGGCGCGGCCTCCTGCGTCCCGGTGAGCGCCAGGCCCGTCCATCCGGGGGTCTTTCCCGGGGGTCCCCCTTCTTTCCCTCCCTCCCTGGGGCTCCCCTCCCCTCCCCTCTCTCCCTCCCCTCTCTCCCTCCCCGGAGCTCCCCTTCCCTTCCTCCCTTCCCAGTGGTCCCCTTCCTTCCTCCCTCCCTCCGTCCGTCCCTGGGGCTCCCCTCTCCTTTCTCCCTCCCCGGGGCTCCCCTTCCCTTCCTCCCTTCCCAGTGGTCCCTTTCCTTCCTTCCCTCCCCGGGGCTCCCCTTCTCTTGCAGGTGCTGTCTCCCGGGGTCGGGTGGTCTCTGTGGCCTGGGGTCTCGCTCCTCCAGTACTTACCCAGGCGCTCTTCGCCGAGGCCCACGGTCTAACCTGGAATGGGACCTGCGTTCCCACCCTGGCCGCGCGGGTGGACTCGGGGCCTCCAGGGCCCGCGGCGGAGATGCAGCCCTGTCCCTGGCGCCCCTCCTGTGGCTCCTAACGGCTCCTGGTGGTGTCCATGAGACGGGGTGTGGACGCCTGCGCAGGGAAACAAGACCGCTACGCATCGGGTCCTTATTCACTGCCTGTTTTTCTGATTGTTCTGTCTTCCAAATTTATCTTATTTACCGGTTTTTTCAAAAAGAGTGTCTTAATGTTTGGAGTACTTAGTGAAATATTTGTGGGTTTTTCTCCTACAGGCTTGACTTAAATATTCTGAAGCTTTTTTGTTGTTGTTGAGACAGAGTTTTGCTGTCGCCCAGGCTGGAGTGCAGGGGCTGGTCCAAGGCTCAAGCGATTCTCCCGCCTAAGCCTCCCCGGGAGCTGGGGCCACAGGGGGCACCACGCCCGACTAATTATTTCATTTTTAATAGAGACGGGGTCTTGCTATGTTACTCAGGCTGGTCTCTAACTCCTGGCCTCAAGCATTCGCCCACCTCAGCCTCCCAGAGCGCTGGGAATACAGATAATTGTGGCATAATACAGCAGTGGCATGAACCACCGCACCCGGCCTTAGGTAGAATTTGAAAACCTTTTCATTTTGAGATGGTTGTAGATTCACATGAAGTTGTAAGGAGTAATACAGAGAAATCCTGCAGAGTGCCTTTACCCTGTTTTCTCCAATGGTAGCACCATGCAAAACCATAGTATACGCAGGACATTTTCTTTGATCAAATCCCCTGACCTGTTGAGATCACACCACCTATACATGCACTAGTGAGTGTGAATCTACGCCTGTGTGTCCTCTCAATAAAATTGAGATTTTTTTTTCACTTAGCCTTGAGATACATCCGCGTTGTTATGTGTATCCATAGCTCAAGATACAGAAATTCTAAGAATTCATTATTAAAAAAGTAATCCCAGCACTTTGGGAGGCTTAGGCGGGTGGATCACCTGAAGTCAGGAGTTTGAGACCAGCCTGGCCAACATGGCGAAACACCGTCTCTATTAAAAATGCAAAAATTAGCTGGGTGTGGTGGCGGGCACCTGTAATTCTAGCTACTCGGGAGGCTGAGGCAGGAGAATCGCTTGAACCTGGGAGGCAAAAGTTGCAGTGAGCCGAGATCACGACACTGCACTCGAGCCTGAGTGACAAGAGCAAAACTCCGTTTCAGAAAACAACAATAACAAAAAATACATTAGAGGAATCCAAAGTGTCTTTTTAATAATTAGAACAGCTAAAGATGTTTACTAATTTACTCAAAAAACATGCTACAATTTAGTAGTCCATAGGATTTTGGAGGCAAGTTTGAAGGTAAAATGAGATGAGTTTGAATAAAGGGTGATTTGTATTTTAAGGGTCCATAAATAATTTGTTTCATGTTATGAGTAAGTTTCAGTGGGAAATTTTAGTGTAACTACAACTAAAATCCTCAAAGATTTCTCGTAAAAATTAATAGCTCCCTTAGAGGGACAACTGATTTTAGGAACCTGATTGAGGAAGGAACCAGAAATGAACATAGAGGTGTCATTCACACATGAGCTGTGTGGAAACTTATTTTTCTGAAGCATAAAATCCGTCAAAGAATCACTTTTTGGGATTTTTTGGGGGAACTGGGAAGTATGAGCTAAGTATCTCAAATTTCTGTCTTGGTTCTGGAAAATACTAAAAGTGCACTTCTGAAGTAGCTGTTGATTTTTTTAGCTCCCTTGGACCAACCGAGAGAAGCTTAGCAGTTGAGTGAGTCATTAAAATAACAGCTCAGCTATATGGCTAGGCGTGACTAAATGATTGCCTCATTGTTTGTTTTTAAGGTGGTAAATGTGTGCTTAAGTTGTACACGTGTACTTAAAGTTGTATTGAAACTAACATAAAATTGAGTGATTGGAACAGCACATTATCATTTATTCTACCATGTAGGAAGTTACCTGTTCCAGGTAAGCGAATTCTCCGTGGAGCATGCTTCACCTTTTGGGAGTCAGTCTCCAAGAATGTTTTAAAATTGAACACTTTCTAACCAGAATATAGTCTTTTCTTGGTGACTTTTGCTTGTGATTCTGATCAGTGACGCCTGTTGTCTAACACAGGCCTGCTGAAGTGCAGACAGCCGCAGCCCTCACTGAGTGGTCTGGCCTCCAGGCTTTTTGAGTTCTCTTGTTTGTTTTGCATAAGATTTGTCTCTTTCTGCCATTTCATGGTTTGGGCAGAATGCTGCCTCCGGAAATGCCTCGTCCTTCCTTTTGCTGCAGCTAACCTGCCTTGCCCAGGAAAGTGGATTAAACCAATTAGAATTTGGGTTAGCAGTGGAAAGTATAGATATATAGATACACCTTTTAGTAACCAGGTTTCCAGGTCGGGGAATCTTTGGAATATGTGATGGTTGAGTAGGAATTCCTGACTAACAGTCCATTGGATGCTGCTATGAAGAATGGTTAGGTTAATATTTTGTTGTTGTTTGCTTTAAACCGTAAATCTGCGTAAGTGGTAGGTGTTGGTTTTATTGCTTTTTTGGCTACTTGTGACTGGTGAGCTCCTAGAGGCCAAATTCCACTGACTAGTTTATTACTCCTTCCTTCCACAGTCTCAGTTTCCCGCCTCTAAGCTCGTTCTGCCTTAGTGACCTTTGCTGGCTGCTGTCTCCACCTGCTTTCTAAACAGTGGTCCTGTCTGGGCACCCTGCCCTGCCCCTGCTCATCACCACCTGGACGCCACGGCTACAGCCACACTGAAACCGTCCGCATTCCCCAAGCAGTAATGTTCAGAAAGCAGGTTTCTGTCTGTGCTATTCCTTGCCAGAATGAATTAATATATATTGTTTTAGGTCTTCCTAAAGAAAGAGAAGGAGACTGAATTGGGATGATAACAGAAAGTTCTAGAGATCCAGGTGTTGTGACATACATATATATATTTATTTAATTCTTCACATCTTGGTAGCACTTGACTGTAGACTGACTTTGGAAATGTGACAAAATTTCAAATGATTTTAGGAAGCCCACAGAGCTAACAGTAGCTCAGAAGATTTCGTTTCTGGAGTGATGTTGAGTGTGATGTCCCCAGGCAGCCCTCTGACCTGTGAGGGGAAGTTGATGGTATTGATAACATGCTGTCTCTTTTTTTTTTTTTTTGAGCTGGAGTTTTGCTCTTGTTACCCAGGCTGGAGTACAATGGCGTGATCTGGGCTAACTGCAACCTCTGCCTCCCGGGTTCCAGCCTTTCTCTTACCTCGGCCTCCTGAGTAGCTGGGATTACAGGCGTGTGCCACCAGGCCCGTATTTTTAGTAGAAACGGAGTTTCACCATGTTAACCAGGCTGGTCTCAAACTCCTGACCTCAGGTGATCTGCCTGCCTTGGCTTCCCAAAGTGCTGGGATTACAGGCATAAGCCACCATGCCTGGCCAACATGGACTCTCTTAAATAGACTTGTTTTCTGTCTTTTGGACTTGGTAGGGTTTGTAGAGATACGAGGCTGTGTTCTCAAAAAAAAAAAAAAAAAATTACCTTTAATCCTTTCTGTAAAGATGTAACTGACCTTTAATCATCTCAGCCCTTCACGAGGCACCATACAAGGTGCATCAGCATTCAGTATTTGATTTTAATCTCAGTGCGATAGTTTAGATGTTGATACTTATCTAGGAAAAATGGTATTTTCTTCAGAAAGGTGTCAGTTTTCCAGATCTGATTATTTAATATTTTGATCAATAGTGATGAATCATTGTTTATATGTGACAATAACTCTTTTTCAGCTGAAATGTGTATCTGAAATGCAAGCTCAGTGGGGCAGAGACCTGTGGATTGCTGTACCCTGCCCTCCGAACCTGGATCATGAAAGTGTTGGGAAGAAGCTTCTTCTGGGTGCTGTTTCCCGTCCTTCCCTGGGCGGTGCAGCCTGTGGAGCACGAGGAGGTGGCGCAGCGTGTGATCAAACTGCACCGCGGGCGAGGGGCGACTGCCACTCAGAGCCGCCAGTGGGTCCGGGACAGCTGCAGGAAGCTCTCAGGGCTTCTCCGCCAGAAGAATGCAGTTCTGAACAAACTGAAAAATGCAATTGGAGCAGTGGAGAAAGACGTGGGCCTGTCAGATGAAGAGAAACTGTTTCAGGTGCACACATTTGAAATTTTCCAGAAAGAGTTGAATGAAAGTGAAAATTCCGTTTTCCAAGCCATCTATGGACTGCAGAGAGCCCTGCAGGGGGATTACAAAGATGTGGTGAACATGAAGGAGAGCAGCCGGCAGCGCCTGGAGGCCCTGAGAGAGGCTGCAATAAAGGTCAGTCCTAGAGAGGGAGAGGGAGAGAGAGGGAGAGTGGGTGCCCACATCCGCATCCTAGAGAGAACCCACCTGGAGCTGTGGGAGCCGATGGGAAGGGAAGGTGTGAGTGCGGCTGATGCCTCTCAGGTGTTGTCTTTCATAGGAAATCACATCTAGAAAAGTCTCTCATGTGAGGGAGAATCTTTTCCTTTTGCATAATACTGTAGTTCTTACTTCTAGGAGCCACTCTCATACTTTTCTCTATGGAGAAATCCCCTGGTAATTCAAAAAGTTACTCAAGTTGTACTAGTAAACTGATGTAGAAATAAATATAACTTAAATCAGCATTTTGATGAGTTTCTGACAGGAGTTCCTTTTAGTGTGAAGTTTGACTTTTGTTCAGTGTCATACATCGAAGATAAAAATATTAAAATTAGTTTTAAACTAATGTATGCATTTAAAATTAAGGACTTTGACCAAGGATGCTTTTAAAATGATGAGAAGTTTCTGAACTTATTGCATCAGATGTTGTATTATCTATTTACATTTTTTGAAGCCATCATTTCTTGAGTACCTCTTCTATGGCAAGCATCATGCCAAGCCCTTTCAATGTGCAAAGTATTGTGTCATCTTCATAGAAAAACCTGTGGTATTATTACACAGCATCAACATGAGAAAAAATACAGACATTAAACTTTTTTTACCAAAATATATTTTGGAGGAGAGAAATATCATCAGGCAAATGGATAAATTAAGGTTTTCAATAATACTGATTCATTCGTCTTCCCTGTGTGATATGTGCATGAGCTGCTGTGACCCTGTGTACAGTGGAGACGTGAAGATCCATTGGTAGGGTCCAGATGTGTGGTGGTTTTATTGTAGAGAAAAAACCTGAGTTTGAGTAACATTGGCTACCAATATGCACAGTTCATAACATATCAACAGTATTTTAACGTACACTAGTTATTATTTCCTGTGCTGAGATGCTCCAGGTGCTGGTAAACCAGCTATACTAGCCCTCCAGTCACATGCTCGACCTGCAGCTGTGTGTGAGACCTGCAGCTACGTGTCAGGTCTGCAGTTGTGTGTCAGTCAAACCTGCAGCTCTGTGATAGGCCCCCGGCTGTGTGCTACACCTATAGCTGTGTGTCAGGTCTGCTTGACCTGCAGCTGTGCATCAGACCTGCAGCTCTGTGAGACCAGCTGTGTGTTAGACCTGCACCTGTGTGAGACCTCAGCTGTCCAAGACCTGCAGCTGTGTGTGAGACCTGCAGCTGTGTGAGACCAGCTGTGTGTTAGACATGCAGCGGTGTGAGACCTGCAGCTGTGTGAGACCAGCTGTATGCAAGACCTGCAGCTGTGTGTTAGACATGCAGCGGTGTGAGACCTGCACCTGTGTGAGACCAGCTGTGTGTTAGACATGCAGCGGTGTGAGACCTGCAGCTGTGTGAGACCTCAGCTGTCCAAGACCTGCAGCTGTGTGTTACACTTGCAGCTGTGGGACACCCGCAGCTATGTGTGAGACCTGCTATGTGAGACCTCAGCTGTGTGAGACCTCAGCTGTGTGAGACCCGCAGCTGTGTGAGACCTCAGCTGTGTGAGACCTCAGCTGTGTGAGACCTCAGCTGTGTGAGACCCGCAGCTGTGTGACACCTCAGCTGTGTGAGACCCGTAGCTGTGTGAGACCCGCGGCTATGTGTGAGACCCGCAGCTGTGTGAGACCTCAGCTGTGTGAGACCAGCTGTGTGAGACCAGCTGTGTGAGACCTCAGCTGTGTGAGACCAGCTGTGTGAGACCTCAGCTGTGTGAGACCCGCAGCTGTGTGAGACCGCAGCTGTGTGAGACTTGCAGCTGTGTGAGACCTCAGCTGTGTGAGACCTCAGCTGTGTGAGACCCGCAGCTGTGTGACACCTCAGCTGTGTGAGACCCGTAGCTGTGTGAGACCCGCGGCTATGTGTGAGACCCGCAGCTGTGTGAGACCTCAGCTGTGTGAGACCAGCTGTGTGAGACCAGCTGTGTGAGACCTCAGCTGTGTGAGACCAGCTGTGTGAGACCGCAGCTGTGTGAGACCTCAGCTGTGTGAGACCTCAGCTGTGTGAGACCCGCAGCTGTGTGAGACCTCAGCTGTGTGAGACCCGCAGCTGTGTGAGACCTCAGCTGTGTGAGACCTCAGCTGTGTGAGACCGCAGCTGTGTGAGACCAGCTGTGTGAGACCCGCAACTGTGTGAGACCCGCAGCTGTGTGAGACCTCAGCTGTGTGAGACCTCAGCTGTGTGAGACCCGCAGCTCTTTGTCAGTGGCATCAGATGATGTCTCGTGACTACTTGGTAATTGAGGCAGTGATGTTCTTCTAGACTCTGGTCCTCTCTGCTCTGGCCTATGTCCCACCCCTTTAGCTAAGAATAAATGTTTAAGAGTAAGATTATTGATAAAATATAGTTGTGTAAATTACATTACTAAATTCTATTGTCAGCATCACCCATAAGTTCTTCAAATGATTAATGCTGTTGGTTTCTACATGTGTTTTGGAACAGTTTTCCCTTGTAACTTGAATTTGACTGTGCATTGAATTTAGGTGGTAGTTCCACATTCAGGTCTCACATCTGGTTTTAAAGTACCGCTGCACTCACACACGACAGGCCTGGAGCACAGTCGCTATTGAGTCAATGAGTTTTGTGTGGATGGATGACCTACAGATACTACATTTACTTTTGTGTAACAAATGTTTCTTACATGTATTCATGTACATACACAAAAAGCTTTCCCTAAACATTTGGCTAAGCTCAGTTATGTTTGAATAACTAGGACACGTGACTTCCCTAGCTGACCAGAGTTAAGTTATTGACATATGAACAGGGACATTTGACAAAGAAAGCAGGAGGACTGGTTAAGAAAGTCACGTCATAGCTTGTTTCTTAATGTATCTCACTTTTCTTTTCTTGCAAATGATTAGGAAGAAACAGAATATATGGAACTTCTAGCAGCAGAAAAACATCAAGTTGAAGCCCTTAAAAATATGCAACATCAAAACCAAAGTTTATCCATGCTCGACGAGATTCTTGAAGATGTAAGAAAGGCAGCAGATCGTCTGGAGGAAGAGATAGAGGAACACGCTTTTGACGACAACAAATCAGTAAGCGCTCCAGAGCAGCTGCTGCTTCACCCCGAGCCGCTCGCTGATTGGAAGACGTGTTGTTGAAATTGTTCACATGTATGTTTTTAGTGTAGAGCTTCACCCCTGAGCCACTCGCTGATTGGAAGATGTGTTGTTGACATTGTTCACACGTATGTTTTCAGTGTAGAGCTTCACCCCCGAGCCGCTCGCTGATTGGAAGACATGTTGTTGAAATTGTTCACATGTATGTTTTCAGTGTAGATTGAAAATGAAGACAAACTAAGACGCTTCTCAGTCATAGAGAAAATAATTTGGTCTTGTAGAAGTCAGCTAATTATCCTTTACTTTAACACCAACAGTCAGTTCCCCTCCTCAGCAGCTTGTCTGCATTTTCCAGATGGATTGGGACACTGGGACTCTGGTCTCAGGACAGCCTGGACAGTTGGGTTTTAATGCTGATCTACTGGGACGTTACCAGAAACGGGTCCCAATCCAGACCCCAAGAGAGAGTTCTTGGATCAGGGCGAGTCCATAGAGTAAAGTGAAAGCAAGTTTATTAAGAAAGTAAAGAAACAAAAAAAAGGCAACTCTATAGGCAGAGGAGCCCTGAGGGCTATTTTTATGATTATTTATTGATTACATGCTAAGCAAGGGGTTGGTTATTCATGAATTTTCTGGGAAAGGGGTGGCATTTCCTAGAATGGAGGATTCCTCCTGTTTTAGACCACATAGGGTAACTTCCAGATGTTGCCATGGCATTTGGAAGCTGTCATGGTGCTGGTGGGAGTGTCATTTCACATGCTAATGGATTCTGATTATATACAGTGAGCAATGAGGACAACCAGAGGCCACTTTCATTGCCTTCTTGGTTTTGGTGGGTTTTGGCCGGCTGCTTTACTGCATCCTGTTTTGTCAGCAGAGTCTTTGTGGCCTGTATCTTGTGATACCAATCTTGCCAACCTCCTGTCTCATCCTGTGACTAAGAATGCCTGTCCCTGAAATGCAGCCCAGTAGGTTTCATCCTCATTTCGCCCTGCTCGTGTTCAAGATGGAGTTGCTCTGGTTTGAACACCTGTAACGGGAACAGTGAACTTCTTACAGAAAATGATCTTCATCTCTGAAGCAGGAATTCAGGCTGCTCTTTTGTTGTAGCATGTTTAAGATTCTAAGAAAAAAAGTGGGACTGATGGTGAAAATTGACTGTGGGTCTTGATGAGGACTCATGAAAGGGTTGGGTAATAAAAACAAATCAGAAAAAGAGAAGAAACCGGAGAGAATAAAAATAGAGTAGAAGAAACAAGGTGTTTTAAAAATCTACTAATTATGGAATTAGAGGAGAACTCATAAGTATTTTAAGGGCTATGAATTTCTTGAAAGAATGGTAAACTAGATCTTGGAAAGTAGCAGAAATCCTAAACCTATCCATTCTTAAATTACTTCTTTAATTGAAAAGTCATAATTCACTGCTAATGAACATTGATACATTTTTAACATTCTTCTGTGTAGCATTCATTCTCTAAAAATTGAAAGCATTTAATGGATTTTAATTGCATATTATTATTATTCTTGCAGGTCAAGGGGGTCAATTTTGAGGCAGTTCTGAGGGTGGAGGAAGAAGAGGCCAATTCTAAGCAAAATATAACAAAACGAGAAGTGGAGGACGACTTGGGCCTTAGCATGCTGATTGACTCCCAGAACAACCAGTATATTTTGACCAAGCCCAGAGACTCAACCATCCCACGTGCGGATCACCACTTTATAAAGGTAGTGAGTCATGGCGGGATGCCCACCTTTCCCCTACTTCCTGGTTCATGGTGTCAGTATGACCAGGCTTTATCCTCCGAACATGATAGTGGGGTGCACAGCCTTCCGTCTAACAGATTTTACTAGAATTCCCTACATTTTCTGTGATTTGAGGCATCTTCCCTTAATTTCTAATTTTCTTTTCTAAAGGAATAAGATACTTTAATATTTAAAATAAAAGTTAATTTTGTCTTGGAGAATTTGGAAGACTTTGAAATTAGGAGTTACTGTAATGGGATTAAAATTTTAGTCATCTAAAAACCGTTTTCACTAAAATTAAAAATCCTTAAAAGGCAGAGAGGTCTTGGCTAAGGAGTCATATGTGGCTTCATGTAACCCTGGGGTGCAGAGCATGAGAACCCATTCAGCAGTGCCTGGCCTTCCAGATGGAACTGGATTCAGACCTGTTTCCTCCCAGGAACTCGGTCTAGACAAAGGCTATGCAGGGAAGTACTTGAAGCTGAGAGCATCGTGGTTCGGGTGGTCACTCAGGAGGGAGTGGCTTGGCCGTGACAGGTGCAGCCCCTTGGGGAAGCTTGGCAAGACCTGGTACACTGTCAGGTCTCCGGCAGAGACTGGAGGTTTATACAGGAGCAGAAACCAAGCCAGAGAATCTAGGCTCAAAGATGGTGCTGTTTCAGGCGAGAGGAAGAGGACCAGCCAGAGAGAGAGGTGGTCACGATGGAGCGGGTCCCGTGAGGACTGGGGCTGCCGAGTGATGCCGTCAGGGCCCTCCAAGAAGGGGCAGAGATCTCTGTAAGGCTATTCTTTCTCCCTTTGTAGTGAATAGGTAATTTCTAGGGAGAGGTTTTGTGACTGTAAGTATCCTGCTCCTTGCTGACCTTCAGGGCTGCAGGCGTGGCAGTGCCAGCACCCACTAAAGATCCTGCCTGCACCCGTCACGGTGAAGCCATGTGAATTACAATGTGGACACCAGCACTGACAGTTTCCCAGATGAGAAAACTCAGTGGAATTCTAGGACTCAGAATTCTTAGAACACTCTTAAGGGACTTAAGCAAAACAAAAAGTTTGCTAGACAGTCAGCCCTCTGTGTCCACATGCTCTGCATCCTCAGTTCAACCAACCGTGGATGAAAATATTCAGAAAAAAGACTGAAGAATAACAATACAATAAAAAATACAAAATATGACAACAATTTCCATTGTGTAGGCATCATGAGTAATCTAGAGGTGCTTTAAAGTATACAGGAGGATGTGCTGGGTTACATGCACATACCATTCCATTTGGAATCAGAGACTTGAGCATCTGAGGATCCTGGTACGGGGGCTGGGGAGGAACCACTGTCCCAAGGATACTAAGGGGTGACTGTAATCTTTAGGCCCTGAAAAACTCACTCCATCTATTCCCAGAATACACTCTTCATGTTTTCAGCTTCTCTGGAACCCTCAGCATGAGGAAAATCGGTGGTTTTGTCTTCGCCCTTCATTCCCATCAGATGAAATCAGGGAACTACATCCTGTTCTGCGTCTCAGCCAGCCAGCCCTCTTCTTATCATGTTATCTTACACGTTTCTTATTTATTTGATTCTTCTTCAGGACATTGTTACCATAGGAATGCTGTCCTTGCCTTGTGGCTGGCTATGTACAGCCATAGGATTGCCTACAATGTTTGGTTATATTATTTGTGGTGTACTTCTAGGACCTTCAGGACTGAATAGTATTAAGGTAAGAACAAAATTTAGTTGTTTTGTTATCTGTTTAACAGAACATAAAAAGAGAATTCCTGAAGACTAAAAAGTGTTGAATGTGATTAATGAAGATACCAGCTTCGTATAAACCATTTCAAAGAAG
The DNA here is from genome assembly GCF_047675955.1 of Chlorocebus sabaeus. Lineage (NCBI taxonomy): Eukaryota > Metazoa > Chordata > Mammalia > Primates > Cercopithecidae > Chlorocebus > Chlorocebus sabaeus. Next base: position 94,922,519 of record NC_132906.1, read on the forward strand.
ATGTCCTTTCAGGTGTCATGGGAAGTCTCTGAACCCTCAGGAAGTCGCTGTGCCTGTTACTGAAGGGGCGGTGTTACTGGAGACAACGACGCTGCTCATTTCTGTTAGTTTTAAGGAGTCCATTTCCAGTAACATGCTGGGCCAGGTTGTTCAGACCGCCCTTCACGTGCCGAATACAACCAAAGTGTTACATTCACTGTATTTTTTTTTTTTTTGAGACAGAGTCTCGCACTGTCACCTGGGCTGGAGTGCAATGATGCAATCTTGGCTCACTGCAACCTCCACCTCCCGGGTTCATGTGATTCTCCTGCCTTAGCCTCCTGAGTAGCTGGGATTACAGGTGCACACCACCACACCTGGCTAATTTTTTGTATTTTTAGTAGCGACGGGGTTTCACTATGTCAGTCTTGAACTCCTGACCTCGTAATCTGCCCGCCTCGGCCTCCCAAGGTGCTGAGATGACAGGTGTGAGCCCATTGACCATGCCCGGCCCACTAACTATCTTTAAGCATCTCACTCACAACACTTGGGAAAGTCAACGAGCCCCAGTCGAGGCAGCGGGCAGTGGGGCTGTTTGCTAGGCCCCGTCACGCTGATGGCACTTCTGACAGGGAGGAAAGGTTCCTGAGCTTCCAGCTGCCTCCGCACAACACTCACAGTGCGAGCAGCGTGGAGAGCGGGTGCCGGAGTGGGTGCCGTGAGTCCCACCGTGGGGAGGCGTGTCAAGGGGAGCAGCGTGGAGAGCGGGTGCCGGAGTGGGTGCTGTGAGTCCCACCGTGGGGAGGCGTGTCAAGGGGTGGGACGGGGAGGAGTGCAGCCTGCTCCCTCCAAGCCTTTTTCCCTCTGCTGCTGGTGGAGCCTGGGACCAGGCCCAGGAGCCCCAGGGCTTTCTCCAGACTGCAGGGCGGCAGGAGGGGTCTGAGGAGCTCCAGCCCCGGCTGGGAAGAGGAGTGCGCCCAACACCCTGGGCCTGGGGAGCAGCTGGCTGGCAGGGGAGCCGCAAGCCCACATGTGGGGGTTCCCAGGACAGGGCTCGCTGTGGCAGAATGGCCTCTGGGAAGAACGGCTATTTCAATTTGGTTTTTGGAGTAGGTCTTTTTCACGTGATTCAAGTATGAAACACCGGAGGTGAAAAATCACTTCCTGACCTTTGCAAATAAAAGCAAATACAAATTTCTTTCCTTCTTTTTCTTAATAGCAAAGGTGCTCATAAACCAAGAAATAAGTTGAAATAGCTGAGTAATATATACAACTGGATGCTGTAAAAATTATAATTCTTAATAAATCAGCTAAACCATGGAAAATAATGTAATTATAAATAGACCAAGATAAAAATCAGAGCACATACTAGCCAAAGGGAGAAGTGGTTAATGGAAGAAGTATACTGTGTGATTGTGTGTGTGTGTGTGTGTGTGTGTGTGTGTGTTTTGGATACTTCCACCAGGCATACTAGGACATGATTGTTTAGTTAAGTATACTTAATATGTTAAACCTGTAAAATTATATGGTTTGATTTTTTTGTGTGTTTTTCAGTCTATTGTGCAAGTGGAGACATTAGGAGAATTTGGGGTGTTTTTTACTCTTTTTCTTGTTGGCCTAGAATTTTCTCCAGAAAAGCTCAGAAAGGTAAGGACCTCATCAACCCATTACTGCCTTTAAGGGACTTCACATCATGTGGTTTTGGTTCATATACTTTTAACATTTGTTGATGAATTCACTATCAAATTAAATGTTTTTAGAATAGAATGTGATATTTCAGTTTGATGTTATTTTTGAAACAAATTCAGAAAGATAAAGAACATGAGGTTTGAAAGCGTAGAAATTCAATGAAGAATTGGAATTAGGCTTCTCATGCCTGACTTCAGGAAGGATCTGGAAAGTAATGTGTGTGAACTTTAACAGATGGTCCCTCCCAGAAGGTGGCAAGACTGGTAGAGGGTCAGATGTCATAGAGGTTGCATATTCAGTGTGTTACCCTAGAAGAAACTGTAAATTGGAAGTGAGTTAATTAAAAAACACTTTGTTTTTCCATAGACACTGTACAGAAGAGGAAAGTAGCTGATGAAAGGCTAGGGTGGGGAGAGAGAAAATGAACACTGTTGGTAACAAAAAACAACTGTGTGAATTAAGATCAGATACCATTTTGCCTGCAGTGCTAGCTGGAAAACTAATATCAACTTAGCAAAAGCTTTTAAGTGGATATGAGATGTAATAGGCATTCTTGAACGAAATTCATGAGAATCACAGCTGTACACCCTTGTCATTTTTTTGGGTTTTTTTCCACAAAAGACTTGGTTATTTTAAACAAAGTGACTTAATTTACAGTGTCTGGTTTGCCTAATCACTCAGCCCTCTCATGTTGTATTCTTTTTTTAATTTTAATTTTTTTTATTTCAATAGGTTTTTTGGGAACAGGTGGTGTTTGGTTACACGAATAAGTTCTTTCGTGGTGATTTGTGAGATTTTGGTGCACCCGTCACCAGAGCAGTGTACACTGCACCCCGTGTGTGGTCTTTTATCCATCACCACCCCCACCCTTTCCCCCAATCCCCAAAGTCCAGTGTGTCATTCTTACGCGTTTGTGTCCTTGTAGCTTAGCTTCCGCTTAGGAGTGAGATCATAGGATGTTTGATTTTTCATTCCTGAGTTACTGCACTTAGAATAATGGTCTCCAGGCTGGGCGCGGTGGCTCAAGCCTGTAATCCCAGCACTTTGGGAGGCCGAGATGGGTGGATCATGAGGTCAGGAGATCGAGACCATCCTGGCTAACACGGTGAAACCCTGTCTTTACTAAAAAATACAAAAAACTAGCCGGGCGAGGTGGCGGGCGCCTGTAGTCCCAGCTACTCGGGAGGCTGAGGCAGGAGAATGGCGTGAACCCGGGAGGCGGAGCTTGCAGTGAACTGAGATCCAGCCACTGCACTCCAGCCCGGGCGACAGAGCGAGACTCCATCTCAAAAAAAAAAAAAAAGAATAATGGTCTCCAGTTCCATCCAGGTTGCTGCAAATACCCCTATTTTGTTCCTTTTTATGGCTGAGTAGTATTCCATGGTATATATAATACCACATATTTTATTGGTGGGCATTTGGGCTGGTTCCATGTTTTTGCAATTGCAAATTGTGCTGCTCTAAACATGTGTGTGCAAGTATCTTCTTCACATAATGACTTCTTTTCCCCTAGAAGTGGGATTGCTGGATCAAATGGTACATCTACTTTTAGTTCTCTGAGGAACCTCCACGCTGTTAGCCTTGGTGGTTGTACTGGTTTACATTCCCACCAGCAGAGCAGAAGTGTTCCCCTTTCACCACATCCCTGCCAACATCTCTTCTTTTCATTTTTTGGTTATGGCCATTCTTGGAGGAGTAAGATGGTATCGCATTGTAGTTTTGATTTGCATTTCCCTGATCATTAGTGTGATGTTCAGTATTTTTTATGTTTGTTGGCCATTTGTCTATCTTCTTTAGAGAATTGTCTGTTCATGTTCTTAGCCCACTTTTGGATGGGATTGTTTCTTTTTTTCTTGCTGACTTTTTTGAGTTCTTTGTCGATTCTGGATATTAGTCCTTTGTCGGATGTATAGATTGTGGAGATTTTCTCCAGCTCTTTGGACTTGTACACTCTTTTTGGAGAGCTGTGTAGCAGTTTGACCTAAGAGCTTTAAGATATGCATATGCGCCCAGTAGTTCTTCTAGGTCTGTCTCCAAAGGAAAGAATCAAACATAAGTTTTTAAAAAATTTAGCCACAAAAGGTTTCACCTCCTCATTGTAAATCTTTAAGAAACAGCGGAACCAGTCCCAAGTGTCTAACGGCCAGTTGAACTGTGGCATGACTGCTGATGGAGTGTTAGGTAGCCACTGCAAAGTCACAAGAGCATCAGCAGCAAAGCAAAATCTCGGTTAGAATGCTAAACTTGAGGGAAAACAGGAGCATGTAATATGACCGCGGCAATGTAAAAGAAGCACCAGTACATGGGGGAAAATGGGAAATGAACGTGCCGGGTAACCATGGTGACTTCTGGTTTCTTCTCCATATTTTCTGAATTTTGTGTAATAAGCTGTCAATACTTTGTCATTATAAGGAAAAATAAACTTTTCTTTTAAAGTCTTGTGTTTACTTTCAGAAGTTCACTCTGATCTCACTGGCATGTTTTTCTTTATACTCTCATCCCATTTGCTTCCTCAGTTCATCCTCTTACCTAGAACTTTTTGTTTTCTTTACCCTTCTGTTTTTCCACTAAAAGCTCCGTTTGTCCATCTTCTCATTGCTCTCCCTTTCCTGTGAACACTCCTGAAGACACGCAGCCTCATGAGGCGTTCTGAATTAACTTTAAGGTGTTCTCCAGGCACTTGGCATCTTTTTATATTTCTTGTAAATTGTTAATTTCTAAGCTCAGTGATTAAAGAGAAGTCACCACTCTCCTGGGTCCTAAGGAAAAGCGGTGCCATCCTTGCCGTTAACCCTGTGGAGGGAGTGTTATGGGGGGAGGGTGAGGGGGCGTGGGCCGCGTGGCTGCCCGGTCTGTGGAGGAGCCTGCTATGGGGGGGTAAGGAGGTGTGGCTGTCCAGTGCCCTGTCTCACCAGTGTCCCACGAGTCTCCATAAAAACATGAGGCCTCCATTTCATGGTGCAGCATGGGCGTGTGTGTGTGTAATTTAGAGACGTTTACAGCAAAGGGCAATTTAGGGCAGACCCTAGGGGAGGTGGGAGGGCGACATTCTGGCTGTGCGGCAGAGTCTCAACAAGGCACCTACTGCCTGGACATGTGCTTCCTCTCCTCTACAGTGAGGGATCTAGAAGTTTTCATAGTTTGCATTTTTCTCCACTACAGTATTCACAGTTAATAAAAAATAATGTTGTATAACGTAACATTAAGATAATTGTAAGCAGCGTGAGAACGTGCTTCATCAGGGCTGCTGTCATCTCAGTGGCGCTTCCGAGGGTTTGCACCTGGTTCTGAAGTGCCTGCTTGGTGGTGTAGACTCAGGGGCTCGGCAGGAGCCTGGCGTTCCCCGTTAGGAAGTTGTGCTCAGCTGCCCTGCGTGGTGACAGTCAGATGTGTGGAAGGACACTGGTTTGGGACTCAGGAGACTTCTGTGAAACTCCTTGTTGACCCCGATTGAGTGGTGCTGGGCAGGGTTCCTTCTGTGTCTGGGATGTGTGGGTGTCTCGGCGCTGACGAGGGTCTCCCGGTCCGAACTCCTCCTCTCACACGTTGCTGAGCCTGTGCTGCTGTCCCCAGCGGGAACCCTCGGAGTCTGGCCCCACCCTGGTTCTTGGAGACGGCATCCCTGGTTCACGGAGACATGACTAAGCAATGTATTATTTTCCCCTTTTTATTACTCAGGTGTAAATATCTGGCCGAGCTTTAGAACAGCCTGAGATAACCGGAGTCACTTTTCTGAACTGATGAGCCTCCTGCCACGTGGGTTAGCTTGCACACCCCACTTGTGGGTGGGAAAATAATTTCCTTGGGTTTTTGAAATGTTAATACTTGCCAGAAGGCCCCTCTTAGGACTTCTAAAGTTATGATTAGAAACTACTCGGAACGCCGAAGCCCCGAAACCGCGTCGTGCGTCGTGCTGAGGAAAGCTGCCCGCTCAGTTCTCTCCCTTGTCACCGCTTGCTCTTCTAGCCAGACTTCAACTGTTCCTTAAACTTGATCACTTAAGAATCTGTCAGTTTCTGCCTCTCTCTAGATCGTTCATAGAGTCATTGGGGTTGGAGTTTCATTTACTTCTGTCTTGTATCTTCTCTGTTCTAACTGCGAACACCTGTTGAGCACCTGCGGCGTTCTGGGCCCTTCAGGGGCTGCTGGGTGAGGCAGGGTGGAATGTAGATGTGCCTCTACCCTGTGGCTTGTATTGTGGGATTTCAGGAGAATGTGTCTTAGAAGAGGAAGAAGAGGACAGCTGAAGAGGTGATATTTGAGGCTGGGGTCCTAGTGCAGAGGAAGCCGGGGGTGCCAAGGGGCCTCCCGTCAGTGCCACCTGACCTCCTGTGCGCATGCAGCCACCTGGGGGGCTTTCTAACCCACAGATTCTGACCTGGGTGTGCCTGCAGGTGGGGTTTCTGATGTGTGCACAGGTCCCATGTTGAACGGGAAGTTTCTTACTCTCACCTGTGTCCCTGTGGCCTTTCCTGGAGCCGTTTCCCACGGTGGTGTCTCGACACCTTGCTCCCAGGGCCCTCCTGGCTGGAATGTGCAGTAACACAAGATAATAAGGTCAGATAAGGTTCCCCCTGGTAATGACCTCAGAGATAACAGAGTCTCGCCTGTTCTCTATAGATGTGGAAACTAAAGCTAGAGAGATTGCTACCCACTCAGGGCACACAGCGAGTTAGCAGCAGATCAGGCCTCAACTCCATGTGTCCCTTGAGGGTTAGGAAGACCCTGAATCAGAACTGGTTAGCACTGCTCCCAGGAGTAACCCCCGAGCCCGTGGCCTCCTCAGGCTGCAGCCAGCATGGACGGCACAGTGTTTCCATTGCTCCTCAGCTGTGACATTCGGGTGTGAGATGTGCGTGGACGGCACGGTGTTTCCATTGCTCCTCGGCTGTGATATTCGGGTGTGAGATGTGCATGGACGGCACGGTGTTTCCATTGCTCCTCGGCTGTGATATTCGGGTGTGAGATGTGCGTGGACGGCACGGTGTTTCCATCGCTCCTCGGCTGTGACATTCGGGTGTGAGATGTGCGTGGACGGCACGGTGTTTCCATCGCTCCTCGGCTGTGATATTCGGGTGTGAGATGTGCGTGGACAGCACGGTGTTTCCATCGCTCCTCGGCTGTCATATTTGGGTGAGATGCGCTCTGTGATAACCATCACGATTGCCAAGCATAGGAAGTAGAGAAAAGAAATTCAGAAGCAGCCGTTGTGGGACCAACACTTCCCCTCTTTGTGGGAGGAGAGAGGGGACCGAGCAGAGTAGAGACTTATCGAGTCTCCGCGGCCCAGAGCTGTTTGGTGGCATCTGCCGGTCTCCTGTCACATGGCCTCTCGATGTTCAGATGAAGTGAGCCTGGGGCCTCGTGGGGTTGGAAGTCACTGTGGTTCCCCTCCGGGGTCTGGAAGCTCCATGGTAGACAAGCAGGCCAACGGGTCACAGCTGTGGGAGACTGAGGCGTATCTGCTCATTTTCCTGATTCTCAAAAAGAAAAGTTGTGATTTTGCAAGAAGTGTTGTTTTTCACAAAGAACTAGGTGGGGAGGGAAAAGCTCACATGCTCCAAAGCGCTCAAGGTACATTGGGGCCAGCGGGCTTGGCGGGTGCGCCCCCCGGAGCCGCCTGTGTACATTGGGGCTGGCAGGCTCCTTGGGTGGCCCCCCCGGAGCCGCCTGTGTACACTGGGGCTGGTGGGCTCCTTGGGTGGGCCCCCTGGAACCGCCTGTGTACACTGGGGCTGGTGGACTCCTTGGGTGGCCCCCCCGGAGCCGCCTGTGTACACTGGGGCTGGTGGACTCCTTGGGTGGCCCCCCCGGAACCGCCTGTGTACACTGGGGCTGGTGGACTCCTTGGGTCGCCCCCCCGGAACCGCCTGTGTACACTGGGGCTGGTGGACTCCTTGGGTCGCCCCCCCGGAACCGCCTGTGTACACTGCTCCACAACGCCTGTGTTTAGCCACACAGCCCCTGCATCCCTTCCTTCTAGGACCCCCCCACCCCAACTTGCACTTTCCATAGAGGGCCTGGAATCAGGGAACTGATGCTTATTTTGACTGGGACCATGCAGTGAGGAGAAAACAATATGAATGAGCACTTCAGGTGGTGTAGGAAGAGTTCCAGGTTAATTTCTTTGGTTGATGTATCATATTTATGTTTATATAAATAGGTAGCTTTTATTATAGTATTGAAATGTGCTTTCTTCTCCCTTCCGTCTCATTTAACACAGTGCCAAGTGCACCCCGAGGCACCTGATAGAGCTGCTTTGGTTGCCGAGCCACAGTGCTTGGGTTCACTTCCTGGCTCCAACATTCACTGGCCATGTGACCTTGGGCGAGTCACTTAACCTGTGTGTGCCTCAGTGTTTTCATCTAAAAGTAGGGGAAATTGTCATCTTGAGTTCAAGTTGTTCTGAGGATTAGGTTTTATTTACACTCATGGGGAGAGAGTGGGTGTGCATGTGTTGTGTGTGTGCGGCCCTGTGGCAGTGCGTGTGTTGTGTGTGTGCGGCTCCGTGGCAGTGCGTGTGTTGTGTGTGTGCGGCTCCGTGGCAGTGCGTGTGTTGTGTGTGTGCGGCTCCGTGGCAGTGCGTGTGTTGTGTGTGTGCGGCTCCGTGGCAGTGCGTGTGTTGTGTGTGTGCGGCTCCGTGGCAGTGCGTGTGTTGTGTGTGTGCGGCTCCGTGGCAGTGCGTGTGTTGTGTGTGTGCAGCTCTGTGGCAGTGCCTGGCACAGAGGAAGCCTCGTGTGAGTACTCACCGTGTTCAGCTGATGACGTTGGATGTGTGACCCAGCGTTGCCTCACAAAAGCTCAGCTCTGCCTCCTTTCCTGGGTGTAGAAATGCATGATGTCTGTGTGGTGTGGTCATTGCCTGTTGTCACTAAAAAGCGTGTGAATCACTGTGTTCTTTTTCAGGTGTGGAAGATTTCCTTACAAGGGCCGTGTTACATGACACTGTTAATGATTGCGTTTGGCTTGTTGTGGGGGCATCTCTTGCGGATCAAACCCACTCAGAGCGTCTTCATTTCCACCTGTCTGTCCTTGTCGAGCACACCCCTCGTGTCCAGGTTCCTCGTGGGCAGCGCTCGGGCTGACAAAGAAGGTAGGTGACGGCGTGTTCCAAGTGCGTGTCTGACTCATGCTCGTGTGTAGGTAACTTTTGGATTCACAGTTGAGGGCCTGTGAGGAAAAAATGCAAGTCTTACTTCCCCTCTGAGGACTTTCCGAACAATTGTGGATGTCAGGGCTTACATTCCGAAAGGAACTGATGTCCCTGTGAACTCAGGTCCTCGCAACCTCCACTTCTCCACTTGATTAAGAAAAAATGAGGGCCAGAGAGAAATTGGACCAAGATTTTGAAAAACCAGTCAGCACTGGAAAATGACCTGTGGAATTGGTGGGTTTTAGGAAGTTGCATGTTTTGCTGCTTTAATTCTAGCAGGCACTGGGGATCGACACACTTTCGATACTTTCTTCCTGCGAATCAAGGTGCTTTGGTGACTGAAAGTGTTCCCGACTCTCTCGCTTTGGCCTTAGTTTCATCGTATGTATGAAACATTGGCGCCTCTAAGTCGTGACTGTTTAGTGGAAGCTGACTTGCTCAGAAGCCTTGGCAGGACCGTGTCCCTTTGCAGGGAGGCTTGGCAGGTTGCTGTTTCTGACAGCCTGCTTACCCACTGGTTAAGCTGTCACTGTTTTGCTCTTATTTTGTAAAAGTCAGTAAAATACAGGGTCGAAATGCCACAGTCACTTCACTATGACGTTCACCCTGCACAGAACACACAGGCATAGAAGAGAAAATACAAAAATAGAAAACCACAGAGGTGTGTGTGACCTCTCCTATAAACCGACAGGCTCTGTGCCGGCAGCTGAGAGGCTGAGCAGAGCTGGCCATGGGTCGCTGAGCCAGGTGCCGGAGCATGTGGAACCCAAACGTGCCCTCACTGTGGGACCAGCAGTTGGGAAGCATCCCTCTGTGAAAGGAAGCAGGGAAAGCTTTTTAGAAATCCGCGGCCTTCTGCTGGGCCTGAGGCACCAGAAGGACACGGATGCAGCCTCCCTGCTAGACGCTGGATGGGCGGCCCCAGCCGTGGGCCTCCTCCGTGCCAGTCCCAGTATCCCTGTGGGCCGGTCCTAGGGTCAGCCCCATCGTGAGACTGGACAGAGGTGGAGGGTCAGGGACCGAGTGAAATGAAAAAAGACCAAGTGGGGACCAGGAACGATGCGTGAAAACAGCTCCTGGTTTAGTGGCCTGCACACGGGGACACCCACACCTGCGAAGAAATCTGTGGCTGGAAAAGAGCTGACAGACTCGGCAGTCACCGTGTGAACTGCCCTTGTGGACAGAAAAGCTTAATAAAGACTTCAAAATAAGTGGGCAGTATACACTCAGAGTCCCAGGGGCCAGGACTGGAGAGGGAGAGGGGTGGAGTGTAGATGGAGAAGGTCAGTATATACAGACTCGGAGCCCCAGGGATTGGAATGTACATGGAGAGGGGTGGAGGGTAGATGGAGAGGGTCAGTATATATAGACTCGGTGCCCCAGGGGCCGGGACTGGAGAGGGGTGGAGTGTAGATGGAGAAGGTCAGTATATACAGACTTGGAGCCCCAGGGATTGGAATGTACATGGAGAGGGGTGGAGGGTAGATGGAGAGGGTCAGTATATATAGACTTGGTGCCCCAGGGGCCGGGACTGGAGAGGGGTGGAGGGTAGATGGAGAGGGTCAGTATATATAGACGCGGTGCCCCAGGGGCCGGGACTGGAAAGAGGACCTGGTGGGTTTTCAGAACTCCAGACAGGAGCCCACATCCAGCACTGATGGGATAAAGGGAAGTGAGTCCACCCGGCACGTTGTGTGCTGCAGCAGAGCGTGAAGTAGAAGGGAACGTCTGAACACCTGGCAGAAAAGGCAGGTGGTCTAAAAAGGAACATCAAGTAAATGGGCTGATAGGACATGTCTCCTCGGCAACGTCAGATGGTGGGAGATAGCGGGTAGGTAACCCACGCCCTGGGGAGACAAGTCATGCGTGCCCAGCGAAATTACCATCCAAGGATAGGGCGTGAAATGCAGGCATTTCTGATGTGCAGAGACCCCAGAGCACCGCCCACCCCGCAGTCCCCACAGGGCCCGGACACAGGCCCTGCAGAGGCAGAGCTGGACATGGAAACAGCAGGGAGACAGAGGGGTCTAGAGGCTGATAACTTTAGTCAGTTATGACTGTTAGAAAAGGAGGTGTTTGAGTGTATTTTTTTAAAGGCCAGGCTAAAACTCTAGATAGTAAGAAGATAGGAGGGTTGCATGTTTGGGAGGTAGTTAGACTCAAGGACTTGGACACTGAAAGGAAATTTACAATTAGACTTGTTAAATGTGTAATGTACCCACAGCACAGTTAGAAAATGTCATTCGAAAAAAAGCTTCGGGAATAAACTTCTCAAAAGAGAGCTGTGACCTTTGAGGATAAAGTCACAAATGGAGCGAATTCGTGTTCATGGAGTTCATAAAAAGACTCTATTCATAAAGATGTCATTTCTCCCCGAATTTATAAACTCATAGCTGTTCCAATAAAAAAAATCTGGCAGGGTTTTTCATGAAACCGAAGAAACTGATCCTAAAATTCAGTGGGGACCAAAAGACCAAGTAGCCAACATTAATTGGAGGTGAGGAGTCCCCCACCAGCTCTCACGACTGATGATGTCACAGCGGATAGCAGCACCACAGGCTGAGATGGAGCCGGCGAGTGGGGCCCACAGACCAGACACTGCAGAGAAGCCGAGGAGGTTGACTCACCAGGAGTGGGAATTAGCTATCCAAACGGAAGAAAATAAAATTAGCTTGACTTTAGAGCTACAAGAAGGAAATAGAAGATATCCTTATAACCTCAGGGTAGAATTCCTTAAAATATAAAATGCAGAATTCAAAAGAGAAAATACCAATGCATATGACACATTTGACTTTGTAACTTTCTTTTTCATGCTGACCTCCCTGTGGGGAAAACTGTAACTTTTATTGAAAGGCATTTTTTTTTTAATAAGCCACAGGCCAGAGGAAGATATTTCTTGTAGTTATTTATTTATTGTTTGTTTAGAGCAAAGGGTTAATATTCAGAATGAATCAAGAATGTCTGTAAATCCAAACCAAAAAGTAACCTAATGGGAAAATAGGCAGAATATCTGCGCAGTAACTTAACGGGAGAAGAAAAACCTAAATGATGAGTAAACATGAAGATAGGAGCCTCGCTAGTATTCGGAGATGCAGGCTGATGGGACTGAGATCGATGCCGTCCACATGAGCTTGCTGCCAAGCTTGTTTTAGACCAAGTCTTGCTGTCACCCAGGCTGGAATGCAGTGGCTCGATCTTGGCTCGCTGCAACCCCGACCTCCTGGGCTCAAGTGATCCTCCCACCTCAACATCCTGAGTAGCTGGGATGACAGGCATGTGCCACCATGCCTGGCTAAGTTTTTAGATTTTTTGTAGAGATGGGGGTCTTGCTATGTTACCCAGGCTGGTTTCGAACCCTGACCTCAAGCAGTCTTCCTGCCTCAGCTTCCCAAAGCACTGGGATTGCAGGCATGAGCCACCACACCTGACCCTAGCAAACATTTTTTAACCTGATGTACCGTTGGCAAGAGTGTGGAGTGCCAAGATGAAGCATTCTCCGTGGGAATGTAAATTGGTTCAGCCACTTTGGAGGATACTTTTGCAATCAGAAAATTCCATTTCTACATACATATCCTAGAAAATTCATGCAAATTATTATAATTCAAAACAGTATTATTTTTAATAGCAAAAAGTTGATCAACCGAATATTCAGTAACATGCTGGACAGTTAAGGTGTATTCATACTTTGGAATGCTGCAGAAGCAAATGCGAATGACTTTTATAGCATGGAGGGAAAGATACAAGATGTGGAATACAACATGTTTGTGTGTGTAAAGTCTGAACTTTACATACATGCAAACTTCTACACTAAAAGCAAGAAGAAGTGTTTGAGAATGACAAATGAGGCCAAGTGGCTGTGCCAGAGACGGGGAGGGTGTGCCATCAGAGAGGGACACAGGGCAGTCAGCTGTTTGTGACATTTGTTTCAGAAGCTGAGTGATGGCTCTGGTTGTTCATGACATGCTTTGTACCTTTTTTCTTGATTCAAAATATTTTATAATAATTGTTTTTAAAAACAAGGTAACTGGCTGAGCGTGGTGGCTCACACCGGTAATCCCAGCACTTTGGGAGGTCGAGGTGGGCGGATCACAAGGTCAACAGATCGAGACTAGCCTGGACAATATGGTGAAACCCCATCTCTACTAAAAATACAATAATTAACTGCACGTGGTGGTGGGTGCCTGTAGTCCCGGCTACTCGGGAGGCTGAGGCAGGAGAATCGCTTGAACTCAGGAGGCAGAGGTTGCAGTGAACTGAGATCGCACTACTGCACTCCAGTCTGGCAACAGAGCGAGACTCCATCTCAAAAAAAAAAAAAAAAAAAAAAGTGACCACTAAAAAGTGGAAATGCAATCTATAACTTCCAGATGCTGCTGTTTTATTACTATAGTTTTTAGTAAGTTTTGAGACCAGGAAGTATGAATCCTCCAACTTTGTTCAAGATTATTTTGGCTGTTTGGGGTCGCCTGAGATTCCGTATAAATTTTAGGATAGTGTTTTCTGTTTCTTCAGAAAACATCGTTGGGATTCTGATAGGAATTGCATTGGATTTGTAGTCGTAATTTTGGTAGTATTGACATCTAAACAATATTAAGTCTTCCAGTCCATGAATACAAGATATTTTTCTATTTAAGCGTGTCTTTCATTTCTTTTAGCCACGCGTTTGTTTTCAGTGTATAAGTGTTTTTCCTCCTTGGTTCACTCTGTCCTAAGTATTTTATTCTTTTTGATATGTTGTAGATGGAATTGTTTTCTTAATCTCCTTTTCAGATTGTTCATTATTAGTATATAGAAATGCAGCTGACTTTTGTGTGTTTATTTTGTGCCCCGCACCTTTGTGAATTGGTTTATCCTAATAGATTTTTGTGTGTGAAATCTTTTGGATTTTCTACGTATGAGATAATCTCCTCTGCTTACAGGATCATTAAATTCATTCTTTCCAATTTGTACACCAGCCTTGTCTCTTAGAGATGGACACTGAAATGTATGGTTAAGAGGATGACTGGGGTTTCCCTCAGGAGGGTAGAATGGAGGTTAGTGTATGAAACAAGGGTCATCTACCTGATCATGGAAACTGGATTATCTGTTCCTTGAGATGCACTGTATTTTTCTTTCTACTTTTGCATGTGCTTGAAATTGTATTAGAAATTCCTATATATGTCTGGGCACAGTGGCTCACGCCTGTAATCCCAGCACTTTGGGAGGCCAAGGCAGGTGGATCACATGAGGTCAGGAGTTCAAGACCATCCTGGCCAACATGGCGAAACCCCATCTCCACTGAAAATACAAAAATTAGCCGGGCGTGGTGGCAGGCACCTGTAATCCCAGCTACTCGGGAGGCTGAGGCACGAGAATAGCTTGAACCCGGGAGGTGGAGCTTCCAGTGAGCCGAGTTCACACCACTGCACTCCAGCCTGGGCCACAGAGACTCCATCTCAAAAAAAAAAAAAAAAAAGAAAGAGAAGAAATTCCTATATAGCCCAAACTTAAGACTATCTCACCAGAGCTTAAAGGTATCAACTCTGGCCACACCAGCAGCCTCAGTCACTCTTCTTACATGGATTTTGGTCCAAATTCTACTCCTTTTCTATTTTTCGAGATTTCTAGCTCCTGCGAGGGGCCCAAGCCTCGAAGGAGTCCAGCAAATGTATAACTCTGCCTTGCCTGTGCCGAAAACCCATGGAAAGAGGAACAGAGGAGGCAGGCACCTGGAGGTCAGAGTGGCAGCTGGATTATGGAGGTGTGGTTTGCACGCCTGGCAGTGGTGAGCTTCTTAGGCCTCATTCGTAACCTCGGAGCAAGACTCGCCACCCAGCCACATGCAGCGCTGGCCTCCAGAGGCCTCCGTGGGCAGGGCCTGCCCTGTGAAACTCAGGTCTGCAAGAGGACCTTGAGACCAGGTGCCGTGGGCTGGCTGGTTTACGAAGGGAGAGGGGCTGTATCCATTCCCAGAGAAACGCCCTTGTCTCTCCGGAGTAATGTATGTGGGACCAGGCAGGAGGCTAGGAATGGGGAGGAAACATTCCCTTCTCGTGAAAATGCAAGCGAGGGGAAAGGAGGTTTCCCTGACAATGTGCTAGAATGTTTGTGCAGCCATTTTTTTTTTTTGGTTGAGACAGAGCCTCTCTCCGTTGCCCAGGCTGGAGTGCAGTGGCGCAATTTCGGCTCACTGCAACCTCTGCCTCCCGGGTTCACACCATTCTTCTGCCTCAGCCTCTGGAGTAGCTGGGAGTACAGGCGCCGCCACCTCGCCCGGCTAAGTTTTTGTATTTTTAGTAGAGACGGGGATTTACCGTGTTAGCCAGGATGGTCTCCATCTCCTGACCTCGTGATCCGCCCGCCTCGGCCTCCCAAAGTGCTGGGATTACAGGCGTGAGCCACCGCGCCCGGCCAGATTTTGTTTCTTTTAAATAGAAGGGGCACAGGTGTGAACGTGTTATCTGCAGAAGATGTGGGTGGGGGGGCCGCGGCTCCTTTGCGTCCCACAGACTCATCTCGCAGCCTCCCTCCCGCCTTGCGAAGGCCTCGAGATGAAGAGAGGTGCGGTGACCACAAGCCCGTGCCAGCCTCAGGGTGAAAATGGCTGATGTGTGAAGCCTCCGCATGGACAATGTTAGTTGGGAGGCGATTTTTATCATCTTCTGAATCGTGTAACCCTAAAAGACACAAAGCTGTAGCCACAACAGCTTAACGTGATCATCTGTTCAGACTGTTTTAAAATTCTAAGCCAAGATATTTTGTTTACCAAAAATTTAGTTTTGTACAATAAGTAAATTAAGCCTTCTGAAACGATTACCTAACTTCTATCCAGAAAAAGATTTTTGCTGGCATCAAGGGGTTTTGTGTGGTTTTGTTGCTTTTTTAAAATAAGCCTTTTCTATCAGATTGGTCTTTAAAAATCTGTTAATAGCAGTAGCTTTTTTTTTTTTTTTTGAGACAGAGTCTCGCTCTTGTCCCCCAGGCTGGAGTGCAGTGGCACGATCTTAGTTCACTGTAACCTCCGCCTCCTGGGTTCAAGCGATTCTCCTGCCTCAGCCTCCCAAGTAGCTGGGATTACAGGCACCCGCCACCTCACCCAACTAATTTTTTGTATTTTTAGTAGAGATGGGGTTTCACCATGTTGGTCAGGCTGGTCGCGAACTCCTGACCTCAGGTGATCCACCCGCCTCAGCCTCCCAAAGTGCTGGGATGACAGGCCTGAGCCATCGCACCCAGCTGCTTTTTTTTTTTTTTTTTTTAAAGAAAAAATACCTTGTTTGGGGTGGGGTTGGGGGAATGACTTTTAGAAACGTATTTACATAGTTCATAGCTGGAACTGTCTGTTGAAAATGGAGACCTTTGGAGGCTTGTGCAAGTTACTGGATCTGTGAAAAATGTCTCATTTTCCTTTCTTCTTTCCAGAGTTGTTACCTAGTCTCTTCAGGTAGTCGTGGCTACTCCTGTTCCGCCCTCAGGAGCCAGTATTTGTCTGCCGAGCCTGCCTTGGTCTCACAGTGAGGACTCATTCTGGGCAGTGGCTTGGGTGGGTTTGCACACGTGGAACACACCACGTGACCAGAGGGGCCTGAGTCAGGCCTCCTGGAGTAGCTCAGAGAAGCTGTAAAGGTGAGAAGCGAAGGCTTCTCCGTGTGTTTCTGGGACGCAGTGAGGTTGGTGTGATTATCCAAGCCTGTCATCTTGTTTGCCATGTCATCTTTTTGTCATGAGGTTTTTCAATAATTATGTAAATAACAAGTAAGTTGTGGAAGTAAAAGGTGTTCTGAATATTTGCTTTACAACATTTTAAATCTTAAAATGCTTCAGTGTTCGTTCTCAAAGAGATTTTAAAGTCTATTCTTAAAAATGTAAAGTGCCAGCTGGGCACGGTGGCTCACGCCTGCAATCCCAGCATTTTGGGAGGCTGAGGCAGGTAGATCATGAGGTCAGGAGTCTGAGACCAGCCTGACCAACATGGTGAATCCCCGTCTCTACTAAAAATATAAAAATTAGCCAGGCATGGTGGTGGGCGCCTGTAATCCAGCTACTCAGGAGGCTGAGGCAGGAGAATCACTTGAACCCAGGAGGTGGAGGTTACAGTGAGCTGAGATTGTGCCACTGCACTCCAGCCTGGGTAACAGAGCAAGACTCCGTCTCAAAAAAAAAAAGAAAAAGTAAAGTGCCAAAATAATTTGAGTTATTTCGGAAGTGTGTACAATGGTGACATTTTGACTTCGGATACTTTTGAGTTGCTGTAGACCTGTCTTCAATGCCTTTCCCCACACAGGCGACATTGACTACAGCACCGTGCTCCTCGGCATGCTGGTGACGCAGGACGTGCAGCTTGGGCTCTTCATGGCCGTCATGCCGACTCTCATACAGGCGGGCGCCAGTGCATCTTCTAGGTAAATGCTTTGTGTACACAGTTTGTTTTTCTAGTTTAAAATCACTTGTGCATAAAAATACTAGTTAATACCTTTTCCAAAGAGATGTTCTGAGCTCAGATGGCTCAGGCTTCCGTGCACAGACCCTGGAGCGACACTGCCTTGCTCATGCCCTGGCTGTCTGTGCTTAGCAGCTCCTCACCACGGGCAGGTGACTCATCCTCACTGTTCCTCAGTCCTGTCTTCCATCAAGTAGGGGTAGCAGTAGTGCCCACCGATAGAGTAGTCAGGAGGAATGAATGAGTTCAGATATAAACATGCTTAGAACAATGCCCAGAACATAGTAAGTGATGTGGAGGGCGGGGGGTGTCTGTATGCATGTGTATGTGTGCATGGGGAGGGAGTATCTGTGTGTGTGTGTGTGTGTGTGTGTAGGGTATATCTGTGCGCTTACATGGTATGTGTGTGCATGTATTCATGTATTTCTGCATGTATGTGTGGTGTGCCTGTGTGGTGGGGGGCATGTGTCTGCATGTGTGGTGTGTGTGTGTGTTCTGTGGTATGTCTAGGGGGGTATCCACGTGTGCGTATGTGGGGTATATCTGTGTGTTTGCATGTGTCTGTGTGCATGTGTGTCTGCATGCATGTGTGGTGTGTGTGTGTGAGAGATCTATCATTGTGTGGTTGTCATTGTCACTGTCATCATCACCACTTCCCCGGTCCTTCTTTTCATTCTCCCAGTATCGTTTTGCCAAACATAAACTGCACCTGCTTGGGTTCGTATGGAGAGAGAAGCCAAATGGGAAGAATTAATTTATCCAGAAAGTTGTAGGTTTTGCCGCATATACAAATACATTCCAAGAATATCAGCCAGAAAATAAGGACAGTTGCAAAGTCTAGGGTGCCCTATGAAGCTTCAAGTGGGATGGGACTGTAAGCTTGAGTTTGTTTTAGGCCAATATACTATACTTTATGTATGTAAATATTGTGCTTTAGATCTAATCTCTTTATTACACTTCTTACAGCAATGAGTACTGATCAAAAATTAGGAGACTTTTTTGAAACTTCTTTTGGAACCTGACTGAAGTGCTAGGACCCGTCTCATGTACTTTATTTCTTCCTTTCCAACCTGCATGCTTTTGGGTTTCTTCCTGCATTATTGCACTGGCTGGAATGTCCAGTACTTTGTTGAAAAAGATTGTGTAAGAGGACATCTTTGCCTTGCTCTTGACCTCAGGGGGAAGTGTTCAGTCTCTCACCATTAGGTGTGATGTTAGCTGTAGGTTTATTGTAGACACTCTTTGTCAAGCTAAGGAAATTCCCATCTATTCCTAGTTCGCTGAGAGTTTTTATGATTAATGCGTGGTGGATTCTGCCAGTTGCTTTTTCTAAACCAATTGATATGATTATGTAATTTTTCTTTTTTTGCTGCTTTTTTTTTTTTTTTTTGAGATGGAGTCTAGCTCTGTCGCTTAGGCTGGAGTACAGTGTCATGATCTCGGCTCACTGAAACCTGCACCTCCTGGGTTCAAGCAATTCTCCTGCCTCAGCCTCCCTAGCAGCTGGGACTACAGGCGTGCGCCACCATGCCCAGCTAATTTTCATATTTTTAGTAGAGACGGGGTTTCACTATATTGGCCAGGCTGGTCTTGAACTCCTGACGTTGTGATCTGCTCGCCTTGGCCTCCCAGAGTGGTGGGATTACAGGCATGAGCCACTGCGCCCAGCCTTCTTTTTTAGCTAGGTGACATGATGGATAACATTGATTTTTGAAAGTTGAACCAGCCTTGCATACCTGGGATAATTCCCAGTTGGTCTAGGTATATAATTATTTTTATACATTGCTGCCTTCAATTTGCTAATTTATTGAGGATTTTGGGGTCTAAGTTCATGAGAGAGATTGGTGTGTAGTTTTCTCTCTCTTTTTTTTTTTTTTTTTTTTTGATACTCTGGATTTTGGTAATAAGAGTCATACTAGGTTCACAAAATGTTTTGGGAAGTGTTCCTTTCTTTTTATTTTCTGGAAAACATTGTATAAAATTGATGTCAGTTCTTCCTTAATATTTGGTAGAATTCTGCAGTAAAACCCTCTGGGTCATGAGATTTCCTTTTGGGGAGTTTTCTTACCAATTTATTTTGCTTAATAGTCCCAGTAGATATTCAGAATATCTACTTCATATTGCTGAGTTGTGGTAGCTTAGCTTTTTGAGGAGTCATTCCATTCTGTCTCAGTTGTCAGATTTCTATGTGTAGAGTTTTTGTGTCGTATTCCTTTACCATTCTTTTCATGTCCACAGAGTCTGTGGTGATATCCCCCGTTTCATTGCTTATGTTGATAACTTGCATCTTCTTTGTCTAGGGATTTGGCAATTGTATTAATCTTTCCAAAGAATTGGTTCCTCATTTTACTGATTTTCTTTATTTCGTTGTTTTCAGTTTCATTAGTTTTACCCTCACCTTCCTTCCTTCTCGCTTTGGGTTTATTTTACTTTTTTTCTAGGTTCTTATGGTATTAACTTAGATTATTGATTTTAAACTGCTCATCTTTTCTACTGTAAAAATTTATAGCATTTAGTGCTATAAATTTCCCTCTCAGCACTGTTTTAGCTGCATCGCATATTTTGATATGTTGTATTTTTATTTTCATTTTGTTCAGTGAGTTTTAAAATTTTCCTTTGATACTTCTTTGACTCAGGGATTGTTTAGAAGTGTTGCTTAATTTCCAAACATCTGGAGATTTTCCTGATGTCTTTCTGTTACTGATTTGTAGTTTGATTCCACTGTGGCCTGAGAATATTTTGTATGATTTCAGTTCTTTTACATTTGTTGAGGTTTGTTTTATGGCCAGTGACAACTGTCTGTGGTAAATGCTCCAAAGTCACTTGGGAGGAAAAAAAAGTATATTCTGTTATTGTTGAGTGGAGTTTTGTAAATATATGTCAGTTAATTGCACTATTCCGTGTTCTTGCTGTAGTTGTATCAGCTGTGGAGGGAGATGGTGTTGAAGTCCCCCGTTATAGTTGGGTATTTGTCTGTTTCTCCTTTGAGTTCTGTCAGCTTTTGCTCTATGTATTTTGGGGCTCTTTTGTTTGGTACATACACATTTAGGATCATTTTGTCTTCCTGGTGAATTGATCTTGTTATCGTTATGTAATATTTCTTTTTTTTGTTGTTTTTTGAGACATAGTCTCGCTCTGTTGCCCAGGCTGGAATGCAGTGGCGTGACCTTGGCTCTCCGCCTCCTGGGTTCTAGTGATTCTCATGCCTCAGCCTCCTGAGTAGTGGAATTACAGGCATGTGCCACCACACCTGGCTAATTTTTGTATTTTTTAGTAGAGACAAGGTTTTGCCATGTTGGCCAGGCTAGTCTCGAAGTCCTGGCCTCAAGTGATCTTCCTGCCTCGGCCTCCCAAAGTGCTGGGATTACAGGTGTGAGCCACTGTGCCTGGCCATATTTCTTTTGTTGCTAGTAATTTTCCTTGCCTTGTAATTCACTTTATCTGATATTAATGTAATATTAATTTTTTTTTTGGTCAATGTCTGCAGTGGTGTGTCCTTTTCATACTTTTCCTTTCAACCTACTTATGCTCTTGTACTGAAGGGAGTTTCTTGTAGAGAACATATTGTTGGATGATTTTTAGTCCACTCAGCCAGTCTCTGTATTTTAATTGGTCTGTTTAGACCATTTATAGATCAGGTAAATATTGATATGTTGCAACTTAAGTCTGCGTTTTATTTGTTTTTTGTCTCTTGTCATTCTTTTTCTTTGACATCTCTATGGGTTGCCTGCATGTTTTCGGGGATTCCATTTAGACTCATTTACAATGTTTTGAGTGCATTGCTGTGTGTGGTTTTCTTGGTTGCTCTGGGTATTACAGTGGACACATGTAACTGATCGCCGTTTGCCGGAATCCACATTTTACCACTTCATGTGAAATGTAGAAGCCTTATTTCCACTTAGCTGCCTCCCCTGCCCACATGGTAAATAGTCACGCACTACATGATGACGTTTTGGTCAGTGACGGGCCACCTGTACAGCAGTGGTCCTGTGGGATTCTATGGACCTGAATGATTCCTGCTGCCTAGTGACGTTGTGGCCATGGTGATGTCGCAGGGCAGTGTAATGCCCCCGTGCTTGTGGTGATGCTGGCATGAATAAACCTGCTGCACTGCCAATCATATGAAAGTCTCATACACCCAATTAGGTATGCAATGGAATACTTGATAACGATAATAAATCACTGTTACTGGTTTATGTATTTTCTATACTCTTTTTATCATTAACTTAGAGTGTACTCCTTCTACTTATAAAAAAAAAGGTTAACTGTCAAACAGCCTCAGGCAGGTTCTTCAGGAACTATTCTAGAACAAGCCATTGTCATCATTGGAGACAACAGCTCTGTGCCTGTTATTCCCCTGAAGACCTTGCAGTGGGAAAGATGTGGATGTGGACGACAGCAACACTGATGGTCCCGACCCTGGGTGGGTTTAGGCTAATGTGTGTTTGTGTCTTAGTTTTTAACAAAAAAGTTTAAAAAGTTAAAAAAACTTACAATAGAAAAAAACTTATAGAATAAGATAAAAAGAAAGAAAATATTTTTGTATAGCCGTACAGTGTTTCCGTGTTGTGTCATTACAAGGGTCAAAAAGTTTTTAAAAGCCTTAAAATTTATAAAGTTAAAAAGTTACAGTAAGTTAAGGTTAATGCTGAAGAAAGAAAAATATTTTTAATAAAGTCAGTGTCGTTGGCCAGGTGTGGTGGCTCACACCTGTAATCCTAGCCTTTGGGAGGCCAAGGCAGGAGGATTGCTTGAGCTTAGGAGTTCAAGACCAGCCTGGGCAACATAGAAAGACCTCGTCTGTACCCAAAAAAAAAAAAAAAAAAAATAGCCAGGCATGGTGGCGCACACCAGTAGTCCCAGCTACTCTGGGGGCTAAGGCTGTAGGATTGCTTGAGCCTGGGAGATAAAGTCTGCAGTGAGCTGTGGTCATACCGCTGCGCACCAGCCTGGACAGCAGAGTGAGACACTGTCTCAGATTGGTGTAGCCCGAGTGGACAGTGTCTGTGGCGTCTGCAGTGGTGCACAGGGCCGAGGCTTTCACATTCACTCACCCTCACTCCCTGACTCAGAGCAACTTCCAGTCCTGCAAGCGACCTATGTGCGTGTGCCATTTTTGTCTTTTATGCTGTACTTTCAGTGTATATTTTCTGTGTTTAGATATGCAGATGCTTCTCATTGTGTTACAGTTGGCTGCAGTCACATGCTGTGCAGGTGTGTGGCCCAGGAGCAGGAGGCTGTGCCAGGTGGCCTGGGTGGGTCTGGGTTTGTGTGAGTGCACTCTGGGATGTTTGCACAACCATGAAATTGCCTCATGGTGCTTCTCAGAATGTGTCCCCATTGTGAAGTGACACCTGACTGTATAATTGTTGTCTTTTCTCTACTTTCATTGAACACCACATCAGACGGTGGTGTGATTTCTGCTGCAGACATCAAATACGGTTTTGAAAACTCAGGAGGAAAAGGATAATCTATTCTTCTCACACCTATTTTTGATGTTGTTTTCCTTCTGATGTTCCAAGCTATCTTCTGTAATCATTTCCTCTCTGTGTGGAGAACTTTCTTCGGTCATTCTTTCATAGTTAATCTGCTGGCCACAAATTCTCTAAGTGTTTCTTCATCTGGGAATGGCCTTTGTCCCCGCGTCACTCCGAGGGCATCTCGCGGGATGTGGATTTCCAGGTGGTGTCTCCCCTCGTCCCGTGCCTGGAAAGCGCGTGTCCCTGCTCCCGGCTTCTGTGTTCCAGCTGTGAAACCTGCTGCCATTTAGGCTTGTGCTCCTCTCGAAGGAATGAGGGGTTTGTCTCTGGCAGCTTTCAAGGTTTTTTCTCTGTCTTTAGTTTTCAGAAATTGTACTACTGTGCATCCCAGAGCCGACTTCTCTGGGTTTGTTCTGTTTGGATTCACTCGGCTTCACGTATCTGTGGGTTTATGTCTTTTGGCTAACAGGAAGTTTTCAGCCATTATTTCCTCACACCCTTTTTCAATCCACTTGCTGTCTCCTTCTGCAATTGCAGAAACTTAGAAATCTGCTCTTTTGTTAGGGGCCTGCGGGTCCCTGAGGCCTTGCCCGTCCTCAGTCCGTTTCTCTGTGTTCAGGCAGATGAATTCTGTCTGTCTTCGGGGTCACTGATTCTGCCCTCTCTCATCTCTACTCTGCCGCTTAGCCCATCCCCAGAGATTTTTATTATGACTGTATTGTTTTAGTTGTATAATTTCCACTTGCTTCTTTTATGTAGCCTGTATTTCTTTGCTGAGGTTTTCTATTTTTTATTTGTTTACAGAGAGTGTTTGTGGCTTTTTGAAGCGTTTTAATCATGGCTGCTTTAGCACCCTCGTCAGATAACTCCAGCATCCATTCGTCTCGATGTGAAGTCTGGTGCTTGTCTTTTCTCCTTCAAGTTGTGATTTTCCCGATTCTTAATATGATGAGCGACTTTTCGTTGTATCCTGGGTGGTTCGTGTGTTTATTAGGAGGCTTTAAATCAGTGGCTCCCCTGTGGAGGGTGGTGTGAGGCCTGGCCAGGGGGTTCTGCTTCCTGCCAGGCCCCCAGCCCCACCCCTGCCCGAATGGCTGACAAGGGCTTCCTCATGGCAGACAGTGGGGTGGAAAAATTTTTTAGTATTTGCCTTTTGCCAGATCTTACGTTAAGTCTTCCCTGCTGTCGGTAGCTCAGCCAGGCAGGCAGGAAAGTAGAAGGAATGAATGGCTTTTTACGTGGGTTTTCCAGAGGTTCAGCCCAGGCTAGAGCCCCAGCTTGGCTGTGCTCTGGCCATGCAAGCCTTGGCAGCTTTCTGTAAATTGGGGAGGACATGGGAACAGTGCCTGCCTGGTGGACCATGGGAAGATTGAAAGAGACAACCAGGCAGGGCGCTCAGTGCAGCTGCTGGTGGAAGCAGTGGTTAAAGTTCACTCACTAAGAGGGTCCTTATGATTGCCGTTTTCCTTTGATCCACATGTCTTTAAATATCGGAAAAATAACACTTTTAGTCCCAACCCCCAAATCGGAATCAGTTCTTATTCCTTCTGGCTACAGTCTTCAACATAAGTGAAGGACAGTTTGGACAACAGAAAGAAGAGTTGTCATGCTGGTGGGAGGTGACTTGACTTCTATTTAAGAGGTGAGCGTTTTTCATGCACAGCCATTCTCAGCGGAGGGCGGACTCTCCATACTAAACAGGCAGAGCCCTGGCAGAGACTGCAGGGCACTTGTAACACTCAAACACCATGTTGATCTCACTGCCACTTTGTTTCCAGTTACACACAGGTCTAAAACGTTGGCATAGATATCGTCTTAATCAGAAAACTTTTAAAGCTTTTTTTTTTAAAATTTTTCCAATTCAGAAAATTAATGCAGTACAGGTATTGATCCCACTGAAATTGTTCTAATTCAGTCATGACGCTTCATGTTTACAAAGAGTTAATGACTTGGAAAAGTACTCTGTTATACTGTTAAACTTAAGAAACAGAATTAGGCTAGGCACGGTGGCTCACGCCTGTAATCCCAGCACTTTGAGAGGCCAAGGGGGCGCGGATCATGAGGTCAAGAGATTGAGATCACCCTAACTAACACGGTGAAACCCCATCTCCACTAAAAATACAAAAAACTAGCTGGGCATGGTGGCACGTGCCTGTATTCCCCGCTACTCGGGAGGCTGAGGCAGGAGAATCACTTGAACCCAGGAGGCAGAGGTTGCAGTGAGCCGAGATCACGCCACTGCACTCCAGCCTGGGCGACAGAGCAAGACTCCATCTCAAAAAAAAAAAAAAAAAGAAAGAAAGAAAAGAAACAGAATCAGAATTATCGACCACAGTCCTCATGATGCTAACACAGAGCTCCCGTCTGACCCAGCTGTTCACTTCTTGGTATTTATCCACAAGAAAGAAAAACACACATCCACATAAAGACTGGTTCACGGTGGTGATGGGGGTACAACAGTGTGAATCCACGTGATACCACAGAGTTACGCACTCAGAAATGGTTAACTTGGTACATTTTATGGTATGAGAATTTCACCACAATGAAAAACTTGTACATGAATGTTCAAGCAGCATTATTCGTATAGTTAAAAAGTATTAAGAACTCAAATGTCAGTTCGATAACAGGTGGATATAAAAAACATACTATATCCAAACAAAGGAATATTATTCAGCCATAACATAGAATGAACATTTGTAGGGTCCAGCCTCACAGGGTCAGTGGGCTTTTCTCCCCGTGTGCAGAGACGAGAGATTATAGAAATAAAGACACAAGACAGAGAAAAGAGAAGACGCGGAGACCGGTAGTGGCCCCGAATGCCTGGCTGCGCTGTTATTTATTGGATACAAAGCAAAAGGGGCAGCGTAAGGAGTGTGAGCCATCTCCAGTGATTGACAAGGTCGTGTGAGTCACGTGTCCATTGGACAAGGGACCCTTCCCTGTTTGGCCACCGAGGCGGAGAGACAGAGAGAGAGAGGACACAGCCTACGCCAGTATTTCTTCATATCAGAGGTTTTTAGTACTTTCACTAACTTTGCTACTGCCATCTAGAAGGCAGAGCCAGGTGTACAGGATGGAACGTGAAGGTGGACCAGGAGTGTGACCACTGAAGCACAGCATCTCAGGGAGACGGTTAGGCCTCCGGATAACTGCGGGTGGGCCTGACAACCACGAGAGGTGGAGGAGCAGAGTCTTCTCTGAACTCCTCCAGGGAAAGGGGGACTCCCTTTCCCGGTCTGCTGAGTAGAGGGTGTTTTTCCTTGACACTGACGCTACCTCTAGACCACGGTCCACTTGGCAATGGGCGTCTTCCCCGACGCTGGCATTACCGCTAGACCAGGGAGCCCTCTGGTGGCCCTGCCCGGGCATAACAGAAGGCTCACACTCCTGTCTTCTGGTCGCTTCTCACTATGTCCCCTCAGCCCCTATCTCTACATGGCCTGGTTTTTCCTTGGTTATGATTGTAGAGTGAGGATTATTATAATATTAGAATAAAGAGTAATTGCTACAAACTAATGATTAATGACATTCATATATAATTCTATGATCTATATCTAGTATAACTATTCTTATTTTATATGTTTTATTACACTGGAACAGCTCGTGCCCTCGGTCTCTTGCCTCGGCACCTGGGTGGCTTGCCACCCAGAAACATCGATTCATCCTGTAGCACAGATGAACCTTGAAAACACGATGCTTGTGAAAGAACTGGACAAAAAGGCCACACTCTGTGGGATTCCATTCATACCAACGTCCAAACTAGGCCAGTCCGTGCAGAGAGAATGAATTACTGGTTGCCAGAGGCTGGGGAGGTTGGGGGAGACGGGGAGCCAGTGCTAATGGGTACAGGGTTTCTTTTTGGGGTGATGAAAGTATTCTAACATGGATTGTGGTAATAGTTGTGTAACTTTGTGAATATGCTGGAAACCATTGAATTGAATACTTTTAAATGGGTAAGTTGTATGGTCAGTGAATTATATATCATAACTGTTAAAAATATATATGATATTGGCTGGGCGCGGTGGCTCACGCCTGTAATCCCAGCACTTTGGGAGGCTGAGACAGGTGGATCATGAGGTCAGGAGATCGAGACCATCCTGGCCAGCATAGTGAAACCCCATCTCTACTAAAAACACAAAAAAATTAGCCGGGCGTGGTGGCAGGCGCCTGTAGTCCCAGCTACTTGGGAGGCTGAGGAAGGAGAATGGCATGAGCCCAGGAGGCGGAGCTTGCAGTGAGCTGAGATCCGGCCACTGTACTCCAGAGCCTGGGTGACAGAGCGAGACTCCGTCTCAAGAAATATCTATATATATATATATTTTATATTATTTTAATTAGACATAGAAGAACACGAATAGACTAGAAATATATATACATATGTTTTATATATATATAAAACAAGGTGTTAATGATTTTCTACTAGTAGACTAGTAGATTTGTAGTAAGTTTTTTCTACTATATATACTTTTGTGTAATTTGGGAAAACCTCCCTTTCAATTTTAATAACCAGGGAAAATTTATATTTAAAATATCAAAGAAAGAAAATTAGTTGCAACGTAATAAACTCTGCTTTCTTATTAGGCTTTATTCAGAATTAACCTTGATCATTCCTAGAGGAAAGAACTCTTTCCCTCATAATATTTCACAGGTAATTCGACGTGAGTAAAGCAGGAAACACCCACCCTCACACCAAAGAAGGGTGATGGCACTGCCCACCCATCAGACTGGGCACCATTAGAAGCTGGGTGGGGCCCAGGTTGGGAAGTGGGGTGCCTTGGGTGTCATTGTTGGGATGGGAATTAGAGCAACCTCCTGGCAGCCCACCAGACAGCACCTGTCACAGTGGGAGGTGCCTGGCTCCCTTAGTGAGCACTCACTGCCACCATCAATAGACCCACAGGCCCCTTGGCCACCGCAGTGCACAAGAACCAGGATGGCCGTGGAGTCCGTGTGAGAACCGGGACAGCCCTTGCATCTGGCTGAGCAAATTCTGGTGCACCCTGTGAGGGAGCCCTTCCTCACCTGTCAGCGGATCAGACGTGCTGATGGGAAGCTTGTCCAAACACGCTGAGAGGAAGCAGCCAGAACAGTCATGGACACGGTGCGCCCCATACGTGCAGATCAAGAGCAGCACACACATGTGGACCTGCAGGTGGCATGGCGGTGAGCTGGAATCCTGAGAAACTTGTGACGGTGATCGTCTTTCAAAGAGGTCAGAGTTGAGTGCACTGTGGCTTCTGATTGGCGTCTTTCTGAGCCCTCATCACTGCATTTCATGGACACTGTGGGAGTCTTCGGGGAATGAGACCTAAATCCAAACCCTGGGGACGGTGGCTGTGGAGAGCTTGTGCGGCTGTTAGGGGCTTGGCCCTTGAGCCAGACACCTGGGTCGTCCCCAGCTCTGCTCTGGGCGTGTGGCCTGGAGCAGATCACCTGGTCTCTGCCCTGTTCTCATCTGTGACGTGGCAGTGGGGGTCGGACATTTCTCAGCGGGCTGCCGTAACAGGTGGCACACAGTGCTCTAGGGGCCCAGGATGCAAGGGTGAGCTCAGCAGAGGACGTTCCCCATGTGGGGAGCTGCTCTTGTGTTTCGGAGAGAGAACGAGTGAATGATGAACAAATGAGTGGTAGACAAGACGTCTGCAGCAGGGAACCGCCCTGCGAATGATTCAGACGGGGCAGTGAGCTGGTGAGCAGCAGTGAGCTCCAGACTGGCGCAGGCTCTGCCTTGGAGACGGGGCTGGAATTTGAGGAACGCAGCTGAGCCTGTGGAGAGAAGAGTCTAGGGTAGGGACCTCCCAGGCAGCGGGCTCTGCGGCTTGTCTGAGTGGGCTGCTCGGTGGCCTGGGGCAGTGGAAGGGCATGGCAGGGCAGAGAAGCTTGGGTTCCATCCCAGCGTCCGGGAGCTGATGGAGGATCCTGATGAGCTGTCTGGGCCTCTGTGTGGAGAGCAGATGGGTCAGGAGGAGGCCACTGGAGCTGCAGGGGAAGGGGTGGCGGTCCAGACAGGGACCACGGTGCTGGCTGGGCCCAGGGCCAGATGTGGGCCCGGCAGTGTGGTGAAGCTGTCAGGAGTGCAGCAGGCCTGGCCTGCTTGGCTGTGAGTCCGTCTCCGTTCCTGCCAGGGCTGCAGAAAGGGGCCTCCTTCCGAGTTGCAGACGTGGGCCCCCGCAGCGGGCTCTGAAGGACGCTGCCTCCCTTCTGAAGTCGCAGACGTGGGCCCTGCAGCAGGCTCTGAAGGACGCTGCCTCCCTCCTTCCGAGTTGCAGACATGAGCCCCGCAGCGGGCTCTGAAGGACGCTGCCTCACATTTGCTTCTGTGGCTGCTGTTGATCCCTTCATTCCATCCCTCTGCTTCAAGCCCAGTTCTGCTCTGATTCCCCCAAGGAATCGTGGCAGTTTGAGATTTGCGTTTCCGGCACTTCTGCTTTCAGCCAGGCTGCAGAGGCTGACAGCCTTGGGAATCATAGGTTTCTCCACCGAGGAAACTTTCACCAGAATTGTGGCCTGAGTGGTGGAAGGCTAAGGTTAAATACAGGTATATTTGTAAAGACCTCAGATAGTGGAAGTCCGTGGGCTGAGATGGTGATCTATTCTGATATCTGGGTAGTATATTATAAACAGAACATAGCAAAGAATTACTTTCTACAGACACAGACTTCAGTGGCTGTATCAGGAGTGCCTTGATGATGGTCGCTAGAGTTCATCATCTCCATCATCTCCATCAGGAGACTGCAGTGGGGGCACAGAGAGCAACCACTGCCTGACGGAGACTTTCACGTGCGGCTGAGGCCTGACGAGGAATTTTATCATCAGGCATCAGCTGAGATAGGAATGCCGTCAGTCGAGAATTTTCACATCCTAGAATACGTATTCACCCCAAAGTATTGACTGCAAACCAATCCAGCTTCTACCTTTGGCTCAACATAACTTAATTTCTGAGATGAGTATGATTCATAGGGTGTTTTTGTATTTGGAAATAAAGATGTGTGTGATTCAGGTAATTTATTTTGTAGCATGTTAAAGAAAAAAAGTGAAAGTTATTTCATTGAGTTTTAGAGAACTATGTTTTGGAAGTGAAATCACATGTCGCTTCTTTTTTCTTTCCTAGCATTGTCATGGAAGTTCTGCGAATCCTGGTTTTGATTGGTCAGATTCTTTTTTCGCTAGCGGCGGTTTTTCTTTTATGTCTTGTTATAAAGAAGTATCTTATTGGGCCCTATTATCGGAAGCTGCACGTGGAAAGCAAGGGGAACAAAGAAATCCTGATCTTGGGAATATCTGCCTTTATCTTCTTAATGTTAACGGTAATTCTCAAACTATGTGTTATTTATGAAATCTGATATCTCTTTCACTGAAATCTTGTGATCCATTCTTTACCTTTTCATTTTAATAATGGTTAAAATATTTGAAACATTTACTAGTATTTTTTATTTTATACACACTTTCTTATACTACCCATCAATATGTAATACAATGAGCTAAACCCGTTTAACTGGCTTGACTCATACTCTGAAGCACTTTGCTAAAATACTGTTTGTGAGTATTACATTAAATCTGTGGGCCGGGTGTAGTGACTGACACCTGTAATCCTAGCATTTGGGGAAGCCAAGGCAGGAGAATGGCTTGAGCACAGAAGTTTGAGAACAGCCAGGACAACATAGTGAGAACCCCTCCTCTACAAAAAATAGAAAAATTAGCCGGGCATGGTTGTGCTCACTTACAGTACCAGCTGCTGGAGAGACTGAGCTGGGAGGATGGCTTGAGCCCAGGAGGTCAAGGCTGCAGGGAGCTATGATCGCACCACTGCCCTCCAGCCTGGGTGACAGAGCAAGACCCCATATCAAAACAAAAAAACTGTGATCATAAAAAGCGCCATAAACACTAATATCAAACCATGTTACTCTGTCTTAAATTTTCAAATAGCTTTCAACCTGAAATATAAAGTTAAGTTTGGAAAAGCAGTTTTTAACTCTATGTTGCTCACATGCTAATTAACTGTATGACTTATGCCATGTGGAAGGTTAAATAAATAAAGTTCATTTTGGAAAGTGGACTTCTCCTTACTGAGACGACAGTCTTTACATGAGAGTGGCAGGAAAGGCTCCTGGACCCCCATAGAGAGCCTCAGTGGTCCTGACAGCGCGCCTGGGCACCGTCACCGTTCAGCCCAGCAGGTGCACTTCCTGCTGTTTATCCCACAGAAACAAAGCCGTGTTCACACAGTCGTAGCCTGTACACAGGTGTTTATAGCAGCTTTATTCATATTAGCCATAAACAGTCCAAAGGTACTTCAGTGGGTAAATAAATGTTCAACAAACTGAGCTATGTCCACACCACAGAACGCCACTCAGCAGTAAAACCACCAGCACACACCTCCTGAGAACTGTGCAGAGTGGGCAGGCAGCCCCCAAAGGCTGTATACTGTGTGGTTCTTTTTGTGTCACATTTATGAGGTGAGAAGATTACGAAATTGAGGAAAGGCTCGTTGTTCCCAGGAACTGAGGAAGAGTGGTCTGGGGAGGGGCTGGGGATGGCATTCGTTGTCTTCGCTGTATCCGTATCAGCACCTGAGTGGGGTCTTGTGCTGTACTTTGGCAAGATGTTACCATTGGGGAAACTAAGGGTAATGAGGACTTTGTATTATTTCTTAAAACTGCAGGTTAGTATATAATTATCTCAAAATAAAAAGTTTCCGGCCGGCCGCAGTGGCTCACACCTATAATCTCAGCACTTTGGGAGGCTGAGGCAGGCAGATCATGAGGTCAGGAGTTTTAAGACCAGCCTGGCCAACATGGTGAAACCCCATCTCTACTAAAAATACAAAAATTAGCTGGGCGTGGTGGCACACGCCTGTAATCCCAGCTACTCAGGAGGCTGAAGCAGGAGAATTGCTTGAACCCAGGAGGCAGAGGTTGCAGTGAACTGAGATCACACCACTGCACTCCAGCCTGGGCAACAGAGCAACAAGACTCCGTCTCAGGGGGGAAAAAAAAAAAAAAAACGGTTTCCACCGGGCACAGTAGCTCACGCCTGTAATCTCAGCACTTTGGGGGGGCCGAGGTGGGTAGATCTTCTGAGGTCAGGAGTTCGAGATCAGCTTGGCCAACATGGTGAAACCCTGTCTCTACTAAGAATACAAAAATTACCTGGGAGTGTTGGCACATGCCTGCAGTCCCAGATACTTGGGAGGCTGAGGCAAGAGAATCACTTGAACCCAGGAGGCAGAGGCAGAGGTGATAGAGCAAGACTCTGTCT
Source organism: Chlorocebus sabaeus (assembly GCF_047675955.1). Classification (NCBI taxonomy): domain Eukaryota; kingdom Metazoa; phylum Chordata; class Mammalia; order Primates; family Cercopithecidae; genus Chlorocebus; species Chlorocebus sabaeus. Next base: position 94,954,497 of record NC_132906.1, read on the forward strand.
CAAAAAAAAAAAAAAAAGTTTCCATTTAAAAAAAGTAAATTAACAAAAATTGTTTCTTATATATAATTTAATTACCTGCTACTATTTTGTAAACTTGGGAGAAAATTATGATTTGCTTCTGGCTGTAGTGATTTTAACTATTTCAAGAGTGTGACTTATTTAAGTTTTTACATTGCTTTATCCATTCCAGAGTATTTTTCTCTTTGAAAATAACTCCCAGTGAAATTGTCTTATCTGGACAACTTCGGTGTTGCCCTCCCAGTGGCTTCTTCCGTTATAGTGACTCTCTCCCCGGCTCTCGGGTTTTCTCGCCCACTGGGCAGCACTCACCTTGCACCTGCTGCCAGTCGCTTGGGGTGCTGGGCCTTCTGCGTGTCTGCACCAGATGCCACAATGGTTTCCTTCCACCGTTCAGTCTTAGATTCGTTTCCATTTAGAGCGGTTACGAATAGAGCCGCTGTCCATTCTCGTGTGTTTGGAAGGTGCTGACTGCTGATGAGCCTCCTGCGGTGCCTGTGGAGGTGGGTTGCAGGGATCACAGTAAACAGGAGCTCAGCCTTAGTCATGACGTGGGTTTCCCCAGTGGCCATGCCAGTGCCAGCCTGTCTTGCCACTGTGCCATGAGCATGCCGTGCCCCACAGCCTCTCTGCACTTGCTGCGGGTGTGGAGCTTCTCAGGGCTCTGACGGGGGCTCCAGCGTCCACTTCCCAATGACTAGTCCCTCGAGCCTTTTCAGAAGCTCAGTGGCATCTGGGTGTTGTCCCGGTGGTTCCTGTTAAAGCCTCCAGGACGCTCTTCTGTAGGGTGAGGATTTTCTTCTCATTTGTAGGAATTATTTTTTATATGTCGGCAGATTTTTTTGTCCTTTTTAAAAATTTATTTGCTGAGATGAAATTCACGTAAAATTTGCCATTTTAATCATTTGAAAGTTAGTATTCAAAATGCTTTGCCACCATCACCACTATCCAATTATATCCACCTCCCCAAAGGAGTCCCCATCGCTCTCAGTTCTCCCCCCACCTCCTCGTGGCCACGGAGCCACTTCCCGGCCCTGAGGGCCGCTGCTCCGGCCATGTCACATGGGGGCCTCTGTGTCTGGCTTCCATTTAGCGTCACACCCTCCAGGCCTGGCTGCGCCGCCGTGCGCACCAGCACTTCACCCCTTTTTATGGCTGAAAAACATTCCACGCCAGCATGTCAGGTTTGTGTTTGCAAATGTCTCGCAGTTTGTGACTTGCCCTTTCACTTTCTTAATGGTATCTTTTGATGAACAGAAGTTCTTAATTTCAGCGCCATCCAGTGATGAATTGTTTTCTTCGTGGCTGTCTTCTGTGTCTGTGTGAAAGATCCGCCTGCCCCTGGGTTGTGAAGATGCTCTTTACTATTGTCAGTGAGCGTTCTGTTGTGCTTTTCGCATTAGCTCTGCAGTCCACTCAGAGGTGAGCTTCCGTTGTGTTGGAAGTGAGGGAGTGGATGAGGATTCCTTCATTCACGTGCATTTCTGAATGCCCTGCGTTGAAAAGACCTCTTGACCCCCTTCTATAGTGTCACTCTGTCAAAAACCAAGTAGCCGCATTTGTGCGTGCATGTGCATGTGTGTGTGCTTTGTGCATGACGTGTGCCTGTGTGCATGCATGTATGCGCTTTGTGTACGGTGTGTACATGTATGCTTTGTGGTGTGTGTACGTGGTCTGCGTGTGTGTGCTTTGTGGCATGTCTACGTGTGTGGTATGCTTTATGTGATTGTGTATGTGGGCACGCATGCATGTGCCTTATGTGTGGCATGTGTACATGTGTATGCGTTTGTGTGTGCATGCATGTGTGTACTTTGGTGTGGCATGTGTACGTGCATGAGTGTGTACTTTATGTGGCGTGTGGTGTGTGTATGTGTGTGTGCTTTGTGCATGACGTGTGCCTGTGTGCATGCATGTATGTGCTTTGTGTATGGTGTGTACATGTATGCTTTGTAGTGTGTGTACGTGGTCTGCGTGTGTGTGCTTTGTGGCATGTCTGCATGTGTGGTATGCTTTTTTTTTTTTTTTTTTTTGAGACGGAGTCTCGCTCTGTCGCCCAGGCTGGAGTGCAGTGGCCAGATCTCGGCTCACTGCAAGCTCCGCCTCCCGGGTTTACGCCATTCTCCTGCCTCAGCCTCCCGAGTAGCTGGGACTACAGACGCTCGCCACCTCGCCCGGCTATTTTTTTGTATTTTTTACTAGAGACGAGGTTTCACCGGGTTAGCCAGGATGGTCTTGATCTCCTGACCTCGTGATCCGCCCGTCTCGGCCTCCCAAAGCGCTGGGATTACAGGCTTGAGCCACCGCGCCTGGCCAGTATGCTTTATGTGATTGTGTATGTGGGCATGCATGCATGTGCCTTATGTGTGGCATGTGTACATGTGTATGCGTTTGTGTGTGCATGCATGTGTGTACTTTGGTGTGGCATGTGTACGTGCATGAGTGTACTTTATGTGGCATGTGGTGTGTGTATGTGTGTGTGGCATGTGTGCGTGCATACATGTGTGCTTTGTGTGCGTGTGGTGTATATGCATGTGGTATATGTTCGTGTATGTCCGCTTTGTGTGTGATGTGTGTACCTGTGGTACGTGAGTGTGTGTGTGTGTGCACATGCCTCTCTGACTCTGTCCACCTGCCCTCAGCTGCACCGTAGCTTGATCGCCCAGCTTTGTTCTGTGCTAGGGTCGTCTTGGCTCTATTCGTACTCTTTCCAAATTCCACTCGAGTGTTTAGATTCAGCTGGTCAGTTTCACACACACAGAAGTCTCTTGGCGTTCCTGTGCGTCTGTCGGCCAGGTGAGGGAGCATCCGCCGGTCTGCCGTGCTGAGCCCGTGGTGCTGTTATCTCAGTCTTTCATCTTGCGTGGGTCTCAGTGTCTTGCAGTGTCGGGTGCGGGTCTTCTTTTGGGTTGAATCCTCAGGATGTGATGTTTTTGTTGCCGTTAAGAATCGTAGTTCTTTACAAGTTTCTTTTCTTTTCGTCTGATGCTGCTATCGTCTACAATTTTACTTTTTCAAGATAAAAATCATCTTTCAGGTTGGCTGGTGTCAGCCGTGCCTCATCCACAAGGCTGCTGGAAGCCTGCGTTTCGCAGAGCTGCCGTGAGGCTCTTGCGTCGTGGCTGTCCAGCCAGCACTCTGCCGTGGCCGCGAATATGGGTTATCAGATCAGCCACCGCAGACACGCCAGTGCTTCTCTCTGGCTTCGTGCCCGCCTGGTTCCGTTGCTTGTCGCCCTGTCGCTTTCTCTCTGCTTTGAGGCTGGTAGTGGGAATGCGTTTCTAACACTACCACCAGGCTATTCTGATTCAAGGTAAAGAAAACGTATCACAAATATTTAAAACAATTGAAAAATATTCTCATTCAAAAATTTCAGTGCAATCTGTATGGATATTTGTTTCAAATATTTTTAAATAATTTTTTTCTCCCAGTAAGGTTAATTCAACTAATAGCAGCCTCTACATGTCAACCTCTGAGACCCAGCAGAGGCCTCAGGACCACTCTCCATTTGCGCAGCTTCTGTGTTTTCTTGTGGTGGCTCTGCTGGGTCTCGGGGTGTCCTTGGGATGGGGGTGACCCTGGTGCACTGTGGGGTCTCGTGTAAAGCTCAGTCCTGCCTCTCTCAGGTCACGGAGCTGCTGGACGTCTCCATGGAGCTGGGCTGTTTCCTGGCCGGAGCGCTGGTCTCCTCTCAGGGCCCCATGGTCACCGAGGAGATCGCCACCTCCATTGAACCCATCCGCGACTTCCTGGCCATCGTTTTCTTCGCCTCAATAGGTAATCTTCCTTCTTTACATTATAATTGTGTGGGTTAAACACATGCAGAGTGGTTCTGTAATGTGCTTATGTGCATATATGTTTATATTTTATGTAGCAAAAATGGTTATCTTAAAAATTAAGTGTATTCAGCATATTTCAGTTTGGATTGCTAGTAGCCAGAAACTATTTTCTGCTTTATAGAGCGCAGAGAAATCTTATTTTATTATACTGTTTCTTCTGTCCCACTTTTCTTTTAGGCTTGGGGTGCCTGTGTAAGTTCGTGACACGGGTAATGAGTGTAGCAGGGCTTCAGTGTGCAGATGGTTGTGTCACCCAGGTAATGAGCATAGGACCCTCGGTAGTTTTTTAATCCTCACCCTCCTCCTCCCAGCCTCCACCTCGCACAGGCCCCAGTGCCTCTTGCTGCCGTCTTTGCGTCTACAGGTACTCGGTGTTGAGCTCCCACTTTTAAGTGAGAACATGTGGTGTCTGGTGTTCTGTTCTTGGGTTGATTCACACGGAGAACAGCCTCCAGCTGCATCCGTGTTGCTGCAAAGGACGTGATTTCCTTCTGCTATGGTTATGTAACATTCCCTGACGTGTCTATTCCGCGTTTTCTTCATCTGGTCCACTGTTGATGGACAGTGAGATCCTTGGAATTCACAGTTTGGGCCGATTCCATGTCTTTGCTGTTGTGAGAGGCGCGGTGATGAACATGTGAGTACCTGTGTCTTTATGGCAGAAGGATGTATGTTCCTTTGGGTGCAGACCCAGCAGTGGGATTGCTGGGTCCAGTGGTAATTCTGTTTTCAGTTATTTGAGAAATCTCCAGACTGGTTTCCATCGCGGCTAATTTACAATCCTACCAATGGTTGTCTAAGTGTTGCCATTTCTCCACAACCTCGCCAGCATCTGTTGCCTTTTGACTTTTTGGAATCGCCATTCTGACTGGTGTGAGATGGTATCTCATTGTGGTTTTGATTTGCGTTTCTCTAGTGACCAGAGATGTGGAGCATCGTTTCCATATACGTGTTGTGTTGGCCGTGTCAATGTCTTTCGAAGAGGGTCTGTTCCTGTCCTTCCCCGTTTCCTAATGGGGTTGTTTGCTTTTCGCTTGCAGATTTGTTTAAGTTCCTGCTAGATTATAGATACAAGACCTTTGTCAGACCCATAGTTGGGAAGTATTTTCTCCCATTCGTAGGTTGTCTGCCCTGCTGAGCATTTCTTTGCTGGGCAGAAGCTCCTTAGTTTAGTTGATCTCACTTGTCAATTTTTGTTTTTGTTGCGATGGCTTTTGCAGTCTTCTTCATGAAACCTTTGCCAAGGCCGATGTTCAGAGGTTTTCTTACAGGGATTTTATAGTGTTCAGCTTTACATTTAAGTTTTTATTACACCTTGACTTGATTTTGTATGTAGTGTTAGGAGGGGGTCCGGTTTCCGTGTTCTGCGTGTGGCTGGCCAGCGATCCCAGCACTGTTTGTTGAATGGGGAGTCCTGTTCTGGTGCTTGTTATTGTAGGCTTTATGGAAGAGCCGATGGCTGTGGGTGTGCGGCCTTATTTCTGGGTCATCTACCTGTCCCGATGGCCTGTGTTTCTGTGCCAGTGCTGTGCTGTTCGGGTTGCTGTAGTCTGTGCTAGAGTTTGGAGTCAGGTGGCCTCTGCTGCCTCCAGCTTTGTTCCTTTTGCGTGGAGTTGCTTTGACTACTCGGGCTCTTTATTCGGCAAGAGGAAGATTGTTGCCATGCACACGATTGCTGGTCACTGCCGTGCTTTATTGCCGCGGAGATGTGTGCTGTCGGTGGGCATCGAAAGCAGCCAGATCACCTTCAGGGGAGAATGCATGTTCTCATTCCCCCTCATCACGGGCACTGGTGCCCACACAGGGCAAGTCCTGGGAGCTCAGGGCCGGCCATGGAAACTAACATGTCAGTGGCAAATTTGGAGGAAATACTAATTTTGACACAAAAAATTTAAATTGAGCGTACTGAGATGGGCCCTTTGCTGGGGTCTGTGGAGCAGCCTGGAGCAGTGACTTGAAAGCGATGGAATCACAAGGGGTCTGGCGTCGGGACACGTCCCTGGCCGCTGTCCACTCGGCAGGGGTCTGAGATGCCCTGTGCTTTACAGGGGCCACAGACTCAGCACAACCTCAACAAAACTGAAAATTCAAAAGCTGATTCTGAATTTTATGTGGAAATTCAAAGGCCATAAATAGTCGAGGCAGTCCTGAAAGCAGCATAGAGTTGGGAGGCTTGGGGCCCTTGTCGCAGGTGAAATAGGACCATTCAGCAGGGGCTCTGTGACCTCCTGACCCCAGTGCAGCCTTATGAGCCACTGTGTCCCGGGAGCACCTCCCCCGCCTTCCCTCTGTGTGACCCCACCTCCTCCCCCTGCCCCCTACCCTCCCTCCCTCTGTGCGTGACCCCCACCTCCTCCCCCTGCCCCCCGCCCACCCTCTGTCCATGACCCCACCTCCTCCCTCTGCCCCCTACCCTCCCTCCCTCCCTCTGTGCGTGACCCCACCTCCTCCCACTGCCCCCCACCCTCCCTGCCCGTGACCCCCACTTCCTCCCCCTGCCCCCCGCCCTCCCTCTGTGCGTGACCCCCGCCTCCTCCCCCTGCCCCCCACCCTCCCTGTCCGTGACCCCCACTTCCTTCCCCTGCCCCCCACCCTCCCTGTGTATGACCCCTGCTTCCTCCCCCTGCCCCCTGCCCTCACTCCTGGTGACCCCTCCTCAGCAAGCTAAACTGATTTCCTGATCTTCCTCTCACTTCTTTTAGACGAGGACTAATAACATGGATCAGGTCTGACCTGATTTTTCCCATGTTGCCCCAGCCCCAGGCTGCCCTGGCCGTGACCCGGTGTCTTGTCAGCCAGGGCTTTCTTGCACATGCATGTCTGAGAGCTGCTCTTGTTAAAAATCTTAAAATTTCATAAATATGTTATTTACACAGACATAGTTGCAATTATCTTCAAACTAGAGTTCTTTTGTATTGAGAACCCTTTCAATTCACATAATTCTACGTGTTTGTGCTCTAGTTTTTTGTACTAAGTATATCAGGGAATTCAAGTTAATTTTTCTGCCATCTGAGAAACTTGTTTATAGCTCATGTTTTTCTCTAACTCGGCCAGGACCTTATTTTTGTTCTAGAGTCCAGGCAGCACATAGACGGCATCTGCCCGCTTCAGATGGCAGCTTTGCCTCTGTGCGTGGGACCTGATGTCCACTTCAGGGCGGCAGAAGCCTGGGTGGAACTCCCGGGTCCAGCAGATGTGTCCGGGCTGCCTGCCCTGTGCAGCCTTAGAGACTCCGCTGCAGGCCAGCAGGCATAGCTCTCGGGTTCCAGCCCTGAGGCTCGTGCCTGCCGGGTGAGGCCCAGGCTATGCTTCTGAGTTGAGGCTGCATCTGGAGGGTATGAAAGGAGAAGGGCAATCTTTAGGCCCCGAGCGAGGAAGGGCTTCTGTGCTGAAGGATGGTCCAGGAGGCACCACAGAGCAAGGTCGGGGTCTTGTGGATGGCGCGTGGCAATGTGGCCCTGGCCCAGGTTTCAGAGCAGGTGCTCTTCCCACTAGATGAGGGTTCGGCCAGCTGTGGCCAAGGCCTGCTCACCACCTGCCTTTATAAATGCAGCTTTATGGAAACAGTCACGCTTACTCATTTACTCTTTATCAGTGGCCGCTGTTGTGCTACTTATTTAGCTCGGGCCATCAACAAAATTCTCCAGACTGGGCGGCTCAAATAGTAGATGCTTATCTCTCACGGTTGTGGGGGCTGGAAGTCCAAGATCCAGGTGTCTGGCGAGGGCCGTGCCTGCTCCACAGATGCTGCCTCCGTGCTGTGTCATCTGTGGCTCAGCTGCCTCCGTGCTGTGTCGTCTGTGGCTCAGCTGCCTCCGTGCTGTGTCGTCTGTGGCTCAGCTGCCTCCGTGCTGTGTCGTCTGTGGCTCAGCTGCCTCCGTGCTGTGTCGTCTGTGGCTCAGCTGCCTCCGTGCTGTGTCGTCTGTGGCTCAGCTGCCTCCGTGCTGTGTCGTCTGTGGCTCAGCTGCCTCCGTGCTGTGTCGTCTGTGGCTCAGCTGCCACGGCCTGCGCAGAGAGATTAGGTTCTCACGCTTATGGCCTCATTTTGCCTTGAGTAGCTCCTGCAGACCCTGTCTCCAGATACAGCCACACTGGGGCTGGAGCCTGAACATAGGAGTTTGCAGGACACTCAGTCCACAGCAGGTTTTCCATCTTGGCCTTTGTGGAAGACGCCTGTCCAGCACCCTAATTCCTAGTCACTTCCAGCTTTACCGACAATGTCGGTCATTTGGTGTGCCTTGTGAAATTTTCAGCAAGGATTTCATCCTCTTCTTCTCATGTTTCCCGCATTCAGAAGCAGGCACCACTGGCTCTGGGACAGCGCTGGGAGCTGCCTTGCTGTTGGGCGTCCCTCCCTGGTGGACGCAGGTGTGCACCCCCGCCAGCCTCGCTCACCTTCATACCGTGACCTGGTACCTGTGCAGGCAGCGTCCTTAGCACAGCCCTGGGCCAGGCACACACCTCAGATGGCATATTCATTTACTTCGCCTCCAAATCCACATTCACAGATGAGGAAACTGAGGCACACACAGATTGAAACATCGACCTGGGTCCACAGCTAGTGACTGTGGTGCTTCTGGGCGCTACGGGGCTGGTGGGCTCTGGGAACCCAGGACTTGAGCCCAGAGCCCACACTTTCTCATTATGCTACACCAAGTATAGGTTTGATATTTGTTTTGAGAATAAATGACCCTACATAGAAAAGGCAGCATAGCTCATTAAAGAAAGTGAAGGGAGGTTTCCTGTCTCTCACTTTCATTGCTGTTTTGGGGACTGACTGGAATGCATTCAGCTCCATAATTATTGACTCACTGCCTCCCACTCCCCCTCCGACCGTGGGCTAGGAGCTCTGAGCTCAGGCAGGGGTGAGTGAGCCATGTCCCCAGGCAGCCCTGCCTCAAAGGAGCTTGCAGCCCAGGGTGGGGTGGGGGCAGATACAGGGACACAGCGCCCAGCTCAGCTGAGAGCACAGGAGCCTCCAGGTCATCTGTGACTGCCCGGGGTGAGGGATGCGCCAGGTGCAGAGGTGGAGGCTCAGGGCGGGCTGGGGAGGAAGAGAGGCTCGTGGAAAAGTCCAGAGGTAGGAGGTGGGAAGGAAGCCTGGAGTCTCTGGAACAGGACATGCCCAAGCAGGAAGGAAGCCAGTGGGGCTGGAGATGAAGGCGAGGCTTTCCTCGGGGCAGCAGCAGGGAGAAGACACAGTCTGGTACGCCCAAGGTAGGGAGCCCTCGGTACCTGTGTGGCTGTGATGTGAGGCCCCCTTTGGGGAGGGGTGGGAGCATCCCCTGTGGCACACACTGTTGTGAGCTTGTCTCAATCACGTGGTGTGGACGTGGGGCTGTGACGGTAGTGACTTCCTAGACACCAATGTGGCCACAGGTGGCCTGGACCAGGCATTGCAGCAGGACAGAGGCACAGACATCCTGGGGGGATACAGGACTAGGGCCAGGGCTTGGCTGACAGCTGGGGCAAGAGGGAGGTGGACCCCAGGCCGTCATGGGGCTGGGGCTGATGAAGGGGACATGGTGGGGCCAGACTCGTGGCCAGGGTAGGAGGGGCCATGGGGAGCACTGAGAATGGGCATGGAGGGGGCAGCTCTGAGACCCAGACCCAGGAGGAGGGGCCATGGCTAGAAGACTGGGCGGCTGGAGAAGGCAGCCCTCAAGCGCAAGAGAACCTGGGTCGGGGCAAGAGGAAAAAGGCAAATGCTTACATTTGTGTTTCTGGGTCAGGTAGAGACAGTGGTTTGTGAACGGCAGAAAGGTCATGGGTTTGTTCCATGCACTTAACCCTGGGGTCTGGGTCCCTCCAATGAAGAGGAGGCCTCTGGGCTGCCGGGTTCCTCCGAGGGCAGACGTGCATCGCCAGGCAGCCCCAGGGTGTGACTGGAGAGCTGAGCCCAGCCCCAGCACCACCGACCCCATCTGCGTCACTCAGCGGGACAGCCCAGTGGGCAGCCACACAGTTTCAGAGAGCCCTGAGAGCAGAGAGAAGAAATACGTAGAGACAGTGTTTCCCATTGTTTTTCAAAATGTGTGAGCCAAATAAAGCAGGGAAAGGAACAGTGACCACAGACGTCCTGTGAGCGTGGCACTCCTGGGCACTGTGGGGCTGCTGGGCTCCGGGATCATCTGCACCTCAGCTGGAATATTTCCTGGAGGAGCGCCAGACCCAGTGCTGCCTCTGTGTGTTTTGCTGTGTTCTCTGCAGTTGAGGCCTGTTGCAGGGAGTGGAGCTGGGATCCCACCACATCCGACAGGTCACCCTGGGGCAGCCTTTTCCCCGGTTCACTCAGGAAAGGGACGGCTGTTTAGCATTTGCTGCTGCTTTGACAAGTGCGCTTGGGAGGATTTAGGATTTCAATTCCTGTATTGAAACAAGTGACACACTGAAGTTGTGAGAAATGGTGTGCACTGGGGGAGGCTGTCCTGTGGTTGTAACGTGTCTGTCCTGTTCCCAACAGGTCTCCACGTGTTCCCCACATTTGTGGTGTACGAGCTCACAGTGCTGGTGTTCCTCACCTTGTCAGTGGTGGTCATGAAGGTATGGGCTGGAAGGGTCCGCGCCCCTCGCAGTTTGCAGGCCCAGCACAGCCCTCCCTGTGGCCCTGGTTTCCAGCGGGGCCCACATCAAGCCTGCAGAGCTGGCCCTGTCCCTTGTCTCGGGAGGAGGGCCACTGGACCCCGGGGGAGGCAGATGTAGATTAGGCTGGGTGGTCTGGGTTTGTCCATGTGATCGATTGTTTCAGAACTGAGGGTGTTTAAAAGGGGGAACTACCTTTTGGGACCCTCAGGACGGGCCTTGGCCGCAGTCCGACCTGTCCTCTTCTGACAGATGCAGATGTGCTTTTTAAAGACCTGAGAATGGTGTAGGCACTTTGTCTGTCCTGCATGACTGCCAGTCACGAGCTGCCTGTGTCCACATTGAACTGAAGGTGTGGTGACGTAGTCAGCAACCAGTGGTTTTCTGCCTCATAAACAGTGACTTAGTTAATTTCCATTTTAAGGAGGCAGAATCTATGATGATCGCTGGGCCACTCCACCAGCTTTTAGCTGCTCAGCCCAGAGACACGCATCTCTCTGTATGGAAAAGAAATTTCCAATTTGAGTACCCCATGCTTAATGCTATTAATCTAGTCTGGTTGGGGCGAGGGCAGGGGGGCGGGGGCCGGGGGGCACGGGCAAGGCTTATTTTCTGCTAATGAACCTAAACCCTTAATGTTGCCTTTTTGTTCTGTGTGGATTATTTAAGATGTTTTGCGTGTGTCTGGTGCCTTCGGGTATTTGGAGTGCTTCTGTGCATTTCCCTGGTTGGTGTGTTATTCGGGGACCATCGCAGCGTCCCTGTGGTTTGTCTGGGTTCTCTGTTTCGTGTGTGTTTAACTCTGTGCGGGTCCGGTCTTCAGCGGTGGCGTGATGAACCTTTCTTGCAGTTTCTCCTGGCGGTGCTGGTCCTGTCTCTCATTCTGCCGAGGAGCAGCCAATACATCAAGTGGATCGTCTCCGCGGGGCTTGCCCAGGTCAGCGAGTTTTCCTTTGTCCTGGGGAGCCGGGCACGAAGAGCGGGCGTCATCTCTCGGGAGGTGAGTGGCTTCCCCCGCGAAGCGCTTCTTGGGCAGCACGGGCTGCACTCTGGGTTTGAGGCAGGTGTGGCGAAGGTGGCTGGCAGCCTGGGGGCAGGGTCTTCCTCCAGGTGGGCACACAGAGGCCTGGCTGCTCTCTGCTCATCCAGCATGTGACGTTTTCAGAGGAAAGGTGCAGTTAGTACTACTTGAACTGTTGCGTTAACTTTTTACAACAATTCTAATTGTAGTCAGATATTTCTTCTGAAAGAAAACTGACTTTTTAAAGCTTAACTGCCAGTGTACACATAAGTAGCACCCAAGAAACTGAAATAGCAGAGTGCCCTGAGAGCTGGGTGGAAGTTCCTGTGGACACTGGGATAGCCTTGGGCATTCAGATTTCACGGGCTTGTCTCCTTGCATTTTGTAAGGGTGAGGCGGGTAGAAGTCCAGGTGTTAAGTGCAGTGGAAGTAATTGCTGAAAAATAGAATTGCTTACAGGAAGCTCCACCTGAGGCCTGACCCAAGGCCGCATCCCCGGGGTTGGCCTTCAGGCAAACACAGGCTAAAGTTGTTACCTGTGGCCCATGAGGACTAACCATGCATCATTGATCTTCAAATCACAGCCCCTCCTGCATCCCAGTATCCTCAACTTCTGGCTGTACTTCGACGTGCTTTAAAGAGATAGTAGTGAATTTATGATGTGCAGGTATCCCTCCCAGCACTCAGCGTGACCGCGTCAGCTTCCACCCCCCACCCACCCGTGCAGTCATCCCTCCCAGCACTCAGCGTGACCGCGTCAGCTTCCACCCCCCACCCACCCGTGCAGTCATCCCTCCCAGCACTCAGCGTGACCGCGCTCAGCCTCAGGACTTTAGCTTTGCAGGCGTCCCTCCGAGCTCAGTGAGACTAGCCCTGTGCTTTCCTATTGCAGGTGCAAGTCCTGACAGTGTCTGTGACCCACTCTGCACTTTGCTGTTGCAGGTGTACCTCCTTATACTGAGTGTGACCACGCTCAGCCTCTTACTCGCCCCGGTGCTGTGGAGAGCTGCAATCACGAGGTGTGTGCCCAGACCAGAGAGACGGTCCAGCCTCTGATGCACGGAGATGATGGACCTTGGAAGGGAAGCATCTGTGGGGAGTGTGCGCTTAAATGGCCAGCAGCTGTTCCTTCTGGGAAGCTCGCACCTTGGCAACAGAACAGCTCTCTAGCGAAGTGTCGGTGCAGTCGTGTTATCCTGGCTTTTACAGAATATTCTTGTCCCATTTTAGAATTTTGCAGAGTAGTTTATTTGCAGTCAGTTGATTATGTGCAGTAGACCCGGGACGCTGCATTTTACCAATCGCCTTGAATGTGTTGCCTGGATGTGCCTTTTTTTTCCCTGAAATTAATTATTATTAATTTTCTATTGTGAGTTCATCAGTTCATAGTTTTTTTAGTAAAGAAACAAAATTAAAAGGCATTTAAAAATGTGCAACTTCTGGCTGGGCGCGGTGGCTCACGCCTGTAATCCCAGCACTTTGGGAGGCCGAGGCGGGTGAATCATGAGGTCAGGAGATCGAGACCATCCTGGCTAACATGGTGAAACCCCATCTCTACTAAAAATACAAAAATTAGCCAGGCATGGTGGCGGGTGCCTGTAGTCCCAGTAGTCCGGAGGCTGAGGCAGGAGAATGGCATGAACCCGGGAGGCGGAGCTTGCAGTGAGCTGAGTTCGCACCACTGCACTCCAGCCCGGGCGACAGAGCAAGACTCCATCTCAAAAAAAAAAAAAAAAAAAAAGTACAACTTCAGAATTATAATCTATTGGTCAAATATTTGTTATTAAACATTTCTGTAATGTGAAGTTGTAATCCTAGCAGTGAGCTTGGAAGCTTACTTTTGATTCTTAAAGCCTATGTTTTCTAAAATGAGGCAAATATGGATGTCTGTTTGCCTTTTATTGTAACTATTTTAAATGAAATAATTTCATGTCAATTTCTATTAGTTATGTCACAAAATATTTGGTTTTAAATCGCAAGAATATGTATTCTTTAATAAAGATAATTTATGATCAGGGTATAATTAATTGAAATTTATTAAAATCTTTTTATTAATTTTTTGTGTTGAGTTAATCTTTACACGAAATTTCAGCCAATTTTTTTTAACTAAGATGATTTCTAGATTAACATGCTATTCTCCAACACACCAAGTCAATGCAGTGTTAATTGATAAGTTATGACTTTTGATATTTAAGCGTCTGTCTTGGTGATCATGTGCCCATTTTAGAAAACCGCACAGGTGAAGATCTGAGCCTCACAAGGACTTCCCTAAGGGGCATCGTGCCCATCTGTTTTGTGCTGCTGTAATAGAATGCCTGAAACTGGGTCATTTGTAAAGAAAACAAACATTTCTTGAAATTCTGAAGGCTGGGGACAACAAGATGGAGGTGCTGGCAGGTCAGGCCTGCTCTCTGCTTCCAGGATGGCGCCTGGAATGCTGGGTGCTAACACGGTGGAAGACCAGGAGAGCGAACCCACTCCCTGGGCCCCTTTGTGTGGCAGCACTGATTCACAAGGGCAGATTGACCTAAACACCTCCCTTCAGGCCTCACCTCCCAACGCTTGCACTGCACATCGAGGGGACAGAAGCATTTGAACCGTAGCAGGTACCTTATTAGGCTTTTTCAATTGCATGAATTTTTTTAATTGACAGATAAAATTCAACATATTTATTGTGTACAACATAGCAAGTACTTTAAGCCAGGGTTTTCCTATAAGTGTCAGCTTTAAGAGCCTAACAATTTGAAAATACTTGAGATAGAGAAGGTAAAAATGCCAGGTATAATTATGTATTGCACATATAAATTATGGATTGCAGTAGTATAAATTAAAGCATTTTGAAGTAAGTTGTATCTAGTCTGGGCAACAAAGCGTGAGTCTGTCTCCAAGAAAAAACGATAAATAAATAAAATAAAAACTTATCATTAATACACTGTCAGGGATGTATGAAAAGATAGTACATCCATAAAATAAAAACAATACCATGAAAAATAAATAATCAAGAAAAAATCTCTTTGAAATGAAAACAAAAAAAAAGGATTACCAAAATAAAAACACTTGGGAGAGATGGACGAGACAGTGGAACCTAGGAGCTTGGCCAATGCTCCTAAGACCTCGGGACTTTCCCAGGTTGCTTCTGGCAGCTCTGTCCCTGGTGTCTTTGGTTCTCTTTTTCTGGACCCTCTTTTGGACAGCCTGGTTTGATCCTCTAATTTTCTTACATTTTCCCTGCCATTTTCCATTTCTTTGTCTTGGTCATATGGGCGCCACAGATACCCACCCACACAGTAAATGAAAGAAGTCCCTTACAAACCACATCATCACAAAATTTCAGAACACTGAATAAAGTTCTAAATAGCTTTCAGAAAGAAACAAAATCAGCTCTCAGGCAAAGGGACAGAGATAAAAAGGCCTTGGGCTTCTCAACAACACGAAAGCAATAGAGTGAAGCTGTTGAGATTCCCAAGGAAAATGAATTCCACCTAGGATCCGATACCTGGAGAACGAGCCATGAAGAGCATAATAAAGATGTCTTCAGAGTCACAGGCCCCTCCTCTGGAAGCTGCTGTGGAAAATGTTTCAAAACCAAGACAGATGGCCTGGGGTCCAGCACACACAGCACCACCCTAAGGGGATTCCAAGGAGAGTTCTGGGACAAGAGCTGCCCACCTGGGTAGAGAGCAGCTGGTCAGCTTGGAGGGGCCTAAGGAAGGGAGCTCTCCAGGAAACAAAAGCACTGGTCCTCCACCTACACAGGTGTGTGTATGTGCAGGTGTGTGTGCACAGGTATGTGCAGGTGTATGTACAGATGTGTGTGTACAGGTGTGTAGGTGTGTGCAGGTGTGTGTACAGGTATGCAGGTGTGCATGGGTGGACGTGTGTGCACAAGTGGGTGTGTGCAGATGTGTGTAGGTGTGCATCTGCAGATGGGCATGTGTGCACAGGTGTGTGTGTAGGTGTGCAGGTGTGTGTACAGGTGTGCAGGTGTGCATGGGTGGACGTGTGTGCACAGGTAGGTGTGTGCAGATGTGTGTAGGTGTGCGTCTACAGATGGGCATGTGTGCAAAGGTGTGTGGGATATGTGTGTGCAGATGTGTGGAGGGGTGTATGTGTAGGTGCACATGCATAGGTGTTTGCATGCGTGGGTGTGTGCAAGTGTTTGCAAAGGTGTGTCCAGGTATGTAGGTGTGTGTACAGGTGTAATGTCCCTCATGTGGGTGGGGTTGTGTGCGTGGGTGTGTGTGCACAGGTGTGTGTAGATGGGGGGTGTAGGTGTGTGTACATGGGTGTGTGCAGGTATGTAGGCATGTGTCCAGGGATAATGTCCCGTGTGTGTCTTGGTAGGTATATGTATGCAGATGCAGACATGTAGGTGTGTGTGTGGTGTGTGTGCAGCTCTGCATGTGTGGGGGTTGAGTTGAATTTGCACCTTCCACTAGAAGAACTAGGGGTTGCCCAGGCTGTTTCCCTGGTTCCCAGTGGGCAGGAGGAACACAAGAGTGGGCTCACAGCCCCAGGGCAATGGTCAGGCTGGCGAATCCTGGACAGGGGTCAGACATGAGCCTCAGGGCATCTGCCACTGCAAGCAAGTTTCCCATGTGAGGGACCCCAGGCACACAATGGACAACCAGGCATTGCTGTTGCTGCTGGCCTGGAACCCTGTCATGAAGAGCATGGATCTGCACAGTTATCCCTCATTACATGTTTGTGGATTGACTGACTGAGTGAATCCAGGCAGTGAGAATAATGGCACTCAGAGGAGGGGCCCAAGGAACAGAGTTGGGAGTGGCTGCCATGCTGTGATCCCTTGAAGGATGGTTTAGAGGCTTGTCTCTCAAACAGCAACCTATCAGTGGAGAGCAAATTCAATTTGGAAGATTATGACTGCCATTAGAAAGGGAAGTGGAACAGAATAGATGGTGAGGGTGCACTGTCTCATGAAGACTTTGGTTCCATTTTACACCTACTTCCCACTCGTGTGTGTTTGTGTATGCTGATGATGCATAAAGTAGCTTCTCACTGAGGTAGTCAAGAAAGTCTGAAGCCACCGGGTGTAATGTCACTGAGGAAAGAGGACCCAAATGGCAGGGGCAGGAAACTGAGGCTGCCCAGCATGGTCAGTGACCAGAGGGCTGTGAAATGAAGTCCTGAGAACCCAGGGCTGGGGGTGCTCTCGAGGGAGGGGATGAGGCTGTGGCTCTCTTTCCGTGGGTGTGTAACTGGAGTCTTTCACAATCTAACCAGATTATTCCATGATCTATGAATAAGATGAAGTGTGGTCCAGAGAAACAGACCCAAGAACTAGAGGCAAGGGGAGGTACAAGGGCCTGTGAGGAAATAATTGAACAAGGATACATGTAGCTGTTGTCTATGTGAAAGATTACAAAAAAAGGACATCACTGGCAGGCGCCGTGGCTCACACCTGTAATCCCAGCACTTTGGGAGGCCAAGGCGGGCGGATCACGAGGTCAGGAGAGTGAGACCATCCTGGCTAACATGGTGAAAACCCATCTCTACTAAAAATACAAAAAATTGGCTAGGCGTGGTGGCACGCACCAGTAGTCACAGCTGCTCGGGAGCCTGAAGCAGGAGAATCACTTGAACCTGGGAGACAGAGGGTGCAGTGAGTCGAGATTGTGGCAGTGTACTCCAGCCTGGGAGACAGAGCGAGACTCCGTCTCAAAAAAAAAAAAAAAAAAAAAAAAAAAGGTCGGGGGAAGGGGAGCGTCACTATTTCAAATTTAAAAATGATTAAAGGGAGATCATTGTATCACTGAAGTGTCTCCGCTGCTTCAGTGGTCTGAGGTGAGACATGCCTACGAGCCAATGTGTCCACAAACCAATGTGTCTGAGCAGGTGTCACCTGCACCCTCTGGGAAAAGAGCACATTTCTGGGGGGCTTTCTCTCTAAGCCCATGCTCACTTCGGATGTCAGTGTCGGCTTGCACCCCCTGAACATGTGCAGGTCTGGACAGGGTTGCGCAGGTTTTGAGATGGGCATTTCCTCCCCCAGCATCTCAGGGTGCGTTCTTGGCAGCCCCAGCCCCAGGAAAAACCAAGTTCCCTGTGTTCCTGGTGTTTGTTTTACAAAAGCCTAAGTAGCAGGAACATTTGCAGACTCAGCTGAGAGGGTGAAAGGGGAGGCAGGCATGCAATGTAGGCAAAAGCGGGAGGGGCTGACAAAGCTTCTCAGACTTCAGATTTGGGACGGGAGGGTGAGAGGAGGACCCAGTAGCCAGGATGCGGTAGCCTCACAGAGGGTAGGGGCTCAGGATGCTGGCCACTGCTGCCACATCCCGGGCACAGGGAGACAGCCCAAGGACAGACAGACGGGTCCCACGGGCCTGTGAGTGGGTGGTGTACAGAAAGTGAGCTCTGTTGCAGAAGCCAAAGGGCACTTCCTACCCAGCTGAACTGCAGCCAAGATCCCGCTGCTCACCAAGACATGGCCTTCTGAGTCAGTCCTGGGTGCTGGGGCTGACTAGCATGATGGTTTGCAAGGGAGGAAATGGCAGCCATGGAGGTCCAGTTGTTCACTCAAGGCTGATCAACGGGACAGTGACATTCACAGAGAGAGAGAGCCCTGTAATAGGGCCGCCCGCCTTTCACACACTGAAAGCTGACTTCAGAGGCTGTTTTCTTCACTGTATTGATGGACAGCTTTGAGCTGGTGTTGGTCATTGCCATCTTCCCTCAACACTTTAATTGAAAATGTGAAGTTACAGAATAAGAGGTGAAAGGCACCCTGGGGACTGCATGGGCACATCATCCATGGGTAAGGCTCTGGGCCGGGGTTCACATCCTGAAAACCTGCATTCTGGAGTCTGTTTCTCACTCGAGGGGAATTTGGTGGCTCCAGAGATGTTCACTGCTCTTTGTTCTCAGAAGGGCTGCTCTGAGTCTCACGAGGGGAGTGAAGGGTCAAGGTGTGTGAATGGCAGTGAGAGCCTCCTACATGGACAGGGCCTTCTCTCCAGAGTGGCAGAGAAGAGTTTGTTCCTGGAAGGGCTCCACACCTGGAGCTGCAAGGCTGGGGCCCAGGCACGATACAGCAACAAGCTTCATCACGGCTCCCTCTGCTCAGGCTGTCACTGGTTCATGGTCACACAACCAGGAAGGAGTGTCAAGCACCCACCATGTAATGCCCACTTCACGTCCCTCCTATCCTGCCCTCGGTTTTAGAAGCTCAGTTGCAGACCACAGAATCCCCACTAGCAGGTGGAAGCAGACTGAGATTTACTCAGGGATAAAGACCGATGGTCTCCCCATCTGGGCTGAGAGCCAGTGGACGTCACTGCCAGGGATGACGTGGCAGGAGAGGTGCCCAAGCATGAACAACACTGGCACTGGGCCCCAGGAACTTCTCTACAGTCCGCACAGTGTCCAAAGGCTTTCCAGGAGGCCCAGGCCACTCCCGTGTGGCTGCATCTCTTGTTGGCCAGTTCTGCCCCCCAAGCTTCATGCAGGTAAAGCGGTGTGTGGAACCCAGGTCGCAGGCGAAGGCCCAGCTGTGAGGGCCTCTGGCAAGTAAGTGGTGATCATACTGCCTGAGCGTTGTGGTGCAGAGAGGATCTGAGGACAGGCAGACTAGGTTTGGATGGATTTGATATGCCAACCTGCCTGGAACTGTTAGAAGAAACTTCGTTCTACATTCAAAACAAGGTGGATGAGGGGGAAACATCCAGCGCCCCAGTGTGGTGTTATGCAGAATCCATGTGGTGTGGTTCTACTCTGTGGTGAGACCATGTGTGTGTTTGCAGAGGGGTTGTAGGGCTGCTCTGCTTCCCTTGCCTGAGCAGACCCCAGGACAAGTAATCTGGAGAGTGGTCCCAGAAACACTGGCAGTGAGGCTGGTGAGGGCCCCGGTGTGGCATAGGTTCCCTGGGTGTGGGAGCTGAGCCCCTTTCCCTCCCGGCAGTCCTGGTGCCAGGCTCCACAAGGCAAAGATGCTCCGCATGCCTGCAGTAGTCCCACAATGAGCTCCGGCTGCCAAATGCACCCCCCTCGAAGGTCTCTGCTGCCTCCCAGAGGCTTGCTTTGTTTATGGCACTGCAAACAGAATCCTGTTAAAAAGCAGTTAGAAGGCGGCACCACTCTCCTCACTCTTAAAAGCCAGCGGGTGGACCAAGTCTCCACCTTGAAATCCCAGTCACCGCACTCCAAATTAACGAGTTGTACAGTGACCTGCTTCTGGGATTGCCATGCTGAGAGGTGTGGGTTGTCTTTAGGCAAATACAAGAAAGCAAGTCTCAAGGAAAGTAGGTTTTGTTTCTAGAACATTGGAGGGACCCAAACATGTACCACATTAGGCTTTTTAAACCTGCATTCCACCCAGGGTTAGGTCAGTGAAGAAGGGCTTTGAATACTGAGGAAGCTCACAGCTCCTCATTAGTCGCTGAGATGACATTGTTACCGTGGGAACAAGTCTGGGCCTTATCTCACTGCGTCCAACCCTGCCCAGTTACACCCCACTCCCACACTGCAAGCAGGGGCTTTAAAGTGTAAATCTGTCAATGTCATTCCCTGAGATGACATAGGGGCCAACCATGGGTGGTATGAGCAACAAAATGCACAATGGCCGTGCTGATTGCAGACTATAGAACAACACAAATGCATGCAAGTTCACGCGCTGTCGTCATTGACCGTGTCAACACGCAAACGGAAGAGGGACCCAACTGCTCTTCCCTGCAGGAAAACCTTGACGGATAAATGCCTGAGGAAAGGGGGAAACAGAAAATCCCCATGAGGCAAAGTCCATGGAACTGATTGCTGCCGACAAGACCCCCATGGACGCCAAAATCAGAGAAGTTCCAGGAGAATCAGGATTTGGTCTCCCAGTGTCTCCAAGACAAGTATCCACTACAGAGGAAGGACGGTGATTTGACCAGGAGACTCAGCTGATACCACCTGGACCTGTAGTTGGACACATCAGCTCAGGAGCCACTGAGAGACAGCCTTAGCTCCACAGGATGCTTGCCAAATGGACTGGACTTCATTACAGTCCTGAGAACACGAGCCAGCAAAATCCATGCCCAGGCGCCAGGACAAGGATGGTTAGGGCTGACATAGGGTCTAGCTCTGTCACCCAGGCTGGAGTGCAGTGGCACAATCATGAGTCACTGCAGCCTCCAACTCCTGGGCTCAAGCAATCCTCCTCACTCAAATAGCTGGGACCACAGGTACACACCACCACGCCCGGGTAATTTGATTTTATTTTTTGTAGAGATGAGACCTCATTGTGTTGCCCAGGCTGGTCTTGAACTCCTGGGCTCAAGCGATCCTCCTGTCTTGCCCTCCCAAAATTGTGGGATTACAGGCATGGGCTACAGTGTCACACTGGGTGCTGGGTTTAATATCTGTGTCATGGCCATGCCAGACATGGATATGAGGGAAACCGGAGAGGATTATGTGGGAACTCTGGGTACTATTTCTGCAACTTTTTAGTAAGTCTCAAATTCATTCAAAACAAAAAGTTAAAAACAACAACAACAAAGAGCTATCCACTTATCCCAAACTCTTCCTCAGCTCTCACTCCCTCTGAAGATAAATTTCAGAGTCCTCCATCAGACTTAAAGACTTTCTTGCCAATTCCCTCCAGTCCGCACGACCCCAGCTGTCTCTCTCCACTCATCCCCGAGATCTTTTTTTTTTTTTTTTTTTTTTTGAGATGGAGTCTTGCTCTGTGCCCCAGGCTGGAGTGCAGTGGCGCGATCTCGGCTCACTGCAAGCTCCGCCCCCCGGGTTCACGCCATTCTCCTGCCTCAGCCTCCCGAGTAGCTGGGACTACAGGCGCCCGCCACCACGCCTGGCTATTTTTTTGTATTTTTTAGTAGAGATGGGTTTTCACGGTGTTAGCCAGGATGGTCTCGATCTCCTGACCTTGTGATCCGCCCGCCTCGGCCTCCCAAAGTGCTGGGATTACAGGCTTGAGCCACCGCGCCCGGCCCATCCCTGAGATCTTAAACCCACAACACTTCCTTGGATCAACTCTCCTGACAACAACATTGCCAGGTTTCTCTCTGTGGCATTTTTGTAGCTCCTAACACCTCCTCCGCAGCACTTACCATGTCTGCAGTTAACTCAGAGCCTGAGAGACTCACCCCTCAGATCATCCACACAGACCCACAAGTGTTCCCCTCAGCCCCTCCCCTCAGCCCCACAGACCCTTTCCACAGACCGAGAGACACTTCCCACACACCCCTCCCACGGATCCACAGACCCAAAGCAGTCCCCTCAGACCCACAGACCCTTCCCACAGACTCATAGACCCTCCCCTCAGACCCATAATCTCCCCACCCCACAGACCTTTCCCACAGACCCACATACCATCCCCTAGCTTCAGACCCTTCCCTCAGACCCACAGACCTTCCCCAACCCACGAACACTTCCCATAGAGCCACAGACCTTCCCCTCCCTTCAAATCCTCCTCTCCCTTCAGATGCTCCCCTCAGACCTGCAGAGCCTCCCCTCAGACTATCCTCAGATCCTCCCTTCATACTCACAGACCTTTCTATCAGACTCTCCTCTTAGACCCTCAGACCGTCCCATCAGTCCTCAGACCCTCCTCTCAGACCCACAGACCCTCACCTCAGACCCTCAGACCCTCCCATCAGACCTACAGACCCTCCCCTCAGACCCACAGACCCTCCCCTCAGAGCCTCAGACCGTCCCCTCAGACGAAGAGACCCTCCCAATAGACCCATAGACAATCCCCTCAGACCCTCCTCTCAGACCCACAGACCCTCCCAACAGACCCATAGAAGCACCCCTCAGATCCTCCCCTCAGACCCTCTTCTCAGACCCACAGACCCTCACCTCAGACCCTCAGACCCTCCCGTCAGACCCACAGACCCTCCCCTCAGAGCCTCAGACCATCCCCTCAGATGAAGGGACCCTCCCAACAGACCCATAGACAATCCCCTCAGACCCTCCTCTCAGACCCACAGACCCTCCCAACAGATCCACAGAAGCACCCCTCAGATCCTCCCCTCAGACCCTCTTCTCAGACCCACAGACCGTCCCCTCAGACTTTCCTCTGAGAACCACAGACCCTCCCCTCAGACTCACACTCATCTTAGACCCTCAGATGCTCTTCTCAGACCCACAGACCCTCCTCTCAGACCCACAGTCTCTCATCTCAGACTGACAGACCCTCCTCTCACACCCTCAGACCCTTCCTTCAGACCCACAAACCCTCCTGTTAGACCCAGAGACTACCCTCAGACCCACAGACAATCCCCTAAGACCCTCAGACCCTCCTCTCAGACCCAGAGACCCTGCTGTCAGATCCACAGACCATCCCCTCAGACCCTCACCTCGGACCCACGGACCCTCTTCTCAGACCCTCAGACCCTCCTCTCAGACCCTCAAAACCTCCCCTCACACCCTCAGACCCTCCCCTGAGACCCACAGAACCTCCCCTCATACCCTCACCTGAGATGCACAGACCGTCCTCTCAGACACTCAGAACCTCTTCTCATACCATCAGACCCTCCCCTCCAACCCATAGACTCTCCCCTCAGACCCTCCTCTCAGACCTGCATACCCTCCCCTCAGACCCACAGATCCACCCTCCAGACCCTCAGACCTTTCTCTCAGACCCACAGAACCTGCCCTCAGACCCACAGACCCTCCCCTCAGATGCTTAGACCCTCCCCTCAGATCTTCCCCTGAGACCCACAGACCCTCCCCTCAGAACATGAGACTCTCTTCTCAGACCCTCCCCTCAGATCTTAAGATGCTCGCCTCAGACCCTCAGACCCTCTTCTCAGACCCTCAGACCCTCAGACCCTCCCCTCAGACTCGCCCATCAGACCACCAACCCACCCTTCACACCCAGGCAACCTCTCATCAGATCTTCACAGCCTCCCCTCACACCCACAGATCCTCACCTCAGACTCTCAGACCCTCTTCTCAGACTATCAGACCCTCAGACCCTATTCTGAGACCCACCCCCAGACTCTCCCCTCAGACCCACAGACCCTCCCCTCTGACCCACAGACCTTCCCCTCAGACCCTCAGACACCCCCTCAGACACACAGACCCTTCCCTCAGATCCTCCCTTCAGAACCTAAGACACTTTTCTCAGACCCTACCTTCAGATGCTAAAATGCTCGCCTCAGACCCTTAGACCCTCTTCTCTGACCCAAAGACCATCCACTCAGACCCAAAGACCCACAGACACTCCCCTCAAACTCTCAGACCCTCCCCTCAGACCCTCCACTCAGACACACAGTCCCACCCCTCAGACCCATGGACCCTCCTTTCAGACCCATACACCCTCCCATCAGATCCTCACACCTTCCCCTCACACCTAGAGACCCTCACCTTAGACCCTCAGACCCTCTTCTCAGACCCTCAGACCCTTCCTCAGACCCACACCCCTCCTCTCAAACCCACAGACCCTCCCCTCAAACCCTCAGACCCTCCCCTCAGACCTTGAGATACTCTTCTCACACTCTCAGATCCTCCCCTCAGACTTACAGACCCTCCCTCCAGACCCTCAGACCTTCTTCTCCAACCCTCAGACCCTCCCCTCAGACGCTCAGATCCTCTTCTCATACCCTCATAACTTTCCCTCAGACCCATAGACTCTCTGCTCAGACCCTCGGACCCTTTTATTAGACCCTCAAACCCTATACTCAGACCTTGAGACTCTCCTCTCAGAACACAGACCCTCCCCTCAGACCCACGCCCCTCCTCTCAGACCCATAGACCCACCCCTCAGACCCTCGCCCTCCTCTCAGACCCACAGACCCTCCCCTTAGACCCACAGACCCTTCCCTCAGACACACAGGCCCTCCCCTCAGACCTTCCCATAAGAACCTGAGAACCTCTTCTCAGACCCTTGACGCAGACACTCAGACCTCTCGTCTTAAACCCACAGACCCTATTCTCCAACCCTCAGGCCATCCCCTCAGACCCCCCCTCAGATGCTCAGACCCTATTCTCCTACCCTCAGACCCTCGTCTCAGACCCACAGACTCTCTCCTCAGACTCATGAACCATCCCTTCAGACCCTCCCAAGACACCCAGAGACCCAACCCTCAGACCCTCAGATGCTCCTCTAAGACCCTCAGTCCCTCCTCTCGGATTCATAGACCCTCCTCTGAGGCCCTCCCCTCAGACACACAGACCCTCCTCTCAGACATACAGACCCTCCCCTCAGACGCACAGACCTTCCTCTCAGACACACAGACATTCCCCTCAGACCCACAAGCCCTCCTCTTAGACCCTCTGACCCTCCTCACAGACCCTCAGACCCTCCCCTCTGACCTTCCCCTCAGACCCACAGACCCTCCTCTGAGACCCTCCCCTCAGACACACAGACCCTCCTGTCACACACACAGACCCTCCTCTCAGACACACAGACCCTCCCCGCAAACACACAGACCCTCCCCTCAGATGCACAGACCCTCCTCTCGGACACACAGACATTCCACTCAGACCCACAGACCCTCCTCTTAGACACTCCCACCCTCCCCACAGGCCCTCAGACCCTCTCCTCTGACCTTCCCCTCAGACTCTCAGACCCTCCTCCCGGATCCCCAAACCCTCTCTTCAGACCCTCAGACCCTCCCCCTAGACCGACAGACTCTTCCCTCAGACCCTCTTCTCAGACCCACAGATCCTTTCCTCAGACCCACAAACCCTCCCCTCAGACCCTCCTTTCAGACCAAGAGACCTTCAAAAGGGACCCACAGACCCTCCCCTCAGATCCTTCTCTCAGACCCACAGATACTCTCAACAGACCCACAGATGCTCCCCTCAGAACCTTCCCTCAGACTCACAGACCCTACACTCAAACCACCCCCTCACACCCTCAGACTTTCCCCTCAGACACCCAAATGCTCCTCTCAGACCCTCCCAAGAGACCCACAGATCCTTCCCTCAGACCCTCAGACGCTCCTTTAAGTCCCTCAGACCCTCCCGTCAGACCCTCCTCTCAGACCCACAGACCTTCCTCTGAGACTCTCCCCTAAGACCCTCCCCTCCACACTCAGATGCTCCTCAAACCCACAGATCCTCCTCTCAGACCCATAGTCCCTCCCCTCAGACCCACAGACCTTCCTCTCACACCCTCAGACCCTCTTCTCAGACCCACAGACTCTCCTCTCAGACCCAGAGACCCTACCCTCAGACTCACATACCATCCCCTCAGACCCTCAGTCCCTCAGCTCAGACCAACAGACCCTCCCCTCAGACCTTCAGAACCTCTTCTCAAACTCTGAGACCCTCCCCTCAGACTCTCAGACCCTCAGACCCTCTTCTCAGATCCTCCTGTCAGACACAGAGACCCTCCCCTCAGACCCTCAGACCATCTTCTCAGACCTTCAGACCCTCCCCTCAGACCTTCAGACCCTCTAGTCATACCCTCAGACCCTTCCTTCAGACCCACAGATTCTCCCCCTAAACCCATGGACTATCTCCTCAGACCCTCAGATCCTCCTCTCAGACCTGCAAACCCTTCCCTCAGACCCAGAGACCCTCCTCTCAGCCCTTCCCCTCATACCCTCAGACTCTCCCCTCATACTCTCAACCCTTCTCTCAGACCCAAACACCCTCCTCTCTGACCCTCAGATTCTTCTCAGACTGTCGCAACCCTCCCCTCAGACCCCCCACCGAGATATAAAGACCCATCAGACCCTCAGAACCTGAGATACAGACACTCCCCTCAGACCCTGAGACCCTCCCCTCAGACCCTCAGACTCTCAGACTCTCCCTGCAGACCCAGAGACCCTCCCCTCTAACCCTTTCCTCAGATCCTCAGACCTTCCCCTCAGACCCTCAATCCTCCTCTCAGAACCAAACACCCTCCTCTCTGACCCTCAGACTCTCTTCTCAAGACCCTCAGACCCTCCCCTCAGACCCTCAGACGCCCCCCACCGAGATACACAGATCCTCCCATCAGACCCTCAGAACCCCCTTGAGATACACACACCCTCCCCTCAGACCCTCAGATCCTCCCTTCATACCATCAGAATCTCTTTTCAGACCATGAGACCCTCCCCTCAGGCCTTCAGACCCTCCCCTCAGACCCTCAGAACCTCTTCTCAGACTATGGACCCTCCCCTCAGGCCTTCAGACCCTCACTTCAGACCCAGAGACCCTCCCCTCAGACCCTCTTCTCAGACCCTCCCCTCAGACCCTCTACTCATACCCTCAGACTCTCCCTTCCGACCCACAGATTCTCCCCTCAGACCACAGACCCTTCCCTTAGACCCTCCCCTCAGACCCCCAGACCCTCCCCTTAGACCCACATACTCTCCCCTCAGAAGCACAGACCCTCCCTTCAGACACACAAACCCTCCCCTCAAACCCACAGATCCTCCCCTTAGACCCTCTTCTCAGACCCACAGACCCTCCCAAGAGAGACCCACAGCCTCTCCCCTCAGAGCCTCCTCTCAGACCTTCAGACCCTCCCCTCAGACCCTCAGACTCACCCGTCCAACCCTCAGACCCTTCCTTCACACCCTCCTCTCAGACTTTCAGACTTTCCCCTCAGAGCTGCCTATCAAATCCACAGACCCTCCTCTCAAACTGAGAGACCCTCCCCTCAGACCCTCAGATGCTCCTCTCAGACCCACAGACCCTCCTCTCAGACCCTCAGAGCCTCCCCTCACACTCTTAAACCCTCCCCTCAGACCCTCAACCTTCCTCTCAAACCCTCAGACTCTCTTCTCAGACCCTCAGACCCCCTCAGACCCTGAGACCCTTCCCTCAGACCCTCCCAAGAGACCCACAGGCCTTCCCCTCAGACGCTCCCCTCAGACCCTGGAACGCTCCTCTCAGACCCACAGACCCTCCCCTCAGACACACAGAGCCTCCCCTCAGACCCAGAGACCCTCCTCTCAGACCCTCCGATCCTTCCCTCAGATCCTCAGACCCTCCTCTCAGACGCACAGCTCCTCCTCTCAGGCCCTCTGACCCTCCCCTCAGACCCACAGACCGTCCCCTCATACTTTCCCCTCAGACCCGGAGGTGGGCAGAGCTTCTGCCAGTGTAGATCACAGTGCCGTCTTCCCGTGCAGCACTGCGGTCATCCTGGTCTTTCGAGGACGTCTTTCTGCCCGTGTGGGTTTCCGGCAGGGTCCTCGCCCCTTCCGGTGCGCACTGCTCAGCCCTTCGCGGCCTAGGCCTGACTGAAACTACCTGTGGTGCGTGAGCCTCGTGCGCGGTTGTCGGCAGGACCTGTTTTGTCCTCAGTCTGTCTGGTCTGAACTGGCGCGGACATTTCCTCTCTCTGTGCATCCCAGAGACTGGTGGAGCCTGCAGCGGGACCTGCAAGTCCCTAGCGCTCAGAGGCCAGCGTGAGGTTCTAGGTCTGGGGCCAGGGCGGGCGAGAGCGAGGCCCGGAGCCACAGCCACAGCCCTGCCTCACGTAGGTAATTCACCCCTTCAATAATCAGAAGACGGAAAGAAGGAAAAGGTGCAGGCCAGAGGGAACCTGAATTCCCTTTTGAGTGCGACTTTTTTTCTTTTTGAGGTCTGGTTTCTGGTCAGTGTCCTGAGGGTGCCATGCAGGGCCGTTCTGAATTGCCTGGGCCCAGCCTGGTGTTGCCACGGCCCCCACCCTACTCTGCAGCCCTGTCTGATCCTGACCTAGTTTTCTTGCCCACCCCTGAGGCTCAAATACTGTGGTTTGAGCTCAGACAAGGTGAGTCTCAGGTTTTGAGTGAGAACGTTTCTTTTAAACGTTGCTTTGATAATTTTCTATAAAAGGACGAATCCTGAATTGTTTCTTTTTCAGCCTGTACCAAAATGTCAAGTGATCTCCTCTGGCGGTGCCTATCACCAGCCTGTGTCTCCCTGTGAAATCTGGTCTGGTTCCATCATGGATTTATTTTCCCGCCTCCCAGCAGGACAGATCTTAGCTCTTTTAGGCCAACAGCCCCTGACAGCAACTCAGTCACCTCCTGCCCTCACCCTTGGAGCCCTGTCTACTGATGGCTCACTTGGAGCCTGGCTTGGGGCAACCTCTGTGCCAGGGTGTGCGGTCATTTTCCTGGGTTCTTGTTAGAGTCCTCATCTGCCCAAGGAGATGATGACCCTGGGCTACTAAGAACAGGCTTCCTTGGTGTCAGGACACAGAGACAAACATGCGCACCATGTAAAGGAAGGGAAGATGGTAAAGAGAAATCAGTGAACAAATGCCGCGGCCAGGCAGGTGAATGAGCTGAGTGTGGCATCAGAGGGGTAGGAACTTGGTGCCGCTCAGTCTTGGCAGGCAGCTGCTAAGTAGGAATGCACAAACACTGGCCAGATCGTCTGATTTTTAAAAAGAAGCCAGAAATATGGACTTCTGTATAAAATTTTGTGATTTTTAAATGTTAGCAATATTCTTTGCTTTTTTTCTTTTTAATCCTGAGTAGGGTAAACCACCAGTTTGCAACTTCTGTACTAAAACATGTTCTCTAGATTTTTAAAACTAAGATTTCATTTTATATATTTATATGGAAATACAGAGAAATGCCGGAAAAAGTGCCTATAATTTTCACTGTTAACAAAATTATATAAAGTAAGAAGTAAAAGTAGCTCTAAGATCCCCTTCACTTCTCTGGTTTGCTGATGTGTGGTAGAGGAGGGGCCATACAAGCGAAGGTCAACATGTGGAGGTCAGGCGAGCCTTAGAAGTGGCAGGATTTGGAAGGACTGACAATGAGGAGAGCTTGCCCTCAGGTAGGAAGACAGGGTTGATCCTTATCTTTGTTTCAGTGGCAGCTGCACTCTTGCATGCATGGTCCAGTTGCATCTCTTGGTTTATATGTCCATTGAACATAACAAATCCTAGTGTAACCACAGCCCTACCCAAAAACATGATGACACACAGCTCCCTAAGTTTTCCCCCCGAAAGTAACCAAAGAACTACTCTGACTTTGACACTTGTTATCTTTTCTAGCTTGTCTCTTTTCTTATATATATTTATTATGCATACATGAGTTTTGTCTTTTTGTTTTTAAACTTTATAAGAAGGATATGATATTATATATGGGCATTAGGGACATTTTACTTCATTCATTCTCACTTGTTATCCTATTGTGGGAATACTCCTCACTTTGTTTACCTGGTGTCCTGCAGTTGAACATTTGCGCTGCCTTCCACCTTTTTGTTAGCATAAACATTGGTGCTGAGCATGATCCCTGGGACAGGTCCTGAATGTGGAATTGTTAGGTAGCAGGTTGTGCAAATATACAACCTAATAGGATTGTGCCAAATTATTTTCAAAAGTGACTGTATCAACTCACACTCCTACTGGTAATGTGTAAGAAATGTCATTGGCCCACAGCCTTTCCAGTATTTGCTATTGTCAGACTTCTTAAAGTTTGCCTGTCATATGGGCATAAAATGATTTCTGACTGTGGTCTTGATCTGTATCTCCCTAATAATTAATGAGAACAAGAATCTTTTCATGTGTATATATATTGGCCCATCAACAACACTGACTCTTCTGAGCCATGAACAGCATATACCTTTATGTATTTAGTTCTTCTATCTTTCAGTTGTATTTTATAGTATTGTGTTGTACACATTTTTCATTAGAGTTCCTTGTATTTCATATTTTGTTCTGTTGTCAAATCGGATATTGGTTTGATTTCTTCTGGATTGGTTTCTTACTTTTTATTGCTGTATTGTATACGTATAGAAAGGTACAAATATCACAAGTTACAGCTTGATGAATTTTCACTGGATTCACCTATTTAACCTAGACCCAGATCAATGAAACGTAGCTTCGCCAGCACCCCAAGACCCCCTGTGTTCTCTTCCATTTATTCCCACTCCCACTCCCACCTTCCAACCAGCAGCCTCTGTCCCAACTAGATTCATTTTGCTTGTTTGGTACTGTATAAAAATGGATCCACACAAAATGTAGTGTTTTGTGTCTTGCTACTCTTTGAGCAAGAGCTCAAAACAGTATTTATGAGGCATTTTACCCCATTACTGCCTGTAGTTGTGGACAGTTCATTCCATCATGTGACTCTATCAGAATTTGTCCTGTTGTCAGGAGCATTGGGACAGGTCCCAGTTTGGAACAGTTACACATAGTGCTGCTCACTGCAACCTCTGCTTCCCAGGTTCAAGCAATTCTCTTGCTTTAACCTCCTGAAGATGTCTTTTGATAGACAAATGCATTGATTTCTCTTGGATATATTCCTGGGAGTGGAATTGCTGGACCATGGAGTAGTTGTATGTTTGACTTCATTAGGCAATATTAGTCAGTGTTTCAAAAGAATTTTAACATTTAACACTCCCACCACCAATGTATGACAGTTCCACTTGTGTCACATTCTTTGCCAACACTTGATGTTGTCAATCCCTTGCCTTTTAGCCATTCAGATGGGTATGAAATGGTATTTGCCTATGCCTTTAATTTGCGTTTTTCTGATTACTAAAGAGTCTGAGAACATTTTCACATGTTTCTTGGCCATTTGGATTTCTTCTTTACTATAGCTCAAGGCTTTTTGACAATCTTATAACTGAGTTTTCTTTTATTTATTAACTTGTAGTTGTTCTTAATTGTTCTGGATATTTCTTTGTTAGATATTTGTGTTGTAAATATTTCCCTAGTCTGTGAATATTTTTTAAACTTGTTTTTGAAGAGCAAGAGTTTTAAATCTTAAAAAAGTCCAAGTTATACATTTTTTCTTTTATACTTGGTGCTATTTTTGCTCTATTTAAAAAATTTTTGCCTATCCTAAGGTCCTGTTTTCTTCAAAATATCTAATTTTAGCTTTCATAAAGCTAAAATTAATGTAATATCATACAGTTTAATTTGTGGGGTTTGGTGTGAGGTAGAGATCAAAGTTCATTTTTTTTCCATATGAGATCCAGCACCATTTATTGAAAAGACTTTTATTTTCTCATTAATGGCATTGATGCCTTTGTTGAAAATCAAGTAAATATGTGAGTCTATTTTGGGATTTTCTATTCTGTGTCATTGATCTCTTTAGCTATATTTATTTATCTGTAGGCCATCACCACACTATCTTAATGTGGCATTGAAATCTGGTAGTATAAATCCTTCAATATTATTGTTCTTCAAGATGGTCTTGGAATTACTAGATCTGTTGGTATTCTATATAAAATTTCAAGTCGGGTTGTCACTGGAAAATCCCAAACTACTTGTTGATTAAACAACATACTTGTAGATAAGACATAGGCTTAAGAGAAATTCCAAGAGAAATTTAAAAATCTTTCATTGACCTAAACGAAAATGAAAATACAACTATCAAAATTTGTGGAGTGCAGCAAAAGCAGTGCTTAAAGGAGAACTTATGGCATTGACTACATATATTAGAAAAGAAGAAATATCTAAAATCAATGATCTAAGTCTCCACTTTAGTGAACTAGAAATTAAATTCAATGTAAGCAGAAGAAAATAAATAAGAATTAGAGCAGAAACCAATGAAATGAAAACAAGAAAACAATAGCAAAAAGCAATAAAACCAAAAGATGGTTTTTTGAAAAGATTAATAAAATCCATAAACTTCTAGCCAGGCTAAGGAAAAAACAGAGAAGACAGAAATCGCTCATATCCAAAATGATAGAGGGGCCATTAGACTTCATATAGAACTCATGGACATTAAAGGGGTAATAAAGGCATATGACGAACAACTCTGTGCCTGCAAATTTGGTATCCTATATGAAATGGACCAATTCCTTGGAAGACACAATCTACCAAAACTCACACAAAAAGAGACAATTTGAATAGACCTAAATCTATTAAAGAAATTGAATCAATAATGAATAATAGAAAGCACCAGGCTCAGATAGGTTCACTGGTAAATTTTACTAAACATTTAAGGAATAAATTATACCACTTCTCTACAGTCTCTTCCAGAAGATAAAAGCAGAGGAATATGTTTTAATTTATTCTGTGAGGCCAGCATTAACATAATACGAAAACTAGACAAAGACATTGCAAGAAAAGAAAACTACAGAGTCATCTCTCTCATGAACATAAATGCAAAAGTCTTCAATAAAATACTAGCAGATCAGACTGGGTGCAGTGGCTTGCACCTATAATCCCAGCATTTTGGGAGGCCGAGGCAGGTGCCATCCAGAGTGGGAAAACTAGGGGCTGGAGGACACACAGCCCTTGGAAGGCTCCCAGGCAGGACGTGAGTCTGGAGCACAGGGCTCTGATGAGATCTGGCGCAGACTAATTCTAGCATCTGTTCAACGTCCTGGTTCTGTCTGGACTGGCTGCTTGGTTCTTGCTTGCATTGCTTTTTTTTTTTTTTAATCCTTTTGAGAGGGAGTCTTGCTCTGTCGCCTAGGCTGGAGTGCAAACTGATTTGTTTCTGTTTGTGCACACACACACACACACACTCAGACATACCTGTGTATATACTCAGCTGGTCATAGTGTCTCTCAGTTGTCACCTTCTCCATGAAGTGTTGCTGACTCTGTGCAGGGAGAAATCATTGTTCTGTGCTTCCATAGCCCCCTTCCCAATCGTGAACATGAGCTTGTCCCACCAGGTCACATCCATTATAATTGCAGGTGCATCTGTCTCTCCAGTTTGACTCTGGACAGTCTCTTATTATCGGCATAATATCAGCACCCAGAGTTGTGTCTGGCACTTAGTAGGAGCTCAGAAATGCTTGGGGAGGGAGGAATGCAGGGAAGGCAAGGGTTTCAAAACTGTGGTTTTGTCTTCTTATTAACAAACTATATTTTTATCCACTTATTTCTCAGTTAAAGGAATTTGCACATCACGGAGGCTAAGATCACTTATCCACAGTGATGTGACGCCCCATCATCTCAGCATTAGTGTCCAGTGGACGCCAAGTTCCTTCTGTGAATCCATAAGAGGCGTGGGCAGGCAGCAGAAAAACGCCCAAAGGTACTCAATTGCATGTGAGGCCACATTTCTCAAACAAAATTATTCTGTAGTCTCCTGGTGCTGGCTTCACCTTGGGCTGACCACAGATGGGTGCTGTGGGGAAAGGAGATGACGCCAGGAGAACATATATCTTTCAACCTGAAATCATGGGACTCCACAGAACATCACCTGACATTATCTTAGCCAGAGCGAAGCAAGCCACAGGGCAGGGACACTTCAGGAGAACTGCAGAGTCAATGGCCAAGGTGCCAAGGGGTCTCTCATCACAAAAGCCAGAGAAGATTCCAGATCAAAGCAAGGGAACATGTCTAAGGAGTAGGCAAAATTGGTCAATTCGGGTAAATTAGACTTTTACAAATTTGGTGATATGCTCCTCTAGAATTTGTCAGATCCAAGGGGTGATTTTGAAAGAACTGTGGTTTCAGACTATAAATGAATGTAACAGTCTTTAAGACAGAGATAATATTATAGCATGCTAATGTGGCAGGATCACAACGGACCTTCCTTCCAAGAGGGAGAACTTGGGATTTGACCGGGAATTTTAAAAAGGATCAATAATGCAGTAGGAGAGAGTAGGAGAGTAGGAAACACAAAAAAATGTCTTTGTGTCTGGGGGTGGTGGGGGGGTTAGGAGTGTTGATCTGTGAGAGCAAAGGAGAGCCACGCGAGACAGACCTGGAGGTTGGGAAAGTGCACAGATTTTCCCATGTTTTATGATGCACTCAAATACACAGAGCAAAGTTTTTTACAGATGCTTTTATTGACATTTTACCAAAGATCAAGAAAATGCCATTTACTCATATCCAGGAATGTTATTTTTTAACTCTCCCCATACATTCCATGAGTCCCTGCCTCCTGCTTGTCCTCCCACCAAAGGCCTCTTGTCATGGTGATGGAAGAAGGCAGAAAATAGGAGATGGTTGGAGAAAAGACCAATGTCATCGAGGAGGGAAACAAAAGACAATCTGGATATGTAATCAGCAGATTTAGAATTAAAACAGGATTAGAAAATTCTCTCTCTCTGAAAAAGAGGACAGTTTAATGGGGGTGTGGAATTGGCAGGGAGAGTTTGTACCATGACTGGAGACTCTGGAGCAGACACACACACAGCTTTTGGGAGATGAAGACTTTTCCTGGGAAGGACACGCTCACTTCTAGTAAAACGCAGCACAGGCCATTTCCATGTAATATTTGGGACGGTAGCTGAATCTGGTGCCTACATGCACAAAACAAGACAGTATCTGGCCCCAACCATAGGGCTGAACCTAGCCTCTGGCATGTGGTGCAAGTCAACACCTGAATGAGTGCATCATTAAAAGAACCTTGTCTCCTAAACAGCCCAGGCTCTGGAGACACAGGGAGGCCAATGGCTTAAATTCCTAGGGTTATGGGCTTATTTAGGAAGTTTGCATTTCAGCAACCCAATCAAGGGACTGCAAGACAAGGCAGTGGCTAAAAATATTTGGATCATCAACCAAAAATTTTAGAGGAAATTCTGTTGACTTTTGTTAAGAGAAACGAGGGCTTTCTGTGGAACATGTGGCTATGGAGAGGAAAAAGGGAGTAACTTTTTGCCCTTTTCCTAAGCCACGCAAAGCCCCGTGAGCGTTCATTGCTGCAGTGCCTCATGCGTGTTCAGAGTATCTCAGTGCAGTGATTTTTGTGCAGAAATTTCTTTGAATAATATTAGTTATCAACTATATAAACATTGTTGGCTTATCAGAATCCTGAATTTGTGGGGAAGACGTTTAAGACCCCAATCTTGTACCCTACGTGTGTATCCTCCTAACTGGAGCCCCCAGGTCTCAGGGAGAAGTCCCCAGAGGCCAGGAAGGTGTCACTGTTGCCATCAGGGCTCAAAGACTGAAATTTAGGAACACATCAAGAATTCCTGTGAAAGAGAAGGAACGGAGCTAGGAAGATAGGGCCATTTGAGGAACATCAGTGTTGTCTAAGTACCTATTTGTGTGAACCAGCTCGCAGAAAGTGAGCGTTTCTGGTAGTCTTCAAAGAAGAAACGGGTGCTAATTTATAAGCAGTTGAAGCCAGGTGACCAGAACTTTAGGGGGTGCGGCCTTGCCTGAGGGGCAGGAGTGGCCAAAATCAGCATAAAACGTGCAAAGCAGGCTGTCATGTAATAATACCCCGCACAGGCAGAGAGGCCTTTGGTCAGCTCCTCAAGTCCTCCTAGACTTAGGCACAGGCAGAGAGGCCTTTGGTCAGCTCCTCAAGTCCTCCTAGACTTACGCTCAGAGCGCACCAGCCTCTGCCGCCGGCTGTGGCCCTGAACTTTGGACTCTTCTCTGGCCTAGCCCGCCCTTGGCTGGGGTGCTCGGGCCTGGCCCTAGCGGCGGGGCCATCCAGGGTGGACTAAGTCTGCAGGACTCGGGCACCACCAGGCTCACCATGCAATGAAACTGTTTCTGGAGTTTTCCTGTCCCTGCTTTCCCTCCCGAGTCCCGGGCCAGGCTGCGCCCAGTGGGCACCGAGGACGCCCAGAATTGTTGGTAATCTGGGTGTAGGCCAGGCATGGGCTTGGAGGTCACCGGGTCCAGCAGAGGCAGCGGCCTCTGTGCCACGCACGCACACACACCTCTCTTCCGTGTGTCCACATACACACGTCTGTGCACACATCTGCTCTCCATACATGCACAGCCCCACACACAGTCGGCCCTTTATGTGCACAGACACTCGTGCACACAAGCGGCCCCCTCTCTCCGTGCATACAGGCGCGCACACAGCTGGCTGTCTCTCCTTTGTGAGAGAGAGCTCAAGCACACACCTGGCCCCGCTATTCGCACACACACTCCTGGACACACTAGTCCGTGCTCCCCCCTACACACATGCACACAGCCGGCACTCTCTGCTCCCTGCACACACATCCTGACACACCCGGCCCCCCACCTGCTGCCCCATGTGCACACACACTAGTGCACACACCAGTCCCCGCCCCCTCACATGCACACACACTAGTGCACACACTACTACTCGCTCCCCTACATGCACACACCAGTCGCCGCTCCCCCACGTGCACACACACTCGTGCACATAGCCGACCCCGCTCCCCCATGTGCACACACACTCTTGCACACAGCCGGCCACCTGTCTCTCCGGACACACCGTCACAGACGCGCACAAACGCGGCCCCTTGGCCTCCGAGCGCACGCCGCGCGCGCTCACTGCCCGTCCCGGCGCAGGCCCCGGTTCCATCTCCGCACGCGCACGCGCACACGCGGACACGCGCGCACGGCCCCTCCCCGCCCTCCCAGGGCGCGCAGCACTGGCGGGAGGAGCGGGAGACCGACGAGCTGCAGAAGAGGAGGAGGAGGGCGCCGAAGGCGCGAAAAGGCGCGCAGGCGCGCTGCGCGGAGCGGGCCCGCCGCCGCCCACGTCACCGCGCCGCGCGCACGTCACGCCGGCCCGACGCTCGGCCAGGG
Organism: Chlorocebus sabaeus; assembly: GCF_047675955.1. NCBI lineage: Eukaryota > Metazoa > Chordata > Mammalia > Primates > Cercopithecidae > Chlorocebus > Chlorocebus sabaeus. Next base: position 94,991,238 of record NC_132906.1, read on the forward strand.
TGAGCCCCGCGTCCCGGCGCCGCTCGGCCCAGGGCAGGGACCCCGCCACGGCCGGGACCGCCCGGCCCGGCCCCCGCCCGCGCCTCCCTGCGCCGCCCCGCGCCCCGCACCGCGCCCTTTCCGCGTCCCCGCCCGCGCGGCCGGACCGGGCAGCCAGGTGCGGGCGGGCAGGGGATGCCGCGGGAGCCGCGGGCGGGGGCCGGGGGTGCGGGCGGGACCCCCGGCCACCCCATCCCGTGCTCCGGCCGCGTGTAGGCGCCGCGCGGCCCCGACCCGCGGTCTCCCGCGCCCTCCCGCGCCCCGCGCGCTCCTGTGCCTCGGGGACCCCGCGCGCTCGGCGCTGGTGGGGGCTCCCCAGGTGACCGCGGGGCGGGGGTCCAGGGCCTGGCCCTCCTGGCCGACAGCAGCGCCCGCGCCCCGCGCCGGAGGTGGGGACGGGGCCAGGGTCGGCCGGAGCGCGCAGGGCGGGGGAGGGGAGGCCGCCCCACGGCGGCCCGCGGGGACCCGGTTCCGGCGCGCGCGGGAGGCGCCTCGTGCGGAGGCGGCCCGAGGCCTAGTGACAGGCGCGCGGCGCGGACCCCGGAAGCCCACCTGTCAGAGTTACCGGTCAGCCGGGCGGGCGCCGCCGGGGTCTGGGGTGGACGCCGCGAGCCTGCACGTTGCGCCGGGACCCTGGGGCTGCGCCCAGGTGGGTGGTGGGGCCCCCCCTGCAGCGGCGGGAGGGAGGTGCTGCGCCCTGGCTGCCGGGGCTCAGCCCCACCCTCGGCCGCTGGGCGGGCCGTCGGGGACCTGGGGGTCGTGGTGGTGACCCTGCGGGCCCGCGGGCCACTTTTGCGCAGGGGTCATTTCCGTCTGACGAGGCGACTTAAAATCCTGAGTGTAGGAGTCGGTTTGGCCAGCTCCGCTCTCAGGATGGAGGGTGCCTTTGGGAAGGAAGGTCCACGTTTCCTTTGAGATGTGTTATTTTTTCAACTTCTTTTTTCATTCTTACTTATTTCTTGTTTTTCCTTCCCTTTTTTTTTTTTTACCAGAAAAATCATTTTTCTTCTCTGGGAAGGTGAACATTTGTAGCATTTATTTCCCGGATCTGGTAACATGGCAAAAGATGTAAGTATGTTTGCTTCATGCTGCACACGAATGTTTGCCTCGCACTAAATTCTTTGTAGTTTTCTGCCTTTGTTTCAGAATGACAACACATAAGCTACAGTAGTGTTTATTTTCAGACTTTTAAAGCATCTGAAGCGGGATGAAGGTGAAAGATGGAAGGATCTGATCTCTGAAACTGCGCTCACCACCCCCAAGTTGTGGCCTTGGATACCACACTGTGCAGTTGGGTGGTGATGGGGTGGTGCCTTCTGACTTTCTCCTTATCTTTACCGACTGTGTTAATTGATAATTTTGAATAAACTCCTTATTAAATTGAGGTGGAGGGTGTTGCAGCACCGCAGCGAATCCTCCATTTCTTGGGGGGCTTCCACATAAGATCCTGGACGGGGGCCAGGCTCAGGTCTCAGACTGTAGCCACCTGCTGGCACCTGTCTTCCTATAGAGGAAGTTAATTCCACTTGGGTGGACCAAGAGCCAAGCAATTGTTTTGGCCACTTTTTTTTCTCAGAAGGATGAGATTTGGTGGTTTATGAAATCTGGTAAGAAATGCTACTTAGCCTGCTTAGTATTTGTCATGAAACTATAGAATATTTTGAATAATTTTTTAAACTTGTGTGGGGAACGAGGCTTTTAAGGCCAGAAATGTACTCTATTTTATTGGCGTGTGGTTCTTTACCATGCTTGGTAATGCTGGTCACTGAAACAAGCTGGATTCCTTAGTGTTTCCCATCACGCATTGCTCTGTAACTGTGAGTGAAAGGGGTTGTTGATACAGCTGTAGCGAAAATGCATCCAGAGTGTGGAGCCCTCTCCATCGAAGCAGAGGTTTCAGTGGTCCCTGTGAGGCCTTGTGGGGCGTCTGCCCTCCCTGACCTGTGACCACCTACGTCACACGGTGTCCCTGGCTTCAAGCACTGGGATGTGCTTTAGAGAGGGCATATGAGCACACAGGTGGACCCAATGTGGGTTTTTGAAGTCATATCTGGGTGTGCTGCGAGGCTACTTTTATCCTATCCACTGTGCTTGTCCATACCACGCCCTGACCTCATGCGTGCATGCACTCAGAATGCCAGATGTGGCCACGTGCTCAACGCGCAGCCGTGTTCATTACGTCTCCTCAGGGTGAGGAGCTGGGCCCAGGGCCTCGGTTAGAGCACGCTTCTGGTGTTGTGCGGTTTCCTGTGTGGTTTCCTCAAATGGTTCTCAAACGCGCTTTAATACATAATGGGTGGTGCCACCGGGGCCCTCATTCATTCCCCCTTGATTTCATTGGCACTGTATGTGAGTAGCATGTAGTGTGAGGCTGGGGGTGAGGGGCATGCAGAAAGGTGATCCGACTCTGCGGGACTCTGAATACTCTATCCGGTTTTGGCATCTGAGACGTGGCATTTGTCAGGGGCTGCATAGGCACAGGGACTGGGGGCTTACCTTGCGCTCAGGGGTTGTGATCTGAGTTGGGGGCTGGCGCTGGGAGGAGAATAGGATTCTACAGCTGGTGAGGCGTTCCCTGCTCAAAGTCTGGGAGTGGTCAGGAGTGCTGGGTCTGGCTGGAAAGGGAGATTGTGGACAAGTCAAGGAATTTGATGTTTTCTCTAGCTCTTTTTCTTTTGAGACAGAGTCTTGCGCTGTCTCCCAAGCTGAAGTGCAGTGGCGCGATCTTGGCCAACTGCAGCCTCTGCCTCCTGGGTTTAAGCATTCCTCTCACCTCAGCCTCCCAGGAAGCTAGGATTACAGGCGTGTGCCACCATGCCTGGCAAATTTTTTTGTGTTATTAGTAGAGATGGGGTTTCACCATGTTGGTCAGGCTGGTCTTGAACTCCTGACCTCAACAATCCACCCACCTTACAGGCGTGAGCCACTGTGCCCAGCCTAGCTAACTCTTTTAAGTAGAGGTGTGACATTTGAGTTTTGAAAAGATGATTTTGGCAGCTTTTGCAGAAGGGAACATAGATCACCAGTTAGGGTTTTTTTTGTTTTTTTTGTTTTTTTTTTTTGACACAGAGTTTTACTCTTGTTGCCCAGGCTAGAGTGCAATGGCGTGACCTCGGCTCACTGTGACCTTAGCCTCCCGGGTTCAAGCGATTCTTCTCCTCCGCCTCCCAAATAGCTGGGATTACAGGCGCACTACCACATCCAGCTAATTTTTTTTTTTTTTTTTTTTTGAGATGGAGTCTCGCTCTGTCGCCCAGGCTGGAGTGCAGTGGCCGGATCTCAGCTCACTGCAAGCTCCACCTCCCAGGTTTACACCATTCTCCTGCCTCAGCCTCTCGAGTAGCTAGGACTACAGGCGCCCACCACCTCGCCCGGCTAATTTTTTGTATTTTTTAGTAGAGACGGGGTTTCACCGTGTTAGCCAGGATGGTCTCGATCTCCTGACCTCGTGATCCGCCCGTCTCGGCCTCCCAAAGTGCTGGGATTACAGGCTTGAGCCACCGCGCCCGGCCCCAGCTAATTTTTTGTTAGTAGACACTGGGTTTCACCATGTTGACCAGGCTGGTCTTGAACCCCTGACCACAGATGATCCACCCACCTCAGCCTCCCAAAGTGCTGGGATTGCAGGCATAAGCCACTGTGTCCAGCCCACCAGTTAGGTTTTTAAAGCACTGGTACTGCAGTAAAACCATAGGTATATGCCAAAAGCCCTTAAGCGAGGGGAAAGCTGTGCCACTCCAGCTTCTCAGAGCCCTGGGGCCTCTGTAGAGGGCCATGAGGTGCCCCAGGATGCAGGGAGCTGGAACTAGTCCCTGGTAGTCACCATGGAGGAGAAGAAACAAGGACACCCAAGACCTGAGACTGGAAGGTTCTGGAGAGAACACAAGAGAAAAACAACTCAGGAGCTTCCAACATCAAGTAGGGCACAGGGAGACAAGCAGGTGGGAAAAGGCCACAAATGGCTCCATGTGAGTTAGAGGCAGAAAGAAGAGGATGAAGTCAGTCCTCTGGGGGTGTCATCTTTGAACAGCAGTTGACAGGCAGTGAGTGTGAAGGTCTGTATGGCAAGGAGCTACACACAAGGGAGGAGAGAGGTACTCTGAGAAGTTTGCAGAGTGGGTAGGAAATGACTGAGGAGTGGTGAGGAGAGTGATCAGTGATGGTGCAGTAGGTGCAGAGTGAGTGGTGGTGGACTTGATGGAGAGTGAGTGTGGTGGTGCTGGAGTGGGTGGAGAGTGAGTGAGTGGTGATGGTGTTGTAGGTGAAGAGTGAGTGGTGATGGTAGATTGGACGGAGAGTGAGTGTGGTAGACTGGGGGAGAGTGAGTTGTGATGGTGTTGTGGGTAGAGAGTGAATGATGGTGATGGTGGAATGGGTGGTGAGTGAGTGGTGATGGTGTTGTGACTGGAGAGTGAGTGGTGTTGGTGTAGGTGGAGAGTGAGTGGTAATGGTGGTAGGTTGGGGGAGAGAGTGTGGTGGTGGTGGAGTGGGTGGAGAGTGAGTGGTGATGGTGGAGTTGGTGGAAAGTGAATGGTGATGGTGTTGTAGGTGGAGAGTGGGTGGTGATGGTGGTAGACTGGGGGAGAGTGAGTGGTGATGATGGTGGAGTGGGTGGAGAGTGAGTGGTGATGGTAGATTGGATGGAGAGTGAGTGGTGATGGTAGAGCTGGTAGAGAGTGTGGTGATGGTGTTGTGGGTGGAGAGTGAGTGTTGGTGTTGTGAGTGGAGAGAGTGGTGATGGTGTAGGTGGAGAGTGAGTGGTGATGGTGGAGTTGGTAGAGAGTGTGATTATGGTGTTGTGGGTGGAGAGTGAGTGTTGGTGGTGGTGTGAGTGGAGAGAGTGGTGATGGTGTAGGTGGAGAGTGGGTGGTGATGGTGGTAGACTGGGGGAGAGTGAGTGGTGATGGTGGTGTTGTGAGTGGAGAGAGTGGTGATGGTATTGTGGGTGGAGAGTGAGTGGTGATGGTGGAGTTGGTAGAGAGAGAGTGTGGTGATGGTGTAGGTGGAGAGTGAGTGGTGATGGTAGGTTGGATGGAGAGTGAGTGGTGATGGTGGAGCTGGTAGAGAGAGTGTGGTGATGGTGTTGTGGGTGGAGAGTGAGTGTTGGTGGTGGTGTGAGTGGAGAGAGTGGTGATGGTGTTGTAGGTGGATAGTGGTGATGGTGGAGCTGGTAGAGAGTGAGTGTGGTGATGGTATTGTGGGTGGAGAGTGAGTGTTGGTAGTGTTGTGAGTGGAGAGAGTGGTGATGGTGTAGGTGGAGAGTGAGTGGTGATGGTATTGTGGGTGGAGAGTGAGTGGCAGTGCTGGGGTGGGTGATATAGGGTCACAGGAGGAGGTAACAGCCTAGAAGGTGGCTGCCTTTGATGTTCCTTGAGCAGGCCCAGCTGGAGAAATGATGAGAAGGATTAGGTTTCTGCTCTCTTGCTCAGGGACTTGTTTTTTATTTTATTTATTTGAATTAAAATGGTAAATTCTAATGGAATATTTCTCTTTATACTCTGTTGAGTGGGAGAATGTGGAGAACAGGAGTCAGCTGTCAGATGGCCACCTGGCTGGCGCCGGGAACCTGAGGCCTTGTCTTGCCCAGCAGGAGTGCTGGCATAGCATGGGCCACTTACAGAAATTTATTATCAAGATTATGGGCTGCCCTTGGCAATTTGGGGAGGATTTCCTTGCTGTGGGGACTGTCTGTTTCCATGCCTGGCCCACCCAGTCTGTGATAGCCTCAGGTGCAGTCCTGTCTTAAGTTTGGAGACACTCGGGGAGGTCCATACAGACTCTGAGTTTTTGAACTGCCCTTGAAACGTCTCAGGCCCTCCCCCTCAGGGCCCAGAGAGGCTGTCCTCCGGTTCCTGAGCAGGGTGGCTGTGACCTGCGGATCTATGGGGTCACATGGCAGGTAATGGTGGTGCTCAGAACCGTCTTCAGATTTAGTCTTGGAAGATACTTTGGCGCCTCCTGTAGAGTTGGATAGGCCCTTGTCATGAGTCACTCCAGCTGCAGGGCCTCAAGTTGTTCTAGAGCTGGGCTGGCAGGGCCCTTGGGTGAGGGAGTATAGCCTGGCACTGGCATCTTGGCCTGCAGCCAAGTTTCCTGTCTGCCCAGGCAGCACGACCCTTGGTGGGATCAGGCAGAGCTGTGCCTCTCCCCTCCCGACCTTGGAAGATCCTGCCCTCACACACGATTGTCCAGTGTCATGAAGGTTTGTAAGTGGGAAGGCGGGCAGATGATGAATTCATCAGACATTACAGGGATGCTTTTGCTGTAAGACATTGGGGTGTAGCCAGTGTGGGGCTGTTTCTGGGGTCCTGTTTGTCTCTCCAAGCTCCTCCTGCTATTGGTAAAGATGCAGGGAATCTGAACTTGCTCTTGGATTGGGCAGGGACTCGGACCTGGTCAGCTGCCTGTGTAGAGAAAGTGGCTGTGGACATCACTGCCCAGCATTCACTTGCCTTGGTTGTGAAAGCCGTTCTGTGGTGCCTGTTTGTGTCCTGTGAGTTTATGGAGAAATCCTGAAATTGGAGGCGGGGACCAAAGAGAACTGTGTGCCTCTCACCATGGAGGCTTTTGAGTGATGCTGTCATAAGGCCCCGCTAATGCCAAGAGGGGACCAGTGAGCTCCTCGAAGGGTCTACCACCAGGTGTCCTTTTACAGACTTGGACGATGAAGTTCAGGCCTGAAGAGGTGGACCTGATGTGGCAACAAACTGCTGTTTCCTTCAGTGTTTGAAGAAGTGAGTTCTGGGAACAGAATTCAGCAACTCAGGCCTTGTTTTGTCCTCATAAAGAAACAACTTTACATTTGAGGTTAAGAAGGTTGTCAGTTTAGCCCCCTCAGGTTTAAGTATTGAAGAAATCTGTGATGACATGCTTGTTTTTACAACAGTCTTTTCATATTTCAGGATTTTTTTGCTACATAGGATGAGGTTAGATTAATTCTGAAGAGATATTAAAAATTAGAAAATTATAGGTTAATTAAAAGTTTTGCCCCTGCTGGTTGCAGTGGCTCATACCTGTAATCCAGGAGATGAGCGGATCACTTGAGGTCAGGAGTTCGAGACCAGTCTGGCCAACGTGGCAAAACCCTGTCTCTACTAAACATACAAAAATTAGCCAGGCGTGGTGGCAGGCGCCTGTAATCCCAGGTACTCGGGAGGCTGAGAAGGAGAATCGCTTGAACCTGGGAGGCGGAGGTTACAGTGAGCTAAGATGACGCCACCATTGCACTCCAGCCTGGGCGACAAGAGCAAGACTTTGTCTCAAAAAAAAAAAAAAAGTTTTGCCCCTAAAACATGCTTTGAAAGAGGTATTATAGGAACATCTGGAATACAAAAGATAAAAGGGATATCTTAATCAGCTCTTTGTTAGCTCTTTACATTTGGTATTTGGAAAAAATCTCTGGAGTTCATTGTGTAAGAATTAGAAACCTCACCTTTGGTGCACAGCTTGGTTTGCAGTAGAACTGTTAGGTGCTCTTCAGGGGATGTTAAAAACTTTTCACTCTTGGTATTTACATTAAAAACTATTTTGTTGTAGAACAATGAGAAAATCCAGATTTGCAGTTGATGTTTAGCTTGACTTACAGTGTGGCTGTCTGCTGTTTGTCGTAAGGGACTAGATTTGTCAAGTTTTGCTCAGAGGAGGCCTAGCAGCAGCGGGTGGCTTAGACCACACGTGGGGATGGATCTGCAGGGGGAAGGGCAGTGTCAGCATTGGCTGAATTAGAGGCTGAATTAGAGGACCCCTCATCCCCCAGGTGTCTTCTTACTCAGATGATTCTGGTTGTTCGGGTACTAGCCATGCACTGCTGTCTGTATCTTTGTGCGTGGTGCAGGCCTGGAAAAGCGTCCACCCTTTGCACTTTTTTCCCGTCTGGCTGAGATTCCCACAGCATCCCGACTCTGCTTCCGGGCTCCTGTGCAGACGCGGACTATGGCTTTTAAGTTGTCACACAGGTCATGGCTCTGTTCTCAGGTGCTGCAGATCATTTTGAGACTCAAGGATGAAGAGTTGCATCTACCTCTTCCTGTCAGTCTTTTGTGTGAATCCTGTTTTTTGTTTTGAGACGGGGTTTCACTCTTATTGCCCAGGCTGGAGTGCAATGGCGTGATCTTGGCTCACCGCAACCTCTGCCTCCTGGGTTCAAGAGATTCTTCCTACCTCAGCCTCCCAAGTAGCTGGGATTACAGGCATGCGCCACCATACCCTGCTAAGTTTTTTTATTTTTAGTAGAGATGGGGTTTCTCCATGTTGGTCAGGCTGGTCTCGAACTTCTGACCTTGGGTGATCCACCTGCCTCAGCCTCCCAGAGTGCTGGAATTACAGGTGTGAGCCACCACGCCCAGCCATAAATCCTGTTTTTCCATGGTCCAGTTTCTAAGAGATTCTGGTCTGATGAATGAAACCCTTGTGTGTTCCCTGTGGCTTTGAGATACAGTATCTTTTAATACAGGTGCTTGCCCTGTGCACCCTGGTGTGCCATTCAATAACATCACGTCACTGGGTCTGAGGAAAAGAGGCAGTGTGATCTGCTCCAGTGGATGGGGAAGCAGGAAAGGGTTGGAAACCCGAATGGATCAGCCCAGAATCCAGCATTGCCAACGCGTCCCTGGCCCTTCCCTCCTGCCCAGGTGACAGGTGTGGTGTGTGCTGGTCCTCAGCCCTGCCCAGGAGACAGTTGTGGTGTGTGCGGGTCCTTAGCCTTGTCCAGGTGACAGTTGTGTCTGTGGGTCCTCAGCCCTGCCCAGGTGACAGGTGTGCTGTATACTGGTCCTTGGCCCTGCCCAGGTTACAGGTGTGCTGTGCGTGAGTCCTCAGCCCTGCCCAGGTGACAGGTGTGCTGTGTGTGGGTCCTCAGCAATGCCCAGGTGACAGATATGCTGTGCGCTGGTCCTCAGCCATGGCCAGGTGACAGGTGTGTGTGCAAGTCAGGTGACAGGTGTGCTGTGTGCTGATCCTCAGCCCTGTCCAGGTGACAGGTGTCCTGTGCGCGAATCTTCAGCCCTGCCCAGGTGACAGGTGTGGTGTGCGCGGGTCCTCACCCTACCCAGGTGGCAGGTGTCCTGTGCACTGGTCCTCAGCCCTTCCCTGGTTACAGTTGTGGTGTGTGTGGGTCCTCACCCTGCCCAGGTGACTGATGTGGTGTGTGCAGGTCCTCAGCCGTGCCCAGGTGACAGGTGTCCTGTGCGCTGGTCCTCAGCTGTGCCCAGGCTTGGGCTGTGGGTGCCGCCCATTCCTAGTGGACATGGAATCCTTGTGTTACTGAGTGACCTGCCTGTGCCGGTTGCTGTACCAGCGGGCTTTTCTGTCGCAGTTGCTTTTTAATAGTATCCATTAAGTAGACTTTTCACAAGAAAAGAATATGACTTACTAAAAAAAGTTCGAGCAATATTTCTTCTGATTGTAAGAGTAATCTTAGTTGCAGAAAATTTTAAAAAATTCTAGGAAAGCAAAAAGAAGAAAATGAAGTTACGTTCATACGTGAGCTGAACTGTTAGGATTTTATAGCGTGTGCCTGTTGGATTCCTATTTAGCCATGTGTGATAAAGCAGCTTTTCCAAGATGGGAACGTACTGTACCTTCTGTTTCTAATCTTTTCACCTCAGTATATTGTCAGTGTTTTCTCTGGTCAGTTATTTTTTTCTACCATGTTTTTAGCAGCTGTACGTTTATTTGGTACGTTGGGGAGTCGTAGATGGTCAGTTACTGAAAACGTGGATTAACCTGGGAAATAATTTTAAAAAGATGCTGTACCTAAACACTTCATTTTACATTTACACAAATGTGCATCTGGTCCCCAAATCTCTTGGCTCTGGACTGAACTCCTCTTCTTGGAGAACGGGGCCACCCCTTCGAGCCACACCCAGCACCGTACTGGGTTTTGATTTCTGTAGATTGAGTGGAGAACGTGAAAGACGTCTCAGGACACAGAGTGCAGCCTCCTGGGTGGTTTGCAGTTTTCCCGGGATGCTGATAACAGTGCCGCTGGTGTAGAGGGGTGTCTGGAATGAACAAGGCTGAGTCTGAGACACACGTACATCTGTCCGAGAGAGTCCTGTCGGCCTGGCGCCATAAGGGAGAGGCGGTGGAGTTAGGAGAGCTCTTACTGCTGCATGCATGTGCGTCAGTAATTACCCACTGCCCTGTGGTTGGAGATTCTAGTGGTTTCCAGTTAAATCTTCCCATATTTGCACAAATCCAGGATGAGTTTTAGGATGAACTGCTGGAGGTGAAATTGCCTGTGTGCGTGCTTGTCTGCGAGTACAAACGCTGGTCTTTGAGACGTACCGTCAGGCTTTTTAGCTGCTGTGTAGTCATTTACTTCCTCTCCTTGAGAGTATTAATGGCTCGGAGTAATTTGTATGGGACTTATTTTAGACTCTGCTGTTTCTTTTGCCTTTAAGAAAAATCAGGGTTTGAATGAAAATATCTCATGTCACCACTGTTGATAGAATCCGAATTATATTTTGCAGGGAAGCAGGATGAAGAGGGAGATGACCGTGGTGGGAGTTCAGCCTCTGACTTTGTTTTCATGCCTGAGTTTGAGGTCATACCTCTTACCTAGTTATTGACTCTTGGAAGCCATTCCTGCTTTAGGGCATCCTTTGACTCCCGGAGTTGTTTTTAAGCTTAGAGGCCTTATCTGGAATGATGCAGCATGGAGGACAGATGTCTGCCTCAGCGTCATCCAGCTAGCCCGAGTTGAGCTGTCTGTGGATGAGGGGTTCCTCTCGCTTTGGGAGACCCCGGGTGTCCCCTCCCCCAGCACGGCCAGGTTGGGGAGGAGGAGTCACACATTCAACAGCTCACGGGGTGTGCAGCCACAGAACTGGAAACCCTGGTCTGTAGGCTACGTGTCTGGGAGCTCTGCAGGCCGGTGGTGCAGTTGGCTAGCCACGATGACTTTTGCCTGGACTTAAACTCTTTTTTCTCTAACAAATGGAAAAGCAGTTCCCAGTGGAGTGGCCGGACCAAATCCTATTCTGGGGTGGAAGGGGATGAAGGTGGTCAGCATCGAGGGCGACGTTGATGCCCATTCGTGTCCTCAGTGTCTGTCCCATCCCAGGCTGTGGTTCCAGTGGCATTTATCACACATGGACGCTGATCCTGGAAACCATGCTTCGTGTTTTTGGGCATTGGTTCCCTGGAGCCCTGTTTTTGCTCACTGTTGGGACAGAAAGACTGCTGGTGAGGAGGCTGTGTGTCCCCTCGCCCCAACCTGTCCTGAGCTTGCCTGACAGTGCCTCCTTGTGGGTGGGCATCAAACCCTGCACCTGAGTCTGCTGCGGCTCTGGTGCCTGCCCGGTGCCATGGTCAGGGTGGGTGTCCTGGGCCCTCCGGACACCCCCTGTCTGGCCAGGGTTGCTGCTCCGTAGTGACCCCAGGCCACCCTGGAGGAGTGTTTCTGAGAGTGCCGGTGGCTCACTCTGTCCTTGGATGACTTGGTTTTTGTTAAAATGGAAATTTAAATTCTTTCTAAAAGAGAAAAGAGTTTAATGTAAAAACTTTTCCAGAAGAGAAATTAGATGAACATATTGTTACTTTTAAAGTTAGCTGATACGATGAGTAAACAGATGAACGGAGATGGTCTCCACCTCCCACGGGCTGGCGGTATACTTGGGCGAGGGCTCCGGGGCGGCTCTTCCCTGAGGCCCCAGGCCTGGACCCCGTTGCGCTGTCCGGCAGCGTGTGCTGCGTTTCCCTGGGGAGCATTTTCCTACCGGGCCTGTGTGACGTGTTGTGGAGGAAGCTGTGTGAGGCAGGGGTTCCAGGGCCTGCACGGCTGGATCTTGCTATCCCTGGGACCTCAGGTGGGGACTCTGGCCTCTGTGTGCTCGCCTATCCCATGTGGGTGGCCAGCCACCCTCCCTAACAGGGCAGTGAGGGAGAAAGGAGGGCGTCAGCTGCTGGCCCCGTCCTGGCTGAACTTGGGTGGACGCAAAAGAGTGAACATAAGGCTTTGACGAAATTAGGAGCACCTCATAGGCCTGGGCTCGGGGTCAGACCTTCTCCCAGCCACAAGGGACTGGTCTGATCAGAGCTGGAGGGACAGCCATTGCCACGTGCCCAGTGTGGGGGCTCTGAGCTCAGGAGCCAGCAGCCAGGCACACTGGGGACTCTGTGGCCCCTGCCTCTGACCCCATGTGTTGCACAGAGGGGCCCTGGCTTGCCCTGGGCACTGTTTAGAATGATTGAGGGGGTGGCAGTTGGCCAGATACAGGAGAGATGGAGTCTCCGAGGGAGCAGGCCTCTCCTGCAGGCTGCGGCTTCCAGGAGGGCTGCAGGCATGAGGTGTTTGAACACAGCAGTGACTTCATAAGAAAAGAGAGCGGAGCTGCTGACATTTCAGGTGAGTCGTTGTCAAGAGTGTGGAATCCAACTGTGCTGGGAGCCACTTGCTGGTCCCTGGCCAAGTCCCTGTCTGGTCCCTCTACTCCCCACCACCCCAGCCCCGGAAAACCTCGCCTGCCAGGTTCATCCTGCACGACCCAGTTCAGCCTGCCCCAAAGACAGCCGGAGGCAGGATGCAAGCACCTGTTTAACGGCTGTGGAACTAATGTATGGGTTTTCCAGGCAGTTTTGCATTTGTGCCTAATGTAGATTGGAGCATCTTTTGGTGTTTTTCTGCTGGAAAAGCAGGCTTTAGAGTGGTGGCTGAAAGTCTGATTACAGATTATATAGATTAGAGCAGCCTCTGCTGGGAGAGGGATGCTGGGTGCCTGCCTTCCAGGTGTCTACTCGCGAGTGGACGGGCCCCACCCTCTGTGCTTGCTGGGGCTTCAGAATCCACGGGTTTCCTGAAGGTTCTGGTGCCCCCTGAAGCACAGCCCCACCTCCCCAACCTGCCCCTCCTGTGACTCGCGTTGTGTGTGAACTCACCTCCTTGCTCTTCAGCTTCCCTGCCTGGCGGCTCCAGGCTGTCCCTGAGGACCTGGGGTTTGTGTTGCCCACTTGGGTGGAGTCTGCACCCCCTTTCCTCTTCATTTAAGTTGCGTGGGGCCGGGAGGAGGCGTTCTCTGCCCCTGCATGGCTCGCACCGTGGCTCTGGCCGCCGTCCCTCTGCCCGCTCGGGGATGCCAACTTCCTCTGACTCTTTCTTAGGGTGACATTGGGCCCCACCCTGGCCTACAGCTCCGCACCTCTGGATGGACCTCGTTAGGCGTGCGGTTTTTCCCTTAGTTTAGAGGATGAAATTACTTTATTGCTTTGTTTAGTTACGACAATGGAAAGTTTATTTAAAAACTTGGTGGTGCAGAAAGGTATCAGAAAGTAAGCAGTCATCTGAAATGACAGTCATGGGGACTCTGCTGTTAAGGCTTTTTGGTGATTGTTTTTGGGGATAAGCTAGATGTGTGTGTTTAAACACACATGTGCAGTATGGAATTTTAAGTAAATGAACTCACGTTTTGTTCACTGCTATTTTTTACTCAACAGTTTGTCCTAGGTTTTTTTTTCACATCAGTAAATATAAGCAGAGATAATTCTAAAAAGTTTGTGGAACATTTCAGACACACACAAAAGAGAGAGATTGTGCTGCTGCCTCATCCCTGTCACGGACCTGGGTGACTCCCTGCGTGGCCAGGGTGATCATTAAGTAGTTATTAAATATTCTGACATGTGTCTCTTAGAGATAGTCATTCACTCTTATTGTCACATGGGCAGCATTTAGATTTCTCAAGTTGTCTCAAATTTGGAAAGTTTGTTTGCATTGGAGCCTCGCCCCCTTTCCGCAGCTGCTGGAGTCTGGTCTCGTCGATGCACCCTCACTTACTCCACCCTGTTGATGCGCTGCCCTGGCTGAGTGTTCATCCTTCAAAACCTTACCCTCAACGGTGTTGGGGCCTTTGAGAGTGACTAGGATTGATTGAGGGCACGAGGGTGTAGCCCCCCTGCCTGTTGGATCAGCGTCCTTATAAGCCAGTCCCCAGGGCGAGCCTGCCCTTTTCCCACCTTATGAGGCCCGAGGAGGAGGTGGTAGGTGCAGCCTGGAAGCTGGCTCTGCCCTGACCTCCCACTTCCACCTCCAGGACTGCGAGAGAGAATCCTTGCACTTAGGGCTCCAGGACCGTGAGAGAGAACCCAGGACTGTGAGAGAGAACCCTTGCAGGTAGGATAGGGCTCCAGGATCACGAGAGAGAACCCAGGACTGTGAAAGAGAACCCTTGTACTTAGGGCTTCAGGACCGCCAGAGAGAATCCTTGTATGTAGAGCTCCAGAACCGTGAGGGAGAACCCAGGACTGTGAGAGAGAACCCTTGCACTTAGGGCTTCAGGACTGCGAGAGAGAACCCAGAACTGTGAAAGAGAATCCTTGCATGGAGGGCTCCAGGACCATGAGAGAGAACCCTTGCACTTAGGGCTCCAGGACCGTGATAGAGAACCCAGGACCGTGAGAGAGAATCCTTGCACATAGGGCTCCAGGACTGCAAGAGAGAACCCAGAACCATGAGAGAGAACCCTTGCAGGTAGGGCTCCAGGACCATGAGAGAGAACCCAAGACCGTGAGAGAGAACCCTTGCACATAAGGCTCCAGGATTGTGAGAGAGAACCCAGAACTGTGAAAGAGAATCCTTGCGTGGAGGGCTCCAGGACCATGAGAGAGAAACCCTTGCACGTAGGGCTGCAGGACTGCGAGAGAGAACCCAGAACCGTGAGAGAGAATCATTGCACGTAGGGCTCCAGGACCGTGGAGAGAGCCCTCGCGTGTAGGACTGCAGGATTGTGAGAGAGAACCCAGAACCATGAGAGAGAATCCCTGCACACAGGGCTCCGGGACCATGAGAGAGAACCCTCCCACGTAGGGCTCCAGGACCGCAATAGAGAACTCAGGACTGCAAGAGAGAACCCAGGACCCAGGACTGTGAGAGAAAATCCTTGCATGTAGGGCTCCAGGACCATGAGAGAAGGAACCCAGGACTGTGAGATGGAACCCTTCCATGTAGGGCTCCTGGACCGCGAGAGAGAGCCCAGGACTGCGAGAGAGAACCTTTGGACCTACGGCTCCAGGACTGTGAGAGAGAATCCTTGCACCTAGGGCTCCAGGACTGCGAGAGAGAACCCAGGACCGTGAGAGAGAACCCTTGCACCTAGGGCTCCAGGACTGCGAGAGAGAACCCTCGCACGTAGGGCTCCTGGACCGCGAGAGAGAGCCCAGGACTGCGAGAGAGAACCTTTGGACCTACGGCTCCAGGACCATGAGAGAGAACCCTCGCACCTAGGGCTCCAGGACTGTGAGAGAGAACCCAGGACCGTGAGAGAGAACCCTTGCACGTAGGGCTGCAGGCTGTGGTGTTTGGTGGCGGAGTCTGAAAGGACTAAGACATGGCTCACATGTTTATTTAGGTTGCTTGCAGCACTTCGTCTTTATCTAAGCAGGTGTGTGATAAATGCACTGGCTGGGTTAGGCTTCCAAGTACCCTCCTAATGGGTTCTTGGAAGTACAGCTGCCCAGGTAGGGATTGAGGACTGGGTAGAGGACCTGGGTGCTGCCAGCCACGGCATCTCTGCCAGCCCAGGAGTGCACATTTTTGTTTGCATTTCTCAGAGCACTACTGGGATAGCTAGAACGTCTTGTCTTACATTTGTTAACAGCTTTGTGTCTTGTGTATTTTTCTATTAGGTATTTGTCTTTTAATCAACTTCTGATTCTTTCCAAGAACAAAGTTTGAGTCTCTATTTCAGTAAAGTTTTTCTTTACCTTCAGAAAAATTAGGATGTTTGTGAAAGTTTTAGTTTTGCAAATATAGACCTTGCATGTAGGTTTGATCTTAGGGGTTATATGTTTTTAAAATTTGTTATTATCATTGAGTGTTTTTATCCATTATATTTTCTTTCTTTGTTCTTCTTCTTCTTTTTTTTTTTTGGAAACAGTCTCGCTCTGTCGTCCAGGCTGGAGTGCAGTGGCGCTATCTCGGCTCACTGCAAGCTCTGCCTCCCGGGTTCACGCCATTCTCCTGCCTCAGCCTCCTGAGTAGCTGGTACTACAGGCGCCCGCCACCATGCCCGGCTAATTTTTTGTATTTTTTAGTAGAGACGGGGTTTCACCGTATTAGCCAAGATGGTCTCGATCTCCTGACCTCATGATCTGCCCGTCTCGGCCTCCCAAAGTGCTGGGATTAGAGGTGTGAGCCACCGTGCCTGGCCACCCATTGTATTTTCTAACTGGTTATTATTGCTTATAAAGGTCTGCTTTTTCTAGTATACTTTTTTCTTAATTTTTTTCATTTTTTTTTCTATTTTTATTTTTTATTTCCATAGGTTTTTGGAGAACAGGTGGTATTTTGTTACATGAATAAGTTCTTTAGTGGTGATTTCTGAGATTTTGGTGCACCCATGATCCAAGCAGTGTACACTGAACCCAATTTGTAGTCTTTTATTCCTCACCCCCTTCCCACCCTTTCCCCTAAGTCCCCAAAGTCCATTGTATCATTCTTATGCCTTTGCATCCTCACAGCTTAACTCCCATTACTTCTGTTTTTATGTTTTCTTTACTCTGCTTGATATTTTCTAGCATTCTTATGACTTAAAAAAACTTTAGTGAGGCTGGGCGTGGTGGCTCACGCCTGTAATCCCAGCACTTTGGGAGGCTGAGGTGGGTGGATCACGAGGTCAGGAGTTGAAGACCAGCCTGGCCAAGATGGTGAAACCCCGTCTACTAAACATACAAAAAATTAGCCAGATGTGGTGGCAGGCGCCTGTAATCCCAGCTACTCAGGAGGCTGAGGCAGGAGAATCGCTTGAACTCTGAGGGTGGAGGTTGCAGTGAGCCGAGATTGCGCCACTGTACTCTAGCCTGGGTGACAGAGTGAGACTCCGTCTCAAAAAAAAGAAAAAACCTCAGTGAATAATAATGTATAAAGTGTAAGAAAACCTAAAGAATGATAACATACCTACTATAAAATACACAGATGTGAAGTATACAGCTAAATGGATTTTAAACATCACACACACTGTGTCACCACTGCCCAGATGGCAACACAGCCATCCAGGAGCCTCCCACATGCGCCTAGGGCAGTCCCCCTGCCGTGATTCTCCTCCTGTGCTGGAGTCCAGCAGTGAGAAGTCAGCTCTGCCGCCAGCCGCAGTGCCTTGTGCTAAGGATACCGCTACCGCTGCAGGTGCATTCTCAGAAACGGACGTTCGCTGTGTCCTGTTTTTGGCAGTTGTAGTTATGACCATCTATAGCTGTGAACATCTTGCATGGTCTTTGGCGCACGTCTGTGCGTGTCTGTGGAGGATTTGCATGGTTTGGCCCTGTGGGGTCGCGGAGCTGGGAGCAGACCCAAGGGGGCTTGCTCCTGTGCCCACAGCTGTTGGGCAGCAGGGCGTGATGGCTCCTGGGGTGCTGGGCGCCTGTGGCCTCCACCTGCATTCCTGGCGCCCGAGGGTGCTGTGTGTCGCTTCCGGGCTGCAGAAGAGCCTCTCTGTCTTGATGCGGAGTGGCGTCTCCAGTCCACGCGCAGGAGTTGGGCTGTCTGTCTGTCTCTTTGTTCTGACTTGCAGGGCTGCCTCTCTGCTCTGGGTGTGGTCCTGCCTCGGGTCTGCATGTTGCAGGCATGTCCTCCCTGGCTGCGGCACTCTTGATTTTTTTTTTTTAGTGGCTCCCTTTGATGAGGAGACTTTCACTGCCCTTTTCTCTTTCCTTGGGTGCAAATGATACAATTCTTTGGCCTTTTTAACATCATCGTGTTTGCTTCTTACGTTTTTCTTTATTTTGCCTCCTGCTACCTCTGCTCCAAACTGGATAGTTCATCTCACTGTCTAATGTGCAGTTATTATATTTTCTGCTCTGGAACTGTCTTTTGGTTTCTTGTATAGGTTTTATTTCTTTGCTAAAATGGTCAAACCTGAGTTTTAATTTCTTGAGCATCTGATCAGTTACTCTGGTGATTTCACCCCCATCCCTGTGGGTCTGGCCCCGTGCTCTTGGTTTTTGGTCATGACTTACCCTCTTGTCCTGTGGCCTGTTGGGCATTTATATCAGAATCTGTGGAGGAAGTGCAGGGCCCTTCTCAGCAGCTGGGCCGCAGATGGTGGCGACGGATCCCTCGGGTCTTGGTGTCTGGGCTTCCTGCTGGGTGAGGGTCTGGCTCTTTGAGTTTCCAGGTCTTTCTTCTCAAGGTGTGGCCCCTGGGGGGTCCCAACCCCAGTACGGGGGCTTTGCTTGGAGCCTTCTTCTGGGGGCCTCAGCACTGGCCCTGCCTGCCCTGGTCACGGGTTCTCTGATTGCATTAGACAGATTCAATGGATTTAAACACATTTCTTTTTTTTTTAATTAATTTATTTTTTTAAATTATACTTTAAGTTCTAGGGTACATGTGCACAACATGCAGGTTTGTTACGTATGTATACATGTGCCATGTTGGTGTGCTACACCCATTAACTCATCATTACATTAGGTATATCTCCTGATGCTGTCCCTCTGCCCTCCCCCCACCCCACGACAGGTCCCGGTGTGTGATGTTCCCTTTCCTGTGTCCAAGTGATCGCATTGTTCAATTCCCACCTATGAGTGAGAACATGCGGTGTTTGGTTTTCTGTTCTTGCGATAATTTGCTGAGAAAGATGGTTTCCAGCTTCATACATGTCCCTACAAAGGACATGAACTCATCCTTTTTTATGGCTGCATAGTATTCCATGGTGTATATGTGCCACATTTTCTTAATCCAGTCTGTCATTGATGGACACTTGGGTTGGTTCCAAGTCTTTGCTATTGTGAATAGTGCCGCAAAAAACATACGTGTGCATGTGTCTTTACAGCAGCATGATTTATAATCCTTTGGGTATATACCCAGTAATGGGATGGCTGGGTCATATGGTATTTCTAGTTCTACATCCTTGAGGAATTGCCACACTGTCGTCCACAATGGTTGAACTAGTTTACAGTCCCACCAACAGTGTAAAAGTGTTCCTATTTCTCCACATCCTCTGCAGCACCTGTTGTTTCCTGACTTTTTAATGATTGCCATTCTAACTGGTGTGAGATGGTATCTCATTGTGGTTTTGATTTGCATTTCTCTAATGGCGAGTGATGATGAGCATTTTTTCATGTGTCTGTTGGCTGCATAAATGTCTTCTTTTGAGAAGTGTCTGTTCATATCCTTCGCCTACTTTTCGATGGGGTTGTTTGTTTTTTTCTTGTAAATTTGTTTGAGTTCTTTGTAGGTTCTGGATATTAGCCCTTTGTCAGATGAGTAGATTGCAAGTTTTCTCCCATTCTGTAGGTTGCGTGTTCACCCTGATGGTAGTTTCTTTTGCTGTGCAGAAGCTCTTTGGTTTAATTAGATCTCATTTGTCAATTTTGGCTTTTGTTGCCGTTGCTTTTGGTGTTTTAGACATGAAGTCCTTTCCCATGCCTATGTCCTGAATGGTATTGCCTAGGTTTTCTTCTAGGATTTTTATGTCAACACATTTCTTCTGTAATTGTTTCCGTAGCAGGCCTGATCTGAGGCTCCTGTCCTGCCATTTCCAGACACGGCAGCTCCTGTCCTGCTCTTCCCACTTGATGCTTTTACTCGGAGCGTGTTCGTGAGATGAGCCTTCACACTGTCCCGGATCTTCTTCAGACGTGAGGTTCTTTTCTGCCGCATCCCTGCTCTGCGGTGGCACCGTGTCCTCTTCCCGGACGTGGGGAGGTGTTGGCCTCTGTAGCTGAGAAAGGCTGGGCCTGGCGGTCACCCAGCGTGTCCTGTCTGGACTTAGGATCTTGAACCAGCAGCGTCTGTTGCCTCCCAGTGCCTGTTAGAAGCCCAGGTCCCCTGTCCAGCCTGTCCCAGGTGGCCCTGGCCTGTGGTGCCCTGAGTTGGTCCCGGCAGGACCACTTTCAGATTAACTTGCCCGGCTGCTGGTGAGAACACGCTCCTTGTGGGCTGCTGGTGGGGTTGTGTTCTTGTGCTTTGCCGTTTGGACCCCAGTGTAGGGCAGCTCACTGGTGGCTTCCTCAGGGTAAGCCAGCAAGGTCAGAGTCAGTCTCTTGAGGCCACCTTCACCCTCACCAGGCTCTGGTGCTTGGTGGGAGTAGGTCAGGGCAGCCCACGCAGGGTCCCCTGCAGGACCAGGGTACCGGAAGGAGTGGCTGGGGCTGCCAGAGGTTGTCCTTGAGCTCTGGGGCTGTGTTTGTTCCTAGGTGTGCTCTCCAGGGCCCAGGAGGGCTCCTGGGAGCTCCAGGCTGGGTCCCAGCCCCAGCCCCAGAGGAAGGTCTTGTGGCCAGGTGGGCGGAAGGTGCCAGCTGTTTGTGATGGGCAACCCAACAGCCAAAAGGGAGGAGCAGAGAGAGTTCTCTGCAGGAGTTAAGGGAGGAGCAGATGGAGTTACCCACAGGAGTCAAGCGGGGAGCATACGGAGTTACCCCACAGGAATTGAGGGAGAAGCGGACGGAGTTACCCGCAGGAGTCGAGCGGGGAGCGGATGCAATTCTCTGCAAGAGTTGAGGGACGAGCAGATGGAGTTACCCGCAGGAGTTGAGGGAGGAGCGGACGGAGTTACCCGCCTGAGTCGAGGGAGGAGCGAACGGAGTTCTCCGCAGGAGTTGAGGGAGGAGCGGATGGAGTTACCCGCAGGAGTCGAGGGGGGAGCCAACGGAGTTCTGCGCAGAAGTTGAGGGAGGAGCAGACGGAGTTACCCGCGGGAGTTGAGGGAGGAGCGGACGGAGTTACCCGCAGGAGTCGAGGGGGGAGTGGATGGAGTTACCCGCAGGAGTTGAGGGAGGAGTGGACGGAGTTACCCACAGGAGTCAAGTGGGGAGCAGACGGAGTTACCCGCCTGAGTCGAGGAAGGAGCAGACGGAGTTCTCCGCAGGAGTTGAGGGAAGAGCGGACGGAGTTACCCGCAGGAGTCGAGGGAAGAGCGGATGGAGTTACCCGCAGGAGTCGAGGGGGGAGCCGATGGAGTTCTGTGCAGAAGTTGAGGGAGGAGCAGACGGAGTTACCCGCAGGAGTTGAGGGAGGAGCGGATGGAGTTACCCACAGGAGTTGAGGGGAGAGTGGACGGAGTTACCCGCAGGAGTTGAGGGAGGAGTGGACGGAGTTACCCGCGGGAGTTGAGGGAGGAGCAGACGGAGTTACCCACAGGAGTTGAGGGAGGAGCGGATGGAGTTACCCACAGGAGTCAAGGGGGGAGCGGACGGAGTTACCCGCGGGAGTTGAGGGAGGAGCAGACGGAGTTCTGCGCAAAAGTCAAGGGAGGAGCAGAGAGAGTTCTCTGCAGGAGTCCTGTGCTGGGACCAGGAGGGCCCTGGTAGCAGGCAGCCCATCCTGGCTGCTGTTTACAGAGTGGCCTCTTCCCCAGGTCTCTTCATTCATTATACAGTTTAATGTGCAGTGAAGTGTTTTCTGCCCTGGAGTCTGGCATGGGCCACTCCAGTCCTCAGGGGGACCCCTCAATGCAGCTGGGTCACTTTCTTCTTGCCTCTGCTTACTTTTGAAATTAAGATTGTTCCTTGACACTTTTTTGGCTGTTGTGAAGGCAGAGCTGAGTGGCTGTGACAGAGACTGGATGACCCTCAAGCCTGAATCATTTGCTGGGTCCCCCCTGAGAAGTGTGTGGCCCTGGTGTCCCTCTCTCCAGCCCTCCCCTGGGCCCGGCTTGTGAACCTGTGATGTCGGGACTGCAGGGCCCCTGCTGGGCCGTTTTCTTAGCAGGCAAAATTCCTGCTTCACAGAGTTGATGCCAGGGCCGTCAAATCTTTTGTCTTCCCTGGGCCACTTTGCAAGAAGAAGAATTGTCTTGGGCCACATAAAGTAGAATAACACTAACAACAGCTGAGCTAAAAAAAAAAAAACTCATAAAATTTGCAAATTTGTGTTGGGCTGCATTCAAAGGTGTCTTGGGCCACGTGCAGCCTGCAGGCCACGGCTCAGATAAGCCTGCTTTACACTTTAGTGGGGAGCCGTTAGCAATGGAAATGGTAAATTGTTCAGTAGATTAGAAAGTACAGAGAAGAGGGGGCAGAGAGGGGTGAGACGGTGCGGGGTCCAGCATGTGCCCCACCTGGCTGCTGTGTGCCACTGGCTGACCCCTCACTGGCTGTGTGGGGGAGAGTCCTCTTCACACCCGCACACCCTCCTGGATCTCTAGGGCTTGTGTGTCGAGTGTAGGGGAGCGTCCTCTTCACGCCCTTGCATCGTCCTGGGTCTCTAGGGCTTGTGTATCCCCAGGGGATTAGCCCCCTGGACACACCCTAGCGGGTGCTGGCCGGCAGGGAAGGAGGCGATGAGGGCCCGGGCAGCGCCTCCATCCCGGCCAGGTGAGTGCAGCTCCAGGTTGTGAGAACCGTGGTCACCTGTGTGTTTTAAAGATGACGGCAGTGATAGGCCCCCTTTTAGGCCTGGAACGGAAGTTAGTCCCATTCGTAGACCCTGTCTACGAATTTATTCGTGAGGTTTATTAAATGATGTCATCTTTAATAATTCTCATTTTCAGTTGGTTCAGCTTTTTCTAGCAGCATGGCGTGTTTTGGGAACTTGTGTTTTGCTGTTATTGCTGCTACTCACAGTACGGTTTTATCTAATGTAAGACGAGAATAATCAACTGTTATCTCCATTAACTACAAACACAAATATAGTTAAAAGCATAGTTTTTCTAATAGAAATTAAGGTTAGTTTTAGCCAAGGGGCACCTTTGCTGTTGGCTTATATGTGAATGTGTTTAGCACCTTGAGGTGTCCTTACTGGGAGGTAGGGCTGCATCTTGAGTATAAAGATTTAACAGGAAAATAAGTCCAGTGCACATGTCTTAAAATTTCAGCAGTATGTTAAACTAATAGCAATTTCAGCAGTATGTTAAACACAGGAAGCTGGGCCAGACGTGGTAGCTTACGCCTGCTTGAGCCCAGGGGTTCGAGACCAGCCTGGGCAACATAATGAGACCTCGTCTCTACTAAAAGTTAAGGAAATATGAGCCCGGCATGGGGTGCGTGCCTGTCCTAGCTGCTTCGGAGGCTGATGTGGGAGGATGGCTTGAGCCCAGAAGGTCAAGCCTTCAGTGAGCTGAGATCTTACCACTGCACCCCCGCATGGGTGACAGAGTAAGAACCTGTCTCCAAAAAAAAAAGTCAAGTTTGTGTTTTGGTGCTTTTTACTGAGTTCCTGTGGGTCACAGCCCACGAGAAATGTAAGGAGGACCCACATGAGGGTCTTTCCTACAGCTCCTTACATACTCAAGCTGCTAGTTGTGGTTTTGTCGTATCTACTAAATATCAACCCATAGGAATGACTTCATATTAAACAATCACAAGGCTATACTTGGGTGTGTCTTAGTCAGTTCTGAAGTGTCAGTGGAGACCCAGACTCACACCCACACTCCTGAAGACAGGACACAGGACAGGAGAGGCTGTGGCCTTGGATCCTGCGTGGCTCACGTGGGGTTGCTTATTCAGGTGCTGGCTTTGACGTGGGAGCTAGCAAGGCCACAGCTGGCCCCTGGTCTGGAGAGTGGGGACTTGGGTGCTAAGGCCACTTTGCCATTGCCCAGCAGGCCAGTGTGCACCCTTGTGCATCCTGTTGATACGAACACTGAGTGGACCGACCCCGGCCGGTGTTCCTGTTAACAAGTCCCGTTTAGCAGCCAGCATTTATAGCCAGCCCGGGACCTGCCTGCCTGGCGGGACCCCGGTGGTTCTGTGTCCTAGGAGCCTCTCTTAGTTCCGGGCCAACCAGGACGGGTGGTCACCCCACATACAGGGTTCTCAACGTTCACACGCTACGCTGGGGGTCTGGTGCTGTTGTCTCGGGCAGGAGCGGAGGCTGAGGGTCTGCATGTTTACTGCCCTGCGTGGGCCCCGTCCCGGGAGTGAGGTGGAGCCCACGTGGGGAGGTTGTGGTCTCCAGGTGGGCAGCAGCGAGTCATGAACCTCAAGCTCTTGGTAGGTTTTTGTCGGGATGTGGCTGGCTGAGCTGCCTCGTGGCTGCGTGGAGCCTCAGCGGGGCATTGTGTTTGGTGGCAAATGGGATTTAAATCATGGCATCATCACTGTCTTTTTCAGGGACAATGCTGCACTTAGTTCTTGCGACTCTTCCTGTTGTCAGCCAAGGGGGTCGTCATAACGATCTTCCCTGTCCTTGGGGGTCACCTTCCAGGAAGGGGGGTGTCGGAGAGTGAGTGCAGCTTTGAAAGGCTGATGCTGAGGGCGTGCCACGTGGGGTCCCGTTCTTCAGATGACAGTGCCAGTGAGCTTTCCGTGTGGAGCTAAGTTTGTGCAGGGTTCAAGATCCCTTCGAAAATAAATTCAGTGACGACCTGGTTGATGAAACTAACCACTTTTTTTTAATGTTCTAGAGAAAACTCTTTAACTGCTGTGTTATCTATTGCTGTGAAACAGATGAATGTAGTGGCTTAAAACAATACGCTCTCTTACCCCCACACAATGGCTGTGGGCCCGGAGTTTGGGAGTGGCTTGGTTGGGTGCTTCTGTCCTGGAGTCTCACGCAGTTGCAGTTGAGACGTTGCCCAGCTCTGCAGACCTCAAGACCAAGGTCTGGGAGTCCGCTTCCAGGATGTCTCACCTGTGGCAGCAGTAGCAGGAGGAGCCTCGGCACCAGGACCACTCAGGGCCTCTTGAGTATCCTCACACCATGGCACCAGCTTTCGCAACAGGGCAGGGAGTGACCTAGCTTCAGAAGTCGCCCCTTATTTCCATCCTCCTGGGGGTTGGGTCACAGAAGTCAGTTCAGGGAGAAAGTGGCGCAATGTTGAGTGTCCGCAGGGGATCCTGTGGGAAGTTGGTGCGGTGGTGGGTGTCTGCAGGGGATCCTGTGGGAAGGTGGTGCGGTGGTGAGTGTCCACAGGGGAGCCGGTAGGAGATGGTGCAGTGGTGAGTGCCTGCATAGAATCCTGTTGGGAAGGCGGTGCGGTGGTGGGTGTCCGCAGGGGATCCTGTGGGAAGGTGGTGCGGTGGTGGGTGTCTGCAGGGGATCCTGTGGGAAGGCGGTGCAGTGGTGGGTGTCCACAGGGGATCCTGTGGGAAGGTGGTGCGGTGGTGGGTGTCCACAGGGGAGCCGGTAGGAGATGGTGCAGTGGTGAGTGTCCACAGGGGAGCTGGTAGGAGATGGTGCAGTGGTGAGTGCCTGCATAGAATCCTGTTGGGAAGGTGGTGCGGTGGTGGGTGTCTGCAGGGGATCCTGTGGGAAGGTGGTGCGGTGGTGGGTGTCTGCAGGGGATCCTGTGGGAAGGTGGTGCAGTGGTGAGTGTCCACAGGGGAGCCGGTAGGAGATGGTGCAGTGGTGAGTGCCTGCATAGAATCCTGTTGGGAAGGTGGTGCGGTGGTGGGTGTCCGCAGGGGATCCTGTGGGAAGGTGGTGCGGTGGTGGGTGTCCGCAGGGGATCCTGTGGGAAGGTGGTGCGGTGGTGGGTGTCCACAGGGGATCCTGTGGGAAGGCGGTGCGGTGCTGGGTGTCCGCAGGGGATCCTGTGGGAAGGCGGTGCGGTGGTGGGTGTCCGCAGGGGATCCTGTGGGAAGGCGGTGCGGTGGTGGGTGTCCGCAGGGGATCCTGTGGGAAGGCGGTGCGGTGGTGGGTGTCCGCAGGGGATCCTGTGGGAAGGTGGTGCGGTGGTGGGTGTCCGCAGGGGATCCTGTGGGAAGGTGGTGCGGTGGTGGGTGTCCGCAGGGGATCCTGTGGGAAGGTGGTGCGGTGGGGAGTGTCCGCAGGGGATCCTGTGGGAAGGTGGTGCGGTGGGGAGTGTCTGCTGGGGAGCCCGTTGGAAAGGCGGTGTGGTGGTGGATGTCTGCAGGAGGGCCCATTGGAAAGGCAGCACAGTGGTGGGTATTTGCAGGAGAGCCTGTCCTGGTTGCTTGGGCTGCCGTCACAAGAATACTGTGACCATGAATCGGGCAGCTTGTAAACAATAGGAATCGACTGCTCACAGCTCGGGAGCCTAGGAGTCCACTGTCAAGGCCCTGGTAGGTTTGGTGTCTGGTGAGAGCCGCTGCTTGGCTGGTAAGTAGCGTCTTCTTGCTGTGCCCTCACCTGGTGGAAGGGCCAGGGAGCCCCTTTATCAGGGCACAAATTCCATCTGGGAGGCTGTGCCTTCGTGGCCCAGTCACTTCGAAATACCATCCCAAGCAGGATTAGGAGGGCCGCACGTGAAGACGCCGCAGAGCCTTCCTGGAGGCTGTGTGCCCCAGCCCCGCCGTCAGCCGCCTGCTCCCACTCACGTCTCCCCAGTTCACCCTCCTCCAGTGCTGGTTTGTAGAACATTTGTGTGAGTTCTTCAGATGATCTGTGAACAGAGGCAGTCTAGGTGGTGGTTTTGTTTTCTAGTCTCCTTTATGGAAAGGAGAGTTTGCATTTCCCTTGTGATTTTGACACACATTGTATTATGAAATATTTTCAGTGTTTGTCAAACTCAGTGTGGAGTAAGCGCATCCCATCAAGATAGGCACTTACAGGCAGCCACAGGAACCCACTGTGTGGTTTCCTTTTAGGTCAGATTTCCTGTCTTACAGCCTCATGTTCCTAGTTGGAAATTAAGGTTGAGACTGTAGCCTCTGTAGCCAGGTGTGCACTTGTTCTCCGCCAGCTCTGGAGAGGTCTGCTTTAGAGGCCCTGCGGCCCCAGAAGTCGTGCCTCTGAGTCTGTGGTTCTTGGCTGCAGGTGGCTTTGCAGTGTCCGGAGATGATTCCGGTTGTCCCACCCGGGGTGAAGGCTGAGGATGCCGCTAAACACCCTGCAGGGAGGCTGGCCCTCGGCAGAGCCGTGCAGGTGGCGGCGTCAGCACTGCTGCTGAGACAGCGCAGGGCGTCATTCATGCCCCCTGCCTCCTGGGCCCAGAGCTTCTCCAGGAGAAAGCTGAGGACGGGCCAGCTGTGAGCTGCGGGTGCTTGCCAGGGATCTGGCGACACCTGGGCACATGGCCGGTGGAACCAGCAGGCCGAGGCTGTGGATTTTGAAGTGCTATCTGCCGTTTCTACTTTCAGAAGCATGAGTTGCATAAAGAAGGGGAATGAAGGGTTTTTCCTGGAGCAAAACGATGCTTGTGGCAGACCCAGTTGGACCCACAGATGATGCCACGCTTGTGTTGGCAGTGCCACTCCGGCCCACGTGTGGGCCTTGTTCTCTCCTCACTGGCTGCCGTCACTGTGTGCGCCGCGTCCGTGCAGTTACCCCAGAGCTTTATGTCACAACGTTGAGGCTGGCGGAGAAAGACTGGCCCCTTCACCCCATCTCAGTCTTCCTGGAAGGGCCGCCTGGGTCCGCAGCCTGGCCGTTAACTCCCTGGACAGCTGCTGGGGAGGAGGAAGCACTGCCCGGAAGGAGGGGCTGTGCCAGTGGGTGGCGGGGACGGGGCCGTGGTCTCCTGGACCTCAGTTTCCTGGGCGTGGGCTACTCAGGGATTGCTGAGTTCCTGTCCCAGCTGGGGCTGACCACCGCGTCAATGGGGCGGAGTGAGAAATATCCAGGCCACTGGTGCCCCAGCCCCCGCAGCTGCCGAGGTCTCCCCTGGGCAGGGGCAGTTGGCGTTCTCGCAGGGCCTGTGTTGGTGCACCTGAGGAGTGTTTTCTGTGAGCAGCGGCAGAACGTTTACAGACACGAGCTTCGTGGTGGCTGGGCCAGGCCCGTGTCTGAGTGCACGGTGGCCCTAGTCGGGCTCCTCTGTTGAGGCCTGACTTACCAGTGTTTCATGGAGGCCGCAGGCAGCCGCTGCTCCTGGGGGTCTTCCACACGCCCTGCAGGCATGGGGAGGAGCAGCCCCCGCTCTGTCTCTGCCCATCGGGCTGTCCCCACCAACAGAAAAAAGGTGCTGTGCCACCCTGGGCAGTGTGTGCCCTGCACTAGTCCCTGGCCCTGCACTTCTTAGCAGGCGCTCATTTGTTCATCCTGGTGAGGGAGGGTGATAGACAGGGACAGTGGTACGAAACAGCTTCAGAGCCCGAACCATGGTTGCCACAGGCCAGGGCTGGGAGCGCAGATGCCACGCAGGGGAACTGGGCACAGTCCTGGCTGTGTAGAGGGGAGGGCGGTCGTCCTCCACAACTGGGACTTGCTCCATCAGACCCCTGGCAGGGCTTCCTCCAGCTCCACGCACCCGGGGCTGGAGCACGCTCCACTCCCACACAGGTGCTCAAGCTGGGCTCAAGCCTGACCAGCCCTGACCGAGGCCCTTGCCTCCCGGCCTCACCCACCAGGCCTTAACCTCCTGACTGTTCCCTCCTGGCTGACCCACCTTGTGTTTAACTTCTCAGTCTTACCTAGTTTGCTTTCACTTCCTTGGTCATAGTCACCTGACCTTACCTACTTTGCTGTAGTGTCTTGGCCTTCATCTCCTGTGGGTTCTGGCCCGCCATAGCCACTTGGCCGTGTGTACCTGGCTCAGCCACCTGTCCACACCCACTCGCCTTTTTCTAACTGGCCGTACCCTCCTGCCCTTTCTCTCCCAGGCTTAACGTCTCGGCCTTACCAACCTGGCCTGGATGGTATTGCCCTCATGGTGACCAGGACATCTGGCATCTCACACCTGTAACACACTAATGGGTGCCAGCACAAAGCCATGCATGCCGACCTTCAGGCACCATCGTTGACCACGGGTCACACTTTTCCTGTCGTGCGTTTGTGTCTGCGTAGCCCTCTGCGGGCGTGTCTGGTGTCGTGCGTTTGTGTCTGCGTAGCCCTCTGCGGGCCTGTCTGGTGTCGTGCGTTTGTGTCTGCGTAGCCCTCTGCGGGCCTGTCTGGTGTCGTGCGTTTGTGTCTGCGTAGCTCTCTGCGGGCCTGTCTGGTGTCGTGCGTTTGTGTCTGCGTAGCCCTCTGCGGGCCTGTCTGGTGTCGTGCGTTTGTGTCTGCGTAGCCCTCTGCGGGCCTGTGTGGTGTCGTGCGTTTGTGTCTGCGTAGCCCTCTGCGGGCCTGTCTGGTGTCGTGCGTTTGTGTCTGCGTAGCCCTCTGCGGGCCTGTGTGGTGTCGTGCGTTTGTGTCTGCGTAGCCCTCTGCGGGCCTGTCTGGTGTCGTGCGTTTGTGTCTGCGTAGCTCTCTGCGGGCCTGTGTGGTGTCGTGCGTTTGTGTCTGCGTAGCTCTCTGCGGGCCTGTCTGGTGTCGTGCGTTTGTGTCTGCGTAGCCCTCTGCGGGCCTGTCTGGTGTCGTGCGTTTGTGTCTGCGTAGCTCTCTTCGGGCCTGTCTGGTGTCGTGCGTTTGTGTCTGCGTAGCCCTCTTCGGGCCTGTCTGGTGTCGTGCGTTTGTGCCGGCATAGCCCTCTGTGGGTGTGTCTGGTGTCGTGCGTTTGTGTCTGCGTAGCTCTCTGCGGGCCTGTGTGGTGTCGTGCGTTTGTGTCTGCGTAGCCCTCTGCGGGCCTGTCTGGTGTCGTGCGTTTGTGTCTGCGTAGCCCTCTGCGGGCCTGTCTGGTGTCGTGCGTTTGTGTCTGCGTAGCCCTCTGCGGGCCTGTCTGGTGTCGTGCGTTTGTGTCTGCGTAGCCCTCTGCGGGCCTGTCTGGTGTCGTGCGTTTGTGTCTGCGTAGCTCTCTGCGGGCGTGTCTGGTGTCGTGCGTTTGTGCCGGTGTAGCCCTCTGCGGGCCTGTCTGGTGTCGTGCGTTTGTGTCTGCGTAGCTCTCTGCGGGCCTGTCTGGTGTCGTGCGTTTGTGCCGGCGTAGCCCTCTTCGGGCCTGTCTGGTGTCGTGCGTTTGTGCCGGCGTAGCCCTCTGTGGGTGTGTCTGGTGTCGTGCGTTTGTGTCTGCGTAGCCCTCTGCGGGCCTGTCTGGTGTCGTGCGTTTGTGTCTGCGTAGCTCTCTGCGGGCGTGTCTGGTGTCGTGCGTTTGTGCCGGTGTAGCCCTCTGCGGGCCTGTCTGGTGTCGTGCGTTTGTGTCTGCGTAGCTCTCTGCGGGCCTGTCTGGTGTCGTGCGTTTGTGCCGGCGTAGCCCTCTTCGGGCCTGTCTGGTGTCGTGCGTTTGTGCCGGCGTAGCCCTCTGTGGGTGTGTCTGGTGTCGTGCGTTTGTGTCTGCGTAGCTCTCTGCGGGCCTGTGTGGTGTCGTGCGTTTGTGTCTGCGTAGCCCTCTGCGGGCCTGTCTGGTGCTGCATCAGGTTGGTGGCCTCAGAGGCACCTCCTGGGTGTGGTCAGGTTCTTGCCCCACGGCTCTTTTCCTTGAGATTGCATCACCAGCCGTCTTTGGGCCCCTGGGCGTGGTGGAGCCTGGATCCCAGCCCCTTGGTGTGGCCAGTGTGATGCAGCCCCTCCTGCACATCCCACCTCACCTGGCTCTGTGTGCAGGTGGTCACTGGGTCGTTCACCCACCTCCCAGCAAGTCCCACAGCCAAGGCTGGGATGGTGCCTGCTGCACAGCCAGACTCAGAAAGTGCGGTTGGACCCGGTTTGAACGTCTGTCCTTCCTGTCTTTTTTTAGCCTCCTAGGACGTGAACTTGCCACCGTCCTCAAGCTTACGGGCAGCCCTGGCTTTCCTCATCTTCTGTGGGGAAGGGGGGTTGTGAAGAGGCCCAGGAAATTGTCCGGTGGTCTTGCAGGGGTCGTCTTGCTGGGCTTTTAGTCTTGGCTGCCTGGCTTGTACCTGGGCTGCCTCTCCATGTCCCCTGACTTACCTGGGTGGCACCATGGGGTCATGGCGTCTCCTTGTTCCCGTGGTGTTGTCTACAGAAGGGTGCATTCGGGTGCCTTTACCCTCAGCGAAGACAGCAACCCCCATCGCCGCCCCCCAGCCCCACTGCCTGAGGTGCGTGGCCTCCTCGGACCCTGGGTACTCAAGCGTGCTGCCGTGTGTGTGCTCATGCTCAGGCTGCCACGCCTGGGCTGCCAGCACGCCACTCCCAGAGGCTGCCCCTCCAAGACCTCCTCTTGGGATGGCCTTTCCTTCGCAGAGCCCAGCCCCTGGGGACTGACATTTTGTTGGGACTAGGAAGAGAATGAAAGATTTCATGACTTTTCTGGAGAAGCAGGATGAGGTTGACAATTCTGATAGGAGTCCCCCTTAATGTGTCTTGCTGTGTGGCTGTACCGTTAGGTGTGTGTTACTGCCGTATAGCTGTACCATCACGTGTGTGCCCCTGCTGTGGCTGTGCCATCACACGTGTGTTCTTGCGGTGCAGCTGTACTGTCACACGTGTGCCCCTCTGTATGGCTGTACCATCACGCATGTGTGTCCGGCTATGTGGCTGCACCATCACACGTGTGCCCCCGCTGTGTGACTGCGCCGTCACGCCTGTGCCCCCGCTGTGCGACTGCGCCGTCACGCCTGTGCCCCCGCTGTGCGACTGCGCCGTCACGCCTGTGCCCCCGCTGTGTGGCTGCGCCGTCACGCCTGTGCCCCCGCTGTGTGGCTGCGTAGTCACGCCTGTGCCCCCGCTGTGTGGCCGTGCCGTCACGCCTGTGCCCCCGCTGTGTGACTGCGCAGTCATGCCTGTGCCCCCGCTGTGTGGCTGTACTCTTTATCTGTGCCGCCTTTCGTTTAACATTCTATTGTGAACGTTTTCCTCATCATTACAGTTGTGATTTTTCAAGACTGTGTGGATTCTGTAAGTCATGGCTAATTCCTGGTGACGGTGCTGTTTTGGCCCTGCAGGTGCCATGGTGATAGCGACGTTCCTTCTCCGGACCTGGCGTTCTCCGGGGTGTTCCTGGAGTTGCTTAACTGTGGCCCTTCTGCCTTTTTATGACGTTATTTGATAGAACCCTTGAGGGTGGTTTTAGACACCCCTAGTTTCGTAGCCCTTTTAGCTGTTGTATTTATTATTGTTTTGTTGCTTTCTGCAGGCCGGTCTAATTGAAGCCAACGGAGAACTCAAGGTCTTCATAGACCAGAACCTTAGTCCCGGAAAAGGTAAGGGCACCTGTTCTGGACACACTTGTGTTGATGAATGCGTGAAGCTTCACGTGTTTATGAAGCTGTTGACGTTGAAGCCTCTTGCTAATGATGGCATCTCCTGCACGGGCACCTTTGTGCTCTGAGAACCCAGGAGGGTGGGCGTAGGGGCCTTCTAATATTTAGAACACAGCCTGCACACACACACCAGTAGCTTTGCGGATTTTGAATTCTAAGGTATGTATACTATTTGCAAAAGTTCAGAAAAAGGTAGAATAATGTTAAGAAGAAATAAAGGTAATTTGTTTTCCCGCCACCCAAAGATAATGACGTCTCAGCAGTGGTGTGGGCTCTTCCAGAAGCCTGACTCACCTGTGCTGTTTGAGGAAAGATGGGTGTACCATAGTGCACACCTCCTGCGAAGCAAGCACTTGCCACGTTTAACGCTTCGCATGTATGTTTTACTGGCTCTTGAGGAAAAGCCATTTTTCTTGTCTTGAGGAATCCAGGGAAGGAAGTCAACTGGAGAGGTTGAAGCCGCCTCTTCCAGGTCCCACGGTTGGCAGTTTCCATTTTACACCTTGGAGTGGTGCTGTGGTTTACGTTCATGAAGGTGTGTGTGCTCACCTGGTTACTTCCCAGGTAAACTCCTTACCTGTGCTGGGTTAGGACACACCACTTAGAAGCTTTGATGTGCGGTGCTTGGCCCCTCGTGAGAGGTTGTGCTGTGTGGAGCTGGGAGTGCGTGCAGGGCAGTTCATTGTGGTTTGTTGTGATATTGCTGGGAGACAAGCTTGTGGAAGAGCTTGCTTTGTCCTAAGACGTTTCTGCCTGCAGAACCTAGTGGGTCCACTGAGTACTCTGGTCGCGACATGCATGCACCTGGTTGCGTCAGCCCAGGGAGGAGCCTAGAGGCCTGAATGCGTTTCCGGTTTAGATTCCTAGAAGGAACTTTCTGATTTTTCTAATTATTTCCATATATAAAATGAGCTTTTTTTACTCTTAACATTGAGACCCTTGTAAGTGACCTCTCAGTGCTTGCCGTGGCTCTGGGGCGTGGTAGTGTGGTGACCAGGCCACCAGCTCTCTGCTGAGGCTTGGCCCTGCTACCTGTCCCTTTCTGTCCAGTGCTGGTGCGGGTGCCCATGGTGCCATCTGCCTCCAACCCCTGCGTGCTGCGGAGCCAGGTCCAGGTGTCTCCTTGGGGCCTGTCCCTAGGTCCTACTCTGGTCTCTTCCTTGAGAGAACTTGGCCTTTGACCTGAGCCAGCCTGCAGCCTCCCCAGCCTCCTGCTGCCTCTGGGCCCTGCCAGAGGAAGGTGGTGGGACTGGCCCTGCTCTTCTGCTGACGCAGGTCCTTCCCTGCTGCTTTTCTAGGAATAGGGGGCAAATCTACGCAGCCCTTTTAGGATTATTTATGAGCTTTTTGTCTTGATCATTTGAGGATTCACAGATTGCTCGAGAGAAGTATAGTCTTAGTATAACTAATTAAACACTTAAAAGTGCACAAGTTGCAGGCATGACATTTTCTGTTCAAGTGATAAAGCAGAAATAACAATGAGAAATTCACCATTTTCACCATTTTATGCTTGAAATGATGAAGTCTGTTACTGTGGTGTTGAATTTAAATTCCTCTTGTTAGGTTACATGCAGTTGGCTTTCTTACCACATGTGGGCTTTCTCCTTTTCCATTCTTCTTCACAAATCTGTGCTTAAATCTGTAACAGGTTTAATGGAGCTGAAGAGTTGAATTGCAGGGATTAGGAGGGAACATATTCTGGCATTCGTGGCATAGCTGAAAATATTCTGGTTTTGACCCTGCGCGGCCGTGCGCTTCCCATCTGCTTGCCCCACGTGCCCCGGCCCCTGATCCCCACGAGGTGAGCCTTGGGATGGTCAGTTCTTTCCTCAGATTGCCGGCAGCGGCTCTTGGGCCTCCCCTGCCCTCACCTGGTGTTGATTCCACCACACACGTGGAGTCTTTGTTGTTGTTGTTTTTGAGATGGAGTCTCACTCTGTCACCCGGGCTGGAGTGCAGTGGCGTGATCTCGGCTCACTGCAACCTCCGCCTCCTGGGTTCAAGCAATTCTCCTGCCTCAACCTCCTGAGTAGCTGGGATTACAGGTGCTCACCACCATATCCAGCTAATTTTGTATTTTTAGTAGAGATGGGGTTTCACCATGTTGATCAGGCTGGTCTCGAACTCCTGACCTCATGATCCGCCCGCCTCGGCCTCCCAAAGTGCTAGGATTACAGACGTGAGCCACTGCACCTGGCCACACGTGGTTATTTTAAATTTGCTTTTGCATCAGTGACATGTTCGTCAAACATGTTCGTCAACCCCTACTGCAGCACGTAGGGGTTGGAGGCAGATGGCACCATGGGCACCCGCACCAGCACTGGACAGAAAGGGACAGGTAGCAGGGCCAAGCCTCATACTTTCAAAATTTAAAAATTTTGAAGTATGAAGAGGTGCAGAGAGGTTTCCTTTCCTCTTCTGCCCAGCATGTTAGCACCAGTGTTCACTTCTGGTGTTTGTTCCAGAGAATTCTGTTTAACAAATAGAACAGTTTGTTGGTGTTTGCATGTGTCTGTGTCAATATGTGTGCATGAGTGCACGTGAGGAACGTGTGTGTCACTGAGTGTGCATGTGAGGAGTGTGTGCATGAGTGTCAGTGGGTATGCGTGAATGAGTGTATGTGAGGAGTGCTTGTCGGTGCATTGTGCATGAGGAATGACTACATGTCTGAGTGTGCATGAATTGAGTATGTGTTGAGTGTGCATGTGTGTTGTGTGCGTGAGTTGTGTGAGTACGTGAGTGTACCTGTGAATTTGTGTGTGTGTGCATGCGAGTGAGTTGTGTGCATGTGTGTGCAAGTGAGTTGTATGTGTGAATTGTGAGGAGTGTGTGGAGTGCATGTGTTGTGAGTGTGCATGAGTTCACGTGAGTTGTGTCAGTTGTGTTCATGCATTTGTGAGTCGAGGTATGTTGTGTGCATGAGTTGTGTGCATGTGAGATGTGAGTATGTGAGTTGTGTGAGTTGTGCGTGAGTTGCATGTGAGTTGTGTGCATGTGCACGTGTGAGTTGGGTGTGAGTTGAGTGAGTTTTGTGTGTGGAGTGTTGTGTGTGTTGTGTTCTGTGCGTGTGCATGTGTGTATGTTGTGTGCGTGAATTGAATCAGTGTGTGTATATGCGAGTTGAGTATGAGTTGTGTGAGTGTGCGTGTATGTGCATGAGTTGAGTGTGAGTTCTGATTGTGCATGTGTGTGAGTTGCGTGTGTGTGAGCGTGCAGCCCTTGCCTCCCCAACAGACACCCGTCTTCACTAGTGGGCCCCCCTTGCCTCTAGTTTGGGAGGTGGGGCGGTCTAGGCAGGGTCCTCGGCGCCCTTAGATGGAGCCGTTGCGGGTGCTTTTTGAGTTGCCCTCGGTGGTGCAAGTGAGCAAGGCTCCGCCTCCCTCCGTCTGTGCCCTGCGAGCCCAGGGCATGGTTGGTAGCACTTCGAGGGCTGTGGAGGCCTTCCTTGAGTCAGATCTTAAGGCAGGACAGGAGCTGTCCCAGTGAGAGTGGATCAGGGGAAGGTGGAGGGAATGAGCCCAGCCGAGGCTCCTCGTGGGTCCCTGGCCCTGGTCCTCCCAGCTCCACTCCACGCCACAGCTGCCTGGGGCCACTGTGTCTCTTCCTGCTGCTGCTGTGGGGGGCCTTTGTCCAGGTCCCCACTGTGATTGTCAGTGTTCTCTAGAGCAACAGCCAGGGGGACGGGGAACCCAGGTGGGGACTCACGACAGGACCCAGCCTAGCCATAGTGGGGCCATCGGGGCGGAGCCTGCAGGGCGGTTGGTGATGAATTCTTTTTCTGGAAAAATGTAGGTTTTGCTCTAAAAGCCTTCAACGGGTTAGACGAGGCCCACCTGCATCGAGCACAGTCTCCTTTGCTTAATGGCTCCTTTTCAAGGAGCTTAGCGGCAAGTTCTCGGCTGGCCTTTGGCTGAGTAACGGGATAGAGCACCGTCAGGCTGACACGTAAAACTGACCACCACACCCTTCGAGGCTCAGAAAACTGCTTTCCACCCAGAGAAATGCACCAAACTCGAGACACTTTGCATCCACAGGCTCCCCAAGGATGAGAGTCCCAACGTGGAGGTTTTGACAATACATTTTACGTGGCTATTTTAGTTGTGGCTGTTTGGTTTGCCTCTAATTGTTTCCTGAGAGCAAAATGCTGCTGTGAACATTTGCACACACACTTTGTGTGTCTGACAGTTCCACGTCCTCACCAGCGTTTGGTGGTGTTGGGTTTTCAGGCATTGTGTGTCACAGGTGGGCTCCTACTCATATCATGCCTGTGGCCCCGCAGTACTGGTAGGAGCTTTCCCTCTGGCTTTGCCTGGTCCACCCTGCCCCTGTCCCAGCGTGACCTGGCCCCAGGGCTGCCTGCATCCTCCTCCCTGATGTGTGCAATCCTGTCTGACCTGCGCCTCGTCCTCAGGGAGGCCAGCCGGGAGGCCACAGCTGGCCTGGAAGTGTGCTTGTCTGTCTGTACCTCAGGGCTGCCTGTGCACCCCCTGTACCGAGGGGTGATCCAGGCTCACCGAGAATCTGCCCACACTGTTCCTGAGAGTGCAGATACGTGTGTAGGCCAGGTGCAGGGGCTCACACCAGAAATCTCAGTGCTGCAGTGAGATTTGGG
The DNA here is from genome assembly GCF_047675955.1 of Chlorocebus sabaeus. NCBI lineage: Eukaryota > Metazoa > Chordata > Mammalia > Primates > Cercopithecidae > Chlorocebus > Chlorocebus sabaeus. Next base: position 95,027,692 of record NC_132906.1, read on the forward strand.
GGGCTGCAGTGGGAGGATTGCTTGAGGCCAGGAGTTCAAGACCAGCCTGGGCAACAACGTGAGGCCCCATCTCTACAAAATAAAAAAAAAAAAGTAGCCAAGCATGGTGGCGCATGCCTACAGATAGTCACAGCTACTCGGGAGGCTGAGGCAGGAGGATCACTTGAGCCTGGGAGGTCGAGGCTGCAGTAAGTTTTGATTGAGCCTCTGCACTCCAGCCTGGACGACAGAGCCAGACCCCGTCTCAAATGAGTAGGCTGGGCACAGTGGCTCACACCTGTTATCCCAGCACTTTGGGAGGCCGAGGCAGGTGGATCACCTGAGGTCAGGAGTTCAAGACCAGCCTAGCCAACATGGTGAAACTGCCTCTCCACTACAAATATAAAAATTACTGGGGCGCTGTGGTGCGCGCCTGTAATCCCAGCTACTCAGGAGGCTGAGGCAGGAGAATCACTTGAACCCAGGAGGTGGAGGTTGCAGTGAACCAAGATCGCTCCACTGCCCTCTAGCCTGGGTGACAGAGTGAGACTCTGTCTCAAAAAAAAAAAAATAAATAAAGAGTAAATGTGTAAGTGTACATTTGAGCGTGTACTTTGGCAGCTGGTGCGTGGAGTGTCTGCGTCCTCCCCATGCTGTGTGATGGCTCCTGTTTTTAGTCACTGGGGCCCTTCCAGTGGTGGCTTCGGCGACTGCGATGTGTTTTGCTACCTTTTGTTATTTGCTGCCTTTTTCTCATAGTGTGCTCATGATTTTTAACATAGTGGGTCCGTGGAGGGCGCTCAGACACAGGTCATGGCTGTGTGCGGTGCAGGCTCACCCTGTCTGTGGTGCCGGGCCCGGGTCCCTTGGTTGCTGCTCATATGGGAGTGCCCAGCACATGTGGGCATTTGATTATACATGTCCTCTTAGCCCAGAATGACTGCTTCCAAAAGAGCATCACCCTGTGTTGTGTCTTTACTTTCCTCCTGCTTCAGTCTCATGTGTGTCGGCTTTAGGGTTCTAAGTGGAGGAGGAAATTTAGCAGTGATGTGTGGTCAGAAGCTTAGTGTTGCTTACGTAATTCCTTACTCGTGGTGACTGTCACTTGTGAACTGTGCCCCCCACACACACACGCACTGGTCTTTGTACAACTGTTAGGAAGCGGGTTATAGGAAGGGAGGGTATAACTTTTGGTTGGCCTCTTCAAACTTCTAACCTCCTACAAAACTGTCAGGAGAGGCCATCAGCTTTTTCTCTCTTCATATTTCTCTATTTTTAACCCGAAGGACATTAAAAACCCAGCCTCTGTTTTTAGCCCAGTAATGACATTTCTGTGGCTGTAACCCTTGTTCCCAGGTGTGAGATGATGACTCTTGGATGCAGGGTAGCCTCCTGGAGCTCTGTGTGTTTGTGCAGAGAGGTTCGTGGGAGTGACTTCAGCCATGCTGTGAACTTGGAGTAGTAACTGCCTGTTCTCAGGAGCAGGTCCTGCCGGGGGCCCAGCCACGTGAGGCACAGTAGGCACGTCAGGCACAGTAGGTGTGTGGTTTGTGCAGCTGAGGTCTCTGATAACTGCCAGAGGATAGGTTTTGTGTGGGAGCTGCCTCAACCTGCGTTCTAGGAGCTCAGGTCTCCTGAGTCTGAATGGAGTCTGGGGAGAGCAATGTCTCCATGGGGCAGGTGCCTGGCTGTGGTCACTGAGGCAGGAGCTTCCTCCTCAGTGCTGACAACAGAGAAGAATGTTCCGTTGTGGCCGGTCAAGTGTGCACAAATGCTGCTTGCAAGCCAGCCACAGAGGCTCTCCCCTGCGGAGCCGCTCCCCTGCAGAGGGGCTGTGCTTGACCAGATGAGCAGACAAAACATCTCCAGCTTGGTGGGCAAAACAGTAACTCGTAGACGTCTGGCTCTGACAATGTAAAGAAGTTAAAATTGTTTTTCAGAAAATACAAAACTTTATGGTTTCATAATTTATCTTAAGCCCTGTAGATATTAATAGAATAGGATAAGTAATGATAAAAATGTGAGTACTGTATTTAGACTCCTTTTTCTGTTAATGGATTATAGCAACTCAGACCATATATATTCTTAACTAATTTTCTTCCCAAGAAAGGAATTCTCCATTTAAAATGCTGTATATAAAATGTTTTTAATTAGTTCATTTGAAAAAGGCTATGTGTGCCTTTTACAGTTGAAACAATATTATTTCTGTAGAGTCGGCTTGTGGGCCATGTCTTCATGTGACTCAGCTTGTCCCTGAAATGTTAGTCCTCCTCCCTCCCACGCATAGATTGTGTGGGGCAGTCTTACCAGAAAATGTGTGGAACACTCTACTTATATTGCCAGATTAAAACTAAATGATTGGCTGGGCAAGGTGGCTCACACCTGTAGTCCCAGCACTTCGAGAGGCCAAGGCGGGTGGATGACTTGAACTCAGGAGTTCAAGACCAGTCTGTGCGATGTGGCGAAACCCTGTCTTTACAAAAAATAAGAAAATTAGTCGGGTGTGGTGGTGCGAGCCTGTAGGACCAGCTGCTTGGGAGGTTGAGGTGGGAGGATCCCTTGAACCGGGAGGTGGAGGTTGCAGTGAACTGAGATTGTACCACCGCACTCCTGCCTGGGTGACAGAGTGAGACCCTGTCTCAAAAACAACAACTACTACTAATTGAAATAACATTCTACCCTGAGGTGGACAAAAAAGTGGCGGGGAGCGACAGCCTGGCTGCCACTGGTGCATTTGGACTGGAATGACCGCTTGGGGAACTGGGCGGACTCTGGGACAGCGGCCGCTTGGACCCAGGCTTCGCTGGCAGCAGGTGTGCTGAGAAAAACACACAGCATGCGGTTCAGTAATAACAAACAGCATTTTCATATGACGTCTGTGTTCATATGACCACTTTATTACAATGGAATAGCATAGCAGCGTTTGAGGAAATCAGCCTGATCTGTACGTGTGGGTAAGTCTGAACACAGCGTTGGCAGAATTGCAGAATGCGAGCCATATAGTATTTGTCTGTGTTTCAGAGGCACACAAAAAACAATCGTTATAGCCTTAGGTTCAGTTCAGCACATCCTGGAAAAGTATGAAAAATGAAGTGAGTACGTCCCTGCAGGCCCTGGGTGCTGCACACGGGCAGCCTCGCGGGGAGGCTGAGGATCCTGGGGACTCATTTTATTTCTGCTCCTTATGTCTCTACGAAACTTGAAGCAAGTATGATAACAGTGTATTTTAAGTGTACTGGAATAAAATTGTCGTGTTATTGTTTGTATTTGAAAAGTTTCTCAATGAATAGAAACAAGAAGCCCGGCCAGGCACATTGGCTTACACCTGTAATCCCAGCACTTTGGGAGGCCAAGACGGGTGGATCACCTTAAGTCACGCGTTCAAGACCAGCCTGGCCAACATGGTGAAACCCCGTCTCTACTAAAAATACAAAAATTAGCCGGGCGTGGTGGCGGATGCCTGTAGTCCCAGCTGCTCAGGAGGCTGAGGCAGGAGAATCGCTGGAACCCGGGAGGCAGAGGTTGCAGTGAGCCGAGATGATGTCACTGCACTCCAGCCTGGGCAGCAGAGCGAGACTCCATCTCAAAAAAAAAAAAAAAAAAGAAACCCACCCACCCAGCTCTGGTCCCCAGAAGTCACTGCCCTTTCCAGCCTGTACTTCTGGGTGTGGGTCTGAGATGTCTTCAGGGAGGGGCCTTGCTGCTCACTGGCCGGGTGGGCGTGCGAACTCAGCCCCTATCTCAAGGCCCTTCTGAAATGCTGCTCTGGGGCGGGGCACGGGATACTCACCCCAGCCTCAGGATTTCTTTCTTCTCCCTGTTACTGATGCACGTACCCTGCCCTCTGTCCTGCAGAGACTCAGCTGGTGACCCAGGGGTGCTGCTGGTTGATGTGGTGTGCTGCTCAGAGGTCCTCTGTTGGTTTGTGTCTAGGCTGGGAGGGGCCCTCTGTGCTTGGCAAGCCCTCGGGCTCCAAAACCCTTTACCTGCAACTGGTGTGGGGGCTCAGACTCCAGGTGGACAACAGGAGTGAGTGGGGAAGCTCAGGGGCCCTGGACGTCTGCCTGCATTCACTCATCCTGCGCTGGGTACCAGCGGAGGGACCCTCTTCCCCTCTGTGTGTTTCTCCCCCTTCCTAGCTGTGAAAACCCTTAGCAACCCACCCCAGCCTCATGGTGCTGGCCTCTGGCCCAGAGGGAGAGACCTGGTTGGAAGGACAGATGGCGTAGGCGGGCCAGCCAGCCGGCCTGTGGGCGGAGCAGATGGAGGGCAGGCCGGATGCCCCGAGGGTCTCAGCTACACTGCTGCCCCACAGCCCCACCACCCCCCGAATCCCCGAGTCCTACCCACACTCCCTGCTGGGGCAGGAAAGGGGAGCCCCAGACTGGGACGCCCGAGTGCACGGTACCTGTGGTGCTGGTGGGCGGCGCTGTGGCCGGGCGCTGTGGTACTGTGGCCCGGCCATGCAGGACGGAAAGAGCTGCCTGGCTGCTGATGGGGAGTGACGGTGCCACTGGCTTTTGTGAACTCAGAGGTCTGTTGCTTTCTCCACATTATTAGAGACTCGTTTGCAAATTTTAGAAGATATTATCTTTGTAATGAATCAGCTAAATATTCTTGAAAGCTTACTATTTACTCATCTGTACATGAATCTGAAAAGTGTTTAATTGTGTATTTTAAATCATTCCCTGCATAGTAGAACATTATGTTTGCTTTTAAAAAGTCTTTCTCTGGTAAGTATTACACAGTGTATATGTGCATCAAATCATCACTTGTACATTTTGAATATGTACAATCTTTACTTTTCAATTGAATATTCTAAAATAAAAATACCTTTCACATATATAAAACAATTAAAAAGTAAATATTTGCTTTTCTTAGGATACGCATCTTTATTTTTGGAAGAAAATTATCCCACAGCAGATCATCTTATTTTAGTTCCAGAAAAGAGTTTTAAATATGTGTTGATACTGGTTGGTAAAAATACTAATATTTAACCCAGTTGAATCAAAAGGCAAATGTCTTTTTAATCACTTCCTAATAATCTGTCTTGGCCAACTTAGGTTATTAAGAGAAATTATTAAGTGTTCTTATGTAGCAGCAAAATTCATTCTTTAGTATATTTTAAAGAAACACACAAAAAGCAGTAGATGTTCTTAGAACGCATGGGTTGTAAAGGGCCCCAAAATGAAACCAGATCGCAAAGATGACATATTCGAAAGTCTCACTGATGATTTGTGAGTCATTTTGGTGCTGACTGGTGGGAATGAAGAGAGATGCCTGTGGGGAAGTCCAGGGCCTGCAGCTCCTCGGGCGGCTGTCGGGGGAGGCCCGAGGTCGGATGGGCAGCCGTCCGGGGAGGCCTGGGGTGTGGTGAGATTGGGGAGTTCTCCTTTCCTGATATTGTCATGACCTGCAAGTCTGTCTTTTCTTCACCTGAGGGTATCGCGCATTTTCCAATGTGGGGCCATCGGCTCAGCTCCCCCAGCCATGCCGCGGGGCACTGCGAGCCCCTTGCTCCTCCGCGTGCGGGCTGTGCTGGCCACCCAGGCCTCCCACCTTGTTTCCCAGGTGCTCGCTACCGCCTAGTTTACAGGTTCCTCTGTTCTCTCTGCCCGCTGATGCCAGTTTTTGAACTTTATCATTACTGCTTCATTTTACTATTTTTGTGTAAATGTTCCAGGACTTTGTCCACTGCTATGTCCCTAGGACCTTTTGCATTCCGCTATTGGAGGAGAGAGGCCTCACGTCTCCTGCAGAGGGGTCCCCACTTGCTTCACCAGTGTTCTGAGGGCTCCTGTATGTTTAGAGGCGCAGCCTCCACAGAAGGCACGCTCCTTCCTAGGAACAGATGTGGCTCTCCTTCCTAAGGAAAAGTGGATTATCAGATTTCCATGCTAGGTTTGCAGCCTCATAGAGAAATATTGGGATAAAAATTCTAGTTTTAAAATTCTGTTCCGTAATTGTCACAGAATCACAGACTTTTCCAGGCCGTGGTCCCACCAGCATGTTCTGCAGACCTCGCCGAGGGGCCAGAGCAGTGGGTGATCAGCCTGGGTCACCTGGGTCGCGTCAGCACAGCCCTGCAGCTCTCCCCTTACGGTTTTACGTTGGGAATTAAGCTTCATGGAGGTGTTTGCACTTGAGCCATGGATTTGAGACAGTACAAGTGGGGAAAGCTAAGCATCTCTAATTGGAAGCACCGTCTTGCTGGACGGTCACTTTTAGCCTTAACTTAGAAAAGGAGTCTCCCCCTTGACCTGGTGTCTTTGTGTTGCAGGCGTGGTGTCCCTCGTGGCCGTTCACCCCTCCACTGTCAACCCGCTCGGGAAGCAGCTCTTGCCAAAAACCTTTGGACAGTCCAATGTCAACATTGCCCAGCAAGTGGTAAGGCTCCTGCAGGAGCGGACAGTCGGGATCTTGGTGCGGGGTCGGGGTTGGGTGAGCCGTGTGGTTGGGGGTGCTCCCAGGCCTGCCTGGATTTGGACTCTGGTTGCAGCATAGGGCCTTCCCCTCGTCAGGGAGCCCATGGCCAGTGCTAGATTTTCCACGGCCCTCTGCAGCTGCCTGCGTGTTGTTGTGGGAGACACGATGGCATGCACAGCACTCCTGTGTGCCCCAGCCCACACCGTCCTTCCAGTAGGTGGAGGGTGGTGGGCGGGGCCCCGGCCCCAGCCAGAGGCACCTTCCTCTTAGTGTCAGAGCTCAAAGCTCTTCTTCTAACAAGGGCTGCTTACGTGATGTGGCTGAGCGTTGGCCGTGGCCCTCCTGGCAACACCAGGCTGGGAAGCCAGGGGGGCAGGGCCCTGGCCGTGGCTGTGCCTTGGCCCCGGGGCAGTGACAGGGCAGATGCCGCTCCCTCAGCTGCGCACAGGAGAGGGGCGCATGGGCGTTGGGAAACGGCGCATCCCCCCTCCCCGGGCTGCTGCTGGCCAACTGATGCCGCTTGTCACAATGCTGTTTCCTGTCTCTGTCCACCCTCTGCGTTCTTGCCGGTGGCAGGCTATTGGAGACAAGGAGCCCGCACAGAATCCTGACCTCACCAGAAGTGGGGCCCCAGGCACTGGGTGGGCAGGTTCGGCTGTGACTGGAGCTGGTGGTGGAGGGACACAGCCACCCCAAGGCTAGGCCGGGCTTCCAGTCCTTCCTCAGGGACTTGTTTATGGTGCCTGAGAGCTCCTTCCTGGTCCTGAGATGATGCTCTGGCCCCGCCTGGGCAACTGTCCCAGCCCTGTTCCTGCCAGCTGTGGGCTTTGGTGATGCAGCACCTCTCGCACCCCAGCCTCCTGGTCCGCTCCACCCCCTCACCCTGCACTGCCTATGCTGTGGCCCTGTCCTCTTACAAGGATTGAACACCTCCGGGTGGGATGAGAACCTGTCCGTTCACCTATCCCCAGGTGTCCTCAGGTGTCTCTCAGGCATCCCCAGGTGTCCTCAGGTGTGTCTCAGGTGTTCCCAGGTGTCTCTCAGGTATCCCCAGGTGTCCTCACGTGTCTCTCAGGTGTCCCCAGGTGTCCTCACGTGTCTCTCACATGTCTCTCAGGTATCTCTCAGGCATCCCCAGGTGTCTTCACGTGTCTCTCAGGTGTCCCCAGTTGTCTCACGTGTCTCTCAGGTGTCCCCAGGTGTCCTCACGTGTCTCTCAGGTGTCCCCAGGTATCTCTCAGGCATCCCCAGGTGTCTCTCAGGTGTCCCCACGTGTCTCTCAGGTGTCCCCAGGTGTCCTCACGTGTCTCTCAGGTGTCCCCAGGTGTCCTCACGTGTCTCTCAGGTGTCCCCAGGTGTCCTCACGTGTCTCTCAGGTGTCCCCAGGTGTCCTCACGTGTCTCTCAGGTGTCTCTCAGGTGTCCTCACGTGTCTCTCAGGTGTCCCCAGGTGTCCTCATGTGTCTCTCAGGTGTCCCCAGGTGTCTCTCAGGCATCCCCAGGTGTCCCCAGGTGTCTCTCAGGTGTCCCCAGGTGTCCTCACGTGTCTCTCAGGTGTCCCCAGGTGTCTTCACGTGTCTCTCAGGTGTCCCCAGGTGTCTCTCAGGTGTCCCCAGGTGTCCTCACGTGTCTCTCAGGTGTCCCCAGGTGTCTCTCAGGTGTCCCCACGTGTCTCTCAGGTGTCCCCAGGTGTCCTCACATGTGTCTCAGGTGTCCCCAGGTGTCCCCAAGTATCTCTCAGGCGTCCCCAGGTGTCCTCACGTGTCTCTCAGGTGTCCCCAGGTATCCTCAGGTGTCTCTCAGGCATCCCCAGTTGTCCTCACGTGTCTCTCAGGTGTCCCCGGGTGTCCCCAGGTATCTCTCAGGCGTCCCCAGGTGTCCTCACGTGTCTCTCAGGTGTCCCCAGGTGTCCTCACGTCTCTCTCAGGTGTCCCCAGGCATCCTCAGGTGTCCCCGGCCCTGTAGAGAGCTCTCTGTACTGAGCTGTTTTCTGTTGTCTAGGGCATCTCCCTTTGGTCTAATCATGTTTTCTTTAGAGAACAATGACCACATACCAGGGATATTTTGGTCATTTTTGCACTTTAGTCTTTATTTTATATGCAGTCCTGCTATTTCCATTTATTTAAATACCCTTGAAATTCTCTGGACTCTTTAACAGATCTTAGGATATGAGTTTTAAGAGAGAGCGGCTTGTGGGTCACACCTTTGAGAGATGTGAGCGGGATTGCCTTCCCCGTGAGCCCCCCCACGCGCCCCCTCCCCATGCGTGCTCCCCCGCACCCCGTGCGTGCTCCCACACAGCTGTCCTGAGTGAGCGGTTCCAGGTCCCACGCAGCTTTCATGGCCCCTTTCCTGCCAGTGGGAGGTGACAGAAACCTCGCTCTGCAGAAGTTTTGTGGCCATTGAAAGTAGCGGTTTGTGGAAGCTCTTCCATGTTATACGGCTGATATAACTGATCACGGCTGATCACGGCTTTTCAGTAAATGCCATTTTGATAAACGCTAAAAATTCAGTTTTTGTTTTGCTTTATAATTACATTATAGATTTGACTATAAGTTGATTGGGAATTATAAGGTTGATTTTATAGGTGCTGTGTATCATAGCAGAGTTTATCTGGGTGAATAATTGTAGCACCACTTCCGTCTTTACTGCCGGTCTGAATACACTGGAGGAAAATGAATGAGAAGATTATCTTATGATGTGCTTTAAACTCCGTCACTGAAAGTCTAGTTCCTGATTTAAATTCACCTGTTCGGGTGGAGCTTGTCATTGCTGTTTTATGCTTTGCAAAATCCCAGTGATAGGAGTTAAAGCTGACAAATGGCAAATGTCTCTTAAACCTTTTTATATACCAGAGGTTTACAAAAAACGGGACTGGCTCATTCTGATGCAAGGGGTGGAGCTCAGTCCAGGCATGTGAGTGAAAGTGGTGGGAGGTTCGTTAGGTCTCTGACCTTCACCAGCCAGCAGGCACAGGGCTTGTCAAGGTCAAGGTCTTTTGCGGTGCAAATGCTCGTGAAGCCTGCAGTGCTGCAAAGCATAGCTCACGCACAGGAAGGTGTGCGGGATGGATGTGCTCAGCCGGCAGGAGCAGCGGCCTGTGTGAGACCCCCGTGAGAAGCAGCCCCCACCCAGGCTTCTGTCCCGAAAGGCAGCGTCTGTGGTCGCAGTGGCCTTTCCTTTGCAGCTGCACTGCTGGCCATGTCTCTCTGGACACTGCAGTTAACCTTGGTCCATCTCTAGGATTCTGTGTCTGAGTGGGGTCACGCTACACAGAGACGTTGTAATCTCAGTTTTTAGAGTGTGTGAAATTAAGGTGCAAAAAGTGTGCTCTTAGGGCAGAAGGAATTCCTTAAATCAGGAGTCCCCAACCCCTGGGCCTGTTAGGAAGCCGGCTGCACAGCAGGAGGGGACTGCCTGAGCCCTGCCTCCTGTCGGATCAGCGGCATTAGGTTCTCGGTTCTCGGTTATTAGGTTCTCGGTTCTCGGTTCTCGGGAGTGCAAACCCCACTGTGAACAGCACATGCAGGATCCAGGCGGCACTCCTTATGAGAACCGAACGCCTGATGATCTGAGGTGGAGCAGTTTCTTCCCAAAACCACCCCCCACCCCGGTCTGTGGAAAAACTGTCTTCCATAAAACTGGTCCCTAGTACTGAAAAGGTAGGGGATCGCTGCTTTAAAACACTAGGGTTCGCTGTGGAGCCAGTGAGGGGGGCTCCTGGGGGAGGAGGACTGGTCTCAGGCAAGGTGGTCCTCTGGCAGGTCCTCTACTGTGGGATGCTTACGCCGCATGCTCCATTTTCTAGCAACTGCTGGCATGGAAGCTGCAAAAGCTTTAGAATCAAATGGCTGTGTTTGAAGCCATGTCATTTACCTTCTCTGAAGCACAGCTTGGATTCCAGCCATGAGCACAGTAGGAAGAGAAGACCCCTCGTGACCTGTGGGGCCTGGGTCACCTCCCCTGCTCCCCCACGAGAGGTGGGTGGGGGAGTCATGAGGGCAGAGCCCATCCTTCAGAGAAGCCACCGTTAAATCCAAGGAGTGGGTGTCCCTGGCACTTTGCAGCCCCTGCCTGCCTCCTGCTCCCAGAGGGCTCCTGGGTCTCCTGAAAAGCCCTGGTTGGAGTCAGACCCACTGCCTCCCAACTTTGGGCAGCACCCCTCATTGTGCTGTGACCACTTCTCCCTTCCAGGGTCTCTGCCCACCGCTCCAGCTAGTGTGGCCTCTGCTTCCGAAACCTCCTCTCCTAGGGGCCCAACTCTGAACTGTCCTTCCCGGCACTGACCCATCCACCCTCTGGCACCCCCTTGGTTCCTGTTTTCCCTGCGCTTTTGCTCACACACGCCCTCCAGGGCTTCAGTGTGTTGCTGTGGCTCCTGTGGTTGTTGAGTGTGGCTCCTGGTGTAGGGAAGTGAGGCTGGGAGCCTGCTCCATGTCTGTTGAATGGGAGGCCAGAAGGCATCCTGTGGCCAGGCGGCCGGCCGGAGTTCACCCGGCTTCCTGTGCACCAGGAAGGAAACACACCTGTGCCAGGTCCGGGAGCGAAGCGTCTGAGTCTCATTCCTGGGAGGGCTGGCTCCAGGCCGCCCCTGTGAAGCTGACTCAGCTCACAGGGCTGGTGAGCTGCAGGTGATGGGTGAAGAGCAGAGACAGTGCTGTGGAGACGCAGCGAGGGGAGCTGCCATGCAGGGCACGCAGAGGAAGGTGCAGGCAACCTCGCCCAGCACTGCTTGGGCCTGATGATGTGGGGCCTTCCGCAGGGAGCAGTTAAAGCAGGAGAGTAGGGAGGGCTCCCCGTAAGACCTGCCCTCCGTAACGACGCTTTCCCAGTGCACTGGCGGCTTCGTCTCAGGGTGTCCCTGGGTGCTGAGTCCTGTCTTCCAGGAAAGGCTGTTGGTGAGCACCATTGAGCACCTGGTGTGCACCTGCCCTCTGGCTTTCTCTTCTTCCCTGCTTACAGTGGGTTTGACCTGCAATTTTTTGACTTTAAGATGGTCCGAAAGCAACACGCATTCAGTGGAAACAGCTTCCAGTGCCCACACGACCATCCTGTTTTTCCCTTTGAGTGCGGTATCCAGTTCTGGGATACTCACACTCATCTAGAGTGGGCTTTATGTGAGATGCTTTGGCCCGACTGGGCTAATGTGCGTGATCTGAGCACATGTAAGGTAGACTGGCTAAGCCGTGATGCGCAGTAGGACAGGTGGATGACGTGCGTTTCGACTTAGGGTGTTTTCAGCTCACGCGGGTTTATCGGGATGTTCCCCATTGTGAGTCAGAGCCACGCTTCGTGAGTCGGTTTGCTCCTGACTGGAGGACGGCGGCACAGTGATGGCATTTGTCTTGGGGCCAAGATCCAGTGCCTTGTGTGGTCCTGGGATTCCTGGGGAAGGAGTAGACCCATGAGGTGGGTTAGAATCGTGTGTGGGATTCTCCAGTCCCCCGTACCTGTGCGTGTGGTATGCACAGAGCCAGCCAGCACTGCCTGGCATGGAGCTGGCGGGTTCTCAGTCTTACATCGGCTCCCGGAGAACGGCATCCGCTGAACTCAATGCAGGAAGCCGTGTGGGGCCAGTGTGCTTGCAGGCAACCGGGTCGCAGGGTCCTTTTGTCAGCTCTTTCGATCTGCCACGTGGTGCAGTGCCCCAGCAGCACGCGCACACACACACACACACACACACACACACACACACACGTATTAAACCAAACAAGCTTCACAGGACATTTATTCATGCCCAGGAGACTTATCTTTTGTATGGTTTCGTTTTGCAGCAAATTCACTAGTTTGATTTCGTGGCCTGCTAACAGGGTGATCCACGGAAGGCTGCACTCTGATGTGTCTCTGATCATTGGAGACATGAGTGTCAATGAAAAGATCGGTCCTGTTGAAATGCTTTTCTTCTCAGGAGCTGACAGGCGATCTGGCCTGGGGATACTTGGAAAGTATCCCCTCAGCTGCTCCCAGGGCCACCGCAGGTGATGCATTTATCCCTGTAAGAAGGGGAGCCGGGGTGGCGGGCCCAGCTTAGAGCAGCTCAGGGCGTCGGCCGCATGAGGCCCCCCCGCCAGCATGCAGGTGTCCAGCTCCAATCCCTTTAGCGGAAGACACATGCCCACACAAGCAGTTCAGTCGCTGAGGCACTTGGATTTGTGGTGAATTGAATGACTTAACATTTACTGAGAAATAGTGTTTCCAGTTTAGATAGAGTCATGCCACAAGATCTTTGAAGTCAGAGTTGTATTTGCCTGTACGAGGGTGCCCAGGTTTTTGCACTCAAACATTCATTGAGGAACCAAAGTGATAAGAACTTGTCAAAAGTCACAGCAGCCGGCATGTCCCTTGAGGAAGAGATAGTTGTCGACACCTTGGGTGTGCTGTGGGGTGGGGTGGGTGGGTCAGCGTCCACACTGGCCTTGCCTCTGGTGGTTCCCCCTAGAGGGGCCCAGGTGTGTGAGCCCCGGGGGTGCGTGGAGCCCCCCACCTTCAGCCCCCAGTGCTGGTCGCCCTCCCTCCTTGCCTGACGTCATTGCGGGTGCAGGGGTCCCCCCGGACAGGGCCCCAGGGCACAGGGTTACCAGGTGATGGCTGTCACCCTGCCTGTGCTTTTTGTCCTTCGAGAGCTGTTTTTGGTTTGTTTCAGGCCTCTTTTTAGTACCAGGGAAGGATACAATTTCATCCTCATCCATATTGCTAAAAGGAAGTAAAAGGGTGAAGGGAAAAACAGAAGCGTGCCGAAGTGCCCTGTGTGGAATTCTGTGCCGCCCCCTTCGTTAAATGACCGTTAGCCCTTTGGGGGTCACGCTCTGCCCTGTCCTGTTCTTGCTTGGGTTGTTCAAAGTTTCTTGTTGCTTTTGTCTAATTGGAGAAGATGCCTGTGACTGACAGGAGGCAGATGAGCCACAGTCAGAACAGGTGTGGTGATGCCATCACCGTGTCAAAAGCGTCCACCGCCGGACGTTTTTCCTGCCCCGTCGTGGCTGCTCACTGTGGTTAACGAAATTCCGCAGTGGCTGCGGATAGCGAAGAGTTGGTGGGCGTGGCACCCTCGCCGTGTGGGCGGGGACTGACTGTCTGAATTGTCTTTTTTGACTATAGGTAATTGGTACGCCTCAGAGACCGGCAGCGTCAAACACCCTGGTGGTAGGAAGCCCACACACCCCCAGCACTCACTTTGCCTCTCAGAACCAGCCTTCCGACTCCTCACCTTGGTCTGCCGGGTGAGCACTTCCCTCCGGACCCTTAGAGTTGTAGGATTGCTTGCGGTTCGCACCTCCACGTTCTCCTGGGCCACGTGTGTGACACTGTCGCGCGGTGGGGCTCCCATGCGCATTGATGTCAGCCTCCGAATCACACTCACCCATCATTGTGCCCCGCACAGGTGTGCAGTCGAGGCGCACTGCCTCGGTTGCGGAGAAGTCGGGCTGGGCACTGCCCACCCTGCTTTGTGTCTGGTGTAGTGGGTGCTCTTTGAAGGGCTGGCAGCTCTTGGCCAAGACGGGGAGAAGCTGGCCTTGTACTTGCCACAGGACCTTGGAGACTTTTCATCGTCTGTGCTGGGAGCACATGGGATGGATTTCACCCACTGCCCCTGAATGCAGCCTCTACTGCCCCTGGGGTTACGGCCCCCGTGAGTAGTCCCACCAGAGCGGCTCCTTCCACTAAAGCAAGATCTGATGAGCTGTGTCTTTCCTTAAAAAAAACACACACACAAAGCTACAAAAACCTACCTGTGTCGGTGTCCAAAGCTTCACCAGCTGGGAACCTCAGGTGACCTTTCCCGCCACGCAGGGACTGACCAGAGTGTAGAGTTGGGCTTTCCCTCTGTGTGAAGAACACTTAGTGGTTTGCACCTGTTGTGAAGCGGCTATCACAGCCCAAGCCATATGAAATTATAGCCTGCTGAAATTTGTCCTAAAAATTCCCAAATGTACACTGAAATGTCCCATAGTTCCTGATTCTGGTTGCCCTCTTTAGAAAAGTGATGCTTGTGGCTCACACCTGTAATCCCAGCCCTGTGGGAAGCCGAGGCCGGCAGATCATGAGGTCAAGAGATTGAGACCATCCTGGCCAACATGCTGAAACCCTGTCTCTACTAAAAATACAAAAAAATTAGCCAGGTGTGGTGGTGGGCGGGCGCCTGTAATCCCAGCTACTTGGGAGGCTGAGGCAGGAGAATCGCTTGAACCCAGGAGGCGGAGGTTGCAGTGAGCCAAGATCGTGCCACCGCACTCCAGCCCACTACAGAGCGAGACTCCATCTCAAAAAAGAAAAAAAAAAAAAGAAGTGCTTGGTGTACTGATAGGCCTTCCATATGCCGATTCGGGTCCTGGGGATGCCTCCCGTTTTCCCTGACACTTGGAAGGACAGAGGTGCAGCCTGCCAGGGAGACACTCGCTTTCTGACCTGCAGGAGCACTGGGCCTGGGGGCTGGGGCTAGGGGGTCCTGGCCTGCTCACGTGTTGGATCTGCTGCGCCCGTGGGATGTGGCCCCTTTTTGTGCAGCTCATTAGAGCTCTCAGGTAAAAGCATTCCTCGATTCAGACTGATGCTCAGGAGGGCTGACAGTCGGTTCTTTTTTCCTTTGTATTTTGAAGGAAGCGCAACAGGAAAGGAGAGAAGAATGGCAAGGGCCTGCGGCATTTCTCCATGAAGGTCTGCGAGAAGGTGCAGAGGAAAGGGACCACTTCTTACAACGAAGTGGCGGACGAGCTGGTCGCGGAGTTCAGTGCTGCCGACAACCACATCTTACCGAACGAGTCAGTAAGTGTGTGCTGGGGGCCGAGAGGCCAGGGTAGCGGAACCAAGTGGTGTGGCACATTTTACTCTTAATTTTGGGAACAGTTAAAACCATACAGAAAATTCCAAGTACAGCATGAAAGAATTTTTCCCAGTCCATTTGCTGGCATGATGCTCTGTCAGCATCAGTGAGTGAGCACGTGGGCTGGCTCTGCACATCCAGCGGCCCAGAAATGCAGACGTGCCCTCCTCACCAGCTGGGCTCGACACCCGAGGGCCCCCAGCTCCCCTCCTGGAACACACCGGGCTTCGCACAGCCCTGTCTTGCCCTCCATCATCTGTAGGGTGGGAGCGCTCCCTGAGGACGTGTTGGGGTGACAGCTCTGTGAGCGGGGTGCCCCTTTGAGCCGTTGCACGTGGTCTACAGTTTAAGGTGGGATCCATAGGCTTTTTTGGATCATTTAGAAAATCCTCTCCCTGTCTTCCCCAGGCTTATGACCAGAAGAACATAAGACGGCGCGTCTACGATGCCTTAAACGTGCTGATGGCCATGAACATCATCTCTAAGGAGAAGAAGGAGATCAAGTGGATTGGTCTGCCCACCAACTCGGCTCAGGAATGTCAGAACTTAGAGGTGGCCCTTCAACCTTGGTTTCCCTTCAAGTCTGTGTAGATGTGTGTGTTGTCCGTCACTCAGAAGGGTCTGGGCTCCACGCCCTTATGCTCTCTGTGTCCGGACGGCTGGCAGACGGTCATGCAGACGTCTCCCTGTGTTTCTCAGTCTCGGCTGCCAGGGGAGGGAGCATGGTTGGCCCAGACCCACTAGAGTGTGTTAAACTCTAGCATAGGTTAATTCTGAATCCTAGTTTGTGGGATTTTTGTTTTCTTTTTAGATACCATAGTTAAATCCAAGAAATGAGAGGAGAGGGGAGAAGGTATAGTTTAGAAATGGAAGAAAAACTCACCTGTATTTTGTAGCACCTGCTATGTCTAGATTTGTCCATATCCCTTCGATTATATTCAAGGTAAACATAGGTAACACTGTGAGGATGTAGGTTGTAAAATGCACTGTGTGGAACAAGTGTGATGATTCTCTACATGGGGGGTTTGTTTTTGAAGGTGGAAAGACAGAGGAGACTTGAAAGAATAAAACAGAAACAGTCTCAACTTCAAGAACTTATTCTACAGGTAAGAGAATACATATCTTTGGAGGCAGGGTAATTTTTATTTTAGTAATTTAGTTTTATAACAGCAAAATACTGCCTTGGGTTACACTCCTGTGTGGCAAATCAAATGACTGCTTTAAGATTCTGAGTGTGAGTTCATCTCATAGGTGTTGAATGTGGGCCGTGTTCCCAGAGCGAGGTTGTGTATGTGTGTGCGTATGCATGCTTGCATGCGTGTGTGTGTGCGCATGTGTGTGTGCACCTGCGTCCATGTGCCTGTGTGTGCATGTGTGTGCATGCCTGCATGCATGTGCCTGTGTGTGTGCACGCATGTGTGTGCGTGCCTGCGTGTGTGTGCCTGCATCCATGTGCCTGTGTGTATGCATGTGTATGTGTGTATCCCTCGTCACAGTGTCTAAACAGCCAAAAGACAGATGGAGGGATGACTTCATGCAAAAGCAGCATTTGAAAAATCCCCTCAGAGGTGCTTAACCCAAGGCCCAGGTGTCAGGCGAGGCATGTAAAACTGTGGTGGGCGCAGTGCACCTGGGTCTTGACAGTGCTGATCAGGGCCCTGGAGCTGGCCTTCCCCACCTCCCATTGAGTGCTGAGGGTGGGCGGCACCCCTGGGGGCCCCGTGTCTGGTGTGGAGGGGTCGTGTGCAGGGTGCTCAGTGCAGAGCTGACTGCTGCTCTGACCGAGGTGTGCTCGAGCCGTCCCAGAGGAGATGGTGTGGCAGCCATGATGATGGACACTCGTGGGCGAGAGCTGCTCAGGGCCACAGAGTCTGTCAGGAGGGACAGTCCTGGTTGCCATTGCCTTAGTACCTCCCCAACGGGGATAGACCCAGGGTGGCCGGGAGAGGAAGGGAATCTCCTGGCTCTACATTAATAGCAGAGAAGTTCTCTCCAAGTGGAACACTTGGTTTGGGGCCCTGAGGCCCTGGCCCTGGGTTCAGCCTTGCAGGGCCCATTCCCCCAGAGGAGCACCCCTGCAGCACACGGGCCCTTCCGCGTTCCACTTTCCAGGGTGGGCGAAGTCCACGGCATGGCACCCCCTCCAAGGCTGTCACCCTGTAGGTGCCACGGGGGTGGGTGGCCTCAGAGGGGTGAAGGACAGCAAGAAATCGACTTCCAAAATTGGTCTTTTGTTGAGCACCCTTGCCGTGGTGGACGTTTTCATCACGGGCACAGATGGCTGTGAGGTGTGAGCGCCCTTCCCATGGAGGACACTTTTATCGCGGGCCCAGATGGCTATGTGCCCGCTTTCCCTTAGTTCTTCCCTCAGGATCTCGTTTCCTGAGCGCTTTTGTCCCTGGGCTGCAGAGGTCAGCACCCAGCTGCTGGTGCTGGCCTTTTCAGATGTCCAGGCCAACTTCTCACTGTGGCCTGGGCGCAGGGAGGGCTGTGAGGACCCCTTGAGCACAGGGACTGTGTTCTTGTGCCGCCACGGGCCACCTGGCTCCTCCTTTTTTTAGCAAATTGCCTTCAAGAACCTGGTGCAGAGAAACCGGCATGCAGAGCAGCAGGCCAGCCGGCCGCCGCCACCCAACTCAGTCATCCACCTGCCCTTCATCATCGTCAACACCAGCAAGAAGACCGTCATCGACTGCAGCATCTCCAATGACAAGTAGGTTGTGGGCGGGGAGCCATTCTCTGGTCGCTTATCTCTTTTTGAGGGAGCTGACCCTGTTGGGATTGTCACGAGGACAAGTTTTAAATGTTGCACAAATAGCCAAGGTTTGCTGTCCATTGTGGGGTGGTGGGAGGCTGTGTCCCGGAAGCGTGTGCCTCAGGGCGTGTGCTGGGAGAATGGACCTTGATTTGCCCCTCACCTCATTTACTGTGGAGTTTGTAAATTCTGTGAGGAGATGCTGATGACTGGGAATGTGGAGGCTGTGTGTGGCGGTCCATGGGTCAGCTGTCCTGGCCCCACCGGTTACTGGCTCCACTGGGAGACCCTGTGTTTCTGACTGTGCCTTTCCCCTTCAGATTTGAGTATCTGTTTAATTTTGACAACACATTTGAAATCCATGATGACATAGAAGTGCTGAAGCGGATGGGCATGGCTTGTGGACTGGAGACGGGGAGCTGCTCTGCCGAAGACCTTAAAATGGCCAGAAGTCTGGTCCCCAAGGCTCTGGAGCCGTACGTGACAGGTCAGCGATGCCCAGACAACCCGGCGTGGCTGTGTGAGGAATGGCCCCCAGCCTTGGATGGCGCCCTCCCCTCCCAGCTTGGGATGTGTCTTGCTGAGATTGGGCCCACGTGTGTAGGGCCAGGAGCAAAGACAAAGGGGCGATGAGGGGCATGGGGGCGGGGGTGTGGCTGGGGCGGGGTCCAGCCAGTGCCATCACCCACTGGATGTGGGGGCCTTGAGTCTGCAGGTGGCTCGTGTGGATTTCCCGTGTGGTTTGTGTGAGGAGATGCTAAGTCAGGATTTTACCCTCCACGTAGGCCCAGAAGTAGAAGTTGACATTCTTTGAGAAGTGCAGTTGGATTGCTGATCCCACCCACTGATGGTAGCTGATTGGTCACTAGGGCAAAGTAACCGAGAAAAAGCGTTTCAGAGTCATTGGCGTCCTGCTCCGGAGGGCCGGGAGCACAGGAGCTTTTGTTGAAGGAACTTTTTTTCTGTTCTGGTGAATTCTTTCCGTGGGGCCGTAGGGTCCCAGCCACTGACAGCAGAATGGCTTTAAGGTGAGAAATTGTGAAAGTGCCATATCTGCTTATCCTTGTCTTGTCAGCCTAAACTTGGGGTGTGGATTTATTCCCTGAGAGGGTCAGAGATTCCTCCCTGAGCTCCTAAACCACTCCAGATCTTGTGAAAATCTGGCTGGTCCATGTTGTCAGGTGACAGTGGGCTCCGGCCGCCCACGTGGGCTGAGCCCTGACCCCAGCCTCTGTCCCGTGCTTCATGGAGCCGCCTGGATGGGCTGTGGGAAGAGGGTTTCAGCTCGACACTTCATTCTGTTCCGTTTCACGATGGGTGTGGTACTGATGCAGAAGCACACATGTGCCGTTTGTAAGTCAGTGTGTGCAGGTATTTATTGCAAGGCTGTCTGTGCCTTTTTAGAGAAGACAGGCTTATGTGACTGCACAGCGGGATGTCCTGCTCCGTGGCACAGTGCAGAAAATACTGGACAAGTGAAGGATATCTGGAAGCTTCTCCAGCCGTCTGTCCTGTGGCGCTGCGTGTCATTTTGTTGGTGGCCTGTGCGTCTTGTGTTGTTTCTGTTTCATGACCATTCGCTTATTTTCTTTCCCTTTTCAGAAATGGCTCAGGGAACTGTTGGAGGCGTGTTCATCACGACGGCAGGTTCCACGTCTAACGGCACAAGGTTCTCTGCCAGGTGACAGTGGTTGAGGGTGTGGGAGAGGCATCGTCTAGGCCTCCCCCAGGGTCCAGGGGCCAAGGCAGGGCAGCCGTCTCATGTGTGGCCATCAGGTCCGAGGCTGCTCTGATGTGGCTTGTCTGTCCAGGCAGTGGGGCCCCGCTGGCTTTCCCTGTGTGGCTTTCCCTGCTTTTCTCAGTTGGTTTTTGCTCACTAAAAACTAAAAGTAATACATGGTGGTGGATTTTTTCAAAGTATGGCCTAATAAATAAAGTAGGAACGAAAACCACCCAAACCCTCCTGTCCCGGGCAGCCCAAGTAACAGCAAGTATTTCTAGGTTTTCTTCTCCCATTTTTTCAGAACACATCTGCAGTCACAGCGCACGTGTTTTTCAGAACCTGTCTGCAATCACTGCACGTTTTTCAGAACACGTCGATCATAGCGCACGTATTTTTCAGAACGCGTCTGTGATCATGGTGCACCTATTTTTCAGAATGTGTCTGCGATCAAGGTGCATGTATTTTTCAGAACGTGGCACATATTTTTCAGAACGCGTCTGTGATCATGGTGCACGTATTTTTCAGAACACGTCTGTGGTCAGAGCACACGTATTTTTCAGAACGCGTCTACGAACATGGTGCACGTATTTTTCAGAACGCATCTGCAGTCACAGCGCACGTATTTTTCAGAACGGTCACAGTGCATGTATTTTTCAGAACGCATTTGCGGTCACAGCACACATATTTTGTTCCGTGCATTTTTCAGCTTACATTTTATTGTATTAATATATACAGTTTCTATGCTATTAAAGGGCCTTTATTTAAATAAATTTGTATTTAATCTTTAACCTGCAATCCCATAGAGTAGAATGGTGTCCCTAGGTATTGATCTTAGTGCTTCAAAGATAAATATACCTTTTATGGTAAATATTAACAAAACAATGATTTTATTAACTCTTATATTGCATTGTGATACAATATATAGTATTACTTTATATTATAATCTTAATAAAATCTTTAATTAGAAATATAAGAACTTAGTAACCTATGGGTCTGGATAACAGGGCTCGACATAGCGAGTTGCAGTGCACTTGAGCCTGCGTTGGGATGTGCTGTAGCCATGAGATGTAACAGGTGTGTCAGGCACGTGTAGCTTCCCGGCCAGCTCTGGAGGTGCAAAGCCAGCCTCTGCCAGCCTTAGCCTCCTCACCTGTGAGACTGGTGATTGATGAGTTACTGATCTGTGGCAAGGATCAGTGAGGTGGTGATGGAAGAAAGGACTTTGGTGACAAGCTTTTGACAGGCCGATTCTTATAGCTATGTGTGAACGTGTAGGGGTCCGTCTGTAAACATGTTTAACATGTTTAACGCTGGTTCTTCCATGAGGTGGGATACGGGTATTTTTAGGACTTTTATCATCATATAATCTTTTTATGGATGTGATTCTTCAGACTTGTCAGTTTTTCATAACAATAGAAACAAAGCTATCACCAAATACCAATGTCCATAGTGGCATGATAGGACATATTATAAAAGTACCTCATGAAAGGACATCTAGGGAGTTCCCAGTTATAGGAAAAACTACAGTGAGCAACTTTATGGCTGAATTTCTCACCATTCTGACTTGTTTCCAAGATACGGAATTACTTCCTCAGAAGGCACATTGACTCATTTTTATTGCAGTGTTAATAAATACCATTAAAATGTATTAAAATATGTACATATGGGTTTATGTTAATTGAAAAACATTTAAAAATATTAGGAGTGTTGTGAGCTCTGGTTGGTGGTAGGTTTTTGTGGTGCTGCCAACCCTCTGGGTTCTCGGTCCATGCTGCCAGATTTGACCCATGCTCTGGACTTCATCCGGTCCTGCCCCAGGCTCTCTTTTTTCCTGTTGCTGGTTATGAGTGAAAGTCCTGGAGGGAGGGGTCTAATGGTTTTACAGTTTGTTCCCTCTGGGGCACTGCTCCTGATGGAATGATGTGAGGGAGAGGCAGCGTGTGACTGCTCGGCCTCCTGTTTCTGTTGTTATGGATGCCAGGAGACAGGGCTAGAAGAGAACCAGACAGGGATGGAGTGAGTGCCAGAGCGTTGGCGTGCTCTACTGCAGACACTCACAACCTCCGAGTTCTGTTTGTGTGAATGACAAAACCCACACCTGCGGGGCACTGCCTGTCCTTTGGCCACAGGCCCTCAGGCGAGGGGAGGCTGAGTGGGCTGCCCTGCACTGACCACCCCTCATCTGCCTCCTGCCTTGCAGTGACCTGACCAACGGCGCAGATGGGATGCTGGCCACAAGCTCCAATGGGTCTCAGTACAGCGGCTCCAGGGTGGAGACCCCGGTGTCCTACGTTGGGGAGGACGATGAGGAGGATGATGACTTCAATGAGAATGACGAGGACGACTGATGTCCTCCCCACTTCAAATTCAGCTTCAGGAAAACGTTTAGGAAAAGAAACTTTTTTTTTAATGTGGGTTTTCTGTTCCTTTTGGCCTACTCCCAAGAAGATATTGGTAAGCTATTGAATTTAGATATGCACCTCTGATAAGCAAGGATTGTTTCCCGTAGGATTAGGATGTGCTGTGGATGTGTGTTTTGATACCAGTGTGCTGATGCAGAGCGTTTATTTACTTTTTAGGATTTTGTGTTTTCATTTGCTATTTTTCTTTAAGTGCAGAGTTCATTTTTGCCCCTGAAAAGTTTTTGCTGAGTTTGCTGAAGAAATTGTATTTCATCCGCATCCATGAAAATAAAACACCCTCCTGTTGTGGACGGTGAGCACCTGATGCCGCTTATTTGCCGTGAGTTTGGACGGCGCCCCCGATGCCACTTATTTGCCGTGAGTTTGGACGGCGCCCCCTGATGCCACTTACTTGCCGTGAGTTTGGACAGTGCCCCTGCTGGCGGATAGCGAGACTGTGGAGTTTGTTCAGTGGTACGGTGTCCAAGCAAACAGCTGAATTCGACTTTCTAAACAGCCCTAAGCAAACAGCAGAATTCGACTTTTTAAACAATAAACACCATCAACCTTATTGACTTTATTGTCCCTTAAATTATATTGACTGTTGTGATTCCATTAAGTTTATACACTCTTTTCTCTCCCTATTTTGCAGCAACAAATTGCGAAGTGCTTTTGTTTGTTTGTTTTTGTTTGGTTAAAGCTTATTGCCACGCTGGTGCGGCTATGGAGACTGTCTGGAAGGCTTGGAATGGTTTATTGCTTATGGTAAAATTTGCCTGATTTCTTACAGGCAGCGTTTGGAAACCTTTTATTATATAGTTGTTTACATACTTATAAGTCTATCATTTAAAGACATCTACTGAAACAAATGTATTTGTTTCATAAGCATCTTCCTGTAATCTATTATAAAATTGAAATTAAATATAGAGAATGTTTTAACAATTTTTTAACTCAAAATTTGTCAATCATTTTTAATAGTTCTTTTTTTATAAAAAGAAAAAGGAATTTAAGGACAGGCAGTAGTCTCTTTTAAAATTTATTCACAAAACCCATTAACTGCACAGTTGCTATTAGCTGCCTGTTCTAAAACGATAGTCTTTTTATTGAAACACAAATAAACTTTTCTGTAATATTTTATGGAATATAAAGAGACTTTAATTGTTTGACTTGTTTAACTTGGCACTGTTAGTTTTTATTAATAAAACGCGCATGGGCATTTTAAACAAGCTGTGTTTCTCTAATTCAGGATTATTATCTAGAAATTTGTCTGTCTTGTTGGTTTTACTTTATACTTGAGTGAGAAAGTAGGTTGTTAGGCCCAGACGCGGTAGGCCCGGGTGGTCCCTGTGGGCGTGAACCCCTTCCCCACCAAATGTTGTCTGAGGCACATCCGCTGGGAGCCTACCCTGAAGGTGGAAGGTGGCCAAGGGTGAAGGTCTTGGTGGACACAGGGCAAAGAGGCGCCTTCCTTTTTGGTGCCTGTGGTGCAGAGAAAGATAAGCCAAGTTCCTTGGCCTTTTTTCACAATGAAAATTGAGACAAAATTTAAAAGTTTGACTTTGAGAACAAGAATAAAATTGAGAGGATTCTGGGAAGATGGCGGAATAGGAAGCACCAGGAATCTGGCTCCCCAGGTAGACGTCTACCTCGCGGGCAGGATCTGCCTGATGCAGCTGTTCTGTAACTACGGAATCTACTGAAGGCTGAAAACTTTCAAGGGAGGCTTGGTCAGCACATTGCAGTTAATTTTGGTCCATTTCAGCTTTCTACCCCAACCCCTGTTCCTTCATTTTTCTCTTACCCCTTTTGGAAGCCAGACATTGAAGACTAGGATGTACAAAATCAACTGTATATACGGGGCTGCCCAGGGAGAGGCTCAGAAAAGACCCGAGAAGACCTTATGTTTACACCTCAGGCTGAACCACGGGACAGGTATAGCCTAGAGCTGTCAAAGAAACAATAAACACAGCAATAACAAAAATGGCAAATCCCGGGGAACAGGAGACCTCTTTTCAGAGTTTTACCACAGTAATAGATTCAGATGTCCACTTTTCAACAAACAGTGACAAGGCATACCAACAAATAGCAAAGTATGGCCCAATTAGAGGGAAAAAAACTGTCCTTGGAAAGGATCTGCTGGCAGGTAAACTAGACAAATACTTTTAAACTGTGTCAAAGATGCTCACGGAAGCCAAAGAATATGTGCAGAAAGTCAAGAGAATGATAATAGAACCAAATGCAAGGATCATAATGAGACAGACAACCTGAAAAACCAAAAAGAAATTCTGTAGCTGAAAAATACAGTAACAAATGAAAAATTCATCAGAGTGATTCAAAGGCAGAAGTAGCAAATTTGAAGACAGAACAATGGAAATAACTAAGTCTGAGGAGCAAAAAGAGAAAAGATTGAAGTGAACAGAGCCTATGGGGCCCGTGGGACACCCATCAGGCTGACCAGTGCACATGTTGTGAGGTCTGTGAAGGAGAAGAGAAAGGGGCAGAGAGAATATTTGAAGATAATAATGACTGAAAATGCAACAAGTTTAATAAAAGATATGAATATAAACATCCAAGATGCACCGTGAACTTCAAGTAAGATGAACTCAGAGATCCACACCGAGACACATTATAATTAAGCTTTCAGAAGACAGAGAGGATCTTTAAAGCAGGAGAGTAGGAGCAACTCATCACATACAGGTGGCCCCCATTAAAATTATCCACAGAGTTTTCATCGGAAACTGGAGGCCACAAAGCAGTGGGCCAGTATATTCAAACTGCTAAAAGAAAAACAATAAACTGGGTACCAGGAATCCTACAGCTGACAAAACTGTCCTTCAGTTAAGACAAGGCGAGGGCAAAATTAAGACATTCCCAGATAAACAAAAGCTGAGGAAGTGTGCTGCCGCTAGACCTGCCCTGCAAGAAATGCTTAAGGGAGTCCTGCAGGGTAGAATGAAAGAACGGTAGACAACAGCTTGAAGCCAAACGAAGAATTCAAGATCTCAATAAAGGTAAATATGTGGGCCATTGTAAAAGCTAGTATTGTAAGAATAGGTTGTAATTCCCATTTTTTGTTTTTTACAGGATTAAGAGACTAATGTATTTAAAAGAAGTATTTGTTTTTGAACACACAATGTACTAAGAGGTAATTTTGTGGTATCAGCAACCTAAAGGGGTGGGAACAGAGCTTTAAAGGAGAACTGTTTATGCTATTGAAGGTAAGCTGGTACAAATTCATATTAAAATGTTACAACTTTAGGGTGTTAAATGTAACCACCACAAAGAAAATCACTATAGAATTTACAGAAAAGGAAATGAGAAATGAATGTAAACTTTAGCTACAAGAAGCCAACTTAACATAAAAGAAGACAGTGATACAAGAAATGAGAGGCAAGAAGAGCTAAAAAGCTATAGGGCATATGGAAAAATATATGCCATATAGCAAAATAACAAGTCCTTATCAGTAATTACTTTAAATGTAAATGGATTAAATTCTCCTATCAAAAGACTGATAGAGTGGATAAAAACGTGATCAACCTACATGCTGTCTTCACAGTACTCACTCTAGATCCAGAGATGAATAGGTGAGAGTGAAAGCATAGGAAAAGATATTCTGTGTAAATAGTCTCCAGAAGAGAGCAGTAATACCAAAGTAGACTAAATTTTAAAAATTACAAAAAAGGACATTATATATTAATAAAAGCTTCAATACAGTGAGAACATAAAACAATTAAAAACATTTACACAGCTAATGACAGACCATCAAGATTCATGAAGCAAAAACTAACAGAATTGAAGTGAGAAATAGCTCTTTAATTATAGCTGGAGATTTCAATATAGCACTGTCAATCAGACAGAAAAACCAGGAAATAGAGTATACAGTAAGCCAGCTAGATCTCAGATATGAAGATACAGAACACCCACCCAACTACAGCATGCACACTCTTCCCAGGTTTCCATGGGACATTTTTCTAGGTACAGATTCAGTCTCAGTAGATTTAATAAGATAGATAACATGCCAAGTATCTTTTCAGACCACAGGAGATGAAGTCAGAAATCAGTAACAAGTAAAACTGGAAAATTAACAAAATTATGTAAATTAACCAACACACTCCTAAACAATGAAAGAAGAACTCACAGGGGAGATTTTACAAAATACTTAGAGGACAATGAAAATGCCAAAACTTAAATAGGCAAAAGCAGTGATAACGGAGATTTATAGCTATAAACGCTTACATTAAAAAACAAGAAATATCTCAAAATCAATGGCCTAACTTTGTAAGTTCAGGCATTAGAAAAAAATCTAAACCCATAGCAAGTAGAGGGAAGACAATTTAACAAAAATTAGAGCAAAGCTAAAATTAGAGAACAGAAAAACAATGGAGAAAATCAAGAAACCGAAAAGTGTGTTTACATCAATAAAACCGACAAATCTTTAGTTAGGTACACTAAGAAAGATTGACATTACTAAAATCAGAAATGAAAATGGGAACATTTCTACTGGCTCTACAGAAATAAAAAGGATTATGAGAGAATAATAGGAACAATTGTATGTCAACATAATAAAAAACCTAGATGAAATGGACAAATTCCTAGAAACAAAACCTACCCAGATTTAATTAAAATAAGTAAAAATCTGAATAGACCTTTGACTAGTAAGGAGATTGAATCAGTACTTTAAAATCTCACTGTGGACCTAGTGTCTTCTCTGGTGAATTCTGCCAAATATTTGAAGAATAACTACCAGTCCTCAAGCTTTTCCAAAAAATTGACGAGGTGGGAACACATTCTCATTCATTCTGTGAAGCCACCATTACTACCCCAATATCAAAGCCAAAAAGACACTACAAGCACAAAATACCAACATGCCTGAGGAGCAGTGATGCAGAAATCCTCAACAAAATACTGGCAATGTATTTAAAAGATTATACAACGTAAATACTAGCAGCGTCTTTAGAAGATTACACAGCATGACCTAGTGGGATTTATTTTTAGAATGCAAAGATATTTTGACATAAGAAAATTGATCGTTGTAATATACACATAAACAGAATGAAAGCAAAAATCATGATCATCTCAATGTTGTTTTAAAAGCTTTTTATTTTTTTAAATTAGGGATGGAGTCTTGCTCTGTCATCCAGGGTGGAGTACAGTGGCCTGATCATAGCTCATTGCAGCCTGAAACTCCTGGGCTCAAGCTCCTACCTTATGCTCCCAAGTAGCTGGAACTACAGGTGTGTGTCACCATGCCAGGCTAATTTTTTGATTTGTTATCTTTTTGCACAGATAGGGTTTCTGTGTTACCCAGGCTGGTTTTGAACTCCTGGCTCTAGTGATCATCCCACCTTGGCCCCCCAAAGTGCTTGGATTACAGGTGTGAGCCACTGTGTTCAGCTGTAATCATCACAAGTGATGTACAAAAAGTATTTTATAAAATTCAACATCCTGGCCGGGCACGGTGGCTCAAGCCTGTAATCCCAGCACTTTGGGAGGCCGAGACGGGTAGATCACGAGGTCAGGAGATCGAGACCATCCTGGCTAACACGGTGAAACCCCGTCTCTACTAAAAAATACAAAAAACTAGCCAGGCGATGTGGCAGGCGCCTGTAGTCCCAGCTACTCGGGAGGCTGAGGCAGGAGAATGGCGTGAACCTGGGAGGCGGAGCTTGCAGTGAGCTGAGATCCGGCCACTGCACTCCAGCCTGGGCGACAGAGCGAGACTCCGTCTCAAAAAAAAAAAAAAAAAAAAAAAAATTCAACATCCTGTTATGGCAAAAAGAACAAACTAGGAATAGAACGAAACTACTTCAATATAGTTAATGCCATATATGAAAAACTCAAAGAGAACAAACATCAAGGTGAAAGACTAAAAGCTTTTCCTGTGAGATAAGGACAAGGCAGAGATGCCCACCCTGGCCTTTTCTATTCAACATAGTACTGGAAGTTCTAGCGAAGCAGTTATGTGAGAAAAATGAATACAAGGCATTTGTATTTGAAAGGAAGAAGTAAAACTATCTCCATATGTTGATGTGATCTTATATGCAGGAAATCTGAAAGAATCCACTAAAAAACAGAACTAATAAGCAAGGCTATAGGTTGTAAAGTAAATATGGAAGTCATTTGTGTTTCTGTACACTAACAATGAAAATCTGAAAAGGGAATTAAAATAATCCCATTTACAATAGCATCAAAATAATGAAATACTTAGGAATTAACTTGGAGGAGATAAAAGACCTACAGAATGAAAATGACAAGACACTGCTAAGAAGAATTAACAAATGGAAACACACCCCATGGCTATGTATTTGAACACAGTATTGTTAAGATGTCAACACTACCCAACTTAATCTGTAGATTACATGCAATCCCTGTCAAAGTCCCAATGATTTGTTTTTCAGAAATCTCATCCTAAAATTCATACAGAATTTCTCAAGTGACCTCAGATAGCCCCAACAATCTTGAAGAGCAAAGCTGGAGGACTCATACTTCTGGTTTCAAAACTACAAATCTATAATAATCAAAACAGAGCAGTACTGACATAAAGAAAGACCTACAGACTAAAGGAATAGAATAGAGAGCCCTGCCAAACACCCTCACATACTTGGTCAAGTGATTTTTTTGACAAGGGAGCCAAGACCATGCAATGGGGAAAGGGTGGTCTTTTCACAAATGGTATTGGGAAAACTGATTTTCCATGTGCAAAAAAATGAACCTGAGATCTGAATGTGAGGCTTAAGACCGTCAAACTCTCTGAAGAAAACAAGAGTGGCTGAGCGCGGTGGCTCCTATAATCCCAGCACTTTGGGGGCCGAGGCAGGTGGATCACTTGAGGTCAGGAGTTTGAGACCAGCCTGGCCAACGTGCTTGAAGCCAAAAGAAGAAATCAAGATCTCAGTAAAGGTAAATATGTGGGCACCTATAAAAGCTAGTATTGTAAGAGGTGTGTATTGTCAAGCTAGTACTGTAAAAGCTAGGTGAAACCCCGTCTCTACTACAAATACAAAAAACTAGCCCAGCGAGATGGCGCACACCTGTAATCCCAGCTACTCGGGAGACAGGCAGGAGAATCACTTGAATCCGGGAGGCAGAGGTTGCAGTGAGTTGAGATCGTGCCACTGCACTCCAGCCTGGGTGACAGAGCGAGACTCTGCCTCAAAAAACAAAAGAAGAAAACAGAGCAGAAGCTTCATGGCATTGGATTTGGCAGTGATTTTTTTGGATATGACACCAAAGGCACAGGGAAAAGTAGACAATGTGGACTTTATGAAAATAGAAACCCTTCTTGCATTAGAAGACAGTGTCAACATAGAAAGACAATGCACAGAATGGGAGAAAGTGTGCACAGCCCCTGTATCTGGTAGGGAATTAATATCCAGGATATATAGAGAACTCTTAAAACTCAACAACCAACCAAACTGATTTTAAAACAGGCAAGGGCTTGAATAGGCATTTCTCCAAAGAAAAGTCTGTGAATGGCTTGTAAGAACATGAAAGGGGCTCAATGTCACTATCATGAAGGCAACATAGATTAACCTATAAAATAGAAAATAAACATT
Source organism: Chlorocebus sabaeus (assembly GCF_047675955.1). NCBI lineage: Eukaryota > Metazoa > Chordata > Mammalia > Primates > Cercopithecidae > Chlorocebus > Chlorocebus sabaeus. Next base: position 95,057,353 of record NC_132906.1, read on the forward strand.
GGCGAGGATGTGGAGAAGGCAGAGCCCTGTTACACTGTTGGTGAGGGTGTAAAGAGCCACAGCCACTATGGAAAACCAAATGTCTGTTCTTCACAGAATTAAAAACAGAATTACCCTATGCCCGGCAATTCCGCTTAGGGTATATACCCAGAGACATTTGTACACCCACGTCTACACGTACCACTATTTAGGATAGCTAAACAGCAGAGGCACCCGAAGTGTCCATCCATGGATGAGTGGACAAGCAAAGTGTGGTTTGTACGGACAGCGAAATCTTAAATCTTTGGAAGGAAATCCTGTCATGGTACAACATGGATGCCCCTTGAGGACGTTATACTATGTGAAATATGCCAGTCATAAAATACTTATATGAGGTACTTAGAGTCTTTGAATCATGGAGACAGGAAGTTGAACGGTTGCCAGGAGCTGAGGGAGGGGGTGGGGAATAAGTGTTGAATGGGACCGACCTTCTCTTTGGAAGGATGGAGAGGCCTGGAGGTGGATGGCAGTGATGGCTGCAGGACCCTGTGAATGTGCCCACCACCACCAAACTGCATTAAAAGTGGTTAAGATGGTAAATTTTATGTTATGTGTATTTTGCCACAAAAAAAATTGGAAAGACATAGAAGGTATGAAGGAGAGCTAAGTGTTTTGAGTTGGCTAAATCACTGAAAATTCCAATAAAAGACTAGTTTTAGAAGAGTCATTTTTTCCTAATCTTGAATTACCATAAGCATCTCAAGGGTTGTAGAACTTAATAAAACAGTGGGCAGTCGTGCCTCAGAGCGCTCCGTGTGGGTGCATGTGCAGCCAGCACCTGCGGGTGCACCGTAGCTTCCCGTGGCGAGCTTCCTGTGTCTGTGGTTCCCTCCAAGCCTTGGGGCTGAAACTAGGACTGGTGATTCTGAAGGGTGGGGCAGGAGCAGCCCCCGGCTTCATCAGGAAGGGGCTCTGATCGGGCACACGGGTGCCCTGTGGGTGGGATTGCTGGAGCCCAGGAGTTCAAGGCCAGCCTGGGCAGCATAGAGAGACCCTGCCTCTAAAGAAAGAAGGGGGCTTTGGTGTCCATGGAGAGTCTGGGGAGGGAGGTGGAGGCTAGGGTTCTGTGAAGGCCTGGAGATGGGGGTTCTGGGTGGCCCTGGGACACGTGGCAGACGTGTTGGGTTCCAGCTGGGTGGACTTTGACAGTCGGGTGGGATGAACTCTCATGGCCCCACCTCACTTTGAGGTGGTGTCACCTCTGACCTCTGACCTCTGACCTTCAGCATGGCATGACCTTACTGAGGTGACCCAGGTGTCCCACATATTAGCCTGAGTGTTGGTATTGGGAAAACTGATTTTCCATGTGCAAAAAAATGAACCTGAGATCTGAATGTGAGGCTTAAGACCGTCGAGGGCTGCGTTCATTGGAATATTCTGGTGTCACTGCCCACTTCGTTTCTGTGCCTGGCAGCGCTGTTTTACTCCTGGTTGGGAGCATGACCGCCCCCCGGTTCAGCTTCCTCCCGTGTTCCCAGTGAGCGGGGCGGCGGCTGTCCTCGAGGACCCTGGGCTCGCAGCCAACCTTGCTGGCACGGCCGCCCTTTCCCGCACTGCCTCGGGTCAGTCAAGGACTTGTCTTCTGCCTTCCGGGTTCCCGAAAGAGCGCTCCACTGACTTCTCAAAGGCAAAATTAAAACTCAGACTTAAGTCTTTGGCGCGTAGCCCCTAATTTCCTTCCCTCTCTGTGAATCCTAACTGCCCAGCATAATGGAGCGTCCTGGGCTCAGGACCTGATTCCACAAGCTCCCACGCCTCCTGCAGGTACCTCGTCTTCCGCACTGGTGTTGCGCCACCGGCCACCGCCGCCCTGGGCCTCGGGCCTCAGTCGTCTCGCCCTGCGCCTCAGTCGTCCCGCCCTGCGCCTCAGTCGTCCCGCCCTGCGCCTCAGTCGTCCCGCCCTGCGCCTCAGACGTCCCGCCCTGCGCCTCAGACGCCCCGCCCTGCGCCTCAGACGCCCCGCCCTCCGCCTCAGACGCCCCGCCCTGCGCCTCAGACGCCCCGCCCTGCGCCTCAGACGCCCCGCCCTGCGCCTCAGACGCCCCGCCCTCCGCCTCAGACGTCCCGCCCTGCGCCTCAGACGCCCCGCCCTCCGCCTCAGACGCCCCGCCCTCCGCCTCAGACGTCCCGCCCTCCGCCTCTGACGCCCCGCCCTGCGTCTCAGACGGCCCGCCCTGCGCCTCAGACGTCCCGCCCTGCGCCTCAGACGTCCCGCCCTCCGCCTCAGACGCCCCGCCCTGCGCCTCAGACGCCCCGCCCTCCGCCTCAGACGTCCCGCCCTGCGCCTCAGACGCCCCGCCCTCCGCCTCAGACGCCCCGCCCTCCGCCTCAGACGTCCCGCCCTCCGCCTCAGACGCCCCGCCCTCCGCCTCAGACGTCCCGCCCTCTGCCTCAGACGCCCCGCCCTGCGCCTCAGACGTCCCGCCTTGCGCCTCAGACGCCCCGCCCTCCGCCTCAGACGCCCCGCCCTCCGCCTCAGACGTCCCGCCCTCCGCCTCAGACGCCCCGCCCTCTGCCTCAGACGTCCCGCCCTCTGCCTCAGACGCCCCGCCCTGCGCCTCAGACGCCCCGCCCTCCGCCTCAGACGCCCCGCCCTGCGTCTCAGACGGCCCGCCGCAGCTGTGCTTCCACCTTGTCTCCAGCTTGAGTGGCAGCCAGCGGCGTCAGCTGCACACAAGCCCCTCCCTCCGAGAAGCACAGACTGTGAGTGTGGCCACGCGTCCCATGAGGTAAACTCACGTCTGTGCCGAGACCTTTGCCAGCAGTTTTTACCGATGGAGTAAGCAGTGGAGATGCTGGGTACAGCGCCTTCCGTCCGTAAATTGATTTCGTTAACCTTACAACGTATCTGCAAGGTTTGTAATCTTTCTTCAGACACCGTTTTTCATGGATTTTGTATCTACTGGGGGTCGATGGATTTCCACGTGTCAGTCGCTGTGCTTGGGGCCCTTTGGGCACTAACAGCCACGCTACTGAGCGTGTGGAACTGGGTCCCAGGCCTCACATCGCCGTCTGGGTGAGCAGCCCTTGGCCTTCAGTGGTGGAACTGGGACCCAGGGCGCACACCGCCGTCTGGGTGAGCAGCCCGTGGCCTTCAGTGGTGGAACTGGGTCCCAGGCCTCACATCGCCGTCTGGGTGAGCAGCCCTTGGCCTTCAGTGGTGGAACTGGGACCCAGGGCGCACACCGCCGTCTGGGTGAGCAGCCCGTGGCCTTCAGTGGTGGAACTGGGTCCCAGAGCGCACACCGCCGTCTGGGTGAGCAGCCCGTGGCCTTCAGTGGTGGAACTGGGACCCAGGGCGCACACCGCCGTCTGGGTGAGCAGCCCGTGGCCTTCAGTGGTGGAACTGGGACCCAGGGCGCACACCGCCGTCTGGGTGAGCAGCCCATGGCCTTCAGTGGTGGAACTGGGACCCAGGGCGCACACCACCACTTGGGTGAGCAGCCCGTGGCCTTCAGTGGTGGAACTGGGTCCCAGAGCACACACTGCCGTCTGGGTGAGCAACCCGTGGCCTTCAGTGGTGGAACTGGGACCCAGGCCTCACGCCACTGTCTGGGTGAGCAGCCCTTGGCCTTCAGTGGTGGAACTGGGACCCAGGCCGCACACTGCCGTCTGGGTGAGCAACCCGTGGCCTTCAGTGGTGGAACTGGGACCCAGGCCTCACGCCACTGTCTGGGTGAGAAGCCCGTGGCTTTCAGTGGTGGAACTGGGACCCAGGGCGCACACTGCCGTCTGGGTGAGCAACCCGTGGCCTTCAGCAAGAGCAGGTTTGCTTGTTTGGGAGAATGTTCTCATTTCAGTTTTCTGAAAGGGTTAGAGTTGCTAACTGGAAGAGAGACTTGTTCTTGGTGAACGAGAAGTGTGTTTGTAACTAATTGGGTTTTAAACTCCATCAGGTTGCCAACACCCTCACTCCCCACTGTTTGCCTACCGGAGCTGTGAGCATCCTTAGGTGACAACCCCACACCAACATGGTTTTTGTAATTTCCCTGACTTGCAATTGAGACTTTTAGAATGAGATTTTTAAGGAAGTGTTTGGTTTAATTTTTCTCCCATATCAGGAAACACGATTTTTTTTTACATACAATAAGAGTAACTTTAATGTATTTTATGTTTACAACATAGGAATTGCAATTTTAAAAGCAAGAATTCAGAATGTCATTAGTGTAAGCCGTGTTTCATATCAGTGCATTAATAGTTTTTATATTGATGTGGGCAGTTCATATTGAAGTGTAGAAAAATAAATTATAATAAGAAAGTGATGTCTACACAGGAGAAGACGAATTGTTTTTACAACCTGGTAAATTAGAGAGTTGCTGCTTTGGCGTTCCCATGTTAGCTGGACATTCTTATAGCAGCAAATTCCATTTAAAAACTGTAAGAATTCAAGAAGGAAGAACTGATACTCGCGAGCAGGCCCTTCACATGTGGGCACTTCTCTGGAGTTCCCACACTGACAACACCGTTGCTGCTCTAAACCACTTTGGGTATGATTTGGCAGGGAGCTGAGGGGCAAGGGAAGCCCAACCATGAGGGCGTCCATGAGCGACACCGCAGGCTGTGCCCAGGACCCCTGCGCAAACTGTTTCACTTCTCAATCTTGAGTTTGAACTCCACTTTCCCTTCATACGGGTCGTGGGGATTGTCGAAGGTCACGTGCTCTGCCATGACCTTGCACACAATGGCGACCTCAGTGTTCCTGGGGACATTGAGGAGCTTCGCGGCCACCAGAGGGTTGCTGTAGTGAGGCTGAAGTGGGAGTGAGGAAAGGACAGGTGTTTCAAAAATCTCTGAAGTTAAGGAGAGAAAACTAAGCAAGGGAAGTGTCAACAGTCAGGTTGGTGCAGAGAAGCAGCTCGTTTGTGTAAGACTGGTCGTGACCGAATGCATGCCCTGGAATTTGCTGAGATAACATCCCCTCATGTAAGAATGGAGAGCAACGGTCTGGAGGGGACAGACAATACCAGGAGTAAATTTAACTACAAACTCTTATGATGATGAACATAAAAATGAAACAGGAAAAGCATGTGACGTGGAGGAAAGTCTTTGAAGTGGATATGCAGTTGTTTTAGAGGATCTGGGAAGTAGAAAAATTAGGCTGGGCCCAGTGGCTCATGCCTGTAATCCTAGCACTTTGGGAGGCTGAGGCAGGGTGAGTGCTTCAGCCCAGGAGTTCAAGACCACCCTGGACAACATACTGAGACCCTTTTCTCTACAAAAAATACAAAAATTAGCTGGGCATGGTGTTGTGTGCCTGTGGTCCCAGCTACTCCGGAGGCTGAGGTGGGAGGATCACTTGAGCCCAGGAGGTTGAGGCTGTAGATTGCACCGCTGCAATCCACCCTGGATGACAGAGCAAGATTCTGTCTCCAAAAAAAAAAAAAAAAGGTAGAACAGTTGGAGTTGTATTTTCATGTTGCATGAAATGAATGTTTCCAAGTAGATACAAGAACCTGAGCTTGGGAAACACGCAGACTGTTCACTTTTGTTTCATTTTTATACATGAAGGTGCTTATTGCTTTCCTTTGGCCAAGTGTGAGAGGACTCAGCAGCTGTGGTGAGGGAAGCGTGAAAGGAAGGAACCTACCTGGGCTTTTTTCCCGTAATAAGGGAAGTAGTGCAGACTGAAAGTGCCGTTGGGAGGGTAGTACTCGACCTGCAGCGGCTGGCCGGGCTCGCGGGGCTGGTCCTGGGGAGGAGAGGCCACTGTCTGAGTCTGGTGGGAGCTGGTGTGTGCCCATGTCTGTGTGTTGCATTTGTGTGCATGTGTGCACATGTGCACTGTGTAGGTGCTTGCATAAACGGTTTATTGCATAATTAGCATAAATCAGATGCAATCTCAACTCAGTGTTGAGATCTCAGCAAGGATATGATTTGTTAGCATGCAAAATGCCCAGTGACCCCTCAATGTGTGCTTCTAACAACTTGAAGTGTTGGAAGGATGATGTAGGTGGGTGAAGCTGGGAGTCTGCTTGCTTGTCCACACTTGAGGATGGCCACTGTTCAGTGGCATGTGCTGCTTTGCCACAACTGGGTTACAAGTTGGTGTGAGAGGGACACGTGAACACGTGTTTTTGTGAGATTGGGGCCCTCTCATTTCAGAAGCAGAGACTTGCTCAGTGGGTAGCTCAGGGTCATCAACAAACAGCTGAAGGGTGCTTTGGATCTGTTAGAATCTCAGGAGCCATGGTGTGGCTCAAATAAATTGAAAAAGGAAAAGCAAACCCCCGTAGCCCACACGGAAAGTGGAGGCTTCGAGGGAAGTGAGGTTCTCTCGGACACCCGAGTGGGAAGGCTCCACGCAGTAATGGAACCATGCTGTGAAACCTTTGCCTTTGGGTGTAATGGTGGAAGCAAACCTTAGAAAACATTTAATTTAAAACATTTAGTTTTAAAAAATGTTGACTTAAAAAGCAATTTTGAAGAAAAGCCTGGAATTAGCCTGAGATCAATGCCAACTCTTAGCAGTCTGTATACTAAACACAAACAATTGTAGCTGCTGGCAAGCTGGAATATTTTTGTAAAGAGGCACATAAAAAGAACAGAACTGGTAGATGTACATTGGTCTTTCCACATGGCCGCCAAGCATTTTGAAACGTGCTGGTGATATGCTACTCAGATGCGTTTGGAAGCAAAATGATGAGGAAACAGCACCGTGTTTCCCTTGCTGGTTTTTTAACCCCCATGGTGGAACTCGCTGTGCTGATGGTTCGGTGGTGTTTACATCTGGCTTACGGGGCTGAGGTTGACATTCCTGGAGAGAACCAGGCGGGCCATGCCCAGCGTGAACCAGCACGACCCTGACAAGCTCCTTTCCTGGGGCAGCCCTGCCCGCCGCGCGGCCATACTCACCAGGAAGGCGCAGTCCACTCTGGGGGCCGAGCCGTTGCTGGGGAGGAACTTGACAATCTAGAAGGGAAAAGCTTGAGTGTGTCTGCTCCTCATCCCCACCACCATGTGAGGTGCAGCGGCACCCACCCGTGGAGCTGGGACCTGGCCAGCCCCAGCCTGGGCTTTCTGACCAGGACTGAGAAGGGCCCTTGGTCTGGTATGCGGCTTCCCTTGGAGGAATCCCCATAGGTGTCACTAACTCATCACTTGGAGCCACAGCCCTCCCCCAACCCACCCATTAGCAGGCCGCTTGGCCCAGGCTTCAGGAGGTGGCTGGCAGGTGGCAGAGCTGGGGCGGGGAGGTCTTAGCTCTCGAACTGCGTCCAGGTCTGCGGTGGAGTGCTGAAACAGAGCACGGGCCGGCCTGCCTCGAAGCAGGGCTGGGTCCGCCCACTGCTCTGCACAGCCATTCTGGAAAACTCTCTCTGGTCCACCCGTGCCTTCAGCCCCCTTCCTCACACCTCTTCCCTGGGCTTCTCCAGCCCCAGCCATCCCCTGCTGTGCTCCGAGGGTGGAAGCTGCCATGAGACGGGCACAGTGGCCACCACGCCCTGCTGGGACCCCCGTCACAGCCCCTCCATGCCAGCAGTGCTGAGACCCTGGCTGACAGAGGGACCCGTGAGGTGTGGAGGGCACAAGTGTACAGCCTGTTAAGTGGGAAACGAACAGCGCAGCTGCCCGGAGGCCCAGCACAGAGCTGCTGATTGGTCCATGGAGCAGTGGCCCCAAGCCCTCTGCCTGGCCAGGATCTGCCCTGCTCAAGCCTGGCTCAGGGGTCACCTCCCCACACCCCTCGAGGGGCTCCTGGTCCCATGTTGGAAGCCTCTGCTTTAGAAGGTGCTAAAGCCCTCCCAGTCCTGACTCCAGAACTTGAGACCCGTTTACCTGGCCCTGGCATCTCTGGCCGCCCTGAAGGGGGCCCTGGCCTCACAGAGACCCCTGTTCACGTGTTTCCACGTGTTTTAGAGGACCAGCTATGTGCTGGTGTCTGACGAGTGGTTTTAAATTTGTGTCTGAGAGCCAAACGGGACAGGTGTGTGCCAAACCCCGAGGTACAGGGTGGTGAGGCCAGAGTCCTTGTCCCCGCTTGGGCAAGCCCCGGTCGGGACACATGTGCTCCTTGTGGTGGGGATGAGTGAGAGGTCCTGACCGCACTGTTGTAGTGGCGCCGGAAGGAGACCCTCAGTACTCACCCTGTTCATTTTAATAATAAAACACGGCTTTCCTTCTTCAAAGCCAAAGTTGGGATCCGCCAGGCCTGAGCAGTTCTGCAGCATATCTGCCGTGAACTTGCAGGAGAACTTGGTGTGGTTGGGAGCGGGGAAACTCTCCTGGAAGAAGTACTGCTCGGAGGTGCAGTTGATGCTGTCCTCCTGGGCCGCTGGAGAGTAGCCTGCGGATGGACGCACCTGCCAGCCCTGTCCTGCCCTGGCCCTGATGCCCGGCTGCCCCCCGGGAAGGCCTTGAGCCCTGAGTGCCAGTTTCTTATAAAAAAAGGTTGCAGCTGTGGATATGTTTCACACTACCTGCTAGGAAGGTGTGGAGAGTCTGTGTGAGGTCTGCCCAGGTTCTGTTATCAGAGACGTTGTAGACAATTTCCAGGCCTTTCTCCCCGTAAATATCCGGCCTTAAGGTTACCCCTGGAGAGAGAGACCTTTGTGTTTAGTGTCTCCAAATGCTCACCACTTTTAAGCCATCAGTTCTGAAGTGGCTGAGGATACACCCGAGGCTGTGGCCCAACCCTGGAGCCTCCTCGGAGTAAACTTCTCTGCAGCACAGGAAGGAAGGACCCCCAGGACAGCACGGTTAGAATGTGGCCCGGGGCCTTGCTGGGAGTTGCCCCGGCTCCGCCTGGGGTGTGAGAGGCCCTGAAACCTGGCTGGCTGCTGTGGTGGGGGTCGGGGGGTGGCTGGCTCTCTCCACTGGGTGCCTGCTCTGTTAGGTGATGACTAATCCAGAGGCTGCAGCTGGGTTTCTGTGTAAAATTGTATTTGAACACACATTAGAAAAGTCTTCACTGGTTTTGGTTAAGAACAAAAGTGGTCTAACAACGTGTTAATCGTAAAACTGAATATCAGGATGCACACAGCGGGGAGTTAAACCCAGAACCGCCGACTTTCCCGACGTGAACTGTCAAATGTGCATCCTTTGCACACTCTCTTGTTTCTGTGGAAAAACAGAAGATGCAGAAACGTGTGTTTGCTTCAGGTCCTTAGGACCAGCCCGCCATCCACATGCCACTCGCTTCCCAGTGGCCACGCACGCTACACACTTCCACTTCCCATGCGATTGGGAGCCTCTTTTTCTGTCATTTTGTGTCAACTCACCTCATTCTTTCCATAAATGCGGTTTCATTGTGTGAAGCCTGCAGTTTGCTTAGCCGATCCCCTGTGGATGCTGCTGGCTTTATATTTGAGGCTAGGTGTTGCTGTTCTGTGGATGTTGTTAGAATAACATCTATACATGGTTTAAAATAAAAGCCTTCAGCAGGGTCTAAGGGAAAAGGAGGTTCTGCACTTGCTCTGCACACTGACAGGGACGTCTGTCCTGTGGCCTCTGACAACTCGGGTGCCTGTTCCCCTGTTCTCACACCTTGCTGATGTGTAGGTGACCAGTGAGCTCTTTTCTGCTGGTCTCCCGGGTGTGTGCCTTGGAAACTGTTTCCTGTACATCCTTGCAGAAACATTCCATGTGCATATCCGAGCGTAGGAAGTAAGTGGATGGAAAAACTTGTCTCTATAACAAAACCCTTCTGTTTCATAATTAAAACTAAAGCCAAAGTCAGATTTTATAATTTGGGGTCATTTTCCTCATGGAAAGAAACTAAGGGGCCACTTAGGCCTTGGGGCTGCTCTGAAAGCCAGTTCGGGGGCTGGGGGCCGCCCTCGGGGTCACCTGCTGGGGCGTGTGGCTCACCCTGGGGCTGCCGGGCTGGCCTCTCTGAGCTTCATTTCTGGGGAAGGCACGGGTCCCCCTGGGCATCTCCAGAGCCCAGGAGGCAGCAGCCTGGCCTGTCACACAGCATGGGGGCAGCGTCTCCGGCACTTACCTGGTGACCGTAGCTGGTCTTGGTAGTCGGGCGTGTACGGGTCAACCGTCTGCATCAGCACGTAGAGGCACAGGGCGAAGAGCCCAGTCATCACCACGTAGAAGGCCACGTAGTACAGGCTGATCCACACTACAACACAAGGCAGGCACAACATTTACCACGTCGGCCATTTTAACACGCACAATTCGATGGCCTCGAGCGCGTCCATGATGTAGCGTGACCATCTTCCCTACCTAGTTCCAGAACATTCTCTTCCCCCAAAACAGAAACCCCGTCCCCACAGTTGCTGCACTCCCCTCCCAGCCCTGCACCACTGGCCACGTTCTGCCTCTGGGTTTGCCTGTCTCGATGTCCACGCAGGCAGAATCCTGCGACCCGAGGCCCTTGCACCCAGCTGACTTCACTCTAGCTGCTGTTTGAGATGTGTCCGAGGCTGCGCCACCATCCCAGCTCCAGCAGGAGCCAAGGGCCCTCTGAGAGGGGAGTTCTGGTTCTCCCCATCACAGAAAGGGAAACTGAGGCAGAAAGGTGCGGTCCTGCCCATGGTGACCTGTAGTGTGGCCTGGAAGCGCATGGCCAGCCCTGCTTCCACAAGGACATCAGGAAGAGGAAGCGAGGCCCTGGAGATGGCTCTTCTCAGAAGCAGGGGTATCCACGGGCACTGGCCACTCAGGGTGTGGCTTCATCTCATCTGCTTCTGAGACCCTCCTGTGAGCTTCCCCTCAGAGTCAGAGCCTAATGGAGGCCACCGTCCCCGTGGCCATGGGCGGCTCCTGGACACGGGCGGCTCCTGGATGCTGTCTTCGTCTCTGTAAATTCGCTTGTGTGGATCGCAGCAGGCATTTGCATGGAGACACCGCCAGGAAGAGGACGGCTTTGTGTTTGCTACGGCTTTTCTCTTTCTGGGAAGTCTGTAATGAACTGGGCCTCCTCCTCCTCTCCGGTGATGTGACATGGATTCTGCTTAGTGAGCCGTTCTCCAGTGACCCAAAACACAACCAAAGAGCGGGACCAAGTCAGGGAGAAGCAAGGGAGCGTGGGGCCAAGAGGCCGGAGCTCTGAGCTGTGATGAGAGGCTGTGGCCTGCGGACCGTGTGTCCTTTTCTGGGGGGGCCCCTCCTGTGAGCTGAGACAGCGCAGGTCTCTGAGCCAGGTCCCTTCAGCACCGGCTGGGCTCAGGGCTGGGTCTTGCTCACCTGGCATCCACTTTGAGTCCCTCCTTTCCCTGCCGGGCATCCCTGGTAGCAGCATTCTCGTGTGGCGGGGGCCTGTGGCCACCAGCAGCTTGGCTTCAGTCTCCAGTTTTGGGTTTCCAGCTTCAGCAACGTGGGACCAGTGGTGGTGGAGAGGGTTCTGTTCTCTCGCTGGATCACGCCTGGCACCTCCCTGGTGCTGGCCCTGCAGGTCTCTGCCTCAGTGTTCTCAGGTCACTCCTGCTGTGGCTTCTATTTGACTTGGCCGCCTGCCCCCCAGGGACCTACACCGTGAAGGCAGAGGTCTCCGTTTCCCCGCTGCGGGTCCTGTGGGTCTACCCTGGGGCCTGTGGTGCACAGTGGAGACGTGGGCGGTGAGTGTCTCCCCAGTGGCTGCCGACCCGCTTCATGGCGATTCTCAGCTCCACCAGGTGGCTCAGCCCTGCCTCCCGGCTAGGAGCCTAAGGTTGGCCAGGCTGGGCCCAGGCTCAAGTGGGCTGTGCTTCCTGGACTTCCTGGGCCCCCGCTTGCACCACGGTGTTCAGGGCACACTGCAGTGCATAGGGGAGGGGTTGGGAGGTGAGAGTCCCATTCCTGCCATCTCCCGGGGCCGGCCAGATGCTGCTCACTCTGCTTCTCTCACACCTGCACCTGTCCTCCCATTAGTAAACATAACGTGTCCTATTCCTTTTGTTTTTGTCATTTCACTTGAATTGTGTTTTCCCGGGGCCCTAAGAGTTTCTTATACTTAAACGGAGGCCACGTCTACCAAGCGGGCAGTGAGACCATTCCGGAAGGTTCTCTGTGGCCCTGCAGCCAGGAGGCGGCACATGGGAGTCTTAGCATCTAGAATGGCTCAGAAGATGGGGCTTCCAAGGGCCTGGCCGGCAGCCCCCGGCCCAATCCCCACCCTCAGCTCCCTCCCCAACGTGGTCTCCTGCTCTGCCATCCCACCTGGCCCAGGAGGCCCTTCCGCCTCCTCCCCTGCCCCCGGTCCCTTCCTCTTCAAGAACAGAGTATTTGTTCTACTTCAAATGCACTGTGGCTCCAGTGGGCTCTGGTGCCCTTTGATACATCAGAGCCTCCAGCGAGGGCCGCGGCCTTCACCAGCACTGCAGTGAGTGTGAGGGGCTTGGCAGTGTGTCGCGGGTGTTCCCACCACGTCTCAGCTACACGTACAGGTGGGACGGGCCTGGGGCTCTGCATTCCCACCTCGGCGCTGGGACCCCCCAGAGCCAGGTACCATGGGGACTGAGGAGGGCCCAACCTTCCCTGGGAGCCAGGGCCAGCGCCTGGCCAGACAGTGCAGCTGCATCTGAGGCTCAGGGGTCGCTGGAGAAGGTGGGAGCAGGCAGGTGCTTCCTCCAGACTCTCCCATGAGGGGTGAGGGCGTTTCCCGGAACAGGTGTGGTAGTCCTGATGTAGACGCAGATGCTTCCACCGCCTGTGTGGCCTTGGAGGCCCAGGCATCTGCTTTCCTCCCAGGAGGGCCAGGCCGCCCGCGCCTCTGCGCAGCCACAGGGACAGGACCCCGCAGGGCGGACCTCACACAAGGCACAGGTACTACAGGCTGAGGCAGGCCTAGTTTACTCTCCACCTCCGCATCTGGACGCCAGCAGGTGTCCCAGAAAGAGGGGCTAGCAGCCGCGTCTCGGCAGAGCCCCTTATTCAGGTTATTGAGTGAATCTGTGTGACCAAGGAATTGCCATGGCCACCTTTCACATTCTTTTAAAAATGATTCACTGAAAACATACTTTTAAAATGCTGTTGTCAGGCATATGGCTGGAATTTGGGGCCAGTCTGTGGATGCCCTCCACTGGCGTTCTGCAGTCGGGGCTCCAGGTCAACTCAGCCTTCAGGATGCTCTGGGGACCCTCACTTTCCCTGGGAGGCCAGTGAGGCCCTGGCCAAAGCCCATCCACGCCATCCGGGCAGCATCTGGGTCTCACTGTCAGGGGCCCTCTGTTCCCCTCCTCCTGAGCTCACCTGGAGGCCGCGTTCTCAGAGCAGCCCCCTCCATGCACCCAACCAGCCCACCCCCCTCACATACCCCACCGGGACAGGGTGCGGCCCAGCATCTGCCCCGTGTCCGGATTCCAGCAGTAGTGCTGGAACTCCTCCATGCGCTGTCCGCACGTCTTCTTCTCCTGCAGCGCCGCCATCGTCCCTGGCCTGGGAGCCTCCTGCCTGCTCCTTGCACCCCCTACGCCCTGACTGAGACCAGACACCCGCCTCGGCTTTATAGTTTCCTCTGCCAGAGGTCAAAGGCATGGCAGGCGAAGGATCCCAGGGAGAGTCCAGGGCTGATTTATCAGCGCTGGCCATCGCCTCACCAAACACCAGGGGCCCGGTGCAGCCCGGCTGTTGCCCCTGGGGTGGGCCAGGCCCGCATTCCTCACCCCGCTGCTCTTGGGACGCCCTTGGCTTCAGCTTTGTCTGCTCTGATTGCGGTGAGGGCACGTTCCCGGGTGAGCAGCACTCACAGGCCCTGCCCCTTCCCTCCTCTCCTTCAGGAGAGAGATCGAGGTCAAAGCAGAGCCGGCCTGAACCCACTGTGTCCACGACCTTGGGCTGAGCCTGCTGGGGCCGCATCCCTGGCCTGGGAGGGTGTGAGGCAGGTGAGTGAGGGGTGATCGGCTCCCTGGGTCCCCAGCTGCGGCTGGCCCGATTCTGGGTCACCCAGTGGAAGGGTGAGCCTGGCAGCTGGAGCTGGGTCAGCAGGGAACACACGGGTCCCCGGGGGCTCCTCTGTCTCCCAGATTCACTCAGAGCAGCAATATCCTCTTAGATCCCCAGAGGGCAGTGGCATGGAGAGCCCTTTAGGATTTTTTTGTGTCTGTGGAGGAATTCATAAATATAAGCCCTTAAATCTAGAGGACCCTGAAATGAAGTGACCCTGAATGTTCAGCATCTGCTGAACACAGATTCAGCCCAGCGAGTCCTGGGGGCCCCACACTGCATTTCTAACAGTGCTGGTGGGAGGGAGTAAGGCAGGGTCCAGGTGGGGAGTGCTCAGCCTGGGCAGCACCTCGGGGTCACCGGGGGGTCTGGGCAGTGCATTGGGGTCACAGGGCCGGGGCAGGGACCGTGAAGTCATTACTGCCCACTTCCGCCCAGAGATTCTGCCTGAGCCCCTCGCCCATGGGGCCGAGCCCCAGGACATGGAGGGCTCCCAGGCAGTCTTGTTGTGCGGGGCACTACAGAATCCCGGCTCGGAGGCTTCGCTGTTGGAGACGGGGGTCCTGGATGTCGGATGCCATTGCTGCCTGCTGGCTGCAGCGCCCATCTCTGCAGGGGGTGACGGGAACGCAGGGCAAATGGAACGTGCTCAGGGGCCTTCTGACAAATATGAATCGAAGTCGACTGAAATGGTGAGCCCTGTGCGTCCAGAATTACATGCAGAGTTTCCCACACTGTCACCTCTAGGCCGTCCCTCTCAGGGACCCGTGTAACCAAATTCATTTCTTAGAAGAAAGAAAAACCCTCAGGGCATTACACTGCTTTAATTTTTTAGGATAATTTAGAGTTTGCAAAATAATTGCCCTAAAATTCATATGGAATGACATCATTTTAACCTGAATTCGTATAATTTATTTTCTTTTTTTTAATTTCTAATTTTTATTTCTTCTATTTTTTTGTAAAGATGGGGTCTCCCTATGTTGCCCAGACTGGTTAGAACTCCTGAGTTCAAAGGATCCTCCCAAAGTGTTAGGATTACAGGTGTGAGTCACTGCATCCAGCCATAATTTCTTAATGGACCCATCCTACGCATTTTCTTTAACATTGTACCCATTTCTGACTTTGGAATGTTAGGGCAATAAAAACACAGGGTCTGGCAGTAGGCCACAGTCTAATCGTTCACAGCCTGTGGCCTTGGGACCCCAGAGTGCCAGGGCTCTGACAACACTGGTATGCAGCAGCTGTTGTCTGTGAAGTATACAGAGGCTCTTGAAATGAACAAAGTATGAATTCTTTCTAAGCATCTTTGAATTTAGTCTTCCTAATGTAGTCTCTGAATTTCCACAAGCAGGTACATGTGCTGAACTGTACACATTATCAGAATGACCTTCTTCTGGACACATGCATGTAGGGAGGAGGGCCAGAGACCTTGGTAGAGGGCAGTTTCCCCAGAGCATGCTCTGAAAACATAGAACTAGGTGCTCCATACAAATTAGGTGCCAGACAATGAGGGGGGCCCAGAATCCCACCCACATCTGGTAGCCACCGGTCACCCCTCTCTCCCCCCACCTGAGTGGTGTCAGACACAGCCTAGTGGAAAGTTAGGACTGTGGCCACCACACGGTGACAAGGCCACCACCCACTGTGGTGTCAGTGCAGACCATATGGAGAGCCAGGACTCCTACCCACCCACCCAGCAGTCCTCAGGAGCCCACGCAAAGGTTTCCAGTGGGAAACCTAGACTTCTAGCCCCACATGGTGTTAACAAGGTGAAGCCTCTCCCTTTTGCTGCTGAAGTGGGGTCAGAGAAAGCCAATAAAAAGAGAAGGATTAAATAATATGAAAACATCTGGGTTTCAGTAGATAACCACTCATCACACAAAGAATGAGGAAGATTTTAAGATGAATTAATACAAAGCTGGGTGTTTTGGCTCATGCCTGTTATCTCAGAGCATTGGGAGGCTGGGGTGAGGGGATCATTTTAGACCAGGAGTTCCAGACCAGCCTGGGCATCTCTGCTAAAAAAAATTTAAAATTCTAAAACTGAATTTAAAAAGACAATATATGCCAACACCAAGGTGACAGAGATGTTAGAATTAGCTGCCAAAAATTTTAAAGCAGCCATGATAAAAATGCTTGAATAGCAGTTACAAACAAGCCTGAAACAAATGAAAAATTAGAAAGCTGCAAAATATGGAAAGCAAACTGATAGAACTAAAAGTAGAAATAAACAAATCCACAATTATAGTTGGAGATCTCAATACTCCTCTCTTAACAATTGATAGAATAACCAAATAGAAAATTAGCATGGATATAGAAGAACTCAACATCATCAAACCAACAGGATGTCATTGACATTCGTAGAATACTCAACAGAGAATACATGTACTTTTTAAGTCCCTATGAAATATATATCAAGATAGGCCATACCTTGGGCCATAAAGGAAGTCTTAGCAAATTTAAAGAATTTAAATCATACAGAGTGTGTTCTCCAATCAAAATGGAATCAAATTAGATATTAATAACAAAGATAACAGAAAAACCTCCAAATATGAAAACTGAACAACATGCTTCTAGTACTCATGAGTCAAAAAGGAAGTTTCAAGGGAAATTTTAAAAATACATGGAACTGAATGAAGAAAAAATACAACATATAAAAACTCAAAGGACATAGCTAAAGCAGTATTAAGAGGAAACTTTATAGCACTAAAAATGCATATTTTAGAAAAGAAGACAAGTCTCAAAAAAACCTAAGCTCTCATCTCACAAACCTAGAAAAAGAAAAGCAAGTAAAACAAAGCAAAAGCGAGCAAGCAAACCACAACAACAACAAAAAAAAACAAGCAGAAGGAAGAAATTAAAAGATAAGAGCAGAAACCGATGAACTTGAAAATGCAAAAGCAATCGAGAGGACTGGTTCTTTGAAAATATAAATAAAATTAATAAATCTGTAGCTAGAGAGAAGGCTGAGATAACTGATAGCAGGAATAAAATAGGAGCTATCACTACAGACCCTGCAAATATCAAAAAGATAAGAAAGGAAATACTACACGCAATTCTACATACATAAACTTTACAACTTAGATAATGGTCTGCTTCATCAAAAATCACAACTCACCCAATTTCTAATAGATAATGTAAATAGCCTGTAACTATTAAGAAAATTGAATTAATTATTTAAAATCTCCCAATAAAGAAATCTTTAGGCCCAGATGATTTCATGGGATAATACTACCAAACATTTAATAAAGAATTAACACCAATTCCTCACCATCTTTTGGAAAATAGAAGAGGAAATATTTTCCAACTCATCTTATAAGACCAGTGTTATCTTTATACCAAAATCAGACAAGGATAGTTCAAAAAAAAGAACACTACAGATCAGTATCCCTCATGAATATAGATGCAAAAACCATAAACAAAATATTGGTAAATTGAATCCAATGAAGTATGAAAAGCAGACGCCGTGACCAAGTGGGATGTATTCCAGGAATACAAGGCTAGTTCAGGATTCAAAACCCAATCAGTGTGATCCACCACATTACCAAGCTAAAGAAAAACCACACAATCATATCAATCAGTGTAGAAAAAGCATTTGATGAAATTCAGCTTCCATGTGATAAAAGCTCTCAGCAAACCAAGAGTAGAAGGAAGCCTGTTCAACTTGATTAAAAGCACTGACAAAAAACCCACAGCTAACAGTATGCCCAATGGTGAAAGATGAAACTTTTTTTACCCCAGGACTGGGAACAAGGCTCCCTCATTTTTATCCAGCATTGTACTGGAAGTTCTAGCTAGAGCAATGAACAAGAAGAGGACATAAAAAGCATGAATGTCAGAAAGGAAGAAATAAAACTGTCCTTATTTGCAGATAACATGAATGCTTATGTAGAAAATCTCAAAGAATCCATAACAAAACTACAGCTTATAAGTGAGTTTAGCAAGGTCTCAGGATATGAGATGACGGCACAGAAATCCACTGTATGTCTATATAGTAGCAATAGGCATATGGATACCAAAATTAAAAACAGAATACCATTTATGATTGCTCAACACCAAGAGGAATATTTAGGTGCTAATCTAACACGACATGTACAGGACTTGCATGCTGAAACCCATGTAATAGTGATGAAAGAAATAGAGTTTGAATAAATGGAGACACACACCATGTTTATAGTGTGGAAGACTCAACAAAGAGATCCGTCTTCCCAGATTGATATATGGGTGCAATATAATTCCTACCAAAATCCAAGCACAACGTTTTTGGTAGATACATACAAGATTTTTCTAAAATTTATGTAGAAAAGCAAAGGAACTAGAATAAGTAAATATTTTCTTGCATATTTTGAACATAGCATTTTTTAAAACATTTTTTGAAAAATTTTTTGAAAAACAAGAATAAAATGGGAGGACTCAGTCTACTCAATTTCAAAGCTTATCATGTAGCTATGGTACTCAGGATTGTAGGGTATGGTCAGAGGGAGATACATAGATCAATGGAACAGAAGAGAAAATCCAGAGGTCGACGCACACAATATGTGCAACTGACAGAGGTGCCAAAGGAAGTCAATGAAGCAAAAATAGCCTTTTCAACAAACAGTGCTGGAGCTACTGGATATCCATTGGCCAAAGTGGGAGGAAAAAGACCCTCAACCTCTTAAACCTTCTACAAAAATTAACCCAAAGTAGATATGAACATAAATGTAAATTGCAAAACTATAAAACTTTTAGGAAAAATATGGGAGAAAATCTTCAAGATCTGGAGCTGGACAACACCAAAAGCACAATCCGTAATATTTACATTCAACAAAATTTAAAACTTCTGCTCTGTGAATGCCCATATAGAAAGGAGGCAAAGACAGGCTGTCAATGGGAGAGGACATCCGAAAACCGTGTGTCTGACAAAGGACTAGTATCTGATATTGATAGAATCTCAAGACTCAGGCAAGCAAACGATCCAGTTGTTACATGGTCAAAAGATGTGAAGAGACATGTCACCCAAAAGCACGCACAGGTGGCAATCCACACACGGAAAGGTGTTCGACCACCATTAGGGAAATGTAAGTTACAACCGTAAGGGAATACCCCACACCTACCAGGAGAGCCAAGATAAAAGACCGTGGCAGTGCTAAACTCTGGGGAGAATCCTGAGGAAGGAGCTGCTCCCCCATTGCTGGTGGGAATGTAAAATGGCATGGCCACTCCAGAAAACAGCTTGCCAGTTTCTTCGAAACTAAACGTGCAGTTACTGTGTGCCCCAGCAACCAGCAACGACACTTTTGGGCACTGACCCCAGAGAAATAGAAACATATTCACACAAAGGCCTACACAGATGTTTATAGCAGCTTTATAGCTAAACACAGGACCCAGGGGTCCTTCAACCGGTGAACGGCGAAACAGACCGTGACACCCTCTGTGGAGCACAACTCAGAGACGAGCAGGAGGGCATGGCTGACACTTGGAGAACGGTGCTGAGTGAGAAATGCAGATCCTGAAAAGCTACGTAGTGTCTGACTCCATTCATATAATGTTCTTGGAGAAGTCGTGGTTGCTGGGCGTTGAGGAGGGCGGGCTGGAGGAACGTGGGTGCGTCTGCGAGTGGCACAGGAGGGTCCCGTGGATGGAGGCGGCCTTTGTCTCAACTGTATGGATGTCAATATCTTCGCTACTTGGCAAGAGTCATCATTACAGGAGACGGAGTTAAGGGTACACAGGATCTCTCTGGATTGTTTCTTAACACTGCATGTAAATCCACAACTATCACAGAATAAAGAGTTTAAAAAGGGATTTACAGGGCCAAATGAATTTGGGGAACGACATACTTTACTTCTCTTTGAGAACCATGTTCACCCTGAAATCACTGAATAAGCCCTGTGATGGGCATGTTTCCTAACATATTTTTAACTTTGTTTATTTAACATATTTAACTTTATTTCACCGAACGCTTCCCAACATGACTGCAGGTGGAACAGCCCCCAGTCCAACAGGAAGCCGTCCTCCTCAGACCCCACATCTCTGCAGCATCAGCACCACCTGCGAGCTTGTTACAGGTGCACAGTCTTGGACCGCCCAGCCACTGAAGCAGAATCTTTATTCCAGCAAGGTGTCTGGGCGATTCGTGTGTGTAGCTGTTTGAGGCATGGCTTAGGATAGGCAGGGAGACGTCAGCAGAGACGGCTTCACTTCACAAAGCACCACAGTTGGCCCACTGAGTGAGCAGGCAGGAAGGAGTTAATGTGATTGGCCCAAGGTCACCGCTGTGAAGGGCAGGGCTGGGCCTGTGCAGGGCTCCTGGCGGACGATGGGATATCACTCACCTCAAATATTTACTTGTGATCCACCTGCCAAAGCCCTCAGGAGGCCGTGGGGACATCAGCTCAGTCCGCAGGCCCTCTCTTCAGCCTCCTTGGTCGCTACAGAGGACCCTGCCAGGTGCAGCCCCAGCGCCCTCCCACAGGTGCCTCTTCTCCCACGTGGAACGGGGTGGGCTGACAGTCTCAACCTCTCCACACTCTGGCATTCTTCCTTTCTGTGACCCTTTGCTTCCTCCCTGTGTGAGCTGGAACCAATCCCCTGCTAACTTCCTCCTCGTTCTTCTCTAAACCTTTATTGAGTACCTACTGTGTGCTGGAATAAGGCAGGGCCATGCCCTCATGAAGCTGACACTCCTATTTGTGTGACCATCCCCAGGTGTGTCCCAGGTGTGTCCGAAGTGTGCCCAAGCTGTCTCAGGTGTGCCCCAGCTGCATCCCAGGTGTGCCCCAGTTGCATTCCATGTGTGCCCCAGGTGTGCATCAGCTGTCCCAGGTGTGTCTCAGGTGTGCCACAGTTGTATCCCAGGTGTGCCCCAGCTGTCTCAGGTGTGCCCCAGCTGCATCCCAGGTGTGCCCCAGGTGTGCACCAGCTGTCCCAGGTGTGTCTCAGGTATGCCACAGTTGTATCCCAGGTGTGCCTCAGCTGTCTTAGGTGTGTCTCAGCTGTCTTAGGTGTGTCTCAGGTGCATCCCAGGTGTGCCCCAACTATCTCCAGTGTGTCTCAGCTGTGACCCAGGTGTGTCCTAGGTGTGCCTCAGCTGTCTCAGGTGTGCCCCAGGCATATCCCAGGTGTGCCCTACGTGTGCACCAGCTGTATCCCAGGTGGATCTCAGGTGTGTCTCAGATGGGTCCCAAGTGTTCCTCAGCTGCATTTCAGGTGTCTCAGGTGTGCCCCAGGTGCAGCCCACGTGTGTCCCAGGTGTGCCCCAGCTGTCTACAGTGTGTCCCAGCTGTGCCCCAGATGTGTGTCCTAGGTGTGCCCCAGCTGTCTCAAGTGTCTCAGGTGTGCCCCAGGCATATCCCAGGTATGCCTCAGCAGTCCCAGGTGTATCCTACATGTGCACCAGCTGTATCTCAGGTGTGCCCCAGATGTGTCCTGGGTGTGTCTCAGGTGGATTCTGGGTGTGTCCCAGGTGTGTCCCAGCTGTCCCAGGTGTGTCTCAGATGTGCCCCAGGTGTGCCACAGCTGTGTTCCAGGTGTGTCTCAAGTGGATTCCGGGTGTGCACCAGGTGTTCCCAGGCGTGTCTCAGCTGTTCCAGGTATGTCCCAGATGTGCCCCAGGTGTGCCACAGCTGTGTCCCACATGTGTCTCAGGTGGATTCTGGGTGTTCCTTAGTGTGCCCCAGGTGTGTCCCAGATGTGCCCCAGCTGTACCCCAGCTGTCCCAGGTGTGTCCCAGGTATGTCCCAGGTGTGCCCCAGGTGTGCCACAGCTGTGCCCCAGGTGTGTCTCAGGTGTGCCCCAACTGTATTCCACATACGTCCCTCTGAGTGGAGCCTTGGTTTGGTGTAGCTCCGGGGATCTTCTGCTCCCTGGTCCTGGTGTCACCAGCAACTGTCTCTTGACAGTCCTGCCTTACTTGCAAACCCCAGGTGAGAAGAAGAAAAATAATTGGGAACTGACCCCTCAGTAAGCACTGGTGGTCTCACCTACAGACCTCCAGGAAGCTGGTCATTGTGGGCTTTTTTCCTCTAAATTCCTATTATCACGTGGTTTTCTTCTCACTTGCTATTTTCTTAAAAATAAAAATGAAATATAGTAGGGAAAAACAGCCTTTGTAAATTATGGTTTCCTGGCACCACCCTCTCCTGTCGGGCCCACATCCCAAGGAAAGAGCAGGCTTGAGCCTGGCTGCTGAGGCCAGGGGGTGGACAGGGCGATTCAGAACAGAGCTTTGAGTGCCTCTCCAGCCGGGGGCCCCAGAAGCCTGGGAGTTGTTTGTCCGTCTCAGGGAAAAGCGAAGCGGCCCCTTGGAGGAAAGGGCCGGGCAGAATGAGCTAATCGGATTCCAAGCAGCTCAGGGGATTGTCTTTTTCTAGCACCTTCTCGCCACTCCTAAGCGTCCTCCGTGACCCCAGCTGAGATTTAGCCTGGTGCTGTGTCAGCCCCGGGCTCCCAGGGGCTTCCCAGTGGTCCCTAGGCACCCTCAACACGGCCAGGGCGTCCTGCTCGTCCAGCGAGGGCAGGGACGGGCCACAGGCCAAGGGCAGCGGTCAGGCCTGCTCTGCTGTGAGCACCGCCGGCTTGGCCTCGGCCGATGGGCCCTCACTCCTGAAGCGGACAGGAAGCCAGCTCCGGGATGGATTTCGGGTCCTTGGAGACCGTGGTGGCCAACTCTGCCTTCATCGCCGCCCGAGGCAGCTTTGACGGCAGCAGCTCCCAATCC
The DNA here is from genome assembly GCF_047675955.1 of Chlorocebus sabaeus. Taxonomy (NCBI): domain Eukaryota; kingdom Metazoa; phylum Chordata; class Mammalia; order Primates; family Cercopithecidae; genus Chlorocebus; species Chlorocebus sabaeus. Next base: position 95,079,905 of record NC_132906.1, read on the forward strand.
TCCCGGGACAAGAAGTACCTGGCCAAGCTCAAGCTGCCCCCGCTGTCCAAGTGTGAGTACCTCCGTGACAGCCTCAGCCTGGAATTTGAGAGCGTGTGCTTGGAGCAGCCCATCGGCAAGAAGCTCTTTCAGCAGTTCCTGCAATCAGCAGAGCAGCACGTGCCGGCCCTGGAGCTCTGGAAAGACATCGAGGACTATGACACAGCAGACAACGACCTCCAGCCACAGAAGGCCCAGACCATCCTGGCCCAGTACCTGGACCCCCAGGCCAAACTCTTCTGCAGCTTCCTGGATGAGGGGATGGTGGCGAAGTTTAAGGAGGGGCCCATGGAGAGCCAGGACGGGCTCTTCCAGCCCCTGCTGCAGGCCACCCTGGCACATCTGGGCCAAGCCCCCTTCCAGGAGTACCTGGGCAGCCTGTACTTCCTGAGGTTCCTGCAGTGGAAGTGGCTGGAAGCCCAGCCCATGGGGGAGGACTGGTTCCTGGACTTCAGGGTCCTGGGGAAAGGGGGTTTTGGGGAGGTGTCGGCCTGCCAGATGAAGGCGACCGGCAAGCTGTATGCCTGCAAGAAGCTGAACAAGAAGCGACTGAAGAAGAGGAAGGGCTACCAGGTGAGCAGCGCGGCCCAGCCAACAGGGATGGGGCAGCAGGGTGCAGAGGGCCCCCAAGTCGCTGTCGGGCTTGGTGGCCCTTAACAGCTGGTGCCTCGCCAGCCTTGCCATGTGGGCGCCCTGCGGCCATGCAGTCACGGGCAGTTCCAGTCCATGTGCAGAAGTCCCTCCTCGGAGAGCGACCTCCACATTTTTGGGTGGGGACATCCCTCCTTGGAGAGGGACCTCCACATTTTTGGGTGGGGACGTCCCTCCTCAGAGAGGGACCTCCACATTTTTGGGTGGGGACATCCCTCCTTGGAGAGGGACCTCCACATTTTTGGGTGGGGACATCCCTCCTTGGAGAGGGACCTCCACGTTTTTGGGTGGGGACGTGCCACTTTGTTCGTCAGCTTTTCACCAACCACAGACTAGCCTCAAGTGTGGGGGAAAGAGGACCTCTCAGGGGAGGCTGAAGAGGGCAGGGTCTCCGGATTCTTTGCCATGGCCGTGGAAGACTTTCCAGGGACCTGCCTCCTCTGATGGCAGTGAATGCAGGAGGAACTGAGGCAGGATGGAGGTAGCCTCACTCCGATGACACTTTCTGTGAGGAGAAGCCTGGCGTGACACCGGATGCAGGAACTATTCCCCTGACTGCGCTGTTCTTGGGGGTGGGAGTGAACGACGGGCACGCAGGCCACGCTAAGTTTCATCCGCTCTGCCCACTGGCGTCAGACTGTGCATCTGGGGCAGGATCAGCAGAAGCTGCTTACAGGTCTTAAGGGTGAGAGGCAGTGGCTGCACCGGGTGTGGACGTGATCTCCCGAGCCAGCCCCCTGCACTTCGGCTCCATGCAGCTCCTGGCCCCTCTCCCACCGCGCAGTTGTGTTGAGGGCACAGGAAGCTCTTAGGGTTAAGCAGCAGCCGCTGTGCAACCTGGCTCTGCAGGGCCTTACCCCTTAGTGAAGGTGAAATACCAGGTGGTCATGGCGCTGGGCAGAGGCCCTGGAATATCCGTGTGTTCTTGCTGTGGAACTCGGGGTGGGTAACTATGCCACGTGGTTGTAGCAGTAATTTTTAAAAATTAGCTTTCTTGACATCTAATTCCCACACCATGCCATTCACATCTAACTGTAAATGTAACCCAACAGTCAGCCTCTTCTCCTGACTTCCATCACCTAACTGAACTCCACACTGACATCAGCTGAACACCTCCCCCAGTGCGAATGCACAGAAAGGGGTCTCCGACATCAGGAATTCCCTCTTCAAAGAGGGGTGTGCTGTCCTTACAAAATGAGTTTGTCCTTACAAACTCATTCGGTGGAGCATTGTGAGGTTTTAAAATAAAGACAAGGCCGGGCGCGGTGGCTCAAGCCTGTAATCCCAGCACTTTGGGAGGCCGAGACGGGCGGATCACGAGGTCAGGAGATCGAGACCATCCTGGCTAACACAGTGAAACCCCGTCTCTACTAAAAAACACAAAAAACTAGCTGGGCGAGGTGGTGGGCGCCTGTAGTCCCAGCTACTTGGGAGGCTGAGGCAGGAGAATGGCGTGAACCCGGGGAGGCAAAGCTTGCAGTGAGCTGAGATCCGGCCACTGCACCCTAGCCTGGGCGACAGAGCGAGACTCCGTCTCAAAAAAAAAATAAATAAATAAAATAAAGACAAAACAAAGCAGAGTGGTGAGGTAGTTTGGGAGGTGCTGGTCTGTGAGCCCAGCCCACAGGGGCCTAGACAGGAGGGAGGGCTGTGGCTGCAGGATTGCTGGGCAGGCAGGGCTGGTGGGGTCCTCACCCATGTTGCTCAGCCTTGGGGCTTGAGCCTCCCCTTGCCAGAGGCTGGCCCGGAAGACCAGAAGTCCCCTGTGTGAAGGAATTCACACATCTGGTTTTCTGAAATGGGGGTACAGGCATGTTTTGAAGTCATTTGCAATTGCTCTGTGAAAGGCGCATTTAAAGCGTGTTTGCGACTAGTGGCTGTGTGTGCAGTGGGCGTGGCTGTGTGCACACGGTCTCTACAATGCACTGGTCCCTTTCCTATTGAAAGCCATCACAGGCCGGGCGCGGTGGCTCAAGCCTGTAATCCCAGCACTTTGGGAGGCCGAGACGGGCGGATCACGAGGTCAGGAGATCGAGACCATCCTGGCTGACACAGTGAAATCCCGTCTCTACTAAAAAATACAAAAAAATAGCCGGGCGAGGTGGCGGCGCCTGTAGTCCCAGCTACTCGGGAGGCTGAGGCAGAAGAATGGCGTGAACCTGGGAGGCGGAGCTTGCAGTGAGCCGAGATCCAGCCACTGCACTCCAGCCTGGGTGACAGAGCGAGACTCTGCCTCAAAAAAAAAAAAAAAAAAAAAAAAGAAAGCCATCACATACTCATCGTCTCACTTTTCAGGGTGCTATGGTGGAGAAGAAGATTCTGATGAAAGTGCACAGCAGGTTCATTGTGTCTCTGGCCTATGCGTTTGAAACCAAAGCTGACCTCTGTCTGGTGATGACCATCATGAACGGAGGCGACATCAGGTAAGGGCTGGTCCAGAGGGCGCCAGGGGACCCTGCTGTCCCACTGGGTCAGGGTTTCCGGCGGCGGGGGGCCCGATGGGGCTGCTTCCTGCGTGCAGAGCCATGGTGGCCCGAGGCCTGCCCTCGAGGGAAAGCCTTGCACCCATCACCGTCCCCTTCTCACTGTCGGTAGGCGCGGGTTCCTGAAACAATACACCCTGGACCCACATTGGTGCAGGAGCCTGGGAGGCGCCCAACCTGACAGCCAGGGCACCTCCTTGTGTGTGGCCCTGGTGTGGGTGTGGGGGGCACGTGGTGCTGTGGGGGACGCGTGATGCAGTGCAGGGGCCTCTGCAGGGCTGAGGGCCTTGCACCAGGAGAGTAAATGAAGATGAACTTCACCAGTGCCCACTCCTGGGGCTGACGCTGGAGCTGGAGACAAGATCAGGCCAGCTGGGGCCATGGCCTTGCTGCTTTCCGGCAGAGAGGAGGTGGTGCTGCCTCCCCAAAGTCCTGGCCTCGGATCCATCACCGAGGCAGGTCCCAGGCCCGTGTGGGAGATCAGATCACAGGCTCGTTTGGTACCTGGGCCGCTTAGCCATTGCTTGGTTCTGTTTCCTGGTCTATAAAATGGGAAGAGATAATATCTAAGTTGAAAGATTGTTTGGCCAGGCGCAGTGGCTCAAGCCTGTAATCCCAGCCCTTTGGGAGGCCAAGACAGGTGGATCACGAGGTCAGGAGATCGAGACCATCCTAGCTAATGCGGTGAAACCCCGTCTCTACTAAAAAAATACAAAAAAACTAGCCAGGCAAGGTGGCGGGCACCTGTAGTCCCAGCTACTCGGGAGGCTGAGGCAGGAGAATGGCGTGAACCCGGGAGGTGGAGCTTACAGTGAGCCGAGATCCCGCCACTGAACTCCAGCCTGGGCAACAGAGCAAGACTCCGTCTCAAAAAAAAAAAAAAAAAAGAAAGATTGTTGGAAGATTAACAGTGTCTGATACCCCTAAGGTTGGGGATGGGCAGGGGCCGTGGCTGTGGTTGGCAGCACCATGCCCCATTCTCACCTGCTTTTAATTTCCAAGGAAACTCCTTCAGGTGAGGCTGGTGGCCCCATTTTTCAGATGAGGAATGTGAGTCCAGACTAAGTCACCATGCCAGGTGCCCAGGCGGAGGGGAGGGGGCGCTGGGAAGCTTAGTCACAGGGGTGCCCAGGGAGGGCCTGGTGGCTCCGGCCGCCTCATGATCCACCTGGCTCCAGGGCCTCCTCTCCTGTTTCCTGTGACTATACTCCTGGTGCCACCTAGTTTAAATCGTGTATTTTATTTGTTAGGTTTTGCTTCTCTGCAAAACCTGTCCACGGAAAACACAAGAAATGATGTTTTGTGGGGGAGGAAAGAGGCTGAGAAGAAACACCTTGCTGCAAATCTTCACGCGTCCGATGAACTCGGAGCCTGCGGAGCTCCGTCCCGCCTCGGCCTGGCCTCTTCCTGAGACGGTCTGGGCTGTTTTCCAGCACCTGCAGCCCGCGCCGGGAAGCAGGGGGACAGGAGACGCACGTGGACGGCACTTTCTCCCCGTTAGCCGTTGGGGTTCAGGGTCCCTGAGCTGCTAACGCCGCCAGCCACCATGGCCTCAGGGTCTCCTCTGCAGGGTCGCTGGGGGGCCAGGCCTCAAAACGACCAGAACGCTGGCAGAGAGATGTGGTTCTGAGGTCCCCGCTCTGTCTTTCCATGATTTTACTCCCCATTAAACCAGGGGCACATGGCTCCCGCGTGTCTGCCCCCAGGTACCACATCTACAACGTGAATGAGGAGAATCCCGGCTTCCCGGAGCCACGTGCCGTCTTCTACACAGCGCAGATCATCTGCGGCCTGGAGCACCTGCACCAGCGGCGGATCGTCTACCGCGACCTCAAGCCTGAGAACGTGCTGCTGGACAATGACGGTAGGCGGTGCCCGCGGCGGTGAGGGATGGGGGCTCCGAGGATGGCGGGGCGCAGCTTCCCTGGAGGTCTCTGCACAACCTCAGGAGGGTTGACAGCTGCGTGGACAGCGGGGGTGTCATTGGGCACCAGGAGTCACGGGAGTGAGTGCAGGGGTCTGCGGTGCAGAACTAGCTGGGAATGGCGAGTCTGCGAGGCCCAGTCCCCACCTTCCTTCTGCCTGAATGAGGCATCACACAGGGATTCTTCTCAGAAATAAACACAAGGGTTTAGGCTCCCGACGCTGGCAGGTCAAGTGCGAGACACGCACCAGGGCCTGAGAGAGTGTGGGGGGCTGGGATGGGAGGATCCCGGTGGGCAGCACCCACGCCTAGCTGCAACGCGACCGGCCCTCTTCCCTACACCCTGCGCCCTTCACCGTCAGCCAGGGAGCCGCTGTCCTGTGCGTGGTGTGTGCTGTGTACGTGTATGTGGTTTGTGGGGTGTCTGTTGTGTGTGAGGTGTGTGTAGCATATGGTGTGTATGTGTAGTGTGTGATTGGTATGTCTGGTGTGTGTGGTGTGTGTAAGTCTGGGGTGCTGGGGCCTCGTGGTCACTTGGTATGTGTATGTGTGGTGTGAGATATCTGGTGTGGTACATGGTATGTGTGGTATTGTGTGTGGCGTGTGTGTGTGTGGTATCTGATGTGGTATGTGGTATGTCTGGTATTGGGTGTGGTATGTGTGGTATTGTGTGTGGCACGTGTGTGTGAGGTGTGTATGTAGTCTTTGGTTGTTGGCGTGTGCTGTGTGTGTGGTCTGTGGAATGTGGTGTGTGTGGTATGTGAGTGTGCAGTGAGTGTGGTGTGTCTGAGACCATGTGGGTTGTGTGTGGTGTGTCTGAGTTTGGCTGGGGAGGGGAGGATCATGGGCACTGGGTGGTGCTTATGGCTGTTTGGTGTGTGTGTATGTTTGTGGTGTGGTCATGGGGTGTGTGTGTGGGGTGTGTGTGTATGTGTTTGTGGTGTGGTGGTGGGGTGTGTGCATGTGAGTCTGGCTAGGGAGGAGAGGCTTCTGGGCTCTGGGACCTCATGGCTGCCTGGTATGTCTGTGTGTGGTGTGTGTCTGCGATATGTGTGTGTGTGTGGTGTGGTATGGGTGGTATGGTCTATGTGGTCTGCGTGTGGTATGGTATGTGTAGTGTAGTAGTGGTGTGTCTGTGTGGTATGGTGTGGGTGTGTGGTGTAATCTGTGTAGTGTGTGTGGTGTGTAGTGTGTGTATGGTGTGATCTGTGTGTGTGTGGTGTCCATGGTGTGTGTTGTGATCTGTGTGGTGTGTGGTGTTCGTGGTGTGTGTGTGTGTGGTGTCTGTGGTGTGTGGTGTCTGTGGTGTGATCTGTGTGGTGTGTGTGGTGTAGTGTGTGTTGTGTGTGTGCGTTTGTGTGAAGGTGGCTCTGGGCTCACCGGTACCTGTGCATCCAGGGGTGACTCCACTATGTCTGCCTCTCAGGCAATGTCCGGATCTCTGACCTTGGGCTGGCTGTGGAGCTGCTGGATGGGCAGAGCAAGACCAAGGGCTATGCAGGGACCCCAGGTAAGGGTCTGAGCGCAGCTGAGGAGGCTCTGTGCATGCGTGCATCCCTGTGTACATGTGTGTGTCTGTGTGCACATGCAAGTACGTGTGAGTTTGTGTATATATGTGTGTGTGCACATCACGTACATGTGAGCTTGTGTGTATATGTGTGTCTGCACATCATGTACATGTGAGTTTGTGTATATATGTGTGTGCACATCACATATATGTGAGTTTGTGTATATATGTGTGCCTGTGTGCACATCACGTACATGTGAGTTTGTTATGTACATGTGTGCACATCACATACATGTGAGTTTGTGTATATATGTGTGTCTGTGTACACATCACGTACATGTGAGTTCGTGTACATATGTGTGTGTGCACATCACGTGCATGTGAGTTTGTGTATATATGTGTGTGTACATCACGTACATATGAGTTTGTGTATATATGTGTGTCTGTGTGCACATCATGTACTTGTGAGTTTGTGTATATGTGTGTGTGCACATCATGTACATGTGAGTTTGTGTATATATGTGTCTGTGTGCACATCACGTACATGTGAGTTTGTGTATATGTGTCTGTGTGCATATCACGTACATGTGAGTTCGTGTATATGTGTGTGTGCACATCACATGCATGTGAGTTTATGTATATATGTGTGTGCACATCACATACATGTGAGTTTGTATATATGTGTGTCTGTGTGCACATGGGCGTCTGTGTGTGCCTGTGTCTGACAGTGTCTGTGTGGTTGTGCATTTATGTGTATGTGAGTGTTGTGAACCCTGAAAATCGGAGGCAGGTACCAGTTAATTTAGAAAGTTTATTTTGCTGAGGTTGAGGACACGAGTCTGTGATGGCCTCAGGAAGTCCTGACCTGTGATCGCAGCATGGTTTGGTTTTACACATTTTAGGGAGCCAGGAGACATCAGTCAGCATACGTAAGATGAACACTGGTTCTGTCTGGAAAGGCGGGGACAACTCGAAGTGGGGAGGGGGCTTCCAGGTCATAGGAAGATAAGAGACAAATGGCTACATTCTTTTGAGTTTCTGATTAGTCTCTCTAGAGAGGCGGTCAGATATGCATTTATCTCAGTGAGCAGAGGGCGGCTTTGAATAGAACAGGAGGCGCGTTTGCCATAAGCAGCTCCCAGCTTGACTTTTCCCTTTAGTTTAGTGATTTTGGGTCCCAAGATATTTTTCTTTTACAGTGTGCATGTGTGTCTGTGTGTGCATGCCTGCGTCTCTGTGCACGTGTGTGTGTCTGTGTGCCTGTGTGCATGTGTGCCTGTGTGTGCATGCCTGAGTCTCGGAGCACACACGTGTGTGTCTGTATGCATGTGTGCCTGTGTGTGCATGCCTGTGTCTCTGTGCACACACGTGTCTGTGTGCCTGTGTGCCTGTATGTGCATGCATGCGTCTTTGTGCACATATGTGTGTCTGTGTGTGTGCATGTGTTCCTGTGTGTGCATGCCTGGGTCTTTGTGCACACATGTGTGTCTGTGTGCTGTGTGCCTGTATGTGTATGTCTTTGTGTATACATGTGTGTGTGTGCATGTGTGCCTGTACATGCCTCTGTGTGCACACACGTGTCCGTGTGCCTGTGTGCCTGTATGTGTATGCCTGTGTCTTTGTGCACACATGTGTGCATGTGTGCCTTGTGTGCATGCCTGCATCTCTGTGCACATGTGTGTGTCCATGTGCCTGTGTGTGAGTGCACATGCACGGTGCATCCTGCTGCCTCCCCCATCCCGTCTCATCTCCTCTCACCTTCCCCCAGGCAGGGAGGCTCGCAACACCTGCGGAGGAGAGGAGACCCCCCACAGTCAAGCAGAGTGAGGTCCGTGTTCCGGGCCCAGCACCTGCTGGCGTGTGGCCTGTGTGCTTTACTTAACCTCCGAGCCTCCTGCTAGCACTCGGTGCACAGGTTTGCTGAGGAGACCTCACACGCCATGTGCCTGGCGCCTATGTACAGCAGCCACACTGTGAATTTCAGTTCTTCCTCCCTCCTCTGCAGTCTTGAGGGTCCGCGTGTCGGGGATCACTTCTGCTGGGATTTCCAGAGATTGTCCCTTCCCCGGGGTTGCTGTGGCTCTGGGGAGGTGGTGCCGTCGCCTGGTGGGGTTTGTGTGCGGTGGTGTTTCGGATCCTCCCACGTGGCTGCTTAGGCACCGGGTGTGTTTGTGCCGTGGCCAAGGCGGGGACATCCTTGCTGCAGCCGGACTTAGGGGAAGGTGCACCTCGGGGTGGGGGCTAAGGACTGTGTCCCCACAGTTCTGAAGAGGGGCAGTTCTGTGCTCACACCCCTCACGGCTGGGTTGCAATCTGGATGCGGGATTCAGTAGCCACTGAGTGCTTAGGGCTCTGTGAAAGGCACCCAGTGGTCGAAGGTCTGAGAACTTTCTGTAAGGCAGCTCACCCTGGGGGATCCCATGGCTCAAGGAAGCCTCGGGTGGCACCTGTTCTTCGTGAGATGATCCAAGCCTCTTTCTGGGTCTGTAGAAACAGTGGGCACTGTGGCCCTCAAGTCTTTGGGATCCTTGCCAAGCCTGGGTGTGACGCGTGGGTGGAAGCCCCCTCACGCGTTTCGGGGAGATCCAGGTGGACTCCGAGGCCAGGACTTGAAGAGTTAACCTCACGGCTGGAAAGGGCCCAGCTTTGAGGCCGAGTGTGATGGCCCGGCTGGCCGCCAGGGGGCCCCCTGCCTTCACTGATGCCCGTTCCTCGGAGCCCCAGGTGCACACAGCAGGGCTAGGCTCAGGCTGTGACCCCAGCACAGTGACCTGGAGATGCTGACGTCAGGGTGCAGGCTGGGAGGCCGGTGCCAGTTCAGCAAAGCCGCAGAGTCTGCGTCCTTCTTCCTGGCACTCTCGCACCCTCCCACAGCCCCCCACGCAGAGAGAAACACCACAGCCATCAGGAGTCTGTCCGGGGACTCCCCCTTGCCAGTGCTGTGCTGGCCCAGGGGCGTGCACAGGGTGGGGCCGGTCATGCCCGGTCCTCAGTTTGAGTTCAGGGGCAGGAGAATTTGTGAACAGAGCAGATAGAGCTGGCTCCCTCACGCTTTCTGTCAATATTTACTGGCCGCTGCGTGGCTGCAGGTCCCTCAGGAGGCCTGGGGCACAAACAGGTGCGCCGTCCGGGCTGCGTCACAGGGTCAGGCCAGGAGGGCTGGGGAGCTCCTTGGCCCAGGAACTGACAGGAGCCTGCAGTCTGGTGGGCCTTGCTTGTGCCTGGTCTGGAGCTGAGAAGGTTCTGGGTGGGTCTAGAAACTGTGATCATGTGAGCAGTTCCTCCCCGGAGTCTGGGCAGAATTCTGACATCAGTGTAATCCTGGACCAGCAGGGCATATTCAGGGCCTATGGCTCTGTGGAGGAGGGTTCCTGCGACTCTTTTGGGGAAAAAGGATTCTGTGGCCACATCAGCCTGGCCCTCAGACACAGTAAAGGACCAGGAAGGACCTTGACCCAGAAATGTCAGAACTGACCAGCCCCAGCAGCCCCCATGCCCCAGCCTGCAGCCCCTCTGCCCAGTCCCAGGACGTCCGTCATGGGGCCATCTAACGGGCCTGTCCACCACTGTGTGCTGGGCTGGCCTCACCTGGGTGGCAGCTGGGGAGCTGACATAGCTCACACAGGCCCCACATGCCACACAGAGCTGGCTCAGGGGCCAGGCAGGTGTCTGAACCTCTCCTGGAGTCTGACTCACCAGAGCAGATGTCTACCAAGGACCCTGCTTGGTGAGCATGCAGCCATCTGGAGGGAGTCCCCAGAGCTCATGGCTACGGCCAGTGGAGACAAGAGGGCAGAGCACTCGGGGGCAGCCCACAGTCTGTGGACTGGCTTGTGGGTTGTGGACTGTGGGCTGTAGGGTGTGGGCTGTGGGCTGTGGCCTGTGGACCATGGGCTGTGGCCTGTGGGCTGTGGACAGTGGCCTATGGGCTGTGGGGTGTGGGCTGTGGCCTTAGACAAGTTGCTGCACATCCCCATTGTGACTACCCATGGCGATGAGGAGTACCCATGCGATGAGGAGTACCCATGGCGATGAGGAGTACCCATGCGATGAGGAGTACCCATGGTGATGAGGAGTACCCATGCGATGAGGAGTTCCCATGTGATGAGGAGTACCCATGGCGATGAGGAGTACCCATGCAATGAGGAGTACCCATGCGATGAGGAGTACCCATGCGATGAGGAGTACCCATGGTGATGAGGAGTACCCATGCGATGAGGAGTTCCCATGCGATGAGGAGTACCCATGGTGATGAGGAGTACCCATGGCGATGAGGAGTACCCATGCGATGAGGAGTACCCATGGCGATGAGGAGTACCCACGCGATGAGGAGTACCCATGGCGATGAGGAGTACCCACGCGATGAGGAGTACCCATGGCGATGAGGAGTTCCCACGCGATGAGGAGTACCCATGGCGATGAGGAGTACCCATGCGATGAGGAGTACCCATGGCGATGAGGAGTACCCATGCGATGAGGAGTACCCATGGCGATGAGGAGTACCCATGCGATGAGGAGTACCCATGGCGATGAGGAGTTCCCACGCGATGAGGAGTACCCACGTGATGAGGAGTACCCATGGCGATGAGGAGTACCCATGCGATGAGGAGTACCCATGGCGATGAGGAGTACCCATGGCGAGGAGGAGTACCCATGCGAGGAGGATACCCATGGCGATGAGGAGTACCCATGCGAGGAGGAGTACCATGGCGATGAGGAGTACCCATGGCGATGAGGAGTACCCATGCGATGAGGAGTACCCATGGCGATGAGGAGTACCCATGCGATGAGGAGTACCCATGGCGATGAGGAGTACCCATGCGATGAGGAGTACCCATGGCGATGAGGAGTACCCATGCGATGAGGAGTACCCATGGCGATGAGGAGTACCCATGCGATGAGGAGTACCCATGGCGATGAGGAGTACCCATGCGATGAGGAGTACCCATGGCGATGAGGAGTACCCATGCGATGAGGAGTACCCATGGCGATGAGGAGTTCCCATGCGATGAGGAGTTCCCATGGCGATGAGGAGTACCCATGCGATGAGGAGTTCCCATGCGATGAGGAGTTCCCATGCGATGAGGAGTTCCCATGCGATGAGGAGTACCCATGCGATGAGGAGTACCCATGGCGATGAGGAGTACCCATGCGATGAGGAGTACCGATGCGATGAGGAGTACCCATGGCGATGAGGAGTTCCCATGCGATGAGGAGTACCCATGGCGATGAGGAGTACCCATGCGATGAGGAGTACCCATGCGATGAGGAGTACCCATACGATGAGGAGTACCCATGGCGAGCTCATGGCATATGGTGGACTGCTGTGCCTGGCACTCAGGGCAGGCTGGAGCAAGTGTTGTGCTCATCACCATGGTGGCATCGCAGCGGGGCCTGGAGGGTCTGCGGCCATCACTCAGAGACGCCCCAGCTCCGTGGAAGAGGCACAGGGCTGGACCACGGAAGTGCCTGAGCTGAGGCAGGCGGGATCTGCGGTTTCCACCCTGGAGGGGAAGCTTGCTCACAAGGAGAGGGAAACCTCAGTGCATGGCTGTGGCCTTGAACCTCATCTCTGTGAAGAAGGAGGGATACCATGGAGAGGGTGGAAGGGCCGGGGAGGGCACAGCCTGGCTGGCAGGGTCTGCAGGGAGCCACAAAAGGTGGACAAGGGCAGGTAGGTGGGCAAGCCTCAGCCAGAGGTGAGGAGGAGAAGAGAGGACCCTGTGCCAGCCTGAGCAGCGTGGGGAGGAGAAGAGAGGACCCTGTGGCAGCCTGAGCAGCGTGGGGGTGCCTGGAGGCCACAGTCCACACTGGATTCCGTCTTCTCTGTGAGGAGGAGCTGGGAAGGGCTTGAGAGGCGCTTGGCTGCCTCAGAGTCAGGCCACGGTGAGGGGAGGCGCCTTTTAGGGTACAGAAGACTCGAGCTGAGACTGTGGGACCAGGCAGAGAACTCGGCTTCAGCAAACTAGACATACGTGAGCCTGGCGTGGCTTCCAGGCAGGAACCTAGAGCAGGAGTGTTTGTGAGTGTGGAAGTGCTGAGCCTAGAGATGTGCCTCGACGTTAACGACACCAACAGACGAGCGAGCAAGGCTGCCGGCTCCATTGCTCCCTGATCCGCTGGCAGAGCCAGAGCACAGAGTGAGGAGTGGAAAGTGTGTTCGGAATTTAGTGAAGTGTCGGGAAGCGGACACTCAGATATTCTCGTGGGCTGGACACACATATGATGTGCTTTCCCTCCTGAAGTCCCGGGATGGGGGCAGTGAAGGAATCTCGCTAAAAGCACAAACCCACGTGCTCAAAGGAGGGTGTGAGCGGCAGCGTCATGGCAGCTGAAAGACGGACGATGGGTGAGGGGAGCCGGCAGCTGACACGAGGAAGCAGAATGCTAAGCTGCTGCCAGAGCCCCCTGAAGCAGCACGGAACCGTCAGTGCCCAGTGCCTGGTGTCTGTGCAAAGGTGGCTTTGGCGGATGAGTGACTGCATGAGAGCAGCTGCACCCAGAGCTGTCCCTCCATCCTGCGACCGTCCCCACAGCTGCACCCAGACCCGTCCCTCCATCCCGAGACAGCCCCTGTGGCTGCAGCCAGAGCCGTCCCCCCATCCCAAGACAGTCCCTGCAGCTAAGGGCTTTCTTGGCAGACAACTGGGGCTGCCTCTCTGGAGAGGACACACCCATAGCACTCCTGGGACACCGGACAACTGGAGAACAGGCCGACAGCTGAGGAAGAGGAGAGTGACCGATGGCTGGGGCTCCCCAGGCCTCCTCTGAACTTGGTTCCCAGAATGTGGTGGACCCGCCTCGGCATGATCTGACCAGCTCGAGAGGAAAATTCAAAAGATATTGATGTTGGATTCTCCCCAGTAAGAGCCTCAGTGCAGCTACAGTCAGCAAGTCCCGCCCTGGCCCAGCACTCGAGTGGGCATGGGACGCTTTTGGTTGTCACAGCCTGGGGGTGCTGCTGTCACCCCGCGGGCAGAGTCTGGGGTGCTGCTGTCACCCCGCGGGCGGAGTCTGGGGTGCTGCTGTCACCCCGCGGGCAGAGTCTGGGGTGCCGCTGTCACCCCGTGGGCAGAGTCTGGGGTGCTGCTGTCACCCCGTGGGCAGAGTCTGGGGTGCTGCTTGGCACCCGGTAACGCACAGGGCAGCCCCTCCACAAAGGATATTCTGGTCCCAAATGTGGAGAGTGCTGAGGCCCCGGGGGATGCATCCTCAGAGCATCAGTCCTGCGATTGCCGCAGTGCGTGCCCACCATGGAGGTGACCGCCTCTGAACCCGCAATGTCCCTTGCTGGCAGGTTTCATGGCCCCCGAGCTCCTGCAGGGCGAGGAGTATGACTTCTCCGTGGACTACTTTGCCCTGGGGGTCACCCTGTATGAGATGATTGCGGCCAGAGGACCCTTCCGAGCCCGTGGAGAGAAGGTAGGAGGTGGCCGGCAGGTGTCTCTGCAGCCACCCTGGTGCCCTGGCTCTCACTGGGGACGGGGCAGCGATGGGGTCTGTTACTGGGGCAGACCTGGGAGTTGTTCTGTGGGCCCGGGGGGGGGAGGTCACAGATTCACGTCCTGGGGTCTCGCTCCTGGGCCATGCTGTTCTGTCTCGATGAGTGACGCCCCCAGCCCCTGAGGCCTGCAGGTGGAAGGGCTGAGGGATTCCAAGTCACCCTGTGCCCCAGAGCAGGCAGACCCTCCCACTGGAGAGCACACGACCACTCAGCCTCTGAGGGCCCTGCTGGGTCGATGCCTCTGGGGCAGGCTGGAGAAGGGAGGGTGACTTACCAGACCCTGGGCAGCAGGACAAACCACCTTCATGGGGTGCAGCTTCATCCCCTGGGGACTGGCGAGGCCGGGGCTCCTGGGGACACGGGAGTGGGCCCCCCCTCCCTGGACGGTCTTATCCCTCGCTGTTGCAGCACAAGCTCCCCTTCTCCCCAGACGCCAAGAACCCCACTGCCCACGGTGGGCCCAGCACTGCTCTGAGCTGCTGGGTCTCCCCTGAGCACCTCCTGGGCTGTCTCGGCTCCTAGGTCACCAGAACTGCAAATAGAGATAACATTCGGAGGTGCCAGAGTCCCTTATTCGAGACAAGTGGAGTAAAGCTGGCTTTTCCCCAGTGAGGCTGACTCAGAGCTCAGGGCTGGGGCTTCCTCTCATTGGACCGAGGGAGTGGCCGCACAGAGCCAGAAGGCCACCATCTCAGAGTCCCATTGGGCTGGAGGGGTGTGGCTCTTCCCTGGTCACCCATCGCCCACTGGATGCCACCTGGGCCAAGCCCACCCGTCTCCCTCCTGACTTCCCTGGACGTGTGACCCGTCCCACCAAGACAGGTTTTGCAGCAGAGTCGTCCCGGGACACTAGCACGCCCGTGGCCACTCTGCATCTGTGGGACGTGGCACAGGCGTGGGCTGCCAGGGCAAGGGGATGTCTATGGGAGGGGCATCGATGGCCTGATCCAGGGGCGTTGGGGGCTGAGCAGCACCCTTCACACTGTGCCCACCAGTGGGGCCTCTGGTGGGGAAGTGAGACCTTGGCAGAGCTCCTGAAGACCACAGAGCCACCGAGGCTTCTGTCCACCTTGGCGGAGTGAAAACGGAGGCTGCTCCCCAGCTGGGCCTGCGCTGGCCTTCAGTTTCCTGTCTCTCCTCCTTCCTCGGTGGGTGCGGCTGTGCTGGGGGTGGGTCAGACAGAGTCCCTAAAATGCACAGCACCCACCTGTGGCTCCTGGGAGCTTCGTCTTTAGGATTCCATTCCTGAGACTGGAGCCTCAAATGCTGCTGTGCTGGGGAGGGGCACAAGGCCTCACGGGTCCTCCACCCACATGGGTGAGCAGTGGCTCTTCTGGGAGGGGCTGTGGTCTGGTCTGACTGCCCAAGAGAGGTGGGTCCGGCAGGGCTAAGGCGACGCATATCCCTGCAGGTGGAGAACAAGGAACTGAAGCAGCGGATCATCTCGGAGCCCGTGAAGTACCCTGACAAGTTCAGCCAGGCCAGCAAGGACTTCTGCGAGGCGCTGCTGGAGAAGGACCCGGAGAAGCGCCTGGGGTTCAGAGACGAGACCTGCGACAAGCTCCGCACCCACTTCCTCTTCAAAGACATTAACTGGAGGCAGCTGGAGGCCGGTACTGTTGGATGCCTCAGCCCCGGGGAGAGCGGGGGTCTGGGCTGTGTGGCCACCCAGTCCAGCCTGTGAGAGTCAGCAGGGAGGAGTGCCTGAGACCCCCAAGGCTCTCCCTCTGCCCCCAGCAAGGCCCCCAGTCCTCCACTCATCCTCCCAGCCCCAGGACAAGCTGATGGAGCTGGCATCAGGCCAGAGGGCTCTGCGTGCGATAGGAGGCAGGAAACATGCCGGCTGCACTGGGACCTCGAGACCCAAACCTTCCACCACGTCCCCGGGTGCTGGAGGGAGCCCACCATCAAACAGAGGCCGGTGGCTCAGGCTGTCTGCCAGGGAGAAAGTCATCCATCCCCAGCACTTGCTTGTCAAGTGGATGTGGAAGATACTGTGTGTGTGCATGTGCGTGTGCATGTGTGTGCATGTATGTACATGTGTGTGCGTGTGTATGTACGTGTGTGCGCATGTGTGCATATGTGCATGTGTGTGCACGTGTGTGCATGTGCATGTGAGCGTGTGTGTGCATGTGCGTGTGTGCGTGTGTGTGTGTTCGTGCACTTGTGCATCTGAGACACAGCCATGCCCCCTAGAAACCTGTGGTCAGGTGGAAGGGTCAGTCCACGTGCAGTGTGACTAACTTAGGACAGGGCCACGGGTGACCAGAGAGCAGGAGATCCCCCAAATGAGAAGTCGCTTTTGTATATTGGCGTCACAGCAGTGACTGCCAGACAGGTGCCCTGGGCAGGCCCAGCAAGGCAAGGATGACTGAGGTCAGGGAGCCCAGGGGAGCTCCAAGGGGTCACAGGACGAGGAGGGGACCCTTGAGAGGAGGGGTTCACCCACCCACTGGGGATGTTGATGTCTGTGACTGGCTGTGCCTGGCCATCGGGGCCGTGGTGCGTCAGGGAGGGACGCTGGTTTGGGAGGAAGCTGCCAAGTTCACTGGAGCAAGTGCTGAAGCACCTGAGGTCTGGGGTCTGCAGAGTGTGCAGGGGAAGCCCCGATGGGGACGGGGCCCCAGGGGAAGGGGTGTTTGGGAGGAGACGGCTTCATGATGAGGCCCTAGGGGAGGCTCCCAAGGAGGCAGATGCGAGCGCCAGGCCCTTTCACGAGAAGGCTCCAGAATGGGCCCTGGGATCCCGGGCTGCTTCCGCCGCCACTCAAGCCCAGCTGTGTGGTCTCAGGGAAACCAGGGGCCTTCCAGGCACACTGGGCTTTCTCTGTCCGCCTCGGGGACACTTCCCCAAAGAAGAGCTGCCCCAGGCCTTTGTGCATCTCAGAGCCATGGCAGGGGTTTTTTTTAGGCTAAACGGCGCTTCCTTCCCCGCGCGAGGTGCCTGCCTCTGTGTTTTCTGTCTCCCACAGGCATGCTGATACCCCCTTTCATCCCAGACTCCAAAACTGTGTACGCGAAGGATATTCAGGACGTGGGTGCCTTTTCCACCGTCAAAGGTGTGGCCTTTGACAAAACAGACACCGAATTCTTTCAGGAATTCGCCACGGGCAACTGCTCCATCCCCTGGCAGGAGGAGATGATCGAGACGGGCGTCTTCGGCGAGCTGAACGTGTGGCGCTCGGACGGCCAGATGCCAGATGACATGAAGGGCATCTCCGGGGGCTCTGGCTCCTCGTCCAAGTCAGGAATGTGTCTGGTTTCCTAGGTGACACCCCAGAGTCCACGTGGAGGAAAAGGACCCACAGGGCTCGGTGGGGGCCGCCTGCCTCCGTGGTGCCAGCCTGGGGTCCGCCAGCAAGGGGACACGCGGTTCCCTCCACCCAGGTCCCCATCACGCCGTCTCCGTGCGGCCCAAGGAGGAGAAAGCCTGTGTCGGCCTGAGCCGCCAGACGCACACCTGGTGCCGTGAGCCCCCGACCGCATAGTTCGCTCCTTTCGCTCCATTTCACTGAGAAGACATAAGACACTCTCCAGAGGGAGTAAGCCAAAAATCTACAAACTCTCGGGGAGCCTCCAGCACTGGCGAGTGACCAACTGTGCGGTCAGGGGCAGAGACTCGGCTTGGGCCTCCCAAGACCTTATCCATCGGCTTCCCAGAGCCACGTTCCTCAGTGGGAGTGCACTGTGGCCAGGTCAGGGGTTGGTGAACCCTGGCCACAACCCCGGGCCCCACTGGGGAGGGCCGGATATTGGCCCCCGCAGGTCCCTCTGTGCAGGCTCCTGCCTCCCGGGGTGCCCGGGCCCTGTGCTGGTGGCCTGCATGCCACGTGGTCTCCTGCAAGCCGGGGTGCCGTGGTCCGCATCTGCCAGGCGCCGGCTCTGTTGGGCTGTTGGGAGGAGGGGAGTGGGTGTGGAGTTTGGGGGTCTCAGTGCATCTCGGGGTCTCCTCATCTCAGTGTCCAGCTGATGGTAGCTGAAGCGAAGTTCCCACCCCTGAGCTGGGGGCTGCAAATGTTTTCTGTCTTGACCCTGAGCCCCGGAAGCACCCCAGCTGCTATTGGTGGGCAAAGCCGGGACCATGTGCTCTCTGACCCCTCCCCCCACCGGGGCTGGTCCGACTCATCTCCCAGGGGACACTTCAGGCCACGGGCCTTGTGCACAGGGACAGAGCTCCTTGCTGCAACCCCTCTCTGTGTTCCCAGTAGCAGTAGCACTGGAGTCCTAAAGCCGCAGCCGGGAAAACAGTCATGGCCTACCCTCTCATACAGCCCGGCCCCACCCACAATGCACCGGGCATTTCCAACTGCACTTTGAACACTGAAGGCTCCCCGAGGGCTTTGTGTGTTTTAACTGCAAGAAGCGAGTTCCGCTGCAACTGCCTCCAGGACACACTCCCTCCTGAGGGCCGGCGGTGCTGGTCTGGGTTCCGTGGCCTCAGCGGCAGGCTCAGAGGGAGTCCATCCAAGCCACAGGAGGAGTGGTGATGTAGGGCCTGGGGACTCCTTTCCAGAGAGGGTCTCTGAGCTCCTCTTAGGAAAGAACTTCCTTTGAGCCCCGGCCACTGTTGTACCAGTGGGAGAAGGAGCCTGATCCCACCACATGTGGTCACAGGGAGAGAAGACAGTGGGACTTCCCCATGAGCCTTGGGGCGGAGCTGGTGGTAGAAATAAGCCCTGTCTACTCTCATTTGGCGAGACGGACTGTGGCGAGTGGCTGATGATGTGATTGATGGAGACGGTGGCTTGGGAAGGCCCCACTTGGGGATGTCATGTCCTGCAGGGAGTGGAAGAGATGGTCCTCTGTAGCCTGGACTGGGGGGTCTCACAATGTCTCCCAGAAGCGGCAGAGACAACTGCCTGAGAGTCAGCGCTGCACTGGGCAGGGCCTGTGCCCTCACAGTCCCCAGGCTGCCAGGTCATCCTCTTCTTGTTGGGGAGTAGAGGATCCTGGCAATCCACAATTTTGGAGATTTGCTGACTGCAGCCAAAATAGGGACCCAATTCCCTCCTATGTGGTTTTAGATCTTCTGGAGGGAAGATAGGCCATGTCCCAGGGTTAGGAGCACGTCTCCCCACAGATCCCAAGTCGGCCACACGCCAGGGTTAGGAGCATATCTTCCCATAGATCCCAAGTCCGCCGTGCCCCAGGGTGAGGAGTACGTCTCCCCACAGATCCCAAGTCGGCCACACGCCAGGGTTAGGAGCACATCTTCCCATAGATCCCAAGTCAGCCACACCCCAGGGTGAGGAGCACATCTTCCCATAGATCCTAAGTCAGCTGTGCCCCAGGGTGAGGAACACATCTTCCCACAGATCCCAAGTCGGCTTCGCTGCAGGGTTAGGAGCACGTCTTCCCACAGAACCCCAACAGAACTCCAGGTCGGCTGGTTTTGTGGAGACTCACGTGTCCTGTCCAGGTGCCTCGTGCACCTGCAGACTGTTCTTGGGAAGCAAACCTGGACTGCAGAATAAACCTCCCGGCCTCCTCCTGTCCTGGCTCTGAGCGTCTGACACTTCTGAGACCTGAGATGTTCATGAGAAGCTCTGGGGTGTCCAGTGCTTTTTGACCTAAAGCTGCCCATCCAGGTGCACCTGAGCAGGCCCAGGCAGGCCCAGGAGGAGGTGCCTGGGAAGCTGCTGGACAGATTTCCGTGTCCACTCTTTCTCCTTCCTTCCTTCCTTCCTTCCTCCCTTCCTCCCTCCCTCCCTCCATTCATCCTTCTTCCCTCCTCTCCCCTCCCCTCCCCTCTTCCTTTCTCTTTCTTTTCTTTTCTTTTCTTTTTGAGACAGGTCTCTCTCTGCCACCCAGGCTGGAATGCAGTGGCACAATATCAGCTCACTGCAACTTCTACCTCCCGGGTTCAAGCGATTCTCCTGCCTCAGCCTCCCAAGTAGCTGGGACTACAGGTGCCCGCCACAACACCCGGCTAATTTTTTGTATTTTTAGTAGAGGTGGGGTTTCACCGTGTTAGTCAGGATGGTCTTGATCGCCTGACCTCGTGATCCACCCACCTCAGCCTCCCAAAGTGCTGGGATTACAGGCGTGAGCCACCGTGCCTGGCTACACCCAGCTAATTTGTGTATTTTTAGTAGAGATGGGGTTTCACCGTGCTGGCCAGGCTGGTCTTGAACTCCTGACCTCAGGCGATCTGCCTGCCTCGGCCCTCCTGTTTTGTTTTCTAGAATGTTACACATTGATTAGGTAATGGCTATCAATCTGACTTCACTACACTCTGGAACATGAAAAACTCCATTTCTGACTTTTTAAACCCGTGTTAACCTGCCTTGCATTCCTATGACCCTGGACAGGTGAGCAATCTCGTTCAGGCTTTACTGGGATCAGGGGCTTGGAGGAGCTGTGAGTGGTCACGGCGGTGGAGGGGAGCCTGGCTTCCGTGCCGGAGAGGAGCCCCGTGGCCCCCAGGCCCACCACCAAGACCCTCTGCCTGTCTCAGGGCTGGGTTGCCAGACACGATACAAGACATCCCAATGAATTTGAATTTCAGATACATATGGAATCATTTTTTAGTGTAAGTCTATCCCATGCAGTGTGTGGGACATACTTGTCCTAAAAAATGCTTCATCATTTTTCTGAAATTCAGATTTAATGGGATGTTCTGTGGTTTTCTTTTGGTTAACTCTGGCAAGCCTGTTGCAGATTATATATTTATCTGTAAGATCAGCAGTGGTTCTACTGCACAGGCAACGTGTTTGGTTAAAACCACAAAAGCAGCTTCGTTTTTGACGTCTGCCATCTCTTGGGTCAGCTGAGTGGTGTTTTCACCCCTTTATGAAACTCAGGCTGTCCCCATGCATTCATACAAGGCATTCGAAAGCCCTATTGTCACTTTATTTATTTATTTATTTATTTATTTATTTATTTATTTATTTTGAGACGGGGTCTCACTCTGTCGCCCAGGCTGGAGTGCAGTGGTGCTATCTTGGCTCACTGCAAGCTCCGCCTCCAGGTTCACGCCATTCTCCTGCCTCAGCCTCCCAAGTAGCCAGGACTACAGGCACCAGCCACCACGCCCGGCTAGTTTTTTGTATGTTTTAGTAGAGACGGGGTTTTACCGTGTTAGCCAGGATGGTCTTGATCTCCTGACCTCATGATCCACTGGCCTTGGCCTCCCAAAGTGTTGGGATTACAGGCGTGAGCCACCGCACCCCGCCTATTGTCACTTTATTTTTAAAAACTTCTAAAGCTTCGTGTCCCATGGAGAAAATACATCACAAATGCTGAGTCAGTGATCCCACAGAGACACCCCAGGGGGCCCCGCTCAGTTCCGGAGCTCAGAAACTGTGGCCCCCACCCAGGCAGCAGCAGCCTCCCCTCAGGGGCTCAGTGCGTGTGGCCCCGTGACGGTCACAGCTCCACATGTGATGAGCTTCAGGGCCTCCTTACCCACAGGGCTGCAGCGTCTGACGGAGGCAATGCCCGTGTCTTATGCCCACCTGCCTGCAGAGCCACCCTGCTCCCCGTGGCCAGCCTCGGTTTCTGGCTCTGCAGGGCTGAGATGGGATGAAGGAAGGCATCCAGGGCCATTCTTGCCTGCCTGGTGCTGCTGCACATGACTCGGTGCCCTCCGTGCAGATGTCTCTGTGGACTCTTCATCTGGGCCCTCTGTTGTGGGCAGTCTTGGGGTTTCAGGTCCTGAATCTGGGCAAATACTCTCCTCAGCGGGGTCGACCCCCTGCTGCCCTCCCTGGGCTCTCTCTTGGTGCTGCCTGGACCAGCAACGCCCCACTCTGCTGCCCAGGCAGCCATCTGGCCGGTCTGGGTTTGTAATCTCCCTGGGGGTCAGCAAAGGGTGGGGCCGCACATCAAGAGGCCCAGGCATCTGGGCATCTGGCTGCAGTGAGGCAGGCATAGGCGCACCCTCTGCAGAGAAGCCCTCAGCTTCAATCCTCTTAACGTGGGCCACGGCCAGTGCGCCTAGAAGCCCGTGGGAATCCCTGCAAGGTGGCTTTGTCTCATCCGCGGAGGCGGCTGATGCGATCGGCTCATGCTGGGGCCAAAAACATGGCAAGAAACATCCCATTGTCAACCTCCTGGGCGAGCGTGTGCACCTGCAGCTCCGGGCCAGCTCACCGCACTGCCTTAGTGACGCTGCAGCCAGGGGAGCCGCGGGCCGCCAGGGGGCTGAGGAGCAATGCCACATGACCTTTCCTTTTGTAAAAAACAAAACCTGCAATTTGTATTCAAATAAAAAAGGGTAAAAATAAAAGTTAATAAGGAAGAGTGGACTCCCTGGATTGTGACATGATTTCCAAGTCACATTCTTTCCTTCAGAATTACAGGTGCACACATGCACACACCTCTACACACATACATGCATGTGACATGCCTTCATTTTCCTCTCCATATGGCTGGCAGATGCCAACGTTGCCGGTCAGGGCTGAGTCCCCGGTGTCTGCACTTGCTCACGCATCCTCCTTGTTGCAGTGAGCACCGGGAGCTTCCCCCACCACTCACGCTGGCTCAGGGCTGTCCTGCAGGAGCTGCCTGCTTTCCCTCTGCCTCTGGTCTCCTCCCCTGGAGGAGAAACGGCTGGAGCTGCAGGCCCCTCTCCCATCCCCTCTGTGCTGTGGTGGTGCTGGGTACTCCGTCCACACCTGCCCGATGGAGGGGGTAAATATTTCCTCAAGGGCTTCGGCCTTGAATGACCTGACGTTTCTTGTAAATCAGATTTATAACATTTCCATTCTTCCCCACAAACCTGTTCAACCATGTGCAAGACCTTGTACAAGTTGTCAGATAAAGAGGGCCCAGGATAAGACAAGGAGGTGTCAGGGGTCAATGAGACTCCCTAGGGCAAGGGACGTGGAGGCCTCTGAAGAACTAGGGCTATGTGGACACTTCGCAGCCCTGTGTTCATATTCGTCCTAGCAGTATTCCTGTAATGACAAAAAACAATACAATTTTCTGATGGGCCTTGAAATGCATCCCAAGCCCACGAAGCTGCTGCCTGGATAAAATCTTCTGTCTTGTAGGTAAATTAAGAGAAGAAAAGAGAAACAATTCCATCTACATGTCTGTGTGTTCAACCATATGTTCACCATTTCCAGTGTCTTTTATTTCTCCCTGTGGATCCCAGTTGCCCTCCAGTGGGTCCAGGGCAAGCTGAGCAGGAGGGCCCCAGTCCTGGGTCCTGAGAATGCCAGCCCTGTGCCTCCTGAGCCCCTGTGTGAGCACCCTTCGTGTCCCTCCCTGGGCACCTGCTCATTTCATCCCAGCCGCAGGACTCTAGCCTGGGGGATTTCCCTTTAGTATTTCTTGTTTTATGTTCTTGTCTACTGGAAATATCTCCTCTCAGTTTTTGTCTATTTTGGAATTTCTTCATTTGCCTTCATTTCTGAAGGATAGTTTAGCTGGGTACTGGATCCTTATGTAACAGCTCTGAGACACTGAGGCACTGAACCTGTGGTTCCCCTTCCTCCAGTGACCTTTGTTTCTGAAGGATAGTTTAGCTGGGTACTGGATTCTTACGTAACAGCTCTGAGACACTGAGGCACTGAACCTGTGGTTCCCCTGCCTCCAGTGCCCTTTGTTTCTGAAGGATAGTTTAGCTGGGTACTGGATTCTTACATAACAGCTCTGAGACACTGAGGCACTGAACCTGTGGTTCCCCTGCCTCCAGTGCCCTTTGTTTCTGAAGGATAGTTTAGCTGGGTAGTGGATCCTTATGTAACAGCTCTGAGACACTGAGGCACTGAACCTGTGGTTCCCCTGCCTCCAGTGCCCTTTGTTTCTGAAGGATGGTTTAGGTGGGTATTGAATGTTTACTTGACAGCTCTGAGAGATCTCAGCACTGAACCTGTGGTTCTGCTGCCTCCGGCGTCTTTCATTTCTGAAGGGAAGTTGGCCATCAGTCATGCTGCTGCTCCTCAGCTAGATGAGTGGGTTTCTCTTGCTATTTTCAAGATTTTTTTCTCCATCTTCAGCCTTCAACAGTTTGACTACAGTGTGCCTAGGTGTGGATCTACTTGAATTTATCCTACTTGGGATTACAATATCTGCTGATAATGGAAGCTGATTATAACTTTTCATTGTGGCTATTTCTTTTTTTCCCATTTCAAAAATCTTTTTCTTTTAAAAGCAACAAAAAAACGACCATTTCCATAGTCTAGAGACAATCATATACATTAAAATAAGTCATTCTTTGAAAGATAATATTAACATTCCCCACATAGTTGACATTTTTCTCTAATGACTATACTGTTACACTGGCATTTTCTTTTCTTTCTTTCTTTTTTTTTTGAGATGGAGTCTCGCTCTGTCACCCAGCTTGGAGTGTTGTTGCACAATCTCAGCTCACTGCAACCCCCGCTTCCTGGATTCAAGTGATTTTCCTGTCTCAGCCTCCCAAGTAGCTGGGACTACAGGCATACGCCACCATGCCTGGCTAATTTTTGTAGTATTAGTAGAGACGGGGTTTCACCATGTTGGTTAGGCTGGTCTTGAACTCCTGACCTCAAATGATTCACCCACCTCAGCCTCCCAAAGTGCAGGGATTACAGGCATGGGGAGCCACTGCGTCTGGCTGGCATTTTCTTATAATGTGTTATTTTAAAGCTTTATTTTTGCCAACATTGTAAAGTTAACCAGCATGAGCTAATTAATGGGCTCAATTTAATCTTCCTTTCCCTCCACATTTTAACTGCCCATCCAATTTTTCAGAGTTAATTCTTAGGCTGTAAGACCGCTCAGAATTTAGAAAATGTTTTTCTTGGCAGCATTAGAATTATTTGCCTATTTATTCTAACCATCTGCTTTCTCTAGTAATACTTCTATAGCACATTCATGCAGTTTATGCTTTGGGAATTTGAGGAAAAAGCTTCATAATTACAAAAAAACGTGATTTTGTGAGGCTATTTCAAAATTGTGACGAGTTGTCACTTACAAAGGCAGAGCTGTCACGGGCAGCAGCTGAAATTTCATTCAGGGGCACCTCTGCGAAATGTCAGGCAAACATGAGGTTAGAGATATGGGGCTGCATCAGCCCCCACGACCCTGCCTTCTCGCCACCCTGACTTTGCGCCCCAGGGCAGCTGGACACTCTGGGCAGAAGCCCCTCGGATGGGATGGGGTAGTGAGGCCTGGGGAAGCTGTGACGCCAGCCCATAGTCTCCAGAACCAGTTGTCAGGGTGGCTGGGGAGAGGGGGTTCCCCAGACTCAAACGATCTGGAGAAAAGCAGGGCAGACTTGCAGCGGCCCCTCCCATGAGGGCCGGCGAGGGAAGGAAGCCAGGGCTTCCCAGGGGAAGCCATGGAGCCCAGCGCGGATGAGGAGAGGCCGCGGAGCCCAGCGCGGATGAGGAGAGGCCGCGGAGCCCAGCGCGGATGAGGGGAGGCCGTGGAGCTCAGCGCGGATGAGGGGAGGCTGTGGATTTCAGCGTGGATGTGCCTACGGGGCCAGCTGGTGTCTATGGGGGGCCGTGCCAGAGATGGCCTTGCAGGACATTTGGGGCCAGTTCTGATAACTCCAGCACGGGCTGCAGGCTCAGCACTTCTTATTTTATTCCTTTACTCAACTATTTATTATATGGTCAGAGTGGTGGTTCTTTCTTTATTCCTGTCTGCAGTCTGTGGGTTTGCTGAGTGTGTAATTCCCTCAACGTGAGCTCCCCCACAGTGAGTCCTGGAAAAGCGGGCGGTCTCTGGCTGGGGCCCATCGTGTTTTTTCCACAATGGGGTCCATCCCCTCTGCGAGTGTTTAGACACGTAAATGGGCCTCAGCTGCAAATGAAACATACAGATTACAGGTGTTATGCCAGTCCACGGAAGAGCAGTTTTGAAAGAAAACCTCAATCTGATAACATGAAATTACAAATAAATATGAGATTGACTCTCGGTTTCTATCTAGGCAATTTAAAATGGAGATAAGAAGGCTTGATTTGATTTTTGAAAAACCAAACCCCAATCCCCCAATTACAGTAATGAAACGTTCTTCCAAGTTCAACCTTTTTATTTCCAAGACAAATGGGCTGAAGGCTGAATGTTACCAAGGGTGAGGCGTCCTGCTGGGGTTTGAGGACGACAGCGTGGAGAGTGATGGACCTGGCGTTCTCCCGCTGGCCTTGTGGGGGCGATGGGCTGAGCCTCAGCTCTAGTCCTGTCACGTGGGTCCCAGGAGCCCCACTGCCATCCCGGCCCGTCAGCATCCAATACGCACTGTGTGCTCCCAGGCGAACTGTCTGGCGGGTCTGGTTGGCAGCCACAAAGGGCGTGGCTCTCTCCCTTCCCCGGGGTGATGCAGAGGCTGCTGCACTCTGCACTTTAGAGAAATGCCACCTAGAACGGGAGGCGCTGGCGAGCCGCCGTTGCCCAGCTCAGGGCTGCGAGAGGGTGGGCTTCAGGCTTCCCCGGGGGGTGTAATTCTGCCTTTCCTGCCGGGAGCCCCGGAGAGGTCCCGGGTCACACGGTGACAGAGGCCTTCTAGCAAAGTGCAAGGAGTGTGTTTGATTTTAAAAAATTCATGCCTCTGGGGGCACCTCCTGTCTCCTTCCTGCCCTCACCCCACACCCTGTACAGATAGGCGGGGCAGCCCCTCCAGCTCCCTCATGGCCCGGCTTACATTATTCATCCCCTGCTGCGTTTCACGGGTGTTTTGTTACAGGAAGGGTCATGTTTCGCTGGCAGCGCTACCGATCCCTGAGAGCTGAGAGCCAGGCCACATGCCCACGCAGGTGCCTCAGCAACAACTCCCACCCAGCTGGGGCCGGGATGCGGAGGCTCTGAGCAAACGGGAGGAACCGAGCTTCACGGGTCATGTAATTGCCACCTGCTTAGAGCCCACGTCATTGTCTGAGTCTTGTTGACGCACATCTGCTGTATTCCCAGCAGTCAGGCCCCTGTGGGGCCCCCGTGTCCTCTGCCGGGGGGCTGTGGTGGGCACGGATGGGAGAGGACCAGGCGTCCCCGTGGCCCTGGCCCAGCAGGTGCTGGTCGGAGTTTGGCAGTTTGGCACGTTGGTCCTCCTGCGGCTTTTGTTCAGGGGGTGCCTCCCGTGAGAACTGGGGCGAAGGTCCCTGCCCTCAACGAGCTTCTTTTGAACTCAGTAGTGCCTCGGCCACCGCCACCCCCAATTCCTCCTGCCCCGCTTTCATGCAAAAAAGGCACAACTTTTGACTCTCAGAGCTCCAGGGGACACCCATTCCTTTGGCAGGCCCCAGCAGCTCCTTCCCCGCCCGGGGCTGCATGGTTGGGGAGGCCCCTCTCCCCAGGCGGCATCAGGGCTAATCGCCTG
Organism: Chlorocebus sabaeus; assembly: GCF_047675955.1. Lineage (NCBI taxonomy): Eukaryota > Metazoa > Chordata > Mammalia > Primates > Cercopithecidae > Chlorocebus > Chlorocebus sabaeus. Next base: position 95,107,264 of record NC_132906.1, read on the forward strand.
CCCTGGGTGGCCCGATCAGGTGAGTCTGGAATCTTCCTGATCTTTGTTCTGGAGGCTGCATGTACCTTCTTCCTCTACTTCCTCTCCCGTTCCAGTGGGGGCCGGTGGAATCTGGGGCTCCACGGAGGGTCCATGTGGGAGCTTCAGGCAGGTCTTTCTGTTTTGGTTTCTCCAAAGTCTTAACCCTAAGGAGAAAGAAGCAGGGAAAGAGGAAGAAGGGGATTCACAGGCCTGGGCAGAAAACTAGGAAGCGCTTCCCTGGGGAGGACAGGACCGAGAGAGGGTGGCCGAACCGGAGCAGGTGATCTCGGTGGCTCCCCAGCCAGGCCTCGCTGCAGACTTGGGGGTACAAGCACCGGGCCACACAGCACGCCCACCCTCACTGTGGCCGGAAGGTCAGAGGCGTGCTGGCTGTGAAAGGCTGCCTGAGCCCCACAGCGGATACTGTGGCAAATGTGGACCAATGGCCGATGCCTCAGCCCCACCCACTCCAGCCACCATGACACTGCGTAGCCTGGACCCGGGCCAGTCCCTGTATGAGCATGTGCGCTTGGTGGCATGCGTGCAGTCCTTGTGTGTGTGAGCGTGTGCATACATGTGTGGGGGCGCCTGTGTGTGTGAGGGAGGCCCACGAGGTTGGCAGGCAGACGAGGGTGGGGGTGGGGTGGGAGGAGAGGTGCCGTGCCCTGGAGACCAGCCGTGGGAGAGTGGGAGGGGACACACTGTGCCCTGGTGTCTGGGGCCTGGGCCTGCCCCTCCTGTCGCTTGGGGTGGGTTCTGGGACAGGGCGTCTTCCTGGTGCTCGTACTGGGGAGTCTACTGTGGGCTGCAGGAGGAAGAGGAGCTGCAATGAGGTGTTGCCAGGGCCAGGATTAGGGTTAGGGTTAGGGTTTGCCCCAGAGCCTCCTGGAATTCTGCCCGCTCAGCGCCATCCTCCAAGGCCTGACAAATGCAGCCTCTGCCTGGAACCACCGTAGACCCCCCGGGGAGTGGCTTCACCAGCTGCTCCTCCCCGCCCCCCGGGGAGTGGTTTCACCCACTGCTCGTCCCCGCCCCCCGGGGAGTGGCTCACCAGCTGCTCGTCCCCGCCCCCCGGGGAGTGGTTTCACCCACTGCTCGTCCCCGCCCCCCCGGGGAGTGGCTCACCAGCTGCTCGTCCCCGCCCCCCGGGGAGTGGTTTCACCCACTGCTCGTCCCCGCCCCCCGGGGAGTGGTTTCACCCACTGCTCGTCCCCGCCCCCCGGGGAGTGGTTTCACCAGCTGCTCCTCCCCGCCCCCCGGGGAGTGGTTTCACCAGCTGCTCCTCCCCGCCCCCCGGGGAGTGGTTCACCCACTGCTCGTCCCCATCACCCCAAACTCACCCACTGCTCACCCTCACCACCCCCCACAGGCCTGGCTACTTAGAGAACCACCTCAGGACCTTCAAACATCCACCCCTCCAGAGACTGATGTGCGGGGTCTGGCCTGTGTCCTGAGTATCTGGGTCCTTAGCAGCCCCTGGGGACCCTCAGGTGAGGCCACAGTTGCCAACCCCGCCTGATGTGCTGATCGGTCAGCGAGTTCCTGGTCTGCAAATGGGCCGGCCACATCCTGGGCTTCCCCGTGAATTCTCCAGCAGGGCGGCCGTGTGGTGGGATGCTGTCACCGCTGTCCGCTTTGTCTCATCATCGTCTGTTCCATTTCTCTTGCTTCTTACCGTAACTGTGGATCCTTACAGGGCAGAACTGCACGAGTCATCTTTGCACCTTGTCTAGCATCCTGCCTGTAAGGAAATCCAATACATGTGTGTTGGTTGAGTGAAAGATTAACTTGAAAGTGTACATTCAGGTAAACACATGCTTTCCCATTTGAAAGATGTGGTTATGTTTTGAATCAGACTTAGCTGGTTTATATCTTGTTTCTCCCATTAGCCACCTATTTGACATTGAAAAAAGTTACTGAATTCTGCATGCTTCTGTTTCGTCATCTGTGAAATGGACACCACACGGCAAGCTGAGATTAGGCAGAACATGAAAGTGGCAGCCACAGCGTGAGGCATACAGTAGGTGCTCCATCCACGCTCATCCTGTCTCCCAGACCAGCCACAGGGTGAGGCATACAGTAGGCTCTCTATCCACATTCGCCCCGTCTCCCAGACCAGCCACTGGGTGAAGTATACATTAGGCACTCCATCCACACCCGTCCCATCTCCCAGACCAGCCACAGCGTGAGGCATACAGTAGGTGCTCCATCCACGCTCATCCCATCTCCCAGACCAGCCACAGCGTGAGGCATACAGTAGGTGCTCCATCCATGCTCGTCCCACCTCCCAGACCAGCCACAGCGTGAGGCATACAGTAGGCGCTCCATCCACACTTGTTCCATCTCCCAGACCAGTCACAGCGTGAGGCATACAGTAGGGGCTCCATCCACGCTCGTCCCATCTCCCAGACCCCGATTTGCCCGAAGCCTTCTGAAGGGTGTGGGAAACTTAGGAGTCTCTGTTGTTTCTGGGGCAACATTGGGGCTGTGAAAGGAAAATAAAATCTGGGGACTCCAATTCACTGCCAAGGGAAACCTTAAAGCCGGAAGCTGAGCCCCATGAGGAGCAGCCTTTCCTTGTGTTCCTGAGCAGGGAGCTGCCCAGCAAAGGCTCAGTGTCTCCACCGGCAGCTGCTCTACGTCCCCTGGCCTTGTGCAAAGTCCGACTTTCTGAGCCCAGGACGAATGCATCATTCACCATTGTCCTGCCTGTTCCTTCCTCCTGCAACACGTGGGTTCGGTCAGGCAACCAAACCTCCCTCTTTCTCCTCCAGCCTGCATTTTCCCTTTCAAGTATCGAAACCCTCAAAATCATCTTGGAGAAAGGCACAGAGCTGTCTCCCGGGCATGCCCTTAACCTTGCAAATGAACTTCTCAATGGATTGAGGCCTGTGTGTCATGCTTTCTGGTTTACAGGACCCATGTTGGTGTGGAGGAAGTCAAGGTAGGAAACCTCGGGTTCTTTCAAAATTGTCCTCTAAGCAGGAAGGAATCTGGAACTGGGAAGGACAGCAGGCATGTTTTCTAGCAGTTCTGACGACTTATCTTCTTACTGTCAATAACAATTTATCTAGTCTCTAATTATCTTCAGTCCAGCGGAAGACAGATTTCCTCATCTCCTAACTGCCTCTTGGAAGAGCTAAAGTAAGTTAAATTTAAAAAGTACCCTGATCCCAGGCCACCGCCCCTGCTGAGCTGATCTCGGCTTGCAGGAGAGGCGCTGTGGGCCACCAGCTTGCGCCCTGGGGCGGGAGGGGTTCCAGTGGCCGGATTCTAGCCAGTGTCCCTGCAGCTAAGCACAGGGGCTTTGGGGATCTGTCATGCGCCACAACAGTCAACCTCCTGCAGCCTCAGTTTCTCGTCTTTGAAGGGGGATCGTACTGAGATTGTTCAGGGATGGCTTCGGTTTCCGTTACTGAGGCTAAGGCCCGAGGTCCCAGCTCTCAGCACGTTTTGCTCATGTAGCCCTCGAAGAATTTTCAGAAATGGGCCCATGTCAGGTTTGCATCTAAAATCCTTTTGGTTTGGTTGGAAAGGGCACATTTCTGGTGACGCAGCAGCACTCTCACGGGATCCACGGCGAGGTCCTTCCGCCCGGGGTTCGTGGCAGCACAAGCCTTGTGTGTGAGCCTGGCCGGTGCCTGGGTCTGCCCCGGCTCTGCCACTGCCTGCTGTGTGACCTGGGACTGCTCACGCCACTGCCCCGAGCCTTGGCTTCCTCATCTTACACGGCAGTGGCGAGAGCCCCTGACGCAAGGCTGTGGCGAGTTTGAACTGGGCGCTTGGAGCAAGGCTTGGCCGGGGTTCACCAAACAGACAAAGGCAACCTGGCTGGGGAGCCAGTCCTTACTTTCAAAGCAGTTGGCAGTACCGGTCTGGCTTCTGTCAGAACTGTTAGGACGTCGGGAGGTGCCCAGTGACGACCCCTCCCTCTGGGTCCTCCTGCCCTGACCGCTGGGCATGGATGAGGAGAAGGCTGGGCCCTGTGCGAACCTCCTGGGTACGGAATCTGCCGGGCACAGAATCTGTGATTCTGCCCCCCGCCCCGGAGCCCGGCCTTGCCCCGTGCTCTGTGACTGCTTCTGTGTTCGGGGCCTGAGGGTCACGCAGGGAGAGTTGCACCTCAGGGAGTCTGGGCTGGGGACAGGGTTGGCCCCTCGTGGTGGCAGTCGGGTGGGAAGGGGACACAGTGGAGCCAGGGCCCTGGACTCAGCCAGATCTACTTCGTGAGAGACTGCGTCTGGCAGTCAGGGATCTGGAAGTGACTCCCTTAAGCAACTGCACCACCGCAGCCACCTGGAAAATCTTCACACGCCCCCAGCGTGGAGCGTCTGAGACGTTGCGGCCCTCAAGGTACTGTTGTGCGTCAAAGCCTAACACACACACGCTTATCCCCTTACAGCTCTGGGGGCCCAAGTGCAAAACGGGGCTCATGTGGGGAAGCCGAGTGCTCTGTAACTCCCGTGTCTCGGCTCCCTTGTGCAGCCCCTGGAGGCAGACGTGGGAGGAATGCCGCAGCCTCGGAGAACCAGGTCTGGCCTTCCTGGTGCGGGTCCCAGGGTCCTGAGGCCTGGTTTCCACAGTCACACTGCAGAGACGGCTCCTTGCGGAGGCGCCTTCTGTGTGCAGGGACAAGGTTTCTCCTCTGCCCCAGGCTTCAGTGGGGAGTGTCCAGGGGGCCAGAGCCCCCAGATGTTACTGCTGTGCTGGTCACCCCTCTGGTCTCTCCCTTGGCGTGGACAGACCCCGTGCATCTCTGGTCTCTCCCTTGGTGTGGACAGACCCCCAGTGCATCTGGACATCTCGGCATGGACAGACCCCCGGTGCATCCGGACATCTCGGCGTGGACAGACCCCCGGTGCATCTGGACATTTCGGCGGGCAACTGCTATTTACAGACACGGAAGGTTTTACATGACCCGCCTTTTCTGTGTTTTCTCATTCTTTGCAAACCCATTGTTTTTCAGCTCCGAGAGTAGCTTTCCGGATGTGCTGGCTCTGTGGCTAAGGAAGCAGTTTCGTGAAGGTCTTTTCTGTGCTGATATTTAGCTTTACTTACGTTGCTTATCACACAATTCACCATTGAAGTGTCCTGGGCTGATCTGATGCCGACGGCTTCTGAGTCCAATGCTCTCTAAAGGAAATTCTCAGAAGATCTCCGGGGAAAAGCACAAATAATTTACAGAATTAGAAAGCAAAGGATTTGTAAGACATCGCCAGGAATTCTGTTACCAGTTAGGACTGGTCACCTCCAAACTTAGATACAATGAACTTATTTACTTCTTCCTAGGAAATTTATTTGGGGTATTTTTTACGTGGTCTGAAGAGGGCAGTTCTTGGCCATGATGATGATGTTAGTGGCAGACGTTGCCTTCTGGCAACTCCAGATCCTGGCTGACTTTGCCTAGCTCTGCCCAGCCTGGTGTTACAGGAAATATGCTAATTCCAGGCATGGAAGCTGGGAGTGCATCTGGTTTGGGGAGACTTTGTCTTTCTAAGAGGCTCTCAGTGCTGTTGATGGTGCACATTTGACCTTTCAGACTTGGAGAAATCAGATTGCAGAAATTTTGCAGAGCACCTGAGCAGAATCAATCTGGCGTGAGACACACACACACATGTACACACACACAATCAGGCGCATCCACCCCCCCACACACACACAGGCACTCACACAGTCATGTGCACCTACCCACACAGGTGTAGTCAAGCACACACAGTCATGCACACACACCCACACATACACATGTGCACACACAGACAGACACACACACAGTAGGGGCCCTGAACAGGCATCCTTAGCCTTTCTGCTCTGAGCTCTGCCTCATCAGAACCTGCTGCCATAACTGAGCCAAGTGAACTCCTGCAGCAGGAGCCTCCCCGGGTGTGGCAGGGGAGCGCCCGCCACCGAGACTCTGCTGCTGTGCTTGGGGGAGTTGTGCCTTTTCTCTGCTTTTCTTTCTTTCTATATTTCCAGGAAATCGTGACATTAAAAATGACTGTTTTTCTTATGATGAATATTCATTGTAGGATATTTAGTGAAAATTCACACAATAAAAACTGTGATTCGTTTGTGCTCTCCAAGTTTCTGGGTTTCCTTGCATTTTTCTGGCAGCTTCTCTATTCTCTCTGGGTGCCTCCGATGCACACATCTCGGCTCCCAGGACGATCTTCCTGCCTGGTGCGGCTGCCTCCTCCACGCCACCCCTCTTTACCCGTGGTCTAGGGACACTTCAGCAGTTCCCACTCCACGCTGCCCAAACAGCTGCTAAATATCTGCTGAAGTAAGAGGAAAAGGTTCGTTATCTTTGGTTATCGCTTTGTTCACCTTTCTGCCTACCTGTAGTGAGGGTCCTGTCCTGACACAGTGATCCCTGTGGCAAATTCTATTTTCCCCAAACGACCACATCAGCTTTCCACTTCCCGCACACAGGGAGAGCCTCTTCCTTCTTCCTTTGAATTTCGTCACAGGGCTGCTGAGCTGACACAGCGTGAAGCTGAGGCTGGGTTGCGGAAGGTGCCACAGACTCCACCCGGGTTTCTCTCCTGTTTGACGTTCCTGGGAGCCCAGCCCCCATGTTGTGAGGAAGCCCACGTCACCTGGAGAAGTCACAGGCACAGCCACAGTCAGCCACAGCCATAGTCAGCCACGTGCCAGTCCTGGGAGCCACCCTAGCTAACCGTGAGTGGAGCAGACGCAGGGTGTCCACTCCAAGCCTTGCCCAAATTTCAACTTCAACTAAATAAATGTGGTTTTTTAAGCCACTGAATTATGGGTTCATTTGTCCCACTGTCGTAGGAACCAGAACGACCTCCAAGGACCTGTCCCACTGTAAAGACTAGCAATCTTACAACTTCTGTCTCCTGGACTCCTCCCGTCTGAACACCTTCCCAACGCCCACAGGTCGCAGCGTATCTTGGGCAACCCCATCCACTGCCCCATCAAGCTGGCACCCGGCCTGTCTCTTGTTTCCTGGAGCTTGCTCAGAGATAACAGATTCATCCGATCCTCCAGGAAGGGCCGGAGTGGCCTGGCTCCCTGCCCCAGCTCTTAGCTCTGCGTCGCTCCTCGCGGGAGCCCTCCCTGTGACATCTCCCGCTGCCTCTCAGCGCTGAGCTTAACACGGTGGTGTCGCCTGGGAGGGCTGAGTCTTTCTGTCTCTTCTCCACCAGCCTCTTAGCTCCATCAGGGCCCCAGGGCAGTGATCGCTCCTGTCCTTCCATAGCCCAGCACCAAGCCCAGCCCTGCTCTGGGCCTGGACAGTGCTCAGGACAGGACAATGTGGGAGCCAGCCCCTGGCCCTGACCCTGGCCCTCGGAGCCAGCACTGTTGCTTTCCTACCTCACTGGATGTTGCAGGAATGGGTTAGAGATCTGAGGACTGCGGAGAGTTAGGGGTGAGGGGAGAATGAACCAGTCATGGGGGCCCCCGGTATCTCTGAGCGAGCAGAGGAGGAAGGTGGCGCTGGCAGGAAGGACAGGTGCTGACTGTGGGTTCCAGCCACTTCCGAGGTGCAGGCCTGGGGAGAGGAGGCAGGTGGGGCCTGCTCAGGGAGCCCCCGAAGAAGTTCTGACTCGGCTGTGCTCCAATCTGCCCCTGCACATTCCTCACGCCTGGCAGGCGCTTTTTCTCCTCTTTACAAAGGCACTCCCTGAGCCTGGTGGAATGAGACAAGCATGGAAATCCCTGGGCTGCTCTCAGGGGTGGAAGAGGCTGGGCATCCCAGCGGCTCAGGGTGGGACTCGGCCTGCAGAGCCGAGCAGACGCCCTCTTTCCTCCTTTTCTTTTCCTTTTGTCCATTTAATTTTTAAAATGTAACAGACTGTGGCCGAGCATGGTGGCTTTCGCCTGTAATGCTAGCATTTCGGGAGGCCAAGACAGGCGGATCACTTGAGCCCAGGGGTTTGACACCAGCCTGGGCAACATGAGGAAACCCCATCTCTGCAAAAAGTATAAACCTTAGCTGGGTGTTGCGGCACACGCCTGTGGTCCCAGCTACTTGGGAGGCTGAGGTGGGAGGATCACTTGAGCCTGGGAGGTGGAGTCCGCAGTGAGCTACGATCACGCCACTGCACTCCAGCCTGGGCCACAGAGCCAGAGCATGCCTCAAAAAACAAAAAAGTGACAGACTGCAACAAAGGCACACCTGGGCAGAGGCTGCAACAAAGGTGCACCCGAGTAGAGGCTGCGCAGGAGCTCCTTGCTCTATCCCTGCAACCCACCTTTAGGTTTGAAAATACACAAAAGTAAAAAGTTACAAAAAAGTAATCATCGGCCGGGTGCGGTGGCTCAAGCCTGTAATCCCAGCACTTTGGGAGGCCTAGACAGGTGGATCACGAGGTCAGGAGATCGAGACCATCCTGGCTAACACGATGAAACCCCGTCTCTACTAAAAAATACAAAAAACTAGCCGGGCGATGTGGCGGACGCCTGTAGTCCCAGCTACTCGGGAGGCTGAGGTGGGAGAATGGCGTGAACCCGGGAGGCGGAGCTTGCAGTGAGCTGAGATCCGGCCACTGCACTCCAGCCTGGGCGACAGAGCGAGACTCCGTCTCAAAAAAAAAAAAAAAAAGTAATCATCTACTTTAAACATCCAGAAAAGTATAGTGAACAATGTAACAACTCTGTCCACACCGTCTAGCCTTAATGATATCTCAACACTTCCCCTTTTTTTCCAAGTCTTTTGACTTTTTTAAAGAAAGAAGTTTTCACAAATAGAGTTTAAGGCCCTAGACATAGTTCTAAAGGTGTCCGTGTATCTGCACACAAGACTCATGGTGTCCGTATATTTGCACACACGAGACTCATGGTGTCCGTGTAATCACCTCCTACTGTTTCATAATATCCTATAACCAGTTTCTCAGCTTCCATTCTGCTACCCTACAACTACTCTCCAGTAATCCTATGTGTAGGACCCTCCAGGAACCCCCACATCACTTGGAGCAAAGGCCAGAGGCCCTGCAGCTCACCCCGATGTCCTCCACCTGGTCCCCACAAACCTCTGGCACCCTGGTCTCCTTGCTGCTCCCTCTAGGCCTGGACGGCTCCACCCCAGGGCTTTGTACAGAGGTTCCTTTTTCCCAGACCCTCTGCCCCAGATGTCTGTTTGAGCAACCACCTCCATGCCCTCAAGCTTGGTCTTCAACAGCACCTCTCAACAAGCTCTCTTTTCACTACTTAAAAACCACAGCCCACTCCCACTCCCACACTATACTTTCTATTTTGTTTCTTTACTCTTTCCTTTTTCTGTGGCCTGCATTACCTGGCTGTGTATGTATGTATGTGTGTAAGTGTGTATGTGTGCATGTATAAGTGTGCATGTGTATGCGTGTGCATATGCACATGTATGTATACATGTGTGTATGCATGCATGTGTGTATATGTGTGTACATATGCATGTGTGTGTTTGTATAAGTGTGCATGTGTGAATGTATGTGCATGTATGTATGTGTATACATGCATGTATGCATATGTATGTGTGCACACGTGTATGCATGTGTGCATGTATGTATGCATGTGTGTATGTATGCATGTGTGTATGTGTGTTTGTGTATTCCATAGCATGTGTTGCCCTCTGACATGCTGTGCATTTTTCTTGTTTATTGTATTATTATTCATGGCCTCTCTTCCCCACCAGGATCCTTGTCTGTCTTGCTCATTGATACATCCCAAGTACCCGGAACAGTGTCTGGTATATTGCGGATGTTTAGCACGTCTTGAGAGGCTCAATGGGTGAATAGTGTTAATTTTCATGGTTTAAAGCTTTATATAAATGGTACCATACTCACTGCCATACTCGCTGCCATATTCGCTGCCGTACTCACTGTGTTGTACTGTGCACTTGTATTTTTGCTCCACGTTCTGTTTTTGGCATTTATTCGCATTAATCCGTGTAGTTCTCATTTATTTTAACTGCCATATGGTATTTCGCTGTATGTGCCCATTTCTTTATCCCTTCTCCCCGTGTTGGATATTCAGGGTGTGTCAGGTGCTTTGGATACACAGCGTTGTGAGGAATATTCCGTACGCATCTTGTACACACATACTTCCTGCGGCAGTTTCTCTCTCACAGTGGATGGCCAATTAGAATGACTAGGGAGTTCTTAGCTATTAGTTTGTTCTCGGAAATTCTGGGTCAGTTGATCTGGTCTGGGTTCAGGGCCGCAGTAATTTGTTTTCTTTTAAAGACATTCCTTAGATGACTTTAACGACAGCTAGGGCTGAGAACCACGGCTCCCGGTTCTAAGGAGCAGATCTGTGTTTGTGTTCCTGGGCATATCTAGAAAGAAAACATTGCTGGTTTGTCCTCTACGGCTCCAGTTTCCCTAAAGGTTGCTTTCAAAGTGGCGGCACCACGCGTGATCCCAGCAGCGAAAGCAGATCCCACGTTTTCATTAACACTCTTTAAGTTGTTTGATCCTTGGGGTTTTCTGATAGGATGAGGGTGAAACGCATCCTCTTGCTCCCACAGCGTTCCCCTAATTCCAGGGGCTGAGTTTATTGGTCGTTAAAGCATCTTCTTTTGTGAAGGGACCGCTGATGTCCTTGACATAAAGATGTTAAAGATACATTTAGAAGGATCTTTATTTTTTTCCTGCTGCCGTACGAGCAACCCTTTCCGGCCCCGTGTTTCCTTGCCCTTCTTTCCAGCAGCAGATTTTACTCAGAACAACTTCAGTGCTGTGGACACAAAAACGCAGGCCTTGGAGAGGCCGGTCAGCCCTGCCTCGGGGCTGCTGATGAGGTGCCGGATGCGTTTGTTCCTCGTTTGCTGGTTCCTCGCAGACCGGGTTGTATGTGCCACCCTCTGAACACAGGGATCCAGGGCTGGCTGGCCCTGCGCCCCGAGGAGCCCCGTCACCGGCCAGTGGGGAGGCGAACCCGTGGTGACCCACCCGGAGGCACTGCCAAGGGCTGAGCGTGGCGCCAGCGGCGGGAGGCCCGGGGTCACCGTCCCAGGCCGGGCTCCCGCCCGAGTCCGCGGGGTGCTCTCCAGGCACCTTCCATCTGGGGTCTGGTTCCACTCCCGGCCGCGGCGTCCTGATGTCCAGAAACCAGGCGGCGGCTGGAGGCGGTGGAGCGGAGAAGGGGGAGCGGGGGGAGCGGGGGCAGCGGGGGAGGGAGGAGAAGAAACGGGCGAGAGGGAGAGGAGGGCGAGGAAGGGCGCGAGGCGGGCGGAGCGCGGGGAGGCGCAGGGGGCGGGAAGGGGCGGCGCCGCGAGGGCGGCTCCGGGCGGCAGGACCGGGCTGTGGCCCCGGGAGAGCCGGGTGGGGCCTCGGGATGCAGCCGCCGGTGCCCGGGCCCCCGGGCCTGCTGGACGCCGCAGGTGAGCGCGGGCTGGGGCGTCTCTCGGCTCCTGCGGGGGAGCGTGGGGACCCCGGGGCTGGGAGCGCAGGTCCCCGGCCGGCCCGGGCGGAACCTGTGCAGAGACGCGCCCGGGGCCTGGGCCCTCCGCCTCCTTGGAGCTCTGTCTTTGGAACACTTTGCACTGCGCACGGGGTAGGGCGTCGTGCATTCCTCAGTCCCTCGTTCTCCCTCCCTCTGCCTCCTCCGCCTTTGCCTTTCTCTGACTCTGTCCGTTCCTCTTCGCCTCTCCCTGTTCCGTTTCCTGATGAAGAACAGGCGCCCCAAAGTGCGCTCCTTCCCCACCCCTCCCGTGCGTTCCAACCTGCACCGTTTTCCGGGGACGCTTCCTTTCCACGAGCCTGGGAACGTGCAGAGGCGCTCGCGGAACCGGACCGCGTTCCTGGTTTCAGGCGCCCCCTCTCGTGCCTCTCCCCGGTGCGTTCACGGAACCTCCGGTCCTTCCACTCCCCAGATCCCGCCCGCGGCAGCCGTGGAGCCCGGCGCGGGCTGGGAACACAGGAAACCTGTTGCGCGTCCGCAAGTTCGCAGGCCGGGCTGGGGGCTGCGCTGGGAAGTGGCCGGGACTGGAACGATGCCGATGCCGGGCGTTTTCCTGACGGGGGAGGCTGCGCGGATTTCCAAACGACAGAGACACAGAGTCCCTAGGAGGGGAAGCTCTGACGGCTGCAGGGGGGGATGGCGTGGAGTCTCGGGGGCTGTGCCGCTGCCTCAGAAATAATCCAACACAAACTGCTGGGGATTAACCTCACAACCCTTTTGCTGGGGCATCTTTGGGAAGTTTCTAAAAACCGGACGAGTTACTGTTATTTAAAATAATCAAAGAATTTGGCTTCTTTCTGAAAGAAACCACTATATTCCTTCCACTCTCTAAAGCAAAATGCTCTGTGGTCAAACGTATTAATGTGGATTCGATTATTAGTGTATCCTAATGATAACTTTATTATTATTTATTAACTAGTTTTATCGTTATTATATTAGAATGCCTTGAAGGTTTAAAAATAGCATTTGACTTAGATTTTCTTCTGACAAAGAACTTGAAACCTGAAAACGTGATACTTGGAGCTGGTCTTTTTAGTATATGAAACATTGTATCTGGGGTAAGGGTTGTGGGTCTTTTTGTTTGGAGCTGGTCTTTCACTAAAATGTATGAAGCATTGGTGTGTCTGGGGGTGGGTTATGGCCTTTCTGCTTTGGGGTATCTGGGGGTGGGTTATGGCCTTTCTCCTTTGGGGTATCTGGGGGTGGGTTATGGTTTTTTCTGCTTTGCCCTTCTTTGTTCACTACCCTGGGCATGTGTAAAATCAGGACAAAAGAGAAATTGATGGCTGAGTGATTACAGTTTTACCTGGGATTATTACTTGGACACCATGACTGGTGTCCCCACATGATTAAATGGAACTCACTCTTCTTTTTGGGCGTTCCAGGCCCTGCTGGCAGGAAGGCCAGATCTTGGAACCCTTCCAAGCAGTGCCACCTCCCATGCTTTGTGACATTTCCCTTCCTGGCTCTGTGGAGTGGAGGAAGTGGGTCTGACGGGCAGGGAGAGCCTGACCTCCAGCCTCGCGTGTCTTCCAGGCAGAACCAGGCGTGGGCACAGGCTCCTGTGGTTCAGCTTCTCCAGCTAAGGCTGGGGTGGGAGCCAGGAAGGGGAGAGCAGGTCGGGTGGGAGAACTGGGGGCTGGTGGGGAGTGACAAGGTGATATTCTGGGATATCCTAGATGGGCTGCACCTGGGGAAGACTAGAGTTAGAAAAATCAGCGCACACAATAGCGGAGAGGTAGCTGTTGGCCCATTTGGCTTCACATCTCAGAACTCCTCCTTGCAGCTCCAGTGGGAGAAATGCTGGTTAAGAATAACTGCTATGCCATCTTAAAGTTAACACTACCCGGATGATTAGCATATGCATTGCATTTATGAAAACATATACATGAGAGCCCATGTGTCATGTCTCTCTGGATGCTTATCACAATCTCAAGAGGTGGGTAAGCAGGTGCTTCTCATGATTTCCTCCATCCTACAGATCAGGAGACTGAAGGGCCTTCATTCATTCCGTACCAGGAGGATGTGTCTATGTGCTCATCTGAGCCCCGGGGACCAGCAACAAACGAGAGACAGAGCTCTCGGCTCTCACAGGGCTCTCTTCTCCCGAGCTCAGAGAGATTAAACGGCCACCCAAGACCACACAGTGGGTCTGGACAGACCCAGAATGGTTTGGGTCCGGTCCCTGTAAGCTGCCTCTGCAATAGAAACCTGTGGGCAGATACTTTAGTTAATAGTTGGGGCACTTAGGAGCACTTTAATTTTCACAGTGCACATAATAGTATTTCCGCTAACGGGACGGGAACAGCAAGGAAATTATTCAGGTAATTTTAGTTATCTTTCTCCTAAGTGAAAGCCCCTTTCTGATGAAATCTGACCTTAAAATGCTTATCTCTCATGGTAATTATAAAGATATCCACCTTCTTTTCTTGAGTTTATTTTTTTGTCTCATTTTTATGCTGTGTCATGTATTTATAAAATGTATTTAAGGTTGGGAGTCTTCTTTTTGTTATTTCGATTATATCCGGAGTCAAAATATTACCATTGTGTAATTGAATGAGATGATTCAGAACCATTGCTCACAGGGGCATGGGGTGGGACCAGGGGAGCATCACTGTAACAGACACTGGATGACGGAAGTGTAGGCACCAGGTCCTGGGCCACCAGCGTGGCCTTGGGGCTCCTGGAGCTGTGCCCAACCCTACGCCCACCTGCTTGTCACCCCTGTAGGCTTATTCAGCATGACCCCTGCAGAAGCCGCCTTGGGGACCTGGGGGGCGCAGGCATGGCCCTGGCTGCGGGGACCCCACACCGCACGTGTTCCTGAGGCTGGGTGTGGGAATTGCTCCCTGGACTGCACCGGGCTGCAGCCTCTAGTGTCTCAGTAGAGTGGCTTTCAGAAGGAGGGCGTCACTCCACACTGGTGGTGCTGGGCTGAGGGGTGCACTGTGCCACCACCAGGCCCCCCAGGGAAGGCTCTGCCCTCCACCCACTGCCTGTGGGCGATGCGTCCAGAGCGCCCTGTCCCCAGCCCTGCCTCAGTTTTCTCCACGGAACTTGGCCTTTTCCAACGCCTGCAGCGTGTGCCTCTGTCTGGCGTCCCCTCTGCTTCTCACACCCGGGGACACTCTGCAGGGGCAGAGGAGAGGGGTGACTGTGGAGAGCACAGGGGTGAGTGGAGCTACTGTGCTCAGTGTGTCTGTGCAGCAACATTTAAGAGTGCTGGGAGTGTCTGGCTGGGAGACTGCAGGTGCACAGGCCCCGTGGATGCTGGAACAAGCCTGCCTCTAAGGAGGCAGGAGATGGGGCGACCAGGGAGAGCCTGAGAATGCTGGCCTGCGGCTTGGAGGGTAACACCAAGGACAGTGCCACTGGCTACCTCGGTGCAGTGGGTCCGAGATGGGGGCAGCCTGGCTGGCTGGTGGGAGCCAGTGGTTTATTACGTTAGCGAATGGAGTGATCTGGTCCCCTCCAAGGTGGAAGATAAAAAGCGATTTGGGATGAGATTCTTGGGACAGGTGTAACTTTGCAAGGGTCAAGGGGCAGGCAGGGTGACTGTGCCAGGGGCTGTGCTGAGTCCGAGAGGGCCTGGAAGGAAGGCTGTGCCCCAGGCCTCGCCCTTGCTGGGTCAGCTGGATAAAAACGGCTCTCTCAGATCAGCAGAGCGATTCTGCATCTGCACATTGATTTACAGTTTTGCGAAACTCATTTCTGAGGACGTAACAGTCCCTTCCTTGGGCGCGATAACCTTGCCTTGCCATTGAGCTCTGCTGATGGGATTGCAGAAGTGTAAATCTTCGGACGTGGACCTTCTAGGGTGTGGACAATGTCTGCGTGGCCGTCCTCGCTGCCGGCGGCTCTCCAGTGTGCTGTCTGCTTTCCCTGCACACATGCACTCACACATGTGCACACACACAAATGTTGATTTTCAAAATTTTGGAGTAGGAAGACTTTACCATGGTTTTAAAAGATCCCCTGTTTTGTTTGGAGTCACACAGGGATCAAGATGATTTAGTTTTCAAAAAATAAAACAAAGCAAAACAGATGGCCGAGCTGGACGGCTGCTGGGTGCGTTCCTCTCTCCCTGCCCCTCCCCTGGCGGCAGCCCCCTCCCCCTCTGAGTGCGGCTGTGATAGGCGGGTAGAGAGGGTGTGTCCGTGAGCCAGTGGTGATGATAAAACAGTAAACAAAAGATGCTCCCGTCCTCCTGGGGACACCAAGGGGAGAAAGTCAGATGGAGGAAGAGGCAGCCAGTGGGAAGGAGTCCTTTTGAGTTTGCTTTCTCGAGTTCTGGCCGCAAATTCCAGTATAGTGGCTTAAGATCCAGAGATTTCATTCTGTTATCTAATGGAAGTTGGGGGTGGTCCCTAAGGTGGGCCGGGAGGCAGGTGGGGATAGCGCATCCCAGGACCCCCGGGCAACAGAGCATGGCCCAAAGCCTGCTGGGCTGACACCCGCCCGAGCCTGAGCCCTCACTGACGGGTCCTCGCCTTCCTCCCCACAGAAGGGCTTTCGAGGAGGAAGAAGACGTCGCTGTGGTTTGTGGGGTCTCTGCTGCTGGTGTCTGTCCTCATCGTGACCGTCGGGCTGGCTGCCACCACCAGGACGGAGAACGTGACCGTGGGGGGCTACTACCCAGGGATCATTGTGAGTGCGCTGAGCGGGCGGCCGGGGCCGGGGAGGGCAGGGTGGTGTGTGGCTGTCTCAGGGTGGAGCCCATGCCAGCTCACAGGGCTGGGGCTGAAGGTGGGGAGGCTTCGATCGGTGCTTGTGGTCGGCAGGGTTACGGCCCCCACATCCCGATCCCCAGGACCTGGGACGGTGGCAGGTCCAAGGCAGAGGGGGATTCGGGTTGAGGTCCAAGCTGACCGTAAAATAGGGCCAGGTGCCCTCCATTGTCCGGGTTGGCCTGATGCGGTCACAGGGTGACCAGGGCGTGGGATGGGGGCCAGAGCCCGGCGACGGGAAATGTCCAAGGTGGAGGAGGGGCCAGGAGCTGAGGATATCCGAAAAGGCCGGACAGAGCCTCCGCCAGCATCCCAGAAGGATTTTACCCTGAGGGACCAGGTCGACCACCATAGCCCGTGGAACCGTGGAAGGGGAAAGTAACTTTAAACGATTCCTGCCGAGAAGCGATGGATCACAGATCGTATCAGTGACGCCATCACGTGGGAACAGCTAGAAGGTGGTGGTTCTGACCTCATCCACCCCGCAGGCCAGATTTTGGACAGTAAGGCGGCGAGGTAAATTGATGGTAACCTAATTGGCAAGAATTGGTCACCTGGCTTCAAAAGTATGAAGGTTCTTTGAACTATGAAATTACATCCTCTGTCGTTAGCAAAAAAATTTGTCCTAAGTGCCTGCGTTCTGCACAGTGAACCTCTGTTGGAGTGGCTTGGATCTGCTGCAATGCCCTTCACGTGCCCAGAGCCCGGTTGCTATGTCATGAAGTGCTAAAGCAAGATTTTAAAATGCGGCTTCTTCAATCTCGTTACTCTCACCTGAAGTACTACCAAGATTGGTAATAATATTGATGACAGTCAGCAAAGATGAAAGATTTTTGGCACTCAGTATTTAGAAATATTTTACAAATATTGATTATTTCACCTTTATATTTTCCTTTGTTTAATCTTAAGGTGTGCCTTATACGTCTACACTATCTACCTGTGTATAGTTTATAAATAAACATATACAAATAGTATCTGTGCAGAAAAAGCTTTATCAGTAAAATTGCAAGAGGCCAATGATGTGGGGACCCAGGTCTCATGCGAGGGGCTTTTCTGCTTCCTGGGCAGAGAGGGGAGCCCAGAGGGCAAGTGGCTGTGAGGAGGGACCTCCCAAGTGATTTGCAGAATATCAAGATCAACCTTGAGTAGCTGTTTTTTTTGTTTGTTCTCCAACTTATTTAAGGGCTCCCTCAAAATACCGTAATCAAAAACATCAATGGCTAATGCTCGAGCTGTGCTCTATAAAAAATCTACTTGCTGGGCGGTGAATTAACGCCGTGCTGACCAGATTGAAATGACTTTAGCCCAGACAGTTCTGAGAGCCAACTAGGGAGACGACAAATCAAATCAGCCTCAAGGAAACGTGGCTAAGAGTCACTTCTGTGGAGACTCGTGCCAGTGTAGCGGCTTCAAAGAAAAAGGTGATCTCAGAAGCAGCGGCCAGAACATGAAAACATCTCAACATTCTGAAGAAAGGTGTGTTTTTTTTTCAAATCCCCCAAAAATAAAATGTAGTGAAACATTAATACACGTATATTGAAGTGAAATTTTGATGTTTTTGAACTGTGGAGTTGAACTGTGGTATTTTGAAGCTCAGCACATGAAGACATGTTCCTGTTATCCCTGGAGGGTTCTCAAACCATTGGTGAAAGCCACATGTGTACATGTCTATCACCACAGACGCACAGACACAATTACAGAAAAGGCAAAACTACTTACATAAAGGAGTCCGGTTTCCAGTGCATTAAACTTCACACCACGGCCCCAGGAACTCCAAGGCTGTGCCGGGCGGGCCGCCCCTTCCAACAGAGGCTCACTGGGAAGGGTAACCGGCCCGGCTCACTTGCACGCAAGTAGGGGCCGTCTCAGGCCTCGGCATGATCGTTGGCAGCTCCGAGTTGTCTGCGGGAGGCACTTTAGCCGGCGGCTCTGAACTGGATTTTCGGTGGGTGTTGCTGAAGCGCATATTCTTCGCACTGATTTTAAAAATTCCTCTGCCAAGTGGGCATCACCTGCCAGGACGGGCCCTGGGTGGAGGGTGCGGGTGCCCGGCCGCTGGCCTCTATTCTAAGACAGCACAGCCCCGTATCTATTTCCCGACATCCTGGCCTCATTTTCTGCCCAGAGCTGGGGCTTCCTGTGGAGCAAGGGGCTCCGCCGGACCCCTGGTGGCCTGTGCTGCAGCCTGGGGCCGCTCCGGAGCCCTTTCCCCACACCAGGCACCTCCCTGCTGACGGCCTGCCCTGCTCACTCTCCCGAAGCAGCAGCCACAGGTAGGCCATCTGAGCAGGTGTCACAGGTGGCCCTGGTGCCTGGCAACCCTTCTTTTGAAACACAGCTGTAGTTCCCTAATGCCTTACCCAGGAGCCATGCTCAGGGGCATCTCAGGCCCGGAGAAGACGGGGCAGATGTTGGTGCTTGGTGGCCTTGGGTCTCCGAGAAGATGTTGTCTCTGGGGGACGAGTGGGATCCTCTTTTACTGCACAGTCACAAGCCAAACGGACACATCATTAAAAACCCTTGAGTAGAGAAGACAGGATGGGTGACGTTGCAGAGACGCCCGCCCAACGCCAGCAGACGCACCTGATGCTCAGTGGTTGAGGTTCTTGAGGTGGGGATGTCTGGCCTTCGTCCCTGGATAAAATGCCTTTGAGGGTGGGATTGTTTGCAGTTAAATGTCAGTGTTAAGCTTCCAGGAATGCTAATGAATGTTTCTCTCTCGTTCTTCCTTTGGTTTTAGCTCGGCTTCGGATCTTTCTTAGGAATTATTGGCATCAACTTGGTGGAGAATAGAAGGCAAATGGTGAGAAAGTACATTGCTTCTTTCTAACGTGGGGAGGTGGGGATCATGAGCCCTTCATCGGGGACGGTACAGCTGCGCTGGGGCTCTGAGAAGAGTTAGCCCCGCCTCCCCAACACATTGGTGTCTACGGGACCAGCTCTGAGGTTCCCGGACTGTGGCCTGCACAGTCCTGGGTGCAGGGTTCAGCGGGTACCATTCACACCTTAGTCTAAACGAGCATGGTCCTGGGTTGCTGGTGCATCAGCCTCACGTGGTGTGCAGCCACCAACGGCGAGGGCTGGGAAGCTCAGGGAGGGCATGAAGTTTGGGATGGGGGTGGCAAATTAAGTTAAGTCCTAGTGTGTAAAATTCAGGCAAAAACATGTGCACAAACCTCTCTTCCTTTTGAACCAATGGCTCTAGAGTCCTGTTTTTCATCTGAGTTGGGCTAATGTTTATCTTGCCCAGACTAAGAGGAGCGGTAAAGACATAAAACCGGCCGGGTGCGGTGGCTCAAGCCTGTAATCCCAGCACTTTGGGAGGCCGAGACGGGCGGATCACGAGGTCAGGAGATCGAGACCATCCTGGCTAACACGATGAAACCCCGTCTCTACTAAAAAAATACAAAAAAAAAACTAGCCGGGTGACGTGGCGGGTGCCTGTAGTCCCAGCTACTCGGGAGGCTGAGGCAGGAGAATGGCGTAAAGCCGGGAGGCGGAGCTTGCAGTGAGCTGAGATCCGGCCACTGCACTCCAGCCTGGGCGGCAGAGCGAGACTCCATCTCAAAAAAAAAAAAAAAAAAAAAAAAAAAAAAAAAAAAAAGACATAAAACCAGGAGGGAGCCCCTGGTTCACACGGCAGCAATGAAGAGTGAAATCTAGACGCTGCCAGTCCGTGATGTTAGTGGCTGCGTGGCAACAGCGATCAGGTTCAGCTGGAGTCCGTTTTGTTGACGCACTGCTTTGGGGACTGTAACTTTATAAACAGAAACTGGTTAGTGTTGACAGTTCACGGTGGCAGCCAGGATTGAATTTTAAGAGCATTGTTTAGAGGGGAGGTGTTTGGGCCACTTCTGCCTCATCTCCCAGTTGTTGCCTCAGACCAGCCTGGAGCTCTCATCTCTTCCCTGTGCTGGCTGTCATCTTATTGTATCATCCAGTGTGCAAATGACCTGTGTCAGTCCCCAGCCCCTGCCTGTTCCCAGTTCCCAGGCCGAGAGGGAGGGTGCGATGGCTGGCTGTGGTGTGTGCCCTCGGAACCCTGTGTATTAGTCTGTTTTCACGCTGCTGATAAAGACATGCCCAAGACTGAGTAATTTACAAAAGGAAGAGGTTTAATTGGACGTACAGTTCCACGTGGCTGGGGAAGCCTCACAATCACGGCAGAAGACAACGAGGAGCAAGTCATGTCTTATGTGGATGGCAGCAGGCAAAGAGAGAGCTTGTGCAGGGAAACTCCCCCTTATAATAACCATCAGATCTTGTGAGACTTACTATCATGAGAACAGCATGGGAAAGACCTGCCCCCATGATTCAATTACCTCCCACCAGGTCCCTCCCACAACACACGAGGATTCAAGGTGAGATTTGGGTGAGGACACAGCCAAGCCATATCACCCCATATGGGACCCAGCAAACTCCCACTGCTGCCCAGGAAACTGACCCTTGGGCAGATGGAGCCTCATCGTGTGAGGGTGGGAGGTCCCTGGAGGGTTGGGGGGTGGCTGCAAAGACGCTGGGATTCTGGTAGAGCAAAGCATTCTGTTCTGTATATTGGAGACAGTGTGCACTGCAGGGTGAGCTGCCGTTCTTCGCTAGCAGTTGCAAAGAGATGGAGAGCGAGCCCCGGCATCTCCTCTCCCACCCACCCCCTGTTGTTGGCTCCCGGCTGTGGGTGTCACAGCTGACCAGGGTGAGCAAAGGCCTCACACACACCAGTCTGCAGAACGGCGTTGGAAACAGAGGCCACCTTTGGGAGCCAGTATGCCCCCATGATGGTCTCTAGACAGCATCTCTTCAGAGTCTGGGGCTGCTTGGTGCCTGCAGGGAGTTGAGTGGACCTGGGGATGGAAGGCCTCCTGAAGGTTTTTCCATAAGATTTCCCCAGAGAGGCAGAAGCTGGGTATGAAGCTGGGCTTTGGCGATGCAAGGGTGGGTGGGCAGTGTGGGTCTGTTTTTCTTTCCTTTTAGAAAAATGGCTTTAATGAGATATAGTCCACATTCCATATAACTCACCCATTGAAAGCACACAACTCAATGGTTTTTAGGTATTCGCAGATACGTGAACCATCAGCACAGCCAGTGTTAAAACATGAATCACCTCAGCAAGAAACCCACACCTTTCTGTTAGCACCTGCCTACCCAGCCTAAGCAACCAGGAATCAACTCCTATCTCTGTAGATTCCTACTCTGGGCTTGCATGTGAAGGGAGTAATGAGTAATATGTGGTCTCTGTGTCTGGTGTCTGGCACTGCGCATTGTGTCTTTAAGCTTCCTCCGAATTTCCTTGCTTTCTATGGCTGAATAATAATCCACTATATGGGCCAGACACGGTGGCTCATGCCTGTAATCCCAGCACTTTGGGAGGCCAAGGTGGGTGGATCACGAGTTCAGGAGTTCAAGACCAGCCTGACCAACATGGTGAAACCTCATCTCTACTAAAAATACAAAATTAGCCGGGCGCAGTGGTGCGCACCTGTAATCCCAGCTACTCAAGAGGCTGAGGCAGGAGAATCACTTGAACTCGGGGGGCAGGGGTTGCGGTGAGCCGAGATTGCGCCATTGCACTCCAGCCTGGGTGACAGAGCAAGACTCTGTCTCAAATAATAACAATAACAATGATAATAATAATAATAATCCACTGTACAGATGTGCCACACTTATCCATTCACCAGTTGATGGACATTACAGCTGTTTCCACCCTTTAGCGCTTGTGAATAATGCTGCTGTGAACATTTGTACATAAGTTTCTGTGTGAAATGCATTTTCATTTCTTTGGGCATGTACCTAGGAGTGGAACTTCTGGGTCATACAGTAATGCTGTTTAATCGTTTGAGGAATTGCCACACTGTTTTCCAAAGTGGCTGCCCTATGTTACATTCCCACAGACAGGCATGAGGGCTCCAGTTCCTCTACTCCTTCACCAGCACTTGTCACTCTGTGACTGTTTTTGATTCTAGCCATCTAATGTGTGTTAAGTGGTATCTCATCGTGGTTTTGATTGCATTTCCCTGATGATTGGTGAAGTTGAGTATCTCTTCATGTGCCTATGGCCATTTGCATATGTTCTTGGAAAAATGTTCATTTCCTTTGCACATTTTTATATTGGGCTGCCTTTTCCTGTTGAGTTGTCAGAGTTATGTATTCTAGAAACAAGTCCCTTCTCAGATATGTGATTTGCAAATATTTCTTCAAATTCTGTACATTACCTTTTTACTTTCTTAATGGTGTCCTTTGAGGCACAAAAGTTTTTAATTTTGATGAACTCTAATTTGTTTTTTCTTTTGTTGTCCATGCTTTTGGTGTCATATCTAAGAATCTTTTGCAAATCTAAGGACATGAAGATTTACCCGTAGAGTTTTCTAGAAGAGTTTTATAGTTTTGACTCTTCCATCTGGGTCTGTGATCCACTTTGAGTTAACTTTTGTGTATGGTATGAAGTAGGGTTATTATAGTTCCAACTCTTCCATCTGGTTCTGTGATCCACCTTGAGTTAACTTTCTTCATGGTGTGAGGTAGGGACCCATGTTCATGCATTTGTGGACATCCAGTTGTCCAAGCACCATTTGCCAAAAAGACTGTTCTTTTCTCATTGAATGGTCTTTGCACCCTCATTGAAAATTAACCGGCCATAGATATGTGGGTTTATTTGTGGACTTTTAATTATATTCTTTTAATCTATATGTCTTTGCTTGTGCTGGTACCACAGTCTTGATTACTGTAGCTTTATAGTTAGTTTGAAATAAGGGCTTGTGAGTCTCCCAGCTTTGTTCTTTTTCAGGATTATTTTGGCAATTCTGAATCCCTTGCCATTCCATATGACTTTTAGAATCAACTGGTCAATTTCTACAAGGAAACCAGCTGGGATTCTGGTAGGGATGTGTTGATTCTGTAGCTCAGTGTAGGGAGTGTTACCATTTTAATGTTAAGTATCCCAATCCACGAACATGGAATGCTTTCCCAGTTATTTAGACCTTCTTTAGTTTTTAAAAACAATGTTTTGTAGTTTTTAGAGTGTAAGTTTTGTATCAAATTTACTTATTCTTCAGTATTTATCAAATGAAGTACTTACCGAATTAAATTTATTCTTAAGTACTTTATTCTTTTTGAGGCTATTTTGAGTGGAATTGTTTTCTTAATTTAACTTCTGGGTTGTCCATTGCAAGTGTTTAGAAATACAATTGACTTTTTATGTTGATCTAATATCTGCAGCCCTGTGGAACTCATTTCTTTGTTCTAGTAGTCCTTTAAAAAATTGATTCCTTAGGATTTTTTTTATCTACTAGAGTATGTCAAATAGAAACACTTTTGCTTCTTCCTTTCCAATCTGGATGCAGGGGGACCATTTCTATGGCTTCGGTAAAAGCACATGGGTACTGGAATGACAGGATAAAGACCCAGGAGTGACGACCACTGCCAAAGCTGTGTGGTGTTCACCTGTCCATGGGCTTCCCTCACCTGGGTGAGGAGGGCACCTGGATGCCCCAGACCAGAGCCTCTGAGGGGTTGTCTGTGATGCCTGTGCAAGCTCATTTCTGCCTTTTCAGGAGAGGGATTCTTCTGGGTTAATGTTGTATAGTGAACCCATATTTCACAATCTCACATTAATTTAATACTTGTGGTAGCTGGAACCTGGATGCCGTGACTGTTGTGTGATCCTAGGAAACTTACTGAAGTATTTCAGCCTCAGTTTCTTCATTTGCATGGTCGCTGGGAACATTTGAGCCAATGCACATGAGAATGTCTTGTTCATGACAGGTTTCGAGAAAACAGTGGCCATTGTTCTACACTGGTTTTAAGTGCATAGATGTCAGAACATTCAAGTTATTTCAAAACGCAGCAAGGCAGGCTGTGAATGTCAGCTGGAAAGAGAACGAGTGTATTTCCAATGCTTCCAGATACACGTGAACACTTTTTTTCTCGATTTATTATTTTCAATTTTTACCATTGAAAGCTTTGCACACATACAAGGGTGAAGAGAATTGCCTAATGAACCCTCTGTGCCCCCCACCCAACTCCATCACTTGTCTGGTTCACCCCCAGCCTGCTTCTTCTCTTCCCATGTTGTTTAGAAGCAAATGCCAGACATGGCATCATTTCATTTATAAAGATTTCACTCTGTTCACTTAAGGGATGGAATCTGATCATTAGGAACGTCTTCACCATTATCCCTACCCATTATCATGTTAGTCTCCGGTGACATCTGAAGAATGCCCCAAATCACATCAGCCTGAGATATTTTTCCACTGCTGAATGAGTTACTGTTTGCTCCTCACCCAAACAGACATATGAATCATTGATTTCAGGAAGAGCTCTGTAGCCTGATACAATCCCACAGGTCCCACAGGGATGGGAAAGGGAAGGGCATAAAACAGTGTTAACTGGTGATTCTCCTGTGCCCCACGTACGTGCACATGCACAGACACACACGACACACTCCACACAGTACAAAACACATGCATGCCACACACTACACACACACACCATACACTACACACAACACATGACACACCACACACCACACAAATGACACACCACACAATACACACCACATACACCACACACAACACACAATGTACAACACACACTCCACACAATACACTCCACACACCACATACAACACACACAACACAACACACAATGCACACCACATACACTGCACACAACACACAACACGCACGACACAATATACAACACACACTCTACACAATACAATACATACACCACACTACGCACACCACACACTCCACACAGTACACAACACACAACACACACACCACACAGCACACACAACACATGACACACACACCACACGCCACACAAACGACACACACCACACAATACACACCACATACACCACACACACTAGACACACCACACACAACACACATCACAGATGACATACACACCACACAATACACACCACATACACCACACACCACACACAATACACAACACACACTCCACACAATATACTCCACACACCACATACAACACACACGACACAACACACAATGCACACCACATACACTGCACACAACACATACCACACACAAGACACAATATACAACACACACTCTACACAATGCAATACATACACCACACCTCACACACCACACACTCCACACAATACACAACACACAACACACACACCACACATGACACACACCGCACATACGACACACACCACACACCACACACTCCACGCACACCACATATACCACACACACCACACACACTACACACAACACACGACACACACACCACACAATGCACACCACATACACTGCACACAGCACGCAATACACACTCCACACAATACACTACACACGCCACACATATGACACACACACTACACAATGCACACCACATACACTACACAAACCACATACCACACAGCACACATACCACACACAGAAGTGTGGTCTGGACGGAGCCCGTTTTCTCCATTCCTCTAAGTGCTGGAGGGTGAGGTCTCGGCCGCCTTCCTTGCACCCCCCTTGACATCTGCTCAGGGCCTCGCTGTTGTGGGAGCCCCATCAGCTTTCCTGGGGCATCGGGCCCTGCACCTTCTCCTGTGGAAGCTGTGAGGGTTTCTGCCTCTTTGGGTGGGGCTGGTGAGAGTGGTTTCCAGGATCCCTGGATGGCAGTGTTGGGCGGCTCTGCGAGTCACTGGGGAGGACACTGTGAGCTGCTCAGGGCAAGAGCCCGTGCCAAGGCCCCACGGCCCTGAGTAGGTCCCACAAGGGCCAGGTGTTCTGGAGGATGGGCATCAGGCGGGCCCCATCCACTTCCCATCCAACCCTGGATCCCACGACCTCACCCACGGTGGGGGAGTAACTAAGGGAGTGGAGCACAGGCAGAGCACGGGCACAGGCAGCCGCACTCGCTGGGCACCCAGCTCGAGGTTGGCCCTGCCGGGCCCACAGCCTCATCACTGAGACCTCATTCCCTGAAGCTCGTGTGGCCCTGACGGGGCCCCAGCTCTCTGTGCCTGTTAGGCACTGGGGGTGTTTCTCTGAGGCTGGTGGTCCCACGTCCCCGCCTGGAGACCGTGGGACCCCTGCGGCCCCACAGGTGCCTCGAGTCAGACGTGGCCTGTGGCATCGGAAGGTCTCTGTGTGCAGCCACATGCAGCCTGTGAGCTGAGGCTGAGTCTTCCGGGCCGCCCCTCCTGGACCGTGGTGGGACCTGCCCAGGACACCAGTCCACACCTCCTCCATGCAAATGCCTTAGGCCACACCTGCAGGGGATGGGGTGAAGTTCAGAGGACCCTGTCCCAACCCCCCACTCTCTGCTCACCCGAACCCTCCAGACTTGGGTTGATTTTGGGAGAAGGGTGGGACTGGCACAAGGGTTGGGTGAGTGGAGAGACTTGGGGGCCACCAGCCCAGCCTTCTTTTCTGGCTGCCTGGGCATCTGCCACAGGAACTAGGTCTAGTTACAGGAAAACCAACCAAGTCCCAGGTTTTAGGCCCCTGAGCTTGGAGGACTGTGGGATCGTGGACCTGCCACTCAGGGGCCAACGTGGCGGCACTGGTTTCTTAAACGCGCCTCTCTTCTGCGGGTGGTACCTGCCTGCTGTCATCCTCCCGACAGCCACGTCGAGCCCAGACAGGCTGAAGCCAGACCCTCACCCTGCTGCTGGCCGAGCTGTGAGCTGCACACACGACCCCACCTCAGAGCTGCTGGCTCCCTCCCACGGCCACAGTGGGGCCCTACCAGGCCCTCGCCTCAGGATGCCTGTTTTTTCTGCTGTCTGAGCAGTCTTGCCTCCCTGGGCATGCCTGGTTAGCAGGGGCTGGGGTGCAGCCCCCTGGACACGTGGGGCCGAGGGTGACACTCAGAGGGGTCGCTGACCTGGAGCTTCCTGACACAGTGGGCACAGGCGACCTGTTCCCACCTTGGTTTTCCCCTGGTTGTCTCCTTTCCTGATGCGTGAGCTGGTGGTGCTGACGCCCCGGTGAGCAGGAAAAGCTCCTCCTCATTCTGCAGCAGAGCCACACCCCATGCTGAGCATCCCTGACGCCCACCCGCGGGTCCCAGGAGCCAGCGCCTGCGGATGCATTGGTTACAGAGGTAGGGGGTCTGCCTAGGGCCACAGGTGCTTGGGCTGTCTGCTTGTGAAGTGCTCTGTCTGAAACCAACACCTGGAATTTCTATTTTTGCTGCCACAGAAGCTGCATCCACATCTGCTTGTTTGGAAAATCCAACTCATTTTCCGGCTGGATCTAAATATCTGTGTGTGTTTGGACAGGGCCCTGGAATTTCTAATGGAAAGCCACAGCCAGATCTGTTTCTGTGGCCACTCCACAGGGAGTTACATGTCACCAGAGCCTCGGTGTCTGCTAGAAGATGTGGTGCACTTTGGGGATCTCTGTCTCCCTCTCTCTCTCTGTTGCTGTCTCCCTCTCTTTCTCTGTCTCCCTCTCTGTCTCTGTCTCCCTCTCTATCTCTCTATCTCCCTATCTCTCTTTCTCTGTCCCCCTCTCTATTTCTCTGTCTCTGTCTCCTTCTCTGTCTCTGTCTTCTTGTCTTTCTCTGTCTCCCTCTCTATCTCTCTTTATACCCAGCACACCTGGATTCGAACCCAGACCCAGCCTCTTGCCAGCTGTGTGGCCTGGGTGGGGCCAACAGTGCCTGTCAAGCCTGGTGGAGTGCCTGCCGGGTTCCCAGTGCAAGGCTGGACAATGGCAGAAGCTGCCAGCTCTACCCACTGACTGTGCACCCCCCAGACTGCTGTGGGGCCTAGGGGAGGCGCGGTGGCCCCAGCTGTGTCTCTAGGGGCAGCTCCCCCAGCGCTGTGCTGACCCTGGACTCAGCCCAGAAGGCAGGGGGTGCGGTGTGCGGGATGCACGTTGTCTTCAGCACCTAGAACAGCTCCCGCCTGGATCCACCAGGCTTTGCTGAAAGGAGGATGGTCTTGGGAAGGGAGTCCCCGGGGTCCCTGCACCAGGTCCCTTGTCCTAAGGAGGGGGATGAGCCGTTTCCCCAGGTCATGGGGGGAGTGAGCGCGGCGCTTCCTGCCACTGCCTTTGCCCTGTGCAGCCTGGGTGGCCTCAGACGGAGCCTTCCCGGGTGGGTGCTGTGGCTCTGCCTCCCCCTGAGTGCCTCCTCCTTGGCTGACCCTGTCATTCACAATCTGAAGCCATTGCCAACAATACCAACCTGGGTGGTACCGGGCAGGGCTGCGTGGTCTCTGGGGGTTTCCTGGATGACTGTGGAATTGTCAGGGCTGGCCAGGGCCACAGACAGGAGCCCACAGCTGCCTGTGCCAGGGTGGAGGGCCTGAGGGGGTGGACAGCACAAGGCTAATCCTGGGCTTGTCAGGAGATGTGGATGGGATGCGTTCCTGTAGAGGAAGGCTCGGAACAAGCTGCCCTCTGGCGGGATCGGTGCAGGACAGGCGTGTTCCCGTCGGGCAGAACCTCGCGGTATAAAAAGCCGGCTGAACAGGAATCAAGTGATTTTGGGCAGGGATGGAGATGTGAGGGATGGAAAGGGGATCTTTAGCTTCAATCTGTCATCTCCCATCAAGATGAGAGTCTGAACCTGTGTGTGTAGCTGGGTCTGTGACAAGCAATGGTATTACCTGCTGTAACGATGTAACGATGATCACCTGTGGTGCCTTGGAATCTTCTCCGGGGTGAGTCCCGATTTCACCTGCTGTAACAATGTAACAATGATCACCTGTGGCACTCTGGCATCTTCTCCGGGGTGAGTCCCGATTTCACCTGCTGTAACAATGTAACAATGATCACCTGTGGCACTCTGGCATCTTCTCTGGGGGTGAGTCCCGATTTCACCTGCTGTAACAATGTAGCGATGATCACCTGTGGCGCTCTGGCATCTTCTCTGGGGGTAAGTCCTGATTTCACCTGCTATAACAATGTAGTGATGATCACCTGTGGCACTCTGGCATCTTCTCTGGGGGTGAGTCCCGATTTCACCTGCTGTAACAATGTAATAATGATAGATCACCTGTGGCGCTCTGGCATCTTCTCCCGGGTGAGTCCCGATTTCACCTGCTGTAACAATGTAACAATGATCACCTGTGGCACTCTGGCATCTTCTCCCGGGTGAGTCCCGATTTCACCGACTGTAACGATATGACGATGATCACCTGTGGTGCCGTGGCATCTTCTCTTTGGGGATGAGTCCCGATTTCACTCAGCTGCCTCAAGAATCTGACATTAGGTTTTTGTTGATCTTTTTCTAGCCCGGGCAGGGCCTCTGCTGACCCATAGAGAAACACCCACAAATGCTCACTCCTGGCCACTGGAGTTGAAGAAAGAAGAAAGAAACACGAAAAGCAGCTCAACAAAGACAGGTTTATTTTGGAGAATAAACCCGAGAGGGCCTTCTGGCCTATTTAGGTCCAGAGTGTTCTCTCTTACAGACTAAGGGTATTTAAGGGTTCAGGGAGGGAGAGCTTATCGCAGGTTCGGAGTGTTTTGGGGTGGGGGGATTTTATGCTGGGTTGGAAGGTTTCGGGTCAGAGGGGAGGCTGTCTTGGGGTTGGCATGTTTCTGGCCAAAGGTGTCATTTGTGGTTTATGGTCACACTGATATTAGACATTAGGTTGATGTTTTTGGGGCTGGATTTTGGGGGCTTTTAATCAAGGAGAACTTCAAATGGTGGTGTTTGTCCAAGACGGTGACGTTCCTGCTCTGTCAATCCAGACTCTATAGTTGAAAAGGGTGAGGTGTGGCATGTTCTTTCCGGCTACTTCCTGCTGAGAGAGAGTCGTTCTTACAGGCCACTGAACGCAGCGTCTATGGATACATCTAGGAGTGGAAGAGGCGGATTTGTTCCCAGAAACACTGTCTGTTTTAGGGGCTTAGAGGCAGTGTCTGTGGATACATCTAGGAGTGGAAGAGGCGGATTTGTTCCTGGAAGAGCTCTCTGTTTTAGGGGCTTAGAGGCAGCGTCTGTGGATACATCTAGGAGTGGAAGAGGTGGATGTGTTCCTGGAAACACTCTCTGTTTTAGGGGCTTAGAGGCAGTGTCTATGGATACATCTAGGAGTGGAAGAGGCGGATTTGTTCCTGGAAGAGCTCTCTGTTTTAGGGGCTTAGAGGCAGCGTCTGTGGATACATCTAGGAGGGGAAGAGGTGGATGTGTTCCTGGAAACACTCTCTGTTTTAGGGGCTTAGAGGCAGCGTCTGTGGATACATCTAGGAGTGGAAGAGGTGGATTTGTTCCTGGAAACACTCTCTGTTTTAGGGGCTTAGAGGCAGCGTCTGTGGATACATCTAGGAGGGGAAGAGGTGGATGTGTTCCTGGAAACACTCTCTGTTTTAGGGGCTTAGAGGCAGCGTCTGCGGATGCATCTGTCTTCAGCTTACAGGGCTGAAAGCACAGCTTAGGTTTCAGTGATTTCCAGTTAGAAAAGTGGGGAAAAAGGAAAAATTGAAAACATTATTTTGGAGACTTGTAGCTAGAAAAATTAGACTTTAAATTGTAGAAAATCATAACAATTGAAAAACATCAGACAAGACTGGAATTTAACAACAGGTGTGCCATAGTTTTTGAAACATATTTTTCTCTCTCCAGTTTTCCATTTTTTAAAAAGACACATGATGGGACTGGTTTACTTTATTATACTTGTCTTGATTATTTGTATACAGTGCAGCAAGAATAATTATTTTTTCACATAGGCCTTTTAAATTGTATTTGATGGAACTTTGTTTTGTAGAAGGAGTCTGAGATAAGACTTTTTAAAGCTGAGCCCAGCCATGGAATTGTACCTTTAAACACCTATGAGTTGGGTGAATTTCTCTCCTGTTGAGGTTCCTGGCCTGTCAGAAACTGACATTTTTTACTTACCACAGATCAGAACCCCTGTGCAGGGACTGTGTACACAGAACAGGAGGCCAGTTTCCAAGAGCTTTATTGGCTTCATAAGTCAAGTTTGATTCCTTAAAGGAAAACACACAGAAAGTCTTATTTTACCAAGACTTTGACCATTCCAGTCAAAGTCTTGGTAAAATAACCAGTTTCTCCAGTTGTGTCCTGTTACAAAACAGATTCTTATTGCACTTATGCAAATAACTGTATTGCCATAACTTAAGAATAGTCACAAATAGTTTCCAAATTCTAGAGAAAATCAGGTAGAGAGAAACAAGCTCCAAATTTTGTTCATGGGAGTATACTGAATTGTTAAAAGCTGTCAATAGCTCAGAAGAAGTTTCCTTGATTCTGAAAAGCAAGACTAAGGATTAGCAACATTTTAAGCAAAACATCAAAAAGATCACTCCAGTCTCCTATTGGTTCAGTTCATGCAGTTAATTCCTGTCCTGCTTGGTATTAATGAACATTTTAGCTCTTCAAGAGTCCTGAACGTTTTTCCTCTATTCTGATGTCACAATCTTCAAAGTTATCAGAAACCTGCATTCAGCAGCACCTGTTAGAGCTTCATAGCTGATTATAAAACCGCCTTCTAAAGAGGACCAAGACAAGACAACAATTGTTCATGGATGACAAAATGTTTTAGGGTAGCCATAAGGACACAATTGACAAGGAAATGTGTTACCTCGTGGCACACAATAATTTTAACATAACAATGATAATTATTACCGATAATGTACACTGAAATGTATGAGAATTATGAGTCTCCCATAACTTTGGAACACATACCAATAACATATTTATACAAATATAGCCCAAAGAAAGCCAAACACCATTGCATATTTGACATTGATGAGCTTCTGACAGCCACATGGTGGCTGCAGCTCGCCCCCAGCCCACACACCGTGGCCCCTGCCCCACCTCAGCGGGCCCGGTCCCACCGACGTGCAACCCCCAGCACCTTCCTCCCCTCGCCTTGAGGAAATTCTGTTTATTCTTCCAGGACTGGTTCAGCCCTTCCTTCTTTCTCAGGGTGCAGTGAGGCCTTCCTCGTGTGCACACCCAGAGCCCTGGTTTACGCTTTGCTACGGTGGCCGTCAGACAGGGTCAGCTGCTCAAGGGGGAACCTGCCTTATCTGTCCGTTCCTGCAGCACACCGGGCAGCCACGCCATGCGATGGGCTCTGTCATGTTTAGTCAATCGAACCAGAGCAATTAGGCAGAAGAGGAGATTTTTAAATTGCCACAGCCTGTAGAGTGTCCAAATAGAAATGAGCTGTTGGTTCAGACTCAGGCTAATGAAGCCACAGTTTTCTACACAGCTTCCTGCTGGGAGCACCTCAACTTTCTTTTAGGCAATCGGCGATAAAATGCCAGAAACGCGGGACGCGGGAAGGGCGGGGATGCGCCTGTTTTGTTCACATCTGCGCCTGCAGCACCGGGCTGTGTATCCCGTGGGGACACTGGAGCATCTGTGATGCTCGTAAGTCAGTGAGCCCAGCACTTCCCTTTCCAGAGGGGGAATCGGGGACCACTAGGGGCAAGTCCAGCCCAGCAGTTCAGAGAATCCTCCGGAATAACTCAGCGTGCCAGCTCTGCTCTGCTCTGCCTGGGGAGGTGGCAGGGGGCGTACGAGAGCAAGGGCTCCATCCAAGGCCACTCCGAGAACCCATGTGCTGCCCTTGGGTCTGGTGGCCACGTCCCCTTCCGCCCCCTCAGCCACTGCGGGCCAGAGCTCAGGGGAGTCAGCCAGCTTCATACTAACTGCCCAGGCTTTGTTCAGACCTGCCTCTTCTCGTAAACCTAAAATATGTATTTTGGAAGTGCACGTGCTTGATGTCTGAGCTCTTAGAACCTCTCGTCTGATCTGCTGTGGCAGGTTTCCTTAGAAGAAAGGTGCCAGCAGGTGGAAGAACCGTCTCTCTCTAACTCACGTGGGGACCGTGCCGGCCTCGGACCCGCCCGAGGACCTACTGACTTTCGTGGACTCGCTCTCCGGCCCGCTGCCCCAACCCTGCTGCCTCATCACTCACGTTTAATGCAAGGCGCCTTTTGTGACTGTCTAGCGTGGGCTCACCAGGAAGCCACCGATTGACAGCTCTTCCTCTGCTGAAGGATAAAACACCCAGATTCGCAGTGAGGGTGCCCACTGTTTAAAAAAAAAGCTGCACTTTCTTCTGCAAAAGGGCTTGGCCAGCAGCATGGGGTGCCCTGGACCGGCTCTGATGGGGCTTCCCGGGAGGACCCCCAGCAGGCCTGTGGTGTGGGGGGGCAGGTGGCCACCACTGGCCCATGGCTTGAAAGGTTTGGACCTGCCAGCCCCTACCCGCCACCTTCTGCTGCTGTGGGGCCTGCTGGGAACGTGTCCCACCTGTGAATCCAGTGGGTAGCGTTAGAGCCGTGGCAGATGGGCTGGATTTGGCTGCTGTTTGGGTTTCAGGCGACGATAGGTGTGCAGCCCGGGGCAGAGATGGACACACAGGGCCACGCTGACATCGGGGGGAAGAGGCCACGGCAGTTCCACGTGAGGGTCACAGTGGATGAGACTCCTCTCTCCACACTTGGCTCCCTGGGGAGAAGGAAGGTCGGGGCGCCTCTGCTGGGTGTCTTCACGAGTCTGTGGAGGAGGAGACCACCCTGCTCAGTCAGCTCTGCTCTGACAAGAGCTCGGTGGCCTGGACAAGCCCTCCTGCTCGTGCCTGGTGTGCAGGACGGGTCCAAACAGACTCAGGCTTCCCACGTCCACATGCAGCACCACGGCCCCCGAGCCGCAGGCCCTCCCTCTGCTGTCACCGATGGGTTCTGCTTGTCACTGGGACCTCTTTCCCAAGCCGGCAACTCAACATCCCATCGGGACGGAACCAAGCGAGGTGCCACCTCGGGGCCACAGTTTTCAGCGGCCATTCAGGAGGGTCTGCTCTGCCCAGCATGGTACTGAGCCAGGCACCAAGAAGAGAATGATAGCACCTGCCCCCCCCCCGCCCCCGGCAGGCATCCACGGGGATGGAGACTCCCTGCCAGTTTTTAGGGTTAGGGCAGGACACCCCGCTTTATAGCAGAGTTTGTAGTGGCAAGAAATTGCCAACTGTTTAAATATCCATCGGTGTGCACTGGTTCACTAATGCACTATAAACCATTGCTAGCTCCAAGCTCCAAGACCATTAGGTAAGAAAAGCAGGTTGTGCAACAGTGTGTGAAGCTGATCCGATGACTTTAAGAAGACCTGTGGCAAGCGTGCACGTGTGTGTGTGTCATGAGCACACACATTAGGGTTGTGCACACGACCTGCCATCAGAGGTTGCTTCTCAGAGGCACGTGCCAAGGGCCCGGGGATGGCAACGCCCTTCTGTGCAGAAGGCGCCTGGGTGGGTCTTGTGGAACAGACGCATGAGGACCACCCACAGGGTGGAGTCTGGCCTGGCCAGGCTGGAGGTCCTGGGACGAAAGGTAGAGGTGAGAAGAGGCGATTCTGCGAAACAGCCTCGACTTCGAGCTGGGACTTGGAATTGGTTTGCACTTGAAAGCCGGGGTTGGTAAAAGCTGGGCACCCACACTCTTCTTCCGTTGCAGCTGGTGGCAGCGATTGTGTTCATCAGTTTTGGTGTGGTGGCCGCCTTCTGCTGCGCCATCGTGGACGGCGTATTTGCAGCGCAGCACATTGTGAGTACATTGTCATTGTGTGCACAGTCTCGGTCGCTTTCCGGGGCTGAAAGACCCACATGGAAAAAGTAAAATTTCATTTTGCAGAACTCGGCTCAGACGCTTCACAGTCAGTCTCCTCACTGGGGGGTTACCAGTGGCTGCCTCTCCTCTCAGCAAGGCTCATTTTCTACACAATGAGCTTCCCTCTCCACACACACCACACACACCACACACCACACAGAGCACACACTATACACACCACACAACATGCAGAGCACACAGCACACACATCACACACACCACACACCACACAGAGCACACACTACACACACCACACAACATGCAGAGCACACAACACACACACCACACACACCACACACCACACAGAGCACACACTACACACACCACACAACATGCAGAGCACACAGCACACACACCACACACCACACAGAGCACACAGCACACACACCACACACCACACAGAGCACACACTACACACACCACACAACATGCAGAGCACACAGCACACACACCACACAACACACAGAGCACACAACACACACACCACAGAGCACACAACACACACACCACACACACCACACACCACACAGAGCACACAGCACACATACCACACACCACACAGAGCACACACTACACACACCACACAACACACAGAGCACACACTACACACACCACACACACCACACACCACACAGAGCACACAGCACACACACCACACACCACACAGAGCACACACTACACACACCACACAACATGCAGAGCACACAGCACACACATCACACAACACACAGAGCACACAGCACACACACCACACAACACACAGAGCACACAAAACACACCACACACCACACAGAGCACACACCACACACACCACACAACACACAGAGCACACACTACACACACCACACAACACACAGAGCACACAACACACACACCACAGAGCACACACTACACACACCACACACCACACAGAGCACACACTACACACACCACACAACATGCAGAGCACACAGCACACACACCACACAACACACAGAGCACACAACACACACACCACAGAGCACACACTACACACACCACACACCACACACCACACAGAGCACACAGCACACACACCACACACCACACAGAGCACACACTACACACACCACACAACATGCAGAGCACACAGCACACACATCACACAACACACAGCACACAGCACACACACCACACAACACACAGAGCACACAAAACACACCACACACCACACAGAGCACACACCACACACACCACACAACACACAGAGCACACACTACACACACCACACAACATGCAGAGCACACAACACACACACCACACACACCACACACCACACAGAGCACACACTACACACACCACACAACATGCAGAGCACACAACACACACACCACACACACCACACACCACACAGAGCACACACTACACACACCACACAACATGCAGAGCACACAGCACACACATCACACACACCACACACCACACAGAGCACACACTACACACACCACACAACATGCAGAGCACACAACACACACACCACACACACCACACACCACACAGAGCACACACTACACACACCACACAACATGCAGAGCACACAGCACACACACCACACAACACACAGAGCACACAGCACACACACCACACACCACACAGAGCACACACTACACACACCACACAACATGCAGAGCACACAGCACACACACCACACAACACACAGAGCACACAACACACACACCACAGAGCACACAACACACACACCACACACACCACACACCACACAGAGCACACAGCACACATACCACACACCACACAGAGCACACACTACACACACCACACACCACACAGAGCACACACTACACACACCACACAACACACAGAGCACACACTACACACACCACACACACCACACACCACACAGAGCACACAGCACACACACCACACACCACACAGAGCACACACTACACACACCACACAACATGCAGAGCACACAGCACACACATCACACAACACACAGAGCACACAGCACACACACCACACAACACACAGAGCACACAAAACACACCACACACCACACAGAGCACACACCACACACACCACACAACACACAGAGCACACACTACACACACCACACAACACACAGAGCACACAACACACACACCACAGAGCACACACTACACACACCACACACCACACAGAGCACACACTACACACACCACACAACATGCAGAGCACACAGCACACACACCACACAACACACAGAGCACACAACACACACACCACAGAGCACACACTACACACACCACACACCACACACCACACAGAGCACACAGCACACACACCACACACCACACAGAGCACACACTACACACACCACACAACATGCAGAGCACACAGCACACACATCACACAACACACAGCACACAGCACACACACCACACAACACACAGAGCACACAAAACACACCACACACCACACAGAGCACACACCACACACACCACACAACACACAGAGCACACAACACACCACACAACATGCAGAGCACACAGCACACATACCACACAACACACACCACACAACACACACCACACAACACACACCACACAACACACACCACACAACACAACAGAGCACACAGTGCACACACCACACAACACACAGAGCACACAGCACACACACCACACAACACACACCACACAACACACAGAGTACACAGCACACACACCACACAACACACAGAACACACAGCACACACACCACACACCACACAGAGCACACACTACACACACCACACAACATGCAGAGCACACAGCACACACATCACACAACACACAGAGCACACAGCACACACACCACACACCACACAGAGCACACACTACACACACCACACAACATGCAGAGCACACAGCACACACATCACACAACACACAGAGCACACAGCACACACACCACACAACACACAGAGCACACAAAACACACCACACACCACACAGAGCACACACCACACACACCACACAACACACAGAGCACACACTACACACACCACACAACACACAGAGCACACAACACACACACCACAGAGCACACACTACACACACCACACACCACACAGAGCACACACTACACACACCACACAACATGCAGAGCACACAGCACACACACCACACAACACACAGAGCACACAACACACACACCACAGAGCACACACTACACACACCACACACCACACACCACACAGAGCACACAGCACACACACCACACACCACACAGAGCACACACTACACACACCACACAACATGCAGAGCACACAGCACACACATCACACAACACACAGCACACAGCACACACACCACACAACACAGAGCACACAAAACACACCACACACCACACAGAGCACACACCACACACACCACACAACACACAGAGCACACAACACACCACACAACATGCAGAGCACACAGCACACACACCACACAACACACACCACACAACACACACCACACAACACACACCACACAACACACACCACACAACACAACAGAGCACACAGTGCACACACCACACAACACACAGAGCACACAGCACACACACCACACAACACACACCACACAACACACAGAGTACACAGCACACACACCACACAACACACAGAACACACAGCACACACACCACACAACACACAGAACACACAGCACACACACACAACACACAGAGCACACAGCACACACACCACACAACACAACACACAGCACACACACCACACTACAAAGCACACAGCACACACACCACACAACACAACAGAGCACACAGCACACACACAACACACACACAACACACAGAGCACACAACACACAACACACAGCACACAGCACACAACACACAGAGCACACAGCACACACACCACGCAACACAACAGAGCACACAACACATACCACACAACACACAGAGCACACAGTACACAACACACAACACAGAGCACACACCACACAACACACAACACACAGAGCACACAACACAAACCACACAACACACAGAGCACACAGCACACACACCACACAACACAATAGAGCACACAGCACACACACCACACAACAGAGCACACAACACACAGAGCACACAGCACGCACACCACACAACACACAGAGCACACAGCACACAACACACAGAGCACATAGCACACACACCACACACACCACACAACACAACAGAGCACACAGCACACACACCACACACACCACACAACACAACAGAGCACACAGCACACACACCACACAACACAACACAGCACACGGCACACACACCACACAACACCACACAGCACACACCACACAACACAACAGAGCACACAACACACACACAACACAACACACAGAGCCCACAGCACACAACACACACAACACACAGCACACACACCACACAACACACAGAGCACACAGCACACACACCACACAACACACAGAGCACACAACACACAACACAACACAACAGAGCACACAACACACACCACACAACACACAGAGCACACAGCACACACACCACACACCACACTCCACACTCCACACTCCAGAGCACACACTTTTCACCTCTAAATGAACAGGTTTTCTCTAAAATCTCAGGCCTAGGAATCGTTTCTGTGTCCTCCTGAGGTGGGTCCTCAGCCTCGGGTGGGTGGTGCCGTCTCCACCCCCTCCCCAGCTGGGCTCCTGGGTGGGCTTCGCCATCTGGGCGGCGGCTGGTCCCCGGGAGCTGCCAAATTGCTTGTCATGACTCTCAAACCAAACCTGTGATTGTTTCTCCCTCTTTTTCCATAAATCACACTGAAAGGCACTGAAGGTTGTGTTAGGCCTTTGTCTGCCCCAAAGGTTTTATTATATGAAGGCAAGTGTGGTAGCACACTCACAAAACACACGTGCACCCACGCACACACAAACACCACAGCTCACACGTGCGCACACACCATGGCTCACACCACGGCTCACACACACACCATGGCTTACACGTGCGCACGCACACACACACACACCATGGCTCACACACGCGCACACACACTCCCGTGGAAGCGCGTCGCGGGAGCTTTCTCAGTGGGCGTCTGGGTTACTTGTTATTCCACGGTTTCCAGGTGGCGGTTTCCACTGTGCTCCCGGCGCCCATGGCTATGGCCCCGCTGAGGGGCAGGGTCCAGTCTCTGACTGCAGTTGGGGGTGTCCCCAGGCTCCAGACCTCGGGCGCCTCTCCGCTCTGGAGGGCCACACGGGGCGTGTGTTTAGGCAGGCGTGGGAGCCTCTTGGTCAGAAACAAAGCAGGGCCCCTGGCCGGGGCCTCCCAGGGCTGACTTGAGGATGGATGTGCAGACGGCACTCACTGTAGCTCAGATGGCATCGAGGGAAACGTGGCGCTGCCTTGCGTGCTGCTGAGGAAGAAGACAGATGGTGAATGACAGCTCCAAGGGTGTCATGTGGGGACGTGCGCACCTTCCAGCTGCTGAGAGAGGCCGAGGACACCATGCTACTAGTCCTCTGTCCCCGTGGGGTTGTGGCACGCCGCCCTCCCTCCCGGCGGGAGCCTCTGTCCCCTTGGGCTACTCATCATTACCTGTGGTCTCATGTCTGTTCCCTCAGGGGAAGATAAACACCCAGAGACAGACACTTGTGTCTGCTTCCTCCATTGCTGTGTCACCCAGAACGTGTCCGGCCATAGTAGTACTTCACCAGTGGTGGCCCAAAGGACAGAGGAGTGATTCTCCTTCTCATCTGCTACAGTGTTACTAGTGATTTCTAATACTTTTCTTGGATCAGAACTAGGAGCACTTTAAGAAATACTAATAAAACTAAGTGTGGGCAGTGCGACCCTAGCTTATTTACAGGTGATGCAGTTTTGTGGCATTTTAGTTTTGGTACTTCCTGCTGTCCTCTACCGTAGCAATTTTAAGCACTTTGCAATGGTCAGCTTATGGGTCTGTCTGCTTCACTAGCCTATAAATCCCTTAAGGGCAAGAACTGTGTCTCGTTATCCTTACCATTTGGCACTGTGTCTGCTCCATGAATGTTGCAGATGGTGGGATGGATTGAGAGTTGGATGGGGCCATAAATGGGTGTATAGCTGAATGGTTGGATGGATGGATGATGGATAGATGGATGGATAGAAGGATGGATAATGGGTGAATGACAGAGGAATAGAGGGATGGGTGGATGTGGATGAGTGGAAGTACGGATAATGGATGGATGATGGATGGATGGTTGGATGATGGTTGGATGTATGTATGTGGATGAATGGAAGGATGGATGATGGGAATGGATGGATAGAAGGATGGATGATGGATGGATACATAGAAGGATGGGTAATGGATGTTGGACGAATGGATGGAAGGATAGATGACAGATGGGTGGATGGATGGATGGGGATGAATGGAAGGATGGATAATGAATGGATGATGGATGGATGGGTAGATGGATGGAAGGATGGATGGATACATAGAAGGATGGATGATGGAAGGATGGATGTGGATGAATGGAAGGATGGCTGATGGATGGATGATGGATGGATGGATAGAAGGATGGATGACAGATGAGAGGTTGGATAGATGTAGCTGAATGGAAGAATGGATGATGGATGTGGATGGATGATGGATAGATAGAAGGATGGATAATGGATGATGGATGGATAGATGGAAGGATGGATGACAGATGGGTGAATGGATGGATGTTGATGAATGGAAGGTGGATAATGGATGTATGAGTGGATGGATGGAAGGATAGATGGATACATAAAAGGATGGATAATGAATGATGGATGGATGGAAGGATGGATGACAGATGGGTGGATAGATGGATGTGGATGAATGGAAGGATGGATAATGGACGGATGATGGATGGATGGATAGAAGGATGGATGACAGACGAGTGGTTGGATAGATGTAGATGAATGGAAAGATGGATGATGGATGTAGATGGATAAAAGGATGGATGATGAATAGATAGAAGGATGGATAATGGATGATGGAAGGATGGATGACAGATGGGTGAATGGATGGATGTGGATGAATGGAAGGAGGGATGATGGATGGATGATGGATGGATGAGTGGATGGATGGAAGGATGGATGGATACATAAAAGGATAATGAATGATGGATGGATGGAAGGATGGATGACGGATGGATAGATGGATGTGGGTGAATGGAAGGATGGATAATGGATGGATGATGGATGATGGATAGAAGGATGGATTACAGATGAGTGGTTGGATAGATGTAGATGAATGGAAGGATGGATGATGGATGTGGATGGATAAAAGGATGGATGATGGATAGATAGAAGGATGGATAATGGATGATGGATGGATAGATGGATGGATGGAAGGATGGATGACAGATGGGTGGATGCATGGATGTGGATGAATGGAAGGATGGGTACATGATGGATGAATGAATAGATAGATGTGGAGGATGGAAGGAAGAATGGGTAGGTGCATAGATGATTGATTGGATGATTGGATGGATGGTTGGGTGGTGGGTGGATGACTGGATGGTTGGAGGGATGAGTTTATTAGTCTGAAATCCTTCCTGCCATCTTCCTAGTAGAAGAGACAATTTTTTTTATGAAACGGTGCAGGAGCCTAACACCTGTGGTGTGGGGTGCTGGGATGCCCTTCAAAAGGCCAAGCACCTGTCTCCCTTCTGCTGCCCTTGTTGACTGATGGAGAATATGTGTTGGCCAAGCCTGCATAGCCCGAGGTATCCTCCCATGGGACTTTCTGCTGTCTGGCCGCCTGGATGCAGCAGCCCAGCTGCTCTGCAGGGAGCGTGGAGTCTCCCGTCTTGAGTTTTGTCTGGGAGGCTCGAGTTGGTGTTGGCCTTGGTCCTTGAGGCCCTGAGCCTGAGACCCACAGGCCTGACATTGCCTCTGGCCTCTCCCGCCTGGAGGCACCTGTTTTATTCCACCTGTGTTTATCTGTTTCTCTAGGAACCGAGGCCCCTCACCACGGGAAGGTGCCAGTTTTACTCCAGTGGGGTGGGGTACTTGTATGACGTCTACCAGACAGAGGTGAGCAGGAGCACTGACATTCACGTGGGTTTTGCTCCGCTAACCCCACTGACCCCACGTGGTTTTCCCTGTGCATAGGCATGGTCTGAGTATTTCGATTCTAATAGTTCCTGGGGGTCTCCCGTGCGGCTGGTGAGCTGTCAGTGCCCCCTGTGTTTTGGGCCTTGATGCTTCTAAGTGCTGTATTTCACTCTGGAGTCAGAGCTCCAGACTTACTTTGTTAAATCTCAGCAGTCTCAGAGTTCATGTGTCTGGTTCTGTGTGGCTCTTCCAATTAGCACTTTTCTAACTTAATTATTGCAATAAGAAGCAAGGATAATACGTTTACAGTGTCTGAGAAACTTCTGGATTTCCCTGAGCCACTGACAGCGGCAGGCAGTGTGACCTCATTTCTCTTTCCAGGTGAGTGAGATGCAGGCAGTAATGACCCGCGGGCAGCTCCCGCCTTCGCCAGGACCATCCGAGGGCACAGCTCGGCGACGGCGCTGTCTGTGTGTCTCCAGCCTGCCCTGTGTGGATTCCTGGCTTCAACTAAACGCAGCCTCTCATCCTTAGCACGGTGTCAGAGGGGCAGGCGGAGCTGGAGGCCTCTCTGTGGCCAGCACCTGCCAGCTTGTCTGGGACTCTCCAGTAGCTGCTGGGAGGCATCCTGTGTCTGTGTGTGTCGGGGGGGATAGGTGGGAGGCGTCCCGTGTGTGTGTGTGTGAATGGAGGCGTCCTGTGTGTGGGGGGGTAGGTGGGAGGCGTCCCGTGTGTGTGTTGGGGGGAGGCATCCTGTGTGTGTGTGGTGGGGGGGGGTAAGCGTCCTCTGTGTGTGTGTCTGTGTGTGTGTGTAGGTGTCCTGTGTGTGTCTGTGTGTGTGTGGAGGCGTCCTATGTGTGTGTGTGTGTAGGGGGGGAGGTGTCCTCTGTGTGTGTGTGTGTATGTAGGCGTGTGTGTGTGTAGGGGGGGAGGTGTTCTCTGTGTGTGTGTGTTTCGGGGGGTGTCCCATGGCCAGGGCTTTCCAGGCTGTCACATGGAGGTGGCAGGTATCTCTTCCGAGGCTGCCCGTGCTCAGACCTGGGGGGAGGGCGCCCTGGGACGGGACCTCTTCTGCTGCCCTCTGGGCTCTCAGGCTTCTGTGCACCCCATGCCGAGGGCCTCCTGGGCTCTGTCCTTCCTCCCACACACCCTGATGTTTCCCTCTGCTCCTGGGATCACAAAGAAACGAGGCCTGTCCTCCGAGCCCCGGTTATCCAGCCCCTGGGACCAGCCTGCGCCCCGACTCCTCCTGCAGGAAGGGTGCTGGCCCCTGAGCCCCCAAGCCCTGCGTCTGGAGTCCGGGGAAAGTCAGGAGGGGCAGCGGCTTGGCTGGGCCCGAGTGGCTGCTCCCAGCTCCACGAGGCAGCCCCGCTTGGTGGGGTGAGTGAGCTGGCGGACGCTGGCGTGTGACCTGACACGGCCTCTCTGCCCCAGGTCACCTGTCACTCCCTGGACGG
This sequence comes from Chlorocebus sabaeus, assembly GCF_047675955.1. Lineage (NCBI taxonomy): Eukaryota > Metazoa > Chordata > Mammalia > Primates > Cercopithecidae > Chlorocebus > Chlorocebus sabaeus. The sequence continues at coordinate 95,151,463 of NC_132906.1, forward strand.
CCAGTGCCAGCTGAAGGTGAGGAGCAACACCTGCTACTGCTGTGACCTCTACGCCTGCGGGAGGTGAGGGGCACCGGGGACCCCATATCCATGCCTGCGGGAGGTGAGGGGCGCCGGGGACCCCCGTATCCACGCCTGCGGGAGGTGAGGGGAGCCAGGGACCCCCGTATCCACGCCTGCGGGAGGTGAGGGTGCCGGGAACCCCCATATCCATGCCTGCGGGAGGTGAGGGGCGCTGGGGACCCCCGTATCCCCACCTGTGGGAGGTGAGGGGTGCCGGGGACCCCCCGTATCCAGGCCTGAGGGAGGTGAGGGGCATCAGGGACCCCCGTAGCTATGCCTGCAGGAGGTGAGGGGTGCCGGGGACCCCTGTATGTGTCTGCAGGGGCAAGGCCCCCATCCTTCCGCTCCCGACATCACCCCCCATCCCCCTGCACCTACATCGTCTCCTTTACTCCTTAGATGTTTATATGAGGAAAGGACATTGAGTCCATTTCACAGATGAAAAGACGGAGGCTCTGAAAGGTTGATCTGCCCAAGAGGGCACAGCCCGTGTGTCGGGCGAGAGTTTAAACCTGGCCCGGCCTCCTCTCGGGACAGGGGCCCGTGACCCCGACAGCCGTCCCATCCTGGCGTGAAGACAGAGATGGCTCAGACACCCATCCTGCTGGGCCACTGAGGCGGAGGGCTGGCCTGCCAGGCCCGGTTGTCATTCTTGGCCACTGTGGGCCCCAGGTGGGGAGCCTCACAGGCCAATCCCATCAAACGTAGGTTTGATCCCCCAGAGCAGTGCAGGGACCGGTGCTGACTGGGCTGCAGCCCTGACTTCCTCCCCCAGCCTTGCAGGGCTCAGGTCCAGAGGACACCTGACCACAAGTTTGACTTGCGGGTGGTCACTTGCCTCGTGTGGTGACGCTGTGGTGCCCTCTCCGTGCAGCGCCGAGTCCTCGCCCGCCTACTATGAGTTCATCGGCGTCCGCGGCTGCCAGGACGTGCTGCACCTGTACCGCCTGCTCTGGGCCTCCGCGGTTCTCAACGTCCTGGGCCTGTTCCTGGGCATCATCACCGCTGCCGTCCTGGGGGCCTTCAAGGACATGGTGAGGCCCCTTGGCGGGACCCCCGCTGCTCACCGGGAGCCGGGCTGCGGGTCCATTTCCCCAGGGTGGGCTGGGGGATCCCTGGCCCTCACTTTACAGGCACTGAGGCCTGTGTGTCTGCCGGTGGCGTGTCAGGGTGACAACTGCTGTGCACCAACTCACTTTGGGGCCGTCCTGTCCCAAGCCTGTCCCAAGAATCACTTGATTTAATCCTGGCCTCCCTGCTGAGGTGGGCACAACCCACCCCCAGTAAACAAAGTTCAGCTCCCAAGAGGGAGGCCCAGCCATTGTGCACTAAGCTCCCCTCGTTAGCAACTGCCTGGGGCTTCAGACCGGCAGGTCTGGGCTGGGGCCGGGGCCAGTGACTTCACAAACCCCAGAGGCGAGACCCCTATGGCCTGGGCAGGAGGAGGGAGGGATGGGGCCCCTCGCAGGAGTTGGGCTGGACCTGTCCTGGAAAGGCCGGCCCTCGCCCGCCCAGGAAACCACAGGGAAATCACTGGCCTGGGCTGGCTATCCTCTCCCTTCTCCCTCCTCTGCCCTCTCCTGGCACCTGTTTCGAACCAGATGTTCTGGTGGTGTGTGGCCAGCAAACCCGCCCCTGAACTTGCAGAGAAACTGCAAGGGAGGGGCAGCCATGAGTGAGGGAGCCCCACCCCGAGAACATCCAAACAGCAACCCAGGGACGAAGGGCGTCCCCTCTTGCACCCACACGAGGGCCCAGGGACGAAGGGCGTCCCCTCTTGCACCCACGCGAGGTGACCGGGCAGCACCAGGCAGACGCACATCCTGCAGGCCAGACCCGGCCCAGTGTGGCAGTGACAGCACTCCTGAGTGGCTTCTCCATGCCCCATTTATCCCAGAGACTGCCCGTAACTAAAAAGTAACTCAGCTTGAAACCCTCCTGCCATCTGCTTCTCAGCTTCTCCTTTTCTCAGCACTTTTGTGCTTCCAGACAAAACTGGTGAAGCTGAGAGTGACCCTGGCATCCCGAGGTCCAGCCCTCTGGCTCCCCACCCGGTGGCCCCCCAAGCCCTACCCTGGGCCCCCAGACGCCCACACACCAACACAAGACGGGCCCCTCCCAGGGTCCTTGCTCTACGGTGATGGCTGGCCAGCCCCTTGCTCTGCGGTGACGGCTGGGGCCGGGTGGGAGCGGGAGTCTGGGGTTGGGAAGGGTCTCTGCCGGGGGTCCTGCAGGCTCTGGGTGCCTTTGGCGTCTCCTCGGTTCAGGCTTCTCTGCCTCGGCGGCTCAGTGTCTCCCCTCAGTGGCTGTCCTAGGAAGAACTGCAGCTGCATTGTAGACAGGACACAGAAACGCGCGTGTGGTGCAGGCACCACGCTCGCCGCACAGGCCCGGGGTTTCCAGGGTTTTCCGGAAGTGGCTCGTGTGTTCATTAAAGCCCATGATAAAATGCTGGAGTGCGGGATCAGGAACAGGAGATGCCCCAAGGGCCAGCCCACAACGCAGAGCCACCCCCGGCTCCGGGAAATCTTTCTCAAACCCAAAGCTCAGGGGTGTGCAGAGCAAGGAGGGGGCTTGCTAACCTTCACACCCACCAAGCAGGCACTCTTGTGAGTTTAATTGATTTTGCCGTTTAAACCTTTTGTTAAGGAACGAAGATGCTTCCTTACCCATCACCAAGCTGGACGGCCCTTCTCCGTAGACGAGGGCAAATTCCTTGTGACGGGTGTGTAGGAGGTGCTTAACGTGCCGGCAAGGGCAGGCGGGTGAGCCAGCCTCTCGGGCCTCCTCCACGTGTGACTCCGTGGCCCCCGTGGTCTCTGGTTTCTGTGCACTTGCCCTGGCCCCATCCTCAGGCCACCCCCAGCTCAGAGGCCTCCCCACCCCTCTACCTGTCAGAACCTCAAATCTCATGGAGCACGGACCCTCCATGCCCATCCACCTCCCAGGCCCACCTCAGCTACCTCCCTGTTCTCTGCAGGGTCTGAGGCAGAACCACGGCCTCCTGCACCTGTAGACCAAGGACTAGCTGCCCAGAAGCCCCTGCCCCTTCCCACCCTCCAGCGCCCACTGGGCAGGGGGCTCCCTCCCAGCCGCAGGGGTGTGGGCAGCGCTGTTTTCTATTTGAGGACACCTCAGGCCTGGGGTCATCACCGTGGCCCGGGGCGGTCCCTGTGGCCAGACCCTTGCAGCAGTTCTGGCCTGGCTTCCCTGCCTGTGCCATCTTCCCCTGGCTTCCCTCCAGGGTGCTGCTGAACCCGGGGTTGACGGCTGGGGGCTGGGGAAGGTGGAGGGGCACCTGTGTGAAGGTGGGGAGGGAGGCGAGGCCTGGGTGCCCTCGGCCCAGTCCCCATGTGTCTGGCCAGGGAAGCCCTGGAGCTTGTGTGAGCCGTGGGCCCCTCCCTCTGTGGGGGATGAGGCCGGCTGGGACCTGAGTTGGAGCTGGCACCTTCTTTGGAGAAGAATCTGAAGAAGACCCTGAGTGGGTCAGTGGAAGTGTGGATGGGAGCTTAGAAGGCTTTGGTTTTGTTTGCATTCCCCAGAAACCCCGCGCTGGTTGGGTGCAGGCTTGGGGAAGCGAGAGCTGTCAGCCCAATGCTGAGAGGACCTTCCTCACCTGCACCCTTCTGTGCCGAAAAAGCAGACTCTGGGGCCCAGAGAGAAGGAAACCAGTGCTATTTCCCCCAAAAATATTAAGTAAAAAAGAGCCTGAGCCAAGCAGTCAGCCGGTGTGACTGGCAGGTGGCAGGGCCCTGGGACCAAGATGTAGAGAGCCTGAGTGTAAAGACACGCCGGGCCGGGGTTAGCTCCAGCCTGAGAGGCAGGGGTCAGAGGTGCTGGGCTTGCTAGGAAGGCTGGACGGCCTCTCCCTCCACTAGGGGGTGCACGTTGACCACCCGTCTCCTCTCCATGGCAGGTGCCCCTGTCCCAGCTGGCCTACGGCCCAGCCGTCCCACCGCAGACCCTCTACAACCCTGCCCAGCAGATCCTGGCCTGTGCAGGCTTCCGCCCGACGCCCGAGCCCGTCCCGACCTGCTCGTCCTACCCTCTGCCCCTTCAGGTAGGGCCAGCGTCACCTGCTGGAGTTGGACGTGCTGGTTGCAGGCAGTGGGGTGGACAGGATAGGGCTGGGGTCGGAGGGGATGAGGTCTTGCAGCTGCCTCACCTTCTGGATTAGGGATGGGAGGTGGGGGGCAGTAACAACCCGGCCGTTGGGGCACAACGTCCCTGCAAGTATGGCCGGGGACTGCGCCAGGTGACCCACCACCATGCTCTGCCGGCAGCTGGCTCTTCTAACCCTGGGACTGGCCCTGCACAGGCCTGGGCAGCTCCTGCTGCAGTGTGGAGGCTCCTGTGTGTCTGCTGGTGGACGTCCTGGGGGCACAGCCAGGTTATTTAGGTGGAGCCATATGGATCTGCCGGAATCCAACCCCATTTTACCTGTAGATGGAGACCTCATAGGGTTCATCCTGACATGATGCTGTTGACCTTGGGGACAACGGAGGGAGAGGCCACGGTGGCAGGCGAGCAGAGCAGTGGCCTCTACCTGCCTGTCCCGTTTCCACTCCTGGGCATGACCACCTTCTGTGCCACGAAGCTCTGTCCTGTGGCCACGGGTGAAACAGACCCTGATAATCCGGCATCACTACACCGACCGGGCCGTGTTTCTTACCTCGGCACTGCAGGCATTCGGGGCTGGCCACCTGCCGTGCTGGGGCACCCTGGGTGCTGGGGGTGCTGGCAGGCCCTGGCCTCTGCCTGCGGCATGTAGGAGCCGCTAGTGTGAAAACCCAAACTGTCTCCAGACGTGCCCCATGTCTCCTGCCTGGATGTGCCCCGTGCCCCCTGGGGACGCTTTTGAGAATCCCTGGTCCTGATAAACCTGGGCTTCCTTTCTGGGTGGGAGGCACGGCCCACATGCCCGGCTGATTGGCAGGTCATTTTGTGTGCGTTAACAGCAGCCCTGCAAAGAAAGTTGTGTCAGGCCCAGCCCGACAAAGCTGCAGATCGAAGCACGCACCGTGATGTGTTTGTGTGTGGGGAAGGGCAGGGTGAACGTGGAGGGTCGTTAGTTCTGAAGTCACACATGACATAGGTCTTCAGATGTTCCGCAAGGAGACCTGCTCCCAACCCATGACGTTGGCAGGAAGAGACATTCCTCAGAGTGACGTCCGGGGGAGGCGTGTACACACCCCACCCTCACGTCCAGGACAGGGCTCAGGTTTGAGCCGGGCCCGAGAGCCACGACCTTCTCAGCTCACCCCGGGGACCTGCGCCAGGGACCCCGTGGAGGGAGCGGGAACCGGCACTCATGGAGAGGGGGCTGCTGGGGGTCCCTGGCGTCCAGGGCCTGCTTGGGGCAGCTGCCTTCAGTCCTGCCCGGGACACGGCAGCTGTTGGGCTCAATGGAGACGACTAGGGCCCCAGCCTGACACCATCTCCTCGTGGAGGGATCCCTGCACCCCGTGCCTCAGTCTCCTCTCTCACTTTGAATATAAAGCTGGGGCCCTCTCCTGGGGAACACAAGGCCCCTGCCAGAGGTCTGGCCTGGAAGCATCTTTTCCATTTCTGTGATGGGGGAAGATGTTGTCCCCAGGGTCAGAAGATGGCGGGAGCTTCTGCCAGCGACCCTGCGGTGGTCTCTCCTGTGGGCAGGCGCGTCTGCATGTGCTACAGGCAGCTTCCTCCTCCCCCAAGCTTCCTGCCCTGCTCCAGGGACGTCCCCATCACGGCAGGGACCATGTCCCCCGGGGCCACAGCCTTGTCCTGGGGGCTTCTCTCTGGCCTCCTGGTCTCCCACGGGAAGTTTGCCAAGCCCAGAGCTGGAGGCCCGCAGGGGCAGGGGTATCTCCAGGGACGCTGGGCCTGCAGGTGCTGCCCAATCGGCTCTGCACAGACCCGGACTTGGAATCGCATAGGTGCCAAGAACTTGCAGCCCAGAGCACAGCCTGGGTGGCCCGGCCTGTCTTCCATCCTCAACCTCAGCCGCCGCCCCTCGGGGCCCCAGAGGAGAGAGAACGCGTGGTTCCATCAGCTGCTTCCTCTTGTCTGGCTCCAGGGCTGGTTTGGGCTGCCCTGGTGCTGGGGCCTGGCTGGCTGAAGCTCTGGCTGTGAGGGGCCAGGCTTCAAGTTTGCATTCTGACTTGGGACCTTGGAGACAGTGAGGCTTTGTGGCGGGAGGGGGTGGTGACTCCCTCAGGCAGGGGCATCCTCCCTGCCTGTGAGCCCCACCGAGGTGTAAGATGTGGGGGCGGTCCTCCCCGTCACACGCGGGCTTATGGGATATGGGGGGCGGTCCTCCCTGTCACACGCAGGCTGACAGGATGTGGGGGGTGGTCCTCCCCATCACACGCGGGCTTATGGGATGTGGGGGGGCGGTCCTCCCTGTGACACACAGGCTTACGGGATATGGGGGGCGGTCCTCCCCGTCACACGCGGGCTTATGGGATATGGGGGGCGGTCCTCCCTGTCACACGCAGGCTGACGGGATGTGGGGGGCAGTCCTCCCTGTCACATGAAGATTTACGGGATGTGGGGGCGGTCCTCCCCATCACACATGGGCTTACGGGATATGGGGGGGCGGTCCTCCCCATCACACGCGGGTTTACGGGATGTGGGGGGCGGTCCTCCCTGTCACATGCCGGCTTAAGGGGTTGTGGGGGGTGGTCTCCCCATCACACGCAGGCTTACGGGATGTGGGGGGCGGTCCCCCCGTCACACGCGGGCTTACGGGATGTGGGGGATGCGGGGGCAGATCTACTTCATCCCCATGGTGCTCCATCCTTATCCACCTTGGAGCTCTGGCTTTATACAAAGGGTGGATGTTCCCCTCTTCCTCTGGGGAGGCCTGGGGCCCTCGGATGGCCCAGCCAGCCTCTGTGCCAGCGTGTGTGAGAGCTTAATATACACATGCTGATCATCGGATTTCAGAGATGGCAAATCAGTTGAGGCTCATGTGCTCCTCAGAAGAACAACAAAGGAGGGGCTCTGCTTCCGCAGAGATGGAGAGAAAATGTTCAGTGTGTTCCATGGAAGTCGTTAGCAGCAGAAAATACTCTCACTTGAGACAGTGGGGGGTGGGAACAGTGACTTGGGGTTGTTTTGAGCAGTTAATAAAAAGGGCAATTTAAAGAGATCACCTGCCGGGCGCGGTGGCTCAAGCCTGTAATCCCAGCACTTTGGGAGGCCGAGACGGGCGGATCACGAGGTCAGGAGATCGAGACCATCCTGGCTAACACAGTGAAACCCCGTCTCTACTAAAAAATACAAAAAAAAAAACTAGCCGGGCGAGGTGGCGGCGCCTGTAGTCCCAGCTACTCGGGAGGCTGAGGCAGGAGAATGGCGAAAACCCGGGAGGCGGAGCTTGCAGTGAGCTGAGATCCGGCCACTGCACTCCAGCCTGGGCGACAGAGCAAGACTCCGTCTCAAAAAAAAAAAAAAAAAAAAAAAAGAGATCACCTACCTTGCGCCCAGCAGCTTTGCCAGGCGTGAAGTGCAGGCGAGGATGTGGCATCACAGCAGAGGATGAGTTCCTGCCCCGTTACTGAGAAACGTGCCCTCCCTTCCCCTGTGAGATTGTGGGCGGGGCTTGTCCCTAGGCGGGGCCTTGTGCATTCAGTGGTTAACCACGTGGTCCTGGGGTTTGCTCTGTGGTTCCTGGTGGAGGAAGGGGTTACTCTGTGGTTCTGAGAGTTTTACTCCATGGTCCTGGGGTTTACCCCTCAGTTTCCTTGACTGCTCATCTGCTGTGAAGAGTGGGTGCTATGGAGTTGGAAGTTGGGAGTTCCCAGCAGACTTGAGAGAATGTTCCCTAGTGTCTCACTCTGTCGCCTGTGGCCAGAAACCTGTGAGTTTTGGGGAAAGAAAGAAATGAGGTTGGCAGGTGTCCCTGAGCCACTGGATCCCACGAGCCTGGGCTGTCAGCCTCAACATCGCAGTCCCTCTGAGCAAGGGCCCCATTCTCAGCCTTACCTACACCTGTGCAGAAATTCTGCTGTCAGGATCCAGAGGTCCTGCTAGCTCCCAGGGCGTCTGCAGCGCAGAGCTCTCCAGGGAAAGACTCAGACAGGCTGCTGGCTTCTCATGGGACCCTGCAGGCCGGGGCAAGAAGAGCACAGAGCACATCTGGTAGCTTGGAGTTTAAAAAACTCTTCCTGTGTTAGAAGGAGTTTGTTTGCTTTATTTAAAATTTGATTTCAAGACAGAGTTTTTTAGCCCCTAGAATTTGGGGGGGGGGGTGGGGAAGAACTAATATGTGTGTTGAAAGTTGGAGAAAAGCTAGAATGTATTGATTTAAAATCTGTTCCTCGCTTTTCCGGTCTCAGAATTAAGTACTTGAGTGGGTCTATGTGTGTTAGTCGGGGCTCTCTAGGGAAGCAGAGCCTATGGGGAATACAGGTACCTACCTGTGAAGACAGAGATCAATCCATTGATTCTGAATGACTGGCTGGCCACTGTGGGGCTGCAGGTGCACAACCACAGGAAGGGGACAGGCTGGACCAGGGAGGGTGATGCTGCCTCAGGAGTGCCCAGGCCGCTGGGGCAGAGTCCACTTCTCCTGGGGACCGCAGCCTCTTTCCAAGGCCTTCAGGGGAGAGGAGGGGCCGTCCGTGTCCAGGGGCTGACGCGCTGTATGCAAGGGTGTCGATCACACCTGAAGACACCTCCACCGCAACACCCAGATGTGTGTGTGAGCCACTGAGTCAGCCACGGTGACACTGAACCGGCCACACACTGCTGGACGTGTGGACGCGTGGGGTTCATACGTGGGGCCTTTCCTGAATATGAAGTGTTGGGTGAGCCCAGGGCCCCGGGCCTGGTGGCCCCTGACTGTCGGTTTTGGAGTCAGGTCAGAGGCTCGCTGTCTGTGAGGCAGCGGGATGTGGTCTGGGCACACCCTTCCTGGGGCATCTACCCCCTCCCTGTCCAGCTGTGGAAGCCAAGGTTGTGCCAGTGAAGCCCCGGCCACCCTCTCCTGTTGTGACCAGGGCTGGAGCTGCTCTGTCCAGCGGTCCTGGGTCTGTGGGGAGGGGGCCAGTGAGAGTGGCCGTGGGTCTGCAGGGGGCCCGTATGAATGGCCCTGGGTCTGTGTGTGTGTGTGTGGGGCGGGGGGGGCGTGTGAATGGCCCTGGGTCTCTGTGTGTGTGTGGGGGGTGTGAATGGCCCTGGGTCTGTGGGGGGGGGGGAGGGGCGTGTGAATGGCCCTGGGTCTGTGTGTGTGTGGGGGGGGTGTGAATGGCCCTGGGTCTGTGTGTGTGTGTGGGGGGGGGGGCGTGTGAATGGCCCTGGGTCTGTGTGTGTGTGTGGGGGGGGGGGGGGTGTGAATGGCCCTGGGTCTCTGTGTGTGTGGGGGGGGTGTGAATGGCCCTGGGTCTGTGGGGTGGGGGGGTCCCTTGTGAATGGCCCTGGGTCTGTGTGTGTGTGGGGGGGGGGGTGTGAATGACCCTGGGTCTTTGGGGTGGGGGGGGTCCCTTGTGAATGGCCCTGGGTCTGTGTGTGTGGGGGTGGGGGGGTGTGAATGGCCCTGGGTCTGTGTGTGTGGGGGTGGGGGGGTGTGAATGGCCCTGGGTCTCTGTGTGTGGGGGGGGGGGTGTGAATGGCCCTGGGTCTGTGGGGTGGGGGTGGGGGGGTGTGAATGGCCCTGGGTCTTTGGGGTGGGGGTGGGGGGTGTGAATGGCCCTGGGTCTGTGTGTGTGGGGGTGGGGGGGTGTGAATGGCCCTGGGTCTCTGTGTGTGTGTGGGGGGGTGTGAATGGCCCTGGGTCTGTGGGGTGGGGGTGGGGGGGGTGTGAATGGCCCTGGGTCTGTGGGGTGGGGGTGGGGGGGTGTGAATGGCCGTGGGTCTGTGTGTGTGGGGGTGGGGGGGTGTGAATGGCCGTCTGTGGCGGGGGTCCCTTGTGAATGGCCGTGGGTCTGTGTGTGTGGGGGTGGGGGGGTGTGAATGGCCGTGGGTCTGTGTGGGTGGGGGTGTGGGCGGGTGTGAATGGCCGTGGGTCTGTGTGGGTGGGGGTGGGGGGGGTGTGAATGGCCGTGGGTCGGTGGGGGTGGGGGGTGTGAATGGCCGTGGGTCTGTGTGTGTGGGGGGTGTGAATGGCCGTCTGTGGCGGGGGGGCCCTTGTGAATGGCCGTGGGTCTGTGTGTGTGGGGGTGGGGGGGTGTGAATGGCCGTGGGTCTGTGTGGGTGGGGGTGTGGGGGGGTGTGAATGGCCGTGGGTCTGTGTGGGTGGGGGTGTGGGGGGGTGTGAATGGCCGTGGGTCGGTGGGGGTGGGGGGGGTGTGAATGGCCGTGGGTCTGTGGGGTGGGGGTGTGGGGGGTGTGAATGGCCCTGGGTCTGTGTGTGGAGGGGTGGGGGGGTGTGAATGGCCCTGGGTCTGTGGGGTGGGGGTGTGGGGGGTGTGAATGGCCGTCTGTGGCGGGGGGGCCCTTGTGAATGGCCCTGGGCCGGCGGGGGTGGGGTGCACATGTGAGTGATCCTGGTCTATGTCAGGCTTCCCTGCGGTCCAGCACGGGGTGGTCTCACCTGCTAACCCAGGGCCCTCTGTTTATTGCAGCCCTGCAGCCGCTTCCCAGTTTCGCCCGCCTCCGCCCTGGCTTTGTCTGAGGACCTGCAGTCTCCCTCTCCAAGCAGCTCTGGCTCTGGGCTTCCTGGCCAGGCCCCACCGCGCTACGTACCCACCTACTTTCCCCCAGGGGAGAAGCCACCCCCCTATGCACCCTGAGAGAGGTGTGGAGTAAAAGAAAAAAAAAGGCAGCCTCTAGAAATCCCGCTTCTGTGGCCAACCTCCTAGAGAACCCAGGAGAGTGTTCCGGAAGTCTGTCCCCTGCTTCCCTCCCTGGGCACACTGGTGAGGGAGGCTGGGACCAGGCAGGGAGTGGGGCCCTGCAGACCCAGGCTGGTGACACCTCGGCTCGGGCTCTGCTCACACCACCCGGCCTCCTCCTTTGACAGCGATTGTTCTGGTGTTTTCACATCCCTTAATTAATTAGCTGCTATTATGATTCTGCAAAGAAGGTGCGGCCCCGTGCCTCCCTGCGTGTGTGTTCCTGTTTGTGGACGTGTGTTGTGCGTTACACATTCACGCGTGTGTCTGTGTCCTGGAGAAGGGCAGGGCAGGACCCACCCGCCCCGCGTGCTGTGCCCCTGACATAATGCCAGGAAGGGAATGACGCTTCAGCTCCCACGCCCGGCGCTGTGTCTAACCGCCTGCGAGTTGCCAGAGTCTGGGGGCCTGGTTGTCCTTCCCAGCACTGGGCTCAAATCTGCCCGGGCCACGGGCGCGAGGGTCTCTCCCTGAGCTGTCTCCCAGCTACGGCGCCTGGACTTCTGCTGTCCTTCCGCGGCGGCTCCCTCACCACACCGTGTCTCAGGAGGGGACAGTGCGGGTGGGTGTTTCGCGGTCCCTCGGCTCAGGGTCTGGGGCCGCAGCGCTCCCTGTGGAAACCAGCCTGGCTCCCCGCGGGCCCAGCGTGCGCCCTGCCAGGCACACCTGGGGAGACAGGTGAGCACGCCTGGGAAGAGGCAGGTCCCCAGTGGGTCCCAGGCGCCCCAGTGACTGGAGTTCAGGATGCGCCACCCCAAAGTAGCCAGAGTCTCTTGAAAAGCAGTGGATGTGGGGAGAGGTTCTCAATCCCTAAAGTCAGATCCTCAAGGAACCACGGACTCCCCGGGGCGCGGGGGAGGCGAGAGGCAATCCCACTGCTCCTCAGACGCACCACAAGACACCGAGTCACCGCCTCTGCTCTGTGGGCTGCTCACACTTCCCCAGTCACTCCCTCTCCCCTCGGAAGCTGGTGCCCCAGGGCCTCACGTCCCTCCCTTCAAAGCCCCACTGTGTCTGCAATAAACAAGTACCACTCTTCTCCTGAGTGAGTCTGAGGTCTCCAGCTTATTTCATGGAACAGCACCTGCCTGGGAGTTGGAGCGGGGACTTTCTTCCCTGCCCAGTCCTGGGTCTGGGAGAAAAAAGATACGGGAGCCACGCTCATGCAGACACAGGCTCCTGCCCTCTCCGCTGCCCGGGAGCCTCCCTCTGTCCCCCTCGGCCCGACGGCGGGTCTCATCCTGTGTTCAGTGCTCCTGGGCAGAAGGCCCGCAGCGCACATCCACACACGGACGGTGCCCAGCCACGCCCAGGGGCGCCAAAGGGCCTCTGAAAGGCCTGCAGCCAGCTCTGGTCTGTGAACCCGCCACTGCTTGTCATTTTTATTTTATAAATCCAGCCTCACGCGCTTGCTCTCCAGGAGAGTGTGGTCTTGGCCTCTCCTCAGGGCTGACTGGCCTTGGACCAGTCCAGGAGGTCAGGCATGAGCCGGAGGCGCTGTGTCCTGTCTGGAAACTCACCGCCAGGTTCCTCCAGGGCTGCAGGCGCCTGGCTCCGACTGAGAAGCTGAACAAGCAGCAGGGGGGGGATGAAAAGTGTGCCATGGATTTCCCGAGCCCCCGAGGCTCTCGTTTTACCTCAGGGGAGGTTCTATGGGCGCTGACGGTGCCGTGGTCTTGTGTGGGCGGTTCTCTGTGGCCTGGGCACTCTGGAGCTCGGCCTGTGCCCCCGAAGCTGCCTGGTGCAGGCCCCAGGGCCTCTTGTTCTAGGGGTACGAAGAGCAGAGAAGCTGAACTGCAGGCCTGGGCAGGGAGCCTCTGCCACCTGGAGCCCTGACCAGCAAAGTCACAGGAATAACCATTGTTCCCTCATGTCAGCCCTCGGTTGCAGGGTGCGGTGTGGGGGCATCCGGTGCTTCCCCGAGGCCGCACGCACCAGCGTCCCCCAAACACAACGTCGATCTTCCCTGACTTTTAATCTTGTCTAGAGTCAAAAGCTGTTCAAAAATATTCAACTCCAAGGTCAACAATTTTGTTCTTGCCACAAAAATGTCCTTATCCTTTACCCCAGCCACAAAGAATGTGAACAATTTGACTCAAGGCTGGTGGTGGCCGGAGGGTCCTCCAGGCCCCAGGGCAGCTCCCACCCGGCGCAGGGATCCGGCCAATGCCTGGCCTGCGTGTGGGTGGCAGCTGCTCTCGAGGTGCACCCGTCTCATGTGGACGGAGCCTGTCTGGGGCCACCAAGCTCTGCCGGCCTGAGTTACGGTCTGATGAACCCCTCCCTGGGCTCCGCTGGGGCCTCCTAATCCCAGCCTCCTCCCAGCCTCCCCTGGAGGGATGGGCCCCCAACTCTGCCCTCGCTCAGTTCCCACGCACAGCCGAGGCCAGGGAGACCCTGGAGGCCTCGGGAGATGGGGTGGAGGGGATGGTGGGGCAGGGGGTGCTGGGTAACCGTTTGGGGGTGCTGTGGTCCCACCTGCACGCCCTGCCTCACTGGGTCACACAAGAGACAGGCTTCGCCTGCACCTCAGGGGTGGGGCCTGATGCAGCTGCAAGTCAGGCCTGGGGAGGGCGGGGTCAGAACATTGCCCTGGGCAGGGCTCCACTGAAACTGGCCCCACCCTTATTAGCTTGGGACCTTTGGTTACAGGGAGCCTCCTCCTGCCTCAGTTTCTACATTTCACACAGCAGCACTGCTCACAAGAGCCCCCAGTCAGAAGCAGCCCAAATGCAACTACTGAGTGGGGGAGGGATGTGGTCCGTCCACAGGTGCCACCGGCCACGGAGAGGGGAAGGGACGTGGGTGATAGGGTTTGGCTGTGTCCCCACCCAAATTTCAAATTGCATCTCCCAGAATTCCTGTGCGTTGTGGGAGGGACCCAGCGGGAGGTAATTGAATCACAGGGGCTGGTCTTTCCCGTGCTATTCTCGTGAGAGTGAATAAGTCTCACGAGATTTGATGGGATGATCAGGATTTCCGCTTCCGCTTTTTCCTCGTTTTCTCTTGCTGCTGCCGTGTAAGGGGTGCCTTTGGCCTCCCACCGTGACTGTGAGGCCTCCCCAACCATGTGCAACTGTAAGTCCAATTAAACCTCTTTTTCTTCCCAGTCTTGGGGAAGTTTTTATTAGCAGCATGAGAACAGTAATACTACAGTGGCCAGTCCACACACAGGTCACCCGGCCATGGAGAGGAAGGAAACTCTAATGGGTGCTACGGGGTGAGGCTGTAACACATGGTGCTCAGGGAAGGACACCAGACACCAAGACTCTGTTCTGTTTATATGCAGTGTCCAGAGCAGGCGTGTCCAGAGCAGGCGTGTCCAGAGCAGGCGTGTCCACAGACAGAAGCCGATTGGGAAAGGAGGCGCAGGCACTCACTGCTCACGGACACGGGTTCTTTCTGGGGAGGCAAGCGTGTTCTGAGCGTGTTCTGGATAGGGAGAGGTGCACTCACTGGTCACGGACACGGGTTCTTTTGGGGGAGACAAGCGTGTTCTGAGCGTGTTCTGGATGGGGAGGGAGGTGCAGTCACTGGTCAGGGACACGGGTTCTTCTGGGGGAGGCAAGCGTGTTCTGAGCGTGTTCTGGATGGGGAGAGGTGCAGTCACTGCTCACGGACACGGGTTCTTTTTGGGAGGCAAGCGTGTTCTGAGCGTGTTCTGGATGGGGAGAGGTGCAGTCACTGGTCACGGACACGGGTTCTTTTGGGGGAGACAAGCGTGTTCTGAGCGTGTTCTGGATGGGGAGAGGTGCAGTCACTGGTCACGGACACGGGTTCTTTTGGGGGAGGCAAGCGTGTTCTGAGCGTGTTCTGGATGGGGAGAGGTGCAGTCACTGGTCACGGACACGGGTTCTTCTGGGGGAGGCAAGCGTGTTCTGAGCGTGTTCTGGATGGGGAGGGAGGTGCAGTCACTGCTCACGGACACGGGTTCTTTCTGGGGAGACAAGCGTGTTCTGAGCGTGTTCTGGATGGGGAGGGAGGTGCAGTCACTGGTCAGGGACACGGGTTCTTCTGGGGGAGGCAAGCGTGTTCTGAGCGTGTTCTGGATGGGGAGAGGTGCAGTCACTGCTCACGGACACAGGTTCTTTTTGGGAGGCAAGCGTGTTCTGAGCGTGTTCTGGATGGGGAGAGGTGCAGTCACTGGTCACGGACACGGGTTCTTTTGGGGGAGACAAGCGTGTTCTGAGCGTGTTCTGGATGGGGAGAGGTGCAGTCACTGGTCACGGACACGGGTTCTTTTGGGGGAGACAAGCGTGTTCTGAGCGTGTTCTGGATGGGGAGGGAGGTGCAGTCACTGGTCAGGGACACGGGTTCTTCTGGGGGAGGCAAGCGTGTTCTGAGCGTGTTCTGGATAGGGAGGGAGGTGCAGTCACTGCTGTCAGACATGGGTTCTTGTGGGGAGTGTCCGGGAGCCAGATGGAGGTGACAGGTGGACGGCCTGGTGGATGGACTGACCGCCGACCAGTGCCCTGCACTCATAAGGCGTGGCTATTGCCGTGTGAATCACATCTCCATGGAAACGGGGGTGGGAGAACCAGGCCCCAAGGCTGTTGTGAAGATGGCCTCATGGGGCTGCATTGGCGCCTCGCGCAGTGCCGGCCGCCGGCTGTGCTCAGTGAACAAGAGCCACGGTCATCACCCTTGCCACGCAGAGCAGCTCCTTCTGCAGACTTGGGGACTCTGTGGCCACCAGGCCCCACGGTGGGAGCAGAGATACCTCCGAAACTCCGGAGACCCACAGGCAGAGGAGGATTCCACGAGGCCAGGGCCCGTCAGCAGATCCTCAGACGGCAACACACACCACTTCCCTTTCTGTTTCCTAGACCTTTAACTGATGGAATTCAGTAAGCGGAAAACATGCTTGAAACAAGGGCACCATGGAGTGGACCTTCCCCTCTCCCTCGTGGAGACCTCGACCCTGGGGCTGGTGACCCGTCTCGCTTTGCAGGCAGGGGCTGGAGCTGGAGCTTCTACAAACAGGCCAGGCTGGGATTAGTCCGGCTGTACATTCGCTTTACGCTTCCGTTGGCATTTAAATACCTGATGTTCATATTTTCTGTATTACGTGAAGTAGGAGGAAACGTTTCTTTGTGTTTAGAGCAGTGTTTCCACAGAGGCTCCGGGCCCAGGGCACAGCAGCCAACTTCTGCAGGCATTTCGTGTTGTCATGAGGTGGAGTGTCCAGGAGGGGGCACTGCTGCATCTGCTGGGCACAGGACACGGCCAGATCAAAGGACCCCACCCGCAAAACAATCCCAAGCCTCCCTCCTCCTCTCCAGCCCAGAGTCAGGGCTGTCCCTCCTCCCTCCTGGAACACATCCCCCCTCCCTCCTGGGACACTTCCCTCCTCCCTCCTGGGACACACCCCTCCTCCCTCCACGGGGCACGTCCCTCCTCCCTCCACGGGGCACGTCCCTCCTCCCTCCACGGGGCACGTCCCTCCTCCCTCCAGGGACACATCCCCCCTCCCTGTATGGGGAACTCTCGCTCCTCCCTGCATGGGACACTTCCCTCCTCCCTCCCCAGGGCGCCCACACTAGAACCACGTGCTCTGTCTTCCTATCCTCTTGCACACCCCAGACATGCCTGGTTTTGGAGGGTGCCAGGTCGCCAATATGACAGGCCTGGCTGGGCCTCTGTGTTGCAATTCCTAGCACCATTGGTTTTGCTTGTTTGGGACAGTGGTTATTATAACTTCTGGCACCCCTGGAACTCTAAGAAAACAATATCAGGAAACAGAAGTTCCTGATTCCTGTGGGGCCAGAGCAGAAACCCAGGCGGAGGGTTTTGTCCTGAGAACACTGGTGACTGTGGCCTGTGTCTGTGGGGACCTCACCACGTCCCCGTCCCCGAGGCTGGCTGTTGCCTGTTTTTGCTCCTGGCTGTCTTGACCTGGGGAGGATGGAGGCTGGGCAGGAGCAGGCTCCCAGCCAGCCGGGGAACATTTGGGGAGAGCACTGGGGGGGCCCACCAATGTGATCTGATGGACAATGCAGTACCAAGCTGGGGGCTGGATCCTAGCGTGCGGCTGTGGCCTCTGTGGCCGTGCGAGGCCATGTGGTGGGCAGTGCAGGCTGTGGCCCCTGTGGCCGTGCGAGGCCGTGTGGTGGGCAGTGCAGGCTGTGGCCCCTGTGGCCGTGCGAGGCCGTGTGGTGGGCAGTGCAGGCTGTGGCCCCTGTGGCCGTGCGAGGCCGTGTGGTGGGCAGTGCAGGCTGTGGCCCCTGTGGCCGTGCGAGGCCGTGTGGTGGGCAGTGCAGGGCTCTCCTGGGGCTCAGGGGGCTGTTTCACGGGCTTCTTGGAGCTCTGGTCGGCTGGCTCTGGACCGTCAGGGTCAGACGAGTGGACCTGCTCAGTGAGCCGTCAGCATCCACGCCTGAGGCCTCCTGGAACTGGGCTCCTGTGCTCCAGATGGGCAGATCCAAGCCCTGGACTCTACCATCCTCAGCCAACCAGTACCTGGGCACCCTGGAGCCAGTGTGGGGGCCTCGGGTCCCCGACCGTGTGAGCAGCCAGTGGCCACCTGTCCTGGCCCGAGTGGAGAAAGCGCGTCTGCCTGCGGAAAGTGCACGTGCTGCTGGGCGAGGCTGGTGAGGGCCGTCACACACACACAGGGCCGCTGGCTGCAGATGGACGTTTCTGAAAGGAGCCAGCAGCGGGAGCCTGGCGTCTGCCCTCTGAGGTCAACGCTTCCCCCGTCACTATTTTCTCATGGTACCGATGCGAAAGTTGCCTGCAGTACCTCTTAGACTAGGTTCAAGTCCTGAATTCAGGCTGCAGCCCTGAGTCAACGGAACTTCTACCCAGATGCTGCCAAGATTTTGGGAAGAACAAGAGGCCCTTCCCCAGTGTGTCCAGAGCAAGTGGCGTCATGCCCATGATGGCACAGGGTCGTGGGATGTGGCCCGAGGAGCTCAGAACTGGCATTGGTCAACAAGAGCCCCAGAGACACAGGGTGGGTCTGCCAAGGACCCTCAGGGACCACCAGGGCATGGAGACTCCAGTGTGGATGCGCTGGGCAGCTCTGGCAGCAGGGGATGGGGCCCCAGGGCCAGGGCCCTGTGCATGGCCCCTGGCAAGGTGCCTGGCTGGCTGTCCATCCGTGGGGTGAGCTCGGCCCAGGCGGGCAGGCTCCCTCCAGGTGGGCGTGAGTGTTGCTGGCTCCCGGAGCCTTGGAGAAGCTCTGCCCATTCCACAGCCGTCAGGCCCGGAGCTGCTCCCTCAGGAGCCCACTCGGCCGATGCCACCTTGTCAGTCCAGCCAGCGGGGCCTCCCGTGTGGCCTTCAAAGCCACAGGCCTTTCTAGAAACCTCTTTGCAGTTCATTTGTGGTGATTTATCCCTGGACGGGTTCTCAGGATTCTGTCCTTCTCCACCCGGCTTTTCTCTGGGTCAAGCGCTGACCCCAGCCAGGCAGAGGCGAAGAGGCCCCGATGCACAGCCTGTCCTGCCCGGCGGGCGCAGCTCCGGGACTGACTGGTGGGAGGTGTGGCTGCTCCCAGCTGCCCTGTGTCTCACTCCCGCCCAGGGAGCTCCAAGCACAGGTGGGGGTTTGGTCTTCAAGTAAAACCCCAGTCTGGGTCTCAGATGCTGAAACCCTCCCTGGTCCCCCGTGTGGCCCCTGCAGTGGCAGCACCTGCCCTGGGGACCCACGTTTGGCCCAGATAGAGGCTCTAGCACAGGTGGCCGCGTCCCACGGGAGCATCAAGCCACGCGTCTTGGTCGTCCCCCTGGGACCAAGGAGGAGCAGCCACTCCGTGGCCCCCACTCCACGGCCCCCACCAGCTGCGGCTCCAACATCCTTCCAGGAGGCAGGCAGGGTCCCGACTGCATCTCAGGCACCTGCCTCACGGCGTTCCGGCTGCCCCAACCTTCCCTGCAGACTCGTGGCCTGCTGGGGTCAGAGAGCAGCAGTGACCGCTCCACCCCTTGCAGACAAGGAAGCTGAGGCTGAGGGACATGGGGACCCTGCCAGAGGGGACGTGGGAAGCGGGGCTGGCTCTGCTCCCGGCAAGCTCTACTGCAGACTGAGACACACAGAAAGCAGCGTTTCCTTTTCTCAACAGAACACGCTTGAGCCCCGGAAGCAAGTGGGTCTGTGCAGGAGGGTGGGGGTGGGATGGCACAGGGGTGCAGGTGCCACCTTGGCATCTTCCTGCCCTCGGTCCCAGCTCGGGGTCCCTTCCAGGCTGGCTCAGAGGCCGCTGTCCGAGCAGCCTGCGTTTGTGTGCCAAGCCCTCACCGTGCCCTCCTCACTCGGCACTGACTGGCTGCCCGTGGTGAGGGCTGAGCGGGGCTTTCTCCCCATTTGCAGAACAAGTAAACTGAGGCTCCAGCCCCTGCCCTCACTACCAGAGTCAGAGGCTCCCGAGGAGCAGACCGTGGCCACCCAACCAGGCTGGGAGCAGAAAAGAGGGATCTTTGGAGCGGCCAAGCGTGCAGCCTGGAGCCCTGGCAGCCCCGCTCATCCCAGACGCTGCTACGTGCCGAGAACCCCGCGGGGAGCAGATGGCGGCCAACGCAGTGTTACAAAGCTTTCTGTAAATATTTTATTTTCCATATTTTAGAGTCAGAAAGAAGCGCTTGGTAATAAAAATAATAGAGAATTATTTTCTTCGAACCCGCTCTGCCCTGCGCCGGCCTCCCCGTGCCCGGGCCTGCGGCTGAGTGCGCGGCGTCAGAGGCCCCACGTCCATCTCACTATTTACAGATATGTTACAGGCCAAGACGGTCACAAAGGAAAGCCCAGCTCTCAGGTGGCCCCACGTGGTGAGGAGCCCCCGTGCTCCTCCCTGCTGTTTCGGACAGAGGCTGAGGAGCCTGCTGCGTCCCATGGGGGCCTAGGCTGCGGCGGGCTCCACGGGCGGGCAGGAGTGGGCGGTGATGTCACTGTGCTTGTACGCCGCCTCGTCCAGGTCCAGCAGCCTCCGGTTGACCTCCAGTGTCATGCAGCCGCGGTAGAAGGCGGTGACTGGCGCTGAAGTCGCTGGCACATCTGGGCCGCGGGGAGAGAACAAACACATCTTAGCAGACCCAGCCTGGGTCCCAGGGATCACCGCGTGGCCGGTCCCTGCCTGGCCCCCCACCCTAGGAAGCGCTTGTGGCCAGCCCTGGGTTTCCTCTGAAAGGGCAGGATTTCCCTTTCTTCTCTAACTTCTGTCCCTGTTTGTTCGGCTGCAGACCCGGCAGACAAGTAGGAGGCATCCGCCAGCCTGGGCTCTGCAGACGCCGGCCCTCCCTTCCCCGCCGGGAGCACAGACAGTCCCATCGATTAAACGCGATCTTCTTCTTTGCCCGGTGAGTCATTCAGGCTGCAGGCCTCCTGGCTTGCTCTCATCCTCTTCAAAGCTCTGTTTATTAAAACTAAGTGGAGTCTGTGTCTGGCAGCCAAGACAGAAATCCTGCCATTTGCTGCAAGTGAAAACCTGCAGGCAGCCGAGGACTAGCGGGCTCCCACGTGCCTTCCTGTTCACCCTCCCAGCTAATGGCAAGGACATCCCTGGTCCCAGCCTCTGTGCTGTGTAGCCCATGGGACACGGCGGGGCGCCCTGCTGGACGCGGGAGGGGCTGGCTGCTAACAGCTGTGGTGACAGCCGTGGGTCCCAACTGCAGCCTGGCCTGAGGTCTGCCCAGCCCTCTCCCCAGGGGCCGGTCTGATGGGTGTGGACAAACGCTCCCTGAAGATGCCGGTTCACGGGATCTGACTCAGGCCAATGCCAGCCCCTGTATGTGTTTCTCAGCCTCAGCTGACGACCTGACCGGCATGGAGGCACCATAATGGCCGCTAAGGACCCACCTGGACTTCCCCTTCCTCTTAAAACACACAACCAGAAACACCAGCCTGTCCAGGTTCGATCTGGGGTGACCAAGCTGGGCATCCCTGGAGCCCCTCGCCCGGGATGAGCAGGGCAGGGAGCACCTACCTGGCAGGCCGCCGGCAAAGGTAAGCACGGGGCTCCGCAGGTGCTTCTCGAGCACGGCCAGCCTCTCCTGCAGCTGCGCGGCGCTCACCTCACTCTGGCCCCTGGTGCCGTCCACCTCCAGGGTGGCCTCACCCTCCCTCAGCGAGACAGTGACCATGTGCTCTTGACCATCGCAGACCTTGATCTCCATTAGGGCCAAGGCCACGTGCTCCACGGCCAGGACCACCAGCTGCAGGAGACCGAGATGTGGTCAGGGCCTGCGGGCCGCCCCCACATAAGCCGTTAGGTCCAAGCTGGTCCTCACAGCTGCCGGCCGCCCCCACACCGCAGGCCTGTCTCCGTCCAGGGTTCCCTGCAGCCCTGGGTCTGGATGCTCGCTGACTGTGGATGACGCCCCCACCTCACCTGGGGCTCAGCTTCTCTGCGCGTAAAGCCAGGGGCCAGCCTGGGAGGCTGTGGGGGAGCAGGTGTGGCCCCCAGGTTGAGTGTCAGAGGGTCAACCCCAGCCCCAGGCACACACAGGACCGAGGCTGCACTTGACCAGGAACTGGTGTGTCCCTGACGGGGACCCAGGGCCCAACCCTGTGGTGGTGGACTCCCAGCCTGGTGGGCTCTCACGCTGGCACCGCAGCCCAGCTGCCCACTCCCCAGCCCAGGGGTCAGCTGTTGCTACATAAGGGCGGCTGTTTATTCCAGATGCTGGGATTGCGTCTGGCCCTGGTGATGAGCATTTCCGTGAACCAAGCCTGTCACTGTTGCATCCAGGCAACCAGGAGGGCCCTGGGGTGGGCAGACTTGGAGAACAAGGGCCTCTCTGGTTTGACCCATGTCGTCCTCCTTGGCACAGGAGCGAGAGAATCCAACCTGTTTCTGTCACCTCCTGATTGTTCTGTGGGGAAAACAGCATGACTCCCCCGGCCCAAGACAGCTGACTTATTGTGAGGACCGGGGGTGGGAGACCTCATCCAAGGGGCAGCTGCACTCAGCTCCACCCACTGTCCCCCAGGGAGAGACGCTGTGGGGGGCACCAGCCGAGGTCACAGATCTGACTTTTCCAGGCGAATTGGAAAACTGAGTTTGTTGCTGAAATCATCTGACTTAAACGTGAGAGACTAATTCAGTTTGCTGTGAGCCACCATCTGCCCAGCCGAACGGGAAAAGCTCCCACACTGTGGGCCAAGTGTGGCTCGCAGGCACCGGCCCCCCCAGTCAGCCGTGTGGCGGTGATGTGTGTCCAAACCACCCCCACAGTCGGAAGGGCGGCCCGCGCCAGGTTTGGCTCATCGGACCTCTGGTCAGAGGCTTTTGCGGCTCCCTGGGGATCCCACCCAGGCCCCTCCGTCCCCTGCCAGAGAGTGCGGCCCACGTGCCTGTGGGACGAGCCGGTCAGGACACCCCGGGTGGCGGAGGCCCTACCTGCTTCTTGAGCTTCTTTGTGGAGTGATAGTCTACCAGGGCCACAGAGAGAGGCACGGCACGGAGGTCGGGGACCCAGAGCGCAAACAGCACCCCCGTGTCTGCGGCCGGGCGGATGTGAGCCACGACTTCTATTTCCCAGGTCGATTCTGTCCCGATGTCCAGAGGGGTCCGCACTGCGATGAAAACGGTGCGTTATAGGGTGGGATGCAGTGGAGAGGCCACAGTGAGGTCGGAGCGGGGTCCTGAGAGACGCAGTCCTGGCCGCGGTGGGAAGCTGCGTGGACGGCCCCGATCTGGGATGTGACGGAAAACTCGAGAGTCTGGTTCAGATCCTGGCCCAGAGCCCAGAGCCACCGGGGACCCCCAGGCTGTCTCTCCCTGGCCACACCAGTACCCCACTTCCAAATCCGCTCTAGGCGACCACCAGGCCACACAGACCTGCCTGAGGGGACACGGGCTGTGCACCATGGGATGCAGGCCTGTCCCTGCCTTCCTCTGATGTCCTCTTGTTTCAGGAGCGCCTGGCAGCTCCTTCCTCAGAGCACGTACAGGTGCATGGCCTCGTGCCTCGAGTCTCACCTGCAGCTTCTGAGCAGCAGCACAGGGCTCAGCGTGAGCCAAGAGTACGGACAAGAGCTGTCGGGAGCGTGGTGGTCTGGGGTCTGCGCTGTCAGGAGCATGTGCGGTCTGGGGTCTGAGCTGTCAGGAGCACCAGCACCCGCGGTCTGGGGTCTGAGCTGTCAAGAGCACCCGCGGTCTGGGGTCTGAGCTGTCAAGAGCACCCGTGGTCTGGGGTCTGAGCTGTCAGGAGCACGCGCGGTCTGGGGTCTGCACTGTCAGGAGCACGCGCGGTCTGGGGTCTGTGCTGTCAGCAGCAAGGGTGGTCTGGGGTCTGAGTTGTCAGGAGCACCTGCGGTCTGGGGTCTGTGCTGTCAGCAGCAAGGGTGGTCTGGGATCTGAGCTGTCAGGAGCACACGTGGTCTGGGGTCTGAGCTGTCAGGATCACAGGCGGTCTGGGGTCTGTGCTGTCAGGAGCACGTGCGGTCTGGGATCTGAGCTGTCAGGAGCACACGCGGTCTGGGATCTGCACTGTCAGGAGCACGCGCGGTCTGGGGTCTGTGCTGTCAGCAGCAAGGGTGGTCTGGGATCTGAGCTGTCAGGAGCACGGGTGGTCTGGGATCTGAGCTGTCAGGAGCACACGTGGTCTGGGGTCTGAGCTGTCAGGATCATAGGCGGTCTGGGGTCTGTGCTGTCAGCAGCAAGGGTGGTCTGGGATCTGAGCTGTCAGGAGCACGCGCGGTCTGGGATCTGAGCTGTCAGGAGCACGCGCGGTCTGGGGTCTGTGCTGTCAGGATCACAGACGGTCTGGGGTCTGTGCTGTCAGGAGCACATGCGGTCTGTGGTCTGAGTTGTCAGGAGCACCTGTGGTCTGGGGTCTGAGCTGTCAAGAGCAGGCGTGGTCTGCGCTGTCAGCAGCACGCGCGGTCTGGGGCCTGAGCTGTCAGGATCACAGGTGGTCTGGGATCTGAGCTGTCAGGATCACAGGTGGTCTGGGATCTGAGCTGTCAGGAGCATGCGCGGTCTGGGGTCTGAGCTGTCAGGAGCACACGCGGTCTGGGATCTGCACTGTCAGGAGCACGCGCGGTCTGGGGTCTGTACTGTCAGCAGCAAGGGTGGTCTGGGATCTGAGCTGTCAGGAACACACGTGGTCTGGGGTCTGAGCTGTCAGGATCACAGGCGGTCTGGGGTCTGTGCTGTCAGCAGCAAGGGCGGTCTGGGATCTGAGCTGTCAGGAGCACGCGCGGTCTGGGATCTGAGCTGTCAGGAGCACGCCCGGTCTGGGGTCTGTGCTGTCAGGATCACAGACGGTCTGGGGTCTGTGCTGTCAGGAGCACGTGCGGTCTGGGGTCTGAGTTGTCAGGAGCACCTGTGGTCTGGGGTCTGCGCTGTCAGCAGCACGCGCGGTCTGGGGCCTGAGCTGTCAGGATCACAGGTGGTCTGGGATCTGAGCTGTCAGGAGCACGCGCGGTCTGGGGTCTGCGCTGTCAGGAGCACGCGCGGTCTGGGGTCTGTGCTGTCAGGATCACAGGCGGTCTGGGGTCTGCGCTGTCAGGAGCACGCGCGGTCTGGGGTCTGAGCTGTCAGGAGCACCTGCGGTCTGGGGTCTGAGCTGTCAGGAGCACCTGCGTTCTGGGGTCTGAGCTGTCAGGATCACAGGCGGTCTGGGGTCTGCGCTGTCAGCAGCAAGGGTGGTCTGGGGTCTGAGCTGTCAGGAGCACCCGCGGTCTGGGGTCTGAGCTGTCAGGAGCACGCGCGATCTGGGGTCTGAGCTGTCAGGAGCACCCGCGGTCTGGGGTCTGAGCTGTCAGGAGCACGCGCGGTCTGGGGTCTGCGCTGTCAGGAGCACGCGCGGTCTGGGGTCTGCGCTGTCAGGAGCACGCGCGGTCTGGGGTCTGCGCTGTCAGGAGCACGCGCGGTCTGGGGTCTGAGCTGTCAGGATCACAGGCGGTCTGGGGTCTGTGCTGTCAGCAGCAAGGGTGGTCTGGGGTCTGAGTTGTCAGGAGCACGCGCAGTCTGGGGTCTGCACTGTCAGGAGCATGTGCGGTCTGGGGTCTGCGCTGTCAGGAGCATGTGCGGTCTGGTTCTGAGCTGTCAGGAGTACCTGCAGTCTGGGGTCTGAGCTGTCAGCAGCAAGGGTGGTCTGGGGTCTGAGCTGTCAGGATCACAGGCGGTCTGGGGTCTGTGCTGTCAGCAGCAAGGGTGGTCTGGGATCTGAGCTGTCAGGAGCACGCGCGGTCTGGGGTCTGAGCTGTCAGGATCACAGGCAGTCTGGGGTCTGAGCTGTCAGGAGCACGCGCGGTCTGGGGTCTGTGCTGTCAGGATCACAGACGGTCTGGGGTCTGTGCTGTCAGGAGCACGCGCGGTCTGGAGTCTGAGCTGTCAGGAGCACGCGCGGTCTGGGGCCTGAGCTGTCAGCAGCACGCACGGTCTGGGGCCTGCGCTGTCAGGAGCACGCGCGGTCTGGGGCCTGAGCTGTCAGCAGCACGCGCGGTCTGGGGCCTGCGCTGTCAGGAGCACGCGCGGTCTGGGGTCTGCGCTGTCAGGAGCACGCGCGGTCTGGGGTCTGCGCTGTCAGGAGCACGCGCGGTCTGGGGTCTGCGCTGTCAGTCTTTGCTCTGCTCCTCCCTCAGTGGGGTTTTCCACTCACGCGCTGCGTGTGCGCATGAACCCACGTGTGTCACATGTAACGCATCTGAATGAAATCACGTGGCATCCGTAGCTCATACAAAAGTGCCCCAAAACGTATGCTAGTAGGAAGGGCTGAATTCTGGTTCTCCCAGGGAGAATACCACTGCATGTCTTCTCCACGCTGAGCCCTCCGTGGACTAAGAAGCCAGAAGATAAAACCTCCACCCTGTTTTCAGTGTTTCTATCTCACCCAGAATTCCAAAGTCCTAACAAAGAAGCTGTTTTAGGAAAAAGGACCCCAAATCAATGTGTGTATGGATTTGTGATCGGGGGCCTCACACTGCGGGCCGAGTGGGGTCACAGTGAATTGTGCTGGCTTCCCTGTCTCTTTCCCACGGGGCTGTGTGCACCTCAAACCCACATCGCCTGTCCTGCCTGTCCCTAGCTGGTACCCGCCAGGTCAGTTCTCAACAGCCATATATGGCATTGAAACACAAAATCAGAAAAAGTAACAAAAATACAGCAACAGAAACAAAAAGTAACAACAAAAATTCTCCTGTTGGCTGGTCTCCATCACCTGTGAAAGGAGAGATGATGGTGTCCTTTAAAATGGAAGCTCCCGGCTGGGTGTGGTGGCTCACGCCTGTAATCGGAGCACTCTGGGAGGCCGAGGTGGGTGGATCACCTAAGGTCGGGAGTTCGAGACCAGCCTGACCAACCATGGAGCAACCCCATCTTTACCAAAAATGCAAAATTAGCTGGGTGTGGTGGCGTAATCCCAGCTACTCGGGAGGCTGAGGCAGGAGAATCGCTTGAACCCAGGAGGCAGAGGTTGTGGTGCGAATCTGGGAGGTGCAGCCGAGATGGTGCCATTGCACTCCAGAGAGCAAAACTCCATCTCAAAAAAAAAAAAAAAAGGAAGCTCCCGTCAGGAACCGGGCACGTGCTGGCCATCAGGGGCTTCACGAGGGCACCGGCCTCTGCTCTCCCCGGGAAGGTTTCTCGGCTCCACGTGGCCCCTCGCGTGGAGGCTGCACAGACCTGGAGATCTGTGAGCCTGAGCCCAGGCTGAGTCGCTGCAAAGTGAGCCAGGCCAGAGCTACCGTTCCCAGCAAGTCTCTTCTGTCTTTAAGAGATGTTACTGGTATAGTCTGAGATTCGCTGGGAACGCATGGAGCTCTAACTGCTTCAGTCTGGATAGACCAAAACGGGCTGGCAGACGTGGCCGGCAGTCACTGGAAACGGCCCCTGTGATGCCTGCGTAAAGTTACCCCTGAGAAATGTGTACGATATTAAGTGAAAAAATGATTTAAGCATTTCGTATGACATGATTTCATGTCAAACATTATAATGATGCTCTAGATTTGTAAGTGAAAAATCGAGACTGAGGGAGAATGCGTGCACAGTGGCAGACGGGCTTTTCTCACAGATGCCTTTCCTGACACGGTCACGCTTTTTACACCCAGGGAGAGACGCGGACACTGGATCTGGCTCAGGAGACGGGGCAGGACCCTCCCCTTTGCTCCGCGTGGACCCCCTTGAAACACCCAGGGGTTCCTGCTGGGTGCTTGAGGGCTGGCAGCCCTGAGATCTGATGGAGGGGGCGCTGTCTGCCCTCTGTGCATGTGGGGGCTTCGCCATAAACGGCTCGGTGTTCAGGAACAGGGTCGGGCTGCGGTGCCCCAGTGGGACCCATGTGGGGTGGGAATGTGAGGCAGGGCGGGCTGAGCAGTAACTCTATCCGCATAGCAGCTCCAGGGCCTTCACCGGGGAGGGCGGCAGCACCTTCCCCAGGGCACCGCAGGACTGGGCCAGCAGCTCACACCTACCCTGTCCTCCTTTTTCAGGCCTGAGTTCACTGTCCCCCAGGCAGCTTCATTGCTGTTTTTAGACACCTCCTGTTGTAGATGTCTCACCGGGTCATTGGTGACCGCAGTGTCCACCACATTACTGAGAGCTTCCATGTGCCTCTGGACAAGTCCTAAGGCTGGTACTGTCTCAGGACTTTCTGCAAAGGACCCTCTAGGGCCTCCCAGCCTCCCCGGCCTCCCCGCACCAGCCTGGCAAGCATCTTCTCGGCACATCTCTGTCATTTCTTCTTCACTGGCTGACTCTGAACTGAGTGACCTGCAGAGCCATCCTGAGAGGGGGGCCTCTGCGCACACCTCTGCCCACCCCGCCCTGCCCTGGAACCGGAGGAGCCTCAGCTTGTCCTGACGCTGCCATCTGAGGCCGTCTGCTTGCTCTCAGCGTATGCCTGAAGGTGCAGCCACAGCCGCCCCAACGGGAAGAGCCAAGACTTACTGTAGTCCAGGCTGTAGAAGGCAAAGCCACTCCCCGGGTAAAAGGAGCCTCTTTCTGTCACCGAGAAGCACTGCATTTTCGTGTTCGCTTTCACCGTTTCTTGGATGGTGGTGTCTTCTCCGTTCAGCCAGTTCCAGCTCCTCATACAGCCGTCCAGACGAGGGTTTATCTGGAAAGGCAGAGAAATCTCCGTGGCTTCCTGGGAGCGGGAGGCCAGTGCCGGACACCCCAGGCAGTGGGTGGTGCCTCCGCAGCCGCAGCAAGTGCAGACCTACTGCAAAAATGGGCCAATCCCACTGGTGGTGGTGATTTCACAGGAGGTTTCCTCACTTTACAAAATGACCCGCTGCAGAATACCCGTTTGCACTGGTGTATGCTCAGGAAATACAGGTTAATTTTAAAGCTAGGAAAGGACGGAAAAAGCCACGTGGGTCCAAGGTCAAACGATACGGATTGTTTAACCATCCAGCACTCACGTGAATTATTCAATATTCAATATGGCTGTGGGCAAATCAGGGCAACCCCCTTATCTGTGAAACAAGGAGGGGCGAGCCAGGCAAAGTCCCAGCACCAGGCAGTCCGTGGGCCTGGGAAGCAGGGGCCCCTCATAACACTGAAGGGCTGGCTTCAGCACAGGCACCGCCGACACTCAGCGCCCACAGACGCGAAGACGTGTGCCCTTCTCCTGTCTGGTGTGGGAGTGAAAACACCCAGGATGAAGGCTTAGATGTCAGTGCGTGGGGGCTGGAGACACAGGTCGGGGGCACAGGCGTGTGCTGTGCTGAAGGGGAGAGAAGGCAGGACCTGGAGAAAGGGCCCACACTGGCCGCCCCACCATGGCTGTTCTTCCCTTATGAGACTCATGGCAGAGTTACAAAACACAAAATGTTCTTGGAAATTGTCCAAAAAAGTTTGTTGTTCTGTTAGGGAATAATTTCATTGTGTCTTGTCTCCATTGAAAAACAGACAACATTATTATCAATTCAGATGAAAACTTAGACGGGTCTCATAAAAAGAGATGGTAAAATTAATGACACAGCTGTACCGTGACTTTGTCAAATTCTAGGAAACCTTTCCTTCCTCTAGGTCGTCCCCACACCTGGTTAATCGTAAACACAGGGCAGGGCGTGACTGAGTCTTCCTGACACCGTTCCCGGGATCCCAGCACACGGCGCGTCCACACAGGCACAGGTACGGTACTCACAGGCTGCACGAGGTCCTTCTCATGGAAGGGAATGCCTCCCACCGTGAGGTTCAGATGATACAGTCCTCGCTCTGGTTGGAACAAGTCCCCGGCCACCGCGATTTTCATGACAGCGTCCCTGTTGACCTTGATGACCAGATTCCGCGCCAGCTCCTCAACAGAGATCTGAAGAGAGGCAGCGCCATGAGAAGAGGTGGGACTGCATGTTCTGAAGGGCTCCCAACTGCAGAAAAACCACACTCATCCTCTCCTGAGCCAAGAGGGACCCGACCTCAGGGAGACCACCTGATCCTCACCTGAGCCAAGAGGGACCTGACCTCAGGGAGACCACCTGATCCTCACCTGGGCCAAGAGGGACCCGACCTCGGAAAGTCCGTGCTCATCACCTGGGCCAGGAGGGCCCTCGGTGCATCAGTGTGGTCACCAGAAACTTTCCTCACAGGAAACCTGCGAAGTCTAATACTAGATACACTATATTCCTAAGCTTCAGAAGAATATCCTTGTTCCTGTGTGAAAACACCTTTCAGGTATTTGGGTTTGAACCGAGTCACACACACGTACAAACTCGGGTCAGCTGGGTCTGGGGAGCAGCTAGAGAGGGTGGAGTTGAGGGGGGGTCCTCATGAGGTTCCCCTGCCGGGGAAGGGCCCGTCTTGCTGGGGCGCGGCGGCCGCTGTGAGTCACTGGGCAGGTCTACGAAATACCGCTCCCCACGGCGACTTCGCCTCCGGCCACCTGCCCTGGCCCCTCACCCCGTGGCTCCATCCCTGAAACTGCTTCCCCTCCATTTGCTTTCTGTAGCTTTGCTGAGAACAGCCTTCTGCTCTTGGAGATGCCGTTCCTTTAAGAGGCTGGGAAAATGGAGCGAGGCCTTACTCTGCAGAATGGAAATAGGAGCAAAGTCTACAGTGTTTCATCTGCGGGGTCAGAGTGAATTTTCCACTTCATCTTCACTTCTGAAGGACATGACGTGCTTTCTCCCCAGCTTTTACTTCTGAAAGCCCCGTGCGGTGAGGGAGGCCCAGCGCTGTGGGCAGGAGCCTGGTTGGTTACAGACCCTCTCACTCCATGGATGGGGACGTGGGGTGGGCGCGTTTTACCACTGCCCTCGGCTGCCCAAATGCAGGTCTGACCAGGACCCCTCAGGCTGCCCATGGGGCTGGGGTCCAGGTGGTCAGGACGTTTCTGGCAAGGGGCAGCCCCGGTGAGGTCACCTGGACCCCTGGCATGCATGACTGCACTGACCAGCAGGCCTTGGGAGCCAGAGTTCAGGGACGGCAGCGTCCACGCCGTCCTACGGGGAAAGGTGGGTGGGTGGCGCCTGGCCTGTCCACGGCCAGGGAGACACGTATGGCAGGAGCGGTACCTGTGGTGCAGGTTCAGTCGTGGCTTCCTCCCCTGGTGGGGCACCCTGCGTGCAGCATCAAGCAGCCCTGGCCTCTGTTCCCCGCCCCGGATAAACAGTACGGCCTCCAGACACACCCCTGGCCTCTGTTCCCCGCCCCACTCAGGATAAATAGTACGGCCTCCAGACACAGCCCTGGCCTCTGTTCCCCGCCCCGCTCAGGATAAACAGTATGACCTCCAGACACAGCCCTGGGTCCCCAGGGGCTGAGAACCACGGGTTCCCACCTGAGCCAAGAGCGACCTGAACTCCGGGAGACCAAACTCACAGGTTGCACTTGAGGCCCCCTTCTGAGGGAGCCAGGCTGATACGTGGTGAAACAGCAGAGAGGCCTAGAGCACTGCAGTGAGCCCCCACAGCATGAACTGAACGGGGCAGGGGTCCCTGTCCCCCACAGCATGAACTGAACGGGGCAGGGGTCCCTGTCCCCCACAGCATGAACTGAACGGGGCAGGGGTCCTTGTCCCCCAGAACATGAACTAAACAGGGCAGGGGTCCCTGTGCCCCAGAGCATGAACTGAACAGGGCAGGGGTCCATGTCCCCCAGAGCATGAACTGAATGGGGCAGGGGTCCATGTCCCCCAGAGCATGAACTGAATGGGGCAGGGGTCCTTGTCCCCCAGAGCATGAACTAAACAGGGCAGGGGTCCTTGTGCCCCAGAGCATGAACTGAACGGGGCAGGGGTCCCTGTCCCCCAGAGCATGAACTGAACGGGGCAGGGGTCCTTGTCCCCCAGAGCATGAACTAAACAGGGCAGGGGTCCTTGTGCCCCAGAGCATGAACTGAACGGGGCAGGGGTCCCTGTCCTGCCCGCATGCAGCAGGTATAGGCCCCAGAGCTCATCTCCACGGTTGCACAAGCGAGTAACAGCCAGGTCAGGCTCAGGGAGAACCCCATGCGGCCCGGAAGGGGCGGCTGCTGCACACTCACCGTCTGCCACATGCCGTGGTTGATGACCGGGCCGCTGCTGGTGACGCGGCCGACGCCATTATAACGCAGCTGCAGCTCCAGCCGGCCGGCTCGCAGGGCCAGCACGATCCAGGTGCTGTCCTGGTGGCCTCCAGCGAAGAGGAGGATGCCCTCGGGGTCAAAGGTCCGGAAGTCAAACTCAGCTACGAGCCTGGGCACCCACAGGAGAAATGAGTCAGTGCCGGGCATACGGCCAAGCCCGGGCCCAGGCCCCGTGCAGCCAGCATCTTGGCCGTGCTAAGCTGTGCTGCCTTCTGTGGACACCTCCTCACCTGGTGGGCTGCAGCCTCTTGAAGCGCAGCCGGATCACGGGGGTCCCACTGAACATCCGGCCCAGGTACAAGGACTTCACGCTCTTGGCCATGCTGAAGGGCACACACGGCAAGATGTCCTGCCACAGATGGGGACCACGCCAGTCGGGGATGCGACCTCCACTCCAGCTCCCCTGAGCCCCAGGCCCCCGCCGTGCAGCAGGTCCACTGTTCCTCCCACGCCCGGGAGTGTGGCCGCCCCACCTCCAGCTGCCGAGGCCCCAGAGGCTGTCACACCTGCCCCACCACCAGGGCTCCCAGGTGAAGGACGGGCTCGCACCAGCTGCTTCCCACAGGGCTTCTCGGGGGTCCCTGTCACCTCCTTCCCTGCCCATTTCCCTTGACCCTTTATTTTTAAATTATGAAATATGTCAAGCATACAAAAAGTACAGAGAATCATAAAAAAGTATACACATAATGAAATAAATATGGATGCCTTGAAGATGGCTGTCCCGGAAAGTTCCCTACTCTGGGCTGTGGTTCCTCCATGCTGCCCTACGGGGGACAGAACCAAGGCCGGTGCGAGCTGGTGTCCCTGGAAAACAGAGGAGCTGGGGCTGGGGCTGGGGCTGAGCCGGCCTGCTCCGCCCACCGTGGGCAGCCAGGGTGAGCTGGACGCCTGGCAGGGGCCCGACGCCGTCTGCATGAGTACACGAGGCAGTGAGGCAAAGAACCTCAAGGCGAGGGCTGGTTGGGAGCCCCGAACGTTGCAGCCCAGACCCAAGAGCCCCACAGCCGTGTCCCAGGTCTGTGACTCCGAGAAGCTGTCCTGGTGGCTGTTTCACCTGTGGAATCCTGCGGTTTTGCTTTTTAAATAAATGCTCACTTTCGTCAACTCCCCAGGCACAGGCCCAGGGTGAACAGGAAAGAGGAGAGCCGCCCTGCCCGGAAGCGTCCCCATGTGGGTACCACATCCCCATCGGTGTGACAGGTCGGTCAGGCTGGCTCCCTGGCATGCGGCAGTGGGGACCGTGCCCCGTGGGTGTCACACTGGGGTCCACACCACGCTGGTCCACTGTGAGTTGGGAGTTGCCATAGAGACTTTATAAATACAACCAAACATCTTCCAGGGAGCAGAAGCGTTTCTCATCCCAAACCTCCACGTGGCCCTGGAGATCCCCAACACCGCAGCCAAAGCCAGGTCTTCACGAAAGCCCCCACCGGCGAGGGCCCCCAGAACCACCGTGAGAGGCCCGCGGGGCCAGGGGCTGCCTACCTCACAGGTGTCCATGTCCCGGGACAGCTTGAGGCCCCCGCGCCCATCACAGTGGCAGGTGTAGCTGCCCGGGGAGTTCACGCAGACCTGCTCACAGCGGCCCTGCAGACACTCATCCACATCTGCCAGCCAGAGGGAAGTGGCGGTGAGCGGGGGAGGCCTCTACACCGCACTGGGCAGGATCACACCACAACTGCTCAAACCACACACAAGGTGCACTCGAGGAATTACGTGCAGATTCTAACGGGTGCAGCCTGGGGTTTGTAGGCCCCATTGGAAAGCTAGGAGTGCACCCTCGGCCTGCTCCTGACAGCCTCTTTCTTGAGGGAGCGAAAGTGCTACAGGTGTTCTGGGGGATGCTCCCAACGGGCCAGACCCACTCCCGCCGCTGGGCTGGTGTGGACGGCAGGTCTAGGAAGAACAAGGCCCGGGCTGTGCAGTGAGGTGTCCCCGGGAGCACAGAGGCGCCGACAGCTGTGGTGGGAGATGGAGGTCAGTGCAGGCAGCCTGGGCCTCCCCACCCTCTCTGTCTGCCTACTCAGCCCCTGTTCCCATCACTGGGGGCATGGCCCCTCTTGGAGGCTCTGCAGCCAACAGGGTCCCCCCATGGCGGCTGAAAAGAGAGAACAGTAGAGGGAGGCTTGCTGCTCCCCATACCTTTGGGGAGAAGCCCCATCTACGCAGGTGGAGAAGGGTACGCACGTGTGTACATGCGGTGCATATGCATGTGCGTGGTATGTTCTTGTGCACAAGGGGCATGGGTGTGTGTGCTCACGTGTGTTGGGGGCATGGTGGTAGAACAGGCCATTACCAGGCTGACAGAAACAGGGAGAAAGAGACTTTCTTTCACCAGAAGCGCCCAGTTGTTAGCAACTGCCCTGGCTCAGGCAGTGACTGGCACCCGTGTCTGGGCTTGGGCGTCAGAGGAGGAGGAGAGAACCCGAGGGTGACCGCGTGGCATGGGTACCTCGGCAGGCCTTCTCCTGGGAGCTGTACGCAAAGCCCTTGTCACAGAGGCAGGAGTAGGAGCCGGGCAGGTTCTTGCAGCGTGCCTCCCCGCAGGCCTCCGAGTCTGCACACTCGTCTATGTCTGCAAGCAAAACCGGCCAACCTCAGCATGGCAGCATCTCAGACGGGGCTGGGGCAGGTGGCTGCAGGGGCTGGCCAGGGCACCACCCGGACATCACACCCAGGCTCTGTGGGGCCAACGCGCCCTGGCCCCAATTCCCTCCCCTCCTCCCCTGACCGGGCAGCTCCCGGGGTGTTGGGGGCATGCTTCTGATCACGGCCCGGCTGGGAAGGCTGATTTCAGCCCAGCAGATGGAGAGCTGGGAAGGGCCTTGCTTGGTCCAGGGGTGGGGGGCGGTGGTGCACGCTGTGCTGTTCCATTTAAATGATGGTGCCACAGGATACGGGGCAGTAAAAAGCAACCCCACCAGGGGCATTTGAAACCAAAACCCCCAAAGAGAAGCATTTATAGGTTTCAATCAATTTTCACTACCGGGTTAAACCACAATCCTAAGACTTGAACATCTATGTAGGACAGACACTGTTTATGGCCAAGCGCCCTGGGGTACAAGGGGCAACCCTGAAATGAAGACCTTTAGTCACCAGAGGAGAGCAAGGACAGGGGCATGGAGAAAGAGGAGGTGGGGGGAAGAGGAGGGGGAGGAGGAGGGGGAGAAGCAGAGAGGAAGAGGAGAAGGCGAGGGAGGGGTAGGGGGAGGAGAGGAGGAGGTGGGGGAGGGGTTGGGAGTGGTGGGGGAGGAAGAGGGGGAATAAGGATGGGGGAGGAGGGGGAGGATGGGAGGAGGGGGAGGAGGCAGGGGAAAAAGAGGGGGAATGAGGAGGAAGAAGGAAGGAGAAGGAGGAAGAGGGGGAGGAAAAGGGGGACCAGGGGGAGGAGGAGAAGAAAGAGGAGGAGGAAGATGGGGAGGAGGAGGAGAGGATAGGATGCCTCTGTCACCGTGGGCAGTAACTGTGAGCCCAGACTTTGCCGGGAGTGCCCGACTGGTGCAGGGACCCATGTGAGGTGCTTTAGACGTCATCTCCCAGGATTGGCCGTGTCTTCACCTCTCTTTAAACCTGGGGTGCTGCTGTCTTCCAGGTCAGGGATAGAGCAGTGATGGGAGGGGCTCTGTCCTCCAGGCAAGAGGAGGAGTAGCTGAACGGCGAAATGGGTTTATGTGTTAAGATGGGAATCACGTCATCTGCACACAGGACTAACTCCTGGGTGGTCAGGGAAGGGAACCATCAAAGTGGACACAAACAGCAGCTGCCTTTTGAAATCGGGGACAGCGTGGGGCCCCTCCTGTCTGGTCAGATTCACTCTCCAGCTCCTGGGCCTGTTTCTCCCTGAGCAACTAACTGTCTGTCCCATCCACGCAGTCCGGTGTCCGGGACCGCCAGCAGCAGCAGTAAGAACGATGCCAGAAATTCTCAGGGACACGCCTGGGCATGTCCAGATCCAAGGCGGGAGGGAGGAGGAAGGTGCTCCCCCTGCGAAGCCCCAGTGGCAGGAGCAGCACCCAGGACAGCATCGGGGGTGCACACATTCACAGTGACTTTCTGGGGTGTCCCGGGGCTCCCCAGCTCTGGCCCTGGGCCGAGGGAACCCCAGACTGAAACACAAAGGGAAATGGGGAGGGCAGGGCTGTATTTAGGGAA
This sequence comes from Chlorocebus sabaeus, assembly GCF_047675955.1. Lineage (NCBI taxonomy): Eukaryota > Metazoa > Chordata > Mammalia > Primates > Cercopithecidae > Chlorocebus > Chlorocebus sabaeus. Next base: position 95,186,953 of record NC_132906.1, read on the forward strand.
CAGACAGAGGGAAACCAACAACGGGGTGCTTCTAGGGATGCTGGGGAGAGTGGACGGCAGCGGGGACCCTAGCCTGGAACTCTGACCCACAAGCTCACTGCACAACAGCCTGGAGCACTCCCAGGCTCTGCCAGGCTCTGGGGACGGGACGAGGCCCTGCAGCCAGCAGTGTGGCCTCTTGAGTTCTGGCCCTCAGATGCCGGGTGAGTCATCCTGATGTGGTGCCGAGTAGCTCCCTGTGCTGCGGCTCGCCTGGGCTTGTGCAGTCTCTGCAGGATGCCCCGTCCCGTCCAGAACCACAGGAACCCAGCCAGCAGCAGCCTCTTGCAGAAGCGCAGATGTGACCAAAAATAGAAGGTGGGGAGAGGAGAGAGGCCTCACCCCAGGGCCTTACCTTGGCAGGTCCTGCCGTCAGAGGAGAGCTGGAAGCCGCTGTGGCAGGCACAGTGGAAGCTGCCCGGCTTGTTGTGGCAGATCTGGAGGCAGCCCCCGTTCTCCTGGCTGCATTCATTGACATCTGGGAACAAGCACAGGCCTGAAGGGGAGCCCAAGGGTGCAGAGTCCCCATCTAGGGCAGGGAGAGATCCCAGAGGTGCACATCCCAGCCCTGGAGCAGGAAGGGACCCCGGGGCTGGGGAACACAGCCCAGCCCTGGAGCAGGGAGGGAGCCCAGGGGTGCACAGCCCCCGTCTAGAGCAGGGAGGGTCCCCAGGGCTCGGACCTCACACCCCCCTCAGCAGCCCCAGCGTTTCGGGGACCCTGGTCCTGGCCTTGCGTGTGGAGGTGATGATGGGAGGGCTGTGGTCTCAGCCCGGGGAGCTGCTGGCAGTCACAGCCACAGGGCTCAGCTCCCTGGATGCCCACATGCTTGCAGGAAGAGGCTGCAGGCCAGGAGTGACCTCTGGGTGCCTGAGGACAGACAAGGCCAGGCCAGAGCTGGCCACTCCTGAGCGAAGCTCTCCCAGGTCACCTCTGGGGTGGGACCTGCCAAAGGGGACAGGCTGGCCTGCTGGACTCTCCACTGTGGGTCTCCACCAGGCCCTGGAGCTATTCTTCCTCCAGGGTCTTCACCGACACCACAGGTCCGCACTCAAGGACGGTCAGAGGTGAAACTTCTCCCCCGCCTTTCAGTCAGTGGGCGCTGAGGCACCACCTGGCGTTTCCTTTCATTCCAGCCCTGCTCCCAGAGAGGAGACTGCAGCTCCTCCCAGTTCTGGGGCTCCAGGATACCTCAGGGCTGCAGCCGCCTTCGGGCTGTCAGAGAGCAGCCTGAGGACGGCTGTGCCCGGAGTGGGAGTGAGGAGTGGGGATCAGGACAGGGTTGGAGAGGGAGGGAGACCCTGCCTTTGTCTTCAGCCTCACGTGGCTGTGGGGGTCTTACCTCTGTCGCAGAGCCGGCCCCCCCAGCCGGCTTTACACAGGCAGAAGAAGTTGCCCATGAGGTCTTGGCAGGCTTGGGTACCCTTCTTATCACAGGGGTTGGGCGTGCACTGGTCAGGCAGGTCTGATTGGGGACACAAAGTGGAAAATCATGCTCAGCTGCCCCCCTGTCCCCGACGCAGCTGGGAGTGGGGCAGCCATGATGCCTAGGGTCCAGCCCGGAGGAGCTCTGAGAGGCGGAGGCTGAGGTGGGTCCTGGGCACCCGAGCCCCCTGTGCTGGCCCAGGGCTGACAGAACAGGCTAGCGGGCCCTGGGGCCGGCTCCAGGAAAACTCAGATCAGCTGGGAGGGAGTGCCAGCAGGCCCGACGCGCGAGGTGGGAAGGGCCAAGGGCAAAGGAGTAGGAACCGCCTGGCGCGAGGCCCAGGAGCTCAGACCTCCCGGGGAGCAGGCAAACAGAACCCCCAGCTGACCTGGGGCCCTTCCAGGTGGACTCAAAACATTCTACCTTCCCTGGCCAGCCCCAGCCCATTTCTGGTGAACTCTCCCTGCTGGGCATGGCGGACAGGACCCCAAGCCCAGGCTGCACTGCCAGAGGGGTCCTCTAGGAAGCCCCCTCTTTCTTCTTAGCCACCCCCCTCCACGTGTCTTGACGGCTTTAGGCCAGATGTGTGCTGCCCTCTCTCAGGGCGATCACCTGGGCTGAACTCCTGCAGGGCGAGAGGGCAGGGGGGTGGGTGAGGGCCTGAGGGCGGGAACCCGTCCCAGTGCAGCTGCTTCCCAAGGAATCCCCCATACCAGGAGCTGCTCACAAACGTTTCCAGGACACGGACCGAACCCACGTCCCAGAGGCAGGCAGGGAAGCCCCTGAGAGCGCGGTTACGCAAGCCTGAGCCCCAGGAAGTTGGCAGGAAGAACTACAATTATGCCCGGAGCTCAAAGAACCCTTTCACGGCCCCGGGCTGAGCAGCAGCAGCAGCTCAGGGCTGGGTGTGGCAGTGCTCAGGGGCGTGGTCCACGCTCAGCTCCGCCCCACACGAGGACTCAGCCATGCTCAGCTTAGCCACTCACGGCTCCGTGGGGAACCCTGGGTAGGGCCCCCCGCTGGCTGAGGGCTCCTGTCCATTGATTCCACACAAGTTCAATAAGGACCAGTCCCTGGGAAAAGCGCAGGCCGGGCCAGCAGGGCCCTAGAGCACTCGGCCAGCGCCATCCTGAGGGGGTCAGCTCTGGTGGGGGCACATCAAGTCTTCAACAGATGGGCTCTCACTGCCAGCGTGTCGCTTCCGTTCCTGAGGCTCCCAGGGTGACACTTCCCACCAGGTCCGTGGAACGTGGCGTTTCCAACAGAGGGTCCAGCCTCGGCTGTCAGTGCAGGAGCTGCTTCCCTCCCACCTGCACTGGTTGGTGCCAGCGGGCGGGTCTGTGGTTCACGAAGCTGCGTTCCTCCAGGTAATCCAGTCACTGCCTGTGGCCAGCACAGACACAGCCCCTGTCCTCCCAGGCGGGTCCAGGCACCGAGCTCACCAGAAGCCCGGACACGAGTCCCAGACTTCTTGGGAAAGCTGCCCAACCACACTGGCTTCTTCCTGCGATGCTTTGCCGCACGCCTGTGTTTCCTCCGTATACCCCAGTTTCCTCCTCATGCCTCAGTTTCCTCCGTACACTCCACAGTTTCCTCCTCATGCCTCAGTTTCCTCCGTACACCCCACAGTTTCCTCCGTATGCCTCACAGCGTTTCCTCCATACGCCTCACAGTTTCCTCCATACACCTCAGTTTCCTCCATACGCCTCAGTTTCCTCCATACGCCTCACAGTTTCCACCATACACCTCAGTTTCCTCCATACGCCTCAGTTTCCTCCATATGCCTCACAGTTTCCTCCGTATGCCTCAGTTTCCTCCATACACCTCACAGTTTCCTCCATACGCCTCACAGTTTCCTCCATACACCTCACAGTTTCCTCCATACGCCTCAGTTTCCTCCATACACCTCAGTTTCCTCCATACGCCTCACTGTTTCCTCCATACGCCTCACTGTTTCCTCCATACGCCTCAGTTTCCTCCATATGCCTGTTTCCTCCATACGCCTCAGTTTCCTCCATATGCCTCAGTTTCCTCCATAAGCCTCAGTTTCCTCCATACGCCTCAGTTTCCTCCATACACCTGTTTCCTCCATACGCCTGAGTTTCCTCCATACGCCCCAGTTTCCTCCATACACCTCAGTTTCCTCCATAAGCCTCAGTTTCCTCCATAAGCCTCAGTTTCCTCCATATGCCTCAGTTTCCTCCATACGCCTCGGTTTCCTCCATACGCCTCAGTTTCCTCCATACACCTCAGTTTCCTCCATAAGCCTCAGTTTCCTCTGTACACCTCACAGTTTCCTCCATCTGCCCCCCAGTTTCCTCCATACGCCTCCAGTTTTCTTGTTTTGCACAAATGACTGCCAACAGAACACTTGCAGGTGTGGACACAGCTCACGTCTCGAAGTATTTCTAAGATGCTCTTTTCAGCAGGTCGCTATAAATGCCTTCTATTCTGAAGCACACGGGGGCTGGGGCTGAGGAAACAAGGGCCAGGACCAGGCATTCTGCATCAGCACAACCACCAGGAGCCGGCCGGGGCCCCATCCCTGACCCTGCCATGGCCCGGCTGTACCTGGGTGCTGTGTCCGCAGGGCGTCTGGAGACATCAATGTGGTCACAGCAGGGCCTGGAAGGGGGAGGTCCGGCCTGGACTAGAGAAACGAGGGGCGCGTCCACTTCGCCACTCTGGCCTCAGATGAAGAGGCTCTGGGGGCAGGAGGGAGGCAGACACGTGCAGGGTAGGCGGCCTGTGCAGGGCCCAACCCTCCGGCACCAGAACCTGACCCTCAGAGGCCCCCACTGTGGAGGGATGCTGTGCGCTGCCACTTACAATGTTTGGTTAGAGACTAAAGTCATTTCAGAAGTGGACACCTGCCCATGTGATGTGAAGGGCTGGGAACCTGGTCCTGACTTTGCCTGGAACGCCCTTTGGAAAGACCTGTGTCCCTGAGGCTGGGGAGAGCGAGGCTGAGGGAGAGCGAGGCTGAGGGACAGCGAGGCTGAGGGACAGCGAGGCTGAGGACAGCGAGGCTGAGGAGTGAGGCTGAGTGACAGCGAGGCTGAGGGACAGCGAGGCTGAGGGATAGCGAGGCTGAGGAGTGAGGCTGAGGGACAGCGAGGCTGAGGGACAGCGAGGCTGAGGGACAGCGAGGCTGGGGGACAGCGAGGCTGAGGACAGCGAGGCTGAGGGACAGCGAGGCTGAGGGACAGCGAGGCTGAGGGACAGCGAGGCTGGGGGACAGCGAGGCTGAGGACAGCGAGGCTGGGGGACAGCGAGGCTGAGGACAGTGCCTGCTCCTGCCGGGTGCCCAGCTCTTAAGTGGTCCCCAGTCTCATGGCCGCCTACCCCGGGGCCTCCCCCAACTCATTTGTTTCCCTGTTGGGCATGTACTGATACCTCTACGATGTGAGGACAGAACCACATCTGAGGGGTGGACACTCAGCTGGTGCCCAGCAGATGTCTGTGGAATTTCCTCCACACAGCAGGGAAACCAACAGAGACAGAAACCTCTGCAGGCCCCAGAGGGCACCCACCTCCCTGACCCCGCCCAGCTCCCTGACGGGCACCCACTTCTCTGACCCCGCCCACCTCCCTGACGGGCACCCACTTCTCTGACCCTCATCCCACAAGCTGGGCCTAGGGAGTCGCTGGTCTGGCTGGTCATGCCCTGGGCACTGGCGCCTGCAGAGAGTTCAGGAGGTGAAGTTTATCTCAGCTCGGCCCATGACTGTGTTGAAGGACAGGAGGGAGCAGCCATGGCTGTGGCTGGAATTTGAAGCCAGTGCCGGCAGCTAGGGCCTTTCCCTGGGTGGTGACAGGCAAGGACCAGGGCCCTATCCGTCCGAGGGAAGGGCGAGGGGACACTCCCTGTGGCGGGGGTGGGGATCCTGGTAGCCGGGGCTCAGTGACCGCTGCCTGGGCCACAGCCTGTGGGGACCTGACCTTCCTGGGGAAACCCATGGGCCAAAGGAGCCGAGAAATCCAAGCACCAAACGGCCGCTAGGGCAGGACGGGAATGTTCAGCCATGGAGAGGCTGGATGTGTCCATGGGAAAGGAAAGAAATGGAAGCAGAGGCTCTTCAGGGGCACCCGGGAACGCAGCCTACACTCTTCCCGGGCCTCCTCCCTCCGTCCACCGTGCTGCCTGGGTCCTGGGACAGCCCGAGGGCCACAGGCTCCCATGCAAGGCCCGCCGGGGGCCGGCTTGTCTGGGGCTGAATTGGGACTCTGTGGGGCTATGGCTTTAATTTCACAATAACCGATAACCAGTGAACTGAAGCCAGGACAGCACCGTGAGCACCAAGTCAGAGAATTTTCACAAGGGACTGATGGACAAGAACAGGGTGCGAGGCTGCCCCAGCCATGTCCTCCATCCAGAGGCGCCTTCCCAGGGGAGCGTGAGGCTGCCTGCTGTGGCCCCTAAAGCACCTTCCTCACCGCCAGGTGTCTTTTGAGGCACTCAAACGTCAGAGGCCCCAGCCATGTGCTCTGGAGGAGAAGCTGAGAGCCCCAGGCCACAGGCAGGGCAGCCTCTGAGGGCCGGCTCAGGAAGAGTGGCCGGAGCTTCTGGCCTGGGGCAGGTGGACCTGTTATAAACTGCATGTGTTGCCTCTGGCAGCAGCCACAGCAAGAGATTCTCTTCCTATCACACAGGGAACAAACTCAAGGATCTTGACCCTGCCCTCCTCTCCCCAGCTGGCCGCACTCGGGGATGTTGATGCCACAAAGGAAATAATAAACCAAAACAAGGTAACTCTATTGGGCGGCAAGAACAGAAATGAACATGTAGCAATCAGTCATCTTCATCCACGCAAGCAAGCAAGGCGACGCCGTGGAAAGGACGGCCTTCTTTGCTACAAATAGCCAGAAGTGAACTTGGCAAAGGAAGCGCGGGGCACACAGGAAGAAAAGTGCTCCAAGGGACGGACAGGACGGTGCCAGGGTGAGGAAAGCTCAACGCTGTTCAGACAGTCTCCAATATATGAACTGCAAGCCCAGGTAAAAATATCAAAAGGGCTTTTTTAGGTTTTTAAGACTATTTTTTAAAGTCTAGTTGTATTAAAAAATAAGCAAGATAACCAGAAAAAAGACTGAGGAGGGCATAGGAGACCCACCCGCGTGCATGAGGCCAAGTCTAAAGCTGCGGCCACGGCCTGTGGAAAACCCGGCAGAAATCTCCCAAATACCCAGCACGTGAGGATGGAGGCCGGCGAGGCACCGGGGACGTGAGGATGGAGGCCGGCGAGGCACCGGGGACATGAGGATGGAGGCCGGCGAGGCACCGGGGACGTGAGGATGGAGGCCGGCGAGGCACCGGGGACGTGAGGATGGAGGCCGGCGAGGCACCGGGGACGTGAGGATGGAGGCCGGCGAGGCACCGGGGACGTGAGGATGGAGGCCGGCGAGGCACCGGGGACGTGAGGATGGAGGCCGGCGAGGCACCGGGGACGTGAGGATGGAGGCCGGCGAGGCACCGGGGACGTGAGGATGGAGGCAGGCGAGGCACCAGGGACGAGACAGACTTCAAACGTGTGGTGCTGGGGCAGGAACTGTGCCTGCAGTCCAGATCCCCACCTCGTCTGTCACGCCAAAAGAAATTACAGGCAGATCACAGATGAAAACACCTAACAGCAGATAACTGTTTTGTCATCTTGGGGGGAAGCCTAAAGCCCAGGAACTAAGAGAATATAACAAGTGTGAAAATAGAATTTAAAAGAAGAGATTGGTTTAGCAATCACTAAGATAAACCATGTGTGGCAGGATCTGTTTGTCTCCTCTGAGCGCACAGGAGCCTCTGCCTCATATGCAGACTTTGGGCCCTACGTGGCTCCGGGTTACTGTGTGTGGCTGCAGGTCAGGGCGGGCTGGGCCACACGGCAGGGCCACCCTCCCAATCCCATGTTTACACGGAGCATTTCCTCTGTCTGTGGCTCCTGGGCTGGGGTCTGTGATCCAAGTCTGGGAGGCCTAGAGACGCCCACGGACAGCGCATGGGGCTTGGGGAGTGGGACTGAGCCACCTCTGACTCTTTCTGCCAGCTGGGATCCGGTTCCAAAGCCACGCCTGGGAAGAGACTCCTGCCTCTCCCAGGATGACTCTGTACTGCCACGCCTCCATTCTCAGCGCCCACAGGGACGCACCAAGGTGGCCTTTCATCTAAAACCAGACACAGGTGATGCCAGGGGACCACAGACCCAGTTCGAGGGGAGCTGTGTGGGTTGTGCCGCAGGTATGTTAAAATTCATACAGGACACCCAAAATATCAATCTTATTCTATGATAATTTTAAAATAATAAAAAAGACTTGTGGCAAGCTGAAAAAATGTTTGATAACTTTACTACCAATGGCTAATTTGCAAATGCCTACACATTGAGAAAAATGGGCAAAAAATATAAACAACAGTTTACAGGAAAAGAAATACACAGTTTTTAAACCTAGGAAGTACAGCTTTACTCATTAGTTAAAAAACAAAACAAAACAAAAACCTGAAAGGACTGATGTCATTTCTCACCTGTTACATTGGAAGAGATCAAAAGTTTAAAAAAGCCGTTCATTCTCCCCTGCAGGGGCGGCGGCTGAGGCCGGCTCTGGGATAATTTGGCAGTATCTGTATCCAAAGGAAACATGAGGACTGCCTCTGCAATTCCATCCTTGGGAACGCATCCCACAGACGCACTCAGACGTGTGGGAGGCGACAGGTGCACGAGGATGTCTCGCCAGTTTTGTTTATAACGATGGAAATTGGGAATAAACTGGACGTCAGCCAACACGCATGGGCTAAGCCCGGCTGGAAATGCCAGCGTGAAGGGGAGACAGACGCGAAGAGAGGGTCTCCTGCGCAGACAGAGTCGCAGAGGCACGGGACAGACCGCCTGTGCTAAGCTGCCATGCACGTGAAGAGTGGAAGGCCGCTCACGCATGTTTACATGTCTAAGCACAAGATTCTTGGAACTGTAACTACAGTGGTGTCTGACTCAGAGGCGGGCACGGGCTTCCACATCACACCCTGTGAAGTGTTTACATTTTATTCCATGTGCATTTATTGCCTATTGCTAAAAATGTCAAAATTTACTTGTTTAAAAAAGAAAGTTTGGTGAAAAGGGAGCAGGCCTCAGGAAGAGACCACAGCTCCTTAAAAAACAGAACTTGGACACAGGAAGGGGAACATCACACACCGGAGTCTGTCGTGGGGTGGGGGGAGGGGGGAGGGATAGCATTAGGAGATATACCTAATGTAAATGACGAGTTAATAGGTGCAGCACACCAACATGGCACATGTATACATAGGTAACAAACCTGCACGTTGTGCACATGTACCCTAGAACTTAAAGTATAATGAAAAATTTTAAAAAAATAAAAATAAAATAAAACAAGAAAAAAAAAAGAAAGGAATCTGATAATCAAACCTAAAAAAAAAAACAAAACAAAAAAAACATAACTTTTCAGGGCCGTCCACAAACCACAGCCAAGTCCAAAGTCATCCAAACCCACAGTGCTCCCAGGAAAGGAGGCTGACTTACTCTGCACGCAGGTGGCGAAGCCTGGTTTTTTGGCGTACGGAGACCCATACTTGTCGATGCAGCCTGCAGGAAGAAAGGGAATGGATGTCAGTCATCCTTACGAGACCAGACGGACTGCAGAGCCCCTGCTTCTGAGAAGCTCTGGAGAGGCAGTTACTCTCCCTACCTGGGGTGCTATCATCCTCCAGAAACAATGCCGCTTAGCTTGTGTTCATACAAAACATTTCAGCCCCAACCCCGACAAACAGGAAACCGCCTCCAGCAACTCAGCGGAGCTGGACGCCCACACTTAGCAAGTGCTTAAAGCACCGCCCGCAGTTTCGAGGGGTTCCTCCCGCCGTACGGGAGAATCACCGGGAATGTTCACTAAGTTTCCTGACAGTACTCGGAAAGCTAAACTTCATTTTCAAGTTGACCCCTGTTGGGAAACGCTGTCCTTAACTGGAAAGCCACTCTGCTTTGGAGAAAGGCCCTGCGTGCTCTCCGGCTGGCTGGACACGGCTTGACAGTGGACATCCCGCTAGGGCGGCCAGGGGGAGGTGAGGCCTGGCACGTGCACATCCAGGGATGGCCCGAGACGGAGACTGTGCCGAACGGTGCGGGGCCTCTCGACCTGGCCCTTCGGTGGGTTACTGTTGCTTATGCAGGTGCAAAAAGGCATGGACACACAGCGGAAGGCCTCCTGCGGGGGTGCCGTGGACAGCTGGCCATCCCCTGCTTCAGAACTCAGTCCCAGCACACCCAGGCTGGCGCCTGGACTTTCCGGGCCAGTTCCAGATATGGACCCAGGGAAGGACCCTTTACGAGAGCGTTTACTAAAATGCACTTTGCAACATTAAAAAGGAAGACCCTGGAATACATTTCTCTCCTTCTAAGTGAAATGCACTCAAGGAGCTCTGAGACGGTGTCAGTCAAACAGGCTGACCCGGGGTCTCTGGGCTTCCCTTTCTTGCTGTCCTCCCTTCTCAAGCGTACACTGGGGGTCTCCGGAGGCCGCCCCGCATGCACCAGCTGCTCTGATGGCTGAGATAACGTCTGTGCATTCCTATTCTTCAAATTAAACAGAAACACTATTGAGTGTTCTTGGTTTTAATTAAGAATACGGCAAATATCAGTCCGTACAGCCCACATGAACATGGACCCCTTTGGGGTCCTCAGTGACTTCAGAAGTGTTTAGTGCTGAGATCAGAAAACTGGAAGACAAAATCCATTACATGTCCTGACAAGGAGCTGAGCCTGGCGTCAACTCAGAGAAGGGGTTTGCAGATAACGGCATTCGCCTGAGGTTCCACTAACACGGAATAAAGCTGTGGTATAAAATAAACAGAGAATCTTGTGTTTCTGACCCGCATGTTCCGGACAGTTCCATGTGCACCGTGTGATTAAGAATCTTCCTTCCAAGAGTTACGTGGTGAGGAGATGCTTCCAGCATGAAACACGTACCCCCAACTATGCCTCTACGACAACCAGGGTAGAGAAGTAATTGAGACTTACCTAAGTATCTCGGGTAAAAATAGTCCTGTGGAAAAAGAAAGAGAAAAAGCAAGCGTTGACTGGCACGCTACGAGGGTCTCTAAGCAACATAAGCATCCGCCGGTTAATCAGAGGCTGCTCCACGGCAGCCAGAGGCCGCCCCACCCCGGGAACCGAGGGGAAGTGACCCGGGAAGCTGCCGTGCTGCCGACTTGGCTTCTGCAGACGGGCGCTTACGAAGCCATCAGCACGACTGCGGTGAGACCAACAAGCAAAGGCAGGGCCATTTCCAGCTGCATAGGAGCACCACCCAGTGTGCCCAGCGGAGAGGCCTGTCCAGGAGAACAAGAACGCCTCCAAGTAAAACCCCAATCTTAGTTCCCTGTTGACATCAGGGTCTCCAGAACCCAAAGACCTCAGTTCCCTGTTGTCACAAAGGTCTCTCAAAACCCCAAAGACCTTCCGTTTGGCACACGGGCATTGATTTGCACTCATTGTATTGGTGAAACAAAATTGGTACTGGATGAGGCATGGAGGCTGTAACGAAGGGTCTTCTTATCCATGAAAACACGCCGACGAGGTCCACATTCGACACAAGTGAGCTGCCGAGTCCTGGAACCACCTGCCCGTCACTTGGCCAGCAGAGGCCAGCCGGAAACTTCTTCAGGATCCTTCTGCCATGGCCTAGATTCTAGGGCCACAGCCTGGTTAAAGCAGCCTCCAATCTCCAGCTTAGGGTCAACCATGCCAGCAGTTTGGCCCTAAATGCTCTAAACCAAGAGACCACGGTCATGGCAGAATAGTCCCAGCAGCCTCTCCATGCTGCATATGAGTCAGCATTTTTACACTATTTTATGAAACCCTCACAAACAACACCCAGGAAGATCTTTTTAATCCCATTATCAGGAACGGGAAACCTGGCTTCAGGATGGTGTGGGATTCGCCTGGGGGCGCGAGGTTCAGGATTAGCAGGCACTGGTAGCATTTTGCAGAGTGGAGGGCAGAGGCAGTACCCAGCGCCATCTGCAACGCGCCTCTGGCTTCATGTGCTGGCTCTGCACAGCTTTTCTGCCTCCTTCCCACCTCTTTCCCACACTGGCTGGCCTTGCCACACCTTTTGTGGGAAGAGCCTGGAGGGCCCCACCCCAGCCCTGCCAACACCTTCCTGAGGCCTGCTTGGATGTGTTTTCACAAAGTTGTGTTCCAGGAGAGATGGGATGCTCTTAAAATCTTACTCCCTTAAGAGAAAGGAAGGGTCAGGGTGAGCTGGAGTTCAGCTCATGTGTCTGTTGGAGGGCGGCCGCCCTGGAGGTCGGGAGGGCTGCAGGCCTGGAACACACACCCTCATGCCTGCCCTCATTTCTCTCACTTCCAATTTTAGTCAAGGCAAACTCCAGAAAAGGGGTGACCAGCAACACAAGTGAGCCCTGGTGGAGGTCTGGGGCAGCAACAGCTTCCCCGGCTTGGAAGGAGAAGGGAAGTGATGGGGCTTTGTCTCAAAGCAGGAGGCTCTGGCTCTGAAACAAAAGACTTAGGAGAGATGCAAAAGGTGTCCTTTCAGGTTTAGGAAGCCAGGGATTGAAAACAACTAAGAACTAGTGAGCAAATGGCCTAACTATACACAAATGCTTGCATTACCACAGCTTTACAGTGTGTCCTATATTTCAAAATCAAGACTAGTCATACTACTTAATGTGTAATCTGTATCAATACCAAGTTTTATTGTTGCAAAAAGGCATTATTCATGGAAAAATTATGCCAATCTCCTCTCAGTCAGCCATACCTATGGGAATGGGGTTTCTGAAACCACAGGGTTATAACCCCGGGCAGTGTATCCTAATTTGCATGCTTGATTATTTGAGGCGGTAATGGAGGCAGAAAGCATGTATCAATTCCACCTGTGATCTAGGGGAAAGACCGTTAAATCCTGAGCAAGAGTAAAGCTTCGACAAATAAACCTAAAAACACTACACACTCCCAAGATAAAGAGACACTTCACGTCGTCCTTAGAACATTCTGGCCAAAGATGTAAGACCCAGAAATGGCTTTGAGTAAAGGCACCCGGATAAGCTCCCTGACCTGTAGAACCAAACACAGAGCACTTTGTTCTCAAAACCCTCCTGCCCCGGTCTGCACTACAAGTTGTTCAGGTGAATAAACCTTGGCCTGAAGCTCTGCATTCGCCGACTCTCCAGGGCAGCACCCCCAGGAGTCCCCATGGAGCAGAGGCCACCATTCAGGAGGCCGAGATTTAGAACCAGGAGCTCCTGACATACACACTGACTCTCTTTCTTCTCGACCTAGGAAGAGCGAGACCTGTGGTAATGGGTTGGTGTGCTGGGGTTAGGTGAGGGCAACAGTGGGAAGAAGCTGGGATTCCCAGGCTGGAAATGGCGCCATTTGGCCCTTGGAAATCCTCTCCCTAGGGATCTGATTCTGTTTTATTTGAACAGCTACAGATATAAATAAGCGAGCAAACCACTGCACTGTCAGCTGAAGCTTCAAGAGGAAAAAGACAACATCTACCTGCCCAGCATCGAGCCTGGTACTGACTGTCCCCCAGAGGCCTCAGGAGCCATCACCAAACACATGGATGGATGACAGATGAACAGTGGACGAGTGCATGAAAGAATGGATGGGTGAATAAACGAGTGGATGAGCAGAGAGATGCATGAATGAGTGGGTGGATAGATGGATGAGTGAATGGATGAATGAGTGAACAGATGGATGGATAGATGCATGGATAGATGGATGGATAGATGCATGTATGGACAAATGCACAGATGGATGAATGAATGGATGGATGGATGAGTGAATGGATGGATGAGGGAATGGGTGGATAGATTAGTGAGTAGGATGGATGAGTCAGCAGACAGATGCATGGATGGATGAGTGAATGAATGAATGAATGAATCAGTGGATGAATGAGTGGATAGGAACGAATGAATGGATGAGTGAATGGATAGAGATTGATGAATGAACAAATGAATGAGTGGATGGATGAGTGCGTGGATGAAAGAGTGAATGAGTGGATGGCTGAGTAAATGAATGGAGATGGATGGATAAATGAATGAGGTGATGGATGACTGAGTGGGTGAATGAATAAATGAGTAGATAGATGGGTGAGTGGATGGATGGATGGATGGATGAATGAATAAAACAATGAGTGAACAGATGGATGAGTGGGTGGATGAATGAATGAATGGGTGGATGAGTGAGTGAATGAATGAAAGAGTGAGTGGGTAGATGAATGGATGAGTGAGTGGGTGGATGGGTGAGTGGATGGATAGATGAATGAATGAATGAGTGGGTGGATGAGAGAGTGGGTAGATGAATAAATAAATGAAAGAATAGGTGGGTGAATGAGTGGGTGGGCAAATGGATGAGTGAATGGGTGGATGTGTGTGGATAGATGAGTGAATGAATGCGTGGGTGGATGGGTGACTGGATGGAGATGGATGAATAAATGAAGGAAGGAGTGGATAGATGGATGAGCGAGTGGCCGGATAGTTGAATGAATGGGTGGATGGATGGATGGATGAGCGAGTGGATGGATAGCTGAATGAATGGGTGGGTGGATGGGTGACTGGATGGATGGAAATAGATGAATAAATGAAGGAAGGAGTGGATGGGTGGATGAGTGAGTGGATAGATAAGTGAATGAATGAGTGGGTGGATGGGTGAGTGAATGAGTGCGTGGATAGATGAGTGAATGAATGAGTGGGTGGATGGGTGGATGAATGAATGAGTGGGTGGATGGGTGAATGAATGAGTGGGTGGATGGGTGAATGAATGAGTGGGTGGGTGGGTGAATGAGTGGGTAGGTGGGTGAATGAATGAATGAGTGGATGGATGGGTGGATGAATAAGTGGGTGGATGTGTGAATGAATGAATGAATGGGTGGGTGGGTGAATGAATGAATGGGTGGGTGGGTGAATGAATGAATGGGTAGGTGGGTGAATGAATGAATGTGTGGGTGAATGAATGAATGAGTGGGTGGATAGGTGAGTGAATAAGTGGGTAGATGGGTGAATGAATGAATGGATGGGTGGGTGAATGAATGAATGAGTGGGTGGATGGGTGAGTGAATAAGTGGGTGGATGGGTGAATGAATGAATGGGTGAGTGGGTGAATGAATGAGTGGGTGGGTGGATGGGTGAGTGAATGAGTGGGTGGATGGGTGAATGAATGAATGAGTGGGTGGATGGGTGAGTGAATGAGTGGGTGGATGGGTGAGTGAATGAGTGGGTGGATGGGTGAATGAATGAATGAGTGGGTGGGTGAATGAGTGGGTGGATGGGTGAATGAGTGGATGGTGAATGAATGAGTGGGTGAATGAATGAATGAGTGGGTGGATGGGTGAGTGAATGAGTGGGTAGATGGGTAAGTGAATGAGTGGGTGGGTGAGTGAATGAGTGGGTAGATGGGTGAGTGAATGGGTAGATGGGTGAATGAATGAGTGGGTGGTGAATGAGTGGGTGAATGAATGAGTAGGTGGGTGGGTGAATGAATGGGTGGATGGGTGAGTGAATGAGTGGGTGGATGGGTGAGCAAATGAGTGGGTGGGTGAATGAGTGGGTGGATGGGTGAGTGAATGAGTGGGTAGATAGGTGAATGAATGAATGAGTGGGTGAGTGAATGAGTGGGTGAGTAAATGAGTGGGTAGATAGGTGAATGAATGGGTGAATGGATGGGTGAATGAGTGGGTAAGTGAATGAATGGGTGGGTGAATGGGTGGGTAGGTGGGTGAATGAGTGGATGGGTGAGTGAATAGGTGGATAGGTGAGTGGGTGGATGGGTGAGTGGGTGGATGGGTGAGTGGGTGGATAGGTGAGTGGGTGGATAGGTGAGTGGGTGGATAGGTGAGTGAATGAGTGGGTGGATGGGTGAATGAATGAATGAGTGGGTGGATGGGTGAATGAATGAATGAGTGGGTGGATGGGTGAGTGAATAAGTGGGTAGATGGGTGAGGGAATGAGTGGGTGGATAGGTGAATGGATGGGTGAATGAGTGGGTGAATGAATAAATGAGTGGGTGGGTGAATGAATGAGTAGATGGGTGAGTGAATGAGTGGGTGGATGGGTGAGTGAATGAGTGGGTGGATAGGTGAGTGAATGAGTGGGTGGATGGGTGGGTGAATGAGTGGGTGGATGGGTGAATGAGTGGGTGGATGGGTGAGTGAATGAGTGGGTGGATGGGTGAATGAATGAGTGGGTGGATGGGTGAGTGAATGAGTGGGTGGATGGGTGAGTGAATGAGTGGGTGGATGGGTGAGTGAATGAGTGGGTGGATGGGTGAGTGAATGAGTGGGTGGATGGGTGAGTGAATGAGTGGGTGGATGGGTGAGTGAATGAGTGGGTGGATGGGTGAGTGAATGAGTGGGTGGATGGGTGAGTGAATGAGTGGGTGGATGGGTGAGTGAATGAGTGGGTGGATGGGTGAGTGAATGAGTGGGTGGATGGGTGAGTGAATGAGTGGGTGGATGGGTGAGTGAATGAGTGGGTGGATGGGTGAGTGAATGAGTGGGTGGATGGGTGAGTGAATGAGTGGGTGGATGGGTGAGTGAATGAGTGGGTGGATGGGTGAGTGAATGAGTGGGTGGATGGGTGAGTGAATGAGTGGGTGGATGGGTGAGTGAATGAGTGGGTGGATGGGTGAGTGAATGAGTGGGTGGATGGGTGAGTGAATGAGTGGGTGGATGGGTGAGTGAATGAGTGGGTGGATGGGTGAGTGAATGAGTGGGTGGATGGGTGAGTGAATGAGTGGGTGGATGGGTGAATGAATGAGTGGGTGGATGGGTGAATGAATGAGTGGGTGGATGGGTGAATGAGTGGGTGGATGGGTGAATGAATGAGTGGGTGGATGGGTGAATGAATGAGTGGGTGGATGGGTGAATGAGTGGGTGGATGGGTGAATGAGTGGGTGGATGGGTGAATGAGTGGGTGGATGGGTGAATGAATGAGTGGGTGGATGGGTGAATGAGTGGATGGGTGAATGAATGAGTGGGTGGATGGGTGAATGAGATGGGTGAATGAATGAGTGGGTAGATGGGTGAATGAATGAGTGGGTGGATGGGTGAATGAGTAGATGGGTGAATGAATGAGTGGGTGGATGGGTGAATGAGTAGATGGCTGAATGAATGAGTGGGTGGATGGGTGAATGAATGAGTGGGTGGATGGGTGAATGAGTGGGTGGATGGGTGAATGAATGAGTGGGTGGATGGGTGAATGAATGAGTGGGTGGATGGGTGAATGAGTGGATGGGTGAATGAATGAGTGGGTGGATGGGTGAATGAATGAGTGGGTGGATGGGTGAATGAGATGGGTGAATGAATGAGTGGGTAGATGGGTGAATGAATGAGTGGGTAGATGGGTGAATGAATGAGTGGGTGGATGGGTGAATGAGTAGATGGCTGAATGAATGAGTGGGTGGATGGGTGAATAAGTGGGTAGATGGGTGAGTGAATGGGTGGGTGGGTGAATGAATGGATGGGTGAATGAGCAGGTGGATGGGTGAATGAGCAGATGAGTGGGTGAATGAATGAGTGGGTGGGTGACTGAATGAGTGGGTGGGTGAATGAATGAGTGGGTGAGTCAGTGAATGAATTAGTGGGTGGACAGGTGAATAAGTGGGTGAGTGGGTGAATGAGTGGGTGAATGAATGAGTGGGTGGACAGGTGAATGAATGAGTGGGTGGGTGGGTGAATGAATGAATGGGTGGGTGAATAAATGAATGGGTGAATGAGTGGGTGAATGAATGAGTTGAATGAATGAATGAGTGGGTGGACGGGTGAATGAATAAGTGGGTGAATGAATAAATGAGTGGGTGGATGGGTGAATGAATGAATGAATGGGTGGCTGGGTGAATGAATGAATGAGTGGGCAGGTGCAAGGTTCTGCAGTTTTCACTCCAACAAAGCACCGAATGCTAGTTTCACTTAAATCATAGTTAAGTACTTGGAAGAAAAGTGGAAATCAATGCTCCCAGTCTGTTTACTTTAATAATAGGGAAGTGTTCATGCTATAATTCCTCAAGTTTACAAACTCCATGTGATTTTAAAATTTACATCCTTGTTATTACCTGACATCTGCCAGACCCGCACTTCCAGGTGGTAAGTGTGGTGCCCACTGCACGGAGGATGCAGCCATTAGGTCTCTCGGAGGTTTGTGCACTTTGCTGTTCCTGGCAGGGACAACTCAGAGGGCAGCGGCCTCCTGGTTAGCACAGGGCCCTGCCCCTGGGTGAAGCAGAGCAGGTGCTCGGCCCGCGTTCCCGAGGCTCTGGGGCAACTGCGAGCGGCCCAGGATGGCCGTTAATGCGGCCCAACATAAATTCATAAACTTTCTTAAAACATGAGATTTAGGCACAGACCTTCTTTTAAGCTCATCAGCTGTTAGTGTTAATTCTATGTGTGACCCAAGACAACTATTATTCTTCCAGTGTGGCCCACGGAAGCCAAAAGACTGGACGCCCCTGTGCTAGGGAGTTCCGCGGCCGCTGAGGCTGGGAGCCCCGTCTGCAGAACATCCCGGTGTAAACAGTGGAGCCGGTGCCTCCTCTGACACCTCCCTGACGGCGCCAGTTGCCTTTCGGTTTCGTAAGTATGGAGGAAACAACCAGAAGCAGCTTGGGGGGAGCTGAGCCCCAGGACAGGAGCTTGGTCTGGCCAGGGTCTAACATGAAGCCCCAAATTTGCTATAAAACTACAGAACGCGTCTGATGAGTGGATGCCGCCTCCAGACCCTGGCGTCGCCTCTGCTGCCTTTGATCTGCTCAGGAGAGCAGAGGGTGCTGGCAGAACCCGTGGGAATTGGTGCAGTGTCACAAAGACCCAAGCCCACTACCGACCCGGCCCTGCCGACCACCAGACCCAGGTCTCCCCCGCTCAAAGTCACCCACAGGGCAAAGGTCAAGCATGGCTGGGAGCTGCACACGGGGCCCCCAGGATGGGTGGGCCTCGGGGACTAGGCTGTAGCCTGGCTGCCCATGTGGCAACCCTACCAGCAGGGCACTGTGGTTCTCAAGTCCCAACCCCCAAATGACCTTTGACCTGGGGACAGGCTTCCTCATCCCGAGCTGTGGTTCCGAACAAGGTAGGGTGACCTCCCCACACCGCCGCAGGAATCAGGCAGGACCCAGCACGTGAACAGACCCTCCAAGGCGCTGGGGGGTTCTTCCCCTGGGCCTGCTCTGGGGCCCCTGCCTACCCGCCTGCATCTTGGTGAGGGTGTCCAGCGGTCTCCTGATCAAACTAGATCCTGAGAGGGCCCATTCACTTTTTAAAAATGGCCAAAACCTACACATGGTGATGGCACCCAACGCAGTGTGTTAACAAGACAGGAAACACTTTTGGACGCAAAGTGCACTGAACTGGAAGCAACTCACGCAGGTAAAATCAGTTTGGAAGGTTCCAGAACACTTCCTAAATGCCTTCATCTCCGAATACACTTTAACTCCTTGGGGCCCAGCAAGGTCTCTGCCTGGTGGGGAACGGCGGTCAGGGGATTAAGGGCACAGCCCGACCTGACGCTCACTCATCCTTGGGCCACGGTCCCCACAGAGCTGCAGTGAGGATCAGAGGTCAGTGAACATGGACAACCCTCTGCAAACACCCAGTGTCAGTCCTGCATAAATCTTTTCGTGTGAGCGTCATCTGCATTCACACAGCAAATAGTGGTTATTTTTCAGAGTGTGCTAAGAATGCATTACTCTCTTTAGCAAATAACATCCATAAATTTTGTTTCCGAAAACCTTTATCTTACTTGACAAGTGGGCTGAGACTGCTGAGCGCAGGGACTGTTTATCAACACCATAACTTTCTCTGATATTTTCCATGGGAAACGGTCACAAGAATTCACTAACCCTTTGACCACAATGTTGTCTTCCAAGAACTCGACTTCTATGAGAAAACGCAGAGTAACACCCACAGGAACTGCCCTTGCGGAGCCTTCCTTTCTCAGCGTTTTCAGAGCCTCTGAAGAGCCGCCGTCTTACAGACCCTTGGCCTGGCAGCCCGGCTCTATTCATGTTCTTCTAGCTTGGGAAGTGTAAAATCCTTTCCTTCCTTCCGAATTCGCTTCCTAAGCCTTCACACCCGCAGCGGCCTGTTGCCCTGAGCAGAGTGGAAGTGCTGACCCCACTGCCCACAGGAGGCAGCGCCCACGGCCCCCGGCCCAGAGGACCCCAGGAAAGCACAGTCAGTACAGTCGGCACGCCCATCCGCACCCACGGTCAGCAGTGACAGGCGCCTCTGCCCTCCTTGAAGCTCACGCCCAGGTGCACCCTCCCTTGCTGGGAGCCCTCTTCCTGGAAGCTCATCCTGGGTGTGACTGCCAGGTCAGCTGTGGATGCGGGAACAGCCTCTGTAGCTGACTGCACAGCTGTGAGCACCCCTCCTTGCCCCACAGCGCAGACGTGGTGCCTGAACCGGTGGGTAACTAAGCTCTTCTCACAGAAGCCCCAAGACACACATCAGTGTATCTCACAGGCTTCGTGGCAGACGAGACAGAGGAGCTCCAGTGGCTTCCAGCAGCTGCATGGCAGTAATGCTGAGACTCACTCTGCCCGTCTCTGCCCCAGACACACAGCACACTCCCGACAGCCCCCAGCAGGGTGCCCCGTGGTGCACAACATTCAGCATGTGAGCGTGAACGCAGTGAAGGAACAGAGCCGCAGCCCCCACAGGCCCTGGGCCAGCGCGGTTCTCAGCGAGGAAGGCCTGCTGTCTTTCAGAGCAAGCCCCACCAAGGGCTGCCTGCTCTTAAGTGCAGAGCAGTGACTGTCTCTGGGCATTTGACAGCATCCTTGGGGGCCCCGAGAGAAGCCAGTCAGGAAGCCACACAGCTGTCGGATGGGAGGGATGCTGGCCACAAGACACACTACAAGGAGAGAGGCCCGGGACAGCCACTGTCTGCACGTGGTGGGGAGAAGGGAGCCTGGGGAAGCGCTGACTAAAGAGAGGCCAGTCTGCGGGGGAGCAGAGGGCGGGGAAGAGGAAGGAAGAGAGCTCCTCTGTGCCCACTCCGACCCCAGTGGCATCGCTGTCCTGGGAGCAGCCTCGTGCCCACAACAGCTGCCGCGGGGAGGAAGTGGGATGTCTCACTGCAAATGCTTCGGGAAAAACAAGATGGTGTACTTTCTGATCATATAAAACAGCAAAATAAAACAGTCGTGAGCACAGGGCCAGCGATTCTGCAGTTAGAACCGTGTGGGCTTCGTCCCCACCTCCGGTGAGGGTGTCTCCTGCACACGGTACCCACGCTTCAGGTCGCACACACGTGTCTTGGACCCAAGTTCGCCTTAAGAGGTGTCGATCGCTCCAAGAAAATGTGCTAACCTTGGAGTCTGGGGCCTGGGCTTCCCTCTGAGTCTTCCCCACAAAAAACGAACTGGGACCAGTCCTTCAATAAACTACCAGCCTCTGTTCTCGGAAGCACAGGAGGGGAGGACGCCTGGGTCTTGCCAGCCACCACGTTCTATGATCTCAGGACAAATACGACTGCAAAGTTCGTGTTTGTTCCCGGCTTACAACGGGGAGGTTTATTCATGGCCTCTCCAGATCCAAGGGCAGCTGCTCCATGGGACGCTGGACAGCTCAGTTCCCTCGAAAGGACGGCTGCACCATCAAGCCTGACTCAGCCCAAAGATCCAACCCGCAGGGTCCTGGCAGGGACAGCTGTGCCCTGGACGCCGGCAGGCCACTGCCCCTTCTGCACCGGGAGTCACGCCCCAGCCTCTCCCACTGGGCTTCTGGCCTGAGCTCTGCCCAGCTGGTGAAGGACAGTAAAGGCAACCAGATTCCCTGACTGCGACCACCACTAACAGTCGCCAAGCGCGCACACAAGCACAAATCACAGACGCCCCGGCAGCTGCCCAAGGGACAGGCTTCTCCTCCAGCTTTATCCAAGTTGAGCTGGTCTTCGGCCAGATGACCAGGCCCAGGCCCCAAAGCCACCTGGGGTGCTCTGAGGATGGGTTAGACTTAAAGGTCACTTGAACTCCTTCAGTGGCCAGGACACACGTCTCTAGTGGACGGGTTACCTTCCGCGTTGTGAGGGACCGGCCAGGCCTGCAGGTGGGTGCCTTCCTCTGGCCTCACTGAGCAGCAACACTCAAGTTCAAACACAAAACCACCATTTACGGTGGAGCCACGGGCTGTGTAGCCCAGCGTGACGCACCGGCAGGCCGTGTTCATGGGACTCACACTCCGAGCCACTGACACTCACCCAGCTCCGCGCAGCCGCCCTGTGCTTTACGCACCCACACCAGCACCACTGAGCCCTCACGTGGGTGCCAGTACACTCACAGTCGCCTGCACACAGAGGAGCACACAGCTGGGTCAGGGGTGCTGCCACGTCCTGCTCTCCCCCAGTCCTGGTGAGCGCAGGAGTTAATGACAGAGTGTGGGGCTCAAATGCCCAGGACACGCTGTAGCCCTCCACAGGCTTCTCAGCCTCTCAGGGCCTCAGTTTCCACATCTGTAAAATGGCTCAGTGACAGCTGCTACATGTTGTTGTGAGGACGTAACAACTTCACACGTGGAGACCCCGAGAACAGCGCTCTCGAGACGACCCGTGTATGATTCATCTTTCAGACTAACAGATGAGCTGAGCGACGGACGAGCTGAGCAACGGATCTGAGAACGGGAGTGACCGTGCTCTTCACAGGACAGTTTCATCATCCGCTGCTATTCAATTGTCCGGGTTGAAATAAACGGAAAGCCGGCCTGCCTGTAAACACTGTCATGCATTTCCCACAAGTGTAAAAAGGAAGTGAACAGTATCTTCCAGGTGTGGTGGGGACGGTCCAGGCACACCCAAAGCCCACTGCGCCTCCCTGAGAGCTCCCGCATCCGGGCTGCCCTCATTTGGAGTGGGCAGGAATGCCAAACTGCAGCCCTCTCTGATTCTGCAGGGATAGTCAACTTAGCAATTCTGAAAAGAATCAATGTTGACTCAGAGAGTGGCTTTACTGTACTGCGGACAGTCGGACCTGGATGGGAGCCGGTCCCAGCCTGGCCAAACGTTGGGCCTTTGTATGCTGAGAATCCGGCCACTGCAGTGACCGGCCCAGGCTCTCTGAGGGCTGGCTGGGTCAAGCTGTGTGTTCTCCATGGAGCCCCAAGTTCCCAGGCGAGGTCGTCACACAACTGGGTCTAGCAGGTTTGTGGACATATGTGGAGAAAATGTATTTTCTTATCATAGGCACTAACACTGGAAGGAAAAAAATTTTACCTATAATTTGAAAACAGAGCCCAAGAAAATTAGTAGGACATTAGCCAGGCGCGGTGGCTCAAGCCTGTAATCCCAGCACTTTGGGAGGCCGAGGCGGGCGGATCACAAGGTCAGGAGATCGAGACCATCCTGGCTAACACGGTGAAACCCCGTCTCTACTAAAAATACAAAAAAAAAAACTAGCCGGGCGAGGTGGCGGGCGCCTGTAGTCCCAGCTACTCAGGAGGCTGAGGCAGGAGAATGGCGTAAACCCAGGAGGCGGAGCTTGCAGTGAGCCGAGATCCCGCCACTGCACTCCAGCCTGGGTGACAGAGCAAGACTCCGTCTCAAAAAAAAAAAAAAAAAAAAAAAAAAAAAAAAAAAAAAGAAAATTAGTAGGACATTAACGAGGCTCAATATAGTTTCCTATTTCTTTTGAATATTATACTTTTAATCAACACCAGTCAGTCAGAGCAGACAGTGCCTCTGTCAGAGTGAAATGCAAAACGGATACTGTTCTTAATTCACTCTACTTCCAGTTCCCCTTTAAAATTTATTTTAAAACTTTTAAAGTGAAGCTTTCACTTGGTCAGGGTGAAAATTTACACACTAGGATTGCAATGAAATCACTGGAATATAAAAACCATGGAAGAGTCCAGAGCATTTCCAACATCAAATACGAAACCCTTCAACAATGAGCTTTGCACTGGAGACACAGCTCTCAATTTTAACCTTAGAAAACAGGGAAAATGAAGCATGAGGAAACCTGGATGCCTGTCAATGGCTCTGGGGTAAAACCATAACCTGGGAAGCGCTCGGCATGCCCCAGCTAGCAAGCTTAATGCCCCTTTACTCAGAGTCTCAAGAAAGAAACCATAAGCACTTGCTTCCTAAAAGGGTGTTTTGTTCCTAAATAACAAAGGGAGACGTTCAGCATTTCTCAAAACGTCTTTAATTAGAGTTTTCCACAGATGTGACGCTCTCCGGCTCGGGTGAGGGTGTCGTGTGCAGGGCCTGGCACTCAGCTGCCTCTGAGAAAGCCCTGGGGGAGCCTGGCACCAAGTGCCTGCAGACGCCCGGGTAGAAACAAGCACCTGCACAGGTGCAGGCACAAGAAAGGGCTGCAGAGCCAGCATGGAAGACGGCCCTCAGAGGAGGCCAGGCCCTGGTCCCCCTGCCAGCCTGCAGGCCTCAGGATGGGCCCAGGAGGAAAGGCCTTGGCCACAGGGCTCCGGCCCCTCAGGCAGGGGGCTCTGGGAGTGGAGAGACCCTGGGAGTCCGAGAAAGCTGGGGCCACAGAGCCCCGGGACCCTGTCTCAGTTTTTAGTGATCCTGATGCAGCTGTCAGTGGTCTTCTGACCCCAAAGTTGTGGAAAGAGAAAAGTGTGTGAGAGGGTGCACATGTGTCTGCGTGTGTCTGCATGCATGTGGCTGGGCATCCATGTGTGGCTGTGTGTATGTGACTGTGTGTACGTGTGTGCATGTCATTATGCATGTGTGTACAAGTCTGTCAGTGTGTGACTGTGTGTATGTCTATGTGAATGTGTGCATGTATGTGTACGTCTGTTAGCATGTGTGCACCTGTGTATATGTGTGCATGTCTGTGTGACTGTATGTATGCCTATGTGAATGTGTGCATGTATGTGTACATGTCTGTTAGTACGTGTGCCTGTGTATGTGTGTGCATGTCTGTGTGTACGTATGTCTATGTGAATGTGTGCATGTATATGTACATGTCTGTTAGTATGTGTGTGCCTGTGTGTGTGCATGTCTGTGTGTGTGACTGTGTATATGTATGTCTATGTGAATGTGTGCATGTATGTGTACATGTCTGTTAGTATGTGTGCGCCTGTGTATGTGTGCATTTCTATCAGTGTGACTGTGTGTACCTATGTCTATGTGAATATGTGCATGTATGTATACATGTCTGTTAGTGTGTGTGCCCGTGTATGTGTGTGCATGTCTGTGTGTGACTGTGTATATGTATATGTGAATGTGTGCATGCATGTATACATGTCTGTTAGTATGTGTGCCTGTGTGTGTTTGCATGTCTGTCAGTTTGTATGACTGTACATATGTCTGTGTGAATGTGTGCATGTATGTGCACATGTCTGTTAGTATGTGTGTGCCTATCAGTGTGTGTGACTGTGTGTGCGTATGTCTATGTGAATGTGTGCATGTATGCATATGTCTATTAGTATGTGTGTGCCTGTGTGTACGTGCATATATATCTGTGTCTATGGGAACATACATACCTGTGTACATGTGTCTGGGTAGGGGGGTGTGTGTCCATTCACACCTATATCCATGAGTCAGCACCTATCTGTGCGGGTGTCCATGTGTGAATGTGTGCATGTGCACATGTATCTGTGGGATGTGTGTGGGAGTGTGCTGCAGCCTCTGTCAAAGCAGGGCAGGGGAGGTCTCAGCCTGGCCATCATCTTCCCCACCAGGCGCCCCCACATTGTACAGCCCTCCCCTCCAACTGGAACCTCCCGTTAAGCCATCCCAACATCTGGGCCTGTGTCCCAGCCAAGTGGCTGTCCCCAGGTGGGGACTCAGAGGGGTTTTCATTTCCATACAGGATACTCCTTCCCTAGCTGTTCCTAAAGAATCCACAAGGTCAGGGAAAAGGTGCTTGGAGGGCACATGCAATTGAGGATGAGCCAGCAAGTTTCAAAACGGATACACCGACATCCCTTGCAGAGAATTCCTCACCACCAGCAGTGGAGAGAAGAGAGAGAAACACAGAGGGAGACAAAGAAAGAGAAGGGGGAAGGGAACCTGGCCTCGGAGCACAGGCCTGGCCACATGTCGTGCAGGTGCAGATGCAGGTCGGCTAACCCAGGTTGACCCTCAGGGAAGGCCACCAGCGCTCGGTGAATATCGTGCTTTGTATCTCAAATAAAGCCAGGTGATGGGATCAGGAACCACAGCCTGGATGATGTTCCTGCACACAAGCCGGGGATCAAAGTGCACAAACAGGCTCCCAAGCAGGCACCGGAGGACCTGGGCGTTAGGGCTGGGCTGGGATAAGTCTCTAGTCTTGGATCCTTTCTGGAATCGAGGGGTGATTACAGAGATCTTAGCAGGCCCTGGAACCTGATGGCCTTCAAGGATTTAGTAAAAAGGCACTGGGCCTGGGAAGCTTTAGCAGAGACACAGTGGGGAGTTACCCAGTCCTCTCTGAATTAGAAACTCGGGCAAGGAACCCAGCAGGGAGAGGCAAGGCCAGGGAGGGAGAATAACAATATAAAAAGGAAAACAAGATAAGGAGAAGGTCTGGGCGGTGGAGGCCCGTGGGGGCGGCCCAGCCTGGAGGAATGTCGGGGGAGGGGCACGGCTCCAGCAGAGAGGGCTGGGGAGGTGGGAGGAGTGTCCCTTCCAGCAGAACAGGGCTTTAAACCACAGGTGTGTGGTGAGGGCCAGAGCATGGGAGGGGTGCTGGGCTTAGGATCCGGCTGCTGAAAGGTGGGGGTCTGCAGAGCGGGCGCTTCCGGGAAGAAGGCGCAACCAGGAAGCAGCCCCAGCTTGAGGCAGTGGGACACGCTGCAGGCAGGTTAGCAGATGGGCAGGTGGGCACACAGGTTAGCACACAAGTGAGCTTGGAGCCTGGGAGGGGTGCTGTGCTTAGTATTTGCCTGCTGGAAGGGTTGCAGAGCAGGCGCTCCTGGGAAGAAGGTGCAACCAGGAAGAAGCCCCAGCGAGGGGCAGTGAGACACGCTTCAGGCAGGTTAGCAGTTTAGCAGGTGGACATGAAGGTGAGCACACTGGGGAGCTGGCTCCAGCTGTCCCTTCCCTCCCTTGTAGGAGGCTGCCCAGGGAAAACAGGCAGGGCTGGGTAGGTGCATGTTAACTAACAGCGGCCAGGCACTTCCCACATCCTAAAATGGCAGGGGGCTGGGACCACCTTCCCCACAACCACTCGTGGAGGACCACACATCAGGACCCGGGCCTGGGGAGGCCAGGGGCCCGAGGATGCTCTGACAGTCACCACGGCCAGATCCTGGTCAACTCGTGAGCTCAGGCCACAGCCCTTGTCCTCAATCAGCCTCACCGCACAAAATGTAAAGCAAGCGACATTTCAAAGACAAGGAGCCCCTGGCCTTTGACAGGGAGAAGTTCATGGATGATTTTCATGCGTTTGCAGGAAGTTGTGCTTGGACGGTTCCCTCGGGCCTGGGGTCTCCCAAGGGTGTGGCGGAGGATGCAGTGGAGACTAGGGTCCCAGGAGGGGTGGGCCTGGTGTGCTGGAGCCGGCTGGGACTCAGCCAGCCTCTGGACCCTGCCCCTGCTCCAACCAGGCTCTCCCCAGCATCCGCCTGCCTGCAGGAACCCGAAACAGAAACAGACAGCAAGCTAATGGCCAGCTCCAAAAACCAGAGGCAAAGCGGGTTATCATTTGGCATGGGGGCTGGGAAGGAGGGCAGAACTCTGGGCACGAGATGACGCTGAAAGGAAGCCGGCAGAGGCTGCTGGGGCCAGGCTGTGAAAGGACGGGAAGGAGGCCTCCCCAGCATCAAAGCCACTCAGCCACATGCAGAAGGGTGAGGGGGACGGACATGCCAGCACAGAAACCATCTGACCCAACTGCAGTTGTATTAAAGTGTTGGGATCCTGAGTGCTGTTTTCATTTTATCTTCATTTCACACCTTTGTAAATGAAGTTATTAAATTAAAATTGGAAAACCAGGTAGGGGACTGACTTGGGAAGAACAGCACAGTACCTCCAGGCCGCCTTCAGTCTAATTGACATGGGCCCTGCGTGTCCAGGAGGACAGTGAGGAGGGGCTGCAGCGGGGCCTTGCAGTGCTGCGCAGAGCGGGCACCGTGGGGTGGGGGTGAATCCTGCTGCCCTTAACTCCCATCACCAGCACGCCCCATGCTGCAGTCCCTGTGCACGCAGAATGTTCAGGGTGAGGACGCTGTTGGAGGGCACTACACCAGCCACACGACCAAGCCCACGGCTGGGCGGCGAATCCGAGCGACCAGGGCACACAAGCCCACGCTGCTTCGGCCAGCGGCGCAGGCCAGGATTCATCATTAAAGAAACGGGAAAACAGAGAGGCCTGGGAGAGCGACCAGCTAGGCTGCACTGAAGGAGGGCACGGGCCTGTGGGGCTGTGAGTGCTGAGAGTAGCCGCCTGAGAACAGCCCCAGGTGCGTCATCTCTGCAGGGATGAGCTATGCCCACAGGTGCACAGCGGCCATCTGACAGCCTCAGAGCTTTCAGAAAAGCAGATAGATCTAAGAGGGCTCAAGTCAACCACTAGAAATGTAAGCGGAAACAGGCCTCCATGGGTCATCCTGAACCACTCTTTCATCTCAGGTGACATTTAGTCCACCCCAGGAGAATTCCTTAAAAGGAACATTCCAGTAGAACTGACTGTGAAATCACCCAGACTTCAGGGCGGGAGGGACGTCAATGGGAATCCACACCTTCTCGGACTTTCCAAAGTCACCCGCTCCCCGAGCCCGCAGGATAGAGTGGCCAGGCCGTCCTCACACGGCGGCTCCTGCGGGGGCGGCCCCAGGTTCCCCGCCTCCTCCAAGGACATTCCTAACCGAGGTGCCGCGGCCAGCACCGCCGGGCTCCTCAACGCACCCGCTGCCTTTGGGAGAACACCTGGCAGAAAGGGGCCGCGGAGCCGCCCTCCCCTCCCGCAAGCGGCCCCGCTCGATTCCTGGAATCATATTTTTGGACCTGCTGCCGCAAGCAGTTCCCGCCCTCGGCCCTTTCAATTCCTCTTTCGGGAGGGGACCGCTCTCCACCCCTCTCAGGAGGGCGAGGCGCGGCCCGGGGGTCCCTCACCTCCAGCCCAGCAGAGGGAGGGCCGCGGGGAAGCGGTCTGGGTTTTAACCATTGTGTTCCTTTCGCACTTTGGAAACGGACTCCCGGCTTCCCCGCGGGGAGGCGTCTGACAGCGAGCGTTTCCCGGACAGCCCCGCGGCGTCCCACCGGCCTGCGCGGGGATTCTGGGGTCGCCGGGGGATGGGCGCGGGGGACGCGGGGTGGGCCGGGACTCCTGGGACCCTGAGGCCAGGCCTCGCCGGGCGGAGCTGGGGGGCGGCGGCAGCGCTGCCCCTCGGGAGGGGTCGGAGGCGCGCGGGGGCCCGGGGTTCCCCCGCATCCCGCCCGCCGGCCGCTCACCGTCTCGGGGTCGTTCTCGAACACCTCCCGCGCCTCCTCGCGGGTGCACAGCTCCTCCATGCACTCCCTCTCCAGGTGGCCCTGCTTGGCCTCCTCGAAGACCTGGAAGGCGCGGCGCTGCCTGGGCCGCAGGAACTGCGTGGCCTCGCGCGCCGGCAACAACGCGGCTGCCCGGAGGGAGAGAGGAGGACGCGTCAAGCCGCGCCCGGAGCCTCCTCCCGCCGCCCGGGGACGGGGTCTCGGGCCCGCGGGACTCACCGAGCGCGCACTCCGAGGCCAGCAGCAGCAGCAGCAGCCGCAGCGGCGCGGCGCGCGGGGCGGCGGGCCCGGGCGAGGGCGAAGGGGCCATGGCGGGCCGGGGACGCGCGGTCAGAGCGCCCGGGAGGCCGAGGCGAGCCGCGGGCGCCGCGGGGCGGAGGCTCCGGTCATCCCGTCCTGGCGGCCCTGAAGGTCACATCGCGGCGGCGGCAGCGGCTGCGGCACCTCGGGCGCTCGGTCTGGGCGGGTTCGGGCGGCTGCGCGCGGAGAGGCGGTGGGGGCGGGACCAGGCGCGGGCGGGGCGCGGGTTCCCGGGAGGATCCGGGCGCGGGGAAAGCGGAGCATCCGGGACGCGGCGGGACTCTAGTGTCTCGGAAAAGGAGCGTCTCCCTAGGTAGTGGTTGTCTTCACTAGCGATGGGGTAAAAGGAGGACGCAATACCTGGTTCAACTTGAGCAGGTACATTTTGACCATATTCCAGGTGTCATGTGAAGATTTAAGCCTCTTTCCAACCCCCATTCCCCCCGAATCTACTGCATCCTTTTTGGAATCTTCATGCTTAAGCACATTTTGTCAAGACTTAAAACCTACCAAAGATTTTAAAGATGCACTGAGGTCAGATCCAATCCCACTGGGAGCCAGCGAGTGAAATGCGACGGTTTCCTTTTGTAATCTCTGTTTTTCGTAATGATGACATTCAAAATCTTGAGGTTTCCCAGTAGATATTTAAGCTGAAAGCAACATTGTGCTTGTCTTCAGAGACCAAGACTTTCTGGCTCTTGTCTTGGAATATTTCGCAAAGTCATAGGCAAAACACACACAAACGAACAGAATCAAAACACAGCAGACCACTCACAGGGGACCCGAAGCAGGCAGTTAGCCCAGCATCCCCCTGCTGCGGGGAGGAGGGAGCTTGGATACTCCTCTCTGGAGAATCTTGCTCTGGAAATCCCCACCCCCCAAAATGCAATGAAAAGGGGCAATGAGTCAGCACCCCACCCCAAATGGATGGCCATTCTGCTCAGCAGGCTCAACGCTGAGATTCCCAGGTTGCAGTTTCTCTTTGCTTTCTGTACTTGGAAGAATGGAATGGGATTGTTGGTAGAAATCTTTGAGGTCACTGGTTTGAAAGTGGGATTATGAGCATGAATATGTTTTTAGTTTTTTTTGTTTTGTTTTGTTTTGAGACGGAGTCTTGCTCTGTCGCCCAGGCTGGAGTGCAGTGGCGCTATCTCGGCTCACTGCAAGCTCCGTCTCCCGGGTTCACGCCATTCTCCTGCCTCAGCCTCCTGAGTAGCTGGGACCACAGGCGCCCGCCACCACGCCTGGCTAATTTTTTGTATTTTTAGTAGAGACGGGGTTTCACCGTGTTAGCCAGGATGGTCTCAATCTCCTGACCTCATGATCCGCCCACCTCAGCCTCCCAAAGTGCTGGGATTACAGGCGTGAGCCACCGCGCCCGGCCGAGCATGAATATGTTAATTTAGGCAAATGGAAAATGAATGTCCGTGGGAATGATCTTCAAAGAGAATTAAAATGGGATAGAGAAATCATCTATCTGCACCTGTGTCTGAACCAGAGCGGCCAGGCACTCCCATGTCAGCTAGTTACTGCAGCAGGTGGAGTAAGGAGTGCCCCTGGGCTTCTGCCCCGAAACCACCACGGCTACTTCAAAACAATATTTAATTTTCCTGCTTGTTCTTGAGAAGCACTGGTTTCAAAAATTGGATGGGGTGATACATGCTTGAATCAGTATTTACAAGGCTCCTAATCACTTCATCAGACAGATAATTCATTGAGCACCGGCTGGGTGCCAGGCAGTGTCTGAGGCACTTCTAGCCATTATTTCCCAAGGGTTCCAGCAGCCCATGGATACACTTCAAAGGGTGTAAGCTCCTAAAAATTGTTCGTAATTATTTTCTGCACATTTTTGTAGTTTTGGGGAAGAGAGTTTATGGAGTTCTTGCAATTCTCAGAATTATTTGGTCCCTTTGGGAATGAGCATCTCTAGCCTCTGCCTGTTCATCTGGGACACTCTGCCCCTCGGTGTGGGCCGGCTGCTTCAGGTCAGTAGGTATCAGAATGACCTCAGTTGGATGGGGCAGTTCAGGACCCCTGGCCTCCTTTTAGTCTGGACCCTACTCTTATTCCCCATATTCTCGATTCTCTCTTTCCACTGAGTTACTACCTTAGTAATGACACTGCCTCCTATCATGTAGAGACTTGGTTTGATAAAATGCATTCACATACAACTGCTCATTTTGGTTTCTATAACTGGGGAATACAGAAAGCACATGTGGGGTGCAATGAAGGATGTCTCCATTACCCCAGATAACTCCAAAATCCTTCACCTAGTTACCAGGGCAGGAAATTCGTTCTAAGGCAGAAATGGAAAATGAGTAAGAAACAATTTGGATGTGTTCCAAAAACAGAGAGAGTTGTCAGGCACTATATTATACAACCTGAAATAGCAATGGTGAAGTAGACAGTTCACCTCCACAGGGGGCAGGAGGAGGTTGGACCCAAGGCAATGGATGAATGGTTAACCAGTCTGTGGCCATGAGGTGGAAAGTTGTGTACACCTGTGAAGCCATCATCACAATCAAGTTAGGGAACATATCCATCACCCAAAAAAGTATTCTCATGCCCTTTGGTAATTCCTCCCTTCTAAATGTCCCCACCCTACCCCACATCCCAGTCCCTGTGCAAAACCGCTGACCAGCTTTCTATCACGATAGATTTGTTTGCATTTTCTAGACTTTTATATAAAAAGAATTATACTATATACACACTTTTTTGTCTTTTTTTTCACTTAACATATTTATTTTCAGAATCATCTATCTTGTTGCAGGTGCATTCTTTTTATTGCTCAGTAGTATTCCACTGTATGGATATAACACAATTTGTTTATCATTCACCCGTTGAGGGACATTTTACTTGCTTCTAAATTTTTACTATTACAAATAAAGCTGCCATAGGCATTCGTGTGTGTGTCCACTGTGTGGACGTTGTGTGCGCACATGCTTCCATTTCTCTTGGGGAAATATCTAGGAGCAGAGTGTCTGGATCACACGGTAGGTATCTGTTTAACTTTTTAAGCTGTTTTTCAAAGTGGTTATACCGTTTTACATTTTCACCATCAATGCATGAGGGTCCCAGTTGCTCCACATCCCCACCCATGCTTTCTGTGGTCACTTTAAAAATTTTTATTCACTCTAATATGTATATAATGGTATCTCATTGTAGTTTAAATTTGCATTTTTCAAATAACTAGTGATGTCGAACAAATTTTATTGTGCTTATTGCCGTCCAGGTATCTTCTCTGGTGAAACGTCTGTTTCAGTTTTACTTTATTACTTTTCCTTTACTTGGTGATATGGTTTGACTGTGTCCCCACCCAAATCTCATCTTGACTTCCCACGTGTTATGGGAGGGACCTGGTGGGAGGTAATTGAATCATGGGGGTAAGTCTTTCCCATGCTGTTGTCATGATAGTGAATAAGCCTTACAAGATCTGATGGTTTTAAAAAGAGGACTTCCCCTGCACAAGCTCTCTGTCTGTGCTTTCTGCCATCCATTTAAGATGTGACTTGCTCCTCCTTACCTTCTGCCGTGATTGTGAGGCTTCCCCAGCCACGTGGAACTGTACGTCCAAAATAAACCTCTTTCCTTTGTAAACTGCCCAGTCTCAGGTATGTCTTTATCAGCAGCATGAAATTGACTCATACACTTGGAATGTTTGGTTTTCCAATTGTTGAGCTGTTTGTTGAGTTTTAAGAGTTCTATAGCTATTTTAGAAGCAAGTCCATTATCAGATGTGTGGTTTGCAAATATTTATTTCCAGTCTGTGGCTTGTCTTTTCATTCTATTAAATGTGTCTTTAGCCAGGCATGGTAGTGGGTGCCTGTAGTTTCAGCTACTTGAGAGGCTGAGGCAGGAGGATTTCTTGAGCCCAGGAGTCTAAGGCTGGCCTGTGCAATAGAGTGACACCCTGTCTCCAAGATAAAAAGAAATTAAAGTGTCTTTCA
This sequence comes from Chlorocebus sabaeus, assembly GCF_047675955.1. NCBI lineage: Eukaryota > Metazoa > Chordata > Mammalia > Primates > Cercopithecidae > Chlorocebus > Chlorocebus sabaeus. The sequence goes on from NC_132906.1 coordinate 95,220,059, forward strand.
AAGATCAGAATTCTTTTTTTTTTTTTTTTTTTTTTTTGAGACGGAGTCTCGCTCTGTCGCCCAGGCTGGAGTGCAGTGGCCGGATCTCAGCTCACTGCAAGCTCCGCCTCCCGGGTTCACGCCATTCTCCTGCCTCAGCCTCCCGAGTAGCTGGGACTACAGGCGCCCGCCACCTCGCCTGGCTAGTTTTTTGTATTTTTTTAGTAGAGATGGGGTTTCACCGTGTTAGCCAGGATGGTCTCGATCTGCTGACCTCGTGATCCGCCCGTCTCGGCCTCCCAAAGTGCTGGGATTACAGGCTTGAGCCACTGCGCCCGGCCTATAATTTTTAAAATTATTTTTCCTTTATCCTATTTTTGTCTTCATGTTTAAGGTAGGTTTCTTGTAGGTGGCATGTAACTGAGTCTTCCTTTTTTTAATCCAACCTGATATTTACCTTTTAATCGGGGTATTAGATCATTTTCATTCAATATAATTATTAAAATGATTTGGTCTCAACCTACTACCTTGTTATTTGTTTTCTATTACTCCCATTTGCTGTTTCTTTTCCTTTATTTTATTTTATTTTATTTTTTGCCTTCTTTTGGATTAACCAAATTTTTTATGATATAATTTTCTCCCTTGTTGGCTTATTCACTGTAGCTGTTTGTTGTGTTATTTTGGTGTTACTTTGTAATGTTTATTATACAGTTTTAACTTATTAGAGTCATCTGTTCACTTGCCGCAGTCTGTTTCTCTTTCTCTCTTCTCTTTATGTTGTTGTTTTCTTGCATTTTACTTCTATGTGTGTTATAAACCTTACAATACAGAGTTTTATTTTTTGCCTTAAACAATGCTTTTAAAAATATTTAAATAATGAGAAAAAATATATTTACTCATATCTTTATCATTTCCAGCACTGCTATTTCTTTGAGTAGATACAGACTCAGTCTGGTATCTTTTTTTTTTTTTTTTTGTCTGCCCCAACAAAAACTTTAAAATGTTCTTGAGCATATATGTGTTGGTGACACATTCTTTCAGTTTTTGTATGTCTTCAAAAGTTATTATTTTTCTTGAAGGATCTTTTTTACTGGAAATAGAATTCTAGACTGACAGTTTCCCCTGTGCCTTTTAATTTTAAAGACATTGCCCTCCTGTATTTTAGTGTATATTGTCTCCAACAGGAAATCTGCAATCATTCTCTTCTTTGTTCATCTGTACCTAATATCTTTTTCCTCCGGCTGCTTTTAAGATTTTCTCTTGGCCGGGCGCGGTGGCTCAAGCCTGTAATCCCAGCACTTTGGGAGGCCGAGGCGGGTGGATCACGAGGTCAGGAGATCGAGACCATCCTGGCTAACACGGTGAAACCCCGTCTCTACTAAAAAATACAAAAAAACTAGCCGGGCGAGGTGGCGGGCGCCTGTAGTCCCAGCTACTCGGAGGCTGAGGCGGGAGAATGACGTGAACCTGGGAGGCGGAGCTTGCAGTGAGCCGAGATCGCGCCACTGCACTCCAGCCTGGGCGACACAGCGAGACTCCGTCTAAAAAAAAAAAAAAAAAAAAAAAAGATTTTCTCTTTATCACTAATTTCAAGAAACTTTATTACATTGTGCCCTGTAGTTTCTCTCATGTTTCTTGTGCTGGGGGTTCACTGAGATTCTCGAATTTGTGGGTTTCTAATTTTTATATTTGGAAAATTTGGGGGGTATTATTTCCTCAAATATTGTTTTCTGTCCCCAGGATGCTCTCCTGATTTAGGGGACTCCAGGTACACATACAATGGCTGCTTGGAGTTTTCCCAGAGCTCACTAAGGCTATTCCGTTTTCATTGTTTAGTCTTTTCCCCCTCTGTGTGGGTTTGATTTTAGTTAGCTTCTATTACTGTGCCTTCAAGTTCCCTAATCTAGTCAATGTCATATCTGCTGTTAATTCTATCCAGTATATCCTTCATCTCAGACAATATATTTTTTATCTCTAAAGGCTTGCTTTTAGGCATTATTAGGGCAAAACCAGAGCCGCAGGTAGTGAGGGCAAAAGCTCCCACTCCAGGCAAAGCCTTTGTGAGCACTCACCCTAATGTCCTGTGGATAATGAGATTTTCCACGCTGATGGATGGAAACGGGAACTATTCCGGACCTGTGAGAGCTGTGGGATTGGTCCCTCTACTCCTTTCAGGTGGTTCTTTTGTTCTTTTTTTTTTTTTTTTTTTTAGAAACAGAGTCTTGCTCTGTAGCCCAGAGTGCAGTGGCCCAATCTTGACTGACTACAACTTCCACCTCCTGGTTCTAGCAATTCTTCTGCCTCAGCTTCCTAAGTAGCTGGGATTACAGGCACACGCTGCCATGCCCGGCTTTTTGTATTTTAGTAGAGATGGAGGGGTCTCACTGTGTTGCCCAGGCTGGTCTCAAACTCCTGAGCTCAGGCAATCCACCCACCTCAGCCTCCCAAAATGCTCGGATTACAGTCGTGAGCCACCACGCCCAGCCCAGGTGGTTCTTTCTCTGGCCTTGGGTCATTTCTTCTCAAGAGTGTGGTGATTTAGCTGGAAACTGGAGAGGATCTTCTGCAAATCTCCAAAGTCCTTTTTCTGTGAGGCTCTCTCTTCTCTCATGCCCCTCCCCGTGCTCTACTGCCTCAGCCTCCTGGTCACCTGGCTCTGCCCCCACTCGAGGGGTCATTGGGCTCTGCCCGGCTTCTCCTCTGAGTGATGTCAGAGCTCTCTCCAGGCCATGAGCAGGCAGTCATTGGCTCATCTCCAGGCATCTGATGGGTCCTCCAGGTGTGACAGACCTTGCAGGTGTGTGACGGGCCCTGCAGGTATGAGGGGCCCTCCAGGTGTATAATGGGCCCTCCAGGTATGTGATGGGCCCTCCAGGTGTGTGACAGGCCCTCCAGGTGTGTGACAGGCCCTGCAGGTGTGAGGGGCCCTCCAGGTGTGTGATGGGCCCTCCAGGTGTGTGATGGGCCCTCCAGATATGTGACGGGCCTTGCAGGTGTGTAATGGGCCCTCTAGGTGGACTGAGTGCATTGGCCTGGAGGTTTCCCCTTTCCCATCACACAGCTCCTTCCCACTCACAGCCTTGCCTGTTGAGAGCAAGGAGGTCGAGTGTGTGTGTGTGTTGATGGTGATGGATGGGAGGGGGTGGGGGTGAGGGTCTGTCTGGTAGTTTTTGGTAAAGTTCTTTCCTGGGGCAGCACCAGCACCAGACTGTGTGGGAACCTGAGGCACTGCTTTACCCAGGAAGCCTTGCAGAGGGGGCTTTCTGGGAGGGGGTAGGTGAGTGGTTCCTGGTAGAGGGGGTTTTCTGGGGGGCAGTAGGTGAGTGGGGCATTTTTCTCACTCCCCACTTTAGATGAGAATGGAGTAGCACAGGCCACGGAGATGAGGCATGGACTCTGGACTGTGGCGTCAGTCACCTGGGTGGGAATTCCAGCTCCACTTGCCACCCTCACAGTGGGGCTGGGCCCAAGCAGGTGTCGTCTGAGGCCAACAGCTGCCTGATCCCCAAGGGAGACGTAGCTCCAGCCCCGTTCCAGGTGGTAGCCTGGCTTGCTAGGCTCAGGGGGAGGCGAGGACCACACTGGGCCCATGCCAGCATCACCTGTGGGTGGCTGAGTGAGGGTAACAGAGCCGCCTGCCCCAAGAGGCACCAGAACGTGGGATTTCCACATCTATTTGAGCAACATAATTAGCTGTTTCGTCACATTTTCTACTTCTCTGTGTCCGTAACATGGTCTTAGCTCACTCTGCAGAGGAGCATGGCCCCTCCTGTCTGACCCGGTCGTGGGATTGGGCGTTGTCACCCAGAACAACAAACGTGCATCATGCTGGGGGACCTGCCAGTTGGTCGGAAGCAGCTGGAAGGTCTGGCAAAATTCTGGTCCAGTGAGGCCTCCCTTTCATAGAGATGGGAGGTGGCCATGTGGCTGGCACTGCTGCCGCTGCCAGGACCGCATCAGAGGAACCCGGCCGAGGCTCCTCCAGCAGGACACTGGGAGCTGGGGCCACAGCAACACCCAAGCAACCCTGTGCCCTCTTCTTGGGGTGGGAAACCAGCCAGCTCCACCTGAAACCCAGAGTGCCCAGAGCCTGAGGTGCCGGGTTCCCGACACCTAGAAGTTCGGCTCTTGGGACGTCAGGAAGTGAGGTGTTGCTTTCAAGGACAGGAAGCCCATACACTGGCCAGGATCAGGAAGACGCAGCAAAGCTCAGCCCTAGATGGCTTGGCTGGATCTTTCCATGAAGATATTGAGGAAACAGCACTGTCCTGCCTCTGCAGCTTCTGATGATGCTCTGAGGCCAGTCCTCAGCCTGGTGCCCTGGCCTGGGAGTGACTCCAGGGCTGCAGAAGAAAAGAGGAGTGGGTGTCGCTGTGGCGTGGGCGCTGCTGCAGCATGGGCATCGCTGTGGTGTAGGTGTCACTGTGGTGTCGGTGAAGTCAGGTGGCGACAGAGGAGGTATTCTGTGTTTCACACTCAGGCATTGGCCTTGTGTGGGTAGCATGTGGGTGGGGACTCTGAGGATTACGAGCCCTGAGGTGTCCTGTTTTGGGCTGGATAGGGGACTGCTCAGCTCCTCCTGCTGCCTCAGGCCCAGGGAAGTGCTCTGCAAGGAGGAAGGGGCTCAGGAGGGCTGCCCGCCTCACCGTCCTCCTCCCAGGAGGCTGTGGTGAACTGGCATGAGCTCATCAGACAAGACCGAGAGCGGAGGACAGAGGGGCTGTACCAGGACCACCTGGTGGAGGGATGCCCAGCCTCAAGGAGCACCTGAGTCTGGAGTCTGTGTGGGGATCAAGATGGCCCACATGGGGGAGGCACAGAATCTCCTAGGAGTCCTGGTTTCCAGGATAACGGCTGCTTTCCCAGAGCCTGAGGGACACCATGTCCTACTGTTCTCTAGGGAAGGACCCTTCCTGGAGGTGAGCTATAAGCAAAGTCGTTTCAAGGGGAGTGCCTGGGGAGCTTTGATGTGGGGCCCCAAATGCACGTGGGTCCTAGTGACACTACTGTAAGGTAGAGGGGCCACTGCGCCTTTCTGGTGCCCGGCTCTGGCCTTAGTCAGTGTCCCCACTCTCGTGTGGAGGGGTGGCCGTGGCATGACCCCCGTACATAAGGAAAGACACAGGCTCCTCAAGTAGTGAGCGGCGGTGTCAGGGCTGACCTGCTGACAGCATTGCCTCTGGCCAAGGAGGGGAAACCCACTTTGTACTTTATGCTTTTATTTCTGCACCTATTGATTTTTAAGCAAAAGTATGTATTACTATCCTAACAAACATAATTTAAAATCTCCAGAGAGCCCCTTCTGAGGGGGAGACTTTTATAGAAACTCAGAGAGGCTTCCATAGTGATGGGAGAAACAGGCCTGGCCCTCCACACGGACACGCATCCGTCACAGCCAAGGATGAAGGCCTGTGTGCCGTTTGGTTGTTTGTCTTGGACTGAGAAAGGCCTAATTGCAGAGGCGGTTAGGGCTGCTGTGTCTACTGGGTGAATTTTTTTTTTTTTTTTTGAGATGGAGTCTTGCTCCGTCGCCCAGGCTGGAGTGCAGTGGCGCAATCTTGGCTCACTGAAAGCTCTGCCTCCCAGGTTTCACGCCATTCTCCTGCCTCAGCCTCCTGAGTAGCTGGAACTACAGGTGCCCACCACCACACCCGGCTAATTTTTTGTATTTTTTTAGTAGAGACGGGGTTTCACTGTGTTAGCCAGGATGGTCTCGATCTCCTGACCTTGTGATCCACCTGCCTTGACCTGCCAATACTGGGTGAATTTTCACACTTCTTTCTGACCATTCACTTTTCTGTCTCTGTAACAGCCATCAGGGCCTTTGAGAAAGTTTTATAACTTAGTTCATTGATTTGGAAAATTATGCCAATAATCAACCTTCCTAGCAAACTGTCCCTGAAGAAGACCACGACAGTTCATTTAGTTTTCACAAACAGTATTAGGAGGTGACTTGGAATTTTCTGGGGAAATCATTGAATATACTTCTGAGCACAAACCCAGTGGCACAGGGAGTCCTTGGTCGCCAGGGCTGTCATCATTTCTGGAGGAGCTGTGTCACACCTGGGCCCACTGAGACCCAGAAAGTGAGGCCGTCTGATGGGCCTGTGGGGAGAATCCCACAAAACCGTCATCACACACCCACGTTGGCCCCAGAGGTCTACTTTGTTATTTAAAACTTACATAATAGAAATAAGGGACCCCCTGAAAACCTTTTCCTCTCTGATTTGGGAAGCTGAACTGTTTTTCGTGACACCAAAGCAAACAGCTTAGCAGTCAGGGTGGGGCTCCACTTTCCTCCCTCCTAGCCTGGTAGGAAAGTGCATCCATGTGATTGGTGAATCAGGATGGACCTTCTTCCTGCATATCATTTCTCCACTCCTTTTTTCTAATGGTGGGTGCCTCAGATCCATCCTGTGGGGGAAATGACTTCGCGGAGCTCTGTGGGGGCTGCAGCTGAGGAGAGTGCTGGAGTCTTCAGTCGGATCTGCCTTTCTTGCTGACTCAAGAAACAGTAAAAGGTGACAGGAAGGTGGCCCTGGAACAAATGGAGTCCCGCAGTGGCCCAAGCCATGTGGAATAAACCAAATCAGTGCTGGCAGAAACCGAACCCAGATTATGAGTGCTGGCAAAAATGTAAACAAAATTATTAAAAGGAAATTGAACAAACTGCAGTTTTCATCTCCTGTTAAGTGCTGAAGTGTGCCAAGTCCAACTTGTAAACAAACAGATGAGCTTGGCTTTAATTAATGATAAAAAGCTAGTTCGACAGAGCTTGGAGAGGCCTATAAATATTATTTTGAAGAGTATCCAAGACACTTATAGCAGCTGTGTTAGCCTTTAGAATTGACATAGCTATTTCAATATATGCAGAGCTATTTTTAACTTTTCAGCACAGGCCAGTCAGAGCGGGAGCCCAAGGGCAGTGGAGCTGGGACGCCTGTCAGCTCCATCAGCCAGAATGCGACCTTGAAGGTCAAAGGCATTGGCGCAGCAGTGTCCTGGGGCAGTTGGAAAAGTACCACAAACCAGGGAGCTCAAAACCACAGAAATGTATCTTCTCTCAGCTCTGGAGGCCTGAAGTCCAAAATCAAGGTGCCAGCAGGGCTGTGCTCCCCCAACAGCTGGGAGGGTCCTTCCTGCCTCCCCAGCCTCCAAAGCTCCAGGTACTCCCGGGTTTGTGGATTCACAGCTTCCATCTCTGTCTCCACCACCACATGGGCTCCTGTGTCACCCCTCTTCTTATAAGGACACAGTCATGACTTCATCTTAACTACAGTGGTCCTTGTTGTCTTCAGTCTCACTTTTCTGGGTTTTAGTCACTCATAGTCAACCACGCTTCACAAATATTACATGGCTACGCCTGTGCTTTGGGGGCATTATTAAGTAAAAGAAAGGTGACCTGAACACAAGCACTGTGACACCACAGCCCATTTGGTCACTGGGATAGCTGCCAAGTGGCCAATGGCAACCCAGGCTTGGATGAGATGGCTTGGAACAGCATACAACTGAACACCAAAGAATTGTCTATTTCTGGAATTTTCCATCTACATCACAATGCCTGCATCTCTCACCTCCCTTTATCTCACCATGTGGCATTTTACAGCACTTTACATCATCACAAGAAGGGGCAGTATATAAGATATGTTGAGAGTGAGAGATCACATTCACATAACTTGTATTACAGTATATGGTTATAATTGTTCTATTTTATCATTGTTATTAATCTCTTATTGTGCCTCAATTATAAATTAAACTTTATCATAAGTTTGTACACATGGGAAAAAAACACAGTGTATGTAAGGTTAGGTACTATCTGAGGTTTCAGACATCCACCAGGGTCTTGAAACATTTTCCCCAGGATAAGGGGGCACTATGGTAATTAGATCTGCAATGACCTTATTTCCAAATGATGTCATATTCTGAGGTGTGGGGGACTCAGACTTTAACATGTATTTTTGGGGAACACAACCAACCCATAACTTGAGTGATAGGGCAGCAGGGCTGGGAGGGACCTCGAGGGAAGCATCTCCACCCTGCTTGCTCCGAAGTTGCCACCTCAGCTGTACATCTCCCCAGGGTGGCGAGGCTGGAAGTGCATTCATCTCCTGGATGCTGTGTGGTCCGGGGGCAGCTCCAGGCAGGAGCAGACAGCTGCCTTTGCAGGAAGTGGCCTCACCAGAGTAGAGGTGATGGGACAGGGGCCGAGCCTCAATACGCGGGCCCTGGTGCACATCCGTCTACCTCCTCAGAGGAGCCCACAGTCCAGCCTCCAGCACACGGCCCAGAATGTGCCCTGGAAGAGCAACAAAACCTGGGGCTCTGGCAGGAATGACCAGGGCTACAGTGTGCATGAAAAACAGATGACCGTGTTCTGTGGCAGCTGCTGCATGTGGGGGCCTCTTTTTCACAGCAGCTTAGACTTGGCCCTGAGCAGCACAGGGCAGGATTGAGATGTGAGTCCAGTGTCTTGGACCTCAGACTCCTATGATGCTGCGAGGCCGCTGGTGGCTGGACCGTGGGGACCCGCAGCCTCTCACACATTCACTCAGAAGCCCCATGTTATGCCTCCCTTGCTGGCCGCATCTGAGGCAAGCAACCAGGGTCCCCATGGCCCTGGTACCCTTACCCTATGGTGCCAGCTCAGCCATGTGGGTGTCTCCAGGATGCCACCGCCAGGGAGTTCACATGAGGTCAGCCTGCCAGTTGGGGCTGCGAAAGTCGGGCTCACATCCTGGCCAAAGCCTCAGAGTTGATGCTTCCTGTGTCTGTGTCTGAGAGATGAAAAAACACAATAGGACAATGCTAATAAAAGGACCTTTAACATCTGGGGAGAAGAAGCGGCCGAGTGTTTTTTGAGGTAGAGGAAAATTACCCTAAAGGTTTTGCCACTTGTTTGACATTTTTGGGCTTGGTTCCCACAACCCAAGAGGAACTGGCCTCCAGGCAGGGACATGCCTGTTCTAAGGGTGACTGTGTGAGAGCCCAGCCATGCCTGAAAATGGCAACAAGGTCGCCCCACACTCCTTCCACCTTTCCAAAGTGAAACCAGGTTCTTGGGCCAAGCAAGAAAACTGGAATGCTGGCAAGGGAGGTGTTTTTGACCCGCCTGCTTATCTAAGTTTCGCATGCAGCTCCATTCATCATAGCAAGTGGTTTCCCTGCTGAACAAGGCAGGCAGGTCTGACAAACACAGTGGCTGCCAGATTCAGCAACACCACTGATGGGTGGGGTACCATGCCTGTCTTTCCTTGTGATGGGGGAGGGAAGAGTGTTTGGGGTTTGAGTGGGTTAGATGCCCCCCGAAGGCTCAGGATGGGCATCCTGGGGAAGCTCAGGGTTCCTGGGGCCTCTGTGTACACTGGGCCTTCCTCTCAAAGTCTTTGAAGTGCACTGTGTGCTTCATTTGTTTAGCCCTAAACTCTTAAACCTGGCAGGCGTGTCTAAGCATGCTGATGGCCTCCATTTAATAGGAGAAGAGAATGAAGGCAAAAATCATACAGATGGAAATGGAGAAGATTTTCAAACATGTGTGTCCCTCGGGCCTCTGAGACCAAAGAATCACCGCAGGAAATCCCACTGTCAGGACTCAGTGTTCCTTCAGGAAGAAGTCTGCACAGGACACTGGCTGAAGCCACCTGGGACCCTGTGAGAGCTGGGCTGGAGGGAGCCAAATTCAGTGAGGGTGACCTCAGGGTAGGCACAGGGCAGGCTGCTGTCTCTCGCTAGTGCTGTTTATAAAGAGTTCCAACACAACGCGGGGAGACCAGCACAATGGCCCCATGTTCCTGCCAAGGCAAGCACCCCACCCGCTTCCTCATTGGGCTATTTTAAACCAGTTCCAGACATCATATTATTTTATCCATAAACACTTCAGAAAGTATTCTCAAAGATAAGAACCAAACACCCTACCCAACCCCAGTTCCATATTTATGCCTAAAATAATCCATGGTGACTCCTTAATGCTGCCAGATATCAGTGCCCAGGACTCCCTGGCATCTCACAGAATTTTTAAGACTCTGTTTTTTTCCCAACCAGGAAAAATTTCCTGGCTCGCTTCGCTTCTTCCTCTTGTGACTTGTCTTTTGTCCAGCGGTGTCCCCAGGTCTGGACTCTGCTCTGGGCTGCCGGCATCCTCCCCACACCCCTGTCTGTCCTGCACAGGCGCGGGTCCCGGCGTCATTATCTGCGATTCGCGGCCAGTTTTGGCGGGAACACAACACCGGAGCTCGCTCTCTGCCCGCACAGACCTCAGACTCCTATGATGCTGCGAGGCCGCTGGTGGCTGGACCGTGGGGACCCGCAGCCTCTCACACATTCACTCAACAGCCCCATGTCGTGCCTCCCTTGCTGGCTGCATCTGAGGCAAGCAACCAGGGACCCCATGGCCCTGGTACCCTCACCCTAAGGTGCCAGCTCAGCCATGTGCCTGGCCATCTCCTGGCACCCGTGATTCCATTGTGAGGCTTCGGAGGGAAGATGCTCCGATTTTGTGTCTCCTTTCTTCACCTGTGAGCTGTAATACTTTTCTGAAGAGGGATTTTTCCTCATCAACTATTTGGTCATCCTGAGGTACAGTTGGTTTTTAGCATGTGCAAAGGTGACTTAGGTCATTGTTGCTATTTTTAGTATCGTTATAACTCCTGGATCTTACTGTATTTGAGGCGTTTCAACCCACTGCAGATGTTCTAATGGTCTCATCCTTGGCCGATTGTGGCCCGCGTGCGCTACCTCAGCATCCCCACGTCCCTCAGCGCCCCACGTCCCTCAGCGCCCCCCGCATGAGTCCCCTCGGCGCCCCCCGCCTGCCTTACCTCAGCACTCCCACGTCTCTCAGTGCCCCTCGTGCGTCCCCTCAGCGCCCCCCGCCTGCGTTACCTCAGCACTCCGTCTCTCAGCGCCCCCCACGTCCCTCAGCGCCCCCACGTCCCTCAGCGTCCCCACGTCCCTCAGCGCCCCCACGTCCCTCAGCGCCCCCCCGTGCGTCCCCTCAGCGTCACCTCAGCACTCCCATGTCTCTCAGCACCCCCCCGTGTGTCCCCTCAGCGCCCCCCGCCTGCCTTACCTCAGCACTCCGTCTCTCAGCGCCCCCCCGTGCGTCCCCTCAGCGTCACCTCAGCACTCCCATGTCTCTCAGCGCCCCCCCGTGTGTCCCTTCAGCGCCCCCCACGTCCCTCAGCGCCCCCCACGTCCCTCAGCGCCCCCCGCCTGCCTTACCTCAGCACTCCGTCTCTCAGCGCCCCCCCGTGTGTCCCTTCAGCGCCCCCCGCCTGCCTTACCTCAGCACTCCCACGTCTCTCAGCGCCCCCCCCGTGCGTCCCCTCAGCGTCACCTCAGCACTCCCACGTCTCTCAGCGCCCCCCGCCTGCCTTACCTCAGCACTCCCACGTCTCTCAGCGCCCCCCCGTGCGTCCCCTCAGCGTCACCTCAGCACTCCCACGTCTCTCAGCGCCCCCCCGTGCGTCCCCTCAGCGTCACCTCAGCACTCCCACGTCTCTCAGCGCACCCCCGTGCGTCCCCTCAGCGCCCCCCACGTCCCTCAGCGCCCCCACGTCCCTCAGCGCCCCCCACGTCCCTCAGCGCCCCCCACGTCCCTCAGCGCCCCCCACGTCCCTCAACGCCCCCCACGTCCCTCAGCGCCCCCACGTCCCTCAGCGCCCCCACGTCCCTCAGCATCCCCGCATGCGTCCCCTCAGCGCCCCCACGTCCCTCAGCGCCCCCACGTCCCTCAGCGCCCCCACGTCCCTCAGCATCCCCGCATGCGTCCCCTCAGCGCCCCCACGTCCCTCAGCGCCCCCACGTCCCTCAGCGCCCCCACGTCCCTCAGCATCCCCGCATGCGTCCCCTCAGCGCCCCCACGTCCCTCAGCGCCCCCACGTCCCTCAGCGCCCCCACGTCCCTCAGCATCCCCGCATGCGTCCCCTCAGCGCCCCCGTGTGCACCCCCTCAGAGCCCCCACACCCCTCAGCGGCCCCGCGTGCATCCCTCAGCAACCTCACATCCCTCAGCGCCCCCGCGTGCGTCCCCTCAGTGGCCGGGTATATGTCTCCTCAGCGGCCCCGCATGTAGGCTGTGTGGTGTTGCTTTTCGAGGTGGTTTGTGATGCTTGGTAAGTTTCCTGGTTGGGATTCTTATGGTTGAAGTGGAGTGAATGGAGTTACCAAAAAAAGGAACAGGGTCACTCTTTCTGCCTTAACATTTCCTCCAAATTTTCCTGCAAGAGTGGAAGGAAGAAACATTGAGGTGCGCTCCCCTCCCTCCACAGGGTTTCTTCCTGGACAGCGCCCCGCCTTGCCCTCGGGAGAACTGGGACGCATGTGGTTGTCCCCTGACCCCCTCCTGGCGAGGCTCCAGCACCCGGTGGTGTGAGCGACCGAAAGTGGCCAGGGAACACCAGGCCTGCCCCGCATGGACGGGGCTGTGGAGGGGCTGGCTCCACAGCACGCGGTGGGGCCTCTGGCCAGGTTCGCCCTCCCCTGGCAGTGGCTGTGATGCTTATGCCCAGGCGGACAGCCCAGACCAGGCTGGGAGCCCTATCCCCTCCCAGGCAGGCCGGGGGTAGATTCACACCAGCGTCTCCCTGGAGGCCAGGCTCTGGCATAGGAGGGTGATTCCTCTGGAAGGTCCGGGGTCCCAAACCCCGAAAATGCCGGCTGAGGGGCACGCGACCCCTCTTCACAGAACCCTCATGAGCTGAGGAGGCCTAGTGACCAGTAGGGTGCCCGATGGTGGGCAGTGGGGGCAGCACCCGGGGGTGCCAGCAGCCAGGAGGACAGCGGGGTGCTGGGTTTCTTAGGGAGGGTCTGCATGCTCCCTGCTACCCGGCCATCCCAGGGCCCGGCCAGCGCCTGCTGCTCTCTCCACCCACCCGCCCCTGGCCCCTGGCCCCTGAGGGTGAAGGCCTCTGCTGCTTTTGCAGGAGGCTCTGTGAGTCTGGGTGCAGCTGTGAGCTGCATTGCCCGAGTGCAGGTGTCCGGCCATGTCCTCCACAGCCGTTTCCTCACTCCCAGCATCGTGGGCACATGGTCCACATTCAATATTTATTGAATGAAAGAAAGAATTAGCCTGACTTTGTTGTTGTTGTTATTATTGACTTAAAACAACACAAATCTGTTGTTTTACGGTTTTGAAATGACAGCGTTGCCGCTAGGCTCCGTCGGGAGGCACTGGGAGGTCCATCTCTGCCTCCCTTGGTTCCTGCCCCTTGCCCCATCCTCACAGCCACAGCACAGCAGTGTTCAGTCTCTGCCTCAAGCCTTTCCATCCTTAGGAGGACCCTGCAGGTTACCTGGGCACCACCAGGTCATCAGGAGCATCTCCCATCTCAAGATTCATCACCGAGTTCCCTATGCAGAGTCCCTGGTACGGTGTAAGCAAGCAATCCACAGGTTCCAGGAAGGTGGGGTATGGACATTAGGCAGGTGTGCTCTCCCAAGCGTGCGAGTTACACAAATATATGCCACGGGGGTTAGAGTTGAGGACATAACCCCAAGGCAGACAAGGTGCAAGTCTTCCCAGGCCACACATTCTCTTCCCATCATTTATTGTCATTGGAATTCTGTTTTTGTGCCATAGTGTATGTTTCAAAGCACGTTCAGATCAGTCACTAAATGCTACCAACCATAGATAATAAAATAATAAAACCTAAAAGTTCACGTAAGAAGTTGCTTTTTAGAACCCCAATATTCCAGGCACTGCAGTTGCTTCTGTTGTTCTTACTCAGAAGCAGTCTTTGCTTCAATATAAGTTTTTCTTATCAGAGGAATTTGAGCCCTTTAAAAATATCAGGTCCTGGGAGACATTAAAACGAGACCGCTGGCTACATGCAGTGGCTCATGCCTGTAATCCCAGCACTTTGGGAGGCCAAGGTGGGCAGATCACAAGGTCAGGAGTTCAAGACCAGCCTGACCAATATGGTGAAACCCCGTCTCTACTAAAAATACAAAAATTAGCCGGGCATGGTGGCAGGTGCCTGTAGTCCCAGCTACTCGGGAGGCTGAGGCAGGAGAACTGCTGGAACCCAGGAGGCGGAGGTTGCAGTGAGCCGAGATCATGCCATTGTACTCCAGACTGGGCAACAGAGCAAGACTCCATCTCAAAAAAAAAAAAAAAAAAGAGAGAGAGAGACCGCAGCCACTTCCCACTCCCCCTTGAGCTGTGGGTTCATCTCTTGGAACAGCTGCGAATGAACCCCACAATGCTGCATGCTGGACCCCATAACCCATGCCCACAGCTCAACAATATACAGCTCATCACTAGGCAGTGTTACTTCTGTAAACCAATGATATATTTTTTAACTGTAATTATTAGGTAAAATTAACACTACTTTATAATTATATATATCACTTTACATTTTACAAAGTTATTAAGTAGACATTCATTTTGATGCCCTGAAGTAAATTTAACTTCTTTGCCCTCCCTTCTCTCCTCCATCAAGGACAGAGTGAGGAATACTTAGTTAGGAAAGGCAAAATAAATGCATCAGTCTGTACAGAAACACAAAGAATAGATGGGAGGAAGACAGGACCTTGAAGAGGCCACAGGGACCTCAAGGAAGGAGAAAACCAGAACGTTAAACATGAGGAAAGCCCAGGGGTCACAGGAGAGTTAGGCACCATACAGAGCAGGCTGTGTTCATGACATAAAAGCAGGGACACACAGCATAAGTTTCACATTCTCAAATAATATGAAAAGACCATAACTGAAGAGCTGCAGTTTAACTTTGTGGTTTCTCAGAACACAAGTAGATGATGACCACCAACCATGGTTTCTGAATGAACTGGGTTCAAAATGCATCTGGTGGCAACAGAGGGCTTCTTTGGACCCTGGCTTTAGAAGCATAACAAAGGTAATTCGAGGAGCTGCTATTTCAAACAGTGGTGGCATCCCGGGGAGCTTCTATTCCATGAGTCAAGTTCAATATCTCACCACCATGGAAAAGGAGTTTCCGAGCAGGAACAAGCAGTATCACTAGGAAACCAATGCTTGGGCTATCCTTGGAGGTCCCTGCTGTGAGGATGGTAGGTGTTCCTCCAGGGAAAGCGCTAGACTGGGTGTGACTCAGAGCCGGACAGGAATACACATGAATCTGGTTGATGGGAAGGCGGAGATGTGTGCCCCCGTGAGTCCTGTTCCATGTTGGTCTGCATGAATGGAGGCTCTGCAGACAGACCCTTGGACTGCATCTCCAAAGACTGAACCTGGACCCTGGGGAGTCCTGCTGCCTCCTGGTATTTCCAGGACGATGACCATCAGGAGGGGAGAGGCGGGCCTGGCCACCATCCTGTCACTAACACACTTGCTCCTGGTAAGAATTCCTGATGAACAACTTGGTGTCAGGCCAGTCCCTGAACCCCCTTTTTGCCTTTGAAAACCTGCTTGCAATGAAGGGCCCAGGGGGCACTCCCCAAGGCAAGCTGGGCATATGTCAGGGAAAGCCATCCTCAGCTCAGCACAAATAAATCACATTAGTTTTGCCTCAGTTTCTTCCTTTAGGTTGGTAACAGAAAAATTGAGTAGAAAGCACAGAGTCCCCATGTGTTCTCTCCTCACCCCCACGGTTTTCCCTAAGAGCTTGCAGGCTGGGCTTGGTGGCTTACACCTATAATCCCAACACTGGGAGGCCGAGGTGGGAGGATGACTGGAGGCCAGGAGTTTGAGACCAGCCTGGGCAACAAAGTAAGACCCTATCTCTACAAAAACAAACAAACAAACAACAAAAAACCCCCACAAATTAGCTGGCGTGGTGCGTGCCTGTACTCCCAGCTACTTGGGAGGCCGATTGCTTGAGCCCGGGAGGTCAAGACTGCAGTGAGCTGAGATCACACCACTGCACTCCAGCCTGGGTGACAGAGTGAGACCCTGTCTCTAAAACAATAATAATAAACAAATGACAGCTTCCATGAGTGTGACCCACTTGTTACAATAGGTGAAGCTACACTGAGACATTACTGTCACCCAAACTCCATGGTCTGCACTACACCTACTCTGTGTGTTGGATGGATATGTAATGGCTGTGTCCACCATTCTAGCATCGCAGCCACTTCACTGCTTTAAAATATCTGTGCTCCCAATTCACCCCTTCCTCCTCCCTCACCCCTGGTAACCACTCATCTCTTACTGACTCCATTGTTTTGCTTTCCCCAAAATATCATATGGTTGGAATCACAGAGTGTGCAGCCATTTCGGATTGGCTCCTTTCACTTAGCAAACACAGCTACAGTTCCCTCATGTCTTTTCTAGGCTTGGCAGTGCATGTTGTTTTGTCACTGGCTAGTATTCCATTGTCTGAGTGAACCAGTTTGCTTATCCATTCACCCATGAAAGGTCATCTGGCTGCTTCCAAGTTTGGCAATTATGAATAAAGCTACTATAAACATTTGGGTGCACATTGTGTGGTTTTGAACTCATTTGGGTAATCTCTTGGAACATGATTTCTGGGTTGCATGGCATGATCTTGTGATGTACATTTGGTCCTTTTCCCATTTCCCAGACACACAGCTCCTAAAGCCTTGGAATCTGTGGAGTGACAAGCATCTTTTGTATGCTAATGAGATGACTGGGGGCTGGGGATGCCTGGACAGCCTCAGGATGGAACAGGTCACCAGAGGAACCAGCTATGTGCATAAAGGGTTGGAACTTGTGGTCTCATCCCCAACTCTAAGGAGGGGAGAAGGCTGAAGGTCAAGTTGATCGCCAATGGCCAGTGATTTAACAAATCATGCCTACATGGCAGCCTCCATAAAAACCCAAAAAGACAGAGTTCAGAGAGCTTCTGGTTGGTGAGTACATGGAGGTCCCTGGAGTGGTGCCCACAGAGGGTGTGGAAGCTCTGCACCTCTTCCCACGCGCCTCTCCCCGTGCATCTCTTCCAACTGGCTATTCATTTACATCCCTTTATCATGCATGAGTGAACACAAGTAAAGTTTTTCCCTGAGTTCTGTGAGCCATTCTAGCAAGTAATCTAACACCAGGAGGGCCAGGAGAACCCCCCATTAATAGCCAGAAGGTTGGAAGCACAGGTGAAATGACCTGGGACTTGCAATTGGCATTGGAAATAAGGGCCATCTTGTGAGGCAAATACCTCAACCTGTGGCATCTGTGCTAACTTTAGTTAGTGTCAGAATTAAATTGAATTATGGGTCACTCTGTTGGTGTGCACTGGAGAATTGCTTGATGTGAAAACACCGTTGCAAAATTGTGACAGTGAGAGAATTCTAACATTGTTGACTCCATCTTGCTTCTGACCTCCAAGCTGGCCTTGGTCATTTTTGGGTGTAGGCCGAGCTAACTTCAGGAGGAATTATAGTTCAACTTGAAAGCAAGGATGATAATAGTCCCTCCCTAAAACTAACTCCCTCCTTGCTCAAGGACTGAAAATCGCCTTTGTAAGATTATTGAAAGGCTACAAGAATAGGATTATGGGAGGAACTGAACTCTGCTGAAACATAGGCATGCTTTCTACAACCCCTTACTGCTCAGGAGTCATGTGAGCAGAGGTCACAAGACTTGTGTCTTTACCAATTGCTTCTACAGATTGGGGTCCCCAACAGGTACCAGTCCATGGCCTGTTGAAAACCAGGAGGCACAGCAGGTGAGCGGCAGGCGAGCAAGCATTACCGCCTGAGCCCTGCCTCCTGTCAGATAAGCGGTGTCATTAGATTCTCATAGGAGTGCAAACCCTATTGTGAACTGCACATGTAAGGGATCTAGGGTTGTGAGCGCCTTATGAGAATCCAATGCCTGATGATCTGAGGTAGAATAGTTTCATCCCAACACCTTCCCCCACACCCCCCGGTCTGTGGAAAAATTGTCTTCCACAAAACCTGTCTTTGGTGCTAAAAAGTTTGGGGACCGCTGCTATAGATAACATCATTACTGTAGAACCTAAGATTGGTTTTTGAGATGTTTTTAGATTGACCCCGCCTGGACTCCTGTCTCATGACTAGGCTGATCCTGTGGCCCAACCCAGAGGCAGACTCAGCACATGAGGACTGTTTTCCACACTCCTGTGATTTCATCCCCAACCAATTAGCAGCAGCCATTCCATAGCCCCCCGTCCACCTAATTGTCCATAAAAACCCTAGCCTCTAAGCCTTTGGAGAGACGGATTTCACGGATAGCTCCAGTTCTCCCATGTGGGCCAGTCTCATATCAATTAAACTCTTTCTCTACTACAATGCCATGGTCTCAGTGAATTGATTTTGTCTGTATGGCAGGCAGGAAGAACCCGTCAGGCAATTACAGGTGTGTGGAGAAAGCCCCTCCACATTTTGAGGACCAGAGTGTTCTGCGTTGACAGTATAGTAGGAGAAGACAGTTTGGTTTGTTTTCATTATATATGTGTGGTAAAGGTATGCTTAGTTTTATAGGAAACTGCCAAATGGTTTCCAAAGCAGTTGCAACATTGTGCATTCCCACCAGCAGTGAACAAGAGTTTCTGTTGCTCCTAATCTTCCCTAGCATTTGGTGTTCATATTTTATACTTTAGCCCTTCTAACAGGTGTGTAGTAGTAGCTCATTGTGGTGTGTGTTTGTGTTTGTTTGAGATGGAGTCTTGCTGTGTCATTCAGGTTGGAGTATAGTGGCATGATCATGGCTGACCGCAGCCCCAGTCTCCTGGGCTCAAGCAATTCTCCCACCTCAGCCTCCTGAGTGGCCAGGACCACAGGTGCGTGCCACCATGCCCGGCTAATTTTTAAATTTTTTGACAGATGGTGTCTTGCTGTGTTGCCAAGGCTGGTCTTGAGTTCATTGCCTCAAGCAATCTCCTGCCCTGGCCTCCTGAAGTACTGGGATTACAAAAGTGAATCATGGAACTGGCCTTATTGTTGTTTTAATTTGTAATTCTCAAATGACATAGGATGTGCAGCATCTTTTCATGGGTGTAATTGCCATCTGTATATTTTCTTTGGTGAGGTGTCTGTTCAGATCTTTGGCCCACTTTTTGACTGGATTGTTTTTTTCCTATTGTCAATTTTTAAGAGTCTTGTACGTTTTAAGTTCCATTTCTTTATCAGGTATGTGTTTTGCAAATATTTTCTTCTAGTCTGTGGCTTGTCCTTTCATTTTCTCAACAATGTCTTCATCAGAGCAGTTTTTAATTTTGATGGAGTCCAGCTTATCAATTTTTTTATTTTATGAATTGTAAACCAAAAATAAAATCCTAAGCCCCCCAACTGACTGAATAGACCCCCTCTTGGCCAACAGGATCCCAGAGAAACCTGAAAAACTAAATTCCAGGCCATGATGGGAAGAGAGGTCAGACACACCTCATTATAACCTCTCCCTGTTGGGGTTTAGAAACAGCTAACCAACATTTACATTGAAATAGAGATCATGAGACTGACAGAGAAGACTCTGTGGCAGTAAGACACCAAATGCTAACCAGCTCTGGCATAGCGTCACATAACAGATAGCAAGCCCTGAAGAAAATGAAAATATTTTGTACCATGGTATATTTCTTTGACATATTTGTAAATGGCCCTGCAAAGTCACCTTTTGTAGGGGAAATCCGCGTCTCTAGAGAATCTCCATTAATACAGCCAGGCCTTCCCCAGATCTAGGAGAGATTAACCGAGACTCTGACAACTTTCAAGGTCCAAAAAGGGACCTTCACCATCCATTCTCTCTGAAGCCTGCTATCTGGAGGCTTCATCTGCATAACAAGAACCTTGGCTTCCACAACCCCCCTTATCTTAACTCAAGCATTTCTTTCTACTGACTTCAAGTCCTTAGACAAAGCTTAACTCTTTCAACCAATTGCCAAACAGAAAATCTTTGAATTCACTTATGACCTGTAAGTCCCTGCTTCACAATGTCTCACCTTTCTGGGATCAATCAATATATATCTTCCTTGTATTGATTTATACCTTTGCTTATAACTTCTGTCTCCCTAAAATGTATAAAACCAAACCGTTGAGGCCGGGCGCGGTGGCTCAAGTCTGTAATCCCAGCACTTTGGGAGGCCAAGACGGGCGGATCACGAGGTCAGGAGATCGAGACCATCCTGGCTAATACAGTGAAACCCCGTATCTACTAAAAAATACAAAAAAAAAAAAAACTAGCCGGGTGAGGTGGCGGGCGCCTGTAGTCCCAGCTACTCGGGAGGCTGAGGCAGGAGAATGGCGTGAACCCGGGAGGCGGAGCTTGCAGTGAGCTGAGATCCGGCCACTGCACTCCAGCCCCGGCGACAGAGCCAGACTCCGTCTCAAAAAAAAAAACAACAAACAAAAAAAACCAAACCGTAACCTGACCACCTCAGACACACTTTCTCAGGACCTCTTAAGACTGTTCCCCAGGCCATGGTCACTCACACTGGCTCAGAAAAACCCTTTTAAAATATTTTGCAGAGTTTAGTTTTTGTCATCAACAGGATCATGCCTTTGGTGTTGTATCTAAAAAGTTATTGCCATACCCAAGGTCATTTAGATTTTCTCCTATATTATCTTCTAGGGGTATTATAGTTTTGTATTTTACATTTAGGTCTATGATCATGTAGAATCAGGATCTAATTTCACTTTTTTTTTTTTTTTTTTTTTTTTTGAGACAGAGTCTCACTTTGTCGCCCAGGCTGGAGTGCAGTGACGCAATCTCAGCTCACTGCAAGCTCCACCTCCCGGGTTCACGCCATTCTCCTGCCTCAGCCTCCCGAGTAGCTGGGACCACAGGCGCCCGCCACCGCGCCTGGCTAGTTTTTTGTATTTTTTAGTAGAGACGGGGTTTCACCGTGTTAGCCAGGATGGTCTCCATCTCCTGACCTCGTGATCCGCCCATCTCGGCCTCCCAAAGTGCTGGGATTACAGGCTTGAGCCACCGTGTCCGGCCATATTTTTCCTTTTTTAACTTGGGGCTAATGTAAATGGTATTTTTAAAATTTTAAATTTCAGTTGTTCATTGGTGGTATATTGAAACGCAATTGATATTTTATTTATAGTCTTTGGATCCTGCAACCTTCTTATAATCACTTATTAGTTTAAGGATGGGTTTTAAAATTGTCGATTCTTGGGCATTTTCTGTCTAAATAATCATGTCATCTGCAAACAAAGAAAATTTTATGTCTTCTATCCCAATCTGCATACATTTTATTTACTTTTCTTGTCTTATTGCATTTTAATATGATGTTGAATAGGAGCAAGTGAAAAGAAACATCTCTGCCCTTTCCTAATCTTGGGGCAAAAGTGTCTAGTTTCTCACCATTAAGTATGACGTTAACTGTAGGTTTTTGCAGATGTTCTTTGTCAAATTGAGGGAGTTCTCTATTCTTATTTTTTTGAGAGTCTGTTTCATGAATGGGTGTTGGATTTTTGTCGAATGCTTTTTATTCATCTACTGGTATGATCATATGATTTTTCTTCTTTAACCTGTTGATGTGACTAATTTCACTACTGAATTTTGGATGTTGAACCAGCCTTGCATAAGTGGAATAAAGCCCATTTGATCATGGTGCAGAATTCTTTTTATACATTGTTGAATTTAATTTGCTAATATTTTGTTGAGAACTGTTGCATCTATGTTCATGAGAGATATTGGTCCTTAGTTTCCCTTTCTTGTACTGTCTTTGATTTTGATATTAGGGTAATGCTGGCCTTATAGAATGAATTAGGAAGTATTTTCTCTGTTTCTGTTTTCTGGAGCAGATGGTAGAAAAATGGTATAATTTCTTCCTTAAATGTTTGGTAGAATTCACCAGTGAGCCTTTCTAGTCTTGGTGTTTTGTCTTTGGGAAGATTATCAGTTATTGATCCAATTTCTATAATAAATATGTCTATTAAGATAATCTATTTCTCCTTGTGTGAGTTTTGGTAGATTGTGTCTTTCAAGTAACTAGTCAGTTTCATCTAGGTATCAAATTTCTGGGTATAGAGTTGTTCACTATATTCATGTATTATCCTGTTAATGTCCATGGGATCTATAGTGATGTCCCTCTATCATTTCTAATGTTAGAGGTTTGTGTCTTCTCTTTTTTTTTTCTTGACTAGTCTGGCTAAAGGTTTGTCAATTATATTCATGTTTTTAAATAACCAGATTTTGATTTCATTGATTTTCTTTATTGTTTTTCTGTTTCAATTTCATTGATTTCTGTTCTAATCTTTATTATTTTTTTCTGCTTACTTTACATTTGATTTACTCTTCTTTTTCTATTTTCTTAAGATGGAATTTTAAGTTATTGACTTTAGATGTTTATTATTTTCCAATATATTGATCCAATACTGTAAATTTCCCTCTAAGCTCTGTTTTCACTGATTCTCACAAATTTTGATAGGTTGCATTTTCATTTTCATTTAGTTCAAAATACTTTTTAATTTCTCTTGAGGTTTCTTTGACCCACATGTCAGGCTGATTCTTTTCTTATCAGCCCACTGATGAACCCATTAAATGCACTCTTCACTTCTGTTACAGTGTTTATAATTTCTTGCGTTTCCTTTTTACACTTTCTTTGCATTTCAATCTTACCCATTCATTTTTTAATATTGTTCACTTTTTCTATTATTAGAGCCCTTAGCACATTAATCATAGTTATTTTAAATTCCTGATCTGATAATTCCTAAATTTCTACCATATCTGAGCTGGTTCTGATGCTCATTTTGTGTCTTCTGACGGTATTTTCTGCCTTTTGGCATGCCTTGTAATTTTTTCTTGAAATCTGGACATGATGTATTAGACCAAAGGAGCTGAGGTAAACAGACCTTCAGCCTTTGCTGTGAGGATTTTGTTTATCTGGCTTTTTTGCCATATTGCACTAACCATGCCCTCTATGACAATGGTGAAAAGAAATGGTTAGAATGGTCAATTTTGCCTTGTTTCCTATCTTAAGAGGAAACTGATATTTCACTAATACCATGTTCACTCTAGGTATTTAACAATGTTCTTTATCAGTATGAGATAATTTCCTTCTATTTCAAGCTTCCTGGGTTTTTTCTTTAATCATTAATGGTTGTTGATTTTCAAATGTTTGTTATACATCTGTTGAGGATTAGAATTAATCCTTTATTTTCTAATCATATAAATTACATAAATTGGCTTTCTTTTTTTTTTTTTTTGAGATGGAGTCTGGCTCTGTTGCCCAGGCTGGAGTGCAGGGGCATGATCTTGGCTCACTGCAAGCTCCGCCTCCCAGGTTGACACCATTCTCCTGCCTCAGCCTCCCAAGCAGCTGGGACTACAGGTGCCCGCCACCACACCTGGCTAATTTTTTGTACTTTCAGTAGAGATGGGGTTTCACCATGTTAGCCAGGATGGTCTTGATCTCTTGGTCTTGTGATCCACCCACCTTGGCCTCCCAAAGTGCTGGGATTACAGACATGAGCCACCACACCCAGCCATAAATTAACTTTTTAAAAATTAAACTTTACTTTGAAGTATATGTTGATTCACACACAGAAGTAACACAGGGATCCTGTGTCCTCTTCACCCCGCCTCCCCCAGTGTCAACTCACAAAGCTACAGAGCAGCATCACAATCAGGATACGAACATTAGTGCAGTTGAAGCACAGGACATTTCCATCACCACAAGAACTCCAGCGTTTGCCTGCTTCTAGTCACACTCCAGTGCCTTCAAGCAGGTTTTCCCCCTATATTTTATCTAAAGTTTATAGGTGTTACCTGTGGAAAGGTTGGTTCAGTGGGGGCTATTCTGCCATTACCAAAAGTTGGGGACTATTCTCTACTTTTTCCTTGGTAAGCATGCTTTATAGTTATGGAAATCATCTCTTTGTCAAGTGAATTGAAAACTCTCAGCCCCCAGTTTTTCTTTTATTTACTATATTTTTTTTCCACAAAGAATTTAAAAGTGTAAATATATTTTATTAACTTTGTTTTTTGCAGTGCCTTCTGAATTTTTTATCCAGAGAGGTGTTAAGATTTTCCTGAGTGGTCTTCTTCATTCTAAGATTATAAAAATATGCACCTTTGCTTTCTATTACTTTCTGTCTTTTTCTTCTTTTTCTTTGTCCTGCCCTGCTTTTCTCTTTCTTTCCCTCTTTCTTTCTTTCTTTTTATTTTTTTCAGCCATGAGTATTTATCAAATGCTTATAATGCGAGAAAGAGAGATGGTCCCTGCTCTCACAGGTTTATATCTTCATGACTCCGGGATCTGGCTAGATTCAGAAATAATTGCAGCAAGCACTTGTCTGTGTACCCATCAGCAGCACTGTATAAAGTACATTTTTCATATTATCGGTCACTGTTACAGTGAGATTGTTAAGTGAGTAAAAATTATCCTTGAAATCTGTAATCATAGAGATGATGTGGTATATAATATCCAGCAAATGCACATTGATGGCTTGACTCCTACATATCTGAGGGGTCTCCCTGGGATAATAGTTGCTATTTAGAATTGCCATCTTTCCTACTTTTAGGTGGCGTGGTTTTTCAGTTGAGTGTTCATAAGATAAGCATTACTGAAGGGAAAGATAGCAGAAAGAATTTTTCTTGGTTTCCCTCTTCATAGATGCCAGTGCTCCTGGATCAGAGCAGAGCCTCCTGCTCATGCACTGCTTCTGAGAGCCAGTGGTGACCACAGAGGGAGTGCCCTCTTTCTTCTTTCACATTTAAATCTTTTTTTGAAACAACTTTTATTAAATTTAATTTTAATTTTTGTGTGTGTGTGTGTGTGACAAGGTCTTGCTGTGTCACTCAAGCTGGAGTGCAGTGGTACAATCATAGCTCACCACAGGCTCAAATTCCTGGGCTCAAGTAATCTTCTCACTTCAGCCTCCTGAGTAGCTTGGACTACAGGCGTGCACCACCATGCCCAGTGAAATTTTAATTTTTTTTTCTTTTTTTCTCTACAGCCTAAAATTTAGCCTACAGTTTAATTTCTTTCTTTTTTTTTGTAGAGACTGGGTCTCACCATGTTGCCCAAGCTGGTCTCAAACTCCCAGCCTCAAGCAATCCTCCTGCCTCAGTCTCCTAAAGTTCTGGGATTACAGGTGTGGGCCATTGTGCCCAGCCTACATTGAAATCTTTGATCCTCTGAAGTGTATTTTAATACATGAAATAAAGAGTAGAGAGAAGGAATTTTGTTTTAGCAAAATGGATAACTAATTGTCCTAATATCATTTATTGAAATATTTATCATTTAAATATTTTATTTTGAATCCTCTGTATTAACCCTTAAATTGCCATGCCCTCTTCACAGATAGGGTATCTGAGAATAAGTTAAACATGCTCTTTGAGGTCACACCCCTGGAAACTTGAAACACCAGAATTCAAACTAAGTCTATAGACTCTGCAGCTCACTTTTTGCCCCATTATAAACCACCTTGTCTAGTGCCAGAGCTCAAAAGAGGCCACGGGAACCCACTAATCTGCAGCCTCCAGAGAGACTGTGATTTGGAAAAGTTAAGGGCCCACCTGAGATTACCCAGCAGCACAAGGTATCATTAGTCTTTTTGTCTAGTGCTGCCTTTCAGGAGAACATGTTTTTAGAGAATGTCTTTGTGGTGCTCAAATAACTAAACTCCCTTAGATGATCCAAAACATCTCAGCCTACAGCAAACTGGGCTTTGTTTTGCACTAATAAGGTTCTAGTGTTAATTTCAGAATCATATATTGCTACTTGAGATGCACCAGTTGGCTTTAGATGGGAAAGGGTTGTAAGAAATTGGAAGGTTTACACTGCAGAGAGGGAGAGTGAGGGTTGGCATGTGGCTGGTACATTCCTTCCTTTTATCCTAGCCTTTTGTGGTGAGGAAAGTATGCTTTGCAGAGAGGTGAGAAGGAGGAAAAGCAGTTGGCTTGGCAGATGGACCAGGAGTGCTGCTCCCAACTGGGGCCCACGGGGCAGGAGCCCTCACATTCCACAGAGGAAGGTCAGCAGGAAATACTGACATCATGTCCATGTCTATGGATGGCTGGAATGCTCTGTGGTTCCTGACCCATGTGAAAAATATGTGAGGTTGAAATGGGGAGATGCCCACTGCCATGAGCTTTGTCTCCCAACATCTAGGTTTCCACCATCTGCTTCCCTTCAGAGCCCTGAGAGAGCAGCCCTGCAGACACTGTTCATGGACACTGACTGTGGCAAGAGGCGGTGACAGGCCCTTGAGCTTAGTGGTCCACAGCTAGTAGGATTGATGATGGGGTAATGTGGGATCGATAGGGGGAGTAACATGGTATTAATAGTGAATTCTCTGTGGAGTGGCTGGGGGCACATCATGGGCCTGGTGGTTGTCGCAGCTCTGCTCTTGTCTTACTGTCTGCATGGCAGAGCTTGGCTAAAGCCAAAGGACACCCTGGACCTGCCCCCATTGCCCTAGAGGAGAAAACAGGGCTGGTTCTTTAGTCACAGCTGCTTCACCTGTTCTCTGTTCTCTCTGCTCTCAGGCTGTGGATGGTGCTGAGCCCACAGGAAAAAGTCTCTGACCTTGTAGACCAAGGCTTTGCAACCTATCTGTAGAGAATAATATGTTTTATTAATTTCCAGTGTGGACAGAGATTTTAACACCCCCTTCCAGTACTTGTGATGTGGTTCGGACACTACGTCTCTTTGCCCACCACTCACCAGGATGGGGCCAGACAGCCTCAGCCCTCCATCTGAGGTAACACCCCAAGCCGGGAACCTCTTGGGAAAATGCAGAGTTGCTATGCCAAATAAATCACATGTCTGTTTAGTAATAAACCAACAAAAATAACACAAGTGGATTTTTGGGATGTTTCCAAAGGTGGGCCTCTCTGCCCAGTGGAGCTGGGGAATCTGGACGGAGAGGGCCCAGGCTGCAGTCCGACCCCCAGCACCTTAGGCAGCCAGTGTTCCCAGTACTGCAGCCACAGCTGAGTGGAAAACAGTTTACCAGACTTTGATGATGTTCACAAAACAACCACAGCCCTGGGCATGTTGTGTGCTCTTTGTAAATTAACTCACATAATCCTCACGACCACCTTCTAAGATGGGCACTGTTGCCTTCCTCTCACCACGTTGGACGGCACACTCACCGAGTTCCTGACCTCCTCTTCTCTATTGGTTTATTCTCAGGCCGGAAAAGAGGCATAAACTTGGAGAACCTAAGACCCCGGCCCGGCGTGCAGCCCCAGCAGCCAGACCAGCCTTGGGCAACAGCGTGCGTTCAGCCGTCTGCGTCTCCAGTGCTCCTATTCCACTGCATCTGAGTGAGGGATTTGGGAGGAAAAACAGGCAAATAATGAAAGATACAAATCTTCACTGTGCAATTTTGATCAGTTGCTTCTCCTGTGCAACCCTCACCCCAATAGAGACACAGCCTCTTGTCAGAATGCTTCTGCACACCCTTCTCAGCAACCCCCACCCTCTGCCCCCCACGCCCCACCAGAGCAACCAACATCCTGATGTCTCCCGTCAGAGGTAAGCGTGGTCTGCTTTTGAAAGTCACGGACATGAAACCATGCAGAATGTACATTTCGTGTCTGAGATTCACTCACCTCCTTGTGCAGAACCTTGAAGTCCTCGTGAAGAAACGTGGCCCCGTTAGTGTCCTGCACCTTTTCTCCCCTCACAGATTGTTAGAACCCAGGTGCTGTGCTATGCCTGCTAGGGCCAGTGTTTGACAAATTCCCCACTTCGCTAAAGAGGAGGGGTAGTGTCTGGAAGTGACGGGCCCAGTGACGGGCCCATTGTCTGTCCTGGAGGGCCAGACCTATCGTGCCAGTGAGTGCAAGCGTTGCCCACCGTTGCATGTGTGGCCCTAGACACACTTGCAGAACTGGCCCCAATAGGGAGTTTAGAGAGATGATTGCACAGGCAAGTGAATGAGTGAGTGACATTTCGGAAGCTCATTGCCTGCAATCTGTTCTGAAGTCCAACAGCAGCCAACGGGTGGGGAAAGGGTCAGGTTCACCTGAGACGGGAAGGTGGGTTCCCCCAGGCAGAGGTTGGGCAGAGGGAATCATTGTTGGGACATCTCTAAAAATAAGTGATAGAAAGTTCAGAGTTCTCCCACGCAGTCTAGAAATACAGATTCTTACTGCACAGATTTTTCTTTAAAGTGAAGCAGGAATTTCAATGCTCTGAACTGACACCAGCAAACTAAGGCAGTTCTGGCTCATCCAAGGGTTGTGGTTCTTATTTCAAACTCGAGAGGCCTGGACTAAGATGCATCATCACTAACCAGGCTCCAACAAGGCAGAAACACCGCTTTATCAAAACCACCGCAGGCTGGAGGGCGATGAAGCTGCCTTGCCAAGGCTGGGACCACCAGCAGAGGCACACTCAGCTTCCAGGTGGGGCCCGCCAGCTAGGGGCTGGCGCTGAAGATCACAGACTCCCAGACCGAGGGGGAGGGAAGGTCGTCTCATCCAGCGGGGGCACCTGTCCAGCCTTTTCTCCTGCTCTGTAGAACCTGTGGGGTCATTTCAGGAAACAAAATATACGAAGCTATCCAGCCTCAAAGCCGTAAGTAACTGAGTAACTGAAAAATTAGACCTAAGCTTCCAGAACAACGGTACAGAACATCCTCCCCCTCCCCTGGGTCGGGAGCTCCCAAAGGCATTTCTTATTCCTCTCTGTTCTTCTGTCACGACCAGGGCTGAGTGTGCGTTCCAGCTTCTCCTGCATCATGAGCAGGATGCTCCGGGACACGTTGTCCACGTCTGTGTCAACCAGGCCTGCTCAGAATCTCCCCAGGGGCTTTTCCATGATGCCCATCCAGGCGTCACCCTTACTCTAGGCCAGGACTCCAGGAGGAGACGCCATGCCCTGAGGATTCAGTCTCTTCTTCTTCATCCCTCCCAGCACCAAGGGTGTTGGGTGCACACAGTAGGTGCCCCATAAGTATCATAAGACCACAATGTTTTGGGTGCACACAGTAGATACCCCATAAGTATCGGAAGACCACAGTGCTTCTAGTGTTCTCCTCCTAAACACCACACTACTCACTATGCAACATGGTTTGCACAGCTCTTCAAGGGAGAAAAACAAACTTCTCAGAACTCTCCAACAAAATACAAATGTTTTGGTGCTGAATATATTGTTTTAACTCAAAGCATTGGATGCTGTCAGGCTGGCCAGGTGATATTTATGAAGAGTCTTAAAGGCACTTGTTGTCCCAACATTCTACTTCTGGGAATTTATCCAAGGGAAATAATTCAAAATGCAGAAAAACTATGGCCAAAAATACTCATTGTAGTATAGCATTATTAATACTAGTGAAAAGTGTACACTGACAAAATGTTGAATAGGGAGGTTATTAAGTGGCTGTGGTAAATTCTCTGAATGTATGGTCATGGAGAGAGAGAGAATAATATTTATCAAGAATTAATAAGGGGTGTTCCATCCATGAGTTATGATAAAGTAATCTGTGATAATTCTGTTCTAAAAGATATAAAATTATATATATGACATATGAGCACAACCTTTTTTTACTGAACTACAGTATAAGAGTTCTTAAGGGAAATATGGCAAGATGTTCAAGGATGGTTTGTGGTTTCTCTGGGTGATGGGATTCTAGGTGATTTCTTTTACATTTTTTTTTCTATCATGAGCGTATTACAATGGAAACTTCCTATGGGACGCCGGCCCCACCCTGTGTGCTGGCTTCTACGGCTCCCTGTCATGTCCTCCGCACCCTCTCCTCTCCCACGAACACAGTTCCTAGAGACCTTGAGTCCACATCCCTGGGGCTCTGCACACTGCGCGTCCATTTGTGTCTCCAGCGCCATGTGGATGACTTCCCCGCATTTCCCCCTCTACACAGTTGAGGAACAGAGAAGATCTCCACTTGCCAAAGAACACAGCACTAGTGAAGCCAATTATTGCTATATCCACTGATAAAGTTCAGGGGGAATTAAATTTTTTGGTCCATGGGTGCAAATCACCTCCAGGCATCTTTACTGTCTCAGTGCTCTCCTCAGGAGGCTGCTGTTGGTGGCCAGGGATTTTGCCATAGCAGAGTTCTCACAGATTCCCAAACAATAGCACTCAGCTGTCTGCCTCTCTGGCAGCAGGACGGACATTCGCAGCTTTGGACTCACTTTCTTCCAAATATGAACACTTTCAAAGACAGGGATCTGCCAATGACTTTACCAGGAGGGCCTTGCAGGAGCTGTCACCGCTGTGGCATGCAAGAAAGCAAGAGTCCTCCAGGAAGCCGGCCAAGAGGCGCCTTCTCCTAGGCCAAACATGGGCAACGTGAGAATAAGAATACACAAAATCAGGAGAACTAACAGGAGGCTGTGAGGAACTCCCCCAAAATAATGAGGAAGCTGGAGAATAAGACCAGCCTGGTCTGAGTAATGGCTGCTCCGTTGGAGGCACAGGAGTGCAGAGGCAGCGAGACCTGTAGAAGACCCCTAGCTGTGCTGGGCGGCGACTCCAGTGAAAAGCTGCTCATCAAACACATCTGAATTCACACTATTTTTAAAATAAGTCTGTAAAGGCAAAACAGGTTAATAGTATTTTGACACTAAGCTTGTAGTTATAACAGATACTTTAAGAGGTCAGTCCCAGTTGCCACAGTGACTGCAGCTCAGGCACTGCAGAAGTGTGTGAAGACAACAGTGAGGGAGTCGCAGCCTGGAAGAGTGGGTCCCAAAGTCTCACTGGCTGATAGGGTTTGGCTGTGTCCCCACCCAAATCTCACCTTGAATTGTAGCTCCCATTATCCCCATGTGTTGTAACTGAATTACAGGAGCAGGTTCCTCCTGTGCTGTTCTTGTGATAGTGAATAAGTCTCACAAGATCTGATGGTTTTATAAAGGGCAGCTCCCCTGCACATGCTCTCTCACCTGCCGCCCTGTAAGATGTGTCTGCTCCTCCTTTGCCTTCCACCATGACTGTGAGGCCTCCCCACCCATGTGGAACTGTGAGTCCATTAAACCTCTTTTGTTTTATAAACTACCCAGTCTCGTTTAAGTCTTTATTAGCAGTGTGAGAATGGACTAATACACTGGCAAATACCAGGGACAAATGTGGTGGTTGTTGTAACAAGAAGGATGACAATCCCTGCCTACTGAGCACACGGTGTGCCAGATGCTGCAGCACACGTGGGTGGAGAGGCCTCACTCAGTCTCACAGCGACCCCACGAGGCAGGCATCACTGCCTCAAGCTACAAATAAGGAAACCGAGGCTTGAGAAGAATCAGTGACCTGTACGAGATCACGCAGTTAATAAGCAATCAGGGCCGTGTTTGCAACACAGAACTTTCAAGACCTTATCAGCAACATGGAAATAAGTAACTCAAAGGTTAATTCCAGAAAGTTTTCATACTTAAAGTGCATCTTGGCATTGATTTCACATGCAGCAAGCCTCGTCTAAAGCAATGCTAAAAAATTTCATCACAGGCCGGGCGCGGTGGCTCACGCCTGTAATCCCAGCACTTTGGGAGGCCGAGGCGGGCAGATCACAAGGTCAGGAGATCGAGACCATCGTGGCGAACACGGTGAAACCCCGTCTCTACTAAAAATACAAAAAATAAGCCGGGCGCGGTGGCGGACTACAGGGTCGCAGCTATTGGAGAGGCTGAGGCAGGAGAATGGTGTGAACCCGGGAGGCGGAGCTTGCAGTGAGCTGAGATCGCGCCACTGCACTCCAGCCTGGGCAACAGAGCCAGACTTTGTCTCAAAAAAAAAAAAAAAATTGTCATCACCCCCGCCCCATCCCCAGGCACCTGCTTGTCAGGTTTTAGGGTGATAAAGAAAGAGGAAGGATCATGTAAACACCCACAAAGAAATACAAGGGGGCTATCTAACTATTTTGAAATTAATCCCCTAGACTTTTGGAATGAGGATACTTTGAGGAAAATGTTACGGCAAATTCGACTGTCACCAACCTGCATCCCAGCCCCAGCAGGCCCTTCAGGTAACAAATCAAAGCGCTGTGTCCTGGTTGCTTGCCCCTGCAGGCCTGGCCAACACTTTCTGTTAAGCGGCACCCACTGACCGGGTGCTTGGCAGCCTCCTCACCTTCCCTCTTCGCTTGCTGCATCTGATCCTTCAACAAGGCAGGTGTCCTGCGTCTACAGGCTTCTCCAGGAGCAATCTCTCTGTCAGGCTAATGAAACGGCAGCTACTCCCCAGGAGAGTCCTGGAATCCTTGCTGAATCCTGGAAGCCCCAGGCAACCACAAGACCCAGAATCTTTGTGTCATAGTTTAAGCCAGAGGTAGGGTCCCAGCAGGGGCCACTGGACCTTGCAGGAATGCCCCCACATCCCACCCACAGGATGTTCTGGACCCCACTTCTGTTGTTGAGGTGAGGCTTTATTTTATTTCAAAAGTGTAGTACTTAGGAAAAGTCAATATAGTTGTATCTAGGAAGTAAAGATTTGTTTAATAAATTATTCAAAACTTCAGTGTATCCTATTGCAACAATACTGACACCAAGTAAGAGAAAGGATGATGATACCCACCAAAGGGAAGTTAAGACCATCTTCTTAAGTAAATCAGAACCAGTGCCTGCATAGAATGCGCTGCTAAAAGATATTTAAAAGCAGTGAAAACACAGATGCGACCTGCTGTGTTTGTAACGTGCCGTCCGAGTGTGATTTCATATGACAGTTTCCCAAATTGCACCCTTCTGTGTGCAGATTTCCAAGTTCTGCCATATCCATGTGCTCTGAATTATTTTCTACCTAGGGTGTCTTCGATAGATTCATTAAGTACATTTAAATGTAAAATACGTTTACACTTAAATACATTTAAATACATCTGTGTGAGACTGCAGGTCCATCGTGCTGCTCATTGTTTTCTACAGCACACTAAAATAAATTAGTAACTATTTTTTAAAATATCCATCCACGTACCACCTAGAGCCCTGTCATACCCCTCTGATCATCATCCACTGGCACTGGGTGTGACACCTGCCCCATGGGAACATGGCAGGGCAACTCAGGAAGAGTCAGAGGACAGTGGGAGTCAGAATAGAGTGGGCAGCGCAGTGCCCAGGCCCACCCGGGCGGCAGTGTCCTGAAATGTCAGCACGCTGGCATTTTATCCTACTCCTTTTATTAGGGAACCTGAAATTTAGAAACATAGGCAGGCCCCGCTCATCAACACGGGTAATTTCCTGTCTCAAGCGCATTCTCACCGAAGCAGACCTTCCTATGAGAGATGAGCGCCATAGTTTGGGTTAACACGAAAAACTTGAGTAGTAACCAAGATGGCACTCTTTAAACTTCAAACAATGTTTTTACAATTAATTTTTTTCTAATTATAAAAGTAATCCGTGTAGATTGCAGACCATTTGAAAAATACAGGAAAACACAAAGAAGGAAAGAAAATTTACGCAGAGATAACCACTACTATGAAGTGGGCACTCAGTTCCATTAGGAAAAATTCCTAGGGGAGGAATTAGGGAATCAAATATTGAGTTTTCCTGTCAAGTGTGGTGCCAGCTGTCCTGGCTGGCCACACATAGCCCACGTGCCAGGCCAGCCTGCGCCCCTCCATCCCTCCACACACATCCAGAGCCAGGGGCCCAAGTGGCCTCTCCCACAGCTAAGGTTCAGCAGAGCCAAGGTGGCCGCCAAGCCCGCTGGTGCCCTCTGCATGTATCGCTACCTCTTGGGAACGGGCCAGGACTGCAGAGTGGGGGAGCGCTTAGGAAGGCTCAGTGGAGACAAACTGGCAGAGTGTTTTTTAATGCCACAAAACCAAATACATGCAAGAAAGCTGTAAAAATTGGAGGAAAATGACATTCAAAGGGATTCTGCCCTTGGATCACCATGACAGCATCTTTAATTCTTGCCTTAATTTAAGGAAATAAAGCTTAACATCAAGAGTGATGAATTATAAGATTTTAAAAATTTCTTTACTTTTTGCCAGGAAAAAACAAATTCAAAGAGTAGGCCTCACAGAGATGTTCTCACAAGAATCAAATCAATTCAGACTCATATTTTAAGTTAAAATGAAGCGTTTGACATGTATATATATCTTTGTCAATTCCCTGCTTTACCTGATCTTTTCATTTATTTGACCAAATATTTCAACAAATATAAAGGCTCCCGAGTGTTCAGCACGTTTCTGCATCTAGTCACGTGCTTTTTCATGTCCCTTAGTGGAGTTTTATATTTCTGTTTGCTTTACAAATGTGTGCATGTTGGGTTTTATATTTTTATGTTCTCAGACTTACCAGTCCTCCCGTCTCTGGTTTCTGACTTTGGTATGATACTGACATCTCTCAACTGACCCAATTTTTTCCTATAGTTCCTTACAAAATTTGTTGTTTCTTCAATATAAATTTTGTACTCATTTCTAACGAGTCCTGGGTATTTAAGATGCTGGGTTGTTATTTCAAACAGGCTCCCCCTCACTCTTGCTTGCGAGGTGGTTATTGCTAGCATCTGGGAATGCTATTGGATTTCTATACTGATTTTACTCACCGTCATTGTAATTTCCTCTCTTAATTGTACTAACTTTGAGTCCATCCTTTGGGGTGTTTGGGAAAGTTTTGTGGCTTGAAATTCTGATTCTGGAATCAACCAGACCCGCATTTGCATTCCAGGAGTAGCATCTGCACGACGTAAGCCTTGGGCAGGTCCCGAGTCTCTGCAAAATGTGTGTGGAATGAGAGAGTGGCTGGAAAATGTATACAGGGTCTGGCACAAAGAGACGCTTGGATGTGTCGTCTGCAGGTGGTGATAGTTTCTTTTTTTTTCTTTCAAATACTGCACATTTTGTTTATTTGTTGACTGCTTTTGCTGCACTGGTAAAGCTTCTAGAGAACCTGTGGATACGGGGGCTCTCCTGCCGCAGCCCTGAGCTGGAGAAGCCCCCTGTTTTTGCGCTGAGGGTGCAGGTGCTTCACGTTCAGAGTCAGGAGGCTCCTCTCAATTCGTGCATGGTGCAGACATCCCTGTGGTCTTCTTTGATAGATTTGGGGAGCCTGAGTTTTTTGAGGACTGAGTCCTCAAGTCCCAGTAGGAGGAAGCCAGGGAGCCTTTCAGTGCTGCGTGGATTGGATATGCCATTTAAACACCTTACAGGGACTGCACTTGGCCAAAGTCCAGATGGTTTCTGGGACAGCTGGGCTCAGGGCCGGGTCCTGTCGGGCTCCCTGGGTGTCAGCGGCCCCTGCCCCGCAGGTGCTGCTCTCTGCTCCCACCCCCACTTCTGCTCCCACTGGGAGGATCTGCTGGCCCAGGAATGCATAAGGCTTTCCTTCTCCTCCTCCACCTTTCTTCTCTCTTGGTTATCTCTAAGTCTAATGAGTTGTGGAAATGTGTTGGGCAAAAACAGATGTGAAGCCTCCAGGGAGAGGCAGCCTGTCTCCAGCAGGGAGATGTATGACTTTTGATGTACAGCCAGGAGGGTGAATAAAAGCATGTAGAACACATTCAAGTGCGTTTGCCACTGACTTTAAAAAGCAAAAACATGTTAAGGAAGTTTCCTTTTATTTCTGGTTATCAATAATTATTTTTCAGGTAAGGTTGCTAAATTATATCATTGCCTTTTCAGCAATAATGATGAAAACCAAAGGATTTCCTCTTTTTGACCTACTTCCCTTTCTGATGTGATGAATTAGTGTTTTGAATTGTATAATATATATTAATATGACTATATTTTCTAATATTGAACCAATCGTGCGATCTTAAGATAAACATAGACAAGTCTTATGTATCATTATTTTACTATGTGGCTAGATGTGATTTGCTAAAAATTTGATTAGAAATTTCCTTTTAAGTTTTTAAGATCAATTTTATTGAAGTATAATTCATGTATGATAAACCCTTTGGAGTGTCCAATTCAATGACCCACCACAACCAAGACACAGAAGGACCCAGCCTCCCCCCAGACTCTGCGGATCCCCTGTAGCCAGGCCCCTTAGCCCCGCACTTGGAGCCGCTGATCTGCTGTCACCGTGTTTGTTTGAATTTTTTGCATTAAATGTGCTGCTGATGAACATTTAGGTGGTTTCCAGGTTTTGGCTGTTGTGCAAATACCTGTGTGACCATATGTTTCCATTTCTCCTGGATCAACACCTACAAGGGGAATGGCTGCATCATACGATAGGTGGAAACTTTCAAACTGTTTCCAAAATCGTGCCACGTGCTGGCTTTTCTGGTTGCTCCACATCCTCACTAATACCAGCTATAGTCAGTCTTTTTCATTTCACCTTTTCTAGTGGATTTGTACTGGAGTCTCTTTGTGGTTTTAATTTGCATTTTCCTGATATGCTTATTCAACACCCGTATATCTTTTATGTCTGTCTAAGTCATTTGCCCACCTTTTTGTCAGGTCGTTTGCCATCTTCTCACTGATGCATGAGAGTTATTTTTTTTGGACACAAGTTTAGATATATGTATTGCAAATATTTTCTCTATTCTGTGATTTGCCTTATTGTTCCCTTAATGGTATCTTTCCCAAAGCAAAAGTTCTAAATTTAGCAAGTTTTTCTTTAATAGTTTATGGTCTTTTGTGTCATAGCTAAGAAATATTTGCCTGCTTCTAGATTTTTCTCCTGGAAGTTCTGTAGTTTTTGGTTTTACATCTAGGGCTGTGATTCATTTTGAGTTAATTTTGGTGTATAATATCAATCAATGTTCATTTTTTCAGCCAGGTGCAGTGGCTCACACCTGTAATCCCAGCACTTTGGGCAGATCACTTGAGGTCAGGAATTCGAGAGCAGCCTGGCCAACGTGGTGAAACCCCCATCTCTACTAAAAATATAAAAATTAGCTGGGTGTGGTGGCAGGTGCCTGTAATCCCAGCTACTTGGGAGGCTGAGGCAGGAGAATCGCTTGAACCTAGGAAGTGGAAGTTGCAGTGAGCTGAGAATGCACCACTGCACTCCAGCCTGGCGACAGAGTGAGACAGAGTCTTGCTCTGTCACCCAGGCTGGAGTGCAGGGGCCGGATCTCAGCTCACTGCAAGCTCTGACTCCTGGGTTTACGCCATTCTCCTGCCTCAGCCTCCGGAGTAGCTGGGACTACAGGCGCCCGCCACCTCGCCCGGCTAGTTTTTTTTTGTATTTTTTAGTAGAGATGGGGTTTCACCATATTAGCCAGGATGGTCTCGATCTCCTGACCTCGTGATCCACCCGTCTCGTCCTCCCAAAGTGCTGGGATTACAGGCTTGAGCCACCGCGCCCGGCCAAAAAAGGATTTTTATGTTAATAAAGGACATTGGTCTATGGTTTTCTTTTTTTGTTATTGTTTTTGCCTGGTTTTGGTATTAACATTAATTTTGTAAAATGAGTTGGAAAGTGTTCTCTCCTCTTCTATTTTCTAAAGGAGATTGGGTAGAATTATAAATTCTTTACACATTTGGTAGAATTCTCCAATAAAACCATCCGGGCCTGGAGATTTCACTTTTGGCAATTTTTAAATTACAAATTCCATTTTCTAAATAGTTATAAAACTATTCAAATGATCTATTTCATATTAGATGTGTTGGGGTCGTTTTTTGTTTAATGAATTGGTCGATTTCATCTAAGTGGTCATATTTACGTAGAATTGTTTGCAGTATTCCTTTAATATCCTTTGATGTCTGCAGGGTCTTTAGTGATGGCCCCTGTTCATTTCTAATATTGATAATTTATGCCTTCTCTCTTTTTGGTCAGTCTTGCTACAGATTTGTCTATTTTATTGATCTTTTTAAAGAAAAAGTTATTTGTTTCCTTGATTTTTCTCTTTTATGTCTTTTTAATCTCCTGTCTGCGATATAATTGTCATAAATATCTCCTCCAGATATATTCATATTTAGAGCTACAGTGGTTTAATTTTTACTTCATCAAATATAATTTAGAAAATTTGAGAGGAGAAAAAAGTTTTCCTCTTTGATCATTTTCTTTCTGTGTTGGGAAGCCCCTTTAGCCATTCTCTTTGGATGGACCTGCCAGGGACAAACGTTCTTAGTTTTCTTTCAGGTAAGAATGTCTCAATTTTCCCTTTCAATCCTGAAGATTATTTTCGCTGAATACAGACTTTTGTGTTGGCAGTTTTGTGTGCTACTTCCTTCTAGCCTCCATGGTTTCTGATGAGAAATCTGTTGCCATTTGAATTGCTTTTCCCTATGGGTAAAATGTTATTTCTCTCTGTGCCTTTACTTTTCAGAAGTTTGACTATGATGTGTCTTGGTACGAATTTTTTTGAATGTAACCTGTTTGGAGTTTTTTCAGCCTCTCATATTTGTAGGTTTATGTCTTTTGCCAAATTTCTTAAGTTTTCAGTTATTTTATTTTTGGTGTTTTTCCAGCTCCATCCTCTTTCTCCTCTCCTTCTGAGATTTTGATGACATGAATTCGTATCTTTTGTTATAGCCCCAGAAGTCCCTGAGGTTCTGTTCATTTTTTTTCCAGTCTATTTTCTCTATGTTGTTCAGATTGTACTTCTGTTTCGCTGATTCTTTCCACTGTTTCTTCAATTTTGCTGTGGAGCCAACCCATTGAGGTTATTTATAAGGAAGGACTTACTACTGCCATTGTGTTGCTTGTTTTCTGGTTGTCTTGTAACTCCTCTCCTTCTTTGTTACCATCATCCTTTGTAGTCAAGTGATTTTCTCTGGTAGTATGTTTTAATTCATTGCTTTTTATTTTTAGTGTATCTATTATAGGTTTTTGCATTATGATTACTATGAGGCTTACAAAAACACTTTATAGACATTTTGAAGAGATGACAACTATTGTAGATCTCTGTTTGCTTTTTAAATCACTTTTCTCTCTCTTTAATTTATATGGCATTTCATCAATCTCTTTAAGTTTACTACTATTTTCCTCTATTAAACCTGAACTTTTTATTTCAAATATTGTATTTTTTAGTTTTAAAATTCCATTTGGTTCTGTTTAATATTTTATATTTTCCTGCTTAGACTTTTTATATTTTCATTCATCATAAGCATACCTTTACTTTGCTGAGCACAGTTACAATAGCTGTTTTAAAGTACTTGTCTGGTAACTCCAACAGTCTTTTCATCTCAATGTTGGAAACTAAAAATTGTCATTTCTTTTGAAGATTGGTAATATTTTTCTTGGTCTTCATATGTCAAATAATTTTGGATTTTATCCCAAATATAAATTTTATGTGTAGTGGCTCTGGATTCTATTTCTCCAGAAAGTGTTGACAATTTTTCTTTAGCAGGCAATCACCTTCCTCAAGAGAGGAAGCTTCTAAACCAAGGTGAGTGGTCTGCAGAGCAAAACCAAGGCAGGCAGACCTCCTGTGTCCAAGAGGACTCTCAGCTTCACTCAGGAGAGATTCACACGTGGGCTGACAGTAGAGGAGGCGTTGATCAGGAGAGACTCACACGTGAGCCGACGGTGGAGGAGGCGTTGATCAGGGGAGATTCACACGTGAGCCGACAGCGGAGGAGGCATTGATCAGGAGATAATTCACACATGAGCCGACGGTGGAGGAGGCATTGATCAGGAGATAATTCACACGTGAGCCGACGGTGGAGGAGGCGTTGATCAGGAGATAATTCACACGTGAGCCGACGGCGGAGGAGGCGTTGATCAGGAGATAATTCACACGTGAGCCGACGGCGGAGGAGGCGTTGATCAGGAGATAATTCACACGTGAGCTGACGGCGTAGGAGGCGTTGATCAGGAGATAATTCACACGTGAGCCGACGGTGAAGGAGGCGTTGATCAGGAGATAATTCACACGTGAGCCGACGGCGTAGGAGGCGTTGATCAGGAGATAATTCACACGTGAGCCGATGGTGAAGGAAGCGTGATCAGGAGAGATTCACACAGAATCTGACAGTGGAAGAAGCATTGATTAGGGCAACGGGGCACAGCCAAAGGCTGCTGCATGGACAGAGCAGGGCCATCCCCAGGCAAAAGGGCGCCCTCAGATTGCTGGCTGGCTCTGTTTATACCTCCACCTAATTACATGTAAATGAGGGGTGGGTTATTCACGAACCTTCTGGAAAGCGGTGTGGAGGTCATGCGGTCCGGGTAACACAGGCTGCTTCCTTTTCAGTGACCAGCATTATTTGGTGCAGCCCCCAGAGTCTCATGACAACTATCTTGTTCTGCTCAAGAGCCCTGTACGGTCCCCTCTTCTGTGGATGGAAACTGAGGCACAGCAATGACAGCACCAACGAAGCCACCCAGCTCCTGGCCCAGCTGTGCTCTGCAGGAGCCTCCACTTGGGGGCAGAGGCCAAACAGCCCAGCACTTGGAAGCACAGCTCGGGAGCAGCAGCTGAGTTGCGCTGTGAGGAGACGCCAGGCGGCTGTTTATCCATCGGCCACTTGCAAGTGATGGGGCGGGTTTACCCTCCTTTCCTGCCCATGACTTGAGCTCTTGGCAAATCAAAGGTTTAAAGATATCAGTTCTTGGAACCACAAAGTAAACACAGCATATTTTCCTAATTCCTTTCACCATGCGATGCAGTTTTATGTGCTAATTGTGTTTACTGGAAGAACTCATGGCTGGTTCAAACAAACCCTTATCATGGAAAGAACGTCTCCCCTGCTGTCAGCTGCTGGTGCTGGTGGGATTGGAGTGCAGCACGGAGCACAGAGGCTGGAGCTGGGTCAGACTGGGAGGCAGGAGTGCAGGTGCACTGCTCTGAAGCTCAGTAGGCCTCAGCATCTGCTGTGTGTATAGGGGCTGACCATAAATCACTGCTTATCGTGGTTCCATCTAAGAGTGCTCCCTGGCAGGATCCCTGCTCCTTAAAAGCACAGTGCAGAGCATCTTAGCTCTGATGGACCAAGCATGCCCCAGCTGTGCCTCAGCGAGGAGGGTGAGCTCTGGGCCAAGACCCCCTCTCCTGTACGGGACGCCTGAGCGCTTGTGACTTGGGAGGACTGACAAAGTCCCTAGCCAGTTTTGTTCTTCCCAGGCTGTCCCAGTGGCTTCTGAATTTTTGGCCCATGTCTTGGGTGTAGAAACTACAAGAGAATTTTAGTGGAGCAATGTGTTCTTGGCAAGCAAGTTGGATCATCCCACTGAACTTCTGTGACTTTCCTCTTTGCAGTTATGGTTCCAAACCAGAGTTTCCCTAGGAAATAAACCCTGAGGGGCTGAAAGGACCTGGGGCCATCGAGGGTGGATGGCCATATCCGGGGGCCTCGATGCCAGTGCCGACTGTTCCCTGCACGCTTCCACATCCACGCCAACATTGCAAGACTGTGTCACGGACCGAAACAGCTACAGTGATGACACACCTGAGGTGAACACAACTCTGGCAGCATCCTGGCCCCTGACAGGGCAAGTGCATGTGGAACCTGGAAACTTCACAGCTGAGCCTACGATGGTGCTCATGGCGCTCAGCAGGGGTTCTGGGTAGGTAAAGCCTAGGCTAATCACAGGTTCAGTGACCCGACAGTGCTTTTAGGACAGTGACTCTAGACAGGACGACCAAGCTCTGTGAGTTACACAATGGGGTGAGTTAGACAGTGGGGTGAGTTACACAATGATGGGGTGAGTTACACGGTGGGGTGAGTTACACAATGATGGGGTGAGTTACATGGTGGGGTGAGTTACACAATGATGGGGTGAGTTACACAATGATGGGTGATTTGCACAGTGGGGTAAGTTATGCAGTGGGGTGAGTTACACAATGGGGTGAGTTACCCAATGATGGGGTGAGTTATACAGTGGTGTGATTTGCATAGTGGGGTGAGTTACACAATGATGGGGTGATTTGCACAGTGGGGTGAGTTACACAATGATGGGGTGAGTTACACAATGATGGGGTGAGTTACACAATGATGGGGTGAGTTATACAGTGGTGTGATTTGCATAGTGGGGTGAGTTACACAATGATGGGGTGATTTGCACAGTGGGGTGAGTTACACAATGATGGGTGAGTTACACAGTGGGGTGATTTGCACAGTGGGGTGAGTTACACAATGATGGGGTGAGTTACACAATGATGGGGTGAGTTACACAATGATGGGGTGAGTTACGCACTGGGGTGAATTACGCACTGGGGTGAGTTGCACAGTCAGGTGTTACACGATGGGGTGAGTTGCACACTGGAGGCTTCAGGCTTGCTGCCCCTTGCTCTCCCCGCGCAGATCCAGTGGTAGGAAGTCATTTGAAGCAGCTTGTGAACGTTCACAGAAGCAGCTCAGGATCCTGCTGCTTCCGAGAGGGGAGCTGGACAGGTTACTGCCTCTGACGTGGGGGAGGAGAGAAAACGCCTGAATTTTGGTGCCCCCAGATATATCGTGGATCAAGAAGTCGGTGTCATTCCACGCTTCTTCCCACCGTAAAACAAAGTGCGATGTCTGGTGGGAGCCTCACGTTGCCAGTGAAGTCAACCCAGATGTGCAGGAATGAAAATTAAATAGCTGGAAAATCTGCCCAGGAGAACAGGGACAGCCAGGAGACACAATGCCAGGGCCAGGGCAATCCCAGCAGGGCTGGCCTCACGTTGCCACCGGTGTGGAGGGTCCCCAGTGGGGCATGCAGGACATGCCCCGGGAGGCCCGTCGGGGGGTCAGGCAGGCTCACAGGGGAAGCATCTCAGCCCAGTGGAGCGGCCGTCCACACTCTCAGAGGAGCCCACCTTGTAAGGCACTGGGAGTTGAGTGACCCTGAGGGCCCCAAGGCTGGGAGCAGATTCGGAGTTTGCACTCTGTCCATAGCCATAGCTGGCTGTGTGGGATTCAAATGGAAAATAGAGGGTTCCAGAAACCACGGTGACCACAGACAGCCCTTGCATCTGCAGGGCACATCAGGGCTCAGAATGTACTGTCCAGCTTATCAATCATCACCAAGACCTCAGCAGACTGAGAGGGCCCCACAGAGACAGCAGACAGGGGCCAGGCCTTGGCAATGCTGCTAGACCCCAGTAGTCCTGCCATGGCCATGCCCATCTCAGCTGAGGGCACCGAGGTCTGGAGAAGGTCCTCACTTGCTCAAGGACACATTAGGGGTAGACTGGCTAGATTCGTGCTCGGAGTGTTTCCTGCCTCTCCCTGGGGCCTCTTGATGTCAGGTTTGGGCGATGCTTTTGCCAACGTCCTAGCTGAGCAGATGCCTCAGGGGCCATCACATGGTTCCACCATGTCCCCATCCTCCAGCCCACAGAGCCTCCCATGAGAGGCATCCTTCAGCCTGGGTCCCGGAACTGAGAGGCCGTGGAACAGAGCTCCAGCTGACCATCACGTGCCTGTAGCGTGAGTGAGAAGCACACGCTGTCGCTGGAAGCCCAAGACGCAGGAGGCCATTTGTTCCTGCAGCGCACCCCAGCTCAAGCTGGCTGATCCCAAGCCAGGCTCAAGCCTTCCTGCCCAGCCCCAGAGCCACTACTTCTGCCCCACAACCCTGCCTCCAGGGTGACAGGAAAGGCGGTTCTTACGCATCGTAGAGAGGAGGTGGGTGCAGTCACTGCAGTAACAGGAGTTGATAAGGGCCAGTGGGACTGAAGAGCTGCCTGCTGGGGAGTGGCTCTGTGGAATTCCACCCTGGGCACAGCGGGCACACGGGTCACTCT
This sequence comes from Chlorocebus sabaeus, assembly GCF_047675955.1. Taxonomy (NCBI): domain Eukaryota; kingdom Metazoa; phylum Chordata; class Mammalia; order Primates; family Cercopithecidae; genus Chlorocebus; species Chlorocebus sabaeus. Next base: position 95,263,344 of record NC_132906.1, read on the forward strand.
TGGCAGGTGTGGGCACTAATGAGACTTCGGATGCAGCTGCCTGCTGGGGCCCAGACATTCCGTGGGGCAGTCGGGGCAGTGCCTCACCCCGACACTGGCCAGCAGAGACTGGGGAACCCCTCCCTTCCCTAGAGTGGGACCATCAGGATGCCCAACGCTCCCAGCTGGTGGTCACCGATTTCGCACTTTGACCCATCCTCACTCGAAACGTGAGGTCTCTGTGAAGGTGCAGACACCCTGAGAGTCCCAGCATATGGGGGTGCAGCTGATCTCCTTTCCCTCCTGGCAGGAAACCCAGAGCCCTGAGCAGCTGTCGTCCAAGATGGTGGCCCCAGAGTCACCTGGCCAGGCTCCCCACGTTTTCCTGAGCTGGGCTCGCATGGCTGGTAAGAGCCCAGGGTACCCCTCCAGCTCTGCCCTCCCAAATCTGGCTGCCTCAGCTGTTCTCCATGTCCAGCCCTGTGATGGGGAGTGCAGAGCGAGGCTTGGAGGGTGGGAGGGGAGCAGGTTCTGATCTCAACTCTTCCGTGCTCTGGGTGAGCAGGGCGGCTGCCTAAGGTCCTAAGGGCCCACAGCGGCCGGTCAGGATCGTTGAGGAGAACTCCTGGAAAGGGTTTCTTGAGTTCTCCGTCCATAGTAGGTGCTCGGTAAACGTCAAAGATTTCCCAAATATTTTTATCGCTGCCAAGCTGAAGCATTTAGAAATGCATCCGTTTCACTCCTCCTTGTGGTTGGACTTGGGCTCAGAAGCCCCCAAAGTGGCTTCACTTGTAGGACCAAGTGTGAGCCCAGCCCAGCCCACAGCTGCCCCGCAGCCCTGCGACCCATTGGGTTATAAGGTGGAGGCCTCGGAGCTTCTGCTAGGAGTCCCCACCAGCCCCTGAGTCAACCAGAGGCCCCGGCAGCAGACCCCCCCAGACCCTGGGGCCACGGCCCGAAGCGTGGGTTGAAGGGGCCTTGGCAGAAGCCTGGCCTGCAAACAGCAGCATCCAAGCTCCTCCATCAAAGCGGTCCCCTGCCGGAGTGGACGTGGCTGCTTCCTCAAACCAGGAAAACCTGTCTAAAATTCCGCGTCACTGCGGGCCTTCCTCTCCCGCCCCCCATTGTCCAGCAGGCATCAGGCCCCAGGCCGGAGGCCACGTGCCAGGCTGGCAGGATTTGTCCTCTGTGAAGCTCGACACCCCCTCAGGCCCTGTGCTGCCCGCCCAGATCTCCCCTGCCTCAGGATGCCCTCCGCACCCTCCGAATTCCCAGCCGCTGCTCTGGGGCCCGCACGGAGGACTTGGGCCCAGCACCTCGAAGCTCCAAAGAGAACACAGAGAAACTCACACGCGAAGCAGCACTGAACACATGGGAAAGACACGGACATGTATTTTCAGGGTCACGTCCAGGTAAACCTCAAGATGTGGCCCTGAGGGGTTTCCTTTTACGGTTTTTACTGCTTTTTAAAAACACTCCTTATTTTCTAAACAGAATGTGATGCCCCACCCTCACCCTGTCCAGGAGGCCCAGCCAGCCTCTCTTCTGTGCCCCCAGACACCCCTAAGAACTCCAGGCACCAGCATTAATATCCTGGAGCCCTGGAACCCCTGAGTGTGCCAGATCCTGAGTGTGCCTTGCCCGGTGTGTGTTTTGCCCCCACTGTGCCAGGCACTGAGTGTGCCAGACCCCGAGTGTGCTGTGCCCTGAGTGTGCTGGACCCTGTGTGTGCTGGACCCTGTGTGTGCCAGGCACCATGTGTGCTGGACCGTGTGTGCGCCAGGCCCTGAGTGTACAGGACTCTGTGTGTGCTGGGCCTGTGGTTGGCAGGCACTGTGTGTGCCGGACCCTGTGTGTGCCAGGCCCTGAGTGTGCTGGACCCTGAGTGTGCTGGGCCTGTGTGTGCCAGACCCTGTGTTTGCCAGGCCCTGAGTGTGCTGTGCCCTGTGTGTGCTGGGCCCTGAGTCTGCCAGGCTCTGAGTATGCCAGTCCCTACAGGCAGCGCCTGCAGATGGAGCTCACAGAGAGGCTAGAGGGAGAAATCTCCCTAAAGTCTTGTCTGCTGTCTTCATCCTTCAGTGGATGTGGAATTTAATCTGGCAGATACTTACATGGCTGCTGGATGGTAGAACTGTACAAGGTCCACCCCAGTGAGGAGGGAGCCGTGGGGTGTGGTGGGAATGGAGGATGGGGGCTACGGCCCAGTGGGCTCCCCGAGTCCACCCCATGTCCACCCAGTAACTCATAAGCCACAAATAGATGTGCCTTGATCTACTTAATGCCTTGTTGCTGGAAATTTGGATTGTCTCCTGTTATGCGTTTGCCACCCAGAGCCTCATCATTCCTCCTGTCATGACTTTCTGGTGCGAGAGTGAGTGAAAGGTGTGAACTCCTGTATTCACCCCTAGGTTTTGTCAGATTGCTTCCGAGGTTGCCCTCTTCGCCGTGGCTGCCGAGTGCAGAGCTGGGCATTCGAGTGGGCAGAGTGGTGCTCGGCTTCCCTGCATCTCCTGGGCCATGTGTGCTGACCCGTGCCCACTGCATTGCTCCTGTGTGCCCTGCACATACGACTGTGTCTTTCCCGTGTATTCAGTGCTGCTTCATGTGTGAGTTTCTCTGTGTTCCAAACCCCAACTACAGTGATTTTACAGACGAACCTTAATAGATGTGAAATCTGTAAGTAGCTATTAATCTTTGTGTCATATTTACTGCAAATATTTCCCCCACTCCACTAGCTTCCAGTTCTGCTTTGTGGTTTGTGACTGACCAGTGCATCCAGTTCCTGCTGTGGCAGCTGCAATGTGCTCTGTCCTGCAGGAAGCCCTCGGGGTGGGGCCTGGGGGCTGCGGGAAGCTGAGCAACGAGGTACGGGAATGGGCAGCTTTGTTTTATTTATTTATTTTTTTTGCTATTTAATTATCTCACCTTATTACACTTTAATTAAAATATCGATCTTTACACAATACACTTGAACTGTGGAATAAAGCAGGACCAGATGTGGATCCTGGAGCTGACAGTCACTTGCTTCCCACCCAGCCACGTCCTAATTCTCTTTTTGCGAAAGCAACTACTTGTCCCTGTTAAAGCTGTTCCTTCTGGTCATGACTGTTTTATCACAAAATCATATGCCTCTATTTTTGTTGCTTGACTTATCCATTTTTTAGACATTATCTGTTTATTTCCTGCTGGACAGGCATTTTAGCTCCATCTCCCCTACTTCCACATCCACATTATAATTATATCTCTATTTTTAGTTAAGTCCATAGTTAGTATTTACATTTTCATGACTAAGTTAATATTGCTTATTACTGAGCCAAACAAAGCATGATGGTTATTTTTCATTCCATCAACAGCTTCCCCCTGCCCTTTGCCCAGCCTGATAGTTTTGACTTTTTTTTTCTCACAATACATGCTCATGTGTGTTCATAGTCTCCTGGCTATCTTCTATCTGCCTTCACTCCCAGTGCTCCATTATGCCAGGGAGTCTCCTCAGGATGAGCCCCATATGCAGCCTCCATTGTGCCACTCTCTCAGATCCAGTGTGCAGCTCTCCTCCTGGGACTTCCCTCCACAACTTTTCTCAGTTGAATCCACTATTTGTTGGATCCCAGGTCTTCCTCTTTATTTTCTCCTTCATTTTGCTGGAGCACATCCTCAAGTAACTTTCTAAAAGAAGTTTAAACAGGTAAATGTTTTGGAAGGTTGAATGCCAGAAAATAGCTTTATTCTACCTTCATTCTTGACTCATAATGTTGCTGGAACCAATTTCTAAGTTTGAAATCATTTTTCAGGAGCTAGGAATTGAACTCAAAATTCCAAAATTAGGGTTCTTTTATTTGACATGCCCTCTGACTAGGAAGCAAGCACAACTGCTCCACCATTACTGGCAAGTTACTGAAAGCAATCCTTTGACAGCAGCTGCAGACCCACAGCCATACAGAATTTTCCTTTTTAAACAAGTCGCTCACCATTAGGATGCTCTGATTTCTCCATTTGTAAAATGAAGATTCTCTCTCAACTTTTGGTTTTAGCTTTTGGTCTGGCATATTTGGTAAGCTACAAGTGATTTTTGGCTGAAAATCAGTCATGTGTGGCAGGTCGTTTCACCAGGCGCCCTGCACCCAGAGATCTAGGGCCCTCAATCCTTCTTCAGTTGCTGTCAGTGCAAGGGCAATCTCACCCAACCCTCCACAGGGAAAGGCAACTGCCACGTGCCTCTGAGAGCAGGGAGGCAGCAAGTGCTGACTCGGGGCTCACAGGGGTCCCGCCCGTAAAGCACACCACAGACCAGGGCTCACCCCACAAACATTCTCTCACTCAGTCCTGGAGGCAGAAAGGCCAACATCAGGGTGCTAGCATGGCTGGCGTCTGGTGAGACTCTCTTCCTGGTTTGCAGACCGTTGCCATAGTATTGTGATAATAACAACATATAAATTTGGTCTTCATCCCAGATTCCCAACACCAGAGCTTCTAAGAGCCCTGGAACCTCTTGAGTGGTGAGTGTGTCTTTCGTGTGCTGACGAGAGGACAGAGCTGGTGACCCTTGGGCAGCTTCAGGAAGGGACTGCTCCCCAGAAAGACCAAGGCAAGGCTTACAGGTGAGAACTTTCAGATCCACCCCAACCTCCAGGAAGTGAGAGGGGAGAGAGGACAGGAGCTGGAGATGGAACTGATTACCGATGGCCAAGAATTTAACCAATTATTCTGTTAATGAAAAACCAAACTCTGTAAAATATTTTAAAGAGGTTTATTCTGACCCCTAATACAGGTGACCACAGTTCAGGGAAAATACAAACCCAAGAAGCCTAGAGTGAGTGTTCCTGAGGTGGCTGGATTACAGTCTGGTTTTATGCACTTTGGGGGACAGGCGTTACAGGCGGACGAGGGATATATCGGCTTGGCTTGAACACGCGGGATATCTGGAAGCAGGCCTTATCGGTTACAGGTGGATTCGGAGAGGCTTCAGATTGTGGTTGGTTAAAGGAGCAATGCTTTATCTAAAACCTGGAGTCGGTGATGAGGACGTCTGCACCCGACACGTGGGGCAGGAGTGACCAGCAGCGTGCGTGACTTGACTTAACCCTCGTCTGATGTGGTCTTGGGTCCTGTTCGTAACTGGGACTCTCACTGCCACGGTCAGTTCTGTCTCTGATCTCTGTTTTGACATTAATGCCTAAACTCCCAAGGGAGTGGGGATAGCCAGGTGTCCAACCTCCCTTTCCATTGTGGCCAGGAACTGTTTTCCAGGTTTCTCTGGGGTCCCCTTGTCCAAGAGGGGGTCCATGCAGTCACTGGGGGCCTTAGGACGCTATTTTTGGTGCCTAAGTTGGGGCTCAGAAGATCATACTCCAAAATGAGGGCCTCCGCAGCAGCCTCCGAAGCACGTTTCTCTCTGAGCTTCTCCCACCTCTGTCTCTCAGTACCACCCTCACTCAAGGTGCCACAGAAATGAGAATCCTTCCCCACAGTGGGTCCTAGAAACCAGAACCCCTTTCCCCAAAGCCAGCCAAACAACCAAAAATTAGGGCTCTAATTTTCCCTGTGCCTCTGTGTCTACAAACTGGCCGTAAAGAAATGGTCTGACCTCCCTGGCTTGGCCGTAGCTCCTAAGACCCCCATTCCAGAGAGGGTCCCACCCACACCCAGGAGAGGGCGCTGCTCAGAGAGGCCAAGGAGAATCCAGACATACAGGCCAGGCTGGGTTTTCCCTCTCAGTCCATTAGCATCAGATCCAGCTAAGCATCCAATCCTGTTTCTACAAGGCTGCCCATACTTCATTGAACCTAAGCCTAAAAATGAGCGATTTTTCTGAAGGCTGTCTTGTATACACATTAATCTGTGTGCCTTTTCTCCAGTTAATCTGCCTTTTGTGAGCTGAGTTTTCAGCGAACGCTTGTAAGGCTGAGTGGAAAACTCTCCCTCGGCCCCACACCTACATAGTGGAACCTCCACAGACATCCTAAATGCCAGGATTCCAGGAACTCCCAGGGTGGCGGACTCATCCAGATGCCGGGAGGGAGGACGGTGCACTGCCACCCAGGTGGTGAGTCTCAGAATTGAATGGAATTCCAGGACATCCAGCTGGCGTCCAAGGAGTTGGAAAACTGGGCGGTGTGGGAAATAAAAACCTGATAGGATGGGTGTCATGAGAGAAACAGGTACCCTTTAGTCACCTTCTGTGTTTCCTCATGAGAAAAGAAAGTCATGTTTATCTGAGGACCGTGAGTCCTTTTAAATTATCAGGCCCCAGGCGTTAAGATGAGGCAGCCGTCATGCCCCGTCTGCCCTGCGTACTCAAGCTGCGTATTCATCTCTGGAAACTGCCTGCTGTTGCCACAAGAGGCTATAAATTAATCAAACAATGCTGTACTGGACACGATAACCCACACCCTACAGCTTAACAATATATAGCCCATCAATAGCTTATTTTTTTTGAGACAGAGTCTTGCTCTGTCCCCCAGGCTGGAGTACAGTGGTGTGGTCTCCGCTCACTGCAACCTCCGCCTCCCGGATTCAAGTGAGTTTCATGCCTCAGCCTCCCACGTAGCTGGGATTACAGGCACATGCCACCACGCCTGGATAATTTTTTGTATTTTTAGTAGAGACAGGGTTTCACCGTGCTGGCCAGGCTGGTCTCAAACTCCTCACCTCAAATGATCCGCCTGCCTCAGCCTCCCAAAGTGCTGGGATTACAGGTGTGACAACACCCAGCCTAGCTTACGTTATTTTAATGTAAATTCTTTGTAAACAACTCAGGACCTGCCTCTTCTCCCCTGAGTCCTGGATAACCCTTTCTGCCCTTGTCTTCCCCACCCACCACCCCGAAGGCTGCTCCCGCCCCTGCCCGGACTGCAGATGCTCCCAGGCTGTGTCCTCTGCCTGTCTCTTCTCTCCAGCCCTCTCGCATGGCAATCCCACCTGACTACTCCCATGGCCTCCTGGGTGTCCTGCAATGGCCTTGTCACTGGTGTCACTCCTCCAGGCCTTCTCAGGTAATTCCAGATACACAGACACTCTCCCAACAAGCCATATTCTCACCACTGCAAAGCATTTCCAAGCATCTCCACTCCCTCTGCATAAGCAACACGGCCCAGCCACCGGAGCCCTCGTTGCCGCCCACCTCTGGGCATCAGCTTCCACTCCCGTCTTTCTCGTGTCTTCTGGTCCAGCCCGTGGTGAGCTCCAGCCAAGCACCGCCCGCTGGGCCTCTGGTCTTTACCTGTTGTGTTCCCTCTGCCTGGAGTTTTTAAAGTAGAAAAAGGCGAGAATCTGGAGTGGGAATGTAAAACGGTGTGGCTGCTGCAGAAAACACTTTGGGGGCTCCTGAAAAAGGTCAGGCACACACTTAGCATGGGACTCGGCATTCGCCTCTTAAGCACACACCCGGCAGAAACAAAACCATCCCCTCAGAAACGCGCACACAGACGCTCGCAGCTACGTCCTTCGTAACAGCTGGAAGGCGGACACTGGGAACAGGCCCCCCAAAATCTGGCCATAAACTGGCCATAAACAAAATCTCTGCAGCACGGTGACACGTTCATGACAGCCGTGAGGCCCAGGCCGGAAGGTTGTGGGTTTACCGGAATGAGGGCAGGGAACACCTGGCCCGCCCAGGGCGGAAAACCGCTTAAAGGCATTCTTTAACCACAAACAATAGCACGAGGGATCTGTGCCTTAAGGACATGCTCCTCCTGCAGATAACTAGCCCAACCCATCCCTTTATTTCGGCCCATCCCTTTATACTTTTAGTAAATACTTTTAGTAAATCTATAATCTATAGAAACAATGCCTATCACTGGCTTGCTGTTAATAAATATGTGGGTAAATCTCTGTTCGAGGCTCTCAGCTCTGAAGGCTGTCAGCCCCCTGATTTCCCACTCCACACCTCTACATTTCTGTGTGTGTGTCTTTAATTCCTCTAGCACCGCTGGGTTAGGGTCTCCCCAGCTGAGCTGGTGTTGGCAGGCGGAGATGACTGGGCGTCCCCCACAGGTGAAGGGATTAACAAATGGTGGCTGGTCCCTGGGGTGGGACATTATGCATCTGTGAACAGAAGTGAGATGCGGATACATGGCACCGCTTGGATGAGCCTTGGAAATGCGGCTTCCACTGAAAGAAGTGAGACACAAACGTTCACACACTGCGTGGTTCCTTTTATATGAAATATCCAAGACAGAAAATCCATAGAGTCAGAAAGCAGATGTGTGGTTTCCAGAGGATGGGGAAGGAATGAGGAGTGATTACTTAACGGGGATGAGGTGTTGTTCTGGAGGGACGAAAATGTTCTGAAACTAGAGAAGCAGAGGCTGCACAATGTCGTGAATCCAGCAAATGCCGACGAAGTATATGCTTTAAAATGGCTGCTAAGTGAATTTCACCTCCATAAAACGTGTGTTAGAGGGTTATGTCTACCAGTGAACCTACCTAGACATGTGCAGTGTCACATTACTGAGACGATTCTGTTTAGTGCAAAGCCGCCGGCCTCCCACGTCCCTTTCCAGCCTGTCTTCTTAGGCATCTGCCTCCCACATCTTTTTCCAGCTTTGTCTCCTTGTATGCAGCCCTGTCAGGGCTTTTGAGGCCATGTCAGCCTAGAGGCCAAAGGTGCTGGGAGATCCCGTCTTGCACCCTTTCCCGAGAGCTTTGAGGGGCACCTGCCATCTCTAGCTGTGCCTTCTCTGTGCCCTTCAGCTCTGGAGCAAGGTCACGTCTTGGATCTGGGGCCACGACCGGCTGTTTCAGGCTTGCAAAGTTCTGGCTGACAAAATACAGCTCTGCTTCCCTGTGGAGGGAAACACTGGTCCCAATGGGTCTTCTTCACCAACAGGGACAGCAGTCCCTCGAGTGCAGCCCTGGCCTCGGGGAGGTCTGGTCAGTGAAGCTCTTAGCAAGGTGCTAAGGGGATGGGCACCTTCATGTGTGGGACAGGCTGCTTGCTGGGGACGCTGCTCCCGGCCCCCCACCTGGAGCACCCACCAGGCCTGTGGGGCAGCCGGCAAAGTTCCGCTTGCTGCAGCTGAGGCTGCTCCAGACGGCCAATCCAGGCGCCCCCACCCTCTCTCCACCCTCCTTTCCATCCTCAGGTTTGCATTTCTTAGGTCTGGCACTTCAACTGCAGAGTACAAGTCCCGGGTTATGTCCTCCTGCTCTGCTGAAGGCTGCGTGGATGCTTGGAGGGTAGGGTGGGCCCCGTCCCTTGCTCCACACACCCAACTGCTCTGACGGAGTGCCCGTCTACACAGGGATCCTACGGTGGGGAGTGAGCCTTGCCGGCCTGACGCATGGCAGTGGTTCCTGCTCCAATAAGACCAAGAATAATGAGTAACTGTGACTACGTTAGAAGGCTTGGCTGCATCTGAATTCACCAGCGTTTCCAGCTCCCGAGGCCAAGTGTGGTGTCGCCTCACTCCTGGCAGACAGGCTGCCAGTCGGAGGACGATTTTTCATTGCCAGGGTCGCTGTGTGGACCTTGGATGGACCAAGGTGCTTTCCAAATCCAACTCTGTCAAGATCCGGGGAAGATTCTCCAGAGAGTCTCTTGGAAACATGTGCGTGTGGCCCCTGGCGACGTGAGGAGTGCAGTCTGCCTGTGTTACTCAACGCTCGGGCCGGTTCTCCCTGAGAGAGGAGAGCTGCCCACCCGCTGCGGTAGCCCACAAAACTGCACGGACATGCTTGGAAGGGAACGCATCGCGTCCTCCCGGTGTTTTGAAATGTTCAAGTATTTGGAAGGGAAATGGAATTTCTGTTTATCCTTTTAAGTGACAATTATTCATTGTGTCTTCCTGGCCGGAGCCCGTTCAGCACCACTGCAGATCCGGCCAGGGTCCCCAGGAGCCCCGGCCCCTGCACAGCCAAGGCCAAGCAGCTCCCATCGTGGAGGGGGTGCGTTCCGGACCTGCGAGGCCGGGGGCTCGTGTTTGTGCCTCCTTAAAGGGATGAGCCAGAGAAGAAAGGAGAAGAAAGTCTTCGCAGAGCCTCTGCGCCAGGAGGGGCGGGGCTGCGCAGGGCGCCTGCGGAGGCCGTGGCCAGCCAGGTGGGGAGGCTCACACAGGCCAGAGGCTTCCCTGGAAGCTGACGCCCTAGGGCGGGTCCAGCTCCTGGATGGTTGCAGGTGAAGAAATGCCAGGCCCAAGGGTCCTGGGAGAGAGACGGGAGCAGGGCCCAGGAGGAGGTGCAGATTCCCAGCGACTGCAACGGCCGCTGCCCTCCCACGCCCCACGAGTGCGGGGATCTCGGGACTCGCTGCACCACCAGTGAGCCCAGGGCAGGCTGTTGACCGTCCCTTGGCCTCAGTTTCCTCATCTGTAAGGTGGAAACAAAAGCATGTCCACCTCACCAGCGGTCACAGTCGCACGTGCTGACGTGGAGGAGGATCGATGTGCCCTCCTGAGTGCTGCCTTGTCCCGCTGGAAACCAGGCCTGGCTCTCTGCCTCCCAGGAAGGTCTGTTTCTAATCCTGCGCTGGGTCTGCGTGGCTCCATGGCCTCAGAGGCTGACACCGAGTGTAGTGTCCCTGGGTCACCGTGCCCCTCAGTTTCGTCCAGCAGGAGAAAGGGCTGCCTGCCAAGGAGAAAGCTGTGAGCTTGGCGGGGGAGAACTTAGGCTTTGTGCCTTTGGGCGGCTGGGATTTAGGTCATGGCTGGGAAGCTAAATCCTGACTGCACTGGCCAGAACCGACGGGCTCCAGCAGCCAGATACTCTGCCAAGTCAGGAGGCAATAACCACCGCAGCCTGGGAGAGAAGCTGGTACAGCCGTGGGCCCCTGCCCTGCGGTCTGGCCTCACAGGTCCGCAGGCCGTGTGCAGACACTGCAGCAGAGAAGCAGAGGCAGCCGTGGGGAGCGACCCTGTTCCTCAGTGCTACACACCTACCCTCCCCGAGCTGAGGTCTGGAAGACGGCAAAGGAGACCCGAGGCAGTGCTGCCCCTCCTTCCATCTGCCACCTCCCCAGAGCTGGCCCAGGCCTCGCAGAGCAGGTGGTGGTGGCTGTTGGTGGTAAAGCCCGTCCATCCAGAGCCTTGTTCTGCTCCCGAACCACCCACCTCCTGCTGCACGTGCGGCAGCTTCAGGAGCCTGGCGGGGCTACGAGGAGATGACAGATCCCGGCAAGGACGGGCTCGGCTTCTTGGGGACCGAGTCATTGCCTGTCGCTTCTCCCAGGGGCCTCGACTGGTCCCAGTGTGTTCAGGCACACGGTGCCCTGTCCGTTTCCCAGGCACTTGGGCCAAGGCTGGATAGGGAGGTGCCATGTGCGACAAAAGCCCAGCCTGTGCAGTGCTGGTCACCGGGAGTGACCGTGGGTGAAGTTGCACGTGAGTGACTGCCCGTTATCACTGACCAAGCAGGGCCATCCTGGGTGACTCACTGTGCTGCAAGCAACTGGTTCACATCCGAGCACCCCTCTGGAGCCCCAGGCAGCGCTGCCAGTCGGCCTTTCTCCTGAGGTCCCTGGAGTCCCGGAGCATCCGGCGAGTCCATCTGCCATACCTGTGATTGCCACGTGGGCCCAGTGCCCTCCAATGGAAAAGCTGTGTTCAGTTCTGCCCAAGGATCCCGGGCCTGCGACACTGTCCTCAGGCCACCATAGAGCGGGAGGCCGTGGGGGTCTGCGTTCTTGCCAGGCCTGGGAGCAGCAGCCAAAAAGTGGACTTATGTGGACAGAATGTCGGGCCAGGGAGGAGCCCTCGGCTCCAGACAGATGTCTCTGGTGCTTTTATGCCATGTGCATTTCTACAGATTTGATGCCCGGCTGTCAGCACTGGGCTGTGGCCATGGTGGTGAGGCAGCCTTGGGTCTGCACGAGGCTCGGAGGCCCCCACGAGCCTCCCACGAATGTGGCGGTGCCTGGAGAGAAGTGCCATCCGCACGGCGCAGTCCAGATGCTTCTCTCCTACGAGCCCATCATCAAACACACAGCTGCCCAGACTTCAGCAGGATTCGTAAACAAGAAACGCAGAGGCACAGTCCACTGGGCGAGGCAGAAGTGGAGGAGCACTGGGGTGGGAGTGGAGGAGCACGGGGCGGGGGCACAGGAGCACCGGGGCTGAGCTGTCTCCAGTGATCTTCTCTCCAGCCTCAGCGCAGTGGCCACAGAGCAAGGTGCCTCCCGGTGTGTCCTCGCCTCCAAATCAGGGCTGCTCCACTTCCGAGGTCAGAGTCCTGGGGGGCCGTGTTGACCCTGAGCCCCCACCGCATCCAATCCAGCAGAGCCAGACGGACCCAAGAACCTGCATTCCTCATGGCTCCCACGATGCTTCCTGCCCAGGATCCACCATCCAGACCACGCTCCCATTCATCCCCCGGCCACAGAAGCTGGAGCCTTGGTTTCCCCATCTGTAAAGTGGGAGCATCATCGTCACCCACAACAAAGGGCGGTGATGTGGGCGGACTTCAGCAGCCCTGGCCCTCCAGGGACCCTCCCAGGGAGCTGAGGCCCGGTGGCCCTGGCGGCCGCTCCCTCTCCAGGCCGAGGACAGGAAGGTCTCGTGGGCTGACCTCAGGCAGGAGGCGGGGTGGGTCACGGCCTCCAGGGCCAGGCTGGGGCCTCTACAGAAAGCCCGTGGGTGGTGAGAGGGAGCCGGCTGGGGTGGCTGAAGGTCACTGGGTAAAGCAGGGGTAGATTAGGGAGGGACCTGGGGCTCACGTGTTCACGTGTGTATTTGCCCCGTGTTTCTGCTGACGTGCCACGTGTATGCAACCGACCGGCTTGGCGAACCATCCCCACCACCCAGACTGAGACACCAGATGTGACCGGCACTCCAGGGTTCCCTCCCGGTCCCCCAGAGGTCACCCCAATGCTGGTTTACCACAGAGGGCTCATTCTGCCTGTTGTAAATGAAACCCAACAGCATGCAGTTTTTTGCCTGGCTTCCCTTTAACCATGTCTGAGAGGCTCACTTTGCAGTTGCTTCTGTGGCTCCTGGACAGTTCCCTTGTGCGGACACAACTCAGTGAGAGCACCCCTTCTTCCACGTGTAGACTTCCCAAATAGTCCAGGCGAGAGAGCCTCAGGTCTTGAGTTCAGGGAGGGGCAATGCACAAGCAGATGCCGAGCGGAAGGGAGCACACCCCTCCCTTGGTGGGGAGGCCCTCGGGCTGGTGGGGATGAGCGCACCTGCAGATGGCACCTGCGGGTGACAGGCTGTGACATTCTGCTGTTTCTCAGAAGTAACTCGCAAGCAGCACGTGGGTTCCTAGCGTGTTTCACAGACTCTCACCAAATGTTAGGGCTCACTCCTTGTCCCGCAGCTTAAACACACCAAAAGTGAGAAAATTACAAGATAACATTTCCCTCAGAGACCCATATTCTGTGTTAAAGAATTCTTCCTTCTACCTAAATCCATCTCTTCACGGTCAGATGTCACTGGCTGTGGTATTCTGTCCATTTCAGCTCTGTGTAGATTTTTCTGACATGCAATAAAACGCCCATATTTAAGACGTACAGTTGGATAAGTTTTGACATTCTGCTGCACCCACAGAACCATTACCACAGTCGAGACCATGGACATCCCCTCCCCCAGGCTGCCCCCACCCCATCCCTCCACGCTCCTGCTCCTCCCACAACACTGACCTTTCTGTCACTGTAGATTAATTCATTTCTGTGCTGGGTAACACAGCGTGGATACTCTCATTGCCTGACATTTTCTCACAGTGTAATTATTTTGAGATTCATCCAACGATTCATCCTTTCAATGCTGGGGAGCACTGGTTGTCTGGGTGTATCATAATTGGTTCATCCACTGACCCGTGGAGGACGTTCAGGTTGTTTTGGATTTTGGTGATTACAAACAAGTTTGTTGTAAATGTTTACGACATAGTCTTTCTGTGGACATTCCCAGAACAGACATGTCTGGGTCATAAGGTGACTCTGTGTAGCTTTTTAAGAAACGGCCGAACCGTTCCCTGGGGTTCCTGTGTTACGATCCTGCCAACAGGCTGCGTGCTCCAGTTACCCCGCATCCTCGTTTGAACATGTTAGCCATGCTGGTGGGTTTGTAGGCACCTCTCATACTGGTCTTCATTTGCACTTCCCTAAGGACTAAATGGTTGTCAGCAGCATCTCGCGTGCTTCTGTGCCGTTAATAGAGCTTCTTTGGTGAAATATCCATTCAAATATTTTGCCTACTTTTTAATTGAATTGTCTGTATCATTACTGTGTTGAAAGGCTTCTTGACATGTTTTAGAAAAAAGTTCTTTTTGAACATGGTTTACAAATAATTTCTCCTGCTTGGCAGCTTGCCTCTTTATAGTGTCTCTTAAAGGGCAAAAGTTTTAAATTAACAAAATGTAGCTTATTGGTTTTTTCATGTAGTTTGAACTTTTTGTGTTCTATTTAAAAAATCTTTCCCAAACTAAAGTTCACCATGATTTTCTTATCTTCTTCCTACAAGTTTTATTGTTTTAGTTCACACATTTAGATTTATGACCTATTACAATTTTTTTTTTTTTTTTTTTTTTTTAGATTAAGTCTCACTCTGTCACCCACACTGGAGTGCAGTGGCGTGGTCCTGGCTCTCTGCAACCTCCACCTCCCAGGTTCAATCGATTTTCATGCCTCAGTCTCCTGAGTAGCTGGGATTACAAGCACGTGCCACCATGCCCAGATAATTTTTGTATTTTTAGTAGAAACAGAGTTTCACCATGTTGCCCAGGCTGGTCTTGAACTCCTGACCTCAAATGATCCACCTGCCTCAGCCTCCCAAAGTGCTGGGATTACAGGTGTGAGCCACTGCGCCTGGCCTGAAGTAAATTTTTGTATGTGGTGTGAGGTAAAGGTTTTGAGAATTTGTAGTTGTTTTATTTTGTTGCTTATGGGAGTCCAAATGACCCAGCATTCCTTGTGGAAAAGATTATTCTCTCCCTGTTGAATTGCCTCAGCACATTTATCAAAAGTCAGTTGGCCACAAATGAGTAGTGGCCGTAGATGACTAAGTCTGGGTGTTGTTCTGTCCCATTGACCTATTTATCTGCTATAATGATTATATTGACTGTCTTGATTAAAATCAGGTAATGTAAATTATTTGACTCCGTTCTTTTTTATGCTTGCTTTGGTTACTCCAAGTCCCGCGCATTTCTGTGTAAACCTTAGAATTAGCTTGCCAATTTCTAGAAAAATCCTGCTGGGATTTTGATTGGGATGGTGTTGATTCTAGAGATCAATTTGGGGAGAGTTGGCGTCTTCCATGAACATGCTATGGTTCCATTTATTTAGGCCTTTTTCTCATTCCTCTCATTGATGTTTCTCAGTTCTCAGTATACAGGACTTGTAAATCTTTTGTCAAGTTTATTTCTAAGTCCTTAGTATTTTCAGCTTTGCATTTTGAGCTAATTATAGGGCTTCACAAAAAGTTGCAGAATAGTACAGAGAGATCCCACATTCCATTCCTCAGCTTCCTACAGTGCAGCGCCTGGCAGAGCTACAATGAATTCTTAAAACCAGGAAACTGATATGGGCACCACACAAGTCACTGGACGACGGAGCTCATTTGGACATCCTAGGTTTCCATGTGTTCGTTTTGTTCTGGGTACGACTCCGTGTGGAGATTCTGTGATGTGTGGCCGCACGTGTGGATTTCTGTAACCACAACCACATTCAAGATGCATGACCATCCGTCCCCACAGGTGTGAGGTGTGCCCCGCGCGGCCCTTCTCTAACCCACAGCACCCACCAGCGTGTCTGCCATCTCCATCACTCATCCTTTCAAGAGGGTTATGGAAACAGAGCGCGGAATGCGGCCTTGGAGATGGAGTTTTCTCCCAGCGTCTGTTTCTCTTCAATGCTGAGCACGTTGTGTGGTGGAGGCACCATCGTGCATTTGACACTCACCTGTTGACAGACACTGGGGCTGTTCCCGGGTTTTCGTTGTTCCAAATAAAGCTGCTGTGATCATTTGTGTGACTATACATTTTAACTTCTCTGGGATAAATGCCCAGGTGTACAATCGCTGGGTCATAATGGCAGGTATGCGTTTGACTTTTTATGAAACTACCAGACACACAGGATGGATGGAGATGAGTCGGATGCAGGGGCAAGTGCGTGGGGCCAAAATTAGAGGGGTCTTTAATTTTCCTTTTAAAAATCACTTTCAAATAAAGGAAATAGACCCACACATACCTGATAAATTACTTTTCAACCAAGGTGCCAAGACAACTCAATGGGAAAAGATGGATGGTGTGCTAATTGGCTACAGTGAATCAAACTGCCCTCCAAACAGTGGACTCTGGGCGAGTGCTCGGGGCATGCCGTTCAGTGGTAATCCTCACCACGCCATCTGGGCCCCACTGCTGGGCTCCCCACACACAACACACACACTGGAAAACCAGACCTGAGCGTGTCGCTGGGCAGATGTGCTGAGCCACCCTGATGGGGTCACACAGGAACTCAGCCAGCACCCCTATCGGGCCCCACTTGGTAGGTGCCCCAGTTATGGTCTCCAGAATCCAGCCAGGAGGGAATGTAGTCTAAAGAGAACCAAGTTCTAAATGGCTCTGGGAAGAGGCCGTCCTTGCGCCCGGAGTGAGGACGCAGTGTTGGCCCCATGGGGAGCTGACCGGCTATGGGGAAATATTTTTGAGGAAATCCTGGCCTTCTTCCCATCCATTCCCACTGGCTCAAAGGAGCCAAGGCATTCCTCCCTCTTCTGGGCAACTCCTCCACTGTGCTTCGGACATTACAAGCCACTTCAGGCCCTTCCTCCCATCACAGCCCCGGGGGGAACAGTTTCCTGGCCAGTGGTGAGAGGGCCTGGGCTGGCCGCCTTCCTGAAGCCTCAGCCTCCCTGGGATGGGGCTTGGTCCCTGTGGCTGCGGCAGTGACTTGGCCCCCAGCGCCCTTCAGCTCTGTAGGGAAAGGTGGAAAACAGCTCTCGAAGGCCACTGAGAGGGACGACTGCAGGGGCGCAGGGGCCCCTGGCCCTGACCGCGGCTTCTCCAGCAAGCCTGGCCCCCTCGTGCTATTAACCGAGAAAAGCTTGGCCTCTCTGCTTCCTGCTGTGAAGCGCTGGCCCTGGTGGAAGCCAGAACAAACAGGGCCCGGGGTGGCTGCTGTGGGGCTGAGCTTGGCTGGGCTGAGCCAAGTCCTGATTCTACCAACCCTGGCTTTTGTGGGATTTCAAATTGTCCTCTTAAATATCTCCCAGAAAGCCAAAATTCCTCCTGTTTAATGAGGAAAGGGATTGGGAGAAGGGGTCTCCGGACTTCTCCCTGGAAGGGCCAAACTGGCAGCCACTGGCAACACCACCCGGGTTACCCACAGCAACCATTGTTTTGGGGTAAACTGTACACATGCCCTTAGGATGTGAGTTTTTCTGCCGGGAATGCCTTTTCATTTTTACACCTTACTTTCCTCTGCTCCCAGCCCCCCAGCCACTGGCAAAAAAATACCTCCCAGATTAGGGTGCTTTAAAAGAGAAATAAACAGCCCTGTGCCTCCAGGCGCCATGCTTGGGCCAAGTGTCAGCTAAAAAAATAGCAGCTTTGGCCGGGCGCGGTGGCTCACGCCTGTAATCCCAGCACTTTGGGAGGCCGAGGCGGGCGGATGACAAGGTCAGGAGATCGAGACCATGGTGAAACCCCGTCTCTACTAAAAAATAGAAAAAAATTAGCCGGGCGCAGTGGCGGGCGCCTGTAGTCCCAGCTACTCGGAAGGCTGAGGCAGGAGAATGGCGTGAACCCGGGAGGCGGAGCTTGCAGTGAGCCGAGATTGCGCCACTGCACTCCAGCTTGGGCGACAGAGCGAGACTACGTCTCAAAAAAAAAAAAAAAAAAAAAATAGCAGCTTTATGAACTGTGATAACAGACAAGCCTTGTGCCATGTGAAATGGGCACAGTCACACTGGGTAGCATTTTAACATCTAGAGTTGTTTCGCACTGAGTCGATAAAAAGTCTGCAGGATTCCATTAAGTTCAAAGTTCTCTAGCATCGAATAGAAAAGACATCTACATGTAACGGATTTTCATCAGGTTCAGAGGCTCAATGACGGAGGTGGAAGAGACGGACCTCACTGAAGAGCCAGAGAAACTCAGGAGTCACTTGAGTGATCAGCCCAGGTGAGTGCGGCTGCTTGGAGTCTCTAGGTGAGCAGGTAACTGCCAGCGGGTTCTTCTTACTCAAGGCCCAGACAGAGCTGATTCATCCAGGCAGGGGAACCGCGATAGAGAAACACTTTCACACACGCAGAGCCGGCTGAACAGGAGACCGGAGTTTTGTTATTGCTCAGATCGGCCTCCCTGAAAATGCAGAGGCCAGGGTCTTTCAAGGCTGGTCTGGGAGAAGACAGTGGGGTGGGCACGCGAAGGTGCTCGCTGCTGGCTGGTTGGGGGTGCAGTCACAGGGGTGCGGGAAATGGTCCTTGTGCCCCGAGTCGCTTCTGGGTGGCACCAGGGAGGCTGACTGGTCCAGATGGGGCCATCAGTCATCAGACTCGCAAAAAACCTGAAAAGACATCTCAAAGGCCAGCCTTAGGTTCTACCACAGCGACGTTATCTGAGGGAGTAGTTGGGGAAGTTGCATATTTGTGAGCTCCAGAATAATGGGAGGTCATCCTTCATATCTCCATTTTAGCAGAATCCAGGCTCCTCTCGTCCTCGTAGCCTTGTGGCCTCTCCATAGCTTTACAAAGGATGTTGAGTTTTGGGGAAGGGTTATTATCATTTAACTATAAGCTAAATGTCTCCCAAAGTTAGCTTGCCCCAAGCCCAGGAATAGGTAAGGGCAGTTTGAAGGGTAAAGGCAAGATGGGAGTTGGTTAAATCGGGTCTCTTTCACTGCCATAATTTTCTCACTGTCATAATTTTTGCAAAGGTGGTTTCATGCCCGTGGGATCTCCGGTCCAAGGTTATGGGACTCTCCTCCCAGGGATCCAAGTGATTGTGCAGTGACCGTGGTCACGCCACGGCCACCAGCCAGAGTGCAGTCCACATCGTGGCCATGTATGGCTCCTACAATCTCAAGCTTGCTGAGAAGGCAGCCGTAAACCCGTACAGGTTAGAGTCCTTTCCCTTGGCTGTGGTAACAATCGTTAGCATTGGGGATCCTTCCGAATCCAGATGCAGCCATGACCTCTTTTCATAGACAGCTGCGGCTGAGGTGAACGTCCTAGGAGCGTTGTAAACCAAAAGGCATCTGAGATGAGTCCGTCAATTCAGGAAGTTCATTTTGCCAAAGTTAAGAATGCATGGATGACACGGCCTCAGGAGGTCCTGACAGCATCTCTCTGAGGCAGTCGGCGCAGAGCTTGGTTTTACACATTTTAGGGAGACATCAACATACATCAGATGAACACTGGTTTGGTCCAAAAAGGCAGGACAGCTCCAAGCAGTGAGGCGGCTTCGGTTCTTAGGAGACAAGAGACAAATGGCTGCATTCTTCCGAGCTTCTGATTATTAGCCTTTTACTGAATGCACAGTTCACAGGAATGGTCAGTCCTGCCTCAGTCTGTCTCAGTGAAACAAGAGGGCAAAGGAAGCGATTAGCTGTGTGCGTTTGTCCCACGGGAGCAGTGGGATGACTTTGAGGTCTGTCTGTCCTTTGTCCACAAGGAATTTCTTTGAGGGAGGTGTGTAGTGTTTTAAAATCTGTGTAATTCCCTTATTCAGGAAGAGAATGGGAGGTAGATCTGCCTGGCGCAGTCCCCAGCTGGATTTCTCTCTTAGGCTCAGCGATTTGGGGTCCCGAGAATGATTTTCCTTTCACAAGATGAACACGCAGCTCAAAGGGGGAGTAGAACGTGATTGCTGCCTCAACCGAACGCCTCTCTGGGCCCAATAATTAAAAGGACTTGTCTCCTCAGATAAAAGTTCTTTTCTCAGTCGTGAGTCTATGAGGTTCCTATTTGCTGCTTTAACAAATTACCACAAACAGTGGCTTCCAACAGCGCAAATTTATTATCTCACAGTGATATTATCTTACAGTGATATCTTACAAAGACAAAGGGCATTCTGTCCCCTCCTGCAGGGAGAATGAAGGCTAAGCCCTGAAGACAGTGTCAGACCCTCACACCTGCAGATGCCCTGACAAGCTGTGCTCCCAGTCTCTGCCAGTCTGTGCCTGGCCCCAAGCTGCCCACAGAGGTACCTCGGTGCTCCCATCTGTAGAGTGGGGTCATCACTAATGCCTCAGGCTCCTCAGTGCTCCCATCTGTAGAGTGGGGTCATCACCCCTGCCTCAGGGACCTCAGTGCTCCCATCTATAAAGTGGAGTCATCACCCTCTGCTTCAGCCTCCTCAGTGCTCCCATCTGTAGAGTGGGGTCCTCACTCCTGCCTCAGGGACCTCGGTGCTCCCATCTGTAGAGTGGGGTCATCGCCCCCTGCCTACCCCTCCAGGTGTTCAGGGCCAGGAGGGCTGAGTCCTGCCTCTCCCCACGGTGGCCTGGCCTCTGTCCCCAAGGAGTTGCTTCCACGTTGCCCTTTTCGGACCTGGACACAGCATTGCACCACGGAGCCCCAAACCTGTGGCTGGCCCTGGACCCCGCCCAGTGTGACAGGAAGGGGCCAAAGTTAACCGCTGTCCCAAAGTTAACCGCTGGCGATGGAGGGAGAGACCCAGAGAATCTCAGGAGTTCCCAGCTAGGGTTCCCACAAGTGATCCTGGATCGCCGCTTCTCGTTGACCGACCTCCCAGCCCAGCCCAGCCCAGGAGCCTCTGCCCCGGTGTGCACCAGGCCTCGTCCTGCCTCTCCCGCAGGGCCCTGGGCAGCTTTTCTCCCACAGCTGGGTCTGGGGTTCAGCAGGAGCCGGCGCACGGGAGAGACTCCCTCCCCCTCCAGGGCACGGGGGTCCGGCCGTTTCTGGTGACCCCTGCACCCACCACGGCCTTCAGAAGCAGAGCCAGCGAGAAGACCCTGTCCCAGCAGGGCCGCCCTTCCGCGGGGCCCCGGGACGTCCGTGGCGCCGGGGAGGTCTGGGGAGGTCTGGGGAGGCCGAGCGTTCAGAAGAACTCGGATGTCCACGGCTGCGGGTTTTGTGGGGTCACGTGGGAAGGGCACGGGCCGGGGGAAGTTTCCACACCATTTACAGCACAGGGTTTCCCAGGGGGCTCTCCAGGCTGAGGCCTGTGGGGCGGGGGTGTCTGCACCCTGCGGGGTCCTCACAGGCGTGGGGTCCTGGTGTGGGGACGCCCAGCATCTGTGCGGGGATCATCCTGAGGGACGTAGGGACAGCCCCGTCCCCTCCAGCGAACGCTCAGGGGGCAGGAGGCGTGGAAATCCGTCTTCCTCGCTTGGATCTCGGTGGCTGCGGCTTCCCGGACGGAAACCGGCGCCGCAGCCCACGAGGTGGCGCTGTCGGCCAGGGAGGAAAGAAGGGCACGGCCGTCCCTGCGGGCTGGGCCGGAGCTGGGAGGGCGCCCGACGTCCCTTCGTGGACTGTGCGCGGACGGACCTGCTCTGGCCTCGGCTCTGCCCGGCCACACGGTGCCAGCACCACTCCCCACCCCCAGCCAACAGCACTGCCCACTCGGGGAGGTCCTGGCGGGGTTTCCAGACCTCAAGACTGAAAGGCGTAGAGCTGCCCAATCAGGCCCAGGGCCCAGCGCCTGCCCCAAGGCTGCACTCGCCAACCCTCCCCGCGCCTCCTCCAGGCCTCAGCGCCCGCCCCAGGGCTGCACTCGCACCAACCCCCGCCCCGCCCACGCCCCGCTCCCCGTGCCTCCTCCAGGCCCCGCTTCCCGTGCCTCCTCCAGGCCTCAGCGCCCGCCCCAGGGCTGCACTCGCACCACCCCGCCCCACGCCCCGCTCCCTACGCCTCCTCCAGGCCCCGCTTCCCGTGCCTCCTCCAGGCCCCCTCCCCGTGCCTCCTCCAGGCCTCAGCGCCCGCCCCAGGGCTGCACTCGCACCAACCCCCGCCCCGCCCACGCCCCGCTCCCTGCGCTCG
Source organism: Chlorocebus sabaeus (assembly GCF_047675955.1). Lineage (NCBI taxonomy): Eukaryota > Metazoa > Chordata > Mammalia > Primates > Cercopithecidae > Chlorocebus > Chlorocebus sabaeus. The sequence goes on from NC_132906.1 coordinate 95,285,198, forward strand.
CACTCCGCCCCCCCCCTACGGCCACGCCCCGCTCTCCGCACCTCCTCCAGGCCCCAGCGCCTGCCCCAAGGCTGCACTCGCCCCCCTGCTCCTCCTCCAGGCCCCGCTGTAGTCACTCACAGGTGTCACCAGGCCATGGCGCTGCAGCCCTTCCGTTTCAAAGTGGTTGCCTTTTGCGAAACTCCACGTAGAGATGTGCTGAACTCGACCGTCTAAGACGCCCACAGGGACCGGGGCTCCAAGAGGCTGGGGACTGGCAGCACCTGCGGCTCTGTGTTCAGCACTCCGGACAGGGCCTGGCAGGGGTCAGCAGGGATCCCTGGATGGCCTGGAGGCTGCTCGGGACAGAATGAAGCTAAGAAGGTAAAAAGCCACGGTGCAACGCGACCCCACGCTTGTAAGACAAGCTATGTCTCTCTGTATATGGCACCATCTGTATGCACACGGATTGAATAGATGTTCCCACGTGTGGGCATCTAAACCCAGTCAGAGAAAACCCTGGAAAGAACACAGGATCGTTCCGACAGCCCCCGAGGAACCAGAACGCTGAACTGAGACTCACCCTTTCCTACATCACCTGCAGTGAAAACACACATAACACTTGGCGGTGGGGGGTGCGGGGGGTGACACTGCAGAAAAGAGGTGGCCGGTGGCTCGGCCACAGGTGTTTGGGGCCTGGCAGGGACACAGCCAAGGTGCAGCTGGCGTGGCTGGAGGAACTGCGCCGGCCCAGGGTCTGTGCTGCTGTGTGTCTGCCGCTCTGCCTGCTCAGAGCTGGGCTCCAAGGAGGCCACCGCGGAGGCACAGGAGCCATGTGGGGCTGGACCGTCTCCCCGAAGCCTGGGAGGGCTCTGACGGCCTTGCTCACTTACTGGAGTCTGCACAGGTCAGGGGCCAGTGGGGACCGAGGATAAAACTAAGGCAGGCTGGGCCTGGGGCAACAGGGCTCACCACCCCAGGACCACTGGCCGGCCCTAGAAAGCCCAGGCAGCATCTGTGCCCCATGGGACTGAAGGCCAAGGGCAGCGTCCTTCTAGGGGCAGTCTGGGCTTCCACCCCTCCCTGGATGTCACTGCAGCTGACTTGCCGGGCTCAGGGCTGCGCATCTGCAGAGGGTTCCTGCCCTGGGCCCCTGCCTGGTCCACTCCACCGACGCCAGCGCTGCTGCCCGAGCCTCAGCCCAACCGGCCGGGCAGCAGCGGGAACACGCCCATGCTGGGTGGGACGGCCAGGCAGAGGCAGCCCCTGGCCTCAGCAGCATCGACCACGTGGCAGGAGCTGCTCTCCGGCTCTGCAGCCTGTAAATGTGTTTCCTCAAGGATGTCTCCTGCTCCCCAGTCTCCAAAGCCCAACCTCGTCCCCTCCACTAAGACGGGGCTTGGCCTCACCACTGACCATCCTGGACGCTGACTGCCGCTGCCAGGACACTCTGAGCTCAGTGTCCACTGAGCCCTTCCCCAGACCCCCAGCCTGGTACAAGGCAGCCCCATTCCTTGGGTGTGTGGCTGCTGAGTGCCCTGAACAGCTCGCTCGGGACCTGCCCGCTTCTCTGATAGGAGTTGGGGCCCAAGCCAGGTGACCACTCACACTCCACAGGGCGTGTGCCTGCTCCACGGGAATCTCCCTGTGGGCAGGAAGGTGTGAGCCAGGCCTGGCTGCCCTGGAGTGCCCAGAATCAAGGCTCGGGGGAGCAGCACGTGGAACTTTCCCCCATGGCAACGATCACCACTCCAGGAGTCAGCCCCTCCCACCCCAGTGCTGGCCCAGATCAGCTCTTTCCCTGGCCGCTGTGACCCCCACCTCACCAGTGAAGGAACAGAATTATCCCGGGTTTGAGGAAATCAGTTCAGAGCACAACAGAAGTCAAAGGCGTGTCTGACTCTGGAAGGCTCATATTCTAACGGCTAAGCCACCGCCAAGCTCCTGCGTCTGAAGAGCCGTGGGACCTCCCTGTCCTAGAGGTGACCGCCACCGACATACCCAGAATGAGGCCAGCCACACGCGGCGACAGGACGAATACATGGGTGGACGGACTCACGCCGATGCCTGCTCTGTGGGGGGGAGGGTGCTGGGAGCCACCCGGCAGAGCTGCCGCCTCCTGCCCCACCAAGGGGACAAACCAACCATCTTTCCGGAAGCTTCTCTGGGTGCCTTTTTGGTTGGCACAGAGGCCACAACTGAGTCACACTCAACTGCCCGGCAGCCAGATGGCAGCGACCATCGCCTCACGGGGGACAGGCCGCAGCTGTCTGGCTTCTTCAGCCCCGTGATGCCACGTGGAGGCTTCGCTTTACCAGGTGGACCGCAGGGCTGCACCCACCAGGACAGCTGGTCCAGGGCCCCTTTCCAGTTGTCTGGGACATGGTGACACTGGGGCTGGTGGGCACTTACCGTCTGTGGTGTCTTCCAGTCAAGGGCGGGTGCTGGCTTCGGGGATCCCCTTTCTCTCTTCAGCCTGGATGGTGCCCCACTTTGATCAGAGCGAAGTACCCAGGGGACAAGCTCCGTGTGGCATGCGGCTTCCTGAAAAGGGCCCCTCCCTCCCTGGCTGAGTGATGGGCAGAGCTCACCCTCCCTGAGCCTTTGCGTTCTCGTCTGCACCACAGGGACGGCCCCCAGGTGTCTCCATGGGGATAGACAGTGCACACAGCATCTCTGCCTGTGGCCTCTGAGGCCTTAGAGGCACCCGGATCAGAGATGCTGCATGTCACCTGCCCGTGCCCTCCTGTGCATGCGTGTGGTATGTGTGAGCACGTGTGTGTCGTGTACATATGAATATGCATGCGTGTGTGTCTGAACGACAGAGCTCTGGGTGGGTTCTGGTGCAACTCGTCTTGCAGGCATGTCCTGGAGCTCCCACACCCCCTGGGAAGACTCCCTTTCCTCCTCTGAGTGGGGAGCATGTGGTTTCCCTCCAGGGACAGATCCTAGTGCCAGCACCACAGTCTCTGTTGCTCTCGTAGTCACAGCCGGGGCTCAGCTGCGTCCACTGTGCTCCTGGCTCCTGCAGGGACTTTGGCGACACAGCAGACGCTCCATCCTGCCCTGCACCTCTCACCCCTGCCTGGTGGGGGTGCTTCCAGGAGCTGCAGCTCCCACAAGGCCCACAAAGGGCTGAGCCTCCCCTGCTGTGCCCCAGGGGCCTCTGTCCCCACCCAGCAAGCCACAGAGCAAGAGGCCAGGGCAGGAAGGGCTAGAGCCCTTCCGGCTGGTGGAGAGGAAGAGTCTCTTCCCGTCATTTATTCTGTGTTCTTAAGGTCACATCATCACTCACCCAGTGGGCAGTGGGTTTCGGGCGTGGCTCACACCTGGTGTGGTTATCAGCGCCCCAGCGTTGCTCAGGGCTGGCGGGATCTTTAGTCCAAAGGCGTGGTCTGTGAGCTCACTCCTTCCAGGCCTGGCCAGTCCCACAAGAAGAAAACAGGAACCTCAGTGCCTGGCAGAGAAGGTTCTTGGGCGGCACGTAGGTGGCCCGACCACCCTCTGAACGGTGCCCCAGCCCCTCCGCACCCCGCCTCCTTCCTCTTCTTCGTCAAGCTCTGAGCACCCTGTCCGGGGCACTAGGCGCTCTCCTTCTCCCTCTTCCTGCTGGAGTACGGGATGCAGCACACCCAGCTGGTCTGCATCCTGCAGGCCAAGAGGATGTCAGGTGGGTGAGAAAGGGTCCTGGGCCGGCACTGTGGCCACAGGCACCCCGAAGCGCACTGGCGGGTCTCCCCTGCACTCCGCATGTACCCCCTTTCATCAACCGCAGGGGGTCTCCCCTGCACTCCACATGCACCCCCTTTCATCAAGCGCACTGGGGGTCTCCCCTGCATCTCTGCATGCACCCCCTTTCATCACGTCCTCAGGGGCTGTGGTGAGTGGCGGACGAGAAGCCCAGTTTGCCGGTTTCTGCTCGAACCCTGACTCAGAGGACATGCAGGTCTCCAGACGGATGCCTGAAGACAAAACAGCACAGAGCACATGGGCCCTGCCTCCATCTCCGCCTGGAGCCACTACGTTCTTAAAAGATCAGTGACCTGGGTCTGTGCCTTTTCCTGCACACGACGTCTGCTGCGGTTCGTGATTACGCCTCTGTAATCTACAGCCAAACATGCTCTCGCACTCAAACCTTGATGTGATTCTGCAAGCGCCCAGCCCCCGCCGCCTGTCCAGGAACCGTGAACAGAAACACGGCATGGGGCAATGGACAGACGGCTTGCAGGTGACGGCCTCAGTGCACAGTCCTCACTAAGACTTCCATGTAAAACAAACTCTTGAAAAGCTTGATTTTTCTTCCTTAATTGGCAATCATGGTGCCCATGAAGGGACTCCTGGCAGGCTGCCCAGGGCTGCCTGGGACACTGCAGGGACCTGGCACCTTGGACCCAGCACACGCCCTTGGGCCTCTCTGGCCCCTGCACAGCTGCACATGGTGGGGTCTCTCCTGGGTCCTCTGGGGTTTCTCCTGGGGTCTCTCTGAGATCCTCTTAGGGTCTCTCCTGGGTCCTCTGGGGTTTCTCCTGGGGTCTCTATGAGATCCTCTTAGGGTCTCTCCTGGGTCCTCCTGGTGTCTCTCCCGGGTCCCCCTGGGTCTCTCCTGGGTCCTCCTGGGGCTGTGCTAGGGCTCAGACCTCCTGCTTGGCTGACAGCCCTGAGTTTCTTCAGCCACCACTCCCACTCCTTGATGGAGACTTCTCATTTGTTAAGGGGAAAATTCTCCTAGTTGAAAGATACTAGGGGCCAGGTGCTGTGACTCATGCTTATAGTCCCAGCACTGGGGAGGTTGAGGCAGGTGGATCACTCGAGCTCAGAAGTTAAAGACCAGCCTGGCCAACACAGGGAGATCCCCATCTCTACTAAAATAAGAAATTAACTGGGCATGGTGGCGCTTGTGGCCCCAGCTACTTGGAAGGCTGAGGCAGGAGAATCACTTTAGCCCAGGGGGTGGAGGTTGCAGTGAGCTGGGAACACACCACTACACTCCAGCCTGGGTGACAGAGTGAGACTCCCTCTCAAAAAAGAAGAAAAGGAAAAGATTCTAAGAAGAAATGGATGTGTGAGGCTGATTGGGTAGAATGTGTGAGGCTGTCTGATTGGCTAGGATGTGTGAGGCTGTCTGATTGGCCAGGTTGAGCAGGTGCTTCCCCTTTTAATCTGACTCCCAGTGGGAAATACATCATGGCAAAGTCAAACAACAGGCACTGGACGACCAACCTCCAGTCAGTGCCCGGCAGGCGTGTGACACACAGAGCCCTTCTAGATGGGAGGGGTTCATGAAAGGACATTTAATGAAGAAATGGCCAAAAATGGTGTTCTCAAACATTAAGGCATACCAGGCTTTCTAAGGCTGTCACTGGCCCATTCTTTTGCTTATTTTAAACCAATGAGCAAATTATATCAAGGAAAATTCGGAGCTCAAATGGCAATCTGTGAGGATAGAGTTAACATGTGGGCTTGTCCAAGTTCTCTCTCTTTTTATCCTGAAGTAAAATGACTGGCTATTTTTAAAAGATGTGTAGGACAAAGCAGAAAGTCCAAGCATGTCAGAATGATCTGTAAAAGTAATGATAAGGTTTATGAAAAGATAATTTATGAAAAGAATTATGTAAGTTGGCTGTGATTAAAAGGGAATTACTTATATGTCTTTCTAAAGATTGAACTTTGGGCCAGGCACGGTGGCTCACGCCTGTAATCCCAGCAGTTTGGGAGGCCGAGGCAGGCAGATCACAAGGTCAGGAGATCAAGACCATCCTGGCTAACATGGTGAAACCTCATCTCTACTAAAAACACACGCACACATAAATAAGCCAGACGTGGTGGCAGGCACCTGTAGTCTCAGCTACTCGGGAGGGTGAGGCAGCAGAATGGCGTGAACCTGGGAGATGGAGCTTGCAGTGAGTGGAGATGGCGCCACTGCACTCCAGCCTGGGCGACAGAGCGAGACTCTATCTCAAAAAAAAAAAAAAAAAAAAAGTTGCTATGATATTAAATATACATTAATACAAAACTAAAGATTAGTCCCTTATGTCACCACAAAGTTTCCTTAAAGTACTGGTTTGCTCTTAATGAAATTGCAAGAGGTTTTTTTTTAACTCTGAAATCATTTCTTTTGAAACTGCTCAGATCTACATCTCAGAAACTCAGCTTCTGCTGTCCCTTGCAACGTGTGGTTTGCAGGTCGTGTGTTGCTGTCTCAGCTCCTTTCTCCCCTTCAGAAGGCCTGGGATAACAACTTTCTCCTTCAAACTTTTTGTCAAGTCCTGCAACTTTTTCCTCCAGTTCTAACTCTGCTGTTTAAGCAACGTTTTCCTTAAGTGCAGCTTCAATTTATACACTTGGCTTTTCTTGCCATGTCTGAATTGTTCAACATAATCAGGAAACTTCTCATGCTATTACCAAGAGCTGTGTGTTCCCCAGCTCAAGGCCCTAGTTTCCTTGTTTACTGTCGTCTGTAATCAAGTGCACACCAACAGCCCTGGAGATGCTTTTCCTGGGTCCAGCGAGGTTCCAGTGCCCTTCTCCAGGTTACCTGCATGGGCTTCCCTCAAGGAGAGGCAATCACACTGCAGGTTTCTCTGTACCTTTTGGTAACTGGCTTAAAAAACAAATATTTTATATTTTATCAAGATAATTTCTGCATTATCTTTATTAAATTTTGATTACTTAAGACACTGGGCTTTAAAAGACTTATGGTTTTATAGCAATGTAACTTTCTGAATTGTCTGTGAGGTCTTTTGATAATCGCTCTGGTTAAATGAGTGACTATTATTTTTAAATGATCTGTAATTGTTTTTATTGTTTTGAACCTTTTGACATCTTTTGCATGTTTCCACAGAGTCAAAATCCTACATAAAGTCTTTTCAGATTAAACAATTCGATTTGGTAAAACTGTATGGGTAGCATCATCAAATGATAAATGATACTAAACCATCTTTCAGTTGTAATTGCGAGCATGTTATTGATATAAATGTTCTAAAAATTACATACATTTATATTAATATAATATCAGTCATAATTTTGATAATGTTCAATTGTAAATTATATTTGTATGGGCCTGTTATCTATGTGAATGTTCTAAAGATTATGTAAAATTTATACAAGCCTGGCAGTCCTGATGTGACACTGTCAGTCATGATTTTGGTTGTTTTCTTACAATGTTATGTGTAATAGAAATAACTATTTTCTTGTTGGTTAGAAGCTTTCATCAAATTTTAACCGTGGCTGTTCTAAGGTTTTGCATCTGTAGTCACTGTTCTGAATTATTCTCTAAAAACATTTATAATCAACTCTAGTCCAAAACTGCTTTTTGTGGAAAGGACTCTAATAAATAGGGGTACAAAAAGGTGGGAAATATTAAGAGCACAATTAAATAAATAATATACAAAAGTGGTTCCAGTTTTGTTGACTAGTTGTCAAGTTTTTTTCCAATCTGTAGTTACTGTGATGCTGTGGAGTGTGCAGTGCTCTGCGTGATCTGTAGATTCCCTCTAACAGTCCTGGGGATGTATTGTGTTGGGTGGGTACAGGAAAAGGCAACACTAGGAAAAAGAAAATCCAGATCATGCTAATTATAAAAGAGATGGAGGCTAGGCATGGTGGTTCACGCCTGTAATCCCAGCACATTGGGAGGCTGAGGCGGGCAGATCACGAGGTCAGGAGTTCGAGACCATCCTGGCTAACATGGTGAAACCCCGACTACTAAAAATACAAAAAAATTAGCCGGGCATGGTAGCGGGTGCCTGTAGTCCCAGCTACTCGGGAGGCTGAGGTGGGAGAATGGCATGAACCTGGGAGGCAGAGCTTGCAGTGAGCTGAGATCGCACCACTGCACTCCACCCTGGGTGACAGAGCAAGACTCTGTCTCAAAAAAAAGAAAAAAAAGAAAAAAAAGAGAGAGAGATGGAGCCTGCCAAAGCATTTTCCAACGAACACACAAGTGTGCACATGAGCTGACGCCCATTCATTATAGCCACGGCTGAGGGCTCTCGGCTTTCCTGGGCAGGAGCGATCCACCCGCCTTGGCCTCCCAAAGGGCTGGGATTACAGGTGTGAGCCTCCGCACCCGGCCAAATGTTAAAAGTTTTTAAATTTTCTTCGTAACATCTTGTTTTGGTGAGTGTCCAATCCCTATGGGTTCTTATTTCTTTTATTTCTTTCTTTCTTTATTTATTCAGATGAAGTCTCACTCTTGTCACCCAGGCGGGAATGTGGTGGCACGATCTCGGTTCACTGCAACCTCTGCCTCCTGGGTTCAAGCGATTCTCCTGCCTCAGCCTCCCGAGAAGCTGGAACTACAGGCGCCCGCCACCACGCCCGGCTCATTTTTTGTATTTTGGTAGACACAGGGTTTCACCGTGTTAGCCAGGATGGTCTCGATCTCCTGACCTTGTGATCTGCCCGCCTCAGCCTCCCAAAGTGCTGGGATTACAGGCTGAAAGAAGGTTTAGTATCATGTGACTGTTTTACATATCAATAGAACAATTCATCCTTTTAAAAAAACCTGTAATAAATCAAGATACTCATAAACTGTTAGTTCTGAGTGGTAGGCATTTGGACAATTGCTTTTTGTATTTTCGAGTGTTGTTTAAAATAAAACACTATAGGCACATGGCCCCGTTCAATGGGCCAGACATGTCTTCCCTCCCCACACCCCTCTTCATGGCTGAGGGCCTCGGGGCCTCAGGAAGTCTTGGGGCTTCCCTGGACCTACACAGCGTCCAGCCTGGGGACACGGGTCATCTCTTCGAGGGCTGCCCCGGCCCCCGGGCCTGAGGCTCGTTGTGAGAGCAGCCGGCTTGGCTGTGACACCAGCATGTATGCACAGCTTCCCACCACCTGCAGGACCCAAGTCTGCAGCTAAAACCTAAACAAGAGAAGCCAGTACCATGCACTTATCACCTCTCCCCGCTCCCTCCTCCCTCCTCTCCCTCCTCTGCCCCCCTCTCATCAGGTCCTTTTCCTGGCTGACGGGTAGGAGACACAGCCTGGTTATGGGGTGAGGTGGGGCATCGTGAAGCTCGTCCCTGAGCCTTTCCAGTGTCCGATGTCCTGTTGCCTGCCCTCAGCCCCTCAGGCTTGGTAGAGGCTGAGCCTCGGCAGCACCCAGGGAGAAGGGGGGACCGTCTGGGCTCGGCTCTGCCCACCACACACAAGGCGTGGTGGGCACATCAGAAACCATGGTGGGGAGAAAGTCCTACCCCCACCTCGTGTGAGCCCACAAGCATCACTCACTCGTCTTCTGACAGATCTCCCACATCCATCTGGGACGGCTTCTCTTCCTTCTTGGCATCGGTGACCACCTGTGGGGAGTGGAGACGTTTAAGGGATGGGAGGTGTCAGCCACGGGCACTGAGGTATAGCCTGTGGACCTGCTGGAGGATCAGGCCAGGGCACAGAGGCTGCCTGGGCCTGGATGACCTGCCATCAGACAGGGCTGTCTATTGTCTGAACATTTCCAGTTAGGGGAACCTGACCAAGGAACTGCACCCTTGATGTGGCCAGGCTCCGGCACTGAAGACCAGGTCTGGCCTGTCAGCCCAACTGTGCCACTGGCTGGCCCTCCTTGAGTCCTTAGAACTCATGTGCCCCAAGAATAGCCTTGTTGGGGGTTAATCACCAGCTCTCTCTGCTTTGTGGCATGCTCTGAGGGCAAAAGGGAGAGAAGGTGCAGTCTGGAAAATAACTGACCCCCAGGAAGGAGCTTAAACTTGCCAAGAAAGAACTTCAAGAAACTTCCAAAATGATGACTGTGCACCACAGCAAAGAAATGGAGGAACACACCCCAGATATTAGTGTTGGAAGGGCCCAGACAGGTCATTAAGTCAGCCTCTTCCTGTTATAGATAAGGATGATGATGGTGGTGGTGATGATGCTGGTGACTGTAACAGTGGTGACGATGGTGACAATGATGGTGATTATAACGGTGGTGATGGTGATGACAATGGTGATGGTGATGATGGTGGCGATGATGCTGGTGATGGGAATGATGGTGGTGATGTGATGATGATGGTGATAATGACGGTGATGATGGTGAAGGTGACGATGGTGATAATGGTGATGGTGATTACAATGGTGGTGACGATGGTGATAGTGATAGTGGTGATGATGATGATGATGGTGGTGATGGTGGTGATGATGGTGATGGTGGTGATGTGATGATGATGGTGATTATAATGGTGGGGATGATGGTTAAGGTGATGATGGTGATAATGGTGATGGTGATGATGGTGATAGTGATAGTGATGATGGTGATAGTGATGATGGTGGTGGTGATGACGGTCATGATAGTGATGGTGGTGATGATGCTGGTGATGGGAATGATGGTGGTGATGTGATAATGATGGTGATGGTGATGATGATGATGATGATGTCTTTGGGGATGATGTTGATGGTGATGACGATGATGATGATGGTAATGGTTGTGATATGATAATGATGGTGTTGATGGTGATGATGGTGGCGATGACGCTGGGGATGGGAATGATGGTGGTGATGTGATGATGATGGTGATAATGACGGTGATGATGGTGAAGGTGATGATGGTGATAATGGTGATGGTGATTACAATGGTGGTGACGATGGTGATAGTGATAGTGGTGATGGTGATGATGATGGTGATATTAATGATGATGGTGATGATGCCTTTGGGGATGATGATGATGGTGATGATGATGATGGTGGTGATGGTTGTGCTATGATAATGATGGTGTTGATGGTGATGATAGTAACGGTGGTGATGATGATGATACTCCATACTGAAGCTTTCCTGGGTATGAGGCACTGCTCTGAGAGCTTTCCCAAACAACCCTGGGATGCAGGTACTAATATGATTCCTACTTTATAGAGGAGACAACTGAGGCACAGGGAAGTATGATGAGTTGTTTTGAGCATTTACTGACAGAACCACACATCTACCAAAGCCCGGTCTCTGAGCTTCCAGGTCTGTGCCCTTTTCACCACCCCAACGTGATCTCACAAGAGGTTCTGAGGACCCATGGGCACCTTGAGGGTTAACCCAAGCCCTAGAGTCTCTGATAGTGCCGAAGTGTGTGTGAGTTGGAGTGTGGGAGGGTAAGGAAGAGGCTAGACCAATCCTCAACACCAGAGAGCTCTTCTGGAGCTGCTGGCCCCAGGTCTCTGCCTCCCCGTCCAGCACACGCCTATTGTGGGGCAAGTTCCCAGAAAAGCCTCCAAGGCTGGCCCTGCCAGGCAGCACAGGCCCTTTCCTGAAGGCTTTGGCTCTGCTTGTCTTGGGGGTTTCCATTCTTACCTCCTCAGCGTGGTCTCCCAGGTCAATCTCCACAAACACAGATGCTTTCTGCAAATGGAAACCAGAGAGGTGTGGATGGCAGGCTTGGGTGAGCTGGAGAGGAATGCTGATTCCCTGGGAGGAACAGTGGCTCCTGGCCCTTGGGCAGCTGGGGCAGACCCTGGTGATGACCACCAGGCCCCCAGATCCTGGCAATGCTGAACGAGGGCTCCTGGGACGCTGGGCAGAGCTGATGGCAGTGTGGACTGTGAGGTGTCCATGGCCAGCTCTGGCAGTAGAGATGGAGAGGGGATACGGCTTTCTCACCCCTCCCTAATCACCTCCCATCAGGGCCCTGAGACCCCAGAGGGTTTCCTCCAGCCTCACCCTCTGAGAACTGGGGCCTCCAGGAGATGGGGCAATGCCCAGAGCTAGGGAGCCCGGCTGCTCCCACCCCAGCCCTGTTTGACAAGGCAGCATTGCTGCCCCCACAGCCTTCCTGTGGGCCACACCCACACCAAGGAGCAGGAGACCCCCCCGGGATGCAAATGGCTTCAGTGGCTCAGGGTTTTGCTGCCCCAAGGCCTCTAACTGGGCACCTGGGCCAGCCCAGAATGTGTACCCGATGGGAGCACTTGAGTCAACTCCAAGGGCGGTGTTTGGGGGCGGGCGAAGGACTTCCCAAGAGCCCTGGAATGAAACCAAGGCCCGCCTGGCAAGCAGCATGTCCAGCCGTGTTCCCATCCCCACCACACAGCTTGGAGGGAGAACAAAAGCCACCTTCCTCCATGCAGGGCCGCGTGACAATCCCCACAGCACAACGTGTTCCTGGACAGCACATCAAGCCTGGGGCTCTGGGGTTTTTCTGGGCCAAGGTCAAGCTGAGGGTACCTCCTCTCAGGGCCTCATACACCTTTAGTGACGGCACGTTTGGCAAGTGGCGGTCAGGCTGCCCTGGGATCGGGCAAAGAGTCTCAGAGCTTGGCCCCAAGCCTCTCTAGGGAGACAGTGGGGCCTAGTCCAGCTTCCCAGCCTGGCGCCTGCTGAGCTGACCCCCAGGCCACCGTCCCGGGCAGGCCCAGGCTCCAGCAGAAATCCTACTTGGACAGGCCGCCCATCTTACTTCTATTACTAAAGGGAAAAGCTCTTGCCTCTTTTTCCTGAAGGTCATTTAGCTTTAGGGACTCTGCCTCCTGTTCCTGTAAGACCAGAGAGGTAAGTGAAGGCTGGGCTCCAAGACAAGAGATAAAAAATGCACTGCTCCTCGGCGTGGCCCGACCTTGGCCTCCTGCGAGCCTCCGTCCGCGTGCTCGCCTTCCTGTGCCTCCTGCGTGCTGGCCTCCAAGTTGCTCTTCTCCCTCTCTGGGTCCCGTTTTCCACTCTCATGACCCAGCTTCCCAAGGGTGCCGAAGCTTTCCTCCTTGTCTTGTGCTAGGTTTTCCTGACTGCAGGAGGAGCAGGGAAAGTGGTTTGGAAGAGGTGTCATGGCAGACGGCTGCAGGCAGCTCCTGGTCTCCTCCGGGGCTGTCTCCCTGGGCTCTAGGCTGGTGCCCCGGGGTCCATGGGTGCCTGTGAGGGGCCCTGACCTGGCACAGAGTTCTGGCTCTGAAGGGCCCCCCAGCCTGGCCTTCCTGGCTCCCTCTGCTGACCCATCTCGGCTGGAAAACTTACCCTGTACTGCCAGGGTCTGGACTGGGAACCAACTTACTTACAGCCAACCTCTAACCTTGCTCAAAGAACCAAAATCTGGTGAGAAGATGCAGCCATCCTGTGGCAGATCCACAGCTCACTCCATGTGGAAACCAAATGGGCCGTGCCAGCCAGCAGGCTGGGGGGTCCGTGGCTGGCCCTGCTGTTACTCACACCAACCTGGTAACCCCTTCTGTGGTCTGCTGTGGCGTGTGGCCAGGGGCAAGAGGAACGCAACAGGCAGTGAGGATGACGGGCTCTGCCCCATCTGCAATGGTGTTGACTTGGCCAAGGGTGTTGACTTGGCCAACGTGAGCAGACACTTTCAGCTGTGCCACCCTAAAGGTGTGTGGTCTTCCCACCTCCACTGCCCTCACCAAGGCCATCAGCTCCCCTGAGCTCTACAGGGTGGGAGGCTCCAGACGCCTCACACATCGCTCTGACGCATGAACACTCACTCTCACCAACTGACTGCACCTTTGGCCACTTTGGCGACTGGACGCCTTCCTTGGTCTCCACTCTATGGGAGCCATTTGTAAAGAAGGTGGACTTGGCCCGTGCCTTGTCCATGGTGGTGGTAAATCGACTTTGTTAGATCTGAGACAAATTCTTGAGGAATTCAAGGACTTTTAAGTCTTGTTTGATGGCAAGAGGGTGAGTGGGTGGGAGAACCAGAGCTGGGGTGGGACGGGACACGAGGTGCAAGGAGGCAAGAACTCGGCGGTACGAAGTGAGGTTGTGCCGTCCAGGGCCCCATGCCCCCTCCCTAAAGGGTCACTCAAGTTGTTTACATCCAGGGTTGGCCCAGCAGTCCACCAGTGAGACGACGCCTCCTTCCCCAGAGGGCCATGGGTTGTCTACTGACAGGGATGCAGCTGTGACCCTCAGGTCAGGGCCTGAGTCCTGAGGACACCACCCCCTACAGGTGGGCCCCGTTCCCACACTGAATTCTCTCTCAAAAGAAGGAGGATTTCCCAGCCCTCCCATCCGGGCCCTGGGCAGGGTCTTCTCAGCACCCAGGGCTCCCTCGGTCCCCTTCTAAGTGTCTACCTTGATGCCCGGGTGCCACCCCCACGCCCCACCCTCTCCCGTGTCCGCCTCACTTTTCCCAGCTCCGCCTTTACCCAGGCCAGCGCCGGACAGGCCACTTACCAGCTGGCATCTTCCCTGCTACTGCTTGGGTCTTTCCCTTGATCTTCGGACTCTGGGGAGGAAGGACAGAGCCGTCAGCACCATCACACCACAGTTACCGGAGCTCAGGACCTGCCCAGAGCCGCCCACAGCCACCCACAGCAGAGCTCAACTCTCAGCCGTGGCTACGGCTAACCTGAGTTTCTCCCCCACCCGTGCCCAAGCCCGACCCCTCCTGTATTTGCTGCCAGCACTTTCCACAGCCTGGTGCCGGGGCCTTGAGCCTAGCTCAGTCCCAGCAGCTCAGCCCACCCCCGGCTCCACCTTCTCCCTGCAGGACTCAGGGCGAGGGATGGCCAGCTGCCTTACAGTAAACGCAAGAGGCTCCGGGACCTCGTGCCATTCCTCTTTGTCCTAGTGCAGCTGGCTGGAGGTAGCTGAGCATGAGGGTGGGACAAGACCCCAAGACCTGCCCATGCGGCTACCACCCTCTATCCAGGCTTCCTCTCACAGACAGGTGGGACCTGACACCCCTCTTGGCTTGTCCAGGAAAATCCACCAATCCCCAGGTTCTCCGGGCTCTCCGAGGCGCATCGCGGGGTGTTTCTAGTAGTCTTTTTTCGGGACCACTTTATGCCTCTGGGCTGCCCTCCGTGAGCGCTGGTCTCCTGTGCTCCGCGTGGCCCAGGCCCAGACACACCCTCTGCCCGCACTGGTGCCCCGTGAAGTTGGCCACCCCACCTCTCCCGCATCCCGGAGGCCTCCCTGTGATGTGGACGCGGCGTCTCACACATCCAGGCACCTGTGGGTGCACGTGGCACTGTGCATGTCATCGAGCCCACCAAGTCTGTGCGGGACGAGGAGCTGAACATCTGACTCTGCCGGTGGTTGGCAAGGCCCGGCCCATCTCCTGGGGTCACAGGGCTGGAAATGCCTCCTGCTTTTCTCCGGCAGAATCTCAGTTGCCTGGGGGCAGCCACCAAGCTCCCGGGAGATGCGCTCCTGGGTCGTGGTCTCAGACCCCGAGGGCGCTGGTGCCTGGGGGAGGCTGTGCAGGGTGGACATCTTGGCCGGACAGGACAAGCAGCCCCACAGAAGCCCGGTCTCCCTGCTGCGGCTCCTCCCATCATGCGGTTTTGGGCAAATCCAGCAGGTGTTGAGGGAAATGTCAGCCACGATGGGGCTCGGTCCCTCCCTCCGTCCAACCCCGGACTCTGAGTCCACACTGCGGTGGCACCGGGCAGCACTGTTCGAGACCTGCTCCCTGCCCCTACTTAAATCCCCGCTAAGCAGCCTTGGTGTAACTTATTCTTTTGAGAACTTTGCACGTCTTGAGGGAATCCCGTGGGGAGGGAGGTGGGGTGCAGCCTCCTGACAGCTCACACCCCCACACAGCACATCTTTGGATTTTTAAACTCGGAGAACACATATTTTTACATCATTACTTCTTACAATTGTCTCCAGGGCTTGAGCAAACCCTGAGTCCTACTGGGCTGTTTCACTTCCACGGCCCTGTGGCCACCTTTGCGAAGGGGAGGCAGAGCTGCCAAGGCCGCAGGGGGGGGGGGAGGGGAGGGGACGCCCGCTCGCACCTCCGTGTCAGCACCTCAGCCCTGTGCTCTGGGCCGGTATTCGAGGTGTGATGGGGTGACTCTAGCACCGTGCCCAGGCCACTGTCCGTTCAGCACACCTGGAAACATCTGAGGGGCGAGCGTGGACTGACACAGATGCAGTCTACATGTTTCACGGTCTGGAAGCCATCCGCGTCAAACACCAGCTACGCAGGTTCCTCGCTGGTGGGCGAGGTCCGAGGCTCCCGCAGGGACCCAGGGCCTCCTTGCAAATGGGGGGCCTGGCCATGGTCCTCTCTCCAGGCATCGGCTGGCTTCAGAGGCCCATGAGGGTCCCGGGCCTGCCCTCCTCTCACCCCTCCCGCCCTTGGCTGTGCCCGGCTGGAGCCCCACAGCTCTGCCCCAGCAGTGCAAGGCCTTCCCGGCAGCCCTGGGTGGGTTACAGGTGTGGACCTGGAATGGTCCCCTCTTCCACCCTTACGTTCTGAGCACAGGGCAGTGGGAGGCAGGAGGCCTGGCCCGGTCCCTGCTGCCTGTGGAAGGAAAACGAATCTTGGGCTCCAAATCACTGAGCTAAGGGGAAGAGTCAGGCTGGGAATGTGTCAGGCAAACCTGCCTCCCATCCTCTTCCTAAATAACAGCCGCAGAGACAAACGACCACAGGTCACCTCGTCATTCACCCAGGAGGAAATGCCCTACGAGCCTCACGAGCTCTGCCCCAAGCAGTTCTGCGGAGTTTCACGCGGGGAATGCAGACGGGCAGCTGACTGGGGACGGAGATCACCGTCCTCCCTCTGCTCACCTGAGACAAGTGTGTCTGACGGCTTCCTCCGGGCTGCTTATGTAAAACTACAGTCACTGAGCTGGACTAGGGTACAAGGGACTCTCCCGCTAACCCCTCACGTGTAAACTGTGTGTTCAGTGAAAGGCTGCTCGAGACCCAGAAGAATGCAGTCCTGTCTCTCCTCTACGTACCACCTGGGAGCCCCTCCTGCCTCGGGCTGTCCCTTTCTGGACAGAACCAGCATAACCCTCACAGGGACTGATTGATGCCCCACGTCCCCCTAAAATGTACGACACTGGGCTGTGCCCCGCCTTGGACACACGTCGTCGGACCTCCTGGGGCTGTCTCGGCGCGTCCCTAACCTTGGGAAGTGACTTTCTAACTGGCTGGGCCCTGACGTGGGTACTTTGGGTTCAGGGCCTGGTGGAGGAGCCACGCCGTCCACCCGCTCCCCGCAGCCCCACAGCCCCTACCTGGCTTGTTGCGAGGCTTCCTAGGGTGGCTGGGAGGGTCCCCCTTGAGCTGCAGGCCTTCCAGACTCCTGCTCCGCTGAAGTTCAGAGGCCTCGATGGCCGCCTTGAGGTGCCCAAGGGCCACTCCTGAGGGCAGGACCCTGGGGCGGGGCCGGTGCCTCCCGTGTGTGTTCCCCGTGTCCTTCTCCATCCTCCAGCCCAGCCTCGGCCCGAGCGCAAGGCTGCCACCCTCACACCCAGCCGTCCCGCAGGGAGTAGTCAGGAGGTGCTGGGTGCGCTGTTGCCAGGGGCCTGCTGTGACATCACTGTGAGGTCAGAGGCCAAAGACTGGCTGGTCCCTGGCAGCACAGCATGGCTTTCTGTGCAGGTCGGGGCTGGGGCGGGTTCTGTGTTTTCACGTCTCTGGTCTCTCCACCAGGGAGGGCGGGGAACTGGCACCAGGCCCTAACAAGGCTGCCTGCAGCACAGACGCGGGTCTCCCTCTGTGACGGGGTTTGAGTCTTTCTCTCCCTATCAGGGCAAACGGGACACAGATAACTCACGAAGACAAAGGCAGCCCTGCAGGCAGTGGTGGGGTGCAAACGCTGCCGGCCCCACGTCTCCCCCCAGCCACACGGCACCAGGACGAAACCCTGCTGTGGCCGGGGCTCCGGCGAGGCCTTGCTGGCCGGTCCGTGTGGCTTTGCTCAGGCAGGCGGCTTAAACAGCGGGAGCCCATTCCCTCCGGTGCCAGGGGCAAGGTGTCTCACAGCGCTGGCTCCCCCAGGCTCTCTCCTTGGCGCGAAGAGGACATATTCCGTGTCCTCACATGGTCGTCCTGTGTGCTGCGTCCTCGATATTCCGTGTCCTCACGTGGTCGTCCTGTGTGCTGCGTCCTCGATATTCCGTGTCCTCACGTGGTCGTCCTGTGTGCTGCGTCCTCGATATTCCGTGTCCTCACGTGGTCATCCTGTGTGTTGCATCCTCGATATTCCGTGTCCTCACGTGGTCGTCCTGTGTGCTGCGTCCCCGTCTCCCCTTCTCATAAGGACGCCGGCCACCCGGGGTCAGGGCCACGCACACGGCCTCGCTTTACCTTCACAATCTCTACAGCTCCACACCCAAGCGCAGCCACACCCTGGGGTCCTGAGGGTCACGGGTCACAGCTCCAGCACGGGGATTCATGGGGATTTGCCGGGACAGAGCTCAGCCTGTACTGAGTCGAACAGAAAATCTCCTGCAGCCTCCAAACCAGGGTGGGTGGGGAGGCAACGTTTTACCTCTCAGTGTTTTTTGGTTGGACCCAAGAATTAAAATCGGCAGATGAGCTGGAGGAAGGCACGCGCGCTCCAGCACGGTCTGTGTGGCTGGGAATGGCCTTTCCTTCCCGAAAGAGGAGGAACACCCCACGGGGAAGACGCTCTCCAGAGCCAGAAGAAAGCAGCGTTCTTATCCTCATGGATGGCTGCGTCAGCTCAAAACAACCCTTACAAGGGCGTGGCTTATTTGGGCGGCCCCTTCACGGGCACATTGCGAGCCGGTGCACCCCAGGACCTGCTTCCTGTGCCTGGGGCTCCTCAGCGTCAGGGGGAAGCAGGTGTGACCCCCAGGCCCCAGGCTCCCCTCCTTCCGGTCTCTTCTTTTGAAGAGCCCAGAGCCACTCAGCGCCCCAGAGGCCTCAGCTCTCTGGATAAGTGGTGGGTGCCGGGTGGGAGCCCTGGCCTCACGCACACTCTGGCACTGCCTGGCCTCCTGGGACGGTTCCTCAGAGGCGCCTGCTCTGGACGCTCTGATGTCGGGAGTCCCACGGATGCTGCCAGGATGGGAGCGGAGGCTGTTGTCTGTCCAACAAGTGCTGGGTCGTCTGGAGCAACAAGAGCCAATGGGTGTCCCCGGGGTCTCCGCAAAGCCACCTGCCGTCTCTTGGTGGGTGCATCAGTCAGTACTCGTGCTGCTGATAAAGACACACCCGAGACTGGGCAATTTATGAAAAAGAGGTTGAATGGATTCGGTTCCGCGTGGCTGGGGAGGCCCCGCAGTCATGGCGGAAAGCAAAGGCACCTCTTACATGGCAGGAGCAGGAGAGAATGAGAATCAAGCGAATGGGGAAACCCCTCATAAAACATTTACATCGGATCCCCGAGTGCTTCACCACCACGAGAACAGTATGGGGGAGACCACCTCATGATTCCGTCACCTCCCCGTGGGCCCCTCCCACAAAACAGATTCAGTCACCTCCCACGGGGTCCCGCCCACCACACAGATTCAGTCACCTCCCACCAGGTCCCGCCCACAAAACAGATTCAATCACCTCCCACCAGGGCCCGCCCACCACACAGATTCAGTCACCTCCCACCAGGTCCCGCCCACAAAACAGATTCAATCACCTCCCACCAGGGCCCGCCCACCACACAGATTCAATCACCTCCCACAGGGTCCCGCCCACCACACAGATTCAATCACCTCCCGTGGGGCCCTCCCACAAAACAGATTCAATCACCTCCCGTGGGGCCCGCCCACCACACAGATTCAATCACCTCCCACAGGGTCCCGCCCACCACAAGGGAATTATGGGAGCCCCAATTCAAGATGAGGTTTGGGTGGGGACACAGTCGAACCATATCAGTGGGAAACGCGGAGGGGCTTCTGGCCCCTATACACTCCCACCTCCCACCTCCCACGGCCCGCGGGACCCTCCTGGCTGTTCCGGGAGGGGCTCCATTCTCCACGTTCCCTGGGGCCTCGTCGTCCTCGCCCTTCTACTTCCTCTTGGAGGGGCTGACCTTAGCCTTCCTGGGTTGACCCGAGCACAGCTGTGCCCGGAGTGTGACAGGAGCCCCCTGGCTCCCAACACTGTCTGAAGCCCTGCCGGGAAGTGTGGCTCCAGGAGGGCCGCTGGCCTCCCGGGGAGGATGTCCCCACCTGCAGGGGTTCGTCCACCACCCACAGCCACTCCCGGACCAGGGCAGACCCCACACCTCACCACGGACTGAGGAGGCCGGCCAGGCCGAACCAAGCCTCACCCTTCCCTGGGAGAAAGGCCTGGCTTGGTGTCCCCAAAGCCACACCTCCTCATTTTTCTTATACCAGAGCTGACTCACAATAAAATTACCAAAACAGAGGAATTCAAGTGGAGCAAGGAAAGGAATAGAGAAGTGAGGAAATGCATCAGCTGTCCCTAGCCATGGCGTCTTCACCCAGAGTCCCCCTTAACCCTCTCCTGCCTGGACGTACAGCAGCCACCTGCCTGGAGGGGCAGTCCGTTCTCTCCTCCCAGGGCCTCCAAGTCACCACACCCTCCACATTCCTAGAGATGGCAGCCCGGGCTGGTCTGTCTGCCCAGCACTCCCTGAGTGGACACCATCTCCAGCCACATCCCACGGCCCTTGGCAGCACTCGACCCTCAGCCCTCAGCACTGTGTGACCCCACACCCTTCCTGAGGGTATCACGGGGCCAGACTCCCACCCGAGGCAACACAGGTGAATGCCACTGTCAGAGCAGCGCCGTCCGTCACCAGAGACGTCAACTGTCACCAGCGATGTCACCTGTCATCGGAGCCTGTCATTGGGGTGTCACCAGCGATGTCCCGTCACCTGTCAGAGCAGCACTGCCTGTCACCAGAGAGGTCACTTGGTGTCAGCAATGTGACCTGTCATCAGGGCACTGCCACCTGTCAGAGCAGCGTCACCCGTCACCAGAGACGTCGCCTGGCATCAGCAATGTCATCCTGCTCCCCAGATGCCACCCTCCTCCCTGTACCCCCACCAATGCCCACATGTGCAATTCCCAGTGGGTACCCCTGGAAAACCAAGCCAGTCCTCAGAAAGAATAAAACATCTGTTTTAATTGGCCAGTAAAATACATTGCAAATCACTAGTATTTTATAAACAGAAACGTTAAGTTATAAATCC
This sequence comes from Chlorocebus sabaeus, assembly GCF_047675955.1. Lineage (NCBI taxonomy): Eukaryota > Metazoa > Chordata > Mammalia > Primates > Cercopithecidae > Chlorocebus > Chlorocebus sabaeus. The sequence goes on from NC_132906.1 coordinate 95,305,970, forward strand.
AAGGTAAAAATTGCAGCCCCAACAGCTGTGTGTCCAAAAGTCTATATTTACAACATTTTCCTCCACTAGTTTTGTGACAACAAAGTTCATATCTGCCACGGAGATTAAGAGTCTGAACTACAGCATTTTCAAACAAGAACCGGGAGAAGTCAGTACAAGGGTACGTCGTGCTGTGTATTCAAACGGCGCTTCCCACACCCCTGCTGTCTGCATCCCGGGAGGACGCCCTGTGGGAAAGGCCTCCTCGGCGGTGTGAGGTCTGGAGGGGTCTGCCTGGACCCCAATTTTAGGATGCTCCCTCCCCAGTAAAACAGCAGCCCCGCCCCTGCCCTGCACAGCATCTGGGGGTTCATGACGCAGGCGCAATACTGACCATGGGCCCCGGAGGGACATCTGCACCCCTGAAGCCCCTCTACCTCAAACTCAGAATTTCTTCCCTTCTTTGATTTTCTTGAGGACCTGCAGCTGGCCTTCCTGAGACAGCCTCCGTTCCTGTTCCATTTGCCTTCCCAGCAGCCTTCCCTTTAGTGGGTATAGGTTTTGACGTTCTGAGTTACTTTGTATCAAAGAGCTAATTAAAAATGGTCCTTAAAAAACATAAAGAAAAACAGCTTGAAAAATGCACATTTCTGTTTTAAAAATCTTCAAACTTCCACGGGGGGTGGCAGATGTTAATTCTGATATTAAACCCCATTGAACAGCAAAACAATGGGGGCTTCAACTGTGGGCTCAGCAAACACCTGGAGAAGCTGGAGCCCACACTTTTCCCTCCAAGGGACTCTGTGGACAGAACTCGTATCCCCCAAGCACCAAGGACATCCTCAGACTGGGATTTCTGTGTAGTTCTGCACCTCCCAGCCACAAAACTGACTCTTCAGCCAGGAATCAAACGAACCTCAAAAGTGAACAGGGAGGCCGCCTCCCACGCCGCCTGGACACCAGGCACAGTGGGAGAGTAATGCTCTGAACGTCCCAATGTGATGAAGCCGAAAGCCAAGACGGGGCCAGCAGGCCCCACGGGCACAGAGCCACAGAGCCCAGTGCCACACGCACCGTGCACGCAAGACAGACGTGCACGTGAGACAGACGCACACACGGATGGAGATGCAGGTCACAGCCGACTGGACGGGCCACGGCTCCCTGAGGCTGGCTGCGGCTAGAGCACAGCCCCCACTTCCTGATCCTTCAGCTGATCCCCAGAACCCCACAAACAAAGAGCCAAAAGCACAGAACCGAAGGACGACACGGTCCACCAGGCCAGGTGGGCTTTCTGTGGGGGGTGGCGGCGGTTCTGGAGAGCGAAGCCCCAGCACCACTTGTCCATGGGCCCAGCGGCTGCGTCTCATGTGCTGGCTCTGTGCTTTTCCTTCTCTTCTCCCTCCCAAAGGCTGCGGCTCTGCACGGGCAGCTCACTGGCGCCACTGGGCGCGTCCCGCAGACTTTAAATGGAATGAGTGGAGGTCTCGGACTGCTGCCGGATGTAGTTCTGGAAGCTCTTGTCTCCGATGGGGTGCTCCCTGAAAAGGGGGATGGGGGAGGGAATGAGGCACAGCCCCCACTGCCTGGCGCTCACCCATGGCTGCGGGAGCTTTTCCTGTTCCTAAATGTGACCACTCGCCTGCAATCCACACAAAACAGAATTGCAGAGGAACCAAAGGGACCACGGTGCCCCGGAGGCACCTGCGGAGCCTCTGATGTGTGCACAGGGGGGCAGGCGTGGAAGTTCACGTGCACGTCTCCCCCTGCAGCACATGTGTAGCACATATACATGCTGGAACACGCAGACTCCGTGGCACGTGCGCAGAATGTGCACATCTGCACTGCAGAGACTATGCTCACGTGTGGAGCCTCACCACTGCCCTTCCCAGACCAGACCCACATGGTGGAAGGAAGCGTTAAGAAGGAAGGGAGGGAGGGAGGAGAAGGAGAAGGGTGGAGGAGGAGAGAGGGAGGATGGAAGGGAGGGAGGACAGAAGAGAGGAGCGAGCAGGAGGGTAGAAGTGAGGAGGAGGTTGTACAGCTACACAGGGCTCTCGGGCTTACCCATCCCTGAACAAGCCTGTGTGGTGGGTTCTGCCATGGTGGACCCTGGGTACCCACTGGATGGAGAGAGTGACACAGACACACCTGCTCACTCCAGGCCGAGAGCCAGTCCAGCACTTTACATAGTTTAAGTCAATCTTCCAGCAATTCAGGAGGGTCTTACAACCCTCTGTCCCATGGAGTGAGGGGAAGTGGAGCTTAGCTAAGCACCATGTGGCCTGCAGCCTGTGACTAGGCTGAACGTACTCAACTCGCCACACCTGCCTCACGAGACAAGAGTGGGTTTTGTCCAGAGCTGACCCTACTCCTGGACACCATGGGTGGCCTGGAGAGATGGCAGAGGGTGTGCCACTCAACCAAGGCAGAACAAGGCCTGGGCCTAGAGACTGCCAGAGCACGTGAGGCCAGCATAGCAGAAAGGCTGGGAGGCAGCAGGCGAGGGAGGCACCCCGGACATTGGCTGGGGTCCTGGAGAGCAAAGGCAGCACCTGCTCGGAAGGAGGGACCAGCAGTGCTGGGCCACATCCACGGACCACCGCCAGATGCCAGCCAGGTGCAACTGGGGTTCTCCTCATGAGGTGGACACCTGTGCAAAGGCGGCCTCAGCCGGGAGTTCCCTGCAGCCCCACCCCCACCCTGTGCACAGGCGGCCTCAGCCGGGAGTTCCCTGCAGCCCCACCCCCACTGACCCTCCCGCCCACCACGCTGGCCGTCCAGGGCAGGCACGGGAGCGGCACTCACTGGCTTCCATATTTCGTCTTCTTGAACTTGTCCCTCTTATACTGGGCGTGCTCCTGCTCCAAAGCCCCGACACCAGCGATGACCTGCTTCAGTGTCTTGTAAGTCTCCTGGGGGTCGTCAATGACGAATGTCGAATACTCCTCCTGCTCCGGGCCATCGTACACGGATTTGCTCCCACAGGCCTCTGTGGAGGACGGAGGAGGGGTCAGCGCAGGGCAGGAGCCCAGGGTCCAGCGGCCACTGGCCCCGTCTCCACACAGCTGCATCACTGCAGGCCCCACCCACAGCACACGTCCTTCCAACGCAAGCTCCTCCAGAAAGGGCTGGCCGCCACTCGTAAACGCAGACGGACACAGAAACCATTCCCGCGGGCAGGCCACCTTCCTAACCGGACCACATCACTCCCGCTGAAGGCCATTCTGGGGCCTCGTCCCCAGCGGACAGCCGTGGAACCCCTGAGCTGGGGCAGGGCCCTGTGCCACCTGAGTCCGAACACCTGAACCAGGTATGTCTCTGCCTCACTGCTCACAGCGCCTGGGCACGCACCCCCAGAGCCAGCACCAAGGCCCTGCAGCTGTGCCCACCTCGATGGAGTGAATGTACCCCCAGATCCATGGGTTGAAATCCTAACCCTCAAGGGATGGCGTCTGGAGGTGAGGCCTTTGGGAGGGGACGAGGCGTGACGGTGGAACCCTTGGGCAGGGGATGGGCGCCCCTATAAAAGACATCGAGGAAGCTGGCTGGCCCCTTCCACACGTGAGGACACGATGAGACGCTGGTGGGCTGTAGCCCAGAAGAGGGTCTGCAGCGAAACCAGCGTCACTACGCCCTGATCTTGAGTTTCTCAGCCTTCATGCTGGGAGGTGAATTCCTGCTGTCTGTAACCACCCAGCCTATGGTACCATTTTATTGCAGCCCAAACTGACTAAGAACTTGGGACTGAGAAGTGGCTGCTGCTGTAACAAGTACCTTCAAACGTGGACAGGCTTTGGAACCGGGTGCTGGGCGAAGGTTGCAGGGGTTTGGGGGTGCGTGCTGGAAGCCACTTGGCTGGGGTGAATGCCCTTGAAGGGCAAAGCTGGGGGCTCGGGAGAGGAGAAGAGCTGCAGAGAAGGCCTGTCTTAGGGTATGTCTACGTAACCCTGAACAGAATGGTGGTACGAGCATGGGTGGCAAAGGCTGTTCTAACAACCTCTCAGATAGAAAGGACGGCCGTGCTACTGGACAGCGGAGAAAAGGCCATCCTCATGACAAAGTGGACCTGTTTTCACGCCCTCGTGTTCTGGGAGGGTGGAACTTGAGAGTGATGACATCAGACACGTAACTGAGGAGATTTCTAAGCAAAATGCTGGGGGAGCAGCTTGGGTCCTCCTGCTCGCTGACAGCAAAATGGGGGAAGAGAGATGATTTGAAGGTAGAATTGTTGAGCAAAAAGGAACCAGAACTCAAAGAGTTGGTTGAGTTAAAGGATATGAGAATTAAAATTCCAGCCTCCTCATATCTCAAAAAAAATGAGATTGTGTTTGGAACAGACCACTAAGCAAGTGGCCGTGTGGCCGTCTGATAAGGAGACAAGTGTGGGGCTGAGCCATGGACTTGACGAACCATCTCAGCCACAGCTGGGAGCAGAGAAGGAACCGTGCCAGCCGGGCACTGCCAGATGGAACCAGGAGACAGAGAAAACAGGATGAAATGAAAGCAGACTGCGGTGTCTTAAGCCCTACAAGCGAGGCCATAGAGCTATTCAGCCATGAACACATGCCATTCTTCAAGACGAGGGAAGAAGGACCCTGAAGGGGCAGGGCCATCAGAGTGCTGCTCTCACCCAGAAGGAGTCCATGGACCATGTATCAGACACAAAATTCTCAGCTGGAATATTGATTAAAAAATAAAACTGGCAATAACTAGAAAAAAATCACAATAAGGAATCTGTAGTTCCTTTTTGTGTGATAAGGTTTAAAACAGAGGGTTTAGGGAAAGCTCAGAGCAGCATGTGTGTGCGTGGACTTCAGCAAAGCACCTGCTACATTTTTACGAATGGCCGCATGATCAAGATGTGAAGTTGTGGAGAAGAAAATGGATCAGCGGGTGGGTCTGTGCCGACTGAGTGTCCAAAATGGATCAGCGGGTGGGTCTGTGCCGACTGAGCGTCCAAAATGGATCAGCGGGTGGGTTTGTGCTGACTGAGCGTCCAAAATGGATCAGCGGGTGGGTCTGTGCTGACTGAGCATCCATGGCCCCCCAAGGACAGATCCAAGTGCTTGTCCAAGCATGAGCCGGGCCCGGGAAGACATGGTGTCCACACAGCTGGGACACCAAGCCACGGGGAGGACGGCCTGAGGCACAACCACTACAGCAGACCCCACTGCTAGACGCAGCCCCAGGCTCCCTCAGACACAGGACGACAGCACTAAGCTGCATTCTGAAGTTAATTATGAGGCCGTGGCCTGTGAAGACTGGCCCTTTATCTGACCAAAGCATAACAAGGTGTCAGTGAAAAGGGCATTTACGTAACAGCTGCGATGAGCCACTGTGCTCCAGGCTGTGTGTAAGCCACTCCAATCTTCCCCAAATCCCTAACCAAGGGGATATGCCTGTCCTGCAGATGAAGAAACAAGTGGCTTGTCCCAGGACACAACTTGATCACAGCGACCTGCTGGCCCCCACAGCAGAGCTCTTCCCACTCCTGCCACTGACTTCCAGACCGTCTGCAAAATCACAGTGGCATGGCCCAAGGCCAAGGCCAGCCCTCTGCACGGAACCCCACCACACCCTGCCATGGAGCCTCACCTGCAGGACTGGGTGCCACTCTGTCCCCGAACTTCAGGACAACATAAAGAACTAGAGTGTGCCCGAGGGAGGTTGGCCAGGGGAGAGGCCACACCACGTGTGGGATGGGGAGGGGACAGTGACCATCTGCCTCCCGCACAGGCGCCCTGGTACAGCACTCCTCAGCCCCACAGGCCAGCAGAACGGACCTGCTACACTGGGTGGAAAGAATCCCGTGGGCCAAGTGACGGAAAGTCATTAGAACTCTCCAGCAACAAAACCATCTGCCTCAAGGATGCACTGAGATTCCAGTCGAGGCTTGAACACCACAGAGGAGGGACTCAGTGCCCTGAGGGGTGAGGTCCCTGGACTGAGGCTTCCAACCATGCTGATGTGCTGTGAACCCTCATGGAGGGTATGTGGGACCTGTCTCCATCTGTCCATTGTCCATCCACCAATCCCTCACCCATCTGTCAATCCACCCATCTCTCACCCATCTGTCAATCCACCCATCACTTATCCATCCGTCCATCCACCCATCTGTCCATCTACCCATTACTCACCCATCATCACTCACCCATCCATCCATCCACCCATCACTCACCCCTCGGTCCATCCATCCATCACTCACCCATCCATCCATCCACCCATCACTCACCCCTCGGTCCATCCATCCAACACTCACGCATCCGTCCATCCACCCATCACCCACCCATCCGTCCATCCACCCATCTGTCCATCCACCCATCACTCACTCCTCAGTCCATCCACCCATCACTCACTCCTCAGTCCATCCACCCATCACTCACCCCTCAGTCCACCCATCCATCACTCACCCCTCGGTCCATCCACCCATCTGTCCATCCACCCATCACTCACCCATCCGTCCCTCCACCCATTACTCACCCATCTGTCCATCCACCCATTACTCACCCATCTGTCCATCCACCCATCACCCACCCCTTGGTCCATCCATCCATCACTCACCCATTTGTCCATCCACCCATCACTCAACCATCTGTTAATCCACCCATCATTTGTCCATTGCTCCCTCCACCCATCAGTCACCCATTGGTCCATCCACCCATCACTCACCCATTGGTCCATCCACCCACCTACCCACCCACTCAGCTGCCTGCCCAGCCATCTGTCCAGCACACCCATCCAGGTGCTAGGCACTTCCTCTGTGCCAGGCCCAGGAAGGTCACTGCATGTGGAAGCTGAGGAGATGGGAGATGGTTGTGACTTTGGTGACACAGGTGATCCCAGGTGACGTGGTTTGGATTTGTGTCCCCACCCAAATCTCAGGTCAGACTGGAAGCCCGAGTGTTGGAGGAGGGGCCTGGGGGGAGGTGAGGGGATCACGGGGGTGGACATCCCCATTGCTGTTCTTGTAACAGTGAGTTCTCACGAGGTCTGGTTGTCTGGACATGTGTGGCACCTGCCCCCATCATGTAGGAGGTGCCTCCTTCCTTCCTCTTTGCCCTCCCACCATGATTGAAAGTTTCTTGAGGCCTCCCCAACCATGCTTCCCGTACAGCCTGCAGAACTGTGAGTCAATCAATCTTCTTTTCCTTATAAATTACCCAGGTTCAGGTAGCTCTTCATAGCAACGTGAGAACTAACACACCAGGCTACGGGGATGGGGAGGCTGGGAAGCGCCTGGGGGAGGACACTTCCAAGGTAAACAGGGTCTGCCAGACTAATGCGCAAGGCTGCTCCCGGCAGAGGAAGGAAGAGCTGGAGCTGTGGTGCGGGGTGCATGGCCTGGGAGAGGCTGAGCAAGGTTGGAGAGCGGTGCATGCAGCAAGCTGATCACGGAGGGCCTGGTCAGCGTCTTTCAGAACCTGGGTTTTGTGTGTGATGACCTCACCCTCTCCAAGGCTCCTCGACTCTGGCCTCCGCTGTGTTTGTTCCTGCTATGAGAGGGCTGGGAAGAGGCAAGCTGATGCCTGACACACTGTCTTGGCCACCTTGAGGCCTTGTGCCATCTGCACAGTATCCAGGGACCTCAGACCCAGGGACAGCACCTGGAGGGACCTCAGACCCAGGGACAGCACCTGGCACACTTGCTGGGGAGAAGACGCTGTGGTGGGTGGTGGCCCACGAGTGCGTATGTGTGTGGTTGAGAATGTGTGTGCATGCCTGCACATGTAAGCGTGTTGTGTTCAATTGCACATGTGTGCAGGTATTGTTGCCTTGCTTGTCTGCACACACATGTACCTGTGTGTTCATTTCATGCATGTATGGCTGGGAACGTGTGTGTACATGGCTATGCATACGTGTGTACATGCCTGTGTGTCTGTGTATGCCTGGAACTGCATACACCCAGGGCATGTGGGGCTGGAGAACAGGCGTGGCCAAGCTCACAGATGAGCAGGTGCACGGACACTCAGGCAGGACTCGTTTCCAGGCCAAGGTACACTTGACACTTCTGGGTTAAATCAGGGGAATGAAAGAAAAGAAGAAAATCTAACAGGCATAACTCCACGCACATTCTGCTCCATTTCCATTCTGAGTGGGACTCAAGGGACCTGTCATATGATCTCCAAGAGCAGATCTGAGTTCTACCAGACCCTAGCATAGAAACAAACGCAGCTGCTTCGCCCCCCCACCCCGCCGTGGGCTCTTCTTGTCTCTGCCTCTCCTGAATTACAGACCTCAAACCACTGTTCCTATGTTGTCTAATTGGGCTTACCTGGATTGCTATTTCAATTCTGTAAAGCAATTCAATGTCACAGATAATGATACTGTAAATAAATTTGAAACACACAGTGTGCCTGGCACTGTTTCAAATCTATATACAGTATCATTATCTGTGACACTGAATTGCTTTACAGAATGAGATGGCATGTGTGCACACATACATGCATGCTCAAACACGTGCCCAAAGACATGCATGCACTCACACACATGCCCACACATTTCCACACATGCACAAATGCACACACGCTCATGTGTCCACACATTCACACACACTCATACATGTGTCCACACAGTCGCACATGCTCAAACATGTGTCCACACATTCCCACACACTCACACACGTCCACACATTCATGCACACTCACGTGTCCACATTCACACACACTCATACATGTGTCCACACATTCATGCACATTCACACATGTCCACACATTCACAAGTTCACACATGCCAGACACATGCACACATCTCATACGTGTCTGCACACATGCATACACACATACGTGTCCACACACATGCACTTGTCCCTCTGGAAAACACAAAGGAATGAAAAAATAGGGTCCTCTAAAGAAATCTGGCAGTACAGAGGTTACAAGTTAAATTCCATCTAAAAATTATCTATAGAACCTGTTATCAAGGTAACTGTCCCCCAAATAGCTGCCTACCCTGCAAAAAGCTTTTCACATCTATCCATCCGCGCTACAAACACAACTACATGTAGCCCACACTACACGAGAGGCTCAGACCACAGGTTTTCACCCCGCAGCATGCTCCTGTGGCCAGGGCCTCGCCAGGCGTCCCCTCGCTGCACGGATTGGTGTGCCGGGCAGACTCACCCTGCATCTTCTCCAGCTTGCTCATGTACGAGTTGAAGAGGGAGTAGATACGCTCTGTCTCACGGTCCCCGTCAATGTCCAGCTGGATGTTGGCTGGGAGGCCGCTGTCCAGACACATCAAGAACAGAAAGATAAAAATACTTAAACGATGCTTTTAATAATGACATTAATTTTTAAAATGTCACTGAAGAAAGATGACAATAATGTTGGAAGTGAAACTCGAGACAGGACCTATTTGCCGTCCATCTGTACACAGCTAGCGTGCTGGCTTGCTGAGCAAGTCTGGTGGTATCCACAGCAGCACAGGCAGCTGTGTCACCAGGCCGGCCGCGAGCCGGAACGAACCAGCAACCTCTGCTTCAGTTACCATCAGCCTATTTGGACACTCGGCAAAAGATCCTCGCTGTTCAGTATTTAAAATGTGCTTATCGTTTGTACTAACTGATCTTTCCTGAAATCATGCAGTACTGAGTTACGTCTTGTTTAAATCTATTCCTACTCCAGAATTTTCTCAATACATAAGAAATTTAGGAAGATTAGGTGCTAAAGTCCCCAGCGTAATACTTGTACATTTTTAGTATCATACAGAACTAAATTCCCAGGAACTATGAACACTCCAGACCTCAGGTGGTTTATTCCTTCAGTCATTTCAAAAACGGAAGGAGGCTGTGCGGTTATTTCCCTGCTCACTCTATGTCCGCTTCTCCTACGTTCACCCCAGCACACGTCAGGCTGGAGTGCAGTGGCGTGATCTCAGCTCACTGAAACCTCTGCTTTCCAGGTTTTTTTTTTTTTGAGACGGAGTCTCGCTCTGTCGCCCAGGCTGGAGTGTAGTGGCCGGATCTCAGCTCACTGCAAGCTCTGCCTCCTGGGTTTATGCCATTCTCCTGCTTCAGCCTCCTGAGTAGCTGGGACTACGGGCGCCCGCCACCTCACCTGGCTAGTTTTTTGTATTTTTTAGTGGAGACGGGGTTTCACCATGCTAGCCCATGTTGGGATGGTCTCGATCTCCTGACCTCGTGATCTGCCTGTCTCGGCCTCCCAAAGTGCTGGGATTACAGGCTTGAGCCACCGCGCCTGGCCTGCTTTCCAGGTTTAAGTGATTCTCCTGCCTCAGCCTCCCGAGTAGCTGGGATTATAGGCGTCCGCCACCATGCTGGCTAATTTTTGTATTTTTAGTGGAGATGGGGTTTCACCATGTTGGCCAGGCTGGTCTTGAACTCCTGACCTCAGGTGATCCACCCGCCTCGACCTACCGAAGTGCTGGGATTACAGGTGTGAGCCACTGAGCCCGGCCTCATGTCTTTTAATAAATCTTACTTGTCTTATTATGAAAAACCTCCAAAGCTGGGTGTGGTGGCTCACGCCTGTAATCCCCGCACTTCTGGGAAAGGAGAAGTGGCTGAGAAAGGAGAATTGTTTGAACCCGGGAGGTGGAGGTTGCAGTGAGCTGAGATCACACCACTGCACTCCAGCCTGGGCAACAGAGCGAGACTCCATCTAAAACAAAAAAGAAAAGAAAAGAAAATCTACACTGTGCAGAAGCATGTCTTTGACGGCTTCAGACACGGGGGCTCACGGTTAATTTAACATTTGCACTCAGGTGCAACCAACAGGGAGGGCTTGATAGGAATGCGCGGGGCTGTTAATTATTTTTAGCAAATTCTGCCTTGCGCAGAACATGTGAAATATGCTCTTAAATTTAGTAAATACTTTTTAAAATGCCGAAATGCTTCTTATAGCTAAAACAATTCTTAAATCATAAAATTTCTGACGCTTCCGCGATGTTTGCCACACTGATTAGAAACTGTTTCACCAACTTATTTTTGTTTGAAGTGTGGTAGTTTTCCCCTTTTCTTCCCAACCTCTCTTGCAAAAAAAGGAGTGAGTTTCTGCCAATGAATTGAACAGACGTCCAATGTTGTATACACCTTTTGAGCTGAGTAGCTCAGTATTTGGATACTTGGTCATTTGTTTCATTATGTAATTGATAAAATGGCGTCATTTATTCATGTTAGTTCAACCATATATGTATGCTGTCTGGGGATGGGCGGTTATACTTCTGTGTGAGAAATAATTTGTCAGTCTTCAACAGTTTGTAAAAACTTAGTGGTGAGAGCTTCAACATAGAAATAAATAATGAAATGCACTTATCATCAAAAAAGAAAAAAAAAAAAAGGAAAGAAGAAGATGAAGCGACCGACATTAAAACACATCCCTGGCCAGTCAGGGGGTTCATGTCAGTAATCCCAGCACTCTGGGAGGCCGAGACAGAAGGATCACTTGAGCCCAGGAGTTTGAGACAAGACCACCCTGGGTAACACCGGGAGACCCTTACAGTGAGATTTGGACAACATAGTGAGACCCCCTCTCTACAAAAAACAAAATTTAGTGAGCTGGGCGTGGTGGCACCCGCCTGTAGTCCCAGCTACTCGGGAAGGTGACGTGGGAGGATTGTTTGAGCCCAGAAGTTCGAGACCAGTCTGGGCAATGTGGTGAAACCTCGTTTCAACAAAAAACCTTAAAACAATTAGCCTGGAGTGGTGGAGCACAGCTGTAGTCCCAGGTACCTGGGAGGCTGAGGTGGGAGGATGGCTTGAGCCTGGGAGGTGGAGGCCTGAGATTGCACCACTGCACTCCAGCCCGGGCGACAGAACGAGATCCCGTCTCAAAAACATAAAACTAAAAAAGCATCCCTGAGCTGGGAGAGCTGAGGCTGGCTGCAGGTGTGTGGGACAGGGGAGGCTCCCGAGCTGTGCGGTCTCAGCGGCTGGAGACTCTTGGGACCCACAGATCTGCCAAGGCAGCGAGCAAATTCGGCAGATGTTTTCTCGTGGGGAGAAATGGCCTGGAAGGAAGCCTCCTGGGGCTCTGTCCCCGGCAGGGTCGGCTACAGCTGGGGGTGGGCCAGGTTTCCTCTCCTCCCCAGGCTGCAATGCTTCCCGCTCTCCCGGGATTCGAGGATACAGGAGCGCGCTGGCCTCTCCTGGGGGTCCTGGGGCGGTGGCCACGCATGCCTGGACGGCAGCCAGACCTTCCTCCTGAGCTTCAGCCTCTATGTCCACGAAGCAGGATCTAAGGTCCCACCTCAGAGGCTGTGGGAGGATTGAACAGTGGCCCGGTGTGGAGCACAGCTCATCCTCCGCAGGGCCCTTACGTGAGGCCATCAAGTGGCCAAGACAACAGTGAGGTGCATCTCACAGAACATAACCGGGGACGCCAGGCACCCCGGCCTCCTTCTAGGACCGGCAGACATGACCCTAGTCTCTGTGGAACTGCCGGAGGCCCAGCTGACGAGCGGCCGGGAAGACAACGGGCTGCTGCGTCACACGGAATCAAGATGGGTGTCCTGGGCCAGATGAAACTTTCAGGGAGGGGTTTGCTCCCACACTCCTCCTAGAGAAGTAGGATGGCCACGGAGTGGGGAGCCCCTGTTCACCCTGACCTCCCACTCCCCCAGGGCAGGGCCCCAGGAGGACCCTCGAAGGCCTGCAGCACCCTTGAGTCTGCACAGAGCCTTTGAGAGACTGGGCCCCAGATGCCCCCTTGGGTGGGAGGCCCCCTCAGGTGGGAGGCTCCTGGGACGAGGCGAGTGCAGCCTCGTTTATTTGTGGCTTACAGGCAGACATGCACTGTCCACTGGTCCCTCCCTACTTGGCCCCTTGGCCACACTTCCTGCACAGTGCACACGCCGGGCGCCGAGGCACAGACCTACCCGGTGCAGGGCGAGCAGCCTGGAGCCGAGTCCGAGGGCGCCCTACAGCACAGCCAGTGGCCACTCAGGTAGGCGGACGGGTGGTAGACAGTGAGGCGCTTCTGGTTGCACTGGCTCACTTTGGTGAGAATGTCGATCCAGTCCTTGGCCTCCACGCAGTTGTTGGCCTGGATGTACAGCGCGCGCTCCGGCTGGATGACCTGGAACATCTGAGGACGCAGGTGGGCTCAGGACGGTGCACACGAGGTCTCGTGGATGAGCGCATGCAAGCGTCCGCCAGGCACCTGGCTGTCCTCGCTGGAGCCGTAAGAGGGGACGCCGAGGGTGCACAGGCCCAGGCGTCTCGGAGCTCTAAGCCCCAGAAGAGGCCAAGGCTCGGGGGTGCGCGGAGCTCTCTGCCACCCTTAAACCTGACAGCTGCGGCCGTGGGGGATGGAGGTGAGAACTGGTGTGGCTGGAGACATGGCTGGGTGGCCAGGAACAGCTTGACCAAGGTGCTTTATGTGCTGGAGCCTTGGAGGTCTCCACTCAAAAGGCAGAAGAGAGGCCTGTGGCCTCCCCATGAGGCAGGCGTCCACCCACGCGGAGCTCCTGTGGTGTCAGCCCAGGTGGCCCGACCTGCTCAGCTCCTCCCCTACCCGACCAGCCCAGGGTGCTTCCTCCTCTTCCCAGCTGGGGTTAGGGGGCTCCTTTCTCTTGAAGCGTCTCGGGGCAGCAACAACCTTTGCCATTTACTACTCATTCAACACACATGACCAAGCACCAGCACTCTCCTAGGTCCCGGAGACAACGCCTGGCCTAGAGTTTCTGCTGAACCTGCAGCCACCAAGAAAGACTAAACAAGGGCAGGTGTCAGCAGGGGCTGGAAGCGAGTAGTGCTGGTGCTGCGGTTGGGGCTGACTCAAAGTTAGTCAAGCAGGGGGTGGGGGCAAAGGGTATTAAAGGCAGAAGAAATGGGAGGCACAAAGGTCCTGGGGCAGGGGGGACAGGGGTCCTGTGATAGGAGGGATGGGGGTCCCAGGGCAAGGGGGATGGGGGTCCTGTGATTGGAGGAACAGGGGTCCCAGGGCAGGAGTGACAGAGGCCCTAGGATTAGAAGGACGGGGGCCCTGGGGCAGGGGGGACAGGGATCCTAGGATCGGAGGTCAGAAGCTCGCAGAAGGAGCCGGCTCTGCTGCACACAGAAGACAGGTTTTCTGAGCAGGAGGCTGACTGGAGGCTGGGAGGTCTCTTATGTGGGACTTGCTCTTGAGTCAGGAGACAGGGGGACAGTGGCCTTCTCTAGGGGACAGGCCTTCTGCACTGGTCTGGGGAGGATCTGGGGCCTTCTCTAGCAGACAGGCCTTCTGCACTGGTCTGGGGAGGATCTGGGGCCTTCTCTAGCAGACAGGCCTTCCGCACTGGTCTGGGGAGGACTTGGGCTCCAGGTTTCTGGTGAACAGCTGAGGTCTTCTTTACAGAGGCCAGGAGCCACCTGCCTTGCACCTGGCACACGTGTGCAGGTCTCGGACTGGACACCCCCATCCATGGCTGTGATCACCCACGGAGGGCATCCCGGCCATCAACCCAGGCTTGGCCCTGCCTCCAGGAGCAGCCTTCAGAAAGGTTTCCCCAGCTGGTGAGAGTCTGGCCTGGCAGCAGCCCCAGGGGAATTGGGCTCTGAGGAAGTCAGAGGGAATGAACAGCTGGGAACAGGCGGCTGAAACGAGGGGATTATTGGGAATCTATGTGAAGGCTGGAAGTGCTTCCAGGACATTTCCACACTACTTCCTCCGAGGGATGGTCTCAGGGCCGGGTCCCGGCCATCCCCTCAGTCACAGGCACTGAGCCCACACCCTCCTCTTCCCACCGCCCCCTCTTCCCAACCCTCCTCTTCCCACACCCTCCTCTTCAAAATACTCTACAAACTTAGGCCTTTTGCGGGATCCGTCTGGACTGCCCGTGAATAACACGCTAGCAGAATTCTGCCCACAGTAAGGAACGTGCATTGACTTTGGCACGAGGCCCAGGGACTGTGCCTTCCCTGCAACTGTTCTATGGCCCTGACGCTGCAGTCGGGGCACAGGAGGCTCGTCCCAGCCAGCACGTGTCAGGGTACAGGGTCAGCCTCAGGATGGCACAGATGGCGGGGGCACTGAGTCACCGGGAAGAACGTGGCCAGTGGCTGACTCTGGGAGGCCACCACACAATGACAATACCATGGACACCTCTAGGGGATTCCTGCCAAAAATTCATCATCAGAACCTGCCACGTCGGCACAAACCCACAGGGAGGGACGTCCACAAAACCGAAGGCCTGCACACCTCAAAAATGCCAAGGCCACGACACACAAAGAAAGGCCGGGAGTGTCCAGTCGGCCAGACCAAGGGGCAGCAGAATGCAGTGTGGACTAGATCTGGAGAGGAAGAAACCACAGCCGGAGGAACAGGACCAGACGGCGGCAAATGCAAACGCGGCCGTGCCGGAGACGCCCGATGGGCGGCTGCTGTGGTTTCAGGGTCCGCACTGTGGGAAACACTCAGAAGCGTTGATACCGTTCAGAAAAGCACAGGCAGGACCCGTGGAGGGAGAAGGAATGAATGTGACTGGGGAACGAGGCCACATGTGGGTCTGGGTCAAGCGTGTGTGAAAAGTGCTTGTTCTACTCGTGCAACTTCTATAAATTCAAAATTATATCGAAATAAAAAAGCTTCCAAAAGGAATTCCAGACGGTCCCAAGCCTGCTTCTGGGATGTCTTTGACGAGGGCACCTTGACCTTGGGGACCCTGCGGGGGACGTCCCCTGGAGCAGCTCAGGCCCCACCTTCCGGCAGGTTCCACCCCACCCTGGTGACCCCGGACACAGAGAGTGTGGCTGCTTTGAGGCGAGATTCCGACATAAACTCTCCAGCACCTGGTGAGCACCCCCAGTAACACGGAGACTGAGAAGCCTGGAGTGCAGAGGGTGGGGAAGGGTGAGCCCTGGGCCAGGCACGGGAAGAGAACAGAGAAAACCTGGCCAGGCCTCAACCCGAAAGAGAGGCTTGGGGGCACCACACTCACGTTTTTCATTTTGAAAGACTCCTCCTCCAGCTTCTCCACTGCCAGGATGTTCTCGATGGGAATGCTGTAGAGAGGCTGGTCCCCTGCGGCAGGGAGGGGGGGTTGGCAGATGCGGCCCTGCTGTCCCGGCTGGGGTATGGTGGGGCTGAGGGGTCTCTACCGGGGGATCTCTGCCTGGGGGGGGTCTCTGCTAGGAGGATCTCTGCTAGGGGTCTCTGCTGGGGGTTCTCTGCTGGGGGTCTCTGCTGGCAGGGGGATCTCAGCTCAGGGTGGTCTCTGCTGGGATGTTCTGAGCACGAGGAGGTGCCCCACATTCCTCTCCTTGGGCGTGATGGCTGAATCACTGACAGGCTGCAGGTGCGGAGGCTGAGGGGGCCTGGGACCCACCCGGCCCTGCCACGCACCCAGGCTGGGCCCAATCCTCGCATCCTCACTGCTGCTGTGGCCTCAGGCTCTGTCCCCAGAACATGTCCCCGTTCTCGTAGGGAGAAACGGCTCGATATTTACTAATCCAGATCTGAGCCAGCATTTCTGACAGCAGTGGGCAGGAGGTGGTGGGAAGCCCCGTCTACCTTGGGGGAGCAGCACCCTGGCCGTGACGAGGCGACCAGAGGAGGAAGGGACGTGGACGGAAAAGCACCTTACTGATGCGGTCGGCTCTGCGTTTACTGGTTCTCTGGGGAAGCAGGTTTTCCTCACTTTCCAGCAGCAGGTCTGAAAGACCCCTTCAGGGATCTTTGAAGGCAGAGCCGCAAGCAGAGGGCTCTGGGTCACTGCGACCCCAGGCTCTGCCGGCAGCACCAAATCCTTCCTCCCCTCAGTTCTCCCCGTGAAAAGCAGACTCAGTCCCAGGGCCCAGCACGCTCCGGCGGGAGCCCAGGAACGTGGCCTTGCTCCTTACCTTTGCTTTTGTGGTAGGTAAATTCATGGTTGGTCAAGCGAAACCATCTCTTCTTAAAATTCTTCATCCCAAAGCGCTTCCGTCCTTGCGCCCTCTTGATCATGAGCCTGTGGGAAGAGCACAGGGCTGAGGTCCGGGCCTCAGCCACCTCCCTGCACAGGTGCAAAGCCACATCCCCCAATGTTGTGCGTTCTGAGACCTGAGGCGGGCAGTGGATTTTCCGTATCTTATCATTTTACTCCGAGTGATGAGATTAAAATTGGAAGGCAATGCCTCTCCTTTGAAAAGTTGAGCACTGACTGCTTTGAGTCACCAGTTGGTGATGGCACCAGGTTTCAGGAGATCTCCAACCCTCCCGCCTCCCACACTGAACTTTCAACAGCGGTGCCGCCGGACATGCCAACACGTGATGCTCCCATGGAGGACCCAAGGCCGTGGGCTCGGGGTCAGGGGTCAGGGTCAGGGTGGGCCACAGGCTGGGGGTCAGGGGTCAGGGCAGGCAGCGGGCTCGGCGTGGGGCGGGCAGCAGACGCCCACAAAACCCGCACCTGTGGTGTGCAGGAGTCACGCCCCGGTGCCTCTGCCAGACCAAACCTGCCCCCCTCAGGGCCAGCCCTGCTGTGGCAGAAGGCGCCACTGGGCCACGTCCTCAGGAGATGTGGGGAGCCGGAGACAGGACGGCCACCGAGGATGCAAGGCCTCAGCGAGGACGACCTTACGCCTTGCCCCAGGCAGGGTCTGCAAACGCGAGGACAACCTTAGGCCTTGGCCCAGGCAGCATCCTCGACCGTGAGGACGACCTTAGGCCTGGCCCCAGGCAGGGTCCTCCAACGCCCTCCTGGCAGCCCAGGGCCCTCCGAGGCTCGGCCTTCATCGCCGGATGCAGTCCCTGACCAGAACTGGTGGCCGAGCTGGAGGAGAAGAAAGTGGCCGGACAGAGTGGCTGGAGGACAGAGGTGGGAGCTGAGAAGGAGGAGCCAAGCTGGAGAGACAGGATGGGGAGGTGGGCGGGGGAGACGCACACTCAGAAATCGGAATGAGGGGCTTTGGGCAACTACACAGCCAGATGTGGCCAGAGAGCTGCGGACGTACATGGGAGGGTGCGGAAGCCGCTGGGAGCCGCTGGGACAGCGCAGTTCACAACCAGCGGATGCAGAACGCCATTCATTCCGGGGATTCGCAGGCAGGAAGTCAGCCCCGGAGGCTGTGGAGGACCAGCGGGACGCAGCCGGACGTGCAGGGCGGGGCCCACACAGACAGGTGGGGGGACCAGGAGCTCCACGGGGTGCCGGCTTCCTTGAGGGCAAGGGGACGCCTCTGACAAGACTCTGGACCACGCAGCAGTTAGATTTGAGTGGTAGTCTTGTTATAAATGTGTTTGGCTTTAGGATTTTTTTAAGAACCCCAACTTTCTGAGAGCCTTCAGTGGATGAGGCTGCATGTGAATTTTATACGCAGGTTTCCAGGTCAAGGCAGCGCTGAGTGGAGAGAAACCGGTGGCTCCTCACTGCACGGCTCTGGTCTGGGCGCCTGGCTCTCCAGGAGTCAGTTTTCTAACCGGGACCATCGTGTGTGGGACGGGGAGGCAGGAGCCACGGCTGAGCCGGAAGCCTCAGGCTAAAACCAACTCGGCCCCGCACGGCCACAGCCAACTCAACTCAGCAAACACAGGCTGCACTGCAGAGGCCCCGTCCCCGGTCCTATGTCCCAGTGGGTGAGGACAACTCAACTCAGCAAACACAGGCCGCACTGCAGAGGCCCCGTCCCGGTCCTGTGTCCCAGTGGGTGAGGACAACTCAACTCAGCAAACACAGGCCGCACTGCGGAGGCCCCGTCCCCGGTCCTATGTCCCAGTGGGTGAGGCCAACTCAACTCAGCAAACACAGGCCGCACTGCGGAGGTCCCGTCCCCGGTCCTGTGTCCCAGTGGTGAGGACACACAGCCCCAAGAAACGACAGAGGTGTGGGAGCACAGCGTGAGCCCTCAGGAACCATGGTCATCACCACCTCCACACATGGACAAACATGGCCAGACACACCTGCCACCAAGGGCTGAGACAGCAGAACCGAGGCCTCAGGACGGCCCACGCTTGCACAACCAAGGGCGGCCCTGGGTTTGAGGACGTGACAGAGCTGCAGTGCCGGAGGAGAGGCTGATCCAGGGGACCGGAAACTCGAGGGTCCTGAGGGACCCAAACCTTGGCCTGAGCCTCAGGTGGTGCAGCTTCTGGAAGGAGCTGGTGGAGCCCAGGGCACCTGGGAGGTGCTTGTCCTTGAACGTGTATCTACAGCAGCTTCTCAGCATCAGGCACATAAGCCCTGAGTGTCTTGTGTTGCTTTAGGGATTATAGGATGAATATTTGTTGCTTTTAAAGTTGTGAATTTATGAAATGTAGAAAGTAAAAAGTTCCTCCTCAAAGTTTCTTGTTAAAGAATAAATCATATTAAAAATAATAGTTTCTTTTAAAGCTAACTTCCTTCAAGTCTCCTTGCTTTGCGCTAATAACTCTTTGTTAACTAATCTCTATCCTATGTAGCTGCTGGACATGCCCACAGGCTTGTAATACATTCTGTGTCCTTGTACCTTAACCAAGATATTTGTGTTAGACGTACTAATAGGCATGTCCCAGCTCACAGCCTATGCCCCTTCCTTATTTAAAAATATTATTATTTTTCTACCTATTTAAAAAAGTTTTAAATCATTAGCCAGTCAGGTTGTAATTTAGATTGCGAGGTCTGGCTCCAGCCAATGGAGACAGGACACACAATAGGACCTCATGCGTAAGGAATCAATATTCTGGCATCTCTTTATTCTATGTGTGCCCTCGCCATTATTCCATCTGCGAGGGACACCCTTTCTGCAGAAAGTAAAAATTGCCTCACTAAAAGAACTTTTTGTCTAAATGCTAATTTTCCCTTATGGCACCGAAGAACAAACATTTTGCATTTCTAACATGAAATGTGTGTATTACAAATGCTATTGGTTAATATATGATTAAGTTAAATGAAAGTGATTTTAAGAAAAATAGCAACGTAACTAATGCTGCCACTGGGGTATGGTCCACCAGTGACCCAGGGATGTTCCAGGTTTGAGCAAATGGCTCTAACAGAGTATCCACAAAAATAGACAAATGGGACTTAATTAAACTAAACAGCTTCTGCACAGCAAAATAAATAACCAACAACGCAAACAGATAACCTGCAGAATGGGAAGATATTTGCAAACTACAGATCCAACAGGGGACCAATAGCCACAATTCAGAAGGAACTCAAAGAGCTTACCAATAAATAAATAAATAAATAACCCATTTAAAAGTGGCCAAAGGACGTGAATAGACATTTTTCAGAAGAAGACAAATGGCCAACAAACATACGATATAAAGCCCAGCGTGGCTCATCACCCGAGGAATGAGAACCAGAGCCGCCTGACCCCTACCTCACGCCAGGCAGAACAGAGCCTCCTGCAACCCCAGCTCATGCCAGGCAGAATGGAGCCTCCTGCAACCCCAGCTCACAGCAGACGGAGCCACCTGATCCCAGCTCACGTCAGGCAGAACAGAGCTGTCTGCGACCCCAGCTCATGCCAGACGGAACGGCGCTGCCTGCAGCCCCAGCTCACGCCAGGCAGAACAGAGCCACCTGACCCCAGCTCACGCCAGGCAGAACGGAGCCACCTGACCCCAGCTCATGCCAGACAGAACGGCGCTGCCTGCAGCCCCAGCTCACGCCAGGAAGAACAGAGCCACTCGACCCCAGCTCACGCCAGGCAGAACGGAGCTACCTGACCCCAGCTCATGCCAGGCAGAACGGAGCCACTCGACCCCAGCTCACACCAGGCAGAATGGCTGTGATCAAATAAAATGCGTAAGAATGACAGACGCTGTCAGGGCTGTGGAGGACGCGAGCGCCTGCACGCTGTGGGGAATGGAAATTAGTGCTTAAGGAAACCCACGGAGATTTCTCAAAGAGCTAAAAGCAGAGCCGCCATTCGATCTAGCAATCCCACACAAAGGAGGAGCAATTACCATAAAGACACGTGCACACGTACGTTTCCCACTGAACCACTCACAATAGCACAGACACGGAATCCATGTGTCCACCAACGGGTGACAAAATGTGGCATAAATACACCACAACATGCTACTCCGCTGTCAAGAAGAAGGAAATCGTATGTTTTCCAGCAACATAAATGGAGCTAGAGGTTGTTATCTTAAGGGAGATGGCTCAGAAACGAAAAGCCAAATGCCCCTTGTTCTCACTGGTACGTGGGAGCTAAACACGGCAGGGCGGGGCTCTCTGGGACACGTACTGAGGCCTCACAAGGGTGGGAGGTGAGAGTGGGAGAGGAACGAGAAACTACTCAGTGGGCGCAAAGTCTCTGTTCAGGTGACGGTTACACTCGAAGCCCCGTCCAATACAACTGCATTTGTGCCCTTAACATGTGTGCAAACACATAAAAATACAGGAGCATGGGCCACACCAAGCAGAGCAAAGCCCCGACCGGGAGCGGGAGCTGGGCCACAGGACGGGGTTGGAGGAAATGGGCAGATGTGTCAACATCTATGTAAGGAAGGGTGATGGGCTCTGACGCTCCAGGGTCCACTGGGTGGAGGCCGAGGGAGGACAGGCCTGTGCCAGAAACATGGGGTGGCTGTGGAGCATAGACGACCCCGTCCAAGGTCAGCGAGAAGGCAGTGGAGGGGTCCCAGGCTGAAGGCGCAGGGGCCAGGCTCCCAGGGCCGTCCCCTCTGACCCTGGTTCCCCTGGAGGGAAGGCCGGCCCCAAGTGTGGGTGTGGACGAGGCGGCCAGTGGTACAGAAATCGCAAGGCTGGTGGCCAGCAAGGGAGGAGGCTGTCCCCGACTAGGGAACCTTCTGGAATGTGCTGGGTGCTCGGGGGACTGGGGGCCCCCATCCCTTTCTCCCCTCCTGCCCTGCCGGACGCTGCCTTACCCTTCTTTAAGCAGGATGGGCTGCTCGACACTCTTGGGATCTCTTCTCCCCGAGGACGAAATCAGATCCAAGAACTAACACAGGAAGAAATCAGGTCACGGGGAGGAAGCCACACATCCGACGCGCACGGCTCTCATGACAACAGCGTCGGCAGCTGCTGCCTCCTTTCTGATGCCAGTGGAGACAGAATTTGGGGAAGTCCTTCCCTGAGGGCCGAGGGGCCTCTGCCCCCCACTGAGCCACCCCAGCCCTGGCTCTGCCCCCCACTGTGCCACCCCAGCCCCGACTCTGCCAGGGAAATCTCAGGTGAGAAGCTCAGGCAACACCTGGGGATCAACCTGCATCTCCAGAGGCCGCCCGGGGGGACTCTAAGTGGGGAATCTGGGTCCCAGCAGCGAGGCCCACGGGTCCCTGACTGTGGGGAGGAGCAGAGCCCTGGGTCTGGACGTTCCCCCCACGCATGGCGTTCCTGACAGTGGGTAAGAGCAGAGCCCTGGGTCTGGATGTCCCCCATGCACGGTGTTCCTGATGCTGAGTCTGTGGCCCCAGGGCTCCACGACTACAGCCTGGAATGAGTCCAGCCCCCACACACACTGAGGTGGGACGCGCCCTCGGCTGGGGGTCTCAGACACAGAACGAGATGGGCGAGGGCCCCTTCTTGGCCCCAAAGGTGGTCACGCCAAAGAGTTTATCGACTGCCGGAGGAGGAGGTGTCCCAGGACTCGGGACAGGGCTGTCTGGGCAGCGAACGCCCTTATTGTTTAAAATTGCTAATGACCAAGTCTGTGTCATGTGGGTTCCAGTTCAATTTTAAAAGAGCAGCTCTGTCTCCTGGGCACAGCACCGGCTGTTGGACAGGGAGTCAATACTTACGTTCTTCACCGCATCAGCGTATTTCTGCTCATTGAAGAATTCATAAAATGTAGCCATGTAGGACTCCTTAAAACTCGCCTAAAATGAAACAGGGATCACTTGGGAACAGCCCGAAGTACCTCGGCTCCTGGACCAAATCTGAAAAAGCTAGAGGCAGGAACTGCTCAAGCCTAAATAACGATAACAGGAGAAGAACCCCGTGTTACTGGGGAAATGAGAGCCCACAGGGCTGCCCAGGGGATGAACTGCAGAAATCGCTCAGGCACCAAGGAAGACCATCAGACCTGCCAGTGCCCGTGAGGTCTCCAAGCGCCCTTTGGCATCAGTGACTCTGTCCCGGCCCCGGGCCGCCCCTCACACCTGGGTCCCAGGCTCACGAAGAGGTCCGCTGGGGCCCAGACGTGGCTGCCTGGGAACCTGTAGTCCTGGGCCAGGGTCCCGGAGCCACCATGCCCGTCTCTCGCCCGTGGGGCATAAGGGCCGCTCTGAGGCGGGAAGAGGCGGCAGGGAGCTCTGTCACACGGGGAAGTGGAGGCACCCCAGGGATTCAGGGGGGGCCTTTGCAGCCACCATTCCTGAGGCTCGACCCCAAGTTCCTGTCATTTCCACACTGAGGTCACTGCACGGTTCCCTGGCTCGGAAATGAGCTGGGGTTGGTGCAGACCTCGGAGAAGGAACAGGTGCCTGTTATGGAGTTTCCAGCCCACAGAGTGGGGCCTGGCTGGTGGGGAAGAGCGGTCGGCCACCTTGGCCTGCCTGCGGGTGCGGCTCGTCTTCCACTCACTCGGACTCAGAAAATCCCAACGTTTGTCCCAAGGGGGCTGCTCCTCCAGTGGGGGCCCCTGCTCCCCAAAGCCCTCATCTCCACCCGGGCCTCACCAGGAACAGGGAACCTGGAGGCTGCGGCATCTGTGCACCGTGGCCCAGCCCTCTCCAGACGGAGCCCCAGGGGCGCCCATCTGTGCACCGCGGCCCAGTCCTCTCCAGATGGAGCCCCAGGGGCGCCCATCTGTGCACCGCGGCCCAGCCCTCTCCAGACGGAGCCCCAGGGGCGCCCATCTGTGCACCGCGCCCCAGCCCTCTCCAGACGGAGCCCCAGGGGCGCCCATCTGTGCACCGCGGCCCAGCCCTCTCCAGACGGAGCCCCAGGAGCGCCCGAAGGCATCAACCTGCCCTGGCCGGGCCCCTGCAGGGACAGCCTCGGGCCCCACCATGAGTCCCCGGCACCCCTCGAATGTCAGCTCTGACCCCCTCAAACACACAAGGTGCTCTCAGGGGGAAACGGGGCAGACACTTGAGGGACCCTCAGCCCGGCGGCACCACATCCGGTCTGAAGGGAGGAGGATGGACGACAGAGGTTCATCTCCCCAGGGAGAGAGGGGCCCCGGGAGGAGGGGGCCGCGTGGGGAGGATCGAGCCATATGGGGAGGAGGGGGACTGCGTGGGGAGGAGGGGGCCATGTGGAGAGGAGGGGGCCGCGTGGGGAGGAGGGGGCCGCATGGGGAGGAAGGGACTGCGTGAGGAGGGGGCCGCGTGGCGAGGAGGGGGCCGCGTGGGGAGGAGGGGGCTGCGTGGGGAGGGGGCCGCGTGGTGGGGGAGCCTCCAGCACTGCGATGCCCAGGAGGCCCCAGGTCAGGCCACCTGCCCGGTCCGCTCGGCCACGTCCCACTCCTGACAGGTCAGAGGCTGCTCCTGCCACGGGGCCGGTGAGGAGCCACAGGCTCCCGAAAACAGTCACGGGTTCACTTTGGGAGGGAAGAGGCGGGTGGGACGGGGACACTGGGGTCCTGGGCTTCAGGAGAGGATGTGGTGCCAGCTCTGATTCTCGATCTCGATCTAACTCTCAAATGTGGGAGGTTTTCATGTGTATTTACTGAAGAGAGAAAAGAATCAGTTGTCCCTAAAAAGAGAAAATGAAGAACAGAGACTCACAGATTTGGACTTGGACAGGCTGCCGAGGGTCTGAACGGTCTTGGAGATCAACGTCAGCGTCCTGGACGTCTGGGGGTCCTGGGGAGGCGGGAGCGAGAAAGGTCTGTGTCAGCTTTACAGAAATACTGTGACTGTCTCAGGTCACCCAGGGGACGAAATGCAGGAGTCACCTCCGAGCTGCTGTGACTTGTGCATGAGCTGCGGAGAAACGGGTAGCGACGCAGATGGGACTGGAGGAGGCGGGTATCCCAGTCTCAGGAGCTGCTGAGACCGTCTCGCAGGCAGCATCCGATGGCACCGTGGGGACCCACCCTCTTGGCCCAGCATGCAGGATGCGTCTCAAAGTCGAAAGCATCAGGCGGAGTCATGGCTCTGGGGCGCTGAGTCTCAGGGTGCTGAGTCTCCTGGCCCTGCCTGGGGCTCATCTCAGCCTTCATGAGGTTTGAAAGTTCAACTTAGAAGTGCTGGGGGCCAGGCTTGGTGGTTCACACCTGTAATCCCAGCACTTTGGGAGGCCAAGGCAGGTGGATCACTTGAGATCAGGAGTTCGAGACCAGCCTGGCCAACATGGTAAAACCCCATCACTACTAAGAATACAAAATTAGCTGGGCATGGTGGCACACGCCTGTAATCCAAGCTACTAGGGAGGCTGAGGCACGAGAATTGTTTGACCCCAGGAGGCAGAGGTTGCAGTGAGCTGAGATGGTGCTACTGCACTCCAGCCTGAGTGACAGAGCAAGACTCCGTCTCAAAAAAAAAAGAAGTGCTGGGGAATGGGCCATCCCTCACATCCCCTCGCCCTGGCCATCTCCTTCCAGCTCTGCCACCTGCACATGCAACACGGTCACCCCAGATCCCTGCACCCTGAGAGCCGTGGCCCCAGCAACCACATTGGGGCCTAGAGCAAATCACTGCTGAATAGGGATCTGTTGACTCAATACACGGATGATACGCCGATCATCAATACTCCATATGTGATGGGCAGGGGAGGAGAGCATGGCAGTGACCAGCAGCTAAACCCTGGTCAAATCGTCCACTGCTTTTGTGACATTGTCTCAATTCCCCCAGAACGTACACAGCTTAAATAGGTCGGTGAACCAGCTGCAACGAGGACGTTCTGGGACCCGGCGCATCCACCAGCACTCCCCACGCACCATCCACACACTCCACGCACACGGCACACGTACTCCGCATTCCCCACGCCTTCCACACTCCCCACAGTCCACACGAACTCCACACTCCCCACGCAATCCCGCCTTCCACACGTACTCCACACATTCCACACACACTCCACACACACTCCACACACACTCCACACACACTCCACACTCCCCACGCACTCCACACTCCACAGGGTCGGCCCCCACAGCCACACAGATGCCCTGACTCAGGCCACAGTCCCAGGACAGCTCAGAAAGCCTCGGTCCCTCAGCCAGTCACTCACCGTGTGGTGCGGCGTGAGCTGGAAGAGGTTGGGGGAGAGAATGGCAGGCGCAAAGAACCTCAGGAAGATGAAGCTGCTCACTGCGGTGTACCTGACGTCCGGGTCACCTGCGGGAGACAGAGGTGGGGTGGCCCTTTCCCTCTGGCACAGTGGCCCCCGAGGGTCCGCAGGGAAGTCCTGCCACAGTCCTGGATCTCTCTCCACCTGTGTCTCTCTCCCTCTGTCTCTTTTTCTCTGTCTCTATCTCTCTCCCTGTCTCTCTTTTTCTCTCTTTCTCTCTCTCCCCCTCTCTCCATCTCTTTCTCTGTCTCTCTTTCTCTGTCTCTATCTCTCCCTGTCTTTCTCTGTCTCTCTCTCTCTCTGTCTCTATCTCTCCCTGTCTTTCTCTGTCTCTCTCTCTCTTTCTCTGTCTCTGTCCGTCTCTCGTCACCACCATACAGCGCAGCACCTTTGGTGCCCGTCACAGACTCATTCCACGGTGGTCTGTGCTCATCCGGGTGAGAGGATGTGTTTTATCTCTTCACTTCCACCTTGTTCAAAGTGGGTCTGGGGCTGGGAAGTGCTTGGGAACTGCCTCCCTGAGACCCCTGGGCCCCTCGGCCAGGGCTGTCTGATGTCCTGAGAAACAGGGGTGGGGACAGCGTTTGACTCCTGGGGACACAGAAGCGTGGATGGCTCTGCAGGGCCATGGCCACCCTAGGGGTGTCTGTAGCTATCCCAAGGCCACAGGACACGCAAGGAAGGGAGAAGCCAGGCAGCAGGGCCCTCGCCGAGCCTCTCAGCAGCCCCAGATCCTGAGTCCCGGCGGGGCCTTGAGCATCGCAGGAGACGGGGGGGTGCAGGCGCCTCCTCGAGGGTCGGCAAGGTTGAGAAGTTTGGGGGCCAGATGCCCAGGTCCCTGGGGGATCTCTAGCTTGGGGGTTTGAAGAAGGGGCAGCTCCCCCAGGGGTCCTGTCTCCTCGAAGACACGGGCAGGCAGAACCCCCAACACCACTCTGGGCCCTGCCCCACCAAAAAAGAAACCACTGGGAAAACCCGGGGGGCCACATCAGGAAAATTCACCTGACAAAGCCCGGCCGGCCTTCCCGGCCCCCCGAGAGACCACTGCGGTCATGAACTCCAGGGCTGGGGACCCCCGAGACCACTGCGGTCATGAAGTCCAGGGCTGGGGGCCCCTGGAGACCACTGCGGTCATGAACTCCAAGGCTGGGGACCCCCGAGACCACTGTGGTCATGAACTCCAGGACCGGGGCCCCCCGAGACCACTGCGGTCATGAACTCCAGGGCTGGGGACCCCCGAGACCACTGCGGTCGGGAACTCACAGTGGTCCCAAGACCACTGCGGTCATGAAGTCCAGGGCTGGGGGCCCCTGGAGACCACTGCGGTCATGAACTCCAGGGCTGGGGCCCCCCGAGACCACTGCGGTCGGGAACTCCAGGACTGGGGCCCCCCGAGACCACTGCGGTCATGAACTCCAGGACTGGGGCCCCCGGAGACCACTGCGGTCGGGAACTCCAGGGCTGGGGACCCCAGAGACCACTGCGGTCGTGAAACTGGGGAACACTGGCCCAGGCACAAAACCCTGGAAAAATCCAGCCTCTGAACTGGGGCTCATGCCCCCACAATTCTAGTCCAGCGAGGGCTGCGGGGGATTCTGCCTGGGTGGGAGTTGCCCTGCACGGGGCCGTGGCCATTTCTCCGCAACACGAGGGTGTCCGGGGCACTCACCCTGGAAGCGCTTAGCTGCCGCCTCCCGCAGCGAGAAGAATATGTCGCACATGACGGTCGGGCAGCTCACCCCGGACTCGGTGATGGCGTGGAAGACGCGGTCCACATACTGCCGTAGGTTTTCCTGCAATGGGACACGGCACTGGGACCCACTGCCGAGGCTGCCCGCAGGTGCGTGTAGCACCAGCACACACCCAGGGAGGGGCGCGTGGGGAGGGGCTGAGGGCGGGCGCAGGGCAGCCACAGAAGCAAGACACGTGTGAACAGCCACCCCCTGGAAATCTGTGCTGGGAGCTGTGGCGATTCACGCGTGAAAATCACTACACCCTGTTCGGGGCGCCACGTCTGCTCCCCAGCTCTGCCCCGACCTTGTTTACTGAGTGGGGAACAGACACTCACTAGAACGTGCCTGCCCGAGGCAAGAGCTCTGTCCAGTCATTTACACACAGAGATGACCAAACAGCACAGTCTGCAACACGTATCATGTGAAGTGACTAAAATGTTGGGGCAAGTTCAACATCAGGGAGTTTTGTTGTTTTAAAATGCGGGACACAGCTCTGGGGACAGCCTGGGGAGGCGGGGAGGCCATCTTGTCCCAGGAAAAGGCAGGGGCAGGAGCCATCGCCCCAGGGGAGGCAGAGCTGGGTGTGCAGGGCAGACCCTCCAGGGGAGGTAGAACTGGGTGTGCAGGGCAGACCCTCCAGGGGAGGCAGAGCTGGATGTGCAGACCAGATCCCCAAGGGGAGGCAGAGCTGGCCAGGACACCCCAGGGGAAGCAGAGCTGGGCACACAGGCCAGGCCAAAGGCAGTGGCTGAGGCCTCCCAGCAGTGCAGCCAGCATACTGTAGCCAGGTGAGGCAGGTATCCCTACGCCCGGTCCTGCGCCCACCCCAACCAGGGTCATGGGGTGAGTCAGACCTTCCAGGCAGCCACCGGCTGAAAGACCCCAAGCAGGTGACTGGCTTTGGTTTCGTTCATGAACAAAACCTACCATGTTGTTTTCAAGGTTTTCTCCATCTTTCAGCTTCACGGGGTCTATTTCACAGGGTTTGTGGCTCTGGCATATCTGGGGAGAGGTTTAAGACAGGGCTCTGTGAGTGGGTTCTGGGGGCACAGGCAGGGAGGGAGGAGGGGGGCTCAGGCCTGGCTGAGATGCAGACCCTGAGCCTCATCCAGAAAATGCCGCGACAGCTCCCCGAACGTGGCCACTGGCATGGAGGGGCACAGAGGGGCACAGTGAGGCACAGAGGGGCACAGTGAGGCACGGTGAGGCACGGAGGGGCATGGAGGGGCGCGGAGGGGCACGGAGGGGCGCGGTGAGGCACGGAGGGGCGCGGAGGGGCATGGAGGGGCACGGTGAGGCACGGAGGGGCGCGGTGAGGCACAGAGGGGCATGGAGGGGCGCGGTGAGGCACGGAGGGGCACGGAGGGGCGCGGTGAGGCACGGAGGGGCGCGGTGAGGCACAGAGGGGCATGGAGGGGCGCGGTGAGGCACGGAGGGGCACGGAGGGGCGCGGTGAGGCACGGAGGGGCGCGGTGAGGCACAGAGGGGCATGGAGGGGCGCGGTGAGGCACGGAGGGGCACGGAGGGGCGTGGTGAGGCACGGAGGGGCGCGGTGAGGCACAGAGGGGCATGGAGGGGCGCGGTGAGGCACGGAGGGGCATGGAGGGGCGCGGTGAGGCATGGAGGGGCGCGGTGAGGCACAGAGGGGCATGGAGGGGCGCGGTGAGGCACGGAGGGGCATGGAGGGGCGCGGTGAGGCATGGAGGGGCGCGGTGAGGCACAGAGGGGCATGGAGGGGCGCGGTGAGGCACGGAGGGGCACGGAGGGGCGCGGTGAGGCACGGAGGGGTGTGGTGATGCCGGACTGCAGGGCCACCGTGGGGTGGTGTCACCCCGAGCCTTGGCTGAAAGGGGGCCACTCTGGGCCCGTGTCACAGGCTGCCGAGGGACAAGTGAGAGGTCAGGTGCAAACGCCAGGCACGGGGCCCAGTCCATGGCCACAATCAGATGAGCCAGGCTTTCTCCGAGAGGCATGTGCAGCCGTGATCAGACGAGCCGGGCTTTCTCGGACAGCGATGTGCTGATGTGCACCAGCCACACAGACCAGGCCTCGCAGGCCTTGAATAATATTTTCACTTCAAAATGCTGCCGTGATTTTGCCACAGAGCAAACCAGAATGCTGTGTTAAATGTTCTCACGTTTGCAAAGAGCCTGTTTACAAAGCTGCTTATAAACAGGGGGCACAACCTGGTGGCATCAGAGGGTGGGGTGAGGACTGTGTGGGCATCAGAGGGTGGGGTGAGGACTCGGCGTGCGGGCATCAGAGGGTGGGGTGAGGACTGGGTGTACAGCTCAAACGTGCCATGCTGCCAGGGCCCAGACACAGGGGACCGCAGGACGTGTGGAGAAAGGTCTGCCTGGGAAGGGCCAGGTTTTTCTTGCATGCTCTTCTTCTTAGTGGAATGGTGGGTTTTCTCATGTATAGTTTTGATTTGGGAGAATCTGGAAGGTTCTGGAGTACACAGGGAACCTCCTCTTGATCAGAGCGCATCAATCAGCATCCCTGCAGCAAGGCTGGAGGGGCGGACGTTCAAGCCCAGCTCGTGGTCTGGCTGGATCCCTGTGCAGTGCCCTGTCGGGGGAAGTCCTCCCCGTGCCCCGCGATGCTGAGGACTCCGCCCCGTGCTCACCTCCTCGATGGCGGGCTTTAGCGTGACATGCAGGTAGTGCATCCCCGCCAGCTTCATGGTCTCGTCGATGCACTTGGACGCCAGCGAGTTTCCTCGGAAGATGGTGTTGGGGTCCCTGGGAAATGGCGATGGGGACAGTGTTTGTCTCCTGGGGACGCGGAAGAGCACGTCGGAGCAGAGCCTGGCCCCGAGCACCTGCCTGTGGGCCGTGAGATCAGCGCACGCCCATCAGTCGGCTTCCTGCCGTTTTACAAGGAGCACAACCAGGCCAGGAGCTCGAGGCCCTGCCCATGGAACTGTCCTGTGTCAACAATGCCAGAGGGAACCACTCGGCTGCCCGCGTGGCCACTAGCTCAGGAAGAGCCTGGCTGGCCTTTGCTCCCGTCTTCTCGCCCTCTGCGGCCTGTGCCTGCACAGAGAATTGAGCACCAGACCCTGGCAGGATCCGAGGGCCAGCAGAGAAGCAAACCCCTCCTGCCAGCTACGGTGGCCACAGGTGCAGCCGGATGTTTCTAGAATAAGGCGTCTGGAAACAGCAGGTCCTGAGGGAAGCCGTGCCCCATTTTCATGGGCTCCCAAAGTGCCCCAGTGAGGGGACCTGAGCTGTCCTTGAGCCCTGGGAGCCGTTTTCCCTCCCCACTCACTCACTCTACCCGGGATTTCAAAGGCAAATGGGGCTTTCAAAGAAAAAAAAAGAATCATTAACTGGGTCTGTGAAAAAAACCCGAATCCACACGGTTTCTGGGGACACTTGAATTCCCTCAAGCCCTGCGCCGGGACGTGGTTCCCAGCGACGACCTCGCCATCCCTGCAGCGGGTCCAGGCCGCTCTCCCCCGGGGCGGAGCGGGGCGGGCACTCACTGGGTCCGCTTCACCTCCGCGCTGGCAATGGCACTGATGAAGGGCACCACCCTGCCGTAGTGTAGCAAGAGCCGCACCAGCGGGACGGCTGCCTCCTGCTTCTCCCGGCAAACCTCGCCCAGGATGTGGGCCGCAGATGCTGACACGGGCTGCGGGGAGGGGTGAGGTCAGTTCCGGGGCCCAGGGTGTGGGACCCTCAGAGGCCTGTCCCAGCCTGGCTGGGGTCTCACTTCCAGCCACAATAGATATGGCTCTTTGCTGAGACAGAAACACATATATTCACAAAAGCACCAAAACTTCCCATTTGCTGCTGCTTGGCTGGGCCCTTGGAGGGGGATCTGCACCTCCTCCTAGCAACCCCCAATTGCGGCCAGCTCTACGGCTCCTGAACCAGTAGAGGGACCCTGATGATGGGGATCCCCCTCAGACAACCCGGCGAGGCCTCAGCATCACCAGGCTCCCACGGCTCTACCTGCAGACAGACCAGTGCTCACAGCAAAGGGGTCCAGGCATCTGGGCGGGAAACAGGCCGGGCTAGGAGGCGTGGGAAAGGCCCCTCAGGGACGAGGTGCCCTCTGGGGTGGGGCAACGCGTGGGGCAGAGCCCCAGGCAGGTAGCACCTCCTGCCCACACCCACGGGCCACGGCGTGGACAAGCACCTCCACGTCCGCAGACTTCAACAGCAGGTCCCGGAGAGGGCTGTAATAGTCAGAAGAAAACACGTGGTCTTCCGTGTATACCACGTTCAGCCGCAGGGAGCCCAGATCGTCTGGCTTTAGGCTCTTGCTACCGTTGTCCCGGGGCTGCAGGAAGTACCTGGGTGGGAGGGACACACGGAGGGAGGCGTGAGGCTGAACCTGCCAAGGAGCAGCTCTCAGGGCAGCCCAGCTGCCTGCGTGAGGCTGACTGGTCAGGAGGGTAATCCCACAGGACCCCCGAGAGTGCAGCCCCTGGGATGCCCCACAGAAGACCCCCAGCACAGCTGGTCACTGGGGATCCCCAGGAAGCAAGTGTTGGAGCCAAAGACGCAGGAGTCAACGGGGGAAACGCGGAGGGGGATGGGGGGTGCAACGTGGAGGGAACGGGTTTCTGGGAACCCGCGCAGAAGTGGTCAGGGATATGCCGTGAAGACCTACGGCCGGCAGTGTCAGCAGCAGGTGGAAATGAAAATTATTTCAACCACAGCGTGCCGTGGCTCCTGATGCCACAGGTGGGGGCCTTGGGCTGGTGAGCCTGGCAGGCCACCTCGGCACCTGGTCATTGTGGGCGATGTTTCCTGCCCGGCCACTCTTCCATCTTTGGTTCTACCCCATGCAGTCACCCAGGAGCCCTCTCTGCCCTGATTTGTGGGCCAGGCAGTCTAAGCTGTCAGGTGGGTGGAGCCCGTGTCCGAGGCATGAGCCCCCGTCAGGTGGGTAGAGCCCGTGTCTGAGGCATGAGCCCCCGTCAGGTGGGTGGACCCTGTGTCTGAGGAATTAGCCCCCGTCAGGTGGGTGGACCCTGTGTCTGAGGAATTAGCCCCCGTCAGGTGGGTGGACCCTGTGTCTGAGGCATGAGCCCCCGTCAGGTGGGTGGAGCCCGTGTCTGAGGCATGAGCCCCCGTCAGGTGGGTGGACCTTGTGTCTGAGGTATGAGCCCCCGTCAGGTGGGTGGAGCCCGTGTCTGAGGCACGAGGCCCGTCAGGTGGGTGAAGCCCGTGTCTGAGGAATTAGCCCCCATCAGGTGGGTGGAGCCCGTGTCCGAGGCACGAGGCCCCGTCAGGTGGGTGGAGCCCGTGTCTGAGGCACGAGGCCCCGTCAGGTGGGTGGAGCCCGTGTCTGAGGCACGAGGCCCGTCAGGTGGGTGAAGCCCGTGTCTGAGGAATTAGCCCCCATCAGGTGGGTGGAGCCCGTGTCCGAGGCACGAGGCCCCGTCAGGTGGGTGGAGCCCGTGTCTGAGGCACGAGGCCCCGTCAGGTGGGTGGAGCCCGTGTCTGAGGCACGAGGCCCGTCAGGTGGGTGAAGCCCGTGTCTGAGGCACGAGCCCCCGTCAGGTGGGTGGAGCCCGTGTCTGAGGCACGAGGCCCCGTCAGGTGGGTGGAGCCCGTGTCTGAGGAATTAGCCCCCGTCAGGTGGGTGGAGCCCGTGACTGAGGCACGAGCCCCCGTCAGGTGGGTGGAGCCCGTGTCTGAGGCACGAGGCCCCGTCAGGTGGGTGGAGCCCGTGTCTGAGGCACGAGCCCCCGTCAGGTGGGTGGAGCCCGTGTCTGAGGCACGAGGCCCCGTCAGGTGGGTGGAGCCCGTGTCTGAGGAATTAGCCCCCGTCAGGTGGGTGGAGCCCGTGTCTGAGGAATTAGCCCCCGTCAGGTGGGTGGAGCCCGTGTCTGAGGCACGAGGCCTCGTCAGGTGGGTGGAGCCCGTGTCTGAGGCATGAGCCCCCGTCAGGTGGGTGGTGCCCGTGTCCGAGGCATGAGCCCCCTGGGGTTCTCTGGGGTCTGTGGTGGCTGCCTTGGCTACCCGGGCCAGGGGTTCGCTCAGTGTAGGAGGAAGTCTAACTCAGCCCAGGGGGCCTGTGCCCGTGCCGTCTTCATAGAATCAAAAGACACGTGCGTTTCAGTTTCTGGGATGGAAACCTGCCCTCACACACGGCAGAGGGACACATGGGGCGTCAGGCCGCGGCACACAGTCCACGCCTGGCAGTGCACGCCTCCCGCAACTCCGGGTCCTCTCAGGAGCTGCCTGTCGCTAAGGGACACACGTAAACTGGAAGTAAAATCAAACAATGGCCTGCTCCTTCCACCAAAAAACCAAACACCTGGAGAAAACAGGAAAGAAAGGCAGGAGGCAGCAACACACGTCATGCCCTGGGGTGGGTTCTGGATCAGAGCCGATCCCTGAGGTCCAGATGTGCAGAGGGGAGTGGAGAACCCTGTAATGCGCTCTCAATAGGAGGTGCTGCCGAGGGCCCAGAGCAAGACCCGGAGTGCAGCCGCGGGGCAGGGCCCGCTGTGCGCATTCTGGGCTCCCGCACCAGCTGCTGATACCCTCTCCTCCCGGGGTCAGACCCCGCGAACTGCTGGCGGCTCAGGGTCCCCCTTTCACCTGGGGTCAGACCCCACAAGCGGCTGGTGGCTCAGGGTCCCGCTTTCACTCGCGTTCCCTGTCTTGTTTTGAGGTGCCAGCCGTCGTGAGTCCCTGCTCAGTGTGATCCCTGCTGCCTCTCCTCACCTGCCGTTTCTCACCTGCTGTGAGGCAGAAACTCATCAGCAGGCGGGTGCCTGACGCAGCCGAGGACCAGCACACGCGGCCTCTGTGCCTTTCCACTCAGAGGCAGCATGTGTTTTTGTGGCTGTCAGAGATGTGGAAGTCTGCAGGCGCAGCGTCACCTTACCATGCCTCGTAGGAGCTGGACTGCCGCAGGACTTTCAACGGGATCCTTAGTTCTCCCAGGAATTCATCTCCAAACTTCAGGTTACTGGCATTCCAGAGGTCAACTCTGAAAAACAGCATCGGTACAGCTCTAGCTGATAGCGGGCAGCCCGGGTGAAGCAGAGATTAGGGGCCATGCTTTGTTTCCCTAGGAGCAGGGGGAGCCTGCAGCGCCTCCCAGAGTCTCCATCAAGGCTCAGCCCACGGGGCACGTTTAAAACACATCAGCCTGTGGTTTTGGAATAAAGATGAGTGTCTCCCAGTGGTAATGGGCAGGCAGAGGAAGGCAGAAGGCCATGGGCCCAGACTCAGACCCCAGGCTCTTAGATAGGAAGGAGCCTGGGCGTCGCTCCGTGCACCCGGGAGCTACATGACCCCAGGCTCTGCACCAGGAGGGAGCCAGGCATCGCTGCGTGCACCCAGGAGCTACGCAGCTGCTGCCGCTTTCAGCTCCAGCACCATCTGGCCCCTTTGCCCACAACAGGCCCAATGTCAGCAGTCTGTGCACGGCGGGCAAGTGAGACCCCCAGGAGTCTGTGGCGTGTGCCTCTCGCGCCGTCCCAGCGTACGGCCCAGCAGCCTCCGTCTGCAGGGCTCAATGCAGGGGATGATGAAGAACTTGGGCTGTAGAGAGGAGGGTGCCCATGGAGGATGGGCTGGCTGATTCAACAGCCATGGGCTCTCTGCTTTCGTCATATGAAAATGTGCCTCAAAACAAAACTGGGTGCTTGCGAATGCCCTGCCCCTGAATATAGAACGCTGTGTCCACAGATGGCTTACGACCTGGGGCATGAAGTGGATTCAGGGGCCACGCACACCACAGCAGGGGGAGAACCGTGGCCACAGCATGGTCCACGAATCTCCCTGAGTAGCCTGGGCCCAGCATCGTGAAGCTTCTGCTAATGTCTAACACAGCAGCGGCTTCCACTAATACTGTGTCCTGGTGTGGGACAGTACGTGTCCCCTCAGACCTGGGGCTGTAAAATTCTGACAGACACACAGCATCCCCGGCTGCAACAAGTCTACAGGACTGTACCCCAGTCCCTCATGGCCAGGACCCACCCGCGCACCTGAAACACCCGAAGTCATGTGTGGCCAGCTCTACCCACGGGCCTGAAATCCCAGTTACACGTGCCCGGCCCTACCCAGGCGGCTAAAACTCGGCAGGTCTAACCACACTGTGGCCATCAGGGGCATCCCCCTGCGGGGAGAAGATTCCGGAAGGCCGGTAATTCTGTTGCCCTTGCGAATCCTGCAGAGGCACTGGCGTCTGGGGCCGGGGAGGGCTGACAGGCCGCACAAGAACCCACAGCGCGCTCCTTTCAGAAGGAACAGAGGGGACCGCTGATATGTGCAGGGACTTTGGAAATGTGCCAAGTGGCCAGGCAGGCGCATCTGCCTTTAAAAAGGGAAATATTTAAAACACATTTTGTGTGCTTTTAAAAAATTCAGTAACTAGGACTTCACTCCTGAATTCAAAGCTTGGTGTAAAAAGGAACCACCGATGGTGCGTCCTTCTCTTGAAAAAGGGGCTGGTGGTGGGGCTGGCATGAGTCCTGGGGAGGCTTCCTCAACGCCCGGCCCAGGGTCTCAGGCCCTGGCTCAGTACCGTGAAGCCTGGAAATGAAGGTTTAGGCCAAAACATTTAAAAATGGGACTCAAACCGAGACAGTTGGTGGAGACAACCCTGCTTTAGGACTCCCACGTCAGGAACACTCCTACAGTTCAGGACCCTGATCCCTCAGGAGGTGGATCTGACCGACCACGTCAGGGACATTCTGTGGTTCGGGATGGAGACAACTAGGGGAGGCAGATCTGACCGATAACATCAGGGACATTCCTACAGTTCTCAACCACAAAACCACGCCTCCCAGCAGCCGTAGGGCCTGAGCCACACGCCGGCTCCACATGTCCCGGTAAGGGTCCCCCGGGGGCGCTGCCAGGCCCTGGGAGGAAGCGTGACCAGAGATTTGATGGCACATTCTCCAAAATGACCTAAAGAAAGCAGGTGCATCCCAGGCTCAGGAGCATCCCAGGCTCAGGAGCATCCCAGGCTCAGGGTCTCAGGGCCGGCTGGGGAGGGTCAGAAGGGAGCTGTTTCGTTCCTTCTCTGTCCAGCATGGAAAGGTTCGGGGGCTTCAGGGGAGGTTCATCTGCTTCTTCACAGGGGATGGGGGCATTCGTTGGTACAGAAGGAACACAGGCTACGTTCAAAAAGAAACAGGAATCCAGCCTATTTTCACCGGGAGGGGAGAACCCACCAGCGTTTGTGAAGGGCACATTCTGGGGCCCGCCCTCCCCAGACCTCTGAGTCAGCCGGATCGTGGGGCTTTCTAAATCCTGGGCCTGAGATCACGTCCTGACCTGCGAGAACCCGCAAGTGACTTCCCCGTTTCCCGTGGGAGGCGCTGAGGAGCCAGGAAAGGGCGGTGGGGGCTCCAGGGCAAAGGCTGACGATGCAGCTTCTATGACCACACGCAGGAAACACGAACCCAGTACCAGGTGAGAACATTTCACTCGAGTCAAAGGGGACAGGGTCTCCACAGAGGCCGCCCAGCTGAGAGCCTCAGGAGTGCCAGGGCCGGGTGCCGTGCAGACCCGCCAGGCCTGTGACCTCCGAGTGAGGCCTGCACCCATGGACGGTGGAGGGCTTAGAATAAGACCTTAAGAACAGCTGCAGCCCATGTGCCCCGTCGCTCCTGGTGGATGAAGCCTTTCGGCCAGAGGGATGCGGACCTCTGGCCTTTGCCTCTTCGCAGGAATTGCAAGGTGAGCCCTAACACCACCCACAGGCTGTCACTTCAACTACAGCTTCTAACATCTGTTGTGAAAATTACCAAGAAAATGGAAATTCTTTTCTATGACCCTATATTTAGAAACAAACAACAAAAGAGCTGAGGAGTTTGGGTGAAAACTGCCAAATCGGGGACGCGGAGCCTGGTTTTCTCACCTGATTTCGAGCTTGTCCACGTCTTCTTCCTCGAAGTCAAAGTGAGACTTCTTGCTGTAGCTACAGGGCCGGGTCACCTGGAGTCAGTGGAGAGAGAAAGCACTGAGACCGCGGTGCCACCAGGCGGGGGTATCTCCACGCGGACCCAGGCCCCGGGCTGCACTTCCTCTGTGCTTACCCACACGCCACTCAAGGGCCACAACTGGGAAGGCCCTAGGCGAGATTCGGGATTCAGGCCCGGCTTCCTGAGTGCCAGCATTTCCCACTCACAGAGCCCCTG
Source organism: Chlorocebus sabaeus (assembly GCF_047675955.1). NCBI lineage: Eukaryota > Metazoa > Chordata > Mammalia > Primates > Cercopithecidae > Chlorocebus > Chlorocebus sabaeus. The sequence goes on from NC_132906.1 coordinate 95,343,842, forward strand.
GAGGGGCAGACCCAGGCGAGACCTGCCCCAAGGCCGTTCACAGCCACGGCCGGACTCTCCCAGCGGTTCCTCATGGGTGCCGGGCTCCGGGGACCTAAACGTCCCTCACCTGCACCTGCTCTAGGCCTGCCACCCTGTGAGGGAGGGACCCCCTCTGCCGTGGAGACGAAGCGGCCCCACCTCAAGACTCTATTTGCCAACAGGAAGTGAAAAGCGTGAGGCCTGTGGTGCCTGAAACTCGCCAGCCCCTAACAGACCCCAGCACTCTGGGGAGCGTCAGACGGCAGAAAGTCAAGATGCTGCTACCTTCCTCCTGACACCTCTGCACCGTGGGTTCCTTAGAACAGAAAGGGAGTGAAGGCGTAAAGGGTCGAGGTTCTGGGACCGTCCCCCACTGCCGCCAGCCTGCAGGGTCCTTGCAGCAGAGCAGGAGGCCGCCCCTCAGGCTCCAGGAGACCACAGTCGGTTACCACGAGTTCTAATTTAACCACCATCAGCCATGCACCAGGTCACCCATGTTTACAAGGAGGGCTCCCTCCTGCCCGGCCTCCCTCCCTGCCCCACCTTCTCTGGGCCTCAGCAGTGATGCTGGCTCAGGAGCTCTCAGCTCGAAGTTCTGATGCAGGGTCTGACACCAAAATCATGTTGCTAGAACTGCCTAACCTCTGAGCTTGCACTTCCTGATTGGTAAACTGAGGCAAAGATCATGCAGGGGCAGTTCTCTGCTTCGGGTTGAGGGCTGCTGACGCCTCCTCCTTCCTGACCTACACACCATTGTCCTCAAATTTGCTTCCCCCCAACTTCCCCATCTCATAAAACTCAGGTCAGGCAATGCCTCCTCCAGGAAGCCCCCGGCGCCCCTGTCTCACGCCCTCTTTGCAGAGCAGGTCAGGCAATGCCTCCTCCAGGAAGCGCCCCCCCAGTGCCCCTGCCTCATGTCCTCTCTGCAGGGCAGGTCGGGAGCTATTGTAGGGGCTTGTCTGTTTGCGTCCCTCCCATGCTGGTCTGGTGTGGTGGCCTTGGACTCCTCTGTTTTCTCCCACATCTTATCACCAGCTGATCACCGGCACAGTGCTGGCACCTGACACATCTGTTGGGTGAATGAAAGCAGCTCCTACCAAATTTACGAGATTATTTAATCTCATTTAGAGAGTTAAAGGGCCTTAATGTGTCTAGTTGTGATCCTGGAAGAAAAAGGTACAGACGCTGCTTCCCATGGAAACGGAACATCTGTTTTCCTGGGTCTGCTCCTGGTAGGTGGCTGTTCGACCACAGCCTGTGGGAGACACGCTCCCGCTCCGGGGCTCGGCCTCCAGCTGGGTCAGAAGCAGCTGAAGCCGAAAGAGACAGGGTCCTGGTGAAAGAGGTTCATGGCTGCTAAGGAAGGGGTGGAGACGGAGTGAAAGGTCACAGACCCCAAAGAGCAGGGCCCCGTGTGTCCCACACGGCAGTGGTCAGCGAGGTCTGGGCCCACACAGCAGTGGTCAGCGAGGTCCGGGCCTTCCCTGGAGCCCCACAGGTGGTGATGCAGACCACGGTTTTCAGACTCTCTGTGGTCACTAAATTACTGCAGTAGGCTGAGACCCACGTCTTTACAGAGTGAATGGGAGTGCACACAGTAGAAACGGTGTGAGAACACTGCAAGTGTGATGAGCACCCGGGTGTGGCCGGGCAGTGGGCGAGCTCTACCCCACTGTGTGTATGACAGCTCCACGTGTGGCAGCCGACGACCCCACCGTGTGTATGACAGCTCCACGTGTGGCAGCCGACGACCCCACCATGTGTATGACAGCTCCACGTGTGGCAGCCGACGACCCTACCGTGTGTATGACAGCTCCACGTGTGGCAGCCGACGACCCCACCGTGTGTATGACAGCTCCACGTGTGGCAGCCGACAACCCCACCGTGTATATGACAGCTCCATGTGTGGCAGCCGAGCCGGGGGAAGCTGCCACCTGGAACTCCGTCCATGCCGCACGCCTCCTGCACCACCAACAGGGCCCAGCCTGCCCCTGGGAGCCTGGCAGCCCCCTGCTTCCCTTGCTCTGGCAAAACCATCTGCTCTGCCTGTCTCTAAGTGAGGGCTTCCGTGTGAGACAGAGAACAGATTCCACCTCCAAAGCCCGCCTCACAGCGGCCCTGAAAGCCTGGCCCTGGCTTCGGACACCAAGTTCCCACCTCTGCCTGTGGGGCCCTTTTGAGCCTCAGCAGTGCCCGTGGGTCCTGCTCAGACTGGTAGGTCCACTCTCCAATGGTCCCCCCAGAACTGCATGCATCGAGCGCCGCTCAGCCATCATGGCTCAGGGGAGCCCACCTGACCCCTCAGGCGTGACTGGCCATGTTCCTGCCACAGAGGCCTCATCCATCCTCACATCTCCAGGGCTTGTGCACGGGAAGGTTTGTGGATGGGAAGAGCATCTGTCTAAAGGCCCTGCAGACAGCCGTCCCCAAATCGCGCCGGCCACATGGCAGGTCCCCACTCCATGAGATGCAGCTGTCCCCAAACCGCACAGTAGGTCCCACTCTACCAGGTGCAGCCGTTGCACCCTCCTTCTCACGGATTTTGGTGCTCCATGTTCTGAGAGGATCTCTGTGTCTGAATCCTTCCCCGCTTTGCTTCAAAACCCTGCCTATTTCCACTGGAACAAGCATTCCGCCTGCTCAGGGACACTTGGGCGGAGCAGCCAAAAAGACAACAAAAAACCCCAAAGTCCTGGTAATTTGGAAAGCATTAACCTGTCATCTTTTAACTCAAATCTGGGCCAGTTTGGGAGACAACGAAAGGCCTTTCTCTCTCGGGAGACGAGGGAAGGTCTTGGGGCCATGGGTCCCAGGGCCGGCGGGGCTGCCTCCTCTCCGGGAGGAACTTCCAGAGGGAAGAGACTGAGATGGTTCTGATCCAGACTTTCTGCCAATGTGTCTCGGGTGCAGCCTGCACTTGACGTTCACCCACGAAGATACCAACCTCAAAATAAAACACTTCATCGAACTGGGGGTTGTTGGTCTTCCGCTTTACTTTTGTCTTCTTTGCTTCCGATCTGTTATTGAGAGAGAAAGGATTGGGATTAAAGCAACACTGCTGATTCCAAGTCTCTGTCATAAAACCGAGCTCTCAAATGCACAAGTCACTTATTGCCTTTATTTATTTCATAAATATTTCTGTTCGTCTCCAGCTCCAGATGGTATGCAAATCCCGAACCTTTACCGAGACAAAAATACTCAGCACGAAGAGCACGAAGGCTTAGTTTTCTACAGAGCAATTTTGGAGCAATAAAGAAAACAAAAGGAAGTAAAAATTACATATTCTACCTCAAAGCGCAGCCTCCTGCCTCCTCCCAAATGAGGCAGTGGCCTCGTGATTTCAGAGCTGGACCCTCGCCCCCCAGGACCAGAACAGAAACCCGAGGCGTGAGGCCACTTGCCTGAAGGGTCCTGCCAGTGTCACGGTGGCGTAGGGGTCGCACTGCCCATTCACGATGGGGAGGCCCTGGCACTCGACGATGCTGAGGAGAGAAGCAGAGGCGGCGTCAGGAGTGAGCGCAGACCCCCGGGCAAATGACGAGACAGCTCTGGGTCGGGCAGGAGGCCTGAGTTCAAGCTGTGAGATGCGGTTTCCTCCCTGGAAGGCAGGGAGGGCCCACGCCAGCCGCTCTGCCTCGGTGTGACACTGAATCACGCTGGCCGTTCGCAAAAGCCCAAAACAACACCTCTAAGGCGAGCACGTGCTTTAGTGAGGACGCTGGGAGTATGTGACAGGACACCTAAAGCACTGTCGTGGGGGGAGCAGGACCCCAAAAACAGCGTCATCCTGGGGCCACGACCCCTAAAACAGTGTCATCCTCGGGGGGCCAGAACCTCTAAACAGTGTCATCCTGGGGAGCCACCGGCTCTGGAAATTCCTGTGCATTGGTTTGAAAACCCGTGTGCTCCTCGGGAGCCAGACGGGCCACTCGCTGTGTGCTCAGTCCCTGGTGAGGACGCGTCTTACCGTGTGGCGAGCTTGTGGCAGACGACCCCAGTGTCTGTGATGACCTCGCTCAGCCGCAGCTCCAGGTGCACTTTGCCCTGCAAGGCACGAGGACGGGGTGTCAGGGGCTGTGGCGCTCCCACAGGCCGCCAGGGTCGCGCAGCTCAGGGAAAGCCTAGAGGGCAAAGGGAGCAGGTGGCTCCGTCCCGCCACCACAGCTGGGCACGTCTGGTCCCTCCGCTCCACCCCCGGACGCAGGGTCCCAGCCGTGGCCTTCCTTCAGGAGAGCTGCCTGCCTGGCCGCTCAGCCCCATGTGGCTGCCCAGGCTCCCGGCTCTGCTGAGAGCAGGTCGCTGCCTCAGAAGTGAGGGGTCCAACCGTGTGGGAGATGGTCATTCGGTGAAGCAGCCCCCCAAAGACGCTGACGCTGCAGCTGCTCACGTGTGTCCACTGGGGCAAAGCGGAGGGGAAGCACAGCTCTCTCCTGAGCCGGGGCCACCGCCTGCCTTTACCTCCCCGCGGGCAAGGCCGCATGGAAGCCCGCAGGAACCTCAGAGAGCTCACACGGAGAGCAAGGCTCACACAGAGAGCAAGGCTCATGGGGGCTTCCAGCAGAACAGACAGCAAGGCTGCCCTGCGGGTCCACCTGTCTCTACAGATCCGTCTGTCTCTGCGTGCTGCTGTGTCTGTCCACCTGTCTGTGTGCACAGCTGTGGGTGTGTGTCCACCTATCTGTGAGTACGATTGTGTGTCTGCCTATGTGTGTGTGCAGTTTGTGTGTGTGGCTGTGTGTGTCCACCTGTATAAGCATGCTGTGGTGTGTGTGTGCCCGCCTGTGTGTGTCCACTTGTCTGTGCATGCAACTGTGTGTGTCCATCTGTGGATACTGCTGCGTGTGCAAGTCCACCTGTGTGTGTGTCCACCTGTGTCCGTCTGTGCATTTGACTGTGTGTCCATCTGTGCTGTGTGTGTGCAGCTGTGTGTCCTCCTGTGTGTGTGGCTGTGTCTACCTGGGTGCGTGCAACTGTGTGTGTGTCTGCCTATGCATATATGTGACTGTGTGTCCATCTGTGCTGCTGTGTGTGCGTGTCCGCCTGTGTACAGCTGTGTGTCCACCTGTGTGCAACTGTGTGTCCGTCTGTGTGTGTGGCTGTGTCTACCTGGGTGCATGTGACTGTGTGTCCACCTGTGTGTGCATGTGACTGTATCTGCTTGTGTGTACGTGTCCACCTGTGTGCAACTGTGTGCATGTTCACCTGTGTGTGCATGCAGCTGTGTGTGTCTGCCTGTCTGTGCATGTGGCTATGTGTCTTTGTGGGCGTGCAACTATGCATGTCCATCTGTGTGCACACGACTGTGTGCATCTGCCTGTGTGTGCATGAAACTGTGTGTGTCTGCCTGTCAGTGTCCACCTGTGTGTGCGTCCGCCTGTGTGTGTGGCTGTGTGTGTCCTTCTGTGCATGCAACTATGTGTGTGAGCAGCTGTGTGTGCATCTCCCTGTGTGTGCATGCACCTGTGTGTGTGTCTGCCTGTGTGTGTGTCTTCTTGTCTGTGTGTGGCTGTGTGCGTGTCCTTCTGTGTGTGCGTGCGACTGTGTGTGTCCACCTGTGTATGTGTATGTGTTGACCTGTCTGTACATGCAACTGTGTGTGGATGTCTGCCAGTGTGTGCACCGCCTGTGTGTACATGTGACTGTGTCTGCCTGTGTGTGCGTGCGGCTGTGTGTGCCTATCTGTGCGTGCCGCTGTCCCTGTATTTGCTCCAGCCTGAATGGCGCTGAATGGATGGAATGAACACAGACTCATCCATGCATCAGGAGCTCTGCCTGGCCCGGCCCTGAGCTCCTGCTCCTGAGGCTCCAGCAAGGCCAGGACCTGTTCCCCAGGGCTTGTCATTGCCTGTGGGAGGGCAGGAGGGACGGGCAGAATGCGTGGCACTAAGACGTGGACGGCAGAACTGACGGCAGGCCTGCAGCATGTGGCCTGGTGCAGAACCTCAGATGGAGCAGGGACCTCGCTTAGGCCCCATCAACCTAAACGTTAAAAAACCTTAAAGTTCCTTCAAAAATCTTCCAGACAACTAGACCGCCTTGAGAGGTAAATCACCTAATAAGAAAAATAAATAATAAAATAATACCCAAAAAGTTAGTCAAGAAATATTTATTCCCTATATAAGTTAAAAATAGCATCTTCACATATGCCACTAAGCTGTTTTTCAAAAACCCAGACCCTCACCAAACAGATCTTCCAACACAGACCACAAATGCAGGGGGGATCACAGACCCGAACCCCAAATGCCGAGCTCTGTTCTGTGGCTGTCCACGGGTTAAAGCAGTGCCCTAAACACCAAAAGACAGGAGGAAGTGCCTGGCCCAAGAGTAACTGAGAACCCACCGCTTCATCCCGTTCTCAAATGCCGGGCGCAAACTCCCTCAGGACAGAAGTGTTCAGATTAGAAAGAGGCTGCGCAGACGGAGGCAGCTCGATTCCTGTTAGGGAGTTTCAGGAAGAGTCACGCCGCATCAGGGGGGTCGTGGTCCCCAGCAGCAGGTTGTGGCCCCCGTGTGCTCTCCTGGTTCCTGGCAGCAGGCTGGGTGGTCCCCGTGTGCTCTCCCGGGTCCTGGCAGCAGGCTGTGCGGCCCCGTGTGCTCTCCCAGGTCCTGGCCAGGTCCAGGGGCACCTGGCTGGGCACCATCAGGTCCTGAGGCTGCTCCTGTTCCTGCAGCGTGAATCCCTCCGGACCAGCTGACTTGTGCGCTTCCGTCTTCTGCTGATTCGGGAGTGGGAACAAACAAAATCCACCCCCGGAAGGCCCTTTCTCCGGCCAGAAAAGTCGCTGAGTAAATCTGCAGGTGCCAGCGCAGGCTGGAGAATCCCAGAACGTTTAGAGGTTAAACGACACAGTTCTAAATAACACACCAATTGGAGAACACAAGACACACTTTAAAATGTTCTGGAATAAACAGAAATGAAAGTGTTACTCATCAAAATCAGTGGGACGCAGCGGGAGCCGTGCTCAGGGTTTGACAGAATCTGGAGTACCGGCCGCACAGACTAGAGCAGAAGGGAGATCCGAACCCTGACCTGAGATCAGGGCTGGGAGACTGAGGAAAATGAGCAAACTAAACCCAGAGCCCAAGAACAGAAACCAGAAGTCAGATCAGAAACCAACAGAGAAAAATCAAAGCCAAAGGCGAATTCCTTGAGAGATCAATAAAATTAATAAACCTCTAACCAGGCTACCAAGAGCAAAGGGAAAAGGCACAAATTCCCATAGGAAAGGAACGAGAGGACCTGGCTGCTGACCCCGGCACCTGCCTAGACGCTGCACTGAGGTCCCTGGCACTGCACTCCTGCGAACTCACAGACGTAGCAAAGGGGCCCAGCGTCCACCACGGCTGAGCTCCTGACAATGCGTGGCTGCAGTGTCACCCGGTGTCACCCATGGGGCCCTGGGCGGGGGCTACTGAGGGGTGTATGGAAACTCTGTACTCCGCTCAGTTTCCCTGTGAACACAGAACTGCTCCCAAAACAGAGTTAATTTTAAAAAAGCAGCCAGTGGTCCCCATCCATCTTTCTCAGGAAGGCCTTCCCCAGGGAGAGAGCAGTGCGCGGGGCCAGGTCAGGGTCCTGGTCCCCCCAACCGGCTGCTACATCCCCAGCTGGGCGGGCAGTGGCCCAGAAGGCAGCCAGGACAGAGGCGCCTTGGATGCAGGGCTGTTCCACGCCGGCTACAGAGAGGAGACAAAGTCAGCGGGCAGGTGAGAGGGGACACAGAGGCCACGAGGAAGGAAGCCTAGCCTTGGCCCTCTCCTCCTGCAACCCTGGAGAAACGTAAAAGCTTGGCCCTGGAAGACAGTGACTTTGTTTGCTCTGAAAATCCTTCCAAGAGGACTGTCTGCTGCACAAACACAAAATTCCCAGAGGCTGTAGCAGGAGGCTGGAATTTCTACCCCAGTCACTGATTTCATGGTGCAACTGGAAGGCTCCAAGGGGGAAAACACGCAGGTGTCTCTCGGGCGGACACGGACCCGGGGGTTTGCTGTGATCCCTCGCAGGGCCATGCTATTTCCTGAATACGTCACAGATGCACTTGAATGCCCGGCTTATAAAGGAGCTCAGTGGCCCCCCAGGCGCCCAGATCACCGCGATGCCTCGCTGTCACAGGCAGTGCCCCCGCTGGCATCTGACGCTGACACTGCCCTGTGTCGGGGGAGGGTCAGAGAGCACAACGCTGCATCATAAAGTGATTTAACGAAGACTTTCCAACAGTGTCCGTTCCAGAAGGAAGCAAGAAAGGTTTAATTGTGTTTCCCCCACTTCTGCGACGCACTCACTGGCCTCCCCCGTGGGCCGCGTCTGTGACACTTACTGTCCAGCCACGGGACGTTTCCTGGGAATCAGAGCGGAGGGACTCAAGGAGCCGCACTGCCACCCCCCTGCCTTCCTGAAAATGGTCACTGTGACATTACGATAAAACGGCAGCCCTGAGACTGGAGCTGCTGCTGCTGCTTCTTTTGAGATGGAGTTTCACTCTTGTTGCCCAGCCTGGAGTGCGGGGGAACAATCTTGGCTCACTGCATCCTCCGTCTCCTGGGTTCAAGCGATTCTTCTGCCTCAGTCTCCTGAGTAGCTGGGACTATAGGCGCCCACCACCACGCCCGGCTAATTTTGTATTTTCAGTAGAGACGAGGTTTCACCATGTTGGTCAGGCTGGTCTCAAACTCCTGACCTCAGGTGATCTACTCACCTTGGCCTCCCAAAGTACTGGGATTACAGGCATAAGCCACCAAGCCCAGCCTGGAGTTGAGGTTTTAAAGGTTGGCTGGAGTCCAGCAGGGACGCTGCTCCCTGTCACGGCCACATTTTGGGCGGCGTTGTGGCTGACTGCGTCGGTGAAGCGAGCAGGGCAGCACCCGCCCGGGTCCAGCGGGCATCGGAGATCACTGACCCTGCCTCCTGCCCTTTAGACAACAGCTCACATTTGCCTTCCATAAAGCGCAAATTCCCGGGAGACTGACACCACTCGGTCCAGGATCCTCACGTTCCGGACAGTGAGAGCCAGGCTTGGAGGACGCCGGGCTTGGCCCTGGGCATGCCAGCCGCCTCGGGCGTTAATTATGAGAGTCTACCAGCCGTGAGATCAGCCGGCGGCATTCTTATTTACAGCTTCGTGGAGATGAAATGTCTGAGTCCTAATTGGTGTTGCACAGTCTCCCCTGTGATGACTATCACAACAGCCCATCGACAGGCGACCGGACCAACAGCACACGCTTCGCACCTCGGATCATTCCTCAGCCTCAGAAGGAAGGAGGTTCCGATACCACAAGCGACCTGGAGGACGTCGTGCGGAGCAACATCAGCCTCAGGAAGACCAGCAGGGCAGAGCTGACTGCCATGAGCCATGGGGAGGGGCCCGCATCAGAGACAGAGTGCGATGGGGCTGCCGGCGGGAGGAGGGACGGAAGCGCATGAATAAACCTCTAGCCAGGGGACAGAGGGGACAGAGGTTCCGCTTTACAAGATGAAAGGAGCTCTAGAGATGGGTGGTGGTGATGGTTGTACAATATTATGAATACATTTAATACTGTGCCACTGCATTGGACATTTTAAATGGTTAAAATGGTAAATCTCATGATGTCTCTATTTTACCACATAAAAAACTGGAAAAAATAGCATAGAACACACACAGAGAGACACACGCACAGAAGCATGTGCCTGTGAACTGGTGAAATCTGGGTAACGTCCGTGGATGGCACAGATGTGGGCGTCCTGGTTGGTGTTGCACCAGCTGCACAGGGCGGTGCCTGGGGAAGCCGGGAGAAGGGAGCACGGCCTTCCATTTTCAGGGCAAGGAGGGGATTCGCCCCTCGCCACTCCTGTGTACTATTTTGGTGTCTTCCTATAAATCTATAACCATTTCAAAATTAAATCAATCTAAAAAAAAGGCAAGAAAGAGGACAAGCTACACCTGCCAAAAAAACCAAACTTGAATCTGAGGAAAACGATGAGGCTGCACTCTGCCTGCTGCTCAGAGACCCCAGCAATGCGGGTATCCCAGAATAGAAGTGCCGGGGAACACGCAGGCGGGAGCGGCCCAGTCAGCAAGCCCCGCCTCCTCCCGGGCAGCACGTAGGAAGCCCCGCCTTTCTGCTGGGACGCCAGGGTCCGCTGAGCAGCGCGCTGGGGCCCTTGTGCTCTGGGGCTGCGAGGACAGTCATTAGTTCTGCAGTAATCACAGCGTCCTTCACTTTCCACAGCACGTGTGGGTTCCCCAGCCAGTGCTTTCCTAGGAAGCAGAGTTAATTAAGTGTGAAGCACAATTAGCACAGGTCCCTTAGGACAGGGCCATTCCCAGGGCCTCTTGGCTCCACTCCTTCATTTCCGTCCAGGGCCTCACCCCGTCCCCCTGGCTGGGCTCACCGTCAACTTCATGAATGAACCCTTTGCTGGCCATGGGAGTGTGCCCAGCCTGTGATCTCAGCAGATGGCAACCTCGACCCAGTGAAGCGCAGAGGACGAGGGTTCCCACAGGACACCAGGCCATCCAGTCCCCGGGCCCAAATCTGCCCTGGACCTGTGGGCACGGAGCCTCCATCCGACCCACCCAGTTGCCTCTGCTAAAGTCTCAGGCAAAGTTCTCACAAGGAACCTATTTTGGGGATTTGTCCCGGATGCCAGCCTCCAGGTGTAAAAATAAGAGTCACCACCACCACTTTACAATGTGCCATGCGCCATCGAGTGGCACACACGCCATTCCAGCCCGCTTCACAAACCCACCCAGATGGGGAAACTGAGGCTTGCAGAGAAGCAATCTGATGAGTGAGCTGGCTCCAGGCCCGGCGGCCTGTGCTGGGACTCTGCACTCAGACACACACTGAGGTCCCAGCCAAGGACCCACCCAGGAAGCCCTCCCAGGTTCCAGGGTCGGGCCACAGTGCCTCTTGCTTGTAGACTTTGCAGCTGCTCCATGTCATGGACCAGGGCTCAGGGTGACCCCACAGGAGCTCCTGCAGATTTGGGCTGGGCAGACTGACCCCCACTACTCCCTCTCTTACAGGCAAGCCTGGAGCAGCTGTTGCCGGGCAGCTGGGCACCGTGCGACCGTAGCAGCCGTGAACACAAGGGTCTGGGACGTGGGTCCCAGCACTGGAGCCCCTGGTCTTGCGTGGGGAGGTGGGACAAGCTCCTCCCACTGGCAAGGGCCAGGGCCAGCGCCAGTCGGCACACAGTCCCGGCAAGGTGGGGTGAGCCCCTGGCCACTTCCGACAATGGACACTCGGAAGACCAGCATGTTCTTTCAGCTCAGACCCTTCTTGGTGCCGAGTGCCAGGGAGCAGCCCATCCAGGCAACTGGGGAAGCGAGGGTCCCTGCGGGCTGACCTCGACTCGGCCCTTCCCCACTCGTGTTCTCTTGGCCCTCAATTACGTGTGCCTGTCCTTTCTCACCGTGTTGGTTTTTACGGCTGCCTCAGTTGCACATGACAAAGGAAAACCCAAAATCCCTGCACAGAGCCTGGGCGCGCTCCGAGCACAAGCAGGCTCATCGTTATTCCCATCGAGACCGAAGCCCAACCTACGTCTTCAGCCACAGTCAGAGCCGTGCGCGTCTCGAGGCCCCACGGTGTCCCGGGGCACGGTTTCCGGGGCTGTGCCGAGGGTCTCACCTGCACCTCCGAGTCGGCGTCCACGTGCTGCAGCTGGAACCAGGTGTCCCTGTTGTGGTACTTCTGCAAGTCCTCCTTCTGGATGGCCACCTTCCCTGCAACACAAGCAGAGGAGACTTCACCACAGGCACAGGCCCCAGAGCCAGGGCACCTGCGAGCAGAAGCCAGCCCATCATCACTGCAGCTCATTTCCAACAGCTTAATTCAGAATGGGGCACCGGCTGGGCGCAGGGCTCTGGCCTGGAATCCCCACGCTTGGGAGGCCCAGGGGGAGGGTTGCGTGAGACCAGCCTGGGCGATATGGCGAAAACTTCTCTACAAAACAAAAAGAATGAGCCGGACATGGTGGTACTGTATCCCTAAAAATTGATACTAAAAAGTCAAAATAATCAGGTGCGGGGTAAGTTTACGCCATCTCCCTTCCAGTAAGGCATTCGGGAGGCTTCGCTGGGAAGACGCGAACGTCCAGTCCATCGGCAATGCGCACCTCACTCTCACTGTGGTCTGTGGCCAGTTCTCACGGCAGGAGGCACATCGGAGCTTGCTGGGTGCACAAGAGCCCCGTTCTCACAAATGAACACCTCATGCCTCACACACGCGGCATCACGCCTCGAGAGAGACACGTGTGCACCTGTGCGAGCCACAGCTTGAAACACATGTGTGCCTAGAATTAGCTTCCGTGTGTGAACACGCACACATGTGTGCCTAGAGTTAGCTTCCGTGTGTGAACACGCACACATGTGTGCCTAGAGTTAGCTTCCGTGTGTGAACACGCACACACGTGTGCCTAGAGTTAGCTTCCGTGTGTGAACACGCACACATGTGTGCCTAGAGTTAGCTTCCGTGTGTGAACACGCACACATGTGTGCAGGCATGTGGGTGCTCGGGTTATTCGCAGGGAGAACTGACAGCTAGAATGAGCTGCCACCTTCCCACGTGACGTGGGCTGGTCTGAATCCGTGCCTCTAAAGTGTAATCCTTGAGCTGCCTTCTGGGACCCCTGGAGAGCCCGAAAGTGTAGATTCCTGGCCTTCTCCAGACAGAGAAGAACAGAAGCTCTGGTGTGGGCCGGAATCTGCACCACCACAGGTCCCTGGGCACTTCTGTGGGCCCCAAAGTCTGGGGACATCCACTCTAAACCATTTCCTGTGCCTTAAACAGATTTAGTACTTTGGAGCTAGACTTCCAATGAAAACACATATCAGAATATATTTGTACAATATACATTTACCTAGTATGGATTTATAGGTGTAAATTCGCATCTGTAACCATTATTATCTGCTCATACATTCACCTCATTTCAGAAACATTCTCATGGTGGGGATGCTCATCCCATCCCTGGCAGGACAGGACTTGTCAGGCACTGGGCACTGGGCCGTCTTCCATCCTGCGTCCCCTCGCAGCACCACCACGTCAACCCTGCCACTGGCCTCCGCGCACTGCGGACCACTCCACCTACCACGGCGAGCACCCATGCAGCACGTGCACCTCTGGCGACAGACACACGTGAATTCCCAGGGAGTCGCACACACGTGACGTCTGAGCCCATCGCAGAGCACACACAAGAGCAGGAGTGAGGAAGGAAATGTTGGCAGACCCCTCGCGTCTTCGTTCTGCACCCAGAAACACACACATCCTCCTTAAGGATCCTGGTCCAGTCACTGAAGCGAGAAACTCTGGGTCCTGGCAGACCCCGGTTCCACTGCAGCAGCCCCAGCTGCAGGGTCTGAGCACACTGTGCACAACCCAGGCTCCAGGGAGCGGCCTGGGCCTCCTACCCAGCCACCCTGCCTCACACCAGGACAGCAGAGCCCAGTCCGGTTCTCTCCTCCAAGTGAGATCCTTTTATATTTCCGCGTCTCAAAAAACCTCCGCAGGCTCCCATCGGAACAACCCCGGCCTGGCATCTGACAGTCTCACGCTTTGGCCTGACTCGCTGTCCAGCCTCAGTAAATTCGGGAACACTCCACTGCCAGCCTCTCACAGGTGCCATCTCAGTCAGTCCTGCGGTGACCCTGGAGGGGCAGGTCCCACTCTGCACACCCCGGAGACAAGCAGGCTGGGGCTGCAGGGAGACGGAGCTTGCGTCCCCGCCTTCCTGCCCGCATTCCTTCCTCCGTTAGCGTCCCCACCCTGCGAGGTCTCAGGACGCATCTTCCCTCAGGAGCTCCTCTACCCCACGGGCTCAAGCGCGCGAGACCTCTCAGCCTGACTGGTCCGTTCTGTGACTGATCTCAGAGCCCGTGGGCCTTGGCCGCCAGGCCCCTCCCTTGTCTGCGAACTCGGAGGGTCTGAGACATGCCCAGCTCAGCACCAGCTCCAGACCCTGTGGGACAGTGCAGGGTCGGCCACATGATGGGGGCACCACGTGGCCACAGGACATGGTGGGAGGTGCGGAAGGTGGAAAGAGGCACAAAGACGCTTTCCAAGTGCCCAAAGGACAGACGTGGAATCAGCACAGTTTGCCTCCAGTGCTGCTGACCCCTGCCATGCACCTCAGCACCTTCATCTCGTGTCTTCAGGGGAGCCGGCTGCAGCTCATACTGTCCACTCTGCAAAGCAAAGCAGCCCTGATAACAGCCCTGGAGGAAGCCCCTTCCCAGCTCTGAGACCCCCGCTCACAGCCAGGGCCGGAGCCCCTTCCCAGCAAACTACAGCTCCGGGACCCCTGCTCACAGCCAGGGCCGGCCAGTTCCACAGCCTCCCGCACATAGATACAGCACACAGACACTCGTGGGTTCATATGATCAGCCTCGTGACCTCGTCGGCTCAGCTCTTGACACACAGACTCACACAGACCATCTGGAGCTGCACGGGACGCTGACACCACTGAGGGCAGGCGAGAGCCAAGGCAAGAACGAAGGGGACCAGCGCAGAAAACAGGCCCCAGCACACGTGGGAGAAGGAGCACCGGGGAGACTCAGAGAGAAACCCAGTGACACACACACTCCGTGGACTCCCTCCAACGGCCTCTAATGGCGCAGACCACGAGGTTGGACGACAGCCAGGACACCTCCTCCTGGCCCGCTGCATCCCCCGCCCTCCCACCAGCAGCCCTGGGCGGGCGCCTTTGACTTTCCTACCACCCCCCAACCCTCCCAGCCCCCCCGCCCCCCCTCCCCCACTCCCACCTTTGACTTCAAGGGTCCCGAGTGGGGCTCTGTCCTCTCCTCTGATGACGGCTGCGTGGCTCTTGCCAAACCTCCCCTTTCCCCCACAATGCAAACCTCAGTTTTGAGTCTCACAGGAATAAAGCCACATGAAAGCAAAAACTTCTTAAAACTGAGTTGGGCAATATATTTCAGTGAAAAGGGAAAAGTCTTCAGACTCCAAGACTCCTTCAGCTGGACAGGAGGGTCAGTTTTGAAGTCAGAAGTTGTAAATACTTGCAATGTCACTGTGTCTTCACATTTTTATGAGCTGAAACTGGGACGGGAGAAGTCACATATTTACGTGGATAAGGATCTTGTAACTGGCACATGATTACAAGTCTTTATTTTTAGAAGTACTTCACTTAATTTTTTAATAGGTAACAGAAACAGAAAAAAATCCACAACATTCAAAAGGATTTAAAATCCCTTCAAGAAGGGATCCCTGCCCCTGCCCCCTCATTCCCGATGTGAGGTCACTTCTGTCACCAGCCCCCAACCTCTCCTTCTAGAAGCCAGCCACGTTCAGCAATGGGGACATGGGGACGTCTGAAGCATGCATGTTCCTATCTCCAGATGCTGACCTGAGAGAATGCCTGATCCAAAGGTCACGGCGTCTACTGAAATTTCTCTGATGTGCCCAATCCACAGGGTTGTCCCCACCTATTTGAGTCACACCAAAAAGTTGACCGAACACTCTGGGCCTCCCTTTCTCGCTTGGGCAAAGGTGGCAGCCTTCTCACCACGAGAGGCAGGAAGGGTCACTTTCTTCTGCTGCATCTGTGCTGGCCAGGCCCGTTCAGAAAGGAGGAGCCAGGGGTCTGGAGGGCATCACATGGGGAACCAGCTGCGGAAGGACCAGAAAAAGGGGAAACAGCCACAGGACACAACTCAGCGAGAGCCACCAGATGGGGAGCGCGGCGGAGACGGGGAGCGCGGCGGAGACGGGGAGCGCGGCGGAGACGGGGAGCGCGGGGGAGACGGGGAGCGCGGGGGAGACCGGGAGCGCGGGGGAGACCGGGAGCGCGGGGGAGACGGGGAGACGGGGAGCGCGGGGGAGACGGGGAGCGTGGGGGAGAGGCGCGGCCCAGACGGGGAGCGCGGGCGGAGACGGGGAGCGCGGGGGAGACGGGGAGCGCGGGGGAGACGGGGAGCGCGGGGGAGACCGGGAGCGCGGGGGAGACCGGGAGCGCGGGGGAGACCGGGAGCGCGGCGGAGACGGGGAGCGCGGCGGAGACGGGGAGCGCGGGGGAGACGGGGAGACGGGGAGCGCGGGGGAGTCGGGGAGCGCGGGGGAGACGGGGAGCGCGGGGGAGACGGGGAGACGGGGAGCGCGGGGGAGACGGGGAGCGTGGGGGAGAGGCGCGGCCCAGACGGGGAGCGCGGGCGGAGACGGGGAGCGCGGCGGAGACCGGGAGCGCGGGCGGAGACGGGGAGCGCGGCGGAGACCGGGAGCGCGGGCGGAGACGGGGAGCGCGGGGGAGACGGGGAGACGGGGAGCGCGGCGGAGACGGGGAGCGCGGGGGAGACGGGGAGACGGGGAGCGCGGGGGAGTCGGGGAGCGTGGGGGAGAGGCGCGGCCCAGACGGGGAGCGCGGCGGAGATGGGGAGTGCGGCTGAGACGCACGCGCCTCGCTCTGACCCCACCTGTGTCCCAGCCGGGGCCACGAGAAAAACAAAGGCCACACAGATCCCAAAGGAAGAAAGAAAAACCTTTATTCACAGAATGTACAAAAAAAAATCTACAAGGAAAGCTAATAGAACTAGTAGTGTGTTTAGCAAGAACAGAGAATACAAAGTCAGTAGGGAGGCGTCAGTGACCATGAAAATTAAACAAAAACAGCACCATTCACAAAATTATGCTTTTAGATTTGTGTTTTTGGTGGACTACCTGAGAAATCTTTGACCACTCCATTAAACACATAAAACACAGAGAAATAAATGTTTTTAAATGTGCAAAACGTGTAGGCTGAAAACACATCACAAAATACGGATGAGAGAAATTGTAAAGACCCAGGCATGTGGAAAGATATACCATGTCCATGGCTTTGAAGACTCAATTTTGTTAAGATATTAATTCTCCCCGAATTATAGATCAATGTAATCCCAGTCAAAATTCCTGTGGGACTATTTTGGAAATTGAGAAGCTCATTCAAAAATACATATGGCAATTCAGAGGATCCAGAATAGCAAAACAAGTTTAAGAACAAATTTGAGGACCTTACACTACAACGTAAGACCTGCTAAGAAGACACAGTGATCAAGACGCTGGCACTGGCATGAGGACAGGGGGAGCATACATATGGCGCAGGGCTTGGGGCTTAGCCTCAGAGGGTCTCTAGCTTCACTCAGGAAAGAATTCGAGAACGAGGTGGTGGTGGAAGAAAACAGTTTTATGGAGGCGGCAGTGTGAAAGATCTGAAACCGCTCCCGCAGAGCAGGGCTCCCCACAGGCGGGGTGCTGAGGGTGGCAGCTCCGGGCAGTCCTGCAGTCTTGTTTATGCTCGCTTTTAACTGTGTGTCAATTAAAGGACAGATTATGCAGACACTTCTAGAAAAAGGGTGGTAACTTCCAAGTCACAGGGCTGTTCCTATGAAGGGGTGGTACCCTCCAGGCCTTGCCATGGCGATGGGAAGCCGACACGGCGCACTGGCAGGCGTGTCCGATGGAAAGCTGCTCCCACCCATCCCTGTCGTAGCTAGTCCTCGATTTGGTCCGGTGTCTGAGTCCTGCCTCCAGAGTCCAGTCCCCCCTCCTACCTCAGACGGAACAGAATACAGAGGCCACAAACAGACCCATGCAATGCAGCCAAGGAAGCTGGAAATGTGCCAAAGTCATCAACGGAGGAACGGTCGCCTTTCAACCAAGGATGCCGGAACGAACGGATGTCTACATGGAAAAAACGGAATCCCGACCCTTTTCTTTGTGCCATAAGTGATAACTAGCTTGAAACAGATCATGGAACTAAATGTAAACGCTGAAAGCACACGCTTTCCAGGAGAAAACTCCACAACTGTGGGATAGGCAAGACTTCCTTAGACATGACACCACAGGTACAAATCATACAAGAAAAAAATGTGATAAAAACCATCAAAATTTAAAACTTCTGTTCTTCAAAGACAATGATAAGAAAATGAAATACAAGCCACAAACAGGAAGAAAATATTTGCAAAGCACTCTTGTGATGGACTCGTATCTGGAATACACAGAACTCTAAAAAATAACAAGAAAACAACCCAATTAAAAGGGCAAAAGATTTGAACAATTTACCAAAGAAGGAATAGAGCAGCCACTAAACCCATGAAAAGTCCTCAGTGCCGCTCTTCACGGACACGTAATCAAAACCACAGTGAGACAGTGCGCACCTATGGGAGTAGAAACGTTAACTAGAGAATAAAAACTCAGACCTAAGGGCCGGGCAGGATACAAACACCTGCTGCTCTCACCCGCTGCTGGAGAGAAGGCGGACTGGGTGGCCACCTGGAGACACGGTTGGGTAGTTTCTAATGAAAGTAAACACACACCCTACAATGGGCCCAGCAACTTCATTCCCACGTATTTATCTCAGAGTAAGAAACAGAAACATTCTCCACATAAAGACCTATCCAAGAATGCATACGGTGACTTTATTCATAATTCCTGAGGATTAGACACAATCCAGCAAGTGCATGAGGCCACTGAGGTGCGTCTGTATGATGGAAACCCATGGGCAGTGGGAGGGGGCGACCTGGCTCACAGCCACACAGCGCAGGACCAGCGCGTTGGCAGAGGGCACGGTCCCTCCAGGGTTTGACTCGCGTTGTCTCCTGGAAAAGGCAAAACTGTGGGAACAGGCCCCAGAGCAGTGGCTGCCAGGGGCTGTGGGCCAGGGTGGAAATCCACCCCGAAGGAGTGTTCTGGGCTGTGGGAACGTATCTTAGCTGTGGTGCTGTCTACACACCTGCATACGCTGCTGAAGGTTACACCTAAACACTGAACTTTACCTTATGTCAGTTGCAGACCACCTGATTTATACACAAAGAATGGAGGTCTCAGCAGGGCGCAGTAGCTGCTGCCTGTAATCCTAGCACTTTGGGAGGCTGAGGAGGGCGGATCATGAGGTCAGAAGATCGAGACCATCCTGGCTAACACGGTGAAACCCCGTCTCTACTAAAAATACAAAAAATAAGCCAGGCGTGGTGGCGGTGCCTGTAGACCCAGCTACTGGGGAGGCTGAGGCAGGAGAATGGCGGGAACCCGGGAGGCGGAGCTTGCAGTGAGCCGAGATCACACTACTGCACTCCAGCCTGGGCCACAGAGCGAGACTCCGTCTCAAAAAAAGAAGAAGAAATGAATGGAGGTCTCACTGCACCCCCACCCCATTGGGAAGCCTCAGAGAGGCTCTAGGGGCTGGAGGGGCAAATGGAGGGGACGTGGTGTTACCAGAGCCGCCCAGAGGAAGGCGGAGGCCTAGCGGGAAGAGGAGGGAGGCCCAGGATGGGGGGCGGAGACCCCGGTGCTCCTGACTGACAGCAGCGAGCCGGGCCCGCGCATTTCCCGGTTCTGGCATCTGCTGGGAGCCATAGTTTCCGGTCTGTGCTCCGCGGTGCAGCGCCCGGCAGCCGAGCCCAGGCAGAGGCCGCCTCCCTGCGCCTGGAAGCCTGAAGGCACCTGCGCCCCGGGGGGTCCGTAGGCCACGGCCCTGCGGCTGGGAGCCCGGCTTGACTGACAGTTGCCACCGGCAGCAGCGCTGTGGGCCGCGGACGGGGACAGAGAAGGCCGGTCACGCGCCCAGGGCCGGCCCACGCCCGACACTTCTTCCCTCTGCGCCTGCTGCCCCTGGGAGGCTTCTGACCTACAGGAGCTGACTGCAGCCGTGGAGGGGCGGGGTGGGCGGGGCAGGGCTGAGCGCGGGGCTTTATTTCCCGGAGTCTAACTTGCTGGGTGGCGGGTGGCGTATTCTGCTGCCTTTCTCGGTTTCAGTCGCCACCGCCCTCCCCCTCCAGGCTAAAGATGCCCTCCCGGCCCCAACCCACACCCCCGACCCCATAGGAGTGCGTCTCCACCTGCCAGTGCACCTCTCACTCCTGGACCTGAACTTGCAACTGAGCACAGCTGTGGCCGCCCCAAGGAAACTCGCTGGCAGGTGGGGTTTCCTCAGGGTGTGGGCAGCTGCTAGAAACGAGAGAACCAGGAGAACCGCGCAGCCAGGAAGCCAGTGGCCACCCCACACTTCCACCCAGAAGCGCACTCGCCAGAACCTGGTGTTTCATGCCCAGTAACAACATAACTGCCATCATCACGATAAATCGTTACCGGAGATCCAGACAGCCATCCATTTTCATGGCTGTAAACGCCATAGTAAGACATCTAAGTCCAGTCACCATAATGGTAAAGCCACCAAGAACTGCTAGCAGATGACATCGACGGAACGATTAATAAACATCTTATTTGGTTATTTTCAGAGCACATAACTCTGGAACTAACTTGATCAGTTTCTCTTATTAAAATGCGCAAAAATATTTTTAAATTTCTTTTTCCTTAGGGTTATCACTCAAAAAATATCTCATACACCTTCGAGAATGAATCAAGTCTCTGTGGATTCTTGCACATAAACTGAGCTGGTGATGAGGCCTGACACGTGGTGCCCAGCACAGGCTGAGCCCCGCCAGATACACCATTAGCCTCCGCTGAATAATCTGGATTCCACATCTCCCTTTCTTCTGGGAACACCCTTGGAGGCCCCTGGAGGTGCTGAGAACACGGGAGCGAGACACAGGCACGCAGGACTATGGGCTCTGGGAAGCTCCGTCCGGTGGACACAGCACAACAGGCAGAAGAACCACAACCAACAAGGGGGGCAGGGGAGGCAGGCCACGGAGGGCAGCTGCAGGGTCAGAGGCCGTCTCCTGCAGCAGGCCCCAGTCCCAGAGGCGGGCATGGCAGGATGTGGGGATGGAGGAGGAGGTGCCTGAGGAGCGGGGTGCAGAGCAGCTGCGCCCGAAGGCAGGAGGGAGAACTGCCAGCCACTAGCCCTGGAGCCGATGCCCTGGTCAGAGGGAGAGAGGAAGAGGGAACCCTTCCTCAGCGCCCAAACAGCTTGAACGCGACTTGAAGCTATGGGCGTGAACCTGAGGGCCTCCCAGGCAGACACTGAGCAGTGGAGTGCAGGGGTCATGCTGGACCCTCAAGACCATCTCACCAACAAGGCTACACAAGGCCAAGCACAGCAAGACCCTGAAGGGGGCCAGGTGCCCACCGCACTCAGGAGCACAAACACCTTCTGCAATCGCATTTCAGGGCCAGGGTGTCTGCTGCGGAAGCACCCGGCACAGCGTTCCTGCTCAAAATGAAGTCAAATGTCAATTATCTGAGATCCACGTGACCCATTCCATGTATTTTCTAAACAAACTCTGGAGACTTCTGTGAAAAGCACAGCAGTTTCTAAGAATAATCATTCGGGTACAGTGAATAACAGTCCCAAAAATGTCCAGGTCCCGACTCCTGCAATGGTGAGGGGGCACGGGCCTTATCAATGCCAGCTGAGGGTCCGCCCAGCCCCAAGGGCCTCTGGGTTCACAGCTGCCACCCAGCCAAGCCCATCTCAACGCCAGGCAGAGAGTGAGACCGGTCAGGATGGGCGTCTCTCTCCTTGTCTCTGTCAGGGGACTTGCCGTGGAGGCCTGGGACACAGCAGAGTGCAGACAGGAGTCTACCAGTTACCTGCTAGCCAGTTTCCCTCATGCCCTCTCTCTCCCTCAATGTCGTGCTGACATGCGCTAGCTGCCGGCTGCCCAGTGGGGACAGGCTGGGTTTTAGGACACTCAAGCTCTGAGGTGGGCCTTTGGCTGTGCCTCTCACACTTCTGTGTGCCAAGCACTGGGAATGGATCAGATCACAGATCCTGGACCATGGCTCACAAACAGAGGGACGCGGACGATGAGGAAAGCCCACAGCTGAGGGACATCGGTGAGCGCTGGGGAAAGGGGGCAGCTGGCGTGGGACAGAGAGGCCATGATGCGGCAAGGGGAGCTAGTGTGAGCAGTGAGCGTCAGGAGGATGCGCCCCCCCCACCCCCCCCCCCACGCACCCTTGTGGCCTCGCTGGCCTCCTGCACTTGTGGACCCTCAGGCTGCCTGGGGCGGAGCTTGGGGTCCTCCTGGGGGACTCCTCCTCCCGCACTATACCACTCAGCATTCCGGCAGCCAGGGAGATGAGGAGCCTGCACCACCTGGGGTCTGGGTTCAGGCTGTGGCAGCCAGTACACACTGGTTCCCCGGCCACCCGTCCTGGGCGTGAGCTCAGGTGCTGCAGGACCCTCCTCCCTTCCTGGCTCTCCCGGCATCACGGCGGGAATTAGCCTGATACCCCAGCCTCCCACACCTGCTGCGTGAGGTCCGCTCCTGATGGGGTCCTCTGGCTGCATTTAGGAACAAAGAGCTCCCTGAGTAACCTGAAGTCCACTCTGCCAAGAGGCCCCACAGCTTACAGGATGCTGCCTTCCTGCAATCCCCGGCAGGGCTGCCCATGAGCTTTCTCCAAGAAAACCGGGGGACACTGAGACCACACGCCCCCACCCCCACCTGCCCTTCCCGTGCCCACACTGTGGGGACTGAAGTTGGGACAGGAAGAGCCAGGATGCGGTGAGGAGGGAGGGCCCCATGTCCACACAAAGGTCCCCCCGCGGATGCCCCGGGGAGAAGCCCTGGGAAGTTGTCTGAAGAGGGTTGGGGATGCTGTGCTCTCGCCTTGAGGGGCCATGGAAGCCTCGACTGGCAGTGCTCACTGACCTGAGCCTGGCATGATGCTCCAGCAGGGACCACAGATGCCAGGCCAGATCCCGAGAGCGGATCAGGAGGAACACCCAGGGCTGCCGTGACCCCTCAGCACCATCCCGCCAGGCTCCGGACTGAAATGCTAATACTCCCCTGGCACAGAACAGGCAGAAAAGGGGAAGTAAACGCTCATTCATCACCTACCTATGATGGAATCCCTCCGGAAAACGTCTCTATCGAAAATGTAGAAGGATAGGTGACGAAAGCTCCGAGGAATTTCACAGTAAAAGTCTTCTCCGTAAAAGGGGCTGGAGAGAAAGAAAAGCACCAGTTAGAACACAAGCCACGCTCCCGCCTCAGCCCCAGGGGCACACACGTGTGCTCTTAGTTTTAAACGTGCCATGAGAATGCCCTGCACCGCGTGGCACGTGGGAGACATGAACCTGCAGCTCCCTGTGGGGTGAAGGGTGTCGTGGCCGCTCCCCGGCCTCCACCTCGAGCCTTTGCACTGCACGGATGAACTGTAACTGGGCTGCCTGGTGGTGCAGGACGCTGAGAGACTTCCACAGAGACCATGGTCACTGCCTGAATGACTTCCCTGGTACGTGCTCAGGTCTAGGTCCAGCCGCAGGGACACTGTGATGTTTTGAAGGTACCTGGTTTGGGGCAGGTGGTGGCTCCCTTTATGGACTGAATGTAAAACACAGCACTCCAGTGCCTTGCCCGGTTCCTTTTATCCAGAGATCCAGTACAAAGTCCTGAATGCCTAGCCGTCCTCACTCCTGGGGGAGGCTCCCGCGACTGACTGTGCTTACAGAGTGCACGGCTCCGGCTGCCCATGCGTGAGTCACCCGGAGATGCAGCCGCCCCACAGATGGAGACTTCAAATAACTGCAACCCCAGTAAAGAAGCAGAAGCCAACGGGCTTTGCCATTCTGCAAACCTCCCTGTTGTCCTGGGCCAGCACAGGTGAGGTTAGGTTCCTCCCCGTGCCGGACCTGTTGGCGATTACTATGGCGCACGCACAGCTACCACCAACTCAGAACTCAACACAAGCCCACTTTCACACACATTTATGCTAAGGTCCAAAATAGGAAAGATGTAAGTTATTCAAGGAGGAACCATTCAGATAGAGAGCAAAGGAAGGTCAACAGTGCTGGGCCAGGTGATCCACACAGTCACCAATGGCGCAGGCCCCACCCCAGCCACACGCAGAAATGAGCTCAGACCTCGCACCCATGTGTAAGGGTGTAAGGGTTGGAGCTCCCAGCGTCTGAGAAGAAAACGGGGATGAACCTGCACCCAAAGATGCCTTAGATCTGTCACCCAAAGCACAAGTGCCAAAAGAAAAATAAATGGAAAATCAGACTTCCATCAAAATTAAAAACATTAAAAACTTTTTTGCATTAAAAGCATTACTTAAAAAGTGAAAAGGGCCAGCACGGTGGCTCACGCCTGTAATCCCAGCACTTTGGGAGGCTGAGGTGGACGAATCACCTAAGATCAGGGGTTTGAGACAAGCCTGGCCAACACGGCAAAACCCTGTCTCTACTAAAAATACAAAAATTAGCAGGGCGTGGTGGTGGGTGCCTGTAATTCCCAGCCACTCGGGAGGCTGAGGCAGGAGAATCACTTGAACCCGGGAGGCAGAGGTTGCAGTGAGCCGAGACTGCACCACTGCACTCCAGCCTGGGTGACAAGAGCAAAACTCAGTCTCAAAAAAATAATAAAAATGTAAAAAATTACAAGTGAAAAGACAGACTAGAAAAAATAGCAGCTCAGTTATCTGATAAAGGACTTGTATCCAGAATATATAAAGAACTCTTATAACTCAATAAATGATGACAAATATTTCAGTTTAAACAGGGGCAAAAGATTTGAACACACATATCACCAAAGAAGACAAATGACCAACAATGTATTAAAAATGCTCGGTGTCATTAGCCCTTGAGAAAATGCAAATTAAACCAGGAGATACAGCACAGGCAGAGGCCCAAACCTCGGGCCACGAGCGTTGCTGCCCGGAGCCCACGTGGGAGGGGCCTGGAGTCCAGGCCCCAGCCCCTCCCTCTGCAGCGGCCTTAATAACAGGCATTTCATTTGGATTTCACTGATTTCATAATTTTTATAACTGGGTCAGAGACTGAGTAATGTTTACTCAGAAAACCATTTTTTGTCATAAGGCACAATCTTCCAAAGGAGGCCTAAAATACCTACATTGTTGTAAGCATTTTGGAAACACAGCAGTATCCATTTACACACAAAAGAAACATCTCTTTATCTTTCAATGAAGGCAGAATGCTCAGGGACTTCCACCGACTTCCTCGTAGCAGAATCCTGGTTCATGAAGGCTCTTTAGAAAGTCACATTTCCTTTAAACACATTCTCACATTGGTCGCTGTCGCAGGCACTCGAGTGCCTCTGATTTTCCTGGGTCTGCCTGGGCACCGCCGAGATCTGATGTCAGGGACCCCCAGGGAGAAACACCCTGTGCCCGTGGGGTGTGTGCCCACAGTCACGTGTGCATGTGTGTGCCTATAGGTGTGTGCGCCCACAGGCACGTGTTTGTGTGTGCACGTGTGTGCCCATGGGTGTGTGCCCACAGGCACGTGTGTGGGTGTGTGCGTGTCTGCCTGTGGGTGTGTGTGCCCACAAGCATGTGTGGGGGTGTGTGCATGTGTGCCCGTGGGTGTGTGTGTCCACAGGTACGTGTTTGTGTGTGCACGTGTGTGCCCGTACGTGTGTTCCCACAGGCACGTGTTTGTGTGTGCACGTGTGTGCCCGTATGTGTGTTCCCACAGGCATGTGTGTGGGGGTGTGCACGTGTGTGCCCATGGGTGTGTGCCCACAGGCACGTGTGTTGGTGTGTGCGTGTCTGCCCGTGGGTGTGTGTGCCCACAAGCATGTGTGTGGGTGTGTGCATGTGTGCCCGTGGGTGTGTGTGTCCACAGGCACGTGTTTGTGTGTGCATGTGTGTGCCCGTACGTGTGTTCCCACAGGCATGTGTGCGTGTTTGTGCGTGCAGGCATGCACCCAGAGCACTTGGGTCACACGTACACAAAGGCACCACAGATGCGCCCCGCACAATGCGCTGCTTTCATGACAAGGCGAGGGGTTGTCACCCCGCCCCCACCCTGTGTAAAGTCACAGCTGCAGGATCTCGGGGCAGGACGCACACTCCCCAGGCAGCGCCCTGCGGCCTCCCTGGAGAAGCTTGGTGCTCTGCAGACAGCGTCCCCACTGGCAGGAAAAACCACCATCAACCTCGAAGCCAAAAGGGACACCAGACGCGCATTTTAATATTCACGACAAGGCCTCAGGTGACGAGCTACTCACAGGACACACGTTAACAATTAATAGTAATTCACAAAACATTTGAGGTTTTTACAACGACAAAACGGCCTCTTCTGTACATACCAGAGCAACTTTCAGGGCCACAGAGGCCGAAGTAACGGCACGAAGCCGTGGTGCCTGAATGCGCGGACAGAGCCTGGACTCGTGTTTCCAGTCCCGCTCGCTCCCGGCAGAGCCCAAAGAACCAAGGGCTGGAGGCTTCGCTTACTGCTCCAGAATGGCAGGTGCCCAGGCTGTCCCGGCCGCGGCACATCTCACACGAGAAGCCCAGTGGGAGCACGCACAGCTCCTGGCTTCACGGCAAATGCGTAACCAAAAGGTGTAAATCAAGCTTCATTCACCACGGAGGAACCTCAGAACCACAGGCACCGACAGCCAAGCTGCCCGAGAATGGAATGGACGCCCTCCACTGGCAAACACTCCAGCAACTGGCTTGGCAGGAAGCTGTGGCAGCTTCAGAGCAACCCAGGGCTCGGGGTTCACCTGGCCACCTCGCCGTGAGAGGGCGTCACGCTTCCCAAGAGCCCCCCCACTCCCACACAGACACTGAGGACCCCACCACGTGGGCCTGTGCCTGCCTCACAGGAACGCGGGGAGGAGGAAGTGGGTCAGGCTGGACTGCAATGTCTGATGTGGTGTCCAACATGTGTCCAGTGCGTGTCCGGTGAGTGTCATGCGTGTCTGGTGCGTGTCCGGTGCGTGTCTGATGTGTGTCCGGTGAATGTTCGGTGCACGTCCAGTGCGTGTCCGGTGAGTGTCCGATGCATATTCGGTGCGTGTCCAGTGCGTGTCCGATGCGTGTCCGGTGTGTGGTGAGGGGTGGTGAGATGAGGATGCCAGCGTTGAGCACACCCCACACACAGGCGCTGCGCACCTGGCCTTTGACCCTGCACACTTCCTCACCGTCCCAATGCACAGGGTGGGAAACCGAGGCACTCCAACATCTGATGAAACTATCCCAGGGATCGTGCCGTGACTCAGGCCATGCTGTGTTGCTATAAACCGCTTTTACGTGTAGAAAGGGGCATGTTCAGTCTGATAATTTCACGGAGTTCGTATGTTTTCTTGTAGCTTCCTCTTTCTGCTATTTTTATCTCTTTTTATTGAATGGATTTCTGGTTTATTTATGAATTTTAAACACCTCAATTTCCATGGACAGGTGTCAGCACCACCAGAAGCCTCACGGGACCCTTCCAGGTGCCCAGCCAGCAGCCTCTGCCCCGAGCCCCCGCCCCCCCAAACCCCCACTGCCAAGCAGAGTCACAGTGAGAGGAGTCACTTGGCAGAGCAACGGAACACCCTTCTACCGGGCAGTACCCAGGGACACCGCGCCTCAGCCCCGCTGCCCAAGCCCTGCCACTCTGCCCCTGGGGAGCACGACTTCTTCCGGCCTCCACCCAGGAATTTCTCGAGCAACAGCTTCGGAAACCTTGCTCTGGAATGGCAGAAGGGAGGCAGCGCTTTGGGGTCCTCTCTGCCCCCCTGCTAAGAGGAGCCTGGTCCTCGGGAACCTCGCGGTCCCCCCTCCTGGAGAAGAGGAACGTCGCACTCACATTTCCATTTTACACCTTTGCAGCCGAGAACGCTGGAGCCAGAACGGGCTCCAGCAAAGGCGATGGTGAGCGTTTTGCATCTCTGATGTCGTTTACTCTACTGGCTCCAGTTGCCTTTTTTCACGTTTTCCCCCTTATTTCATATAACTTTTTAAACTTAATAGTTATGACTGACTTTGTTTCCTGCAAGTCACCTCAAGTCTTTCAGGAAACCAGGCAGGACATCTGCAGGCAGCCAGCCGGCCTTATCTACGGAGCCCTGAGCCACCAACCACCGTGACCAAGCGTCATGCCTGCGAGCCGGACGAGCCCAGGAGGGGAGAGCGGCTGGACTCCGTACGCGAAGTCCACACGGACAGAGCAGCGGGCAGGGCTGCCTGTGAGGAGGGATTTAGACCAGGAGGCCGCTGGGGAGGCTGCCCAGAGGAGGAGGCTGCCCAGAGGAGGAGGCATCCCACGGCAGTGGGGTCCGGAGAGGCGGCAGCGCTGCAGGCCTTTGCACTCATTTTAATGAAGGCTCTGCAGGGTTTCAAGGAAAGATGGAGCCGGTCCCTGTGCCAGAATAGAGGGTTCGTTCAGCTTCTTAGACCGATGATTTATTTAGGGAATAAGAAGGGCGATTCCAGGGACAGTGGAGGCCCCCACAGGAAGGAAACCTCTCCCCGCAGTGATGGCACAGAGCCAGCCTGACGCCCAAGGCCACTGTGCCATCATCGCCAGGGAGCCCTGAAGAAACTCCTGGAAGAATGAAAACGCCCAGCTCAAGGAGGAGAGTGGAGGCCGTTCCCCACCTTCTGGGGCAATTAACAACCTCTGCGAATGAATCCACAGCTTAAACCCACAGAACCTCCGCCAACCACACCCAGACCTGGAAGGGGCACCTCTGGCCGGGGCGCTCAGCACGAGGGGACCCAGATCAATGGCTTCCCTGGGGCGCGGGCTCGGCCTGCAGGCTGGAGGCTGGAGAGCTGCCATCCTGGCACACGCTGGGTAGATGCGGGTGTTTCCAATGTGCTAAAGAGGGCAGGGCCTGGCTGCGGTGCTGGGAGGCTGGAGTCCTGGAGGTCGGTGGGGGACGGTGAGTTCCCAGGTCACTTCCCCTGTTGCTTGTTTTCTTCACTTTCCTGTCCTATTCGTTCATTTTAGCATGGAGGTCAGAACCAGCCGAGTGAAGCCCCTGCCTGGCCACTCAGGTGGTGTGAGGACGGGGGCCAGGGCCTCGAGCATCAGTCAGCTCCTAGAATTGCAGGTTTGTACCTGCAAACGGGGCACCCGAGTGACATCCCTCCAAGACCCCCGGGATGCCACAAGCCCCACGGAGACAGCGCACCCAGCAGGGGCCAGCTCCAGGCGCTGCTGCTGGAGCAAAGCCATCACCACCGTCCACGCGTCCAGCAGGAAGAGTGGATTCCTCGGGCATGAAGCTCACAGCTCACATCGTCTACGAACCTGCCCGACGACCTCTCCCGAACCTGGATTCCCACCACAGAATTCAATTCCTCGGGTGCTCACCAGCCCGTGACTTGTGGCCACCAGACTGGACATAACACACGGAGACCATTTCCTGTTTTGCAGAAAATCCTGTTGGGCCATGCCAATTCCAGAGCCAAAACACAGTGTCCACGTGAGGGTCCAGACCTGATGCCACCCTTGCTGGAATAGCATCTCCTTCCCTCTCAGAGCAATGCCACTGATGCCCAGACCAGCACCTACGCCCGTCCTCGCCGGCCCGACAATGCCCCTCCCAGGCCCTGCGGCTCAGAGGACTGGTCACGGGCACCGTGGACTATGCCGACCCGCAGTCCCCAGGGAGCAGGCCCTGCTGCTGTGGACACAGGTGACCCTGCCCCTCATAGGGGAGCTGCTCTCCTCCTGAGCCCAGGAGTGCTCTGGAACATCCATCCCAATGAGAACCAAAATCAGGAGTTGAAGTGGGAGTTGAAGGCCAGAGCCTTTTCGAATAACTTCCCTAAGCTCTTTTAAACACCTGCATCCAGGCCAGATGCAGTGGGGGAGGCCATGGCAGAAAGGCCACTTGAGTCCGGGAGTTAGAGATCAACCTGGGCAACACAGCAAGATCCCCACTCGACAGAAAATTTTAAAATTAGACGGGTTTGGTGGCGCACGTCTGCAGGGAGGTGGGGGATTGCTTGAGGCCAGGAGTTCCAGGCTGCAGTGAGCCGTGACCACACCACTGCACTAGAGCCTGAGTGACAGAGCGAGACGCCGTGTCAAAAAACCCAACACCCACACCTCCTGTATCTCACAGCCGTCGGGCTCCCGTGCAGCTGCTCCTCCCACCTGATTCAGGCCTCGGTGAGCTTCACAAGGCTGAGGGGACCATCTAAATGTAAGACTCTGAGACAGACGTCACTGAAGCCCATCCGAGGCGGCACAAGTAACCACACAGGCCTTGCCGGGGGAAGCACGAGTTTGAAGACAGAGTCTTCCAGGGATGTCCACGTTTCAACGCTGCCTTGCCAGAGGCCAGTTCCCTCCTCTCTCAGCCTCAGGACACCGCCCTCTCGCAGTGTGGCCTGCGGGCACAGAGGGCGCTCGGCTGGGGAAGGGCAGTGGCTCTGCCCCCAAAGCGGCCTCCCCAGGCCACGCCACTGCCTGGCTCAGAGGTTTCTTCCCCTGCCCTACACAGTGAGACAAGCACATGGCGGGGCCTCCCACACGCCAGGCGCAAGCAACTGGGGGCACCTTCGATGCCTTCGGCCCTGGCCAGGCGTCGCTCACCGGACCCAGAAGCCACCGCGCTCTCTCCCCACGACTGTTTCAGCTGCGCGTCCCGGTTCCAGACCGTGGGAACAGCAGCCAATGAAGCAAAGTCCCGGCCCCAGGGAGCCAAAGAGCGCACAGAACCACAAACGTCCAACGCGCAAGGCTGGCGGGGGTGGCCCTGCGGCCTCACTGGGGGCTGGGGAGGCTTACGGACGAGTGAGCGCTTGAACGGGGCCGTGGACGGTGAGGAGACCGTGGGAGGACGAGTGAGCGCTTGAACGGGGCCGTGGACGGTGAGGAGACCGCGGGAGGGGTCCAGGCAGAGGGACACCAGGTGCAAAGGCCTCGAGGCAGCAGGGCTTGTGTGTGGTGAAGACGTAGGAGCAAGGAGGAGGCTGGCGTGGCCCGGGCAGGGCAGGGCAGGACGGGAGGATGCTGGGAGCTGAGGTCAGGGGTCAGGGTGCAGCTGAGGCCACGTGGTACGGAGCAGACATTTCACCACAGCGGCTGGGAATGTGCAGACCCGGAGCAAGGCACTGGACGGATGGGTAGGTGGGCATGCAGGGAGGAATCGCCTGTCTCAGCTCAGCAGCCGGGAGCTGCTCAGGCCTGGGCAGAGCAGACCAGGAAGGGAAGGTCACCCGAGCCTCCACAGGTGGGGCTTTCTGCAGGCAAGGGGCAGCGGTCCAGCCCGAGAGGCCACAGTGCCGAGCAAATCCTGGTTGTCCTCATAGGGACCACAGGAATTCAGTTCTGGCAGAGGCGAGACTGCCGGGAAGTCAGAGGGGCTCCTGCAGGAGGTGAGGGGCCTGTGGGGGCGGCGAAGGGCCAGACACGCCCCGTTCCGCTCTGCTGACAGCGAGGCAAGAGGCGGGCAGGAGTCAGCTGGAGCCACACCCGCCTGAGCTCGGGGCAGAACTGTTCCCCCAGCGCTGGGCCTCGCCAGCCTGGAGCTGCTGTGGTGTCAGTGGTCAGCTCAAGTCCAGCCGCTTGAAAGGGAGGCAGAGGCCCCGCCTTCCCTGAGGCTCCCTGTGAAGAGCAGGAGGCTGGGCCCTCAGGAAGCCGCTGGCCAGGCTCTGCCACCCCCACAGCCGGCAGACGGAGCCTGGGCACTGCACGTGGAGACGTTTCTTCTTCCCGAGACCTCGCACAAAAATTACTCACTTAAAAGCGCTTAGAGTTTTTTCATTTTTCCAGTGGCAAATATTTCGAGGGAATGCCACAGAAACAGCCACACCAAAACCCAATTCAGTTCTCCCTTCTCTACCCCCCGCCAAGGCCGGGGACACGCTCTCAATGCATGAGGCTTGTTTAGGTCTCTGTGTTTTTCCTCTTAGAACTGCAAACTATGGTTGCCTGGAAAGGTTTCTAAAAACCCCAGGCGCCCAGGCCCACCTCAGAGAACGGCTCTTCAAGGGTGATGGGTTATGAAATAGGAACCCTGTGGGAGGCTGAGGCGGCAGATCATGAGGTCAAGAGATTGAGACCATCCTGGCCAACATGGTGAAACCCCATCTCTACTAAAAGTACAAGAAAAAAAAAAAAATTAGCTGGGCGTGGTGGCGCGCGCCTGTAATCCCAGCTACTCAGGAGGCTGAGGCAGGAGAATCGCTTGAACCCAGGAGGTGGAGGTTGCAGTGAACCAAGACTGCACCATTGCACTCGAGCCTGGGCAACAGAGCAAGATGAAAGAAAGAGGAAAGGAAGAAGGGCAGGGGAGGGGAGGGGAGGGGAGGGGAGAGGAGGAGCCTTGAAATCTATACTAGCCACAGAGTCTAACACAATCCTTAAGCGAACTGCTCGTCACAAAGCGTGGCAGGCTGCCTTCTCTCCAGAGGGCTTCTGGTGCCCGTCCACTGCGGCGGCAGTGGGATTCAGCCGTCACCTGCGCTTGAGGTGGTAACTCCATCTCAGACTCAACAGGGGAGGTGTCTGCAAAGAGCACATGGCGCAGGGGTCAGGTGGGGAGGACGGCGAGGTCAGGCCAGCTCAGGGGACATGGTGGGCAGGGTCTTCAGATCCCACGGTGGGCAGCAAAGGCAGGGGTCAGGCTGGCGCCGTCCTGGACCACGTCTGGGGTCTGCAGGCCCCGTCTCCCTCTCCACTGTGCCTAACCTGACATCTATAACCTACATCCAGCGAGACAGGATTTTCCACGATGAGGTGATTCGTAATTCCATTTATGTGCAAGTTTTTAGACTTTTCCTGTGTTTTTTTTTTTTTACTTATGATTTTAATTTTGTTTGCTTTAGAAAAGAACACATACATAGGAAAGAATGCTTCCTTTCGTTTCAATTAAAAACAACAAACTGCTTTTCTTTAAAGTGAAAATTCATTGAGGAGGGGGCTTGCATTGTACAAAGAAAATCAGACCCACCGGGATGGCTGTGATCAGAGACAGTAACAAGGGTAGGGAGGTGGAGACGCGAATCCAAACACACAACCTGTGGGAAGGTCAAGTGGCCACAGCCACCACGGAAAACAGGCTGGCGGTTCCCCGACATTCAACACACAGTCGCCACGGGACCCAGCGGTTCCAGCCCCAGGTGTGCAGCAAGAGACACAGCAGCCCACGTCCGCACACAGACTCGGACGACTCGGACGCACCTGCTCACGGCCCACGTCCGCACGCAGGCTCGGACGCACCTGCTCACGGCCCACGTCCGCACGCAGACTCGGATGCACCTGCTCACGGCCCACGTCCGCACGCAGACTCGGACGCACCTGCTCACGGCCCACGTCCGCATGCAGACTCGGACGACTCGGACGCACCTGCTCACGGCCCACGTCCGCATGCAGACTCGGACGACTCGGACGCACCTGCTCACGGCCCACGTCCGCATGCAGACTCGGACGACTCGGACGCACCTGCTCGCAGCCTCAGTCATGACGGCCAAAAAGTGGAAACAAGCAGGTGGGTCTCGGCTGCTAAGGGAGCAACAGCAGAATGGTGCTCAGCCCTGGAGGGAAAGGACACCTGGACCCCGGCCCCACACCACAGGCGTCCACATGTGGTGCCGACCGACAGGCCACGTACAGAGGCCACGGGTCAGGCGCTTCCACTGGCACAGAATGCCCAGGAGAGGCACAGCCGGCGACAGAACGCGGACCCGCATCTGCCGCCCCGGGAGAGGCTGCAGGCCGGAAACCGGAGGATTACAGGGCACGGATGTTCTTTTAGGGAGATGAAAATGTTCTAAAATTGACTGTGGCAGGTTGTGCAACTCTGCAAATATACTAAAAACCACTGAATTGTACATTTTAAAATGGGTGAATTGTATGGTGTTTGAATTACACCTCAATAAAGCTATTTTTAAAGAAACAAAATTTTAAATACGTAAAAAAATCAGAAAGTGAAATCTGGAATTAACATTCCAGGAAACATCCTCCTTGAGTTTTTTCCTCCAAAGATATAAAATAGAATAAAATATATAAATGCTATAAGTTTGAAATATACAAAATATAAATATATTTGTATTATATTTATAATAAATATGATATTTATAATATAAATGTAAGTATATTCATACTATAATAACGCATTGTATTATAATACAAATATATTTAAAAAACAGTAAACATTTATGTTATAAATAGAGAAGATATGAAATGGAAATACGGGTACATTTTTAAAAAGAAAAGTGAGGTTATGTTCCCTGTGACAGTCAGCTTTCTCCTTTCACATCAGGCCATGGGCCACTTTCCAAAGAGCTGATAAAACGCTGGGGTCAGACGGCACGTGTGTGCGTGTGTGGCCAGCAGCGCCAGGTGCCCCCGCCGTCCCCATGCTGTGTGGTGGGAGCAGCCGGGGTGAGCACCCTGGGGGCGGAGATCTGTGCATCGGCTGATTGTCCCGGGGGGATAAATTCCTCCAAGGACGTGCACCGTCCTTAGGCCTTCGAAACACAAAGCCACGGAACCCTCCAGGGAGTCTGGACCAGCATCCGCCCCCGGCATACGCCGTCTTATAAATATTTTTACAGTTTGCTAAACTGGTGGCAAAAACTTGCTTAAATTTGAAATGTTTGGCTCATTGGTGAGGTGGAATGTCCATCTTTTTATGAGCAGTTTAAAATCTCCTTTTCTCTTGAACTGCTCTGGGCCTGTTTTCTATTAGCACTGCTGAATGTGTGGACAGATTATTTCACAACATTTAAGGAGGATATTTTTTCAACTAAAAAGAAACACAAATTTGTCAACTTTGTCACCAGTGGGTGAGGATGGACATGTGATCGACCAACTCTGAAATGAGCTGCAGCAGACGGACGCAGCGTCCCAGGACCTGCAGGAGCAGAGGCTGCGAGGCCAGCCACGTCCACCTCGACCACGTCATCTCACGGGCAAAACGGCCGATGCCCCACGTCCTCCCAGCCCCGCCCAGAACCCACGAAGCCCAGCAGGAAGTGGCCACCGTGCCATCACTGGAGGCCCCGTGGAGTCTGAGGACAGCAGCTTCCGCCCCATGCTGTTGTGGGGACCCCAGCTCAGCCCGAGGACAGGGTGGGTTCCCTCCACACAGCAACAGCGCTCCCAGGTGCAAGGCCCGGGCCACGGACAGCCCCCCGCTGCCCCCCGCTGCCCCGCTGTCCGTGGGTCTCAGGGTGGGGGCACCATCGTCTTTCATCAGCAGGAAGGTTTGTGTTTTCTCCTTCCCGGGCAGCAGAGTTTAAAGCGTATCCAAAAGAAAAACAAAACTGGCTGAATGCTAGGGCATCCCTCCCATCCCCCATCCTGTTCGGTGGCCTGTGCCGGACAATCTCTTCTTTCTGACGGACTCAAAGGGGCCACGCAGCCGCCAGGCGCCCCCCTTCCCATTAGCAGCTTCATCTCAGGGTGTCTCTCGGACAGGCCGGCTTTGTCTCGGGCCGAGGTCAGCGCAGTCCGATGCGGGATGAAGGCCTGGGCCAGGCGGCCCCCGCTCACTGCTGGGGGGCTCTGGAACCCTCCTTCCAAATAAAGAAAAAGTGTGGCCTGAGAGGACCAGGCTCGCCCGAAATCCTGCCGAACACAGGCAGCAGCCTCTCCCTCTGGGGCGAGACCCGGGCGGCCTCCTCCCCTCAGGCATTTCTGGAAGAAACGCAAATGAAGTTTCACAGAATCAAGCAAACTTTCACGGGGGAAAAAGAAAAAACCTCTTGCAGAAAACAGAGTTGACCTTTAAGTACTGGCTGTGACGAGGGGAAACCATCGGAACCGAATTCCTTCTCTTCCCCGAGCCGGAGCTGGGGCTCAGCCGGGACCAGCAGAGAAACCCCGCCTTCTCCTCCCTGAGTCACTTCCCAGCATCTGCGCGAGGCTGGCGAGGCCCCATCCCGCCTGCGGCTGCTGCCATCGCGTGATCATGAGAACAGAAACCTGGTTTCCAGCTCCGTGCTCTGCCGCTGGCGCGGGCCCATTTCTCAAA
Source organism: Chlorocebus sabaeus (assembly GCF_047675955.1). NCBI lineage: Eukaryota > Metazoa > Chordata > Mammalia > Primates > Cercopithecidae > Chlorocebus > Chlorocebus sabaeus. Next base: position 95,379,418 of record NC_132906.1, read on the forward strand.
CCCTGGAGGGAGCCGGGAGCTGCCGGGGCTGCCCCAGCCTCAGGGTAGGGGGTAAAGGCTGTGTGAAGAGGAACCAAAGCCCAAACGGGGTCTGCAGAGCAGCCCTGGGGCTCCCAAGCCAGCCTCTGGGCTGAGCTCTGTGGCTCCTGAGTCATGGCCTGACTCATTCTCAGAGGCGCCCCACAGAGAAGGGGCAACTCCACCAGGGAAGATGCTCCATCTCCGCAAAGGACAGGAGGAAGAACACCCATCGGCGGCACTCGGCCAGTGCAGGGCCACAAGCCCGGCTCCCACAGGCCGGAGGTTGGAGGGTGGGGGTCCATGGGCAGCTCACAGCCCACCTGCCGTCCAGCACTGCAGGTCTCAGTGGAAGCCTCACACACACTGAGTTGCAGCCTCCTGTGGTTCAGGCTGGGTGGGGTTGTTTATTTCGAAATGTTGGCAAATAGAGCTGTGAGTCTTCAAACTGAACCCAGCGACTCAGTGAGGAAAGCAGGCGGGCTGGGCTGAGACTCACAGCTGCAGCGGCTGTGGTGAGCCGCCTCACCTCCCCAAGCCTCAGTCTCCCCCTCTGTTCAGGGGCACCAAGGAGCTGCCCCTTGGCTCATGGGCTCTGTGGTCGCCAGGCACGTCACACGCCACTGCACACGGCGCCCGGAACACTGTGGCCTTGGCTCCTGCCTCTCCTGTACACGGGGCTCTTTCCTCTCTCCCACCCCACACCCCCCAGAAAAGAACCACCATCCTTACAAACAAATGAGAATCGGCTGGGTCTGTAGAGCCCAGCCACGATGTTTGACTGTCAGGACGAGGCACAGCCAGACACCGGGTCCCCTGCAGCAACTGAGACACCTCAAATCCCAAACCTTCAGTGAGGCCCTGGTGGGAAAAGGTGCTCTCCAGGGGGGCCAGCGGCTAAGCAGGAGGCAGCCAGGCGAGAGGAGGCCGGCAGAGGAGGGAGAAGAGGGGACCTGGCCTTTGCTCCTCATGGATTGTCAGTGCAGCCCCCTCGTGACAGACCCAGCCTCTCCCTGCAGTGGCCCAGACGCACCTCAGGGCCAGGAGGCTCCTGCAGGCACAGGCAGCCGATGAGCCCCTGCCAGGTGTGGCCCTGGGCCTGGGGCAGCCTGCCACATGCAGTAGGCGCTCAGTACTCGCGGAATACAAGCAACCTCGTGCTCTCCGCCAGCTGAGTTCCTGTGAGGCTGAGAACCCCCTGCGTCATTCTGACGTCCTGTGAGCCAGCACGACACCGAAGGACGCACACATGTGGGTAGAGGTGGAGATGCTGGGCCAGTCCTGGGGGTCACACAGACAGGACCAGGGGCTCTAACCTGCTAGGAGATTTGGGGCCAGCAGTCCAGGACTGAGAACAGATCCCTGGCCTGGGGCGCTCCGGGGGCTGAGGACGGGCCCCCACCTGCGGCACCCCAGGGCTGATGGGCCCCCTACTCCAGCAGTTCTGGGATGTTCTGGGCTTCAAGGAGCCTCCAGTCGTGTCAAGCAGGTTTTTGTTTAAGCTCTGACTTGAGAAAGAGTGAAAATAAATGTTCAGGGGAAATGTGACTTCTCATAAGTCTCCGAATGTCAAAGTTGGTGTTTCCTAAGCCAACAACTTGGTTTTTATTAAAAGCATCTGAGAGAATGAACAGTCTGTCTCCCAAACCACCAACTTCCTCCTGCCCCTTTCAGTTTCTAACCCCAAATAACTTCTCCCTCCTGAAAAACTTGGTGGAGCTGTGGAGATATTTCTTGGTTTATTCATTTCTACTACACAAAAGTACCATTTTGGGGGTGACTACATCTTGCAGTATGAACAGAAAGAAACCTTCCTGTCTTTCACAAACACCCACTGTGTGCACACGGGACGGGACGGGACGGCTTCCACCCAGACGAGCTCAGAACCTGCCCCTCGGGGCCGCGGAGACAGGGTCCCTGGTGATGTCCCGTCTGCTGGGAAGACCCAGCTGTCCTTGCTCTGCACTAGAAGATCTGTCTGTTCCTTGACTTGTAACATCTAATTATATGTAAAACACAGACAAAAGAACAAGAACTCCCCCATGATTGCACTTTCCAGAAATCGCCATCCCGTTGACGGTTCTGTCTGCGAATCCAGATCATTTTGGGGTCACTCATGATTTTTTAAACAAAATAACTTTTCCTAGACACAGCTTTGTAACCTAACGCATAACCAGCTTTCAGAGCAGAAGCTCAGGCCGTGGCACCTCTGGGTGGAGGAGGCGGCACCGAAACCGGCCACGCCTGCAGTTTCTTCCTGTTGTGGCCGCAGCCCCTTCTCCCCGAGATGGGCATATGCAAATGAACCCTGCAAAGGACGCAGGGGGACTCCGCAGAAAGGGGGGCAGGGCTCCGTGTGGGGCAGGGGGCTCTGCCCAGACTCAACCCCAGCGGCAGGGGGCGGGGTCAGACCCAGAACCCCGAGGCAGCGCCTCCCTGAGCCACGACTGTCTGCGTGGATGAGGGTTTGGGGAGGTCGGCCACGTGGGCACAGAAGACGCAGGCAGGGCAGACAACATTTCACGTCCTCACGTGGACAGAAGGAAACGGGGACGTGACGCTCACCGAATATTCTTACAAATGACAGACTGACCCAGCAGGGAGAGACTGAGGTTCTGTTGTGTGTGACTTGGCCAACTGCTCCTTTCTGCTGGACGAGACGGCGATCTCCCCCGCGGGGCAGCCTTGGGGAGTGGCGTCATCTCCTTGTTTGAGGGTCGGGGGTGCCGGCCCAGGGGAGGTCCAGGGTGGGAAGCTGGTCCCCAAGCCCCAGTCCTGCCAATCCAATTTCAGGGAGCTTTTCGTTTAAGTAAATAAGGAAACAAATAGTGGCTGCCCTTTAAATGATTAAAAATGATGCTCTGAAAGGTATGGATTGTGAACAAAGCTCACTCTCAACCTCAGGAAAACATTTTTCTAGTAGGACAGAAACTGCCAAGGCCAGAGAGAAAGGGCTCGTCCTCCGAAACGTGTCCACTTCGACGCGTTCTGAAGTTACGCCTGTGACAGATGCTGGCCCCCAACCTCCATCTGAAAACTAGAGAAAAAGGGGAAGACAGAGGAGGACGCTCTCCCTAGACACTGGCTCAGCACCCGGTAGAGGCCCCACACACTGCAGGGCCTCAGACGCGGGGGCCACACGCAGGGAAGTGGCTTGGGGGACACAGGCCCGGCCTGTGGTGGAGCTGGGTCTGTAACCTCCTTAGTGGGAAAGAGGGAAGAAGACAGGCTGAGTTCCGCCTTGCCTTCCTCACACATTCCATTTGCAGCTTCCTGCTGAGTCAGACTGCGATATTGGGCAACAGCAAATCAAACTTGACCCAAGTGCTTCTCCCCAGGGACCGTGAGAAGGGGCCCCTGCCAGGCTGCAGACCCAGCGGCCACAGAGCACCCTGGGGCCCTTCGGAGCTCAGAGATGCAGACGTGGGCTTTTCCTTTCCACAGCGACTTTGCCAAATGAACCATCAGACCTTAAAGGTGACACTGACCTTGGAGGAAGCAGCACACTGAGGGCCGGGAGGTTCAGGGCTGGGAGACTGGGGGATGGGAGACTCGGGGCTGGGAGACTCGGGGCTGGGAGACTCGGGGGACTGGCCCCAAAGTGGGTGCCACCATGGAGCAAAGAGCAGGCGGTGGCCAGGGCTAAACTCCCCGGCACACGGGGCAGCCCTGCCTGACACTTGCCTCTCAGGTGGATGCTGACCAGTGACTAACACGGGACCACGTTAATGCACATGCACAGACTGAGGGCTCTGACCACAGATGCTGTGTGGATTCCAGCTGCAAACTTATGAGAGAGCCAGGTTTTGGGTTCAAGTACATTTCCTGCCAACTTTTCGTATGGGGTGGGTTGATGCACACTTTGTCCTCACACTACAGGGGCAGCCCGTAGCCAGCCCGCACAGCCCTCCAAGTGGACAGGGCTGCCAGCGCCCACACTGAACGGCGCCACGGTTTTACACGTGGACGGGGTTGCCAGCGCCCACACTGAACGGCGCCACGGTTTTACACGTGGACGGGGCTGCCAGCGCCCACACCACACGGCACCATGGTTTTACACGTGGACGGGGCTGCCAGCGCCCACACCACACGGCGCCACGGTTTTACACGTGGACGGGGCTGCCAGCGCCCACACCACACGGCGCCACGGTTTTACACGTGGACGGGGTTGCCAGCGCCCACACCACACGGCGCCACGGTTTTACACGTGGACGGGGTTGCCAGCGCCCACACCACACGGCGCCACGGTTTTACACGTGGACGGGGCTGCCAGCGCCCACACTGAACGGCACCACGGTTTTACACGTGGACGGGGCTGCCAGCATCCACGCTGAACGGTGCCACGGTTTTACACGTGGACAGGGCTGCCAGCATCCATGCTGAACAGTGCCACAGTTTTACTGTCTCAGAACTGTCCCACGTGGGTTTCTCTTTCTTTGCTACCATGTTTTGTTGTGTGTGTGTCTGGGGTTTTTTTGAGACAAGGTCTTGCTCTGTGGCCCAGGCTGGAGTGCAGTGATGCAATTGTGGTTCACTGTGGCCTCAACCTCCTGGCCTCAAGCAATCCTCCCACCTCAGCCTCCCAAAGTGCCGGGATTACAGGTGTGCACCACCACACCCGGCCAGAACCATGACTTCTATTTCTAAATTCTTCTGAAATATCTGAAAGACAAGGGGCCTCCATTTCTCAACCTCACCTGAAAGAGAGGTTCCCAAACAGGTCCTCCTCCCACTAGCTCTGATTTAGCAGGTCTGAGAGGATCCCAGCCCGATAAAGACTGCCAGTAATCTCCGGGCCTCGGGCCTAAAATCCACGGGCCTCTAACAACGGACCATTTAAACACAGAACCGACTTTTATCCAGGGAAGCTCCAAAGGGGCTTCTGAAGGGCCCGGTCATGTCTCCTCCCATTTTCTTCCGAAGAACGGCCATGCCCAGTCATCGCCAGGGCAAACCCCAAGACTCTCACAAAGCCGGACTGGACGCCTGACAACGCTCCTCAGCCTGCAGTTCCTTTTGACGAGTTATTTCAAAGAACCTGGAGTGTGCACTAACACAGCACAAACGACTCTCACTCCTCAGCCTGGAGGCAGCTGCGCCGAAGCCTTTTGTGACTGACGGCGTGAGATGGTCCCAGTCCCCGAGGCAGGAGACCCCTCACAGCGTTCTAATAGGTGAAGTCACTCAGGCATCAGAATGGGTGGTTCATTCCCGCTTGGAAGTAGCCAGACGCAAGGATATAATTCTTCAGCTAAACGTGTTCTCAAAATCAGAATCGCTGTTTTGATGAGAGCACACGACCCGTGGTTCTGAACTGAACGGTGGAGTCACAGCTACGCGTCTTCCCTGATCCCCAGGCCGCTCCTTGTAACGCGGCCGCCCCACGCTTCCCCTGAGGCCGCAGCACCGAGGCCCTGCCTGGCACACTCTCCCTGGCGTCTCTCTTCCCGCCCCGACATAAACCGTGGCTTCCTGTCCCTGTGCGTCCCACCACGCACCGTGTCCTGGTGTTCAACTGCAGTGGTCCTCCGAGCACGGCCTGCGCCCCGCTGGAGCTTTTCAGAAACACACGTTCTGGTCTTGCCCTGGACGTCCCGGGGCGGCACCCGCATCCGCACACGCTCGAGTTGAGCGGCAAACTTGTTGATTTCAAGAGTTTGTTTTTCTTGGCTGACTCCTCTCTTCTTCAAATCATATCAATCAACGCTTTCTAGGCCTCGTACCTCAGTTAACACCCATCTTCTGTACACAGGAAGCAAAATCTTTCTCAGCATTTCCCCCTCTCGAAATCCTTAATTTGTATTCTTGTGGAGTGCGAGCTTCCCAGTTCATCTCTAATTAAAAAGCACTCCCGCGAGTCCCCGTGGGGGCCGCCACCGACGTGCGCTTCCTGGACAGCAGGAGCATTTAGCCAATACCAGTTCACAGCCACGCACCGCCAAGGTCAGAAGCCCAGCTGCCTGCACACCAGAGCCCCAGGGAGCACGTACTCCTCCTCAAACTAAGCAGCAGGAAAAGTGGGAAGGTGACGTACACGTTCAGGACACTGTCTACACACAGAAAAATTATCTACCCGCAGGAAAATGGGAAGGTGATGTACACGCTCAGGACATTGTCTATACAGAGAAAAATTCTCTGCCCACGGGAAAATGGGAAGGTGACGTCCATCCTTGGGACATTCTCTACCTGCGGGAACATGGGAAGGTGACGTCCACGCTCGGGACATTCACGGGAAAATGGGAAGGTGATGTACATGCTCAGGACATTGTCTACCCACAGAAAAATTCTCTACCTGCGTGAAAATGGGAAGGTGACGTCCACGCTCGGGACATTCTCTACCTGCGGGAAAATGGGAAGGTGACGTCCACGCTTGGGACATTCGCGGGAAAATGGGAAGGTGACGTACACGCTCGGGACATTCTCTACCTGCGGGAAAATGGGAAGGTGACGTCCACGCTCGGAACATTCACAGGAAAATGGGAAGGTGACGTACACGCTTGGGACATTCGCGGGAAAATGGGAAGGTGACGTACACGCTTGGGACATTCTCTACCTGCGGGAAAATGGGAAGGTGACATCCACGCTCGGGACATTCTCTACCTGTGGGAAAATGGGAAGGTGACGTCCACGCTCGGAACATTCACAGGAAAATGGGAAGGTGACGTACACGCTTGGGACATTCGCGGGAAAATGGGAAGGTGACGTCCACGCTTGGGACATTCTCTACCTGCGGGAAAATGGGAAGGTGACGTCCACGCTCGGGACATTCACGGGAAAATGGGAAGGTGACGTCCACGCTCGGGACATTCACGGGAAAATGGGAAGGTGACGTCCACGCTCAGAACATTCACAGGAAAATGGGAAGGTGACGTCCACGCTCGGAACATTCACAGGAAAATGGGAAGGTGACGTACACGCTTGGGACATTCGCGGGAAAATGGGAAGGTGACGTCCACGCTTGGGACATTCTCTACCTGCGGGAAAATGGGAAGGTGACGTCCACGCTCGGGACATTCACGGGAAAATGGGAAGGTGACGTCCACGCTCAGAACATTCACAGGAAAATGGGAAGGTGACGTCCACGCTCGGAACATTCACAGGAAAATGGGAAGGTGACGTACACGCTTGGGACATTCGCGGGAAAATGGGAAGGTGACGTCCACGCTTGGGACATTCTCTACCTGCGGGAAAATGGGAAGGTGACGTCCACGCTCGGGACATTCACAGGAAAATGGGAAGGTGACGTCCACGCTCGGGATATTCTCTACACCAAAGAAAACACATCAGTGTCAAGTAAAGCAACAGAGGACCTTACCAGAGTGACTTCTCCACAATCTTGGTCCGGAACACCTCCTCCTGGTCCAGGTTCACCGTGCAGTAGCAATCCCTCATCTTGCTTGGCCCTGGGTAAGAGGGAAGGTTTTTGGCTTCACCTAAAAAGTAAAAACAACACACGCCATCAGCAGCGTGGAAACGTCTGGTCCCCGCTCATTGCAGACACGTTTCCAAACCGCAGGTTTACTTCACAGCCGCACGCCGGCCGCCGCCTGTGTGCACTCACCACTCTCTACAAAGGCTTGGTTTTTTTGCCACCGCAAGTCACAATGTGGATGCACACACCACGTGTACACACTCGGGACATTCTCTCGCCGAAAGGCAACGGACACGCCACCCTGAAATGCAAGTGGCGCAAGCAGGGACCCGCCAGCCTGGGACTCGGGATTCCTGTGTCTCACTTTGTTTTCTCCGCATTAGTCCCTTTATTTTAACATACAATTTTCCATCTCAGACCTGCTCGAGTGCACAGTTCCGTGGCATTAACCACGTTCACCGAGCTGTGCAACCATCACCAGCATCCTCTCCGGAACACTCTCATCCTGCGAAACGGAGACTCGGTCCCCGTTCAACACTCGCTCCCATCTCCTCCTGCGTCTCCAGCAGCCCTCGCCCCACATTGTCTCTGGATCTGACTGCTCTGGGCCTCACGTCGGCGGGATCCACGGGACGTGTCCTTCCGGCTCACTCCGCTCAGCCAGTGCCCTCCAGGGTGGCCCTGCTGTGGCCGCTGACTAGATTCCCCTTCTTTTTTCAGGTTGAATAACTTTCCATCGTGCAGAGGGACCTCGTCTTGCTTATTCATTTATCCACTGAGTCCCTTTTTATTTTGAATTTTATGTTATGATATTAGGTCAAAGTTGGCGCCAGAATTAAAGGAAAGAGCTCTTTCTCGTGGACATGATTTGACTGTGAACTCCAGCTGTTTGAATTGCCAGTTAAGAGAAGCGTCCCAGAGGCACCTAAGCTGGGTCCATGTCTCCCTCCCTCAAGCCCAGAGACACCACCTGAACGCACTTGAAGGAAGTCGAGCCGGTTCCCGGCTGGCCCTGCAGAAAACGCCCGTGGTGCCGGACTCATGGCCGTGGTGCCGGACTCATGGCCGTGGTGCCGGACTCATGACCGTGGTGCCGGACTCCTTGTTTGCCAGGGTCGATCTGGAGGTCATAACTGAACCCCAGCTGTGACTGCTCTGCTGGCAGCTCGGAGCACACCCCAGCGGCAAGCCTAATGGCCCAGTTTACCAGAGAATCGGGAGGGAGCCGGGAGGGATGAGTGGCAGCTGTCCATCCAGACGGCGGATGTCCAATTTAAGTCCATTCTGTAAAACAAACGTCTCAGACACACTCGCGCCTCCCCAGGGCCTTCTCCGCCTCCGTCTAAAGACGCCTGGCCATGTGTCTCGAGGGCGCAGGACGAGAGGACAGATGCAGGCACAGGCACCACGCTGAGACCACACCGAGGCTCACGTAGCTCCTGCTGGCACCACTCGGGGCCACGTCACCTTATTCTTGTTGAAAGAAAATCAAAAACGGGAGCAGAGTCGAAGTTTCTCAGATCCCCACTTCTACCCCTTCCAAAGCTTCGCGTCAACTCAGCAAGCACACACGTCATCGCCCACGTGGGCGGTCGGCTCATTTCGAAGACGCCGATTTGCGAACTGGCAGGCCAGAAACTCCAGAGGGCAGAGATAAACTCAGTTTGAAGCTTTTTAAAGACTTTCATCCACCATATTAACCTGGGGCACTGTGCGAAGGAGCAGAAGCCCCGGCGTCTGGACGAAGGCTCCCGTGTCCACACTGCGTATCCTCAGGGTCGAGGTGCCGGCAGGCGTTCCCAGCAGCACCCGCTGTTGCCCACACGGAGCGGCTCTCAGGGTCTCACTGCTTGCGGCCATTTCCCGCCAGCGCCCCCAACACACGGTCTGCCTCTGTGGGCCTGAAACTCCTGAAGTGCAAAAGCAAGTGACATGGCAGCTCTCGAAGCCTTGTCTGGCTCTGAGACGCCTCTAATTCAAAAGGTTCTGGAAATTTTTATTTGGGGAATCATTCAGGAAGCGTCAAAGATAATCGGTTGGTGGGAAAAAATAAATGAATACTTCCTGACGGGCACTGGACCCTCAGAACACCTCAACACGGCGACTCTCCTAAGTTCCTGTGTTTCTTAAAAGGAGAAAGAAAAAAGCTTTTGAAAGTCCTGTGGGAGACGGTGTCTGTGGACAACATGGAGCTAAGATTTGTTCCCACAGGGCCTCAGATCACAGCGGTAGCAGCTGGGTCTTCCGAAGGTGGACGCTGCAGGACGGAAACGCACAGGCTTTCCCCGGACTCCCTGTAAGACAGACGCCACACGACGTGAAAAGGCCGGGTCCTCCCGCGCTGGCACCAACGCACCGGGTTCCTCCCTCCCCGCCCGACGGTGCCCAGTCCCCCGGCCCCAAAACACAGCAGGTTCCTCCCTCCAGTCCCCCAGCCCCAAAACACAGCAGGTTCCTCCCTCCCCGCCCGACGGTGCCCAGTCCCCCGGCCCCAAAACACAGCAGGTTCCTCCCTCCCCGCCCGACGACGCCCCGTCCCCCGGCCCCAAAACACAGCAAGTTCCTCCCTCCTCACCTGATGGCCCCGTCTTTACCTCCTTCTCCCTGCTCGCTGTCATCTGGGGCTGAGACCCTTTCTTTTTAATCTACTTTTCCTATGATGCATTTAATTAAAAAAAGAGGGGGAACAAAATGCAAACCCATTTCCCTGCCTCAGGCTTCTGATGCCATCACCTCCAGTGCGTTGGTTTTGTTTCCAACTGTTAATAAAGCATTGAAACAGAAAAAAAAATTCTGAGAAACATCCGGTTGCTATGACGACAGCAACACCAGGGAGCCTGCTGGACGCACCAACGCCCAATGAGCTGCTCAGACCAGGAGGGCTGGAGCTGCCACGGCACGGCCTGGCCACGTCACCCGGGGGTCTCCCGCGTGAGCCACGTGCAGCAAGATCGAGCCTCTCCCTGCGGCCCCACAGCTGAGCAGGACGGGGCTGCCCCAGCTCCCAAGCGGCCGTTTCTTCTCCACCGCACCCCACACAGCTCACTCAGTTACCTTCACCAAAGGTGCCTGTTCTGTCTCTCTTAGAGGAAATGCGTTTTCTCTTTTTTTCTGATACATAGAGATGTTCATATAAAAAGACAAAGCTGTCTGTGGTATACAGTAAGTGCCGAATTATTTGCTGCATGCATGGATGAATAAATGAATTAAAAGAAAAGTAAACTGGTTTCATCCTAATAGCCAAATAAGTAACAGTTCTCACGAGCACTTTTCCCACGGACGGTGTCTCTAAAACATGCGGTGTGTTCACAGCCGGCAGACTGACGCAGACAGCCAACACAGCACCTCGCGTCGGCTCTGAAACCTCAGCTAACAGGAGTAAAAGGCAGCACTCAAACACATTTACTGTAAATGTAACACAGTAAACAGCACAACACCGCAAAACCGCATTTCCAACTCCAGGGATCAGGCAATCAGTAACAAAAACAAAGGCCACGATCCGAAAGCCGTCCTGACTCCCAGGCCCACAGCAGCCCTTCTGGGCCGTGGAGGGAAGCTGCACCCTCTGGGTGAGCACAGGCCCAGCCCTGACCGAGGGTTGGGATGTCCAGGCTTCCCTGGAGGCCCACCAGGGTCTCCAAGTGCTGACGGCGAGCTGTCGGGGTGGCCCGTGGCACTCGGAGCCACACCCCCGTACCCGGAGGAGCTGTGAGGGCACGGGGAGGTCTCCACAGACCCCACCCAGCGCTGCCCCTCCCCGCAGGCATCCCGAGGAGGGCCCTCAGGCGGGCTGGCCTCATGTGCTGCTCGGCACAGCACAGCAGCGGGCGTCTCCCTGGCACTCAGCAGCCCAGCTCGGCGCCCAGCGAAGAGAGCAGAGGAAGGAACGAAGGCAGCCACGGGAGAGGACGAGGGCCCAGGGCTCCGCTGAGCAAAGCTCCTGGCACCGACCGCGACAGAAGACGTCCTGGAGAGGCCAGGGCTGTGCTGGGACTGGCCGCGTCCACCCAGCCCGGGCGCTCGTCTCTTTCCCGCATCATCACGGCGTTTTACTCAACTACAGGTCGGCCTCACTGAAATAACGCGGAACAGGTGACGGCCCCAGTGCACGGTCCCGCGAAAGCAACCCCGTCCCAGCAATAAAGCTCTAGGACCCGCCCAGGAAGGAGACCCTGCGGGAGGACTGGAGGAAGTACGGATCTCAAGGCTCCCAACCTCAGGCAGCCTTTTAGTCGTCCCAACGCAAAACATTCCAACGGGTCTAAAAATTTTGCTGGGCAACACAGCATCTTCTAACAACAAAGTGTTTACAGAAATGATATAGTCTTATGATTAAAATATCTGAATAAATGATGAACAGCCCCGTCTACCTCGGGCTATTTAGAAGCCTGGAACAGTGACCCCAGCCCCGGCCCCCGGGATCCTCACCCGAACAGGTTCTCCTCCAGGCCCTGGCACGGTCTTAGCGAGGCACAGAAGCCCCGGTGCCGTGTGTGGGTGCAGACCCCTCTCCGGACTCTGAGCTGCTGACTGCGAGGCCCGGTGCCCCCTGGCTGCCATTCGCCTCTGGACACGGGAGCTCCGTGACCGGCCTCTGAATGGGCCTGAGTGCCCGTCCGCACCGGCCTCCCCACCCGGCACCCTCCGTGGGACAAGGCTGCACATCTCGGCGGGCTGACTGCGGTGCAGAGGCCGTAAGAGGAAGAGGCGGTGGGACCCCGAGGCAGCGGACACAGCGTCTCGAGGACACAGCATGACCCCTGGCAACACAAGTGCCTTCCCGAAGGGCCTGCGAAGCTGCCAGAAACAGGCAGCACTTGGCGAGGCCGTGGAGTGGCGTTCCCTCTGGGCTGGGTCGAGGGCAGACGGCACCTGCTCTTTCCCCCCCTCAGGAGGGGCAGAGGCGAGGCTGTGGAGTGGCGTTCCCGCTGGGCTGGGTCAAGGGCAGACGGCACCTGCTCTATCCCCGCCTCAGGAGGGGCAGAGGCCTCTGGGCTTGGATGGAGCCAGGCCCAGGTCTCGCCAGGGCTCTCCAGGGCACCATGCCCCTCCCTCAAGAGGACTCCTGTGGGTTATGAATGACAAGCCCAGGCTGCCATCCTCAAGCAAGGCAGCCCCCGATCCTCCTGGCCGGGAGGAGCCCCTGGCACCAGCGGGCTTCTGTGGGCGGTGGAAGGAGGAGACAGGGCTCTGCGGGCTGATTCCAAAACTCCCTGGGTGACACCACCTGCCCAGGGAGGGCCCGGCCCTGCCGTCCAGGGTCCGCCCCTCGTCCAGTCTCCTCGAGAGGCCTCCAGCTCCCTCCAGCCTCCGCGGCTCTTCAGAGGGCACGGGAGGTTCTGCGGAGGGCGGGCGACCAGATGTTAACCCCTCCCAAATAACGGACACATTCAATGTGATTTAAACTTCCACCACAGGGAGAATGAGTCTATGGTGACGGGGTGGCGGGAGGGGTCCTAGAAGGCGCCCACTGTGCTTACTGGGGGCCTGGCCCTGATAACAGCTGAAACGGGGTCTCTCTCAGGGCCCACTTCCAGAGGGCACGTTTGGTTGTCACTAAGGGTGGTGCCACTGGCATCTGGTGGGCAGAGTGCAGGGTGCTTGCCGTTCAGTGTCCCGCTGCCCACGGTGCCCCAGGGCACAGGGCCGTCCACCCAAGACACCAACAGCTCCCCACGGCACAGGGCCGTCCACCCAAACACCAACAGTTCCCCGCGGCACAGGGCTGTCCACCCAAACACCAACAGTTCCCCGCGGCACAGGGCCGTCCACTCAAAACACCAATAGTGCCCACGGCACAGGGCCGTCCACCCAAACACCAACAGTTCCCCGCGGCACAGGGCCATCCACCCAAAACACCAATAGTGCCCACGGCACAGGGTCGTCCACCCAGAATGCAACAGTGCCCCAGTTACACGCTCCTGGTACAAATGACCCTCCTCTCGTGCTTGGTGCAAAGGCTGTTAGCAACGGGCCACAGAGGAGATGCTGCCACATCACGCCAGAGACTCACGCGTCCCGAGACCTAAACATCTAGGAGGAGACCTGGCCTTGGAGCCAGGTCAGCCAGAAGGTCGTCCAGGCCTGGCCTCCCTGGGGCTGCCCGATCTCCCGATGCAGTGTAACCCTCGAGGCACGGGGGCTGCATCACCCAGCACTCTGGAAATGCTGTGCACAGACCACGGCCACCAGCACATGCATTCTCGTAGTTCCGACTGCCTGTGAATCCAGCTGGTCTACCATGAGCCGCTGGGGAAAATACTCCAAGTCCTGAGATGAATGGAGCAGGAGCGCCTCCGGAATATCCTGAGAAACACGACTCCAAACCCTGTCAGCTGGTTCTAACGGTGCTCACTCTTATAAACGGGTAATAAAATACGGGAAAGAACGTGATTGCAGACAGGGGACCTCGCCTCCACAGAGGTGCATCCCCCAGGAGGCTGAGGCAAATCCTACAGGTTCAAAACCAAAGTTTCACTGGCGGCTGAAAACACCCAGGAAATAATGAGGAAACAGAGAAAGCAAAGGCGGGCGGAGACGAAGCCGCCCTTCTGAGTTCACAAAGGAGCGGAGACACACCAATGCCACACAGGAACCCTCAGGCCCCCCAGGTTCCTGGCACAGCAGAGCCTGGCCCGCATCCAGACGGCGTCTCCTGAGGCTGTGACTCCCCTCCTGCGAGTTCACACACAGGACCCCTCACCCACACCGGCTGTACACACAGTACCTCACACCCACACCCACACCGGCTACACAACAGGACCTCACACCCACACCCACACCGGCTGCACACACAGGACCTCACACCCACACCCACACCGGCTACACACACAGGACCCCTCACCCACACTCACCAGCTGCACACACAGGACCTCACACCCACACCGGCTGCACACACAGGAGAGCTTCTCACAGGGCAATGCCCGGACCCCCACCCAGAGATTGCCATTCTTGGACTGCGAGCATTCCTGGATGCGTCCCACCTGTCACGCCGAATGGTCTTTCTAATGTGTTGCTGGCATCTGCTTGCTGGTGTCTTGCTGAGGACTTTTGTGTCTGTGTTCATCAGGGACATTGGCCGGTAGTTTTTTGTGTTGTGTCCTGGTCTGGTTTGGGTGTCAGGTAATACTAACCTCATTGCTTGAGTTTGGAAGTGTCCCCTTCTCTCTATGTGTTTGGATTAGTTTGAGTATAATTTGTATCCGTTCTTGAAATGTCTGAACAAATTCAGCAGTGAATCCGTCAGGGCCTGGGCTTTTCTTCGCTGGGAGATTTTTTGTTCTGATTTCTACTTCAGTACTTATTGGTCTGTTCAGGTACTGCTTCTTTACGGCTCCATCTTGGTAGGTTGTATGTGTCCAGGACTTTATAAAATTTCTCTAGGTTTTCTAATGTGTTGGTATACAGTTGTTCATAATAGTCTCTAGTGAGCCTTTGTATTTCTGTGCTATCAGTTATACTGTTTCCTTTTCCATCCTTGATTTTATCTATTTGGGTCTTATCTTTTTTTTCTTAATGTAGCTAGAGCTTTGTCAATTTTATCTTTTCAAAAAAAATCGATTTTTCATTTTGTTGATCTTTTGTCTTTTTTGTCTCAATTTCATTCATTTCTGCTCAGATCTTTGTTATTTCTTTCCTTCTACTAATTTGGGGTTTGGTTTCTTGCTTTTCCAGTTCCTTGCATCACTAAGTTGTTTACTTGAAGTCGTTCTACTTTTATGACGTAGGCATTCATTGCTATAAATTTACCTCTTCGCACTGCTTCTGCTGTATCCCATAGGTTTTGGTATGTTATGTTTCCACTTTCATTTGTTTCAAGAAATTTTAAAATTTCCTTCTTCATTTCTTCCCTGACCCACCGGTCATTCGGGAGCCTGTTGTTTAATTTCCATGTGTTTACATAGTTTCCAAAGTTCCTCTTGTTATGGTTTCTAGTTTTTTTGATTGTGGTGAGAAAACAGACTTGATATAATTTTGACATTTTTTACTTTTTGAGATTGTTCTGTGAGCTAACCTATGGTCTATCCTGGAGAATGTTCCACTTGCCCATGAGAATAATGTATATTCTGCAGCCGTTGGATGAAATATTCTGTAAATGTTTGTCAGGCTCTTTCTGCCTAGAGTATAGTTTAACCCCAAGTTTCTTGTTGATTTTTCTGCCTAGATGACCTTCCCTTTGCTGAAAGTGGGGTGTGAAGTCCCCTACTATTGTTGTATTACAGTCTGCCTCTCTCTTTAGACTATTAATATTTACTTTATATATATCAGGGTGCTCTGGTACTGGGTGCATATACATTTACTATTGTTATATCCCCTTGCTGAATTGACCTCCTTTTGTGGCCTCATGAGGCTTACAAAAAACATTCTATAGTTATAACAAGTTATTAAAACTGATACCAACTTACCTTTGATTGTAAAAAAAAAAGAGACAAAAGCCTGTGTACACATTAACTCCCTTCTCCTCCCATATTTTGAATTTTGGGTGTCACAATTTATATTTTGATATTGCCTATCTCTTAACTGTTGTGGTTATTATTTTATTAATTGTGTCTTTCATTCTTCTTACAAAAGATAGAAGTGGTTTACACACCATAATTACAGTATTAGTATGACAATCACATTAGCATCCTTTTCCTTTGGTTTGAAGAACTCCCTTTAGGGTTTCTCGTAGGACAGGTTGGTAGTGATGAGTCTCCTCAGCTTTTGTTTGTCTGAGAAAGCCGCCATCTCTCCTTCATTTCTGAATGATAGCTTTGCTGCGTACACCATTTTTAGTCGACAATTGCTTTCCTTTAGTGCTCTGCATATATCATCCTGCTCCCTCCTGGCCTAAAGGTTTCTGCTGAGAAGTTGCTGCCAGGAATACTGGATCTCCCCGAAATGTTATTTGCTGCTTTTCTCTTGCCGCTTTTGATGTCATCTCTTTGTCTTTGACCTTTGAGAGTTTTTTGATTACCGTATGTCTTAGAGTATTCTTATTTGGGTTGAATCTGATTGGTAACCTTTGACCTTCCTGTACCTGAATATTTATATCTTTCTCCAGGTTGGAAAATTTTCTGTTACTTATTTGAATAAGTTTTCTTCTGCTTGTTTTTCTCAATTCCCTTTTTAACTCTGATAGCTTGAATATTTGCTCTTTTGATGTTGTCCCATAGATCTTGTAAGCTTTCTTCATTTATTTTCATTTTTTGTTTTTTCTTCTCTGTGTATTTTCAAATACTGTGTCTTTGAGCTCACTGATTCTTCCTTCTGTTTGATAAGTTCTGCTACTAATACTCTCTCTTTCATTTTCCATTTCATTCATTGTATTTTTGTGCTCTAAGATTTCCATTTGATTGTTTTCTGTTACTTCAATCTGTTAACTTTCTCTGATAAATGTGTAAATTCATTCTCTGTTTTCTTGAAGTTCATTGAGCTTCCTGAAAACAGCTATTTTGAATTATTTGTCTGAGAGATCACACATCTCCATCGTTGTGTTACGGCCAGTCTCTCGCACCTTATTTTATCAATTTTGTAAGGTCACATTTGCCTGAATGTTCTGGTGCTTGTGGGTGATGATGAGTCTGAATCCCAAGGGTCCCACAGAGAGACTTTTGACTGTGATAGGTACAGAATTATTGTTATTGTGGGAAATATGAGCAGGTTGCTTTCAATTCTACCACTCGATAAACTAAACATAGCATTACCATATGATCTACCAATTTTACTCCTAGGTATATACTCGAAAGAATTGAAAACTGGTGTGCAAACAAAAACATACACGAATGTTCATAGCAGCACTATTCACAATAGTCAAAAAAGGTGAAAACAACCCAAACGTCCATCAACACACAAACTGATAAAATGTGATATGTCATCGCGGCTGCCAGGGGATGGGAAGTGATTACTAAAGGATGTTCTTCTGGTGCTTACAAAGTGTTGAAACTAGAGAGGGATGATGGCTGCACAGCGTTGTAAATGTGCTAAGTGCCACTGAATCGTACACTTTAAAATTCTTAAAATGCTGAATTTCATGTTATGTGTATTTCACAACTTAAAAAAAACATGGTTACCTAAGTATTGATGGAGGCAACATTGGTAAATGTGAATGTGTTCAGTACACACGCATCACATTCTACCTGACATCCTTTTTTGGAATAAGAAAGGGTAAAAATAAATACCTCTTTTAGAGCTTATATTTAATTATATTATTTTTACTTATGCATTTTTTGGGGCTATAATATACACTCAGTAAATAGAGCTCAACACGTTTACACATGTGCACAGCCACCCAGTCGGCACCCAGACCGAGGCACAGGCTCCGCGACTCCAGAACGTCCTCTCATGTCCCGTCCCACCCAAAGCTTAGCACTCCTCAGAGTTCTAGAGTCACCCTATTCTTACAGCTCAGACCAACAGAACCATACAGTATGTACCTACATCTGCTACTCTAGTAGGGGGTGAAAGGTGATGATATTCTACCTTTCATTTTAGTTCATGAAATGAAATAATTTTATAAGAGGAATTTACTACTTAGTAACCCATTAGTGAAGTTCACACAGGAAAGTCGGGATAAATGCTTGATTATTCCCTTTTATTTACTGGGTTTTCAAATAATGGCTTGGCTACCTATCATCCTCCATTGGTGAATAATTTGGGGCGGTTTAGTAATTTTTTGCAATTATTTTTTATTAAGATGTAATTCACATATCACAAAATTCACCCTTTTAAAGTGTACAAGTCCGTGGTTTTTAGTATATTCGCAGTTATAAAACCATCACCACTAACTCCAAAGAATTTTCATTACCTGAAAAAGAAACCCTGTCGTCCTCCCCACAGTCCCTGGCATCCACAAATCCACCGTCAATTACTACCAATTTGCCCGTCCTGAACATCTCACAGAAATGGGATCACATGTGGCCTCCTGTACCTGGCTTCCTTGAGGCAGCCTCATGTTTTCTAGATTCTTCCATGCCGTAGTCTCAGGGCTTCACTCCTTCCTGTGGCTGATTAAGAGAGACCTGTTTATTTCATGCACACACCTTCACATGTGTCCACTCACACTCAAAAGTCACCGAACAGCTCAGGCAGCAGGCAAGGCTCCAGAGAGACACTCCGAGGGTCAGGATGATGGGCCCGGCTGTTTCCACAAACCAGGTGGCTTGGGGCAACTCATCCAACCTCTCCAGGCCTCAGTTTCCCCATCTGTAAGCTCAGTGGCTGGGCCTCAGGTGACCCTGGGTCTCCTTCCAACTCCACAATTCTGTGATTTGAGCAAACAAGTCCAATCCTGAGTTCTGTCTCCCTTTCTAATCCAGTAAAAGTTAAGCTGTTGTGTTCACTTGACTCAGTGGAGTGTGTGGGGGCAGAGCAATTATGACATAAAACCACAATTCTCTTTGGTACTGCAAGCTAATCCAAGTTAATTTTTCACACCACGATTGGCAAAATCTGCCTACAGGGAAAAGCTCTAAGCAAAGGCCTACAGAGTTTTCACCTGTGCAAAAATGCTGTTTTCATTTGTGAAACACACTTTGTTACTTTACGGTGAAAGTTCGCAACTAGAATCCAGCCTCTCCTCTCTGTATGCCAAGACAGTTTCAACATCAGGTTCTGTGAACTTCTACAAACCAAGCAACTAAGTGAAGTTCCCTCATCCCGTGGCTCTCCGGGTGGCCCTGGGCGGCATCGGTGTCCGGGAAGGGGGTGCTCTCCGGGTGGCCCTGGGCGGCGTCAGTGTCCGGGAAGGGGGTGCTCTCCAGGTGGCCCTGGGCGGCATCGGTGTGCTGGGAAGGGGGTGCACAGGCCCACCCCAGTGGGCTACCTGGGAGTCCACGTGCTCAAAAATGCAGGGTGACCCTGGCGCAGGCTTGGGTCTGAGAGCTGCTCAGCGGCCCACACCTCCTCTGGAAAAACGCTTTTCTCACTGTCACCCGAAAAGCATCTCGGCCGTTCTCCGACACTCAGTGGCTAGGACCCCCGGCTCAGAACCCTGTGCATTGCCTCAGCTCAGAGGCCCATCATCGAGCCGACCTCCTGCTTAAAGCCACCTTCTCACAGTGTTCAGTCCCGGGGACCCCGGTCGGGACAGTTGGCAGAGCATGAGCTTTTGGCCGACCATCCGTGTCCTAGGTACGACTCACCCTCCTTCGTGATTCAGACTATTCCAGCCTGGAATAGCTCGATGGCTCCGACGGGAACAACTGCTCCTTTCCAGCCAAATGGCCCATTTCCCAAACGCTTTCCCTGTCCGTTCTCTAAATACTGTAGCACCACACTGACCAGCGGGGGGGTCTCCACCACAGTTAGGACCACCCTTCCCTCCTCCTCCCCCAAAGCACTCAACGGCTCTCCAGCACCCACCGAATGAAGCACTGACCCTTCGGCCAGGCTCTGGAGCCCCCACAAGCAATGTCCATCTGCGTCCAGTGACTGGACGTACTCACCCTACACCGCAGCCAAACGCACTCTATGTTTGCCAACGTGGGCACCTTTGTACATGTGTTCTCTCCGCCTGCAGTCCCTCCTCCGCGTCTCCATCCTTCCCACGCACCAGGCCACGCTCAAAGTCTCCTCCTCTACGAGGCTCCCAGATCACCCCCAAAGCCACCGCACCTGTCCCTGAGCGTCCGAGGTGTCACAGTTTCCCTGAGGCTGTGGCGCTTCCCCTTCCGCCAGGCGCAGCACTACGTCTGTGTGTCCACATCCCTCCTGGACCGAGCGGTTCTCAGCAGATACCGGCTGACCGAAGGAGCATCTTCAGAGCTAACAGGAACAGTCCAGAGGCCAGAGGCCTGGGAGGTCTGAGAACTGTCACTCATCTCTGCTTCAGTTAACTGAGCAATTAAATACCCTGCAGATAAGATCAGACAGCAGGTGCCAGTGTGTCCTGAAAAGCCGCAAGACTACAAGCAGCCGGCAACCTGCCTGGCCATGCTGTGTGCATCCCCACAGGGCGCCAGGCGCAAACACCTGAACATCCATCCCATTCCCAATTCAGGGCAATGGGTCCAAAAGTCGCTGTCGCTGCTACGTGAGGCAGAACATCACAGCGATGAGGCAGGCAGCAAATAGATGCCTCAGGGCGTTCCTCAAAGAAAGGAATGATGCAGCCTGAAAACCCCACCAGAAGTATCTTCCTGCAAGCATCTAAACGCCCTCTGAGTTCCACTTCCCAGGAGAGAGCAGTTACGTGAAGCAGTGATCACAGTGAGAACGGAAGTGCCCGGCTGCCGTCCGTCTCCTCGTCCCATTCCACCTTACAGAACAGCTCCCCTCTGCAGGGCTACACCGTTGCCCGGATGCAGATGCTGAGACGGGAGCTGATGGGCAGGTTTCTGGGGTGAGTGGCGGGAGAGAGTGGGCAGCAGACAGGGACGCAGCCTTCGCGGAGTGGATGAGTCAGGAAGACCCCACCTGGGTCTCAAGATCCCACCATGGGGTCTTGTCTCATTCGTGACCCTGTACATGCCTTGCAGCAGTGCAGATGGCCAGGGCTCCGCCGCAGGGGCTCCAGGGAGACCACCAGCAAGAGATGGAGACCCCTGGGAACAAAGCGGGCCCAGATGGAGACCTCAGACAAAGGCAGCTCTCGGCCCTCGGCTGAGCAGGCTGAGGGGCTACAGCCCCGGTCCAGGCCCAGGCCGGCCGCCAGCACAGAGAGGCCCAAGTGGACCCCGGGGCCCAAACCCCAAGTCTGGAGGCTGCAGGGGAGCACAGTGGCCGGCGAAAGGCACAGCACACAGGGCTACAGCAGGCAGCCTGTGGTCAACAGCTCATCAGTGACGGTGACCAGCCAGGCCCAGCCAAGACAGCAGGAAAAAAATCACACGGAGGCCACGCCCTCTGCCCTGGGGGCAGAGTTGAGAGGACAGGTGGACGAGGCAACAGGGACCCAGGTGCAGGTCAGCAGACGCTGAGGATCCCAGGGTCCACATGCCCAGCCGGGCCTCACACCAGCGACACCGAGGGGTCCGCACCAGAGCCATGGGGGACACGAACAGGCGAAAGTTCAGCAGGGCTGAGGCGCCCAGGCCGGGTCTGAGGCAAACACACGAACAGACGAACGTTCAGCAGGGCTGCAGCCCTGAGACCTGGTGGGCTGGGGTCAGGACATGAAGGGTGTGTGTGGACTCGGGCTGGCCGGCCCCTCCCATCGAGATGTGGGAAACCCCATGGCCGGGATGAGGGGAGGCGGGAGGGGCGAGGGGCGTGGAGGCCGGCTGAGTGTCCAGAGGAGAGACCAGCCCAGACCCAGGGAAGCAGGAGCCCCGTGGGATGTCCCAGACAGCAAGGAGAGAGGCAGTGGAAGCCACAAGGGCTGGGGAAGGACCTCAGAAGGGGTTTAAAGAATGAAGAAATAAAAGCTCTGAAATTTATTTTAACAGAGCTCTGGGCTACCGCAGGCAAGAAGACAGCAACACCCACTAAAGCCAGACCCACAGCAGTCAGGGCCTGGCCCCCCGAGCCCCCTGCCCACCCCTCCTCTCCTCAAGGTCAGAACAGCAGCGAAGGTCAGAGGCGGAAGCACAACAGACGCTCCCAACCCACAGGCAGCTGCTGAGGCCTGAGGCCGGGGGCACGCGGGCCGGCAGCCCCTCCCAGGCCTCCCTCACCCCAAGGCGGTACAGAAATAGGTGTCTCGTGGGTGGGTGCTGGTCGGGAGGGAGGGTGACTGCCTCTCCCTTTCCAGGCACATTTGGATTCCCCGGGGTGTCTGGGAATGACTCACGCTGCCGGACAGCGCTTCTCAGACCTGCGTTCACAGCGCGTCTCCCTCCTTTCCCTCCCTGCCTGGGACCTAAGCAAGGCTCTGTTTAAAACTGGCCCAAATGCAGGGTCAGCGCCTGGGATGCAGCCCCCACAGCCTCCCTGTAGCCCCCGCAGCCCCCATGTGCTCTGCTTGATGCTCAAACACAGAGTTTTATCTCCTTAACTCTTTTTTTTTTTTTTTTTTTGAGACGGAGTCTTGCTCTGTCGCCCAGGCTGGAGTGCAGTGGCCGGATCTCAGCTCACTGCAAGCTCCGCCTCCCGGGTTTACGCCATTCTCCTGCCTCAGCCTCCCGAGTAGCTGGGACTACAGGCGCCCGCCATCTCACCCGGCTAGTTTTTTTTGTATTTTTTAGTAGAGACGGGGTTTCACCGTGTTCGCCAGGATGGTCTCGATCTCCTGACCTCGTGATCCGCCCGTCTCGGCCTCCCAAAGTGCTGGGATTACAGGCTTGAGCCACCGCGCCCGGCCTCCTTAACTCTAATGCTGTTTAAAAACTACTGTCCTAATTAAGCAAGAAAAATGGCAGGTTTGCAAAGCGTCTGCCCTGGAGAGTGGCAGGCCAGGGCGGAGACACCACACTGACACAGCTGAACACAGCAAGGCTTTCCAAACTGCGCCATGGGAAGACACTGAATGGTGAACGGAGGAGCTTGCAGGAGATGCAGCTCTGACTCCGCCCCGCCCCAGCCAGCAGTGCCTCAGTGCCAGCACCGGCCTCGGCCCTGACCCTCCCCACTACGTCCTGGGCACCCTCAGAGCTTCGGCCATGGGGTGCACAGCAGCCTCCATGCACTCTGAAAGGAGATTTTTAGACTTTTGTGCAGATCACCAGGTGCCGCCCACCTGCAAAGCACTTGGTCAGTGTGGCCTGGAAAGGGGAGGAAAGTCCTGGGGACAGGCTCTGTCGGGCGGAGGACATGATGCTCAGAGCAGCCAGGGACCCCCATCCGGGCCTGGTCCCCCTGCGCTGCGCCCCACGCTGGCTGGAAGTTTGTTCTGGAAACCACCTCCAAGACAAGTGCGGCAGCTGGCCCTGGCAGCTGGGAAGAAGGCGGCTGACGTGACTTCCGTGGAAAATGCCGGAAAGCACATCCCACACCAGGACACCTGGGGAAACAGCCTCAACTCGGAAAATCCCAGGCTGCTTCGGTCTCTCTGCTGTCCGGACCTGCTTAGATGTCCCGCCGTTTGGGAACTGTGTACCCTTCGAGAAACGCTCCAAGGCCCCAGGGACGCCTGAAGCCGTGGAGCCCGGACCCCGTGCGTCTGTGTTCTCACCACCTGGAGAGGCTGCG
Source organism: Chlorocebus sabaeus (assembly GCF_047675955.1). NCBI lineage: Eukaryota > Metazoa > Chordata > Mammalia > Primates > Cercopithecidae > Chlorocebus > Chlorocebus sabaeus. Next base: position 95,402,855 of record NC_132906.1, read on the forward strand.
AGGTGACTGACAGGCGGACCACGGGGCCTCAACTGCTACATAGAACACCACATGATTTAAAACTCAGAAATCGCTTAGTTTTAGAATTTTCCATTTAACATTTTTGGACCATGGCTGACCACAGGTGACTGAAACCGCAGGTGAGGGGGTGAGGGCCAGCCTGTGTCAGGCTGGACACGTCCAGGGGCCTGGGGAGCAGCCAGGGGTGTGGGGACGGGGGCGCCCCACACCCACGCGGATGGCCGGTGCAGTCACCAGCGAGGTAGGGTCCTGCAGGCCTGCGTCCGGGCCAACGGCAGCCAGCAAACCTCTCCGCACTTCTGTTACGGACAAGTCAGAGAGGCCCAGAAAAAGGGACCAAAACTGAAGAACCAGGGAATTTCAGAGGGAGAGGAACGTAAGCAGGCCCCGGGGTCATGCGCTAGGAGGGGGTTCTGCCGCCCAGCGAGGTCTACCCCCAACCAGGACCCCCACAGCCCACCAGGGGCCGGCACGTCTACAGGAAGGACAGAGGGAGGATGAGCCCCTCAGGGCCGAGAGTCACCAGTCACTGCTGGTGCTGGGCCCCGCCCGGAGACAGCGTCTAAGCACCACCCCATGGACAGTCCAAACCCGGAGGGGCCTGATCCCAACCCTGACCCATGCCAGGGGCCCCAGCCGGGGCTGCACGCTGGAGATCCAGGCTTTCCTCAGCAAACACGCTCGGCTGTCCTTGTTGCCAAGTCACCCCTGTTGGTAAAACAGTGAAGCCAGCAGTGCAATGCACAAAACCCGAACAGCCCCAGAGTTGAAGCTGGAGCCCTTCCGGGGAAGAAGGCAGTTTCTAAGTGTTTCCCTTGACTGCTGTGGGTGCACCCGGGGTTCTGGGGGTGGACGTGAGAGGGTTGTGGGCCCTGAAGTCACCTGCTGGATTCCACAGTGGGCCAAGGCAGTGGTGTCTGGAAAGCACATGGAAAATGGCATTCCCAGGAAATGTGGCAAATCATTCATCCCGGACCACGGCGCGAGGAGACCAACCCGCCCGGGACCACGGCGTGAGGAGACCGACTCGCCCCGGACCACGGCATAAAGACACACCGGGCCTCTCATCAGAAAGTGGGGAGCAGGGTCTCAGCTTCCAAGGACCCCACAAACGATGTCTGCAGGGTGAAAGACCCCGTACGCAGCACCGAAGGACCTGCCCGACACACAGCCCCCAGCCTCGAGCGGAGGCCCCCAGACTGCATACAGCTGTGCAGATGCAAATGACCTCCCTTTGGGTGTGAGTCACAGGACTGTCTTTAAAAGAGTGTCTTCTTTCAGTGCCAGAAAACAGAGAGACAGGGGCTGTGACGCACAGGAGCGGGCGGGTGGTAGGCAGGCAGCGGGTTGAGAAGCAGAGCAGAGCCCCAGCCAGGAGCCCAGACAGCGGCAGAGCAGCAGACACCAAACCAGACGGTGGGACCTGTGCTGGGGGAAAGTGAGAGCGAAGAGGAAGAGAGACGGAGACAGAGAGACGGCGAGGGGAAGAGGGACAGAGAAACAGAGGCAGGGAGGGACAGAGAGGGAGTGAGAGCACTTCCCACAGGAAGAACCAAGCTCAGGTCCCACCCTCCCCCGGAGCCTGGTGCAGCTGCGTGGGACAGGCAGGAGGTGCGATGGGCCCCGTCTCTGACATGTTGTGCCAGCACTGCCCTCTACACACAAACTCTCAGGAACCATCACGACCCCATTTTGTAGGAGAAGACGCTGAGGCCCAGGGTGGTAAGCAGGCCACATGGCCAGTGGCAGGGGCAGAAGTCAGACTGCAGCCCCCCAGGTGGTGTCATGGCCAAGACCACAGCATCACTGCCCATCCTGCCTCGCCTGCCCCCAGGGCGACCTTTGTCCTGTGGACTCTGGGGCTTCCTGACCCCTGGGGAGGGCGGCAAAGCCTGTGGAGGCCAGAATCCCATGGGCTGGGGGACGACAGGAAGGCCAAGTCACCTGTATAATCACCGTGGATGCAGTCAGCAGTGCCGCCCACCCACCCACAAGGCAACACGGGGCCTGAGACCACCCCAGGCAGGTGGGCAGGTGGTCTCCCAGAGTTGGGGTCCCTGACCCAAGCCACCCCTGCTGCTCACTCACCCCTAAGAGTGAGGCTGCGACGCTGATGTGGTCAGTTCTGGTGCAGCTGGCCCCGCGGGAGAAATGCAGCTGTGGCTGGCGTGGAGGTGGCTGTGGCTGATGGCCGTGACTGTTGCTGTGTTTGGCAGAGAAGCCAGGTGCACTGGCTCTGTGCTTCAAGGGGACCTAGAGGGTCTCCCCCAAGTCCGTCAGAAATGTGTGCACATTCGCCCTACCCCACTGCGCACCGGGCCCAAGTTGGGAGAGACGCCCAAGAGACCACAGTCAGCCTCAGCACAGTGAGGGCTGCCCTCGCCCTTTGGGGTACCTTGGAAGAGCCCGACATTCTCTCTGGGGTAGCTCTCACCCTCACAAAGCACAAAAAACACTGAGAACCCCAGACTCACGCTACATCCAAAGGGAAGGCCAGGCAGCTCCCGGATGGGGGAACGGGGAACACAGAACGATGCCCCCAAGGAGCTTCTGACACCGGAGCCCAAGTCTCGGCTCAGCACCACCCCCGATGCGTCCACGCCGCCCCGGCCACAGACACCCACCGATGGTGCATCCACACTGCCCCGGCCACAGACACCCACAGAAGATGTGCCCACGCCGCCCCAGCCACAGACACCCACAGACGATGTGCCCACGCCGCCCCAGCCACAGACACCCACAGACGATGTGCCCACGCCGCCCCAGCCACAGACACCCACAGAAGATGTGCCCACGCCGCCCCAGCCACAGACACCCACAGACGATGTGCCCACGCCGCCCCAGCCACAGACACCCACAGACACGTCCACGCTGCCCTGGCCACAGACACCCACCACTGGCAATGTGACCTGAGACGCCACCACACCCTGGTCAGAGGCTCAACCCACACCTGCACCCCACAACCTGTACTCACAAAACCTGCAGCTAGCAGGAACCGGCCTCTTTGCCTGACCCTGTCATCAGTGGAGGGAACTCTGGGGGCGGGCACACCCAGCGCAATTACAGGGCAAGCATCTGATGCCCTCCTAGTGGGCCGGCCACAGAGCCTCTCATCAACCGCCCCTCGGAGAACCACAGTCGAAACCTGCACCGCCCAGATTTGACGACTCAATGCCAACTTCAGAAGAGGAGAAAATAGCAAATCCAAACTTTGATTTTTCCTTTCTTATTTATGACTCAGGACAAGACTGCCTGAGAGAGCATCAGACTCCAAGTGCAGGCTGCAGTGCGGTGTCTGTTCTGGAGTGGGGGCTACCCCTCCCCTCCCCACACCCCCTCACCCCTGCTCTCCCCACACACCCTCACCCCTGCCCTCCCCACACACCCTCACCCCTCCCCTCCCCACACACCCTCACCCCTGCCCTCCCCACACACCCTCACCCCTGCCCTCCCCACACACCCTCACCCCTGCCCTCCCCACACACCCTCACCCCTGCCCTCCCCACACACCCTCACCCCTCCCCTCCCCACACACCCTCACCCCTGCCCTCCCCACACACCCTCACCCCTGCCCTCCCCACACACCCTCACCCCTGCTCTCCCCACACATGCTCACCCTCCCCTCCCGAGTCCACACACCCTCACCCCTGCCCTCCCCACACACCCTCACCCCTCCCCTCCCCACACACCCTCACCCCTCCCCTCCCCCCACACACTCACCCCTCCCCTCCCCACACACATTCACCCCTCCCCTCCCCACACACACTCACCCCTCCCCTCCCCACACACCTTCACCCCTCCCCTCCCCACACACCTTCACCCCTCCCCTCCCCACACACCTTCACCCCTCCCCTCCCCACACACCCTCACCCCTGCCCTCCCCACACACCCTCACCCTCCCCAGCCCACAAACCCTCATCCCTCCCCTCCCCACACACCCTCACCCCTCCCCTCCCCACACACCCTCACCCCTCCCCTCCCCCCACACACTCACCCCTCCCCTCCCCACACACATTCACCCTCCCCTCCCCACACACACTCACCCCTCCCCTCCCCACACACCTTCACCCCTCCCCTCTCCACACACCCTCACCCCTCCCCTCCCCACACACCCTCACCCCTCCCCTCCCCACACACACTCACCCCTCCCCTCCCCACACACCCTCACCCCTCCCCTCCCCACACACGCTCACCCTCCCCTCCCCACACACCCTCAACCCTCCCCTCCCCACACACGCTCACCCCTGCCCTCCCCACACACCCTCAACCCTCCCCTCCCCACACACCCTCACCCCTCCCCTCCCCACACACCCTCAACCCTCCCCTCCCCACACACGCTCACCCCTGCCCTCCCCACACACGCTCACCCTCCCCTCCCCACACACCCTCAACCCTCCCCTCCCCACACACCCTCACCCCTCCCCTCCCCACACACCCTCAACCCTCCCCTCCCCACACACGCTCACCCCTGCCCTCCCCACACACGCTCACCCTCCCCTCCCCACACACCCTCAACCCTCCCCTCCCCACACACGCTCACCTGAGCGTCGCCAACACTGGGGAGCAGCCCTCACAGGAAGGGTGGTCCCCAGGCCCTCGTCCCCTCCTGTCCCCCCACCAGCCCAACCTCCACCTTGGGCCATAAACACCCTTTGGCCAATTGGCTCACCCTCCTCCAACAGACTCTGACCTCCCCAAGCCCCAGAATCCCCTGGATAAGGAGAGCGTGCCTGGCCCCCAGCCAGGCCAGGTGTCTCCAGGGCCAAGCCATCACCTCAGAACGGCAGATGGGGCCGGGCACGGTGGCTCAAGCCTGTAATCCCAGCACTTTGGGAGGCCGAGATGGGCGGATCATGAGGTCAGGAGATCGAGACTATCCTGGCTAACACGGTGAAACCCCGTCTCTACTAAAAATACAAGAAAATTAGCCGGGCGTGGTGGTGGGCACCTGTAGTCCCAGCTACTCGGGAGGCTGAGGCAGGAGAATGGCGTGAACCCGGGGGGGCGGAGCTTGCAGTGAGCCGAGATCACGCTACTGCACTCCAACCTGGGCGACAGAGCGAGACTCTGTCTCAAAAAAAAAAAAAAAAGAACGGCAGATGGGGGCTCTCCCGGGTGGAGGGCAGGTCCGGGACTGGGAGGACGACCCCCACACAAGGCCTCACCCCATTCTTGGGCTCCAGCCTCATCCCCAGCAGCTGCCAACCCTCTGAGATGCCAGGCGCCATGGACCCTGCACCAAGGGGTGCTCACTGGGCAGCCGTGTGACCAGCAAGCGTAGGCGGGTTCACAGCCGCAGCTGAGCTCTCCAGAGGCAACTCCACCAAGGGGTGCCGCAGAGCTCTGTACCCCCAAATTTATGAGGAGCCCGGCTTTGGGAGGGGACGCCTATGGGAAAAGGGCTCAGGAGGCCCTCAGCCAAGGAGGAGCAACTCCGGCAGCCCCCCTCTTCCAGCACGGGGACAGGGACCGCCGAGCGTCGAAGCTCCTCGCCTGCCTCCTGCCCAACAAGGCCACAGGCACATCCGGGGCCAGCACTGACCAAACAGACGCTTCCTCCACCTCACTTCACCCAGCCTGAGGCTGGATGGGAGGCACTGGTGTCTGCACCAGACCCACAGCGTTCAGGAAATGACAGAAACCAGAGCAGGCTCTGCGCAGCCCGTCCGTCCTCCCCGACACCTGACCATGACGGCATATTGACAACGCCTTCTCCATCTTTGAAAAATAAAAATAGAGGACATGAGAATAAATCAGTATTCCAGTGGCCTAAGGAAGTCAGCTAGCTGTAAAACTACTATGGTAAGCTACACAGTGGCGGGAATCAGCGTGGGGAAAAGGAAACAGGCATTCCGCAGCGCGAGACTCTGACACAGGGCGCCTCGCACCCACCCCGGCCAGGCGAAGACCCTGCAGAGCTGCCGTCCCAGTGGGGCCACGGCGGGAAATCGCAGGCACTGGGTGGGAGGAGGAGGACGACCAGGTTTTGGGATCACAGAGCAGAGTGGGGCACGGAAACCTCTGGATGCGCCACAGCCTCTGATGGGCGCGTCACAGCCTCTGATGGGCGCGTCACAGCCTCTGATGGGCGCGTCACAGCCTCTGATGGGCGGGTCACAGCCTCTGATGGGCGCGTCACAGCCTCTGATGGGCGCGTCACAGAGCAGCGCACGGCCTCTGGTGTCTTTTCCGATGAACTTTCAATAATACCTAGAAACGTACGAGTGTAACGTTTCCTGTGTGCGTTTACAGATGTCTGCTTAATATTGAACATGTGTGCGCACACCGTATCTCCACGAGGCAAAATAAGAATGGAGAGAAACTGAAAGAAAGACGTTGGCGTGCTGGGCTTTCAGTGGGGACAACTTCTCTTTCTTGAAAACTTAAAATTAAAACATCTATAAAGCAACAAAAATGCTTACAAATTTAGCAGCATTTGAGATTATTATAAATAAAAACGTGAGGTCTAATTTCTCTTTTGCCAACATTTCCTTCGTTTATATTAAATATTGACAGAGTCAACTCATTATGTGTAACAATAACGGCAATTTGTCCTAATTAAGTTTAAACATAAAATAAAAAACAAAATGCAATTCAGAGCTTTGCAAATAAATGCCATTCTACTTAGCGTAGGTGTAGAAATTCACACACAAGTCCCACTCAGACCACGCTGCCCGCTCCAGAGCATAAGCCCCCGGTGTGGGGAGGGCCTTGGGCTCCGTGTGAACTGACCACCATGGCTTTGCTTTATTAATTGCTCTTAGTTTAACACCCGAACCAGCTGGGTGCAAACTACGACACACATTACAAAACCACCTGTCCATCCTCCAGGCACATGGAAGGCACACGGCCCACAGAAACCAAACTACACACGGCGCCTCTCATACGCAGAGAAAGCTCTGCGTATGTTTAAAATTGAAAGTCTTACAAGGAAACTATTTTTCTGTATTTCAAGATGTCCTTAATTACAAAGAAATAGATATTCATTCTAGCCAGTTACATCTCCAGATAGAAAAAGTTAACTTTGTTCCCTCCCTCAGTCAGCCCCGCCCAGAGCCGCAGGCGTGAGGACGAGGACGGCTCGGTGTGCACGCCCACACCTCCTCTCTCGACCACACGGCCACACCTGGAGCAGATGCACAGCATTTCAACCTGGCGGTCTCCATCCAGCCACGGTCTGCGGACAGCGTTCAGGCTCCAGCCTTGACCCTGGGCACTCTGACCCTCACAGGGGACAGGCCTGTGTGTCCCGCATTCGTGTCCTGGTCTTCACAGGGGACGTGGCCTGTGTGTCCTGCCTTTGTCCTGACCATTGTGAGGGACGTGTCCTGTGTGTTCCAACTTTGTGTCCTGGTCCTCGCAGGGGACAGGCCTGTGTGTCCGGCCTTCATGCACCCTGACACCATGGGTCTGATTTTCCCACGCTGGAGGTCTGCTTCTGAACAGCTGCATCTCCTCCTGCAGGGGAAGCCGTCTGGTCACCCCGGTGCCTGTCCTGTCTGAGGCCTGGGCTCTTCCTACCCAAGGGTTGGGGGCTGGCCCATCCCTCATGACTCAGGCAGGCGGCCGGGGCTTCCTGGCACCCGGGCTGCTGCCAGTGTCCACTCTGCTCTGGGTGAGGCTCTAGAAGGTTCCTGTTAGAAGCGACTGTGTCTAGGGGAGCCCCTTCCCTAGTTTAAAGAACGTCCCCCACGATGGCTATCCACACGCCCAGTCCCTGGAACTAAGGAAGTTCCAGGCTGCCAGGATCAGAGGAAGCAGAGGCCACTGTCCTTGCAAAAGCAGGATGAATCAGCGGGGCCATTCAGAACAAGGCTCAAATTACTGCTGCACTTTTCAGAATGGAGCCAGGCTCAGTGTTTCAGAACCAGAGGCTGACACGGATCAGTTCGCCTGGCCCGGGACCTGAGCCAGCCCGAGTGCCACTCCCCACGGCTGCCTCAGAGGCTGAGCCTCTCCACGCCTGCTTCCCCGCCGGCACGGTGGGGGTGGCCCTGCCGTCCCCAGGAGTTCTGTGGGATTCCCTGAACACCATACGAAAAACCTGAGCCCCGCTCCCGGCCACTGGATAAGGACCTCTCCAAGCCTTTCTCCTTCCCACTCACTCCCACCCCCAGGCACGAGCAACCAGCGCTGAGAAGTCCTGTCACCCCGCACCCCATCATCCTCCGTCATCCCCCGTCCATCACCCCACGTCCGTCACCCCGCACCCTATCATCCTCCGTCATCCCCCGTCCATCATCCGGCGTCTGCCATCCCCTGCCCGTCACCCCGCACCCCATCATCCTCCGTCATCCCCCATCCATCATCCGGTGTCTGCCATCCCCTGCCCGTCACCCCGCACCCATCATCCTCCGTCATCCCCCGTCCATCATCCGGCGTCTGCCATCCCCTCCCCGTCACCCCACGTCCGTCATCCCACACCCCATCATCCTCCGTCATCCCCCGTCCATCACCCCACGTCCGTCACCCCACACCCCATCATCCTCCGTCATCCCCCATCCATCATCCGGTGTCTGTCACCCCGCACCCCATCATCCTCCGTCATCCCCCGTCCATCATCCGGCGTCTGCCATCCCCTGCCCGTCACCCCGCGTCCATCATCCTCCATCATCCCCCATCCATCATCCGGCGTCTGCCATCCCCTGCCCGTCACCCCGCGTCCATCATCCTCCGTCATCCCCCGTCCATCATCCGGTGTCTGTCATCCCCTGCCTGTCACCCTGCGTCTGTCATCCCTCGTCCGTCACCCCGTGTCCATCATCCACATCCCATCACTGTGGTGCTATTTTCTTTTTTTTTTTTGAGACGGAGTCTCACTCTGTCACCCGGGCTGGAGTGCAGTGGCCGGATCTCAGCTCACTGCAAGCTCCGCCTCCCGGGTTTACACCATTCTCCTGCCTCAGCCTCCTGAGTAGCTGAGAATACAGGTGCCCACCACCTCACCCGGCTAGTGTTTTGTATTTTTTTTAGTAGATACGGGGTTTTACTGTGTTAGCCAGGATGGTCTTGATCTCCTGACCTCGTGATCCACCCGTCTCGGCCTCCCAAAGTGCTGGGATTACAGGCTTGAGCCACCGCGCCCGGCCCGCGGTGCTATTTTCTTGGTGCTGGAGCAAAGTGGGATTCACACCTCGTGTGCACACCTTCTGAGTCACTGGGCTGCTGGGCACAGCCTAACTCGGGAGCGGGGCCCCACGGAGGGTGTGGCAATCACACAGCCCTAGGCCTGCTCTCCAGCAGTTCTTCTGATACCTCGAGGACACTCTGAACCCCGTGTCTGGTTCCCAGCTCTTCCGTAACAATGTGGCTCCTCTGAATCAGTCACAAGGAAGATCCAACTTAGCACAGAGAGTTTTTCCTAAACAGCAGAACTGGTGGCAACACAGGCGTCCTGCAGTTCAGTCTGCCGCGTGCAGCACGCAGGTGACGGAGGGCGAGGCTGTGGGGGGCTCCGGGCGGACGGCGCCAGGGCAGGCCCAGGTCTCTGTCACAGCAAAGCCTCTGCACTCAGCCCCCTCCACCTGTTTACAGCCTCAAGCTGGGTCAAAAGCCCAGGGCTACTCAGAGCGAGCATTTTTCCCCAACTGGATTCCTGAAGCCAGACGGCAGGCAGCAGGCCCTGGCCCGACAGACACACATGGGCCGCCGACCACGACCGGCTTCACGACAGTCACAGGACGTTCAGGCTCCATTTTCCGTCCACACCTCTCGCACCAGGGTCTTGCTTGGCACTTGTGTGGAACAGCAACCATGTGAAGCCTCTGCCTTGAGAAAAGTGTAAACAGCAGGTGCCTTTCAAGGCACTGAGGCCTTTCTCGAACTCAGCTAGTTTGCTCTGCATGGTCCCCAGTCTGAACCCTCAGACCTGTTCACAGCCTCCTCTTGCCTCAAGCATCTTAGAGCTCCACTCCAATCCACACCCCCGCTGCCTTTTACAAAATCCCAAGCCAATGACAGCTTCAAAAGAAAGTGAGAAAAACACCGACCCCGACACTCAGCGCCGCTGGTGGGCTGCGGAGGTGGACACAGGGTCCTCGCTAATCCTCCACACAGTGGGCTGCAGAGGTGGACACAGGGTCCTCGCTAATCCTCCACACAGTGGGCTGCGGAGGTGGACACAGGGTCCTCGCTAATCCTCCACACAGTGGGCTGTGGAGGTGGACACAGGGGCCTCGCTAATCCTCCACACGGTGGGCTGCGGAGGTGGACACAGGGTCCTCGCTAATCCTCCACACGGTGGGCTGCGGAGGTGGACACAGGGGCCTCGCTAATCCTCCACACGGTGGGCTGCGGAGGTGGACACAGGGTCCTCGCTAATCTCCACACGGATCAGCCACAAGGGCTTCGGAGCGGAGAAACGCGCGGCTCAGCTGTTTTCTTGTTTTCTCTTAAAGCCCCGTAATGTCAAGGCAAAACTGGAGCCCAGGACTCTCTGACTTAAGCGCTTCCTCCTTCCGCTGCACCACGGCTGTGGCCACCCGGAGACCGGGCCCTCGAGCCTCCAGATGCCGTGAGCAGCCTCCTCCCGCTGTCGTTTCCAAAGAGACGGCACCAGAGGCGGGGCTGGTGCAGGGCCACGGGGCAGGGGACTGGTCTCTTTGACCGGGGTTGGTCTTGCAGGGGCACGAGGCTCAGCATCGTGTGGGTCTAGCTCTGGGACACGAGGCAGCCCCCAGAACACCCTTGAGGCGCAACTGCCCGGTGAACGGTGAACGTCCCGTCTCCTCAGACACCCACAGACGCCGCCACAGCTGCACCCTCAGGGCAACGAGCGTCTGCGGAGTCCAGTGAGAGCTGTGAGACACCGACCTCCGGGCCAGGCCCTCTCCCCGTCACAGAACCTGACCAGTCGCACGTGGCTGCAGCCTGGGTGGTTGATAAAAGAAAAATTATTCCTTCTATAACCATAAAAAAATAGTGAATCAACAGAAACAGAAATGCTCAGAATAAAACATAAAAAATCAAAGTCAGTGAGACAGAATTCAGCAGTGCCCAGGAGGGCCTGGAACCTGGGTCTGGGTCCATGGGGTTCATGGCTGCCAGGACCGGGCAGAGACAGACCCGGGCCCCTGACCAAACCCTATGCTGTAACGCCCGCAAGGTAGATTTTAAGTAATTAAAAAATCATCAAAAGGATAACATCCCATGCATGCAAACATTACGTTCAACTCAAATCTGAAATCAGGTGAAATGGACACAGTCCCGCTCACTGGACAGCACCGTGCCTGTGGCCACTTCCCTGCACAGCTGTGTGACCCCTGGCCCTACACAAGACAGGGTCCGCACACTCGGCCTCCACCTTCCTTGCACAGCTTCTCAGGAAAGCAGCAGGCAGCTGTGGCCCAGCATGAGCCTGGCAAAGCACTTCCCTCCCAGAGCCGTTTCCTCATCAGCAAGACAAACACAACAAGCTTCCCTCTCCTGGTTGCTGTGAGGACCGATAGCCCCTCCTGGCACCCGCACAGGGCGTGACACACACGTCACAGCTGCCTTCACCCGCTCAGCCTCCCGCGTCCCCATGGCCCAGACCGGAGCCTCACAGCACCAGAACACACCCATCCGGACACCGGCAGGTTTGACACCACAGACTGTGCTTGTTTGGACAGTGAGAATCCTCCTGACAGAGCCACGGTGTCCCAGGTGGGGGGCAGCAGAGTGAGGCCCCGGCCGGGGGCTGAGCCACGCTCCGGTCAGGAAAGACATCGCCAGACACCTGTCCTAATCCAGGGCTGCTCAATGTGAAAAAAAAAAAACTAAAACTGCAACATGGAACGGCACAAACCAGCCGCAGGCTGAGTTCTAACGGGCTGAGGCACAAACCAGCCGCAGGCTGAGTTCTAACGGGCTGAGGCACAAACCAGCCGCAGGCTGAGTTCTAACGGGCTGAGGCACAAACCAGCCGCAGGCTGAGTTCTAACGGGCTGAGGCACAAACCAGCCGCAGGCTGAGTTCTAATGGGCTGAGCCTCTAAGGAGGGAAACGTCACTTCCTGCGTCACACAGAGCCCAACCTCTCCACATCCACTGACAGCCTTGGTATTTGCAACTATGTCCACGACCATCTCTGTTTCTCCAAAACAGCCTCTAGCTACGTAAGCGGTTCAGAAAACCTCACGCGTAAAGCAGAGTGTGTCAAACCTCCACCTCTGCGCAGGAATTAGGACACCCCCGGCTGCTATCTGAGCAAGAGCGGCACTTCCAGAGGATCATCGGATCCTGTGTCTCGGGTGGGGTTGGAGTCCATCAACTGAAATAGCTTCTGTTTATGCTGGTGAAGGAGGCACAGACTTTGTCCTGCCTAATTCCAAGGAACAGGCGAGGGTGGGAGCTGTAGCGGAAGAGACAAAAGCAAAAGGCGCATTCGTCCCTCTGTGTGGCCCCGTGAGTGACACTGTCTCTCCCCCTCCCTGGAAACAGCGGCCCCCCGGCACCCCCCCAGCACCTGGGGCAAGGGCACACCAGGCTAATTTTTAATCAGATGGATTTAGTGATAGCAAACAAAGAGAAGGAGAACAAAACCCTCAGCCAGGCTACTGTGAGTGCGTGTCACCATAAAACGGCATGAGCAGGGCACCAGGGGTGAGGCCAGCTCCAGGCAGCCCTGCGTCTGCTCCTCAATCCCGGAGTCTTCCGGGGGGCCAGGGCAGCCGGAACCTGGCCAGGTGGAGGATTTCCAGCGCAAGAACGTCAGGGCCCTCCCTGAAGGAGCAGAAGCTCTGCAGGTGACTGTTCGGGAGGCTGGTCTGCTCCTGACACTCGGCAGGAAGACAGAATCACACTCTGTAGACCGGGGGTCTCAGACTTCAGCCAGACGGGAACTCTCTGCAGGGCCTGTGGAAAGAGATCGCCAGTCCCAGCTCTCCAGGTCTGGGGTGGGGCCTGCCACGAGCACTTCACACACGTGCCGGGGATGCTGGTGCCGCAGCTACGGGGACCCCGCTTGGCGAGCCCCGGGTTAGGGGTTGGTAACTGGAGAAGGGGGTGGGGGTGTGCCAGCTCGCCCTGCTTGCCCCTGGTCCCACACACTCTGTGGCCAGCATGGTCCTCCTTTCCCACAGCCAAGGTGCCCCGACTGCCAGCGTCCACTCCCCACGGGGCCACAGGGGACACCAACATCCGACGCAGAGGCACCACCGTGGGTCCATCTCTCAGTTCAAAGGGTTTCCAAGAGAATCCTCAGCTAAAAAGCAACACTCCCCATTCAGAGAGTGAATCAGAGGACAGCAGGGGGCTGGGAAGGTGCTTAGCTCAAGGAGGGCTGGAGGGTGGGGCTGGGAGGCACTAAGGCCCTTGGGCCTCAGCGAAGGGCCCGGCCCATCCCAGCAGAGGCCGACCAGGACTCCAGAGCACAGCGGAGGCCCTGCCATGCACGGGAAGCTGTTCCTGACTTGGGGGCAGGAGCTGGAAGGCTGGGATGATCCTGAGGTGTGCTTGGCCATAAGCCACAGCCAACTCCAGGGCCCAACGGCTGCTGCCCCTCCTGGGCTGCTTCCCCAGATGAGGCTTCTCCGAATGTAAGTTTGTCTGCTTGGCCACACCAGCCTCCTCCTGGCACGTCGTCTCTCACAGGGCACCTCCTTCCATGGAGACCGGGGGCCTCAGACAGCTCCTCCCGACAGGGCCCAGCACTCGGCAAACACACCTGTGGCTTGAGCTCAGCACAGCACACGGTGGCTGGCGAGGAACGGAAGGAGAACTGGAGAAATGTATCTAAAATGTCAACAGACCTCTGCTATGTCCACTGGGAAGGACCACGTTGCTTCTGACGAACTTCTTAAAAAAAGAGAAAGATGCCAATGAAGAAAACCAGAGGGGACAAATGCCACCCAGGAATGTAAAACAGTTGGCATCAGAGACTGACTGGCTCACATCATGTCCATCAATCCACCCGTCACAGTGAGTGATGTCCCCACAGCTCACACCGCGTCCGTCGATCCACCCACCATGGCGAGTGTCTGCGATGCCCATGCAGGGGAGAGAGACCTGCCCTATCCTCAGCACAGCTCATGTGACATTAGAAAGGCAACCGCAAATTCAGCTGTGGAGTGTGAAACAAATTTCCTCCTGTCACAGGCTAACCTTCTGTTCTGGATTTCCTGGGGCTTCCTTTATTAGACTTGAGTCCAGACCTCCTCTGGAAACATTCTCTGGGATATCTCGGCCTGGCACGCAGCGGGGTGAAGGAACGGGGACACAGACGGATGGAGGGCGGCGAATTAATCAGCAAATGCTCCTTGCACATTTCCTAGCTCTGTCAGTCACAGTGAGGTCTGACCACACAAGCTACCCATTCACTTGCTAAATGGTGCAAAATGGGCCCAGACCCTCATTTTACCTTAAATAAATAACAGCACATTCTTATCTGGTCTTTAAACCACACAGGCCAAAATGAGTTGAGCACTATTATGTATTTAATTGACTCTTAAAAGCAACTTGTTTTTCTTCATCCTTCCCCGACCTTTTTTAAGGAGTATCCCTTAATAAAATGTGGGCAGGGTTTCAGTGTAAACCCGAGGGCAAGTTAAACACGCTCCCTCCAAAGCTTACTTGGCGTTGATTTTTCAGCCACCCGCTCTCATGTGCAGGGACAGGGCAGAGTCATGACCAACAGTGGAAAGACCCACAGCTCCCAGCTCTGGGGACAATGGGGGGTGCTAAGCTGGAAGATTCCCGGGCACTATCCCTGGCCATGGGTGAAAACATCCCCAGCCCCATCCCCAGTTGTGGGCTGCTGCAGGTCCCGGCAGCAGAAGGAGGTTTCCACAGAGAGGCCGCTGAACGAGGCACAGGGCCAGGTCTGGCCGTGTAAAAATACTTGGAACCCACGGGAGGCTTCGCGTGTGGTGTCACCGGCAGCTTCCGCTATGTCCAGTGGTGACATGTTTACAGCTCTGTGCCGCTGTGCGGTAGCAGTTTTCCCGAGCGTCTCCCGGCTGGGACAGCTGCTGAGGATGTGAGCTCAACAAATGAACATGCCACCTTGGTGACATGGAGGCTGGACAGTCACACCCACCCTCGTCCCGGGCAAGGCCACATGGCCCACAAAACACAAGGCTTGAGTTAGTGTCGGGCATGCGGGGGAGGCACCTGCCTGCATGAAGGTTGGTCACAAGACAACTTCCCAGTTTACAGAATGGTTAACTGATTCATTCACACTCACTTCCAGTCACAAGAGACTCAAGCTCTAGAGATAAAGCCGTCGGAGGCAGAGCACAGGCCTCGAAGCAGGTGGCTGTTTCTACACCCTCTGCAGGCCGCGTGTCCCCCGCACTGTCGCCTGCCAATTTGCTGGCTCCTCCCGGAACACACAGCCTCCTACGTATGTTTTCACTCAACGAACGCTCTCTCACCAGTCCAGAGGTCAGAACAGCTGCAGTCTCCTACCTCTGCTGCTTCTCAAGGGAAAAGCACAGCCTGGAATGAGGAGCCCCAGGCCCTCTCAGTCTCCTATAATTACGTTGCTACAGATGTATGTGTTTGGGTGAAGCTATAGTTAAATGTGAGATTATTCTTCTTGATTGATATTTTACCTTCTGTCATAACCAGCATGCTTAAAGAAAAAACCCAAAAGCTCTGTGAATGGGACACGTGCCCAGAGGCTGCCTGCAGTCGAGGCAGGTGACGTTCTGGGATCCCTGGGAAGTTGTCATCACCCTGCTGACATGAGTGTGGATGTTGAGGCCTGGAGGGTGACAGGTCACACAGCCAGAGCCTGGCAGCAGCGCAGGGGCGGAACCCTGGGTGCCCTGCAGGCCTATGCCCTCTCAGTCGGCCTGGCCACGCGCAGCTAACGCTCTTCCAAAAAACATTCTCTGGAGGAATCCTGCTGGTCCTGAAGTTTTTGGCCTTGAGAAGGTCGTCACAGACACTCCTCCCCTCGGGCCAGGCCTGCCGTCTGTCTAAGGGGCCCTGTTTTATCTGAGGTGATGTGTAACTCTGAAGCACACTCACACAAAATAGAAATACTGTCCTCTCTATTAACCTAGAGACCCCCATCTCTACCCATCCCTATTAATGCTTTTCCATAAACACGCCGCGTTCTGAGGAATCCAGAAGCCTCCAGCGTAGGACAGACGCTGTTCCAAGCCACTGGGAAAGGGGAAGCTGGCGACTGAGCGGCGCCCGTCAGAGCCGTTAAAATGTGAGGGAAAAACTGCACCTTACGGCAGACGAACCCTTAGAAGAGGCAAAACGCTACTGAGTTAATGCTTAATTTAGTTATAATGATAAAAGTGCTTTTACCACTTTAAATAGTTATTTGAAAAACGTTATTTAATGCCAGCCTAATAACTTTGCTTAATGAAAACTTAACTCTGCATATACAGTTTCCACTATTCACGTGGAGCCTGCAGATTTGGCGAATCCTCTGCATCAGTGTGGGTGAGCATGTGTGTGGGGGCGCGTGCAATGGTCCTGTATGCACGTCTGTGGGTGAGCACGTGTGTGAAGGGCGCACGTGTGTGAGGGGCACACGTATGTGTGAGGGGTGCATGTGTGTGAGGGGTGCATGTGTGTGAGGGGCACATGTATGTGTGAGGGGCGCATGTGTGTGAGGGGCACACGAGTGTGAGGGGCGCACGTGTGAGGGGCACACAAGTGTGAGGGGCGCACGTGTGTGAGGGGCGCACGTGTGTGGGGGTGCACCTGTATGTGTGAGGGGGCGCACGTGTGTCAGGGGTGCATGTGTGTGAGGGGTACACGTGTGTGAGGGGCGCACGTGCGTGAGGGGCATACGTGTGTGAGGGGTGCACGTTTGTGTGAGGGGTGCACATGTATGTGTGAGGGGCACACGAGTGTGAGGGGCGCACGTGTGTGAGGGGCGCACGTTTGTGTGAGGGGTGCACGTTTGTGTGAGGGGCACACGTGTGTGAGGGGCGCACGTTTGTGTGAGGGGTGCACATGTATGTGTGAGGGGCACACGAGTGTGAGGGGCGCACGTGTGTGAGGGGCGCACGTTTGTGTGAGGGGTGCACGTTTGTGTGAGGGGCACACGTGTGTGAGGGGCGCACGTTTGTGTGAGGGGTGCACATGTATGTGTGAGGGGCACACGAGTGTGAGGGGCGCACGAGTGTGAGGGGCGCACGTGTGTGAGGGGCGCACGTGTGTGAGGGGTGCACGTGTGTGAGGCGTGCACGTGTGTGAGGGGCGCGTGTGTGTGAGGGGTGCGTGTGTGTGAGGGGCGCGTGTGAGGGGCGCACGTGAGGGGTGCACGTTTGTGTGAGGGGCACACGAGTGAGGGGCGCACGTGTGTGAGGGGCGCACGTTTGTGTGAGGGGTGCACATGTATGTGTGAGGGGCACACGAGTGAGGGGCGCACGTGTGTGAGGGGCGCACGTGTGTGAGGGGTGCACATGTATGTGTGAGGGGCACACGAGTGAGGGGCGCACGTGTGTGAGGGGCGCACGTTTGTGTGAGGGGTGCACATGTATGTGTGAGGGGCACACGAGTGTGAGGGGCGCACGTGTGTGAGGGGTGCATGCATACTCTCCTGTGTGCACATACGGATGTCGCCGTGCACACATGTGCACACCAAGTGTCTGTCCGTTGAGTGTGCGGGAACTCAATCTTCCCGAGCACATGGTAGCTCACCTCTCCAAGGAGGCTGAAAATTCTCATTATGATTCTCATAAATACGTGACCACGTTGATGGGTTTGTCTTGTTTATCCCTTACTCTATTGCAACTTGGAAGGCACAGCCAACATTTCCCTTACATCCTGGGGCAGCCCCAGTTCACGGCTCCCGATGGCTGTGGCTGCCTCCCAGGAACCCCAGGGGGGAAACTCAGGCCCACCCCCGCCTGTGTGATTCAGACCCCCAGCCAAGTGTCTGTGGGAGGACGTTTTAATGGGTGGGGAAGCGTCTGAAAAATAACTTTAACTAACATTTGTAATTAACACATCAAGTAAAACTAAAAGCTTTTGCCTTGCCATTGTTGCCTTTTGGTGGGTGACCTCAAAAAGTCATCCATCTCACACTGACTCCACCACATCCCAACTCTAGCCCCAAATCCTAATAAACACGCCAGTTAAGAATGCACAGCACATTTTTACAAGCCTCACAATTTTCTAATCAGGTGCATAGAAAAGTCCCAAATATTTCTGAAATATTTTATTTGAAAACCAATGTTACCACCACTTTTAAGCCACAGGCATACTAAAATCTGGACTAGCTTCTAAGCGAGTGGCAGCTTTCGAGCTCTGCACACTCAGTATGACCATCCACAAATCTACGATGAATTATTAACCGGACCAGGCTAGCCCACTGCATGGCCTTCTCTGCTGAAAGTCAGCAGCTGTATCCTGCCTGAAAAACACCAGCATTCTTGAGTTCACAAAACCCGCTGGTTCCAGCGCAGCTGCCCAGAGGGAAGCCTTGGGTGTGAGCAGTGACAGGGGTATGGACGCCACCGTGGAGTCCCCCAGAAGGAAACCAGGGGAGCACAGAACTAAATGGTCACCCGTGACAATGAATCATGATCTGGTGGAAAGAAATCAAAGCGTTTTTATTTGGAGATGACATTGGCTGCCTGCCCTTCCCTCTCCACCCTCCGCTTTCCTCCTGACCCACCCACCCCAGCTCTTTTCCTGGGCCTGGGAAGGGCACATGGAAAGGAGACAGGGCTTCCCTAAAGAAAACATAGAAATACACTTCAGAAAACAAAATAAACTTAAAAACAAAGGCACTTAGCAAAAATGTAGTGAAAAGTGTTTTTTTCTTTCCACAGTCTTTTATTTTCACTCAGGATTTCCATAAACACATTCTTAGGTCCAAATGCTGAGAAACCCTTTCTCTAAACACTCGAGGAGTGCTGAATGGAGCAGGAAATGATGAAGAGAGAAAGGAATGCCACTGATTCCAGACGGATGGGACCAGCTGGGGAATTCAGGAAGCCGTATGGAGGTCCTGGAGACATCATTGCTCACGCCCCTGAGAGGCGATGGCTCAGGATCCCCCAGCAACAGCGAGAGAACCAGCAGCGCCACAGCAGCCAGGCCCCCTCCTCTCTCCAGCCAGGCGTTGGTGCCGTTCGACGGGTCTGGACAACGAGCCCTGGTGGAGAACAATCCCCACAGAGAAATTCCGTGAGGCCCTGCCCCACAGATAACACGGGCAGACTTTTCATTATCAGAACCTACTGATCGATAAGTGATCACTCTCTTCTTGTGACTTCCTATCACCAGGCACACGTGAGGAGGAACACCAGTAATTTCTTACTAATTACAGCTCAAGCACCAGTTTGTCCACCGTTTTCTTCTCACACAGACCTAAGAGGATCAAGTTTATTCCCAGAATAACATCTGCCTCATTTGAATTCCAGCGTGTCTCCCTGAGCGGCACAGCCGAGCTAGTCTTGGGCTCTGGAACAGTCCAAAGATCGGGGACTCCCTGCAACACGCAGCCACCTGAGAGAACAGGTCAGTGACAAGCAGGGGGAAAAGCTATTAGGAAAAAGAACAAGTTGTGGGCCTAAAAACAAAACGTTTCTTATACAAAATATTAGAAAATCACACAGCAGTTGCCAGAAAAGACCTCAAGTTGTGGAAAGTAGAAAGGCAGGTGCATCCCAGCACAGCAGCCAGCAGCAGGCGGCCACCCGCGGGGCACTGAGAACCTGGTGCCCCAAACGCATCCCGCTGAGCCTCCTGGGACCAGGCCCCTGAGAGCCACAGGGCTGTCTGGAGAGTGTCGCCAGCCTCAGCCATGTAGAGTGGAATAAAAACAATTAAGACCTGCTGGAGAAGTTTTAAACTCCACGCATCCTACTCAGCACAGATTGGCCTGTTTCTTCTGCCACGGATCTTGGCTAAAGGAAAAGCCCGCAGAAGCCCACCGGAGCCCCCCTTACTTCCACCCAACACTGCACATCAAGCCATGCAATCTGCCCCAAGCTGTCCCAGGGTCATGAGTGTGCATCCGTGTGCATGCATATGCGTGCAGCATGTGCGTGTGCGTGTCTGCGTGTGTGCAAGCATGTCACAACAAGAGGAGACCTCTAGGAACATAAGGATGCGGACTCCTCCCTCAGCCTGAACCTCTGCCTGTCAGGCACAGCTCGAAGTTTGACCTTCGGCTTCCCCAGGGAGAGACCGAACCTTCACTCCTCTGTAGCCCTGAGGGCGGGCGTGGCCGGATCAGTCCCTGAGTGCGGCACCATGGCCGTGTGGGTTTACTGCCCGTCGCACTAGCCCTGTACAGTAAATGAGCCACTGGCTGTTTACAGCTGTGTCGGGAAAGGGCTTCTCGGAATCCCTCTGCCTCGCTCCATGCAGCCAGGCTGGCAGAGCCAGGTCTGTGGGCCGAGTGCAGGAGCCTGCTCCCACTGTCGCTGCAGGTGACTGGCTGAGGGGCACACAGGGCCCAGTGGCTCCTACCTCTAGCCACCGCCCCCAAGCTAATAAAGATTCCAGCCTGTGGGGCCGACCACAAATCCCAGAATCGCGGCAGTCGGAGTCTTGGAGGTTAGTTGTCGGGGAGGGAGACGATCTGGGAGGCCAGGCGTCCCTTCCAGGCTGCACAGCCGGCCACCGTGGCAGAGCGTTCCCAGGCTGCTGCAGCCTCCAGGGCCCTTCGGCAGTCAGCCCCACCCCGGCCAGCAGGGCTTCCTGAGAAGGCTGGGCTTGGCAGCGACAGCCCGAGGGGACCTGGAATTCCCCAGAAAAGCCCACATCCCGAAGGCCACGGGAAAACCAGCCCCGCTGGAGCACCTCATCCCGACCTCTGGAGGAGAGTCCGGCACGGCCAGTCCCCTGGGCTCCGCACGCAGACGGTTTTCCCAGAACCGGTTCCTCTTCCTGAATCTCTGCTGATGGCCGTGTCCACCAGTCTGACCCCAGCCTTGGAAACCCCCTTACAGCCTGGGCCAGAATGAAGGAGGCGCCCAGAGGCGCGGGGTGCTTGGGGCCAAACCACCCCCGGCTCCACCGCCTTGGGCCTGCCCCGGGCCGTGCCTTCCCCCGCTGGGCGGCCTTTCTCTGCATTTGGGAGCACCTGGGCCTGGGGGTGCAGGCAGGTTCGCCCCTGCCCATTGCAGGGAAATGTTCTGACGTGGAAGCAGAGGGCACCGTGTTCAGGAAGAATGAGCGGGTCCTCCACACAGGGCAGCCGGGGTGCTGCGACCCAGGTCTGCCAGCACCGGCAGGGGCGGCTCCGCGTGAGGAACAAAGTTACCCAAGAGGGGGATGCAGCGAGGAAGGGGTCTCCGGCAGGTCGGCCCCGAGTGAGGGATGCAGCGAGGAAGGGGTCTCTGGCAGATCAGCCCCAGCCCTGACTCCAGACCTCTGCATCTCACTGCTGCCCAAAGCAAGGACCGTGACGGCCACCACCCTGCTGAGCAGGCCCAGTCAATGCAGCATGAGAAAAGGCTCCAGGAAGGAAAAGGGCCCGGCAGCACCCAGCCTCCTTTCTGGGGAAGTGATTCCACAAGCCACAAAAGCACCTGGACTGTGGTCATCAGAGTCCACCACAAGACAACCTTCCTGGGTCCCTACGCCCTGGATGCAGCTTTGGTGCGCGTCCGACGTGGAGATGCTCCTGCCGCCGGCGTGGCTTTGGGAACAGCACTTTGATCCTGGAGCCTCAGAGAAGGGGGCAGGAAACGTGTGTCCTGCGCAGTCACCACCAGACGCCGAGGTGGCCGCCCCAGCAGGGGCCATGGGCTGAGGCTGGTCCTCGGGCTCCCAGAGCAATGGCTGCTCTGGGGAAGAGAAAACACAGAGGTGACAAGATCAAGGCAAACTAGCTGCTCCAGCACCTCGAGGGTTTAGAACCAAAACAAGAAAGCTCCAGACCTGAAAGAAGAGTGAAACCTTTTCCTTCAGAAGGAACACAGCTAGAGAGAAGATTTAGGGGTGCACGCAAGGGCCCTCAGCTACTCTGTGCAGCTCCTCGAAGCAGGGAAAAGGCCAGGAATGAAACCTAACGCAGAAATGGGAACAGGCTCCAAGTCCACAGGAACAACCGGCCCGGGTCGATCACGCCCAATTCAGACCTGGGCTGCAGCTTGGAGACAATGAAGTCCAAAAACCAAGCTCCAGGAAGACACAATAACAATCACCCCAAGCTTTGTCAGGCATCCCAGAGAATCCTCCGTCCTACCCTGGGTACACCATGAGCACCAGGCAGGGAGGGTGGCTCTCAGCAAGGGGCTGAGGACTCCGGCCCATCCTGGGGCGAGGGGGGCACCCACGGGGTGGGCCACGCGGGGCCGGGAGCCACGGCCCCCATGCAGGTCCTGAGCAGACATCTGTCTGGTCAGTGGTCAGGAAAAGGATCCCCATAATGTCTAGGAAAGACTCAGACCTCTTATCAACCTCTGGAATTCTATCCCACGGGCAGTCAGGGCCAAGACAGACGAGTCTTTACAGGCGGGAAATTATTCGGGTAACATAACAGAAACAACGTAAAGAGGAAAGAATAGGTGTAGGAGTTGTTCCTTAATCAATTCCGGGTCAAGGCGCTGGTTTCTGTCTCCAGGGCGGCTCCCGTCTCCTGGCCCAGCCCCCCTGGCCTAGCCCCCAGGAGCCCGGCACGGCATCTCTCCGGACCCAGGATACGCGGGTTAGCGCTGCAGCCATTACCAGCTGCGTTCTGATAGCAGCAGGACACTGACTGTCCCCAGAAGAAACAAAACTGAGCCTTAAATTTGGGTGATTGTTCCAAATGTGGGATTCAAGCTTATCTGAAAACGAAAACTAAGAATGCCAAATTTCAGGGCGGCTAGAGCTACAGCCTGGGGAATCCAGCCCTGTCTGCAGAAACACACCTGATATTTTCAGACACTCATAGAACAAGGAAACACTATTTTTGATAAAACACCCACAAAAAACAAAATCTCCCAACACTCTGATGCTGTTTGACCAATAGCCCGTAGGGAAACTCACTTCTGGGTTCCCTGGCACCTCGGTGACTCTGAAACTCGCATCTACAGAAAAGCTCGAACGTTTGTAACTCTTCCCTTTGGACTCTGCCTCACACCCAGAGAAACCCTGAGCCATCTGTCCCAGGTGACGTAACCCCGAGTTCCCCTTCACCTGTGCCGGAGCCTCCCAGACACAAAGGCTGGAGCCCCAAAACCCGCCAGGGGCCTGTCCGGGGCCAGTCACAACTGCGTTCCGCCTGTCACTGCTGGACGCCCGCTGCGGCCTGACGGAACCAGCCCCTCACCTGTCAACACGCTTCTCCTACACAGCACACCGTCTTGAATGAAGGCAAGTCATTTTCTTTCTTGGCCTTGGCGTCCTCCACAGCCCACGCTGTTCTTGCAGTTTGTGAAGGGATGATTTCTAAGCTCCGCCTTTGTTCTTCACTCATTCACCCACCGCATACACAGCTGCACATTGATGTACAATCGACATACACTTGCTGCTACGGACGGCCTTGTATATCCTGTCTCTCTTCCTACCGCGGCACTCCTGCCATCCCCCAGGTAATCCAGTTAGCAGGCTGTGTGGGTCTTATCCCTGATCTGCGCACTCATCTGACCTGCGTTTACCGTTCTTCCAGGGGGTGGTGTCAGAGGCGCTCTCACTTTGCTTCTTTCTAATCCTATCCCGTGGAACCTCCTGCAAGTCATGTGGTTTGGCCTGGGCTTAATATTTCCTTGAAAGTCACAGAGCCCACGTGAGGATGCACATGACATAATCCCCGTTTCAGTTGGCTATTACTCATTGGGCTGTTCTTGCATTGCTATAAAGAAACACCTGAGACTGGCTAACTCGAAACAAGCGAGGTTTATTGGTCACGGTGCTGTAGGCTGTACACGACATATGGAGGCATCTGCTTCTGGGGAGGCCTCGGGAAGCTTCCAGTCATGACAGAACGTGAAGGGGAAGCAGGTGTCTCACATGGTGAGAGGGGGCAGGAGCGTAAGGTGGGAGGTACGCCGCACACTTTAAATCACCGGATCTCGCGAGAACTCACTATCGTGAGAACAGCACCAAGGGGATGGCGCTGAGCGGTTCATATCAATCCACCCCCAAGATCCAGTCGCTTCCCACCAGGCCCCACTTCCAGCAACGGGGATGACAGTTCGACAGGAGATTGGTGGGGACACCCGGACTCCTCAACGTTGCTTCTACTGTTTGCTATTTGCTCACTCAGCCACTGGCCACAGGTGCTGCTGCAGTAGACATGTCTGTTCATCGCCTTTACCTACAGTTCAGAGCTAGAAGCTCTGGTTGCACAGCAGCTCCTTTCCCGTGTGAGCACAGACCACTGTTCTGACCTGCGGCTGCGTAAGACGAGACACGCTCACTGAGCTGCCTCCCCCACCCCCCACCGCAGTTCCACAACTGCTGGCCAACCTGGCAGCCTCCAGAGGTACCAGCACCTGCGGGGCGTGACACCACATCCCCACGGGACCCAGTGTGCCCCCTTCTGTCAACCCACTGGCCAGAGGCCCATCCACACGTCCACTGGCCCCTCCAGCCAAATGATCTGTGCCCCTCAGAGGCCAGGCTGTGCATCTCCTAGCACCAGCCCAACCCAACGTGATTCCCTCCCTTCCTGAGACCTCACTCTGTCTTCAGGGGCGAGTTCAAAGCTACCCTCCCAGACACCCCTCCCAGATGACAGCCAAAACCGAAGCCACCTCTCCAGAGTGTGAGCTCTCCCGGATCTCAACACCCTCCTACGTATTAAAGTGTAGCTCTTTTCAATTTATAGATTTGCTTACACAGAAGGCCAGTTCATTACAGACAAACAGATCGCTTCAAATTCTGCTGGCGTAATACCTCCCATCTATGAAGATCTGAGCAGGGAGGTGCCTGTGTGCATGTGATTCCCATTAATCTCTGCAAAAAAAGGCCTTGGCTTCTACTTTCACAAACCAAGAAACCAAGGCAGAGAGAGGTTAGGGGTCATCCAAAATCAAAGAATTGTCAAGAAATGTGGCCAGCACGCAGTCTCGGGTGTCTGATTCCAAGGGGGTTCACTACGTCCGCCTCTCCTCCCAGGGCCCCCCGGAGCTCTCCTCCTCACCGAGCCCCTCCCACCATCACTCAGCAGCCTTCACTTTTGAGACCTTAGCAGCCACCACTTCACCTGTGGCTGTTTCCAGCCAATACGTCCATCTCCTTTCTAAACACATGCACGTCTACTTTTCAAACATGACACACCACCTGCAAACACAGGGAGACACAGCCTCAGGTAGACGCTCTTAATCCACTCTGTGCCTGTGGGGTTCACCAGCTCATTAGCTCCAAATGCCTCATGTGCTTCCATTAGCTCCAAAGAAGCAAATCAAAGTGTTTTCCACCAATGCTAGATTCCCTTCCAGGGATGACGCCCCCAGGGCTGCCTCCAGGCCCACACTCTGCCCGCCAGTCCAGCACCCCGGCTGAGTCAACCTGACAGGCACCATTTGCTGAGATGCCTGAAGGCCGGATGGGTGGCTGTGGCCCTGCTCAAAGGATCACCTCGGCATCTCCAAGCTGTCTTCCCAGCACACCCTGTGTCTTGGGCCTCCCAGGCCACTGACCACCCACACAGAGCAGCAGCCCCTTCCTTCCTTCCCTGCCTGAACACTGACTGCCTCGTGTCCCTAAAGTCACCAACAAGTCTCTCTCTTCTCCAGCCCTCCGTGATTCCCCCCATTCAAATCCAAGATCACAGAGAAGAAACGGCTCTCTGAACTGGCAGCCGCAGTGGTGAGCAGCACCTGTGTCCCAGCTACTCAGGAAGCTGAAGCAGGAAGATCTCTTGAGTCCTGGAGTTGGAGACCAGCCTGGGCAACAAAGTGAGGCCCAGTCTCAAAGAAAAAAAATTACTGGACAGTACTAAGTGGTGAGGAGAAGAAGAACTCGGATCCCAGGAGCCCGTGGAGCTAGGCCGCTTGGGCCCAGCTAAGTCCATGGGTTTCTCTTTCTCCACCTCAGTGTGGTGGAGTTTCGAGAATTTCGATAAAAGGAGATAATACATGGAAACGACCCCCTTAGCATCTGCATCCCACCTCCACACTCACACACACACAGGAAACCCACTCCCTTTCCAGGCAAAGCCCGGGGCCCCAGGCTGAAGCTGCCCCTGCCAGAGCCCCTGCTGTTTCCCAGGTGCAGCCAAGCCCTGCACCTTCGTTCTCAGGGGTTAAAAATAGCACAGGCAGCTTAGCTGAGCTCGGTTAATAAAATATCCAAGTTAATTTTAGCGTTAGGGGAATCTAAGATCTCTGATGCCAAGGCCCATGTGTGGCCACGCGGCCCTTCCTTACACTGTCACATAGACACGGGGAAGCCACAGCACGGCCAGTATCCCTGCCTCACACTCACAAAACACTTCTCTTACCTGAGTGAGCCCTAGCCCTGTGAAGACATTGTTGCTACTGTCACTTATTAAACAGACCATCACCTAATTTGATGCCTGCCACAGCCCTGTGACCAGTGGCCTCCACCTCCCATGGGGGAGTCCGTCAGGCTGAGAGTGTCACTACATCTCACAGAGCCGAGCCCGGAGCCCTGACCTAGCCCAGGAGCTGGGGCCAGGGAGGCACAGTCCAGGGGACCCTCTGGCACCCCACTTGTCATTCTCCGTATTCTCACCCAGTGCCACCTCCTCCTGCTTCAGGTGGGATTCTGTTTGTGATCAGGAGAGGGATAGCTGGGGTTGGAGGCCGGTGGCCCCTGGCCCACAGAGCCCCACAGGCCTGCAGGCACCAGTGGTTCAGTGTTGGGCCAGACTTGCCGTGGGCCTTCTTCATGCACAAGCTCCAGCCTCACAGGAAGGGAATGAGAGCCCCAAGGAGAAAGAAGGGAGCGACCAGAGACATAGGAAGCCCCACCGTGGAGCACAGGGCAGGCCCGGCCTCCCACAGACAGCATTCACAGGATGCTGACTGCCTCCAGGACGGCAGGATCACAACGGTGCAAGAGCCTTTCCCATCCTGGACCGCAGGGCTGGCTTTTTTTTGGTTAATAGATTGAGAGAAACACCTTGTGTTTTGTTCTTTATTGAACACATTTATCAAGACAAGGTGCCGCATTTAAAAACAAGCAGTAAGTGTTGTGGAAACCAAAAACATTACTGGGAGGGGAGGAGGCACTGCACGCCTTGGGGGCGGGGGCCCCAAAACAACGCCATGGCCGTGGCGGAAGTGCCCTCCCTGTGGGTCCCTGACTCATGGAAAGTCAGAAGCACCGGCTTCCTCAAAGCAGCGATCACATAGGAAGTGTGGCGCAGTCATGCATGATGCACAGACTCCGCTGTGAAAGGTTAATGACTGTTTCCAAAGACACAGGGTTTAAGATGTTTACATGTGCAGGAGGACATATCCAAAATGATTCTACAAAACTGAAAGGCAGAAAGCCAGATTCTTCAAGACAAAGACTCCAAATGTTACCATCATAACACCTCACTTTGATGTGGCTCTCCCTCTTATTACCTCCGTGCAAGAGGTGGAAGGACAAAGAAAGAGGCAGGGGGAGGAGGAAGAGATTCTTTCCATTTTTCCCAATTTCAGCGTCTGAATGAGGCCACATACCACCACACATTTCAAAGCTATTTAAGAATTTAAAAGGCCAATGCCCCATACCTTAAAAAAAAAAAGCTCCAATTGCCCCAAAAAATGTGCTGCCTTTTTTTCTTAGTAAGAGTAGTAGCACAATTATTTACTGTATAACTTTAGGGACACTTCTTGTTCGGGGAGTGAGGGGGCAGGGTGTTAACTTAAGCCTGAACAACACTGCCTTGTACGTTCCCACCGGATATAGTAGACAATAATTGCTTGCCTTTTGCAAACGGAAAAATGAGGTTATGAAGGGGAAGACATGAGCCCTGGGTCATGCAGCGAGTCACTGGCAGACTCAGGCGCAAATCCCGCGTGCCCGGAGACAAGGCTCAGAGGTGAATGACCGCAGAGGGCCCTCAAATCAACCACAGGGGCACCGTCTTGCCTGCACCTTCAAGACCAGGGGCTCAGGCAGGGCAAGTCAGAGCCAAGGTCAGCCATGAATGTGGATTAAAGAAAGAGACTGAGGAGCTCAGTGGCCCCCCAGCACCAGCGCCGCGCAGGATCGTCCTCCACTTTGCTTCTACAGATGGGCTTTCCCCCGGAGCCCGGGGGTATCAGGCCAGCAGCACGGTGATATGAGACTAACCCCAAACCAGCACA
This sequence comes from Chlorocebus sabaeus, assembly GCF_047675955.1. Classification (NCBI taxonomy): domain Eukaryota; kingdom Metazoa; phylum Chordata; class Mammalia; order Primates; family Cercopithecidae; genus Chlorocebus; species Chlorocebus sabaeus. The sequence continues at coordinate 95,430,981 of NC_132906.1, forward strand.
CCCACAGGTCCCCCTCAGGGTGTCCAGCCCAGACTGCATCTCCGCTCAAATGCAGGAGATGCCCTGTCTCCCCAGCTACTTGGGGCACAGATACCCCTCAGGCAGCCGGCCCTGCAGGTGCCCTCTGGAGGGGAGAGGAAACGGGGACTTCTCTCTGGAGCCACATCCAGAGTCGGGCAGCTGGTATTTGGGCCTCTCTACCCGTCCTCACTGCTGCTGCCCCTGGGAGGGTCAAAGGTTCAGATACTATCCAGGCCCCACGCAGGATTAGCAGCCTAAGCCTCAGCTGAGCCAGGGTTTCACTGACTTGTTTAAAGTGGAGCACAGAGCCTGACCAAGCAGCGGTATCTCCAAACCTCCTTCTCTCCGAGGGATCCTCCAGGGGTGCCTGACCCCCATGCCTGTCGGAAGTGGGGCCGAGTTCCCGCAGGCCGGGGAAGCTGCCCTCTGGGACACTCAGGGTCTGAGTGTCTCGTCTGCGACTCTGGTCTTCCCTTGCCCTCCTGTTTTACTTCCCACGCCTTCTGTAAGGTCCTGCCGTGGACTGAAGCATAGCCCTTCCTGGAGTAAACAGCGAGCATGCTGTGCCGGCTGTGGCTCCGCACCCCCGAGCCGCAAAGCCCCAGGCCACTTCTGCTGCTGCTTGGAGACCTGGCACTGCCCCACAGGGGCACCCACCTGCAGCCCTCCTGCCCCCGTGACTGAGGAAGCCCAGTGCTTCTCGCACCTCTCGGACTCGCTCGCTGAGCCAAGCAGCCTTGGCCGAAGGAAAGAGCAGCAAACTGACCCCCACGGGCCGCGACCTTTCCCCACCCACGGAAAGGCGACCTCAGACACTTCAGGGAGCGCCAACGCTGGCTTTCTTGTGTGAAAGTGACAGCAGATTTAAACCACATTTTAACAAAAGAAATCCCTCCTCTCTGGGCCACTCAAAGCGGAAGTGCTGCCACATCCTAGCTGCAGAGCTTCTGGGCCAAATATCAAGACAGTGTCTCAGCGATGATCCGCAAACCAAAATAAAGCCGACAGGAAACAGCCCGCTGGTTTAGAGGAGCTGGAATGCCTCCGCAGCATCAAATGTCATCAACAACTGACACTCGGCCCGTTCCGGAGGCCTCTTCACACGGGAAGAGGCCGGCTGCGGAGTGCGGCTCAGTGGGGGAGAAGGACCGTGGGGACCCGGACACTGCAGGCCCTGGGAGCCTGAACCGCGCTGTGGTCCAGCACACTCATGGCATGAATATGGAACAGTCACTCCAGGAAACGCTCTTGCTCTGGGGGAGGGGGAGGATTTCCACATCACTCTCCCAAAATAAAACAACCAGGGAAAAGCAGATCCCTCCAGATAAACCAGAAGTCCAGACACAGCCTCCTCTCCGGAAACGCCTCCCAGAGCCCACTTCAGAAGCTGCCGAAGCCCAGAGAAAAACCGCAGCCTCGAAGGCCCTGGCGGCCACCAGGTCGCCGGCCACTTCTCAGTGAAAGGGGACTTGGTGCCGGTGGGTCCAGGGTCTCCCCGCCCCGCAGGAGCCCTCAGCCAGAACGCCCCACCAGCACACACGTGTGCACACATGCACACACACAAATACACGCGCGTGCACACATGCATCTACACACAAATACACACCCACACATGCACCCACAAACGCATGCGCATACACACGCACCCACACATGGACACACAAACACACGCACCCACACAGGCACACACAAACGCGCGCACACAGGCACAGACGCGCGCGCACAGCAGCAGCAGCGCGCCCGGGCCTCACGCCCCTGGGGAGAGGCGTGAAGGAGCCTCCACATTCCCCGGAAAGGAAGTTTCTGGGCGCAGCGGGGAAAGAGATGCCGAGACCCCGACGTCAGTGGATTTGACACCTGAAGTGAAGACGCCCAGACAGCCCCAGGCGCGCGTACTCCTGCAAACACGCGGGGCACACGCTCGGGCGCACACGCGGACAGACGTCCCTCGGCGCAGGGACCCCACCTCCTCCGCCGCTGCCAGGGACCGGGGCCGCTCCGGGCGCAGAGGAGACGCAGGGAGCCGCGTTCCCCCGGAGCCAGCTCGACCCAGCCCGAACCCCGGGGACGCGGGAAGCTGGGGAGGGGCCGCGGCGCCGGACCAGCCGTTCTCCGGGGAGCGCGCCGCGCCTGGAGGGCGTCTCCGCCGGGGTCCCCAGCGAGCATCTGGGGAGGGGAGGCGGGCGCGGGAGAGGACGGGGTCGGGCGGGGGTCGGACGCGTCGCTGCCGGCGGACACTCACCGATCTTGATCTTCACGCTCTGGAAGACCCGGAGCCCCTCGTCCTCCACCGCCATGCTGCGCGTCCGCGCCGGCCGAGCCTCGCCCCGAAGCGCGCGCAGAGCCGGGCAGCGCGGGCCGAGCAGGAGGAGCGGCGGCGCCGGAGCCCGGAGCGCGGCCGAGGGTCCGCCCGCCCCGCCGCCCGCCCGCACGACCGCCAGTTGGCCGAGGGCGAGGGCGGGGACCGAGAGGCTCCGCCCGCGGCCCGGCCCCTGCTCCCAACCGGCCCGGGCCCTGCAGGGGTGGGGTTGGCAGGGACGGCGCCGGCGGGCTGCGGAGACCCGGGGGGCGCAGGGATCGCCTTCCCCCGAGGCCTCGGCCCCCGCCCCCGCCCCCGCCCCCGCCCCCGCCCCGCGGATTGGCCGCTGAGCGGAAGGGACCCCCGCGGGCTGCCTGGCGGAAGACACGAAGGGAGGTCGCCTGCGCGGCCCGGGCCCTCTGAGCGAGGCTGCGCGATTCACTCGCGGACGAACTTTGCAAAGAGAAGTTCACGCACAACTATCTGGCAGGGGACGAATCCCCCGCCCAGCCCCAGCTCCTGAGATGCGATCGGAAGGCACCTGCTGCAGACGCACGCGGGAGGCGGGGGGGGGGACACACACACACACACACACACACACACACACACACGCACAGCCCCCCACCCCAGACCCCGGCATGGGCAGGTCCCCCCACAGTCCCCCTGCAGACCCCGGCATGGGCAGATCTTCCCCGCCCCCAGTCCTTCTGCAGACCCCGGCATGGGCAGGTTCCCCCCACCTGGTTCCCCTGCAGACCCCGGCATTGACAGGTACCCGCCCCCCCCCACCCCTCCCCCGCCCAGACCCCCTGCAGACCCCGGCATGGGCAGGTACCACCCTTGCCTCCCTTTCTTCTGTCTTGAAGTCTCCTCCTCCCTGACCTCTGTGAGGAGTGAGTGTGTGTGTGCGTGTGTGTGTGCGCGTGTGTGTGTTCATGTAGGTGTGTGTATGAACTGAGACTCTACACTCCCTCCTCTATGTTGCAAAACTTCATTGCACCCAGCGCCACACACACACCCTATACACATATACACACATACATATACCACACATACCCTACATGTACATATACATACACATATACACCACACACAGGCACGCCACACAGATACTACACACGTGCATACACACATACATATACACACATATACACACATCCTACATACACCACATATACATATATACACACGCACACATATATTCATATATACACAACAGACACACATATACTACGCATATACACACCACACACATATACTACACATACACACACACATACATACACACACACTAAACATACATACACACACCTACATGAACATACATACACAAACACACACACACTGCATAGAGATGAACAGGAACTTCATGAAGATAAGAAGACTATTTTTTTCCACTGCTTATCTTCACTTCCTAAAAAGCAGTTCCATGTGTTGAAAGAATTAATGGCCTTTCTTCCCTGATTGCTGGGAGCCTGCAGCCACAGAGGCCTCTCTTGTCCTCAGCCCCTGCATGCCTGGTGCTCACCAGGGCCTAACAGGAGGTTAAGGTGGCACCCCTGGTTCCAACCCAGAGCCTCTGCATCTACTACTGGCTCTGGGTGGCGTCTGCAGTGGGTGCTGTGGGCGCCATCCACACCCCTGCTTTACAATGGAGACTATGCTTCCATCTGGGGCCACTGGAAGCAAGCAGGCTCCTGTGTTTCTCTGAGGACCAGCGGAGTCCTCTGTGGTAGCCCAGCCACAAAGCTGCTTCTCTGCCATCCCTCCACCCTCACAGGCCTGCTGATAAACTCAGCGCAGATCTCTGCTTTGGTGTCTATTTCCAGGGGACAGCTGGGGTCAGGAACGAATCTCCAGGCTGTAGCAATGGCAGCCGGGACGGGAGCCCCTTGGAAGGAAATGCACTGGCAGCGGCAGGATCTCGGGTGCTGGAGAGTTTGGGAAAGTCGCAGATACACGGACTATGGAATCAGGTCGCTTGTGTTGAGGGCAAGAGAATGGAAAGATCACCACCTGAAACAAAAGGGTGGTACATTAATGGGCCTCCTCGGTGCCACGTAAGACACTCATCTCCTGTGACCAGAGGAGAACCGAAAAACTGGGTCAGGGCAGGACTTAACAGCATAGAAGGCAGAGCTCCAGAGGAGGCTGGGTGCTTGGCCATGGAAGGTGCTGTTCCAGGGCTGGGTGGCTCAGCTTCAGAAGGTGCTGTTCCAGGTCCAGGTGCTCGGCCTCGGAAGGTGCTGTTCCGAGCTCTGGACTCTGACTGGGAAGAAGAGAGGCCCTGAGGCTTGGAATGGGGCCATCTGAATGAATGCACTCAAAAATCTTGAATCCCAGATTCCTCTAAATCTGCTGGGCCTGAAGAGGTGTCACATTTCTCTCTGTTAAGGGCAAACGCTGTGTCTGTGCTTGAAGATGCTGCAGAGACCTCTGCAAGGCGACCCAGACACGCCTGCCACCCACCTCCAGCTCAGCTCCTGCAGGTCAGCATCATCAAGCTGGAGAAGTGCTGAGGCTAAAAACGGAGGAAGAGACAGTCAGCCAAGGAGCTTCAGGACCAAAATGCAGGCACCAGCATGAGCCGGGGGTAAATGCAGAACTAGATTCAAAGAACGTTGGATTCAGGGGAGGCAGATGTTACAATGCATTGACATGGGCACGTTCAACCATGATACAGGGTTTAGCACCTGGGAGGTGCTCCGTGCTGCTAGGATGACCTTTTGAACTTGTAAAATAAAGCAATGTCCCACATTAAGCAGCTGTCTGTCAGGACTGGAAACGGCACTCCTGGGGTCCAGGCTCACTGCACCTGCTGGAGGCCCAGGCCTGGACGTCAGCAGGGATGGAGCAGGGCTTCTCTGGTGCTCCTGCCAGTGACAGGTGCACAGTCACCTTCACCTCCCAGCAAATAAGCACTCCTCTCCTGGAGAAAGCACACTTCTCCCTGACTCATTGCTGAACCCAGCCACAAACTTCACTGGGTCAGCCTCGGTCCATTTCACTCCTGCGTCTCGAAATTGTGGCCATCTTCATGATGCCACAAGAACTTGGGGGGGGGGGGGGGGTGGACAGTCCCAGAGAAAACGTTTGTGCTGCACAAATGGATGCTGGGCACGACCAGAGTGCCCCACAGATGGTCGACTTGGACCCCATATGCATCTCTCCCCAGTCGATCCCCAAAACCCACTCTCAGTGCTTATCCAGGCACATCAGAGCAAAATATCTGTATGTGCGACGTGCCCCCCCCGGCCCCCTGTGAAGTACCAGGACTGAGCACACATCCAGAGCTCCCTCAACAATGTGCAGCCCCACAGAACTGCCCGAGCACCAGCCTTCTCAAATTAGTGTTCTACGTGAAGGAATTGGTCATTAGTTTTCTAAATTAGAAAGTTGCCCCTTAGAGCTGTGATAAGAAGAACCAGGAAATAAAATACTGAGAGATCAGAGGAAAAGGTGATGACCCAATAGGAAATCTCTATAATTTCTTCTTTTAATGACCTTGGAGTTACACTTTGCTCTCTTTGATATACTCTTCTTCTGTTCATGTATCAATCCATTGACAAGTGGACATTCATTCATTTCCAAAACAGCATTATCAGATCATATCTGAACAATCTACTTGCAAAGAATTTGAAGCCACATAAATGACCAGTACACAACGGAATAATATTTAGAGGGAACAAAGTAAGAACTGAAGGAAGAATGGTGGTATCAGGTATCTGAACCTGAAAGAGTCCATCCTGCCAGGTGCATCCCAAGTGGTTCACTGGGCCTGAATTCAAAATGGAGGCACGCAGCCCCCTGCTGACTAGAGGTCACACGCCAGCTCTGCGTTCCCAGAAGCCTTGGAACTTTCACAGCTGTCTGTTCGTGCCGCCAGAATCAACCGAGGCCAGAAAATCCCAATTTGCCCTCTGGACCAAACCAATAGACTGCTACCAGGCTCTACCAAACAGAACTAAGCAAGTCTGCCTCCTTTATCTGCATAAAGACCAGAATGAGAACCTGGGCAGGAATTTCCCTTGTAGAAGACAGTCCCATCTCTCTTCTCTGGAACGCACCTTTGTTTTGTTCCAAAGGCAGCATCTCCCAATTTCGCAAACTGCTTGCTGGAATAATGTCTCTTTGCTTTTAAAAGAAACTTTTTTTAGTGGATTTGTTGACACATCTAAGGTGAGAACAGCTGAACATAAAGCTCCACACTGAGCTTCCTGATAGCCAAGTTGAAAAGGGAAATACGGAAATATGAATCTTACACAAGTCACTTTATCTAATAAAAAGAAATGTGTCAGACTTTCAGGAAAGACAATACTTTAGCCCACAAGGCAATACAAGAATTTTTTAGGGAATTCTTTTCCAAAGGAATATCGGACAAGTTAGGGGAGGATGTTTTTAATCTCAAATGACCCTAGAACATGGTTAATACTCAATGGATATTTGTTGAATGAATGTAGTAAAAATATAACATTAAATCATAATTCTTGCATAAAACTTATGTAGTCACTTGGAAGTCAAAGAAAGTAGCTTTCTAGTGACCTGATGAGCTGCAAGAGGACACATTTGGAGAATCTAGAGAGATGAATCAATAGCCACTGAACAGTCTTTCGCAAATATTAGTTGAGCCACAGAGTTGAGGGAAGCAGACAGGTCCACACCAAGGTTCCTGTGGATGCCGAGGCTTGCTGGTCTGTGTTGTTGGACAGGAGACCCAATGCTCTGCTGGGATTATCAACTACAGTCGGAGGCCCAGCTGGGCCTTACCACGGAGCATCATGGTCTCTCTCTCATCTTCTTGAAACACAAAGAGAGAGAAAAGAAGCAGCCTAGACCCCCGAGTTACCAAGCGGACAGTGACCATCCTGGAGGGTGGTTGGGTCTGCAGGTATCATGGATGGCGGCCGTCCTGGAGGGTGGCTGGGTCTACAGGTGTCATGGACGACGGCCATCCTGGAGGGCGGCTGGGTCTGCAGGTGTCGTGGATGAGGGCTGTCCTGGAGGGCAGCTGGGTCTGCAGGTGTCATGGATGAGGGCTGTCCTGGAGGGCAGCTGGGTCTGCAGGTGTCATGGATGAGATCCATCCTGGAGGGCAGCTGGGTCTCCAGGTGTCGTGGGTGGCGGCCGTCCTGGAGGGCGGCTGGGTCTGCAGGTGTCATGGACGACGGCCGTCCTGGAGGGCGGCTGGGTCTGCAGGTGTCATGGACGACGGCCGTCCTGGAGGGCGGCTGGGTCTGCAGGTGTCATGGATGAGGGCCGTCCTGGAGGGTGACTGGGTCTGCAGGTGTCTTTATGTATGTGAGATATAAACTTCTGCTGTGTAAAGTCAATAAAATTTGGGAATCATTGGCATAACCTAAGCCTAGCCTAGCCTCACTAATACCAAACCTTAATTGAGTTTATATGGGCCATTATTTGATTAATTCCAATGACTATGTCAATGTGAGCTAATAGTGAAATAGAACCCCATGTATTTAAAGAGTCACCTGTTGAGTGGGTTTGTGTGAGGCCTTGATTGCTAATTATAAAGCCCATTCTCTCAAAGGACCGTTTTTTGTCATAACAAAGTTAACTTATTTTCGACCCTCATTTGCCAAACATTCCGTTGCTTTTAGAAGACACCCCTGAAATGAGCAATTAACCAGACTTCAAATCTTTTAAAAGGAGAGGGGTGCCTGGTCGACATGGTTTGGGATGGGAATTTACTGTCAAGGCCCTATTCTGACACTGCAGCTCCCACAGCAGAGCCTGCCACAACCTCCAAGCGAGCACAGACAGCCCTGGAGCTGTGGAAGTCCTGGATCCGAACCAGGGGACCGTCTGGAGACCCAGCGGTGAATGCAGCAAAAGCCCCACACTGCCCTTGAATAGATTCCATCGATAGCCGCTGAGAGCTGCTCCTTCTGTGAAACGTTCGCTTGAGGCATCCAACATCATAATAAACCCTCAAACCTGAGCCCTTGTGTCTCCCACCATAACCCCGGGATTATTTCTCCTTCAAGGTTTTATCGATATTTACACACGGTTTTATGCAGTGGTCACGTGTTTGTGTGAATGAGTATTTGCTCTGCTTAGCAGCCATTATTTAACAAAGCTGACTGAGGACCCAGGCCGCGTCCACCTGTCAGGCCCTCTGGGATGACAGAGACAGACAACACTGCCGCTGAGCTCCGGCGCACACACCCTCTGCCCGCTGGATGGCTTGTCTTTCTGCAGCTCTCCCTGGCTGGGGCTCACTCAGTGTGGAAAGGTGAGGCAAGAAAGAGGCACCGAAGGGAGCCCTCGATGCGGGTAGCAGTAGGTATAGACACGGTGGTGGCACTGCACGGCAGCAGTGGGTGTAGACGCAGTGGAAGTAGGTGTAGACACAGTGGCAATGGTGTAGACACGGTGGCAGTGGGTGTAGACGGTGGCGGTGGGTGTAGACGGTGGTGGTGGGTATAGACGGTGGTGGTGGGTGTAGACACAGTGGCAGTGGGTGTAGACGGTGGTGGTGGGTGTAGACTCGGTGGCAGTGGGTGTAGATGGTGGCGGTGGGTATAGACTCGGTGGCAGTGGGTGTAGATGGTGGCGGTGGGTATAGACTCGGTGGCGGTGGGTGTAGACGGTGGCGGTGGGTGTAGATGGTGGCGGTGGGTATAGACTCAGTGACGGTGGGTGTAGACGGTGGCGGTGGGTATAGACTCGGTGGCAGTGGGTGTAGACGGTGGCGGTGGGTGTAGACTCGGTGGCAGTGGGTGTAGACGGTGGCGGTGGGTGTAGACTCGGTGGCAGTGGGTGTAGACGGTGGCGGTGGGTGTAGATGGTGGCGGTGGGTATAGACTCGGTGGCAGTGGGTGTAGACGGTGGCGGTGGGTGTAGACGGTGGCGGTGGGTATAGACTCGGTGGCAGTGGGTGAAGACGGTGGCGGTGGGTATAGACTGGGTGGCAGTGGGTGTAGACGGTGGTGGTGGGTGTAGACTCGGAGGCGGTGGGTGTAGACGGTGGCGGTGGGTGTAGACTCGGTGGCAGTGGGTGTAGACTCGGTGGCAGTGGGTGTAGACGGTGGCGGTGGGTGTAGACTCGGTGGCAGTGGGTGTAGACGGTGGCGGTGGGTGTAGACTCGGTGGCAGTGGGTGTAGACGGTGGCGGTGGGTGTAGACTCGGTGGCAGTGGGTGTAGACGGTGGTGGTGCGTGTAGACGGTGGCGGTGGGTATAGACTCGGTGGCAGTGGGTGTAGACGGTGGCGGTGGGTGTAGACTCGGTGGCAGTGGGTGTAGACGGTGGCGGTGGGTATAGACTCGGTGGCAGTGGGTGTAGACGGTGGCGGTGGGTGTAGACTTGGTGGCGGTGGGTGTAGACGGTGGCGGTGGGTATAGACTCGGTGGCGGTGGGTGTAGACGGTGGCGGTGGGTGTAGACTCAGTGGCGGTGGGTGTAGACCGTGGCGGTGGGTATAGACTCGGTGGCAGTGGGTGTAGACGGTGGCGGTGGGTGTAGACTCGGTGGCAGTGGGTGTAGACAGTGGCGGTGGGTATAGACTCGGTGGCAGTGGGTGTAGACGGTGGCGGTGGGTGTAGACTTGGTGGCGGTGGGTGTAGACGGTGGCGGTGGGTATAGACTCGGTGGCGGTGGGTGTAGACGGTGGCGGTGGGTGTAGACTCAGTGGCGGTGGGTGTAGATGGTGGCGGTGGGTATAGACTCGGTGGCAGTGGGTGTAGACGGTGGCGGTGGGTATAGACTCGGTGGCGGTGGGTGTAGACGGTGGCGGTGGGTGTAGACTCAGTGGCGGTGGGTGTAGACCGTGGCGGTGGGTGTAGACGGTGGCGGTGGGTATAGACTCGGTGGCAGTGGGTGTAGACGGTGGCGGTGGGTATAGACTCAGTGGCAGTGGGTGTAGACGGTGGCGGTGGGTGTAGACTCGGTGGCAGTGGGTGTAGACGGTGGTGGTGGGTGTAGATGGTGGCGGTGGGTGTAGACTCGGTGGCAGTGGGTGTAGACGGTGGCGGTGGGTGTAGACTCGGTGGCAATGGGTGTAGACGGTGGCAGTGGGTGTAGACGGTGGCGGTGGGTATAGACTCGGTGGCAGTGTGTGTAGACGGTGGCGGTGGGTGTAGACTCGGTGGCGGTGGGTGTAGACGGTGGCGGTGGGTGTAGACTCGGTGGCAGTGGGTGTAGACGGTGGCAGTGGGTGTAGACTCGGTGGCGGTGGGTGTAGATGGTGGCGGTGGGTGTAGACGGTGGCAGTGGGTGTAGACTCGGTGGCGGTGGGTGTAGACTCGGTGGCGGTGGGTGTAGACGGTGGCGGTGGGTGTAGACTCGGTGGCGGTGGGTGTAGACGGTGGTGGTGGGTGTAGACTCGGTGGCGGTGGGTGTAGACGGTGGCGGTGGGTGTAGACTCGGTGGCGGTGGGTGTAGATGGTGGCGGTGGGTGTAGATGGTGGCGGTGCGTATAGACTCGGTGGCGGTGGGTGTAGACGGTGGCGGTGGGTATAGACTCGGTGGCAGTGGGTGTAGACGGTGGCTGTGGGTGTAGACTCGGTGGCGGTGGGTGTAGACGGTGGCGGTGGGTGTAGACTCGGTGGCGGTGGGTGTAGACGGTGGCGGTGGGTGTAGACTCGGTGGCGGTGGGTGTAGACGGTGGCTGTGGGTATAGACTCGGTGGCGGTGGGTGTAGACGGTGGCGGTGGGTATAGACTCAGTAGCAGTGGGTGTAGACGGTGGTGGTGGGTATAGACTCGGGGGCGGTGGGTGTAGACGGTGGTGGTGGGTGTAGACAGTGGCAGTGGGTGTAGACAGTGGCAGTGGGTGTAGACTCAGTGGCAGTGGGTGTAGATGGTGGTGGTGGGTATAGACTCGGGGGCAGTGGCTGTAGATGGTGGCTGTGGGTGTAGACAGTGGCGGTGGGTGTAGATGGTGGCAGTGGGTATAGACTCGGTGGCAGTGGGTATAGATGGTGGCAGTGGGTGTAGGCACAGTGGCAGTGGGTGTAGACGGTGGCAGTGGGTGTAGACAGTGGCGGTGGGTATAGACTCGGTGGCAGTGGGTATAGATGGTGGCAGTGGGTGTAGGCACAGTGGCAGTGGGTGTAGATGGTGGCGGTGGGTGTAGACACGGTGGCAGTGGGTGTAGACAGTGGCGGTGGGTGTAGATGGTGGCCGTGGGTGTAGACAGTGGCAGTGGGTGTAGATGGTGGCAGTGGGTATAGACTCGGTGGCAGTGGGTATAGATGGTGGCAGTGGGTGTAGGCACAGTGGCAGTGGGTGTAGACGGTGGCGGTGGGTGTAGATGGTGGCCGTGGGTGTAGACAGTGGCGGTGGGTGTAGACACGGTGGCAGCACCGCACGGAGCACCCAAAGCCCACTTTCTGGCTGTGATGGCCGAGGAGAGCTGCCCTCCCCTCCAAGTGGTCCGTCCTAGGTACCCTTGAGCCTCACAAGCTCAGCTGCCAACCTCCCGGCTTCAGGGAGGGGTGGGGCAGCGGGTGGGACAGGAAACTCACCTCCAGGTTGTGCAGGGCAGGGCGGGAGAGCAGACGGAGATGCTCACGGCCCCCTGCGGAAGCCGTGGGTGCTGCTGAAGGCCGCTCAGCCCACAAATCTCTGGCACCTTGACTGTGATGACCACGGCTGCTTTCATTACACTTAGGAGTGTGAGCCACCGTGTCAATTAATTTTATTTCTTCAAATAGTTTCCTGTGAAGCTAACTCACTTCCCCAGACTGTCTCCCAAATTCTTCGTCTGTAAAATGGGACTGCAGCAGTGCCTGCCCGCAGGGCTGTGCCGGGACCGAGCTGCATGTGCTGGGTGTCCTGTGTCCAACAGATAAGAAACAGTTGGCTAGAGGTAGCTTTTCTCATGGTTATTTTTCCTGTGAGCACTGGCAGGCATTTTTCCTCTCTGCCATCCTCCTGGCACTGCACGGTGTGTCGGGCCCCTGGTGGATTTGCAGATCTAACTTTTGTGCGGACATAAACCACACCAGGGCCACAGAAGAGAAGCTGAAGTGTGGGTGCCGTCCCCAGGGAGCCCCGCAGTCGCCCAGACTCAGCCTCCTCCCACCCACAAGGAAGGCTGTGGATTAGGAGAGTGAGGAAAATGCCCTTCAAAATACGTGATGCATAAAAAACACAAACGTTCACTGCAGACGTATTTGTGATGGCAAAAACCTGGAGGCAACCTTCAGGCTGTCCAGCAGGTAAAGGGTGAACTGCATGAAAAGCAGCGAGCGAGCGGGTGCACAGTGTTGCGGGTGAGCCTCAGGGGAACGGGGCTGAGTGAAGGGAGACAGTCTCAAGCTGGCAAAGTCACAGAAACGGAAAGCAGATCCGTGGGTGTTGGCGGTCGGGGTCAGGGAGGGGCGGGGGGTGGCTGTGGCTGGAAAAGGAGCAAGAGACATGCTCGTGGGATGGAAATGTCCGGCATCTGCACAGGGATCTGCACACAGGACACCACTGCCCAGCTCTAGACACACTCTCACACTCACATGCACACACAGTGCCTCACACAACTGCCCAGTCTAGACACACTCACACATGCACACTCCCTCACTCACACACAAACTCACTGATACTCTCACACACAGGCACACCCGCATGCACACAGACACACACACTCACACATATGCACACATACACAAGACACACGCACACCCGCATTCACACAGACACACACACTCACACATATGCACACATACACAAGACACACGCACACCCACATTCACACAGACACACACACTCACACATATGCACACATACACAAGACACACGCACACCCACATGCACACAGACACACACACTCACACATATGCACACATACACAAGACACACGCACACCCGCATGCACACAGACACACTGACAGACTCACGCACACCCATATACATACACACACTGGCACACATGCTCACACCCACACGAGTGTATGTGCAGCTGGTGTCATATCCCCGGGGCACTGGATCCCATTGGTGACCACTCCCTGCTTTGCAAGATGCTGCTATTGGGGGAACCGGGCGAAAAACAGGCTCTCTCTGCGTGATTCCTTACGACTGTGTGTGAATCTGCCATTCTCTCAAAACCGTTTAAAGCGAGAGGGCTGTGTGGGAGTGGACACCAGCTCCCTGGCCCTGACCTGCTCTTGCCGCAGCCCCCACCTGCCCGAGGCTTCTGCTGTGGGAACTGGAACCTCCCTCACAGGAAGGGCGTGACCTCGTGTTTACCAGCCCTGCCCTGAGCGCAGAGCCCTTCGTGGAAATTGGTGCCTTGTTGTCATGAGAGGAAGGCTGAGGCCAGGAGAAACCTCAAGTCTTGTGGGCGCGGTGCTGCCTCGTGGTTTGATTGATTGCAGGAGGCCTAACGGCGGCTCTGAGATGGGTGACTCCGCCTGCAGCCGGAGGAGCCAGGGCGAGGGCAGCTGCTGGGCGCCGGGACCCTGGCTCCTGCTGCAGGCTTTCCTCTGGGCCCCCTGTCCCAGGACCTTCTCCCTTTCAGGCCACCTGTGTCTGTGCCCCTCAGAAAGCAAGCAGGCTTTCTGCAGACCAGGCTCTCTCCACCCTCCGGGAGGCGTGGCTGTCAGGGCAGCCGGCTGGCACCCCACTGCTCTCCGAGCCAACCAGCACCAGGCGTGAAGGGGGTCAAATGTGTCCCAACGCACGATGTTTATCCTGACTAGACAGGGTGCATCCTGATGTTTTACATTCTGTTCTAACTTCTTAGACTAACCTCGTGTACTCAGCTTCTACACGAGTGTCAGGCCCCTCAACTAGATGCCGTGAGCAGCTGCTGTGTGCTTGTGTGTGTGAGTGAGGGAGTGTGTGTGAGTGAGGGAGTGTGTGTGAGGGTGTGCACGTGTGAGTGAGTGTGTGCACGTGAGTGAGGGAGTGTGTGCACGTGTGAGTGAGGGAGTGTGTGCTTGTGTGTGTGAGGGAGTGTGTGCTTCTGAGTGAGGGAGTGTGTGCACGTGAGGGAGTGTGTGTGTGTGCGGGAGTGTGTGCTTGTGAGTGAGGGAGTGTGTGCACGTGTGAGGGAGTATGTGTGCACGTGTGAATGAGGGAGTGTGTGCACGTGAGGACGTGTGTGAGCATCTGTGCATGTGCTGAAGGTGGCAGCTCATGACAACCACGCATTACGTGTTCAAGAATTTTGCAAGCTGGTTGTTAAACAGAGCCATTACTAAAAATTCAACTGGACGGGCTTATAGAGTTTATAAAATTACAGGAACCCATGCTCTGGGGTCCCTGACATCTGTGGTGTGGTGGAGATACAGCCGCGCACCACGTGACAATGTTTTGGTCAAGCAGGTGGTCCCATCGGACTGCAGCGTCGTGTTCTTCCTGTCCTCTCGCGGGTTAGATGTGTTTGGATACACATACACCACTGTGTCGCAGGCACCTATGGTAACTGGTACAGAAGCCTGTACACAGGTCTGCCGGCCGCACCACGCAGCCTAGGCCTACAGGAGGCCCGGCCATCCAGGCGTATGTAAGTTACCGTGAGGCCCGCACAGCGAAATCGCCCAGCCATGCATTTCTCAGAGTGCATCCCTGCCACGAAGCCACGGTGAGTGTGAACGCAGGGAGTGCTGCCTGCACCTCCTCCCACCTGGGAGTGTCTCACGTCCTCCCCCAACCCCGTTTTTTCCTGAGTCATTTGTTAACCTCGGCCCCTGCTTGTGACTGGCAGTTTGAAATGCCCTGTTCAAGTCAACTCCCCTCCCCAGCCCACGCCACCTTCGTGTTTCCTTTGAGGAGGCTGAAGGGAGGCTGCGGGGGCCAACCTGTGACCAGTGGGTACTCAGCTGGGAGCAGTGCACACTTCAACGCAGGGTCCAGAGCTGTCACCCCACAAGGTCCTGCCCCTCAATACATGCCCACCCCAGAGGTAAGGACCGTCCCGTCTGCCCACAACCTGGGCTTCAAGGCTCTGCAGCTGGAACTGACACCCCTCCTGGAATGGTCCCCTGGGATGTGGCTCTGTGAAGGGCTGGGGGCAGGTTCTGGCTCCAGACACGGGGACTCGCCCACCCAGGTCCAGGACGCAAGGCACAGAGGCTGGGCTGACTCCTGGGGGCCTCGCTGTGCCCTCCCTGAGCAGCCCCTGGGGCATTTGCGGGGTGTGGGGTCTTTGTGGGGCCTTGTGCTTCAGAGCTTCCTGTTTGCCCCTTTCAAATTGACTGAAGAAACCTTGTGGGGTCGGGAGAGATCCGAGGATCAGGACTGAGTGACAGCAGCGAGCTGCCCTCCAAGGCCTCCTCTGACTGGGGAGGTTCCCGCATGGCTGTGCGGTCACTGGACCGACGGGGCCTTCTGCCCTTACAACACAGGTTCAGCTACATACTTCAACCTCAGCCCCAACGGCGGTGAACGCTGCATTGGGGAATTGGAACGAAATCACTCCCAATCCCCTCTGCTGCCTCCGAGCCGTGTCTGTTCCCGCGTTCGTTTCCTGCAGTTTTACTCCCCAGCATTCGTGTTTCACGTGGTTCTAAGTAAGGCCTAGAGGCTACAGCCCCACACTGTCCTTGCAGACGCTGTAGCTCATCTCCTTCCCTATTTTAGTTGAATGGGCACCAAGCGTTTGCCCTGGACCAACCGTGAAAGGCACCGAGGGAGAAGCATGGGCTCGGGACCCCCAGCCAGGGCTTGCCTTAGGACCCTTTACATATTTGAAGGGAGGTCAGGTACGTGCAGCCACAGTTTCACTCTCTCGTCACTCTGCCTGCGTTTTTCGGGTTTCAGTAAGAGCAGATATAATTAGAGGGGCTCTGTTCCTCCTGGAGAAAGAACACTGCAAATTATAGGGTATCTCTAATGAGCCATGGACCCAAAGACAGCACCGCTGACCCTCGTCCTCTCAGGCTCTCCTGAGCCACCACTGCCTCTTGCGACTCCCACCTTGATTGGCTGGATGACCAAGCAGGGCCTGAGTGATCAGCTACGAAGACAAGCAGCTCCATGCGGCCTCTGGAGAGGAAGAGAGGCAGGCGGCCGGAGAGCCCCGTGTGACAGATGGGCCGGTCCGGGCAGGAGAAGGGAGGGCAGGGGCTGGAGAGCCACTTGGGACCAATGGAGCTTCTTGGCCTAAATGCCATGAGCGGGAGCTGGGGCAGCAGAGGTTCATGGGGCACTCGCCTGGATTATCTTTCATTGCTGTAGCTCATACAGTCCAAGGGCCTCAGACTATAAATGTGTGGTGGTGAATTATCTACCTGTTGTAATGTTATCCTGGTCCCGTGAAGATTGACAAGGAGCCATGTCACGCGTCTGCCAAAAGCCTGGACTGTCCTCCTGTCCCCCTTGGCACAAACTGCAAAGCCCCATCGTGCACACAGGAGCCCGAGTGTGGAGGCTCAGCTCAGGCCTCACCCCCAGCAGCTCCAGGCCTCCTGGCTCCAACCCTCTGCCTTCCTGCTTTCCCTTCAGCAGGACGGGTCTCTCCCTCCCCGGGGCCTTTGCACATTCCCTCTGCAGGAACGCTCTGTCCCCAGGAATCTGTGCGGTGCTTCTCCCCGTGGACACCTGCAAGGGAGACTTTCTCGACTACACAGTGTCGAATAGCTGGCCCTTACCTGCATCTGCCCTGCTTTATTTTCCTGAGTAACACGCAGGTAACACGCGTCACCACCTGGCCTGCTCATTGATGTGACTGCTCATTGACCTCCCAGGCTCAGTGGGGTGAAGATACCTCATTCCTAACTGCATCGCACTTAACAGTAATAAACAGAACAGGGTCGATGCTTCCAGTGTTCCCCCCAATACTCGAGAATCTGCTCCACAGGTAAACGCACTTCTCCAACGGGTGCTAGAAATGGTGGTGCCCACGGTGGTGCGAACCCACAGCCACCCTCGGACACCAACTCGCAGCATCTCCGCAGACACAACAGCCCCCGCTGCAGTGGCAGAGACCCCCAAAGGTCGGCTCCCGGACGTTCCCCTTGAGCTACTCACTTAAGAAGATAAAACAGTCCAGTCTCCGCCGGGCAGTCTTCTCATTCATTCTGAAAATTGAAAATCAGGCTTTTTCTTTGTTAGTTTTGTTTTGTTTTGTTTTTAACCTCATACAGCATCGTTTCTAAACCACAGGGAGTGAATCCAAATCTGAAGACAGAACGGACTGAACTCTGGGGAGAGCCTGGGCTGCCGGCTCTCAGCTCACCCGTGCCCACCCGCTTTACTTACCATCCTTGAAAGAATTCTCAGTCTGTGCCATGGCCCATGGCAGCCCGGGCAGCCCCTGCCTTCTGCTGTCTGCGAGGGAGCCCCTGGAGGGCGGCAGTGGAAGACACGCTCTGAAGCCTCAGAACAGCCCGGAGACCAGTGGGCAGTCCTTCCATTCATGTGCGCCAGCCTCATATCCCCCCGCATGAACTCCCTGGCAGACACACACGTACACGCACACACACAGATTACCCACAGGCCCATTCAAACAAGCAACTTAATAACAAGGAACTGAAAAGAAGAAAGGTTATTAGACCCAAACAAGAATCGCAAGGTGGATCCCCATGAGAACTGTCTTCAGCATCACAGTCACCACCGTGTTTGAGAACAGGATTTTCCATTTCGGCAGCAGATCTAAACCTGATACCCAGGACCTGTTTTAAGCAGTGAATCAAAGATCACAGAAGTTAAACTTTGGCACGTTTTTGATGTCAAGAAGATGGAAAGCCTAGAATGAGTTTCTGAGTCACTAAATTAGAATTTTCCAGAATTCCACAAACAATTAAGAAGACCCAGGGTAGGAAGCACATACAATTTGTTTTCTTTGATGGTTAAGTTGGTTTAAGGCACAGAGTTGAGAAGACAGGTAAGAAGAAGCAACTGTTCAAGCCCCAAGCAGAACCCAGAATCCACCCAGCCCCCAAGGAGAACCCAGAACCCACGGAGAACCGAGAACCAACCCAGCCCCAAGGAGAATCCAGAATTCTCCCAGCTTCCAAGGAGAACCCAGAACTGACCCAGCCCCTAAGGAGAACCCAGAACTGACCCAGCCCCAAGGAGAACCCAGAACCGACCCAGCCCCCAAGGAAAACCCAGAACTGACCCAGCCCCCAAGGAAAACCCAGAATCCACGGAGAACCGAGAACCAACCCAGCCCCAAGGAGAATCCAGAATTCTCCCAGCTTCCAAGGAGAACCCAGAACTGACCCAGCCCCTAAGGAGAACCCAGAACTGACCCAGCCCCAGGGAGAACCCAGAATCCACCCAGTCCCCAAGGAGAACCCAGAACCGACCCAGCCCCCAAGGAAAACCCAGAATCCACATAGCCCCCAAGCAACGTTCTGCCCCCAGCTTCCTCCACTTGCTAGGCATGCATCACCATCGTCTGCAGCCACTTTTTCTATTTTAAAAATGATTGGATAGTATTTGGTTATTTTTGACAGGATATAGTGCTTTTGTTTCTTCTTTGACTTCATATTTTCTTTGTTCTCTAAGCTAAATGCCAGCATTTAAGCAGTGTGTCGAGACACACAACTGTGTGAATATTAGCTTGAGGCTCTCTTAAGATGGACTCAGATATCCAAAGGCTTTGCACTCACAGAATTTTGTAAAACTCCAAGCACATTCACACTGCCCTTTGGAGCCTGCCTTGTCTACAGAGCTAACAGGCAAGGCCCAGCTCACTCAGAGGGCTCGGGGATCCCCAGCCCTGCATGACTTTGCAACACCAGCTGAGATGCCTGGTTCCCAGTTAAGTTACTAGGATGAGTTACAGCACTATTTATTCAAAACTCTGAGCAGCCCGTTACCGCTAATTCCAATTTTAACTTTTCTTCCATAATGGCAGGAAGTGAAGAGGGCAGCTGAGGCTTCCAGAGCGCATGTGTGGCAGGTGCCATGGCCGGGGCATCGTGTGAAATTATGTTGCTTTTCTCACCTGTAAGGTGGGGACTCAGCATGGTTTCCATCTCAGTCCACACAGGCTGCTGTGGTCGACCAAGTTTCCTCTGCTGGCTGCAGCTCACCACCATGCTCAGAACGGCTCGTAATCATTTGTTGTGTCTCTGAGGCCACAGCAGCTGCACCTGGACATGGCTACACATCAACATCACGCACAGTGGTTTCTCAGGTAGCAGAAAGTGACAAAGGAGACACGGTTATTCTTGTAAGGAAACTGTGAAATAACAGGGATATCACACAAATTTATGGGGCCATGGTCTTGGTCTCAAATTTTCTCCTTAAGAAATTAAAAACAAGAGAGTTTGCATTCTCAGCCACACACATGTACATCACTAATCATCACATTTTCTTGTCTGTTCAGCTGGAGGCATTTCATACATTTTTTACCAGGACCAGACAACATTGGCATATCATCTACAAAGCACAGCAAATGTGAAAATGTGATTAAATAGACAGGTGTTGGATTTCAGAATACCATCTTTTATTTTTTTTCTTCAAAAGACATCTGCTTACCAATCTCAGTGTTACTGGGGCTGAAGGCCATGCTCTTTCCAATGATGGGACTACACTCAGGTGCTAATTCATTACAATTACAACTTTCCCTTCACCACTGCTGATGGCATAATTTGACCATGAGTGCATTGCAAATATATCACACCCGGTATTCCGGGACCCACCTCAACCACTGGTTTGACTGAGAATTTTCCAACAGGGACGATTAGCATGTGCCACCTGCTGGAAACACTGGCAATGCCCGCAGTGAAAGGAGAAGCCTGGAAAGTCGTCCCCTGGAGCCACCAGGCTGCCCACTCGCAAGTCTGGGGGACGCAGCACTGTCAGGATCCCTCCCCTCGGCAGAGAGCAATGGTCGGCTGCAGCTCTGCCCGCTGTCTGCCGGGATTCCAGCTCTGCCCCAGTGCTTGGCACCAGGGGTGTTCTGTTAAACCCAGTCCCTCCCAGGCCCTTCCCAGATTAAACCTGGACCCAAGACCCTGCCCTTGGCTGCATCGTCACTGCCCAGCAGACCTGACCCTAACCCCAACCCCCAGAGATCCTATTCAGCAGGTGTGTGGTGGGGCCCAGAATTCACATTTCATCCATTTCCAAAGTGATGCTTTACTGCTGGGGCCAGAATAGGGTGACAGCCCCTCAGTCTGCCAGGGACAAAGGAGGGTTCCTGCAACCTGGGACTTTCAGTTCTGAAGCTGGAGCAGCCCTAGGGCAAAGTGGGACGATCACCTCACCTGAGGACCACACTTTGAGAACCACTTACCTGGAGTCTCTGTTACTCCTACAATGGAGAAAAACTGCTGACATTAATCGTGCTGAACTTCATATTTTGATTGCAGACTTCTTCCTCTGAGACGTATGTGCACAAGAGGAGATAACAAATGAGTCTCCAACACCTAGTCTGGAATTTTTATATTAAATTTTCTACTTTTAGAGAAGAATTTTCAAAGAGTAGTCATTCAAAAAGAAAAACACACAAACAAACAAAACCCTAAAACTTTAAGGGACCATTATGCCTCGAGCCAAAGATGAATTTTATAGGCTTCGCTTCTTTAGGTCTTGGCTCCAAATTCTACACAGTGCTGTGTTCTCTTCTACCGTCAACATGCGGAACCATTTCCCCTTCTGGATTTTATACACTGAAGAACTTCAGCTCTATTTATTAACTTTTTAAAAATCTCTGAATCGGTTACATAACAAACCACCACCAGCCTAGTGGCGTAAAGGAAGCAGCATCATTTCCCAAAATTCTGAGGGCTGGCTGGAAGGTTCTCGGGGTTGAGACTCCTGGGCTGGGCTGGGGTGGAAGAGGGCCTCACTCACACGCGCAAGGCCTTGGCAGAGACGTGGCCTCCGAGGCACCTGAGGTCTCTGCCATTCACTCCCTCATTCTCAGGAGGCCAACTCGGCCTGTCGACACGGCAGCAGAAGGTTCCCACGCAACAGTGGGGATGTCCAGCGCGTTTCCAAGCCCTTCCCAAGTCTCTGCGGGTGTCAGGGCCGCCTCTGTCCCCTTGGTCATGCCGCAGCGTGTGGCCAGGCCCAGCGGTCACGGGGCCGCCTCTGTCCCCTTGGTCGTGCCACTGCGTGTGGCCAGGCCCAGCGGTCACGGGGCCGCCTCTGTCCCCTTGGTCGTGCCGCAGCGTGTGGCCAGGCCCAGCGGTCACGGGGCCGCCTCTGTCCCCTTGGTCGTGCCGCAGCGTGTGGCCAGGCCCAGCGGTCACGGGGCCGCCTCTGTCCCCTTGGTCGTGCCGCAGCGTGTGGCCAGGCCCAGCGGTCATGGGGAAGGGCCATGCAGGCTCGGTGCGTGGAGGCAAGTCTGGGCACCAACACAAACTCACCATTTCAACAAAAACACTCATTGTTTCTGAACTATCTTTAAAAATAACGTTTAAGAAATAAGAAAAGCTATTTCCAGAGCACTCATCAGTGCCATGTGCACACGGATCATCTAATTCTAGGGGGGCAACTGCATGGTTTGCCCCCAAGTCCCGTGTTAGCGTCCAAGGAAGCCTCTCAGTTCCGAGGCGAACTGACAGAGCAGATCAGCCTGTGAGGTACGAAGTGTTGTCCTCCCCAGTGGACAGTGAGGAGGTTACAGCTGGGAGACTGTAGGCGGTTGTCCAGGCGCTCTTCCAAGTAGGTGGCAGGGCCGAGTGAATGAGACGAGGCACCCCCGTTTATAGCGGCAGCAGCCAGGCGGCGTGTCAGTGCCACTGTGTATCTGAATCACTCTCTTCCTGTAAAATACTTGATTCCAAATTCCTTTGGTCTGTATTGAAAAATAAAATTCAAGTTTACCTTTAAAGACAAAGATTTGCCATATTTAAGGATATTTCAGAGAACGTGCTGCTGACTCTGAAGAAGAGGCACAAAACCGCCTTGAGGGACAGCATCATCTGTGCTGAAGCAGGCAGCCCCCCACTGACGACTGTCAGTGCAGCCTCAGCAAACACAGCCACGCGGCCGTCCGTCCAGGGCCCTGTCCAGTGCTGTGCTAAGCGCTTCACGTGGTGGCAGCTAGCTGCACGCCAGGCACGGTCAGGTACTTACCATGTATTAAGTCGTTCAATTATTCTGTAACCCCATGAAACGGATGCTATTGCTGGAGCTGTTTCCTACAGAGAATTTAAGGATCTTGCCTAAGGAGATGTCACCAGCAAGTAGCAGGCCTTGGTTTGAACCTGCCCCCCAGTCCCAAGTCTACACGTAACCACAGTCCCACGGGTGACAGGTGTGACCATCCTAGGCTCCAGCTATGTGCCGGTGCCATGGTGCCTGCCGTGCTTGGAGACACCACCCTCGCCTGGCTGAATAGGTCATACGGGGTGTGAAGGGATTGTAATGCGCTACCCCGCAACTTGCTGCTTTGGTGTAGCATCGTTTTGAGCTGAGGGCGCTTGAGAAACAGCAGCTGCAGAGAAGGCCCTCTACGCTGCCCTTATTTGCCTAAAAACATGGCATAAATGTCGCTTTGTGAAGGAGTCCCCTCCTGTCTCTCGTCCTGGGAAGGGCAGAATAGTCTTCATCACTGACGAGGGTTCTAGGCTCTCATCAGCCCTCACACAGCACTGAGAGAGCTCCACACAAGGACCCGCACAAAAATAATCCTGGCTTCCGTGGTTTCCCCACGCCATTCCTGTCTCACAGTTTACCTCCCTAGGAACTGAACACCCTTTTCCTTTAGCTCATCACTTCACAAGTGTATCGCCTTTTGTTAAAATCATGAATAAGCCTCTGGTCTGACTGCCTCTGTGGGGTTTTCGTTTCATTTCGTGAAGCCCCCACATGCGTATAAAGTAATGCTTTTTCTCCTGTTAATCTACTTTTGCCAGTTCAATTTGCAGGACTCTAGTTACTAAAAAACATAAGTGAGAAAACGAAAAGGTTTTTTTCCTCCCCACCTGTTTGTTGGAAAGGAAGTAACAGCCCACTCGTTGTTCTTCTGGTCGAGACTCAACGGGGAAAACGGTGCTGCTGCCAGGCCCCTTGGGTTAGGCCTAATCGGAGCAGAATCGGAGGGGCCTGGGCTTCTTGCTGCCGGTGACAAACCTCCAGACAGCTACCAGACAGGAAGTCACACAGGCAGCAGCAATGCCAACCAGAGACGCTTGTAGCAGGAACTGGGCAGCCTCCCTCACTCAAACAAGACATGGACCACCTGAGGCCGGCAGCTCAGAAAACAAAAGGCAAGTGTGAGGGGGACGGGGTCAGGACTCAGAAAGCTCTGCGTACCTTCCTGCAGAAAGCAACACTGAAAGCACAACACGTGCATTTGGTTAAAAACGCCAAGGGTTTGTGCTGGGAGGCGGCAGTGCTGGCCTCAACCATCTCTACGTCTGCCCGCATGGCAACCACGTCAACTATTTCCTCTGGTCAGGCATTTCCAACCTCCTGTTCTTACACCACTCTCTACTCACTAATTTTAGATAGGGTCTGTGCCAGACTTCCGACTATGATAGTGAGAATTCAGCCAACTTGCTCTGAAGAAACCATACGGGGCTAAACTTTCTGAGTCCGTATGAGTCTAAAAATATCTATTCTTCCCACACACTTAATTTAGGGTCTAGTCTAGGATCAAAGCAGATTTCTGAGAGCCTAGAGGCATCACTCCATCATCTCCACCACACCATCATTCCATCATCTCCATCACTCCAGCATCTCCATCACTCTACCATCTCCATCACTCCATTACACCATCATCTCCATTGTCTCCATCATCCCCATCATGGCCTTCGTCTCCATCACTCCACCATCTCCATCACACCATCATTCCATCATCTCCATCACTCCATTACACCATCATCTCCATCATCTCCATTGTCTCCGTCATCTCCATCATGGCCATTGTCTCCATCACTCCATCATCTCCATCACTCCATTGTCCATCACTCCATTACACCATCATCTCCATCATCTCCATCATCTCCATCACTCCACCATCTCCATCACTCCATTACACCATCATCTCCATCATCTCCATCATCCCCATCATGGCCTTCATCTCCATCACTCCACCATCTCCACCACACCATCATTCCATCATCTCCATCATCTCCATCACTCCATTACACCACTATCTCCATCATCTCCATTGTCTCCGTCATCTCCATCATGGCCATCATCTCCATCACTCCATCATCTCCATCACTCCATCATTCCATTATATCCATCACTCCATTATCTCCATCACTCCATTACACCATCATCTCCATCATCTCCATTGTCTCAATTGTCTCCATCACTCCATCATCTCCATCATCCCCATTGCCGCCATTGTCTCCATCACTCCATCATCTCAATCACTCCATCATCTCCATCACTCCATCACTCCATCATCTCTATCACCTCCATCATCTCCATCATTCCATCATTTCATCATCTCCATCACTCCATCACTCCATCATCTCCATCATTCCATCATCTCCATCACTCCATCACACCATCATCTCCATCATCTCCATCACTACTCACTCCATCACTCCATCACTCCATACTCCATCATCTCCATCACTCCATACTCCATCACTCTATCATCTCCATCACTCCATTACACCCTCATCTCCACCATCTCCATCACTCCATCATCTCCATCATTCCATCATCTCCATCACACCCTCATCTCCACCATCTCCATCACTCCATCATCTCCATCACACCATCACTCCATCACACCATCATCTCCATCACTCCATCATCTCCATCACTCCATCACACCATCATCTCCATCACTCCATCATCTCCATCACTCCATCATCTCCACCCCACCCTCATCTCCATCATCTCCATCACTCCATCATCTCCATCACTCCATCATCTCTATCATACCATCATCTCCATCACTCCATCATCTCCACCCCACCCTCATCTCCAGCATCTCCATCACTCCATCATCTCTATCACTCCGTCATCTCCATCATCTCCATCATCTCTATCACTCCATCATCTCCATCACTCCATCACTCCATTGTCTCCATCACTATATCACTCCATCACTCCATCATCTCTATCATCTCCATCATCTCTATCATCTCCATCACTCCATCATTCCATCATCTCTATCACTCCATCACACCATCATCTCCATCACCCCATCACACCATCATCTCCATCATCTCCATTGTCTCCATCACTCCATCATCTCCATCACTACTCACTCCATCACTCCACACTCCATCATCTCCATCACTCCATACTCCATCACTCCATTATCTCCATCACTCCATCACCTCCATCAGCTCCAGCATCTCCATCACTCCATCATCTCTATCATCTCCATCATTCCATCATCTCCATCACTCCATCATACCTTCCTCCCTATTATCTCCATCACTCCATCATTCCATCATCTCCATCATCTTCATCACTCCATCATCGCCATCATTTCATCATCTCCAACATTCCATCATCTCCATCATTCCATCATCTCCATCACTCCATCACACCATCATCTCCATCATCTCGATCACTCCATCACTCCATCATCTCCATCATTCCATAATCTCCATCACTCCATCACACCATCATCTCAATTATCTCCATCACTCCATCACTCCATAATCCATCATCACCATCTCCATCATTCCATCATCTCCATTGTCTCCATCACTCCATCACTCCATCATCTCCATCACTCCATACTCCATTATCTCCATCACTCCATCATCTCCATCAGTCCATCACACCATCATCTCCATCACACCATCATCTCCATCACTCCATCACTCCATCATCTCCATCATTCCATCACTCCATCATCTCCATCACTCCATCATCTCCATCATCTCCATTGTCTCCGTCACTCCATCATCTCCATCACTACCCACTCCATCACTCCATCACTCCATACTCCATCATCTCCATCACCCCATCATCTCCATCATCTTCACCACTCCATTATGTCATCGTCTCCATTGCTCCATCATCTCCATCACTCCATACTCCATCATCTCCATCACTCCATCATCTCCATTACTCCATCATCTCCATCACCCCATCACACCATCATCTCCATCGTCTCCATTACTCCATCATCTCCATCACCACTCACTCCATCACTTCATAATCCATCATCAACATCTCCATCATTCCATCATCTCCATCACTCCATCGCTCCATCATCTCCATCATTCCATCATCTCCATCGTCTCCATCACTCCGTCACTCCATCATCTCCATCATCTCCATTGTCTCCGTCATGCCTCAGTTGACTCCATTCTTTAACAAAGGACACTTGCCAAGTTAATGCACAATGCTGGAGAGAAACAGTTCGTTTTCAGGGGAGTCTCAGCTGCTTCTGGAGCACTGCAGACCAGTTGGTTGATGGAAAAAATATATCTAGCTAGCTGGCCAGCCAGTAACAAAACTCAACATGAGAGGAACTATAAAGTCAACAATTGGACTTTCACTCCTGATTTCATTTTTCATGTCTTTATTGAGATGCGATTGGCATATAGTAAACACATTTCGAAGTGTATGTGATAGGTTTGTCATATGATACACCCATGGCACCAGCGCCCCAGTGAAGACAGTAAACACATTCATCACTCCCCAGGTTTCCCTGAGCCTGTCGGTCCCCCGACCCATCACCTTCTGCCCATCAAAGGTTCCCTGTGGGGTGCCTTTGCACTTTCTGGATTTTATGTGTGTAGGTTCATCAAGTACCTGCGTTTTGTCTGCCTTTCAGTTAGCATAGTGTTGAGTAGTGCTCCATCGCACGGATCTATCACAATGTGTTTATCCATTCACCTACTGATGAGCATTTGGGTGGTGTCCAGTTTTCGGCTATTACAAATAAGGCTGCAATGAGAGTTTATTTAAAAAGAAAATCAGAGATGAACACCTCTGCCCAAGACTGAAAACTCAATGACAAATGGATTTCAAGTGGGACCCATGTGAAAGACCCCCAGAATGACTGCATGAGGAGCTCCCTCAACCCACTCCACAGCAAAACTTTTGAAAATGGTTTAAGACCAGTCATTTAAAGTCTCTGCTGTATGAGCCTAAGAATAAACATTTATTCAAGAAAAGCTACTATTACTATTGTAATTCGACAAGAACAGCAAATGTCCCTGGTATCTGAGCTAAAACCTGCTCTCTCCCGACTGCTTCCAGCTCAGCAATGCAGATGCATTCCAGAAGCTGCAGCCAAGCACATGGGCTCTGCTGCCCACAGCTCCTAGTCGAAGGGCCTTCTTCCTGGAAGGGGCAGGGCCTTACTTTTCTCATCTTGTCTGCAGTTGCTTGTTGCTGAGACTAAATCCCAGGTGAGTGTGGCCCCGCACCGGAGATGCTCTTGTTCTGCCCAGCCCGTTTGTGGAATGGATGCTCAGCCTGCAGCCTTGGGAATGGTGCTCCTAAGACTACAGGAGCCTAGATCTCCTTGGTCTGGTTCATAGGCATTGGTTCCATGCTGGGAGAGTCAAGCCCAGAAGATCTGTGTGTCCCTCCAACACACACACACACAGTGGAGCACAGAGCCTGGGGTGCCACTCAGAGAGAAGATTGCCATTGTCCCCACTCCGTGCTCCAGGGCTCTGAGATTTTGCCCAGAGGAAGAAGCAGACCCTCGTAACAGCTCCCATTCTCTTCCCAAAGGGATGGTTTCATTTGCAACAGAATTTAGTAAAGTGCAAGCCTCACTGGACATGAAAATAAAAGACATCCAAATTGGGAAGGAAGAAACAAGCTATTTCTATTCACAGATGATATGATCTTGCATATAGAAAATCTTAAGGAATGCACTAAAAAGCTGTAGAACTAATCCACAAGTTCAACAAGGTTGCAGAATACAAGATCAATACACAAAAATCAATTGTATTTTTATATAATTGCAATGAGCAATCTGAAGAGGAAACTAAGAAAACAATTCTATACTCAAAAGTATCAAAAGAATAGGTACTTAGGAATAAACAAAGGAAGTACAAAATTTATACTCCAAAAACCATAAACCGTCATCCACAAAAATTGAAGATCTAAACAAATGGAAAAATATCCCATGTTTATGGATTCAGAAGTCTTGCTATATTAAGATAGCAATATACAATCTATTGCAGAATTTTGCTCCTTAGTTCAGCTAAAACTGGGTTCTTGTCACACGACCAGGAAAATCTAGGCACACGAACACATTGAAGGGTAAGCAGAGCAGGATTTTCTAGGGCGACAAGGGAAAAAAAGAAAAGAAAAAAACTCAGCAAAGTGAGATGGAGTCCTGCTAACAGGCTCCCACCTCACAAATTGAACCCCAGGCTGTGTGGCGGCCTGGGATTCAACTGGAACTGAAGAGACCAGGCTCCTCCCCTGCCCGTGGCTTCACCCGTTTCCCCAGTACACATGTGGGCATGTGCAGACAAGGCCCTGGGCAGGTTCCCTCATCTGCACAAAAGCATCTGGTGTAAACACTTGTGGGATGGGGCAGAGATTCTGGGCATTTGGCTGTCTCAAACCCAATCTACAAATTCAATATGATCCCAATTAGAACTCCAGCCAATTTCTCTGTAGAAATTGACATACTGGTTCTAAAATTTGATGGATTGTTTTAGTCAAAACAATCCTGAAAAAGAAGATCAAAGTAGTAGGACTCACATGTCCTTATTGTTGCTGGGGAGCAATGGCTATCTCAGCCAGTGGCATGGGGGTAATGAATTTACCAAGACAGTTGTAGGTAAAGAAAGGCAGATTTATGAGAGAAAGTAGGAAAATATGTTTTGAGGAGGCAGTGGGCAGCCCATAGGAGAGAGGCTGACTACAGGAGACCAAGGCTTGCTGGGCATTTTATAGGGTGGCATTTATGCTGAAGAGGGCTTTGTGCAGTACCAGTAACGCCAAAGCTGCAGTGAGCTAACTTGCAGGTGTCTGGTAATAGCTCAGCACAGGAAAATTGTGAGCTGTTTGTGCGGGAGGGCTGTGTGTTCTGGACCATGAAGAAAGGTAATTTGTCACTTATCTGCTTTATCTCTTTGCTTTCCCCTGCTCCCACCAGCCTGACTCCTCTTTTCTAATTAGGACTCCACACCTATTTCAAACTTACTAAGAAAGCTATAATAATCAAGATAGCATTACACTGACATAAAGATAGACATATAAATCAATGGGAGTCCAGAAATAAGTCCATGTGTCTATAATCTATTTTCAGCAAAGGACTATGTAACACTGCTCTCGAACGTGCGGTTCACAACAGGGTTCAACCTAATGCCGCTGCTGATCTGACAGGAGGCAGACCTCAGGCAGTAATGCTGGCAGTGGGGAGTGGCTGTGAATACAGATAAAGCTTCGCTCCCTCGCCTGCCACTCACCTCCTATGTGTGACCTGGTTCCTAACAGGCCACAGACTGGTATGGGTCCATGGCCCGGGGGTTGCGGACCTCTGCCTTTTAGGGAAAACTGATTGGATCATTGTTCTGTGCTTGCCAATGTTCTCATGTAGCCAACTAGACTTTGTCACCACCACCATTTCTTTCCTTAGAGAGGCTTTGTGGTGGCTTTTAATCCCATTTTGGCTCTACAACTCAGGTCCAAAATATGTCCCATACTCTTCCTCTAAGAGGGGACATTGGCCAGAAAGCAAGGAGAAGCTGTATCCGGAAAATAAAAAATCTGTAATCAATGCATCTCCTTGGGTCACTGGGCAGTTTCAACATTCCATAGAGCTGGTAAGATCTGAGCCAGGCTCTTGGCGGGACCTCAGCTCACTCTGCAGTCTCTCCCAGCTTTAGACCTGGGCTTCACGCCTTCCAGCTGTGTGACCTTGGACCAACCGTCAGGTTCTCCGCTCCTTGGTTTCCCCATGTATAACATAGGAAACGCCCCTCCCGCGGTACAAAGTGAGTGCGCAGGGGCTGAGCGTGCCCTCTGCTCCTCTCTGAGCCAGCAGCTCCCACTCCAGCACCTGGAGAACCAGTTTCTTAAATGTTGGTTCAGTGGGAAGCAGGAGCCGCCCTCTACCCCGGGACCCTTCCTGCTCCGGAGCCTGTTGGCTGCCCTGTCGAGGGAATGGCGAACACACATGCTTTAATAAAATCCAAATTTCAAAATGTGTGTGCTCTTTCCTGGAGTCTACACAGGGGGAAGAGAGAACAGGAACTTCACAGACTGCGGAAGAAAATACGGCCGTTCTGGAAGGATTCACACACTCAGAACCATGGCGTGGAGCTCAAAGGTGGTGTGAAGACTGGGGCAGGGCTGAGAAGTCCTGGGTGCTGGTGTGGAATCTTCCTGGAGACAGCAAATACGCCGAGCAGAAAGGTACCCGCACTTCTTTTTCATCTAAAATCCATAGCTATTTGAAATTTCCCATTTTACTTCATCAGATTCATCAAAATTATGTATTCACTGATTCTTTGCCGTATTAGAGCATTTCGTTCAGTTGTCAGCAAGAATATGTCAAATGGTCACATCCTAGTAACATTAGGTGCAGAACAGTCACCCAGCTGATGACCTCACCCACCATACATCTGCTCACAAAATGGAAGAAATTAAAATAAGCTCAGCTGATTGATTGTAGATTGTGAGAGAAAGATTTGGTGAAAATAACTTAGCCAGATAGCATGCATAAAACATCATTAACACCAACTTGGCCAGGCGCAGTAGCTCAGGCCTATAACCCCCAGCACTTTGGGAGGCCGAGGTGGGAGGATCACTTGAGCTGAGGGGTTCAAGACCAGCCTAGGAAACATAGTGAGCCACTGTCTCTACTTAAAAAAAAAAAAAAAAAAAAAAAGAGGCCAGGCGTGGTGGCTCACGCCTATAATCCCAGCACTTCGGGAGGCCAAGGCGGGTGGGTAACGAGGTCAGGAGATAGAGGCCATCCTGGCTAACAAAGTGAAAGCCCGTCTCTACTAAAAAATTTTTTTAAAAAGCCAAAAATGAAAAAAAAAAAGCCAAGCGTGGTGGCACAAAACTGTAATCCCAGCTACTCAGGAGGCTGAGGCAGGACAATCACTTAACCCAGGACACAGAGGTTGCAGCGAGCCAAGATCTTGCCACTGCACTCCAGCCTGGGCAACAGATCGAGAGTCCATCTCAAAGTAAATAAATAAAATAAAAATTAAAAAGAAAAGGAGAAGAGAGAAATCTTGTGATGATCCTCAATCAGCTATCCCACAGAGGCCATAATGGAAAGAATTAAAAATCTGAGTTTGCCCCACAATCTAAACTCTAAACTCTCTTCATTTTATTCTCATTGGCAAAATTGTAATTGTACAGGAAGAACCATGAGATTTAAATGTTGTCATTAATTATACTGCTTATAAATACCCCCAATAAATCAAATTAATTAAAGAGTTTTAAAAATCTTCCATCACTCTCTTTACCTGCATATATAACCATTACATTGTGGAACATTATAATGTGGAAGATTGCTTTCCTTAAAACCCAGTCCACCATAAGGAAAAATACGTAGACACCAACGATTAAATAAATGCTCCAGGACCATGGACTCCACCCCTGCACAAGCTCCAAAACCACAGACCCCACCCCTGCACAAGCTCCAGGACCATGGATTTCACCCCTATGGAAGCTCCACGACCACAGACCCCCACCCCTGTGGAAGCTCCAGGACCACAGACCCCATCCCTATGGAAGTTTCAGGACCAGGAACCCCACCCCTGTGGAAGCTCCAGGACAACGAACCCCGCCCCTGTGGAAGCTCCAGGACAACGAACCCCACCCCTGTGGAAGCTCCAGGACAACGAACCCCGCCCCTGTGGAAGCTCCAGGACAACGAACCCCGCCCCTGTGGAAGCTCCAGGACCACAGACCCCACCCCTGCGGAAGTTCCAAGACCAGGAACCCCACCCCTGCACAAGC
Organism: Chlorocebus sabaeus; assembly: GCF_047675955.1. Lineage (NCBI taxonomy): Eukaryota > Metazoa > Chordata > Mammalia > Primates > Cercopithecidae > Chlorocebus > Chlorocebus sabaeus. The sequence goes on from NC_132906.1 coordinate 95,462,989, forward strand.
TCCAGGACAATGAACCCCACTCCTGTGGAAGCTCCAGGACTACAGACTCCACCCCTGGACAAGCTCCTAACCCTAACCCTGAACAAGCTTCAGAACCACAGACCCGACCCCTGGACAAGTTCTAGGACCACAGGCTCTATCCCTGTGCAGCTAGTTGAAGTAGCACCTCATTGCCTTGGCCCCTGCAGTTTCCACTGGTATCTGCACTGTCAGCTTTGCAGTGCTTCCTTCCATGCCTAGTAGAACATTGTAAGCTCTGCTGTTTGCTAGACATCTCTTACAGAATCCCGAAGAGTGAAGAGAACAAGTACCTGTGCAAAGACACATGACCGTTAAACAACTACTAACTCCGAAGGCGTTCAGAAAATCTAGTTTGCTTTGTAATTTACATTGAAAATTTGAACATGTTCTGTCCAATCAAATTTGCTCAAATCTTTTAACTACAAAGCTAATACTTGCTTTTTGTAAACCATGAGATGTCAAACAGTATAGAGGACGTAAGGAACATGGGAGTCTTCTCTTGGATGGCAGCCCCTGGAAGTAATCACTGTCAGCAACTCACATGTGAACTTTTATTTTTATTTGTCAAGTACACATATTCGAGGTTTTGATTGTTTTTTCTTTGAGATGGAGTCTCGCTCTGTCACCCAGGCTGGAGTGCAGTGGCTCGATCTCAGCTCACTGCAACCTCTGCCACCTGAGTTCAAGTGATTCTCCTGCCTCAGCCTCCTCAACAGCTGGGACTATAGGTGTGAGTCACTGCGCCCCGCCATATTTGTTTAAATAAAAATGTGGTCCTAGCGCATGTAGTTTTCTGTAAATTGCTCATTTCACTCAATAATGTATCATACAAAGTTTCATTCCATACATGAAAGGCTTCTTCCTTTTAGCAGTTACAAAATATTTTGTACAGATTTGCCTTAAGCAGTCCCCCAATTATTGAAATTTAGGTTGTTTTCCGTTTTTCGCTATTCCAAGTTGAAACTATGATCTTAACCCACATGTATCTTTACACAAAATTATGCTGTAACTTATGTTCCTAGAAGTAAAATTATGAAAACAAAAGGTAAGCACATTTAGGTTTTCAATGGATACCACCAAATTGCCCCCCACAGTCTAGCAATTTTCACCTCTGCTTAAAGTGGTCCCAAAGTATCTGTCTCCTCGTAATTTTGCCAACCCTGGAGAGTAAATATATTTTTAAATTTTGGACCATCTGATTTCTTCTTGTGAATTGTCTGTTTCATAGCTTTTGACCAAATTCTTAGCGTATGTTCCTTTTAGTTATTAATCTACAGTAACTATATTATCTATATTTACCTTTTTTCTATTATCAATGTCATAAGTATTTCTTTCACATTATTACTTATCAATTCACATAAACTTATTTTAAGGTACTCAAATCCATCAATAATTTCCCTCATGGCATCTGGTCTTTGTGCTATACACAGAAAGGGCGCTCTCAAGCTAATGTGTCCAGAACTGGTGGGTTCTTGGTCTCGCTGACTTCAAGACTGAAGCCGCGGACCCCCACGGTGAGTGTTACAGCTCCTAAAGATGGTGTGTCCGGAATTTGTTCCTTCAGACATTGATGTGCCCGGAGCTTCTTTCTTCTGGTGGGTTCATGATCTTGCAAGGCCTCAGAAGTCAGGCTGCCAACCTTCTCGGTGAGAGTCACAGCTCTTAAAAGCAGCGTGGACCCAATAAGCAAGCAGCAGCAAAATTTATTGTAAACAGTAAAAGAATTAACTTACCACACGCCACAAAGTGACAGAAGCAAATGGCTGCTGGTGAGCAGCAGTCTGCTTTTATTCCCTTATCTGGCCCCACCCACATCCTGATGATTGGTCCATTTTACAGAGAGCTGATTGGACCATTTTGACAGGGTGCTGATTGGTGCATTTACAATCCTCTAGCTAGACATAAAAGTTCTCCAAGTCGCCACTAGGTTAGCTAGATACAGAGTATAAATTGGTGTATTCACAAACCTTGAGGTAGACACAGGGTGCTGATTGGTGTATTTACAATCCCTTAGCTAGAGGTAAAAATTCTCCAAGTTCCCACTAGACTCAGGAGCCCCGCTGGCTTCACCTAGTGGATCCCGCCCTGGGGCCATGGGTGGAACTGTCTGCTAGTCCCATGCCATACACCCACACTCCTCAGCCCCTGGGCGGTTGATAGGATGGGGCACCGCGGAGCAGGGGGCGGCCAGGAGCCCACCGCTGGGGTTGGGGGAGGGTTTGGGCATGGCAGACTGCAGGTCCCAAGCCCTGCCCAGCGGGGAGGCAGCTGAGGCCCAGTGAGAAGTCAAGCGCAGGGCAGGCACTGCTGGGGAATCTGGCCCACCCACCCTCTGCAGCTGATGGCCCCAGGTGCTAAGCCCCTCACTGCCGGGGGCCAGCGGTGCCAGCAGGCAGCTCCGAGTACTGAGCCCACTGAGCTCACGCCCATGCCTGCCAGAACTCGGACTGGCCTGTGAGCCCAGCGCCCAGCCACGGTTCCCGCCTGTGCCTCTCCTTCCACATCTCCCCACAGGCAGAGAGAGCCGGCTCCGGCCTCGGCCAGCCCAGAGGGGGGCTCCCACAGTGCAGTGGCAGGCTGAAGGGCTCCTCAAGCGCTGCCAGAGTGGACGCCGAGGCTGAGGAGGCGCCAAGAGTGAGGGCTGCTACCACATTGTCACCTCTCACTAAGGTTATGCAAGTATTCTCCTGTATTGTCTTATAATACTGTAAGTTTTCTTGATTACCTTTCAGTTTTTGGTAAATATGGAATTTAATAACTACTTCTCACTAAGATTATGCAAGTATTCTCCTGTATTGTCTTATAATACTGTAAGTTTTCTTGATTACCTTCCAGTTTTTAGTAAATATGGAATTTAAAAACTATGGAATTGTGTATCGTGCAAGTTAGAGATCAGGTTTTTTTCAATTTATTGCAAGTTACTAAAAATCAGTTTACAATGTCAAAAACTCTATTCTTGACACTTCACAGAAATTGTTCTCCAGAGGTTTGTAGCAGTGCTTTCCCACATCCTCGCCAACATGAAGGGTTACCCGTAGGGGTACTCTTTGCTCATTTCACTGCCAAAAGCAGTGTCTGGTTTGATGCTGCCCCTCTTTAATTACAGGTGAGACACTTTCTCCCTCACAATGACAGATCATTGTGGTGATATGTCACAATTCCATCTGTGGTCTGGGCTCAGGCAGGAGAGTTAAATTGCCCAGGTGCTTGGCAGAGGCTTATGTCAAAGTCAAACCTGCAGAAAGTTTTGGGGATGAGATTTAACAATCCCAAACATATCTTGTTTCCAGGTATAAGAGTCAACCCCTCCTACATGTTGGGTCTAAGTACACAAGTCAGAATCTCACTAGTGGACTGAATTCGTGCATGAGAGCCTCCCAGGGCCTCCCACCTCTTCTGCTGGCTTTTCCCTTGTGAAGTCACCACAGGTGTGCTTCTCCCAGCCCATCTGTGTCTGTGACACTCCTCCAGGGATCTCAGTGTTTTCATCCACATTGTCACCATTGCCCTCCTCCCGGCTTGTTTTCAGACATCATTTTATTTTTTAATATCTTTCAGTCATTTTATTTGACATTGTCTCATAAACAGAATAGCATAATTTTGCATTTTAACCTAGTCCCAGAGGCTTTCCCCACTCAGTTTTATCCATTCATATATATTGACATAAGTATATTGTATTTGTTCTCATGTCTGGCTCTTTTGTTTTCATTTCCTTACTTCTCCTCTTATATTAATACTATTGAGTTTTTCCTCAGCAAATGTCAAGACAGTGCTTGCAAACAACGTTTCAAATTTATACTTAATTTGCTTTCTTTGACTCTTATTCTTCCTGCTTTATGTAACAGGAAACAGATAAAGCCCACCACAAGAGCAATGTTAAGATAAAGTCAAACAAAAAAAGGGAAAACAGAAGCCCTAGAAAGAGTTTTCTGCAGTCACAGACCAGGCACTGCATTTTATTTGAAGTCCCCAGCTTTGGCAACATGGTTCAAGTGTAGGCTCCAAGACAGAGCTGGGGAGGGGCAGGATCTTGCAGGACACTGGCTCGGAGGCGTCCCTCCCCCACTTCCCTGTACCTGGACAAAAACGGGAAACATGGGAAACGACTCATTGTCTCTGAACCTCAAGCTGGAATTGTGGTCTGTGTGTCCCAAGAAGATGGCTTTCTCAGCAGCAACTTTAAGCTCCTAGGGACTTTGGCTCCTGTGTGTGAGGGAGGAAGGAGGCGATGGGCCCAGGGCCATAGAGTACCTCAGTCTTCAATCCCCTTCCCTGCCATGGGGTCTGCAGTTTTGAACTACTGGAACGTGAATGCGTCTCTCAGTGGTGCTTCCCCACCTTGGAAACAGACCAGCCATGTACCAAGCTGAGATGGAGGGAGCACAGCACATTTTAGGACAGGTCTTCTCCTTTTAGAAAGAAAAACAAAGTTAAGTTATTTGAAAACTGCAGGTTTAGGAAAGAAAAATGCTAAGTTTTATAAGACCAGAAACCTGAAACACAGCCTTCAGAAGACCCTCCTGGGCCCAGGGGCCGCCTTGACCTGCTGTTGGACCACCTCCCTATGGTCTGTCCAGCTGCCAGACCTTTGGGATCCGGGATCTTTGCTCTGGGATCTTTGCTGGGCTCGCATGGATGGGACACACCACTTTACCTTTATAGTCCCAGAAATTCATGACACTGGCAGAGAAACCCTGCCCAGCTCTCCAGAGCCCGGACCCCTCTCCTCTGCCCCAGAGCTTCACCTGATGGAGGCTGCACTGCCAGTCTCCTGGATATCTCAATCTGGTTTAAATATTAACTTGCAAAATTTCTCAAACTTTTTAAAGGAAGGATTTCAATTTTCCATCCTCCTTACCCCTTCAGGTCATCCCTCATTTATCCCTAACTCCAAAATGAGAAGATACTAATTTTGTACCTGTTTCTACTAAAGAATTTCTATAAGATTATCCAACAAAACCCACTGGCCATCGTGGCACTTCCTGGAGCCCCCAGCTAACTGGAAGTATGCATTGCTCTAATTTAGTGCCCCAACCCCAATAACTCCTGCACATGAGAAAGAAGCAAAAATTAAACACAAATGATCTGGAGGAGCAAAATTAGCTGTTTAAATAATCAGCTGGCTCAGTGCAGCTTGGCACAGGACACACAGTGGATATGAGTTGGCTTTGAGCTCCTTGGCCTCCAACCATCATCTTGGACAAAAGCTCAACCTCGGGGAGCCCCATTCTCGCTTGTAAACATGGGACAGGAACCACCTCCTAGACCTTGCATCAGGGTTAAGTGAATAGCATTTGCAAAAATGACTGTGAAAGTGACTCACACTTTGCTGGGCATGGTGGCTCATGCTTGTAATCCCAGCACTTCGGGAGGCCGAGACAGGCAGATCGTGATTTCAAGAGATCAAGACCATCCTGGCCAACATGGTGAAACCCTGTCTCTACCAAAAATACAAAACTTAGTTGGGCGTAGTGGCATGTGCCTGTAGTCCCAGCTACTCAGGAGGCTGAGGCAGGAGGATCACTTGAACCTGGGAGGCGGAGGTTGCAGTGAGCTGAGATCACACCACTGCACTCCAGCCTGGGTGACAGCGAGGCTCCGTCTCAAAAAAAAAAAAAAAAAAGTGACTCACACTTACTTGGCAAAAGATAAATTTGAGTTTCTTTCCTTTTTCCTCCTGAAGGCCCTTTACCATCCAGCAATAAGCCAACATGGCTCAGTTTACTGATTCTGGGTAAAAGTACTTTGCTGCATTTCAGAAAGATGTTTAACAACAAAATTGACAAAAGGTTATCTGATCATTTGAATAGAGATTTCTCCCAACAGGATATACAAATGACCAATAAGCACATGAGAAGATGTTCAATGTTACTAGTAAATGCAAACGAAGACTACAGTGAGATGTCACTTCACAGCCACTAACTTGTCTTCAATCAAAAGGCAGATTATAATAGGGATGTGGAGAAATTGGAACCCTCATAGACTGCTGGCAGGGATAAAGAGTGGTGCAGCCACTTTGGAAAACAGTTTGGTAGTTCATGAGAAAGTTAAACAGTTGCCAAATCACCCAGCAACTCCACTCCTAGGTCTATATTCGAGAGACTTGAAAACATACATTCATGCAAAAACCCATACACTGATGCTCATAGCAGCATAATTCACAATGGCCGAGAGGTGTAAATAACCCAAATGTCTATCAACTGATGAACAGATAAAACGTGGTGTAGCCATACAACAGAATATTATTCTACCATCAAAAGGAATGATACTAGTTACAGGATGGATAAACCTTAAAGACATTATCATGTTCAGTGAAAAAGCTGGATACTAAATACCACATGTTGTCTGATTCTCTTTACATGAAACGACCGGAATAGGCACATTCAAAGAGACAAAAAGCAATCAGTGGTTGTCAGAGGCTGGGGGAAGGGAAATTGGGGAGTGATCGCTAAGGAGTTTGATTTTTGGAGGGGGATGTGACGAAAATGTTCTGAAATTATACTGTGACAATAGTTGCACAACTCTGAATATACCAAAACACCCTAAAACATACACTATAAAGGGGTGTAGAATTGTATCTAAATAAAACTGTTATTTAAAAGATTGTATGTTTAATTCTAAGTAAAGAATTGTCAATGAGTTGAAACAATTTCCCAAGTAAGTTGATAGTTTCTTGTTCTTGCCTAAGAAAGTGTTAGTTTCAAATATGTATTTTTGATCCAGCAGGAACTGAAACTGGAATTTAGCAAGCGCATAGCCAAGCCTGGACCCTAAAAGAGAAGTGAGGAAGGGTGAGGATTCAGAACACAAATCCAGAAAGAAGACAAGTGTGATGAGGGGGTGACAAGGAAGACCCACAAGGCCACCGTGAGCTTCCCCAGGCTAACACAGCCACTGGTCTCAGGGCACTGTGGAGTATCAGCCTTGCCCGAAGCCGGGGCCAGGGCAGCCCCGCTCTCTTCCTCTCTTCACTGTTATCACAGCCAGAGCAGCTGTGAAGTGCCCATGAGGCAGCTCCTAAAATGGTGTTTCAACAATGTGCCTGACCAGATGATGCAGCAAAACTATTTTCTGTGCTTCTTGGACTGATAACTGAAAACAAATTATGCAGAGTAATATCAGGAGCTAAGGTTTTGAATTAGATTTTTTTCTTTAGCTATGAAGACTTATTCTGTTACGATATTTTGAACTGTGGTGGATTTGTCTATAATTCCTAGGTGGATTTGTGTACTTACCTTAAAAGCTCTGTGATTGTTCCTTTAACAAATATCTAAATAAATCATTAAACTTTTTCAACATAGTGAAACTACAGCTTGACTCCAGAGCACATAACCTAAGATATAAAAGGACCCAGAGGGCCAGGCACCATGGGTCACGCCTGTAATCCCAGCACTTTGAGAGGCCAAGGTGGGCGAATCACGAGGTCAGGTATTTGAGACCAGCCTGACCAACATGGTGAAACCCTGTCTCTACTAAAAATACAAAAAAGCCGGGTGTGGTGGCATGCGCCTGTAATCCCAGCTACTCAGGAGGCTGAGGCAGGAGAATCGCTTGAACTTGGGAGATGGAGTTTGCAATAAGCTGAGAATGCGCCACTGCACTCCAACCTGGGCAACACAGCGAGACTCCATCTCAAAAAAAAAAAAACCCAAAAACCCAGAGAGTCTCGATTGGAGACATTAAGGGTATGTCTGAGAGCCCTTGGGATCTGCTTACGTTCTCTATCAGCCCCAGGTAGGATCTTGCCTAAACTGTTCCACAGCTATGAACATCTAGCCCATGGGCAATGCCTTTTAAAAATGAGTTAAAAGACTCACACACCTTCATTCAACAAAACTCTGCATATGTCGTCTCGGCCTCACGGAACTGATAGCTGACCCCTCAGAAATGTCATGGTCCCTAACCTCTCCTTGCTATTTATTTATTTATTTATTATTTTATTTTATTTATGTATGTATTTTTAGATGAATGGGATTACAAGCACATGCACCACCACTCCCAGCTAATTTTTGTATTTTTAGTAGAGATGGGGTTTCGCCATGTTGACCAGGCTATTCTCGAACACCTGACCTCAGGTGATCCGCCCGCCTCGGCCTCCCAAAGTACTCTTTGCTATTTTTAACCCATATTATATATTTAGATTTTTGTTTTGTTTTGTTTGAGAATAAGATTATTTTTCAAGCTGGGCATGGTGTCACACACTACATTCCCAGCAGTTTGGGAGGCCAAGGTGGGAGGGTTGCATGAGCCCAGGAATTCAAGACCAGCCTGGGCCACATGATGAGACCCCATCTCTACCAAAAAAAAAAAAAAAAAAGCAGCAGCTAATTTTGTTCCTTATTTCATTCTTTTATGCACAAGCCCCTTTAAAATACACTTGACATGAATAGCAGGCCTTGCCTCCAGCTCCTCCACACGGAATCTGGCAATCCCAGGTTCCTCAGCGCTCCTTAGGGTGGACCTTCCATCGACAGTGTTTAAAATCACAGACTGTAGGGTCAGACAGGCCTGGATGTGGATTCTGGGTCTCCTGCTGATCCCCCGAGTGGACTTCCTGAAGTCTCTCCTGTGCGGCAGGTGGTGCTGGAGCCTGAGATGCCTGCATTGGGCCAGGGGGTGCTCAGCCTCTACCCACTGCAGCCATGACCTCTCCAGGTGGCCCCAGCCCTCTCTGTCATGAAGCCCAACAGGGCACAGGACCTCCACCAACAGTCCACGTCTGCGCTAAACTTGGTGGAAAAATGGCCTCTCAGTAGCGATTGTGTCCTTGGTTTGCAAGCCTCGAATTTGCACCTCTTTTTTGAGGTGGCAGTTTAGGGTTGACTCTGGCAGCGTTTTCTTTTTTTTTTTTTTTTTTTTTTTTTTTTTGAGACGGAGTCTCGCTCTGTCACCCAGGCTGGACTGCAGTGGCCGGATCTCAGCTCACTGCAAGCTCCGCCTCCCGGGTTCATGCCATTCTCCTGCCTCAGCCTCCCAAGTAGCTGGGACTACAGGCGCCCGCCACCTCGCCCGGCTAGTTTTTTGTATTTTTTAGTAGAGACGGGGTTTCACTGTGTTAGCCAGGATGGTCTTGATCTCCTGACCTCGTGATCCGCCCGTCTCGGCCTCCCAAAGTGCTGGGATTACAGGCTTGAGCCACCGCGCCCGGCCACTGGCAGCGTTTTCTGAATGTGTCTGCCTGTGTGTCCCCACCTTGTTCCATTCCACAAGGGTTGTACTCTGCCAGCCCTGCCAGCCCTCCCTGATAGGCCCTAATGCAATGAACTTTAAAGGATCTACCACAAAACTAGAAAGGCTGCTGTTTGCTCCTGAGAATATACCCTCTTTTCAATCTGTCTCTTTCCAGAGAGCAAACAGTTTATAAAGACTGACAAATTGCTACACATAGTCAAGAAGTAGATAAAATCTTCCCATTACACAGAAGAGCCATGATGTCAGCTCTGTTCCCTCCTGGACTTGGCTCAGAGAGTTAGTGGGCAAACGAGCATCCTGTCAGCAGCCTTAGTGTAAAAACCAGCCACCCACGAGCTCTGATGACCTGAAAAGGTCAAGTACCAGCTGCATTTTCAGATCCAGAGATGTGTCTGTCCCATGTTACACTGGGTATCAAATTAATTGAAACCTATAGAACTTTGAAATACTTTAAAACCATCATAAATATAATGGATGGAGCAGTGAGAACAGAAGCCTATCCTGTGTGAGGTGGGCACACAGGAAATATGTGTTAAATATAGAAAGGAAGAAAATAAAGGAGGGAGAGAAGAAGGGAGAAGGGGAAAGAAGAAAAGTAGTCCCATAGTGGAAGAGGAGGGGAAGAGACAGAAGGAGGAGGAGGAGGACGGAGGAGGGAGGGGAAGGTGGAAGGGGTGGGGAGGAGGAAGGGTGGGGAAGGGGTGGGGAGGGGAGGAGAAGTGAGCGGGAGCGGGAAAGGGAGGGGAGGGAGATGAGGAGTAGGGAGGATAAATGAGGAGGGGAGGGGACGGGGGAGGATGGACAAGGAGAAAGAGAAGGAGGAAGAAGGCTTGCAGGCGTGGCCCAGGCTGGTACTGGGGTGAGGGAAGGGAGTGCCTCCTGCAGAACAGGAGGGTGTTGCCCTCGGGTGTGCAGGGCTCACCTGAGGAGCCTCCTTCATTCTGAGCCCTGAGCGTCGCCTCTGCCTCACTCCCATCCCCACCCTGCAATGGTGAAGCCAAAGTCGATACAGCAGTGGCTGCTGTGTGCTTTCTCCAGGTCAGTAGGACATGGGCCTGCTGGACATCGCAGCCCTTTGGCCGTGGCTCTGCCGGGTTTGATTGCCACACTATTCCCTGCTGCCAAATCAGTCAGCGCCACCAGAAGGGTCACACAAGGCCACTCTCAGGACTCCCAGACCTCATCTGTCTCAGAGAAGAACGAGGCCACTATAAAAGGGCGATGTCTTTGGCCTTAGGGTACATGTCAGCCCCTCTGGTTGCTATGTGGATAGAGCTCCAGATGTGAGGGAATGTTCTAGAAATGCGACCTGGGCAGCTGATGGAGTCCAGGCCTTTCGGGTGCTAACACTGTGAAACGTCTCTGTTCCAGAAATGGTTGCCAAGCCTGGAGGTCAGACTTGCTTAGCAGAGAAGGCAAACTCCGGTGAACTACAGCTAGGTTCAGCACATGGGTCTGGTCGGGAAACACACATTGAAACTTTATTAAAACCAGCAAGACTGACACAGGCGGCGGACTGTGACGTCTGTCCCATGTTACACTGAGCTTGTTTTCAGGTCCGGAGATGTGCCACACTGGGCTGGAGCCACTCGTGAAATGTCATTCTGTTCACGTAGCTGTAAAGCTCTCAGTATTTACCAACTAGGACTTTTCTTGTACAGGTATTTGTTTAATTGTCTTCTCTCCTCAACAGTAACTATAATGTCCTAAAACTCCGTAGACAATAAATAGTTCTTTAAAGACCAGCTTTAGTTTTTATGTAACCCACAGGTTGGGGAAGGGGAACCACAAATTGTACTGACCCTCAAAACAGTGGCGAAATGGAAAGAACCCCTTAAACTGAACCCTTAGGGAATCCATCTGTAAAACCCCATTGCCTCTCAGATTCTGTGATCTGGGCCCCGAGACAACCTTCAGAGTCCCTCGCCTGCATAAGTGCGTGTCTGGTGAGAGACTTTCAAAAAATGAAATGCCCCAGGCCAGCAGCCATCGCCTTACAAGGACCTTAGAGAAAAGCCCATGGACACATGGAGAAATGGTGCCCACTAGCGGCAATCTCCAGAATGGACGTCCTGTGAAGTAGATGCGGCGGGCCAGCAGTGGCTCACACCTGTCAGCACCTCAGGAGGCTGATACGGCGGGGGGGTGGTGGGGGATGGGGCGCGTTGCTTGAGTCTGGAAATTCAAGACCAGCCTAAGCAACACAGTGAGATCCTATCTCTACAAAACATACAAAAACTAGCCGGGTGTGGTGGTGCCTATGGTCCCATCTACTCAGGAGGCTGAGATGGGAGGATTGCTTGAGCCTGGGAGGTTTAGGCTGCAGTGAGCAGAGATCCCACCAACACACTCCAGCCTGGGTGACTGAGGGAGATCTTGTCTCAAAAACAAACAAAAAAGATGCCGCTGACTGAAGTACCCGGGCAAATTAACCAGACACTTGGAGATTTTCTCATTTTCTACAAGGCTGAGGGGAAATTTTTAGGAGCCCACAATTCCAACACCCCATCACTCTTTCTCATGTTTTTCCCCATGTTTTCATCAAATCATAAATTGTGGCAAAATAATGTCTAATTCTCAATACATACAAAGTAACCCAGAATAAGGAGGACTGATCGAGAAGAATGTCACCAATCACCAAGTGCCACATTCACTGGAATCAGCAGTTCGTAAGCATTGGGCGGGGGGGCTGCAGTGTGTGTGTGGGGTCTGTGTTGTGTGCACTAGTGTGTGGTGTGTGATGTGTCTGTGGGGTATGTGTGTGGTATGTTGTGTGGAGTATGTCTGTTGGGTTTATACTAGTATGTGGTGTGTGGTATGTTGTGTGTGGTGTGTGTGGACTAGTGTGCAGTGTGTAGTGTGTCTGGGGGGGTGTGCACCAGTGTGTGGTGTGTGTCTATCTCCAGATTAGATGATTTCATGCTTTTTTCAGTGAAATACTGCTATCATTTTAAGAAATTATCCTCAGCACTATGTTTCAGGCGATAATGGTAATATGTCTTGGCATAAGCAAACTGTGTGTTAATAAAATATTTTTGGCACTGGGCAACACCTGTAAGCATTGTAGATTACCCAGAGGCAGTTTTTTTTCACACATCACTGTAGGGAGCTTTTCCTCATTCATCTTACAGGCCCTAACTCACTGCGTTCCAGCCAGACGAGGTTCTCTGCATTCCCTGAATGCCCTGGGCCTTCTCCCACCCCCACTCCCTCCCCTATCCACTGGGCCAACCCATCCTTCAGTTCCATTTTGGCGTCCCTTTGAGGACTGCCACTATGGCCTCCACAGGCATCAAGCCTGTGTTCACAGGGCCCTCCACAATCTGCACTCCATCACCTGCTCCTGGCAGAACACTGGCACAGGAGACCAAAGCACACGTGAATGAGTCAATCAGAAGAACAACTTGTACTAGAAAGTGCTTTCCCAAATTTGACATCGAAATTGAGAGCAGTGAACACTGTCATGGCTCATGACAAAGTTCATATCCACCTAACAAAACATGAGGGCATGATTCAGTTAATTTGATAGTGAGAAAGATAATCAGATAACCAGCTAGAGATCACAACATTTCTGAATTGGCTGTTACCCTCATGTCCGCAGGGCTGGGCCCACGTCTGTGGACAGCAGTCTTTGAGAAGCCGCAGAGGGAGCCTGTGCAGCATGACTAGTGCTGCTGTGTCCTGCAGGTGGTGGGACAGGATGCTAGGAAGAAAAGGCGTCCGGCACCTCAGGATGCTCTGTCTTGGTGGCGCGGCTTGCTTGTAGTGGCCTCCCAGTCCTTTTACTGCAGTTTCAGGAGGTGATGCTGGCGACACGGGGCCTGGCAGATCCCTCTCCAGGCTTCCCTTCACCCCGCAGAGTTTCCCCGCACTGACAGAACTTGATCGCCGCCACCCAGAGGGCATCGTCTCTGAAGAGGCAGGGAGAGGGGGGAAGCTGCAAACCCCAGGCTGATGTTCTTGGTGTCCCCACAGCCTGCATTTGCCTTAAAACCCCAGGTATACTCACGAATGGGTGCGACACCCAAGAGGCCGTTGTCAGCTCAGGGACTTGGTTTCAGTTGCAGTTTTGGGACCTCGCTTAGGTAAGTCACCCTCGCTGGGTCTTACTTTCCACATCGGTAAGTGCCACAAAGCTTAACATTTCTAAGCCAACAGAAAGCCTCAATTTTAATTAACAAACATTTACTTATCAATCCTTTTTTACCTGGATAGAGGTTAATTCAAAAAAAAGGTATTAACCCAGAAGGTTTTTCTTTTTAAGAGTGTTAGTGGGGTGCTCATGTCCCGGCGGGGAAGCTCTGAACTTCCTCTGCCCAACTCTGCAGGCGATGCTTACGGCCCCTGTCTGTGGGGTCCAGGTGGATCTGGAGGTCTCCAAGGCAGCACCGGAGCAGACCTGCAGCCGCAGGGTGTGGAGAAACGCAAGGTGGATTGAGATTTGACGTTTGGATAGATGTTAATTCCGAACCTGGGAACTGTCTTTGTAAAATGACAACAAAGACATATTTGCCAATCATTGACTTCTTAATTGTGGCTTTTGCTCCTTCAAAGCCCCAACATTTTGCAGTTTCAGCCAACAGAATTCTCTAACTTTGTAAACTGCTCTCGTGTGGTGACAATACCACCTCACTAATCAGTGAGAAGGGTGATTGTTCTCTCTTCCTTTCAGAGTCATTTAAATTCTTGAGAAACCACTTGGCATATTTAATATTCTGGTCATACTGAAAAATCCAAGTCTTGTTTTCCTGACCATATTTCAGGAACTAGTTTAAGGAAGGAATTATCTTTTAAAACCACAAAACACAGATTTTTACACACTCAATTTCACAAAACTCAGTATTGCAGAATTGCAAACATGTTCTGTGACTCAGTCTCCAGGGCTTAACTTCCCCCTTGTAGTAAATTTAGAGGGTCCTGAAATTTTATCTTCTTTAACAAGGGCAAATACTGGGAGAGAATGTAAGGAGAGGAAAATTAACAGAACATTCTGTTAGACAAACCAGCCCCGGGCATGTACATATTTGGCAGAGCTCTAATTTTGTTTGCTAACCTCTGATCACTACCTGAAATGGTCTCTGCAGGATATCAAGGCATCAGCAGTGCTGTGCTCCCGGAGCATCTAAGTGACAATCCAGTCCCTGGCCTTTCTCAGCTTCTGGAGGCCACCTGCACTGCCGGCTCACCTACCTACCTTCTCCCTCCCCTCCCCCCCTTCCCTTCCCTCCTTCTCCTCCTTCCTTCCTATCTTCGAAGCCAGCAGCAGCATCTTCCAGTCTGACTGTCACCCCCACCGCCCACTTTCATGTGTAAGAACTCTTGTAATTACATTACACCCAGCCACACAACCTATCTTAACTTAATCACCTCTTACAAAGTCCATTTTGTCAAGTGAGGTAATACACAGTATTTATGAGCCCTATCAGTTTAACCAGTTAGTAAGTGTGGTAGAGGAAATACAATGATGGAAGGTTTTGAGGAAAGAAAAATAGCTCAGAGCAGTCTGAACTATTTGAAGGATGCAAAATTTATCAGGACGTGAGTGTGAGACTCACTTCAGGCACTGCTCCCCATGCCACAGGGGCAATTGTTTAAGGCATTTTGTTCCTTACTGCTGTTTCACGTTTCTGGAGTCTGTGAGACAAAGAAAAATCTATAGTCAGTCAATAGCTTATGTTGTCTTAATGTAAATTCTTGATAAACAACATAAGTTGCTTTCTTTCGTATGTTAAAATCTATTTGCATTTCTTTCCCTGTGAACTGTTTTTTGTCCTCCTGAACCATTGATCTCTTCCCACTTATTACATATACGTAAAGGGAATACTGGCTCTACGTTATAAGGAAATTCGCATTTTGTGATAGGTTTCCAATTTTTCCTAGGTTGTCTTTTGACTTCCTTTGCTGCTTGTGCACACAATTTTTTTTTTGTTTTGTTTTTGGTAATGAGAGTGCGTTGCTCTTGTTTTTAAAATGTTGACTACATTCTGGGGAAGGAAGGCTCAGCTAAAGGCCCCCTTTCCATTGCTCAGCCACCTGCTTTTTGCCCGGGTGGGTGGTCCGGCCCCGAGCCCTCCTGAGTCTCTCGCCAATGCCCGGACGCGCCGCAGTGATTCCGGGGAGGCCGCGCTCTCGCCCCACGGCGGCCAGAGGCCCACGTGCCAGGAGAGGCATCGGAACCAGCAACTCAGGGCCGGTTTCCCGCGCCAGATGGGACTCGTTTGCTGGGGAATTCCGGGGCGGGGCCTGTCTGGAGCGGAAGAGCCTGGGCGGCGCACCGGGACCAGGCCGGGGTGCGGGTCTGCGGCCTTCGAGTTCTGGGGCGGCGGCGGCGGCGGCGGCGGCGGCGGCGGGCGCGGGCACGGGCACGGGCGCGGGCACGGGCACGGGGCGGGGCGCGGAGCAGGCAGGAGGCGCGCGGCGGGCGGCGGAGTGCGGCGTGAGGCCGGGCCCGCGCGGCCATGAACCTAGAGCGGCTGCGGAAGCGCGTCCGGCAGTACCTCGACCAGGTGGGCGGCCCGGACTGGGTGTGCGGGGCCCGGGCAGGCCGCGCCGGGTCCGTTTCCGCGAGGCGTGGGGCTGGGGTGACTGCCATCAGGGCTCTTGGTGGGGAAGGACTGGGCCGGCCCTGGGCCTTCATCTGGGGCCAGCAGCGCTGTCTCCGCCTTCCCCCGAAGGGAGCGGCCCCTGCCGCTGGGAGGGGCACAGCCCGGGGAGTGGAGGCCCCCGAGCGCAGGGGGCGCCTCGCTCGGGTCTGAGCCTCGTTCTGCGCCTGGCGCGGAGGAGGTGCCCAAGAAACACCGACTACTCAGTGCAAGTTGAAGGACAATTTTTGAAGGAAAGTTGCAGGGCTAGCGAATAAAACATTTTTGAGAGGTTTAGTTGTAATTTTTATTGGACTGAATTTAAGTGAATAAAGATGTGCAGAAGCCTGTTGTCTGAAATCAGTACTTTAAAAATTCTCGTTAACTATGTCTGTGTTCCCTGCACTACCTTTGAGTGAATAACAGTGTTTAAAGAAGTGTCTTCGAGAATCAGCAGCATCAGTTTTATCTATAATGTCGTTTATTTTTTGTTGAAATGCTTGCTCTTTCAGGAAATTGGAAAGGAAGGGAAAGAAAAGCCATGGTAAGGCAGAGTTTTCGGAATTGGGTGCTAAATGACATGGCCACATGTTTGCAGTCCATTTGGAGGGCAGTGTTTTTGTTTACCATAAGTCAGTTGAATTCAGTGTTTTGTGATCGTAGTGAGGAATATAACAGGCCTGGTTTCCAGACGGAGACTCTGGTATTGAGCATATTTGTAACCATCCCGTTGCCATTCCTCCTGCCTCGGGCTGGCAGCAGTGGTCCTGGCTTGCCTCCAGGGGAACTGAGGCAGAGACTGTAGAAGACTGAGGACCGAGGAGCAGAACAGGGACTAAAGCTAGCCGTAGGTCACTGGGTGCCTGGCTCTTATTGTCGGCTCCTTAATTTTTGTTAGACTTGGAGGAGGCGAGTTCTTCCCCATGTTCATTGAAGCTTGGTTAATTTATGTGTGTGTGTTTTTAAATTTTGAGTGTTATTAAAACTGCAACTGTTTTATATAAGGTATTTGAGTATAGTGTTCTATCTACTAAATTTCACTTTGGGATCCATTAACAGATCGTTGAAAGTGTTATATAAATAGCACAAGAATTGTTAGACTAGTTTTTGCTGTTTCACTTGCATTTCACTTGTATGTTTCGCGATACATTTTTACAGTATGAGTTTTAAAAATTATCTTCGTGAGTTGTATATACACAGATATTACAGTAATATTTGTATTGTGACATTGAACTAAAATTCACCCGATGTGAGATATAAGATAGAGATGCAACAAGTTGTTGTCTTGAGATGTAGATTTATTACATAGAATTATAATAATATTAGATACCAGTTTAAGACTGTTGAAATAACAGGGCAGTTACCACCTTTTTTTTTTTTTTTTTTTTTTGATATGCAGCAGCAGTATCAAAGTGCTCTATTTTGGGCAGATAAAGTAGCTTCACTCTCTCACGGTAAGTGACAATACTAATTGTTTTTCTGATTAATCTTAAATTTTTTTCTATTTCACCTTGTACCTCTGACCACTTACGTGAATTTTTCCCTCCAGAGGAACCCCAGGACATCTATTGGTTGGCTCAATGTCTTTACCTGACAGCACAATATCACAGAGCTGCCCATGCACTCCGGTCACGAAAACTGGACAAAGTAAGTAATGGTATGAACTTTAAAGCTCTTCAGAGCTTTAAAAAAAATGTCACTAGTGGTCGAGCGCGGTGGCTCACACCTGTAATCCCAGCACTTTGGAAAGCCAAGGCGGGTGGATCACGAGGTCAGGAGTTCAAAACCAAGATGGTGAAACCCCATCTCCGCTAAAAATACAAAAATTAGCTGGACGTGGTGGGAGTCACCTGTAATCCCAGCTACTCGAGAGGCTGAGGCAGAGAATTACTTGAACCCTGGAGGTGGAGGTTGCAGTGAGCTGAGGTCGTATGTTGCACTCCAGCCTGGACTACAGAGCGAGACTCCGTCTCAAAAAAAAAAAGTCATTAGTGTTTTAGGTGTATATTCCATTATGTTGAAGTTATTTAAATTTATGCAATTTTTCTTTGTTTTTGTTTTTTTGAGATCTCTGTGTCACCCAGGAGTGCAGTGGGATGATCGTGGCTCACTATAGCCTCAGACTCCTGGGTTCGAGTGATCCTTCTGCCTCAGCCTCCCTAGTAGCTGGGACTACAGGTGCATGCCACCACACCCAGCTAATTTTAAAATTTTTTTGGTAGAGATGGGGTCTCACTATGTTGCCCAGGCTAGTCTTGAACTCCTGGTCTCAAGCAGTCCTCCTGCCTTGGTCTCCCAAAGTGCTGGGATTATAGATGTGAGTCATCACAGTAGGCCCAATTTTTTTTACCGAATGTGAAGGGAAAATGTCTTACACCTCATCTGTCACCTTCTTTTTCGCCATCTCCCGTCTAGTCTAAATTCTGAAGACTGTTTTCTGAACAGCTGTGAAATCATGGATATTCCTTTTCCTCCCCACTCATACGTGTCAGACCTTTGATTCTTTGTCTGTTCTGTTACAGCCTCTCTTCTTGTCTCTTTTCCGCAGTAACAGTTTTTCTCTGCTCACCTTCCCTGTGTCCAGTTCATCTTGTGAACTGTTACAGGGGTGAGTAGTCTTCCTAAAACACAGATGTGATTATATTCCCACAAGGTCATTCAGTGACTTCCCATTACCTACAGGATAAAGTCAGATGCATCAGTAGGTCTGTGAGGCCCTCCATGATTTCTCTCCAGTCTGTGTCTAATCCACCACCATCAATACCTGGAGCACGTGCTCCAGTCACGTGGGGCTGCTGTGAGCTCCTTGGACACCCAGCAGTTATTCACACTCAGTGCTTGAAGTGCTGCCCAGCGCTCCACTCCTCTGACCACTTACTTGCTGCCTCACTTGCTCTCCTGCAGATGTTTCCTTCTCCACCTGGCTGGTGCTTTCTGTGACCCCCTTTCGTCATGCTTACCTGTTGTGCTTAGTTCATGTCTTCCCTACCGTAACCACCTGGGGCAGGGCCTTTTTGAATCCTTGGTGCCTGGTAAACAGTAGGTTCATAATAAATATGGTTTAACAAGACTGGAATTTTATTTTTTTAACTGCAAGAGTAAAACGAGAAATTATGAAATTAGCTCTATTTTATGCTTATGGCTTTCTTTGAAAGTGAAAATACGTATTATTTTGACCACTATTTAAACAAATTAATTTCTTTCCTAGTTGTATGAAGCGTGTCGTTACCTCGCAGCTAGGTGCCATGTAAGTATGCTCACAATTTCATTTTTATTTGGTTGAATAAAATGAGTGTTATGCATCCCTTATATATGTGTGAGAATTTTAGTGATGTAGCTTAGCAGGTTAGTAAAGTATTTCACGAGGAAGTGTTCTTTTCCTTAGTATTGTTTGCTGTAAAATACTGATTCTTCATTTACTAAAAGGTGACATGCATGAAGAAAATTCTACTTTAGACATTTTATATTTAAGTAATGGATATAATATATATTATCCTTTAAAAATCTGGATCATATGTTTAGTGTTAGAAATTGTGGGTGATGAGTGGCATTTCTGTTTTCCACATAGTATGCTGCAAAAGAGCATCAGCAGGCCCTTGATATTCTTGATATGGAAGAGCCAATCAACAAAAGATTATTTGAAAAATACTTGAAGGATGAAAGTGGCTTCAAAGATCCCTCCAGTGACTGGGAAATGTCACAGTCTTCAGTAAGTAGTACTGTTAGCACACCTCAGTAACGGCAGCGAGAATTGCCCCCATTACGTGGTAGAAATACATTATCTTCTTTTACTGGAGTGTTACTATATTAAAACAATTGTGGTTGCCAATTTATTTAATTTGCGCACCAAAACCAAAAAAGATTCTGAGACATTTCTGAGCCCTCAGTTGGAAGCTGTAATTGTATCTACAGATGCCTGCATCCAAAGTAGGCTGGCTTGAAATCTTCCTTCTCTGATGTCTTAAGCTACTCCCTAAAAGTGGAATAATTTTTCTCCTCCTTTCTGTGTTTCAACAGTGTTTTGGACCTACCCCAAGAAACTTCGATTAGCTTACATTGTTTCTTTCCAGGAAATGGTTTTGTGTTCCTGTTTGCTTCAAAGTACATTGCTATGTAATTTTGTGTATTTCAGTTTGTATACTTCATATCTCCATGAAATTGCACATTCCTTGCTGGCAGAAATTGTATAATAATTTATTTATTTATTTTTTTTTTTGAGACGGAGTCTCGCTCTGTCGCCCAGGCTGGAGCGCAGTGGCCGGATCTCAGCTCACTGCAAGCTCCGCCTTCCGGGTTCACACCATTCTCCTGCCTCAGCCTCCCGAGTAGCTGGGACTACAGGCGCCCGCCACCTCGCCCGGCTAGATTTTTGTATTTTTTAGTAGAGACGGGGTTTCACCTTGTTAGCCAGGATGGTCTTGATCTCCTGACCTCGTGATCCGCCCGTCTCGGCCTCCCAAAGTGCTGGGATTACAGGCTTGAGCCACCGCGCCCGGCCAGAAATTGTATAATAATTTATTAAGTGACATTTACAGATCACTAATCTGGATTTTTTTTTTTTAAATAAAAACTTATTGAGGTTTAATTCATATGCCATGCAGTTCACCCATTTAAACTGTATAGTTTGATTCCTTTTAGTATATTCACAGAGCTTTGCAAACCTCACCATGGTCAATTTTAGAATATTTTTATTATTCAGAAAGAATCCCTGTAAGCCTTATCTGACCTACCTACCAATTTATCTTTTTTCCCACATCTTTTTTTTTTTTTTCTTAATTAAGTCCGGGGCTTTGCTTTGTTGCCCAGGCTGGAGTGCAGTGGCACAATCACAGCTCACTGCAGCCTCAACCTCCCAAGCTCAAGTGATTCTCCCACATCAGCCTTCCAGGTAGCTGGGACTACAAGCACATGCAACCACAGTCAGCTAATTTTTTAAAAAATGTTTTGTAGAGACAGGGTCTCACTGTGTTGCCCAGGCTGGTCTCAAACTCCTGGGCTCAGGTGATCCTCCTGCCTTAGTTTCCCAAAGTGTTGGGATTACAGGCATGAGCCACCGCACCTGGCCCATTTATTCTTTATATTTTTGGTAGAACTTTATTCATCTACTTTTCACCTTAGTTATTTTTAAGCATAAAAGAATATTACACATTCTAGGTTTTTTTTTTGTCTGTTTTTTTTCTGGCCACTCATTAATGTATGTGTTGGGAAGCACATTCTTCTGCTAAGAAATGCATTTATGAGAGTGTCTGGTACAGTCATTATTTTAGGACCTCTTATCTATTAACTTACCTGCCACGAAATGTGTGATTTATTTGTAATGATTGTTATCGATTTTGTGAAATTACATTTTTAAAAAAAGCAAGTCCTAGGATATTGTTTATCTTGAAGACTCTCATAATTCATTATTTTTTCTAACATTTTACTTTACGAATCTTCTTCATATCCTTAATGATTTTAGCTGCCTGTTGCTGGATCATCTTTCAATTCGGTTATGTGTTTGAGGTCCAGAGTCTAGAATGTGCATCAGATTTCCATATCTTCTTGTTTGTGGTAGTCGTGAGATGGCCATTGAACACTTTACTGTGTGCTAGCACCACAGAGAGGGTAGCATCTCTAGACCTCAGAGTTCTATAAGTTAGTGTTTTTACCCTTTTACAGATGAGGAAAGGAAATGGAGGCCAAGAGAGGTTCAGTCACTTGTCCAAGGTTACAAGTGGCAGAGCTGGGGTTTGAACTCGGGTCTGTCCTGCCCCAGCAGGCCATTATGCTGACTGCTCTGACCACTGTGCTGCATTGCTGCCAGTTTCTGCTCATGAAGATCCTTTTGAGGGGTGTCTACCTATCACACTGTCAATCTTGGAGTTTTATACACATGCACACACACTCTGTTTGCCGTCTCTAAATCATTGCACTGTTTTGGACACAACAGGTAATGAACCTGGTAGCTGTGACACGGACTTTGGTTATAAAGATGTGTTGGAACAGAGCGGTTAGAGCCCAGGGAAGATGAATTGAAGAAACTTTGCTGTTTTTTTTTTGTGTGTGTGTATGTGTGTGTGTTTTTATTCATGCCTTGAGAGTTGTGATTAAATCCTTTTAAATGCAATAAAAACTTCTCAGTATTCTAAGACACAATTCTCTATCAAAAGTTAAGTTTAAGGGCCAGGCATGGTGGCTCATGCCTGTAATCTCAGCACTTCGGGAGGCCAAAGTGGGAGGATCACTTGAGGCCAGGAGTTTGAGAGCAGCCTAGGCAACACAGCAAGATTGTCTGTACAAAAAATTTTAGGAATTAGCTGTTCGTGGTGGTGTTCACCTGTAATCCTAGCTACTCAGGAGGCTGAGGTGGGAGGGTCACTTGAGATCAGAGGAGTTCAAGGCTGCAGTGAGCTATGATCGCACCACTGAACTCCAGGCTGGGAGACAGAATGAGACTCTGCCTCTAAGGGAAAAAAAAAAAGTTAAGTTTAAAAATACTGACTTTATATGCGACTCATTATTTTTCCAACAGATAAAGAGTTCTATTTGTCTTCTACGTGGGAAAATCTATGATGCTCTAGATAACCGAACTCTGGCTACCTACAGCTACAAAGAAGCTTTGAAGCTTGATGTCTACTGTTTTGAAGCATTTGATCTTCTAACATCACACCACATGTTGACAGCACAAGAAGGTTTGGAAACTCAGGTGTTTTATGTTTAGCAAAATTAATATTGTTTGGATTTTTTGCCTCTGAAATCTTCTAAGTCAACAGCAGGCCACGTACGGGTTTAAATAGACCTACTGACTTTCTTAGTCTTCAAATGTAAAGCACATTGCAGAATGCAGTATTGTGCGGTGCCTTGTGCTGTCCGAATCCAGGGATTGTAATAGGAAGAGACCATCTTTTTGAGAAGTGATTGAGATAGTATAAACCAGGATTTCAGCATCTCATTCAGTGATTCTCAGCCGTGTTGCTCTTTAAATCCTTGGGAAAATTGAGCAACGTCCATGTCCGGTTCCCAACTCCAGAGCAGTTGAGTGGGAGTCTTGGGGTGAGATCCTATCCGATGGTTTAAAGCTCCCAGGTGATCCTAATGTACCACAGGCACTGAGAATCACAGTCCCAAGTATGTTGGCAGTAATGTGAGGTGGGTAAAGAAGGGAAACAGAAAATAGAGTGGTTGAATTAATGGGATTCCAACGTATTCTAGCCTAGCGCAGGGTGATTTTGCCGCCCCCACCCCCCGGGAACATTTGGCAATGTCTGGAGACATTGTTTGTCACAGCTGAGGGTCAGGGAGGGAGGCTGAGAGGTTGCTGCTGGGATCTAGCGGCTGGCGGCCAGAGGTCCTGCTTAGCACCTGCAGTGCACGGGCTCCCCCGTCCCCAGCAGAGCAAGATCCCCGCAGCGTCAGGAGTGCAGAGACTGGTGGTTCTTAGGTGACAAGAGCCACCTGGGACCTGGCCTCAGCCCTAGAAGAGTGGCCTCCACCTACCAGATGATTCCCATCTTCAGGCCTGGAACTACTGTGTCAGCTTCTGTAGCACATTTTGATCTTCTTACGTTCTCTTTTGAGTTTGATTTACTTAGACCAGGAACTATAGAATAATATTTTTAGTTGTTGGCTTTTTTCCGTCTATAAATATTATGAGGATATTCTTTTTTTTCTTACCATTTTTAAGAAAAAGAACTTCTTGAATCACTACCTCTTAGCAAGCTGTGTAATGAAGAACAGGAATTGCTGCGTTTTCTATTTGAGAACAAATTGAAAAAAGTAAGTAAAACCAAAGAGTGAGCATTTGCTTTATGTAAATATCGTATTCCATTAAATTTGGCATCTAGTCTTGTATTAAACTTTCGAAATTAAAACTTTTTAAATTTAGCACATTTTCAAGAATAGAGCATTTAAAATATATAAGATTCCAAAAAAACACTTCCAAAAATACCTGTCTTCCTCTGAAAGACTCCTTATACTAAAAGATTGAATTACCAAGTAAATGGAATGGTGTTGCATGAAAATGAAGATTTTTTTTGTTATACTTCCTGAATGTTTACTTTGAGAAATACATCCCACTATGGAATTCTGTGATAAAATTGAGAAGGGAGTTAAACTTACTGAGAGGAGTACTTATAAAACCTAAAGTTAGAAGTTTTCAGAGGCTCACATTTGTTCTTGTAAATGTTTTAACCACTTGGGTCAAACACAAATTGAATCGCATTTTATTTGGTTTTTGCTCATTGCGTTTATGTTTACATTTCTCTGTGTTTCAGTATAATAAGCCTAGTGAAACGGTCATCCCTGAGTCTGTAGATGGCTTGCAGGAGAATCTGGATGTGGTAGTGTCTTTAGCTGAGAGACATTATTATAACTGTGATTTTAAAATGTGCTACAAACTTACTTCGGTGTAAGTATATCCATCAGTTTTTCTGTAGGAACATGGAGTTCACTCCGTCTTACCTAAGTGATTCATGGATGTGCTCTCTGAATCATCCTGAACTGGATGATAATTTAAGTTACCTTTACCGTTTGTAGAGCGCAGAACAGGGTGCTGTCTTAAAAGAGCAGTTTGCAGACATGAGTTTATGCATATTCGTAGATTTATTACATTAACTTGGGAGGGATATACACCTTGCTCTTACTGATCTTGATAATTTGCAAGTTTGAAAATACCATTTTGGCACATTGTTTTGTAAAATTCATTCTCAATGAGAGACTCACGCTGTGGATGCTGGGTGTTCAATATGCTGCACTCGGTAGCTAAGCCGTCTCCCACACGCATCAGTTTTCCAGTGTGCATAATTTAAACTTTAGCTAAATGACATATACTGTTTTTTGTAGATCTTGGTTGGGTTTAAAATCCTTGAAATTACAAAAATTTTAATTGACAAAACACGTAACCTATTTATTAGGTCGGTGCAAAAGTAATTGCAGTTTTTGCTGTTGGATGTAATGGTAAAACTGCAATTATTTTTGCACCAACCTAATAGTATTTCCTATTGGTTTTGATTCTTTTAAATGATCGGCCTACTTATTTTATATATTATAATTCTGTTGACTTAAAGTAAATGTTTGTGATAACGTTATTTTTATTCCTTTCAAACAAACCAGAATTTTTTCTTTAATTTGTCACTTAATTGTGGCCTTAACTGAATCAACCTGAAGATAATGGAGTGAAGAAAGTGCAGTATTACAACCCGCAGCATCATACGTGATGCTGTGATGGCTGCACATAGCTGATCCTCATGAGTGCCGTCACCTACTGTTTTGGGGCAGTAATGTGTTGCTTTTTAACTTTCAGAGTAATGGAGAAAGATCCTTTCCATGCAAGTTGTTTACCTGTACATATAGGGACGCTTGTAGAGCTGAATAAAGCCAATGGTAAGATTTTTTATAAATTAAAGTAATTCTTAGACATAAAACGATTTTTTTCTGTAACTTGAAATTTTGTCCCTGAAATTCTGGATAGTTGGGATTGCAGGTAACATAACGGAACCCTACAATAAGAGTAACAACTGGGGAGGAAATGTTTAGGAAAGTAGCAAATGACCAATTTTGTTTTCCCATCAGAACAATTAGTTCTTTATCGCTGTTTCCTACTACCTTTTCTCAGATATCATTTATGTTTCAAGGTTTGTTAACTTTAAATTGTTGGGTGTCAGTTCTGCCATTTTTTTCCTTTTTGTTTTGTAAATTCCATTGGAAATCTGATATGGTAAGAGTCGATAACTACTTAGAAATTGGAGGGGAGCAGATTGTTTTCTCGTGTTTTCCGTATTTTTAACATTTGACATTTAGCTGTGTTTGGGGATGCATTTGTCCTTAAATTTTTCTAAACCGAATGGTGAGCTCTGTCAGGAAGGAAAACCCTCACCGAATCCCTGCTGCTCAGAGTGTGGTCTGTGGACCAGCAACATCACATTTGTGGAAGCTGGTTGGAAATGCAGCATCTCCAGCTGCCCTGGTCTGCTGAATCCAAGTCTGCGTGTAGGAAGGTCATCTCGAAATGCCAGGATTTACACATTTCTCAAGATTACATAGTATCACTGATCTGATAAAAGTTTGTTCAACCAAATTGATTGTGGGTGGTTATGATGGTCCGTAATAGGCCCTTGGTGTGACAGGCATGAGCTTCTGAGAGAGGTGAGGTGCTTTGCTGTATCCTCTGCAGTATTCAGGAAGTGGTTTCTTAGGGGGTGTCTGTTCCCACCTTGCGCACCATGTGTCCTTCATCTAACTCTCCAGTTAGAGAGTCAATTTTGTATCTAGAAAGACAAGTATGAAATTCTTACATTGCTGTAAGAACAGAATTCTGTGACTGTGAAGAGTTGTAATGAAGTCATGTCTTAAATCACATGTGATATGAACAGTTGTTCTTTTTCTGCTTTTTCCTGAACAGAACTTTTCTATCTTTCTCATAAACTGGTGGATTTATATCCTAGTAATCCTGTAAGTAATACAACTTTTAGTCATAGTTTTTTTTTTTTACCTGAACTTTAAGAAAATGCTTAACTTGTATTTAGACAATAGCTTACGTTCAAGCAAGTGCTGTTTTATTAAAGTGTTGCAGCAGAATCTCCTAGTGTTTAACGTACTTACAAAGCAGCATTAACTTTTCCACCCATGAAGGTATATTTTAATTATACCAAAGCAAAAAGGGTTTTTAACCCTCTTTTCTGATTATAGAAATTATACATGCTTATTTTAAAACACTTAGCATCTAGCAATATAAAATGCTGACCATGGCAGTCAGGCATCCCTTTCCTAGGAAATGCTGATAGTTGTTTGGTAGCTTTCTCACACTGCACGAACAAGACAACTTACTGAACTGTGTACTGATTCCAAACTGTCGTGGATTGGAATGGAGAACTAGGAATGGAAAATGGAATCAGGGACTGCATTTTTAAAGACAAAATCGGGAATCAGGGTGTAAGACTCAGTCAAGACAAGAATTTGCACCCTATCCCAGTGTGAAACCAGTGCAAGAGAAAACCAGCTAAATAGTCAGAACGCGGTCAGAGAGCAAGGAAGAGCCAGGGTCAAGCTGGGGGAGATGAGCAGTGCAGGGGGTCAGGACACTGAGGGAGATGAGCAGTGCAGGGGAGTCAGGACGTTGGGGGAGATGAGCAGTGCAGGGGGTCAGGACGCTGGGGGACATGAGCAGTGCAGGGGGTCAGGACACTGGGGGAGATGAGCAGTGCAGGGGAGTCAGGACGTTGGGGGAGATGAGCAGTGCAGGGGGTCAGGACGCTGGGGGACATGAGCAGTGCAGGGGGTCAGGACACTGGGGGAGATGAGCAGTGCAGGGGAGTCAGGACGTTGGGGGAGATGAGCAGTGCAGGGGGTCAGGACGCTGGGGGAGATGAGCAGTGCAGGGGAGTCAGGACGCTGGGGGAGATGAGCAGTGCAGGGGAGTCAGGACACTGGGGGAGATGAGCAGTGGAGGGAGTCAGGACGCTGGGGGAGATGAGCAGTGCAGGGGGTCAGGACGCTGGGGTAGATGAGCAGTGGAGGGAGTCAGGATGCTGGGGTAGATGAGCAGTGCAGAGGGTCAGGACGCTGGGGTAGATGAGCAGTGCAGGGGGTCAGGACGCTGGGGGAGATGAGCAGTGCAGGGGGTCAGGACTCACAGGCTGGTTTTTGAAACAGGGACTCCAGGGGCCTTGTCTTTTGTAGACGTCTCCTTGAGAAAGAGCCACGGAGTGTGTGCCCTCTTCTCCTTTTGGACCTTAGTAGACTGTGTTAGAGAAATGTCTAACGTAACTAGAATATGTGATAAGAAACATCTAGTGTACCCTCTGTCTACCCTAATTTGTTGCAGATTCCAATTGGATATTCCAATTGCAATCTTTGTTTATGGTACATTTTGAACTTTTTAGGTGTCTTGGTTTGCAGTGGGATGTTACTATCTCATGGTTGGTCATAAAAATGAACATGCCAGAAGATATCTCAGGTATGAATTTATTTTCTTCCTCTCTAGGTAACCTATAGAATTGATGTCTTGCTCATAAGCTTTCAAGTAGTAATTAGTGAGTACTTTAAAAGCAATGTGAAAGAATAAATGTTCTTTTTTTTCTTCCTTTCTTTTCTTTCTGTTTCTTTTTCTTCTCCCCTCCCCTCCCCTCTGTGAAGAGGTTCTCACTCTGTTGCCCAGACTAGAGTGCAGTGGTGCAATAGTGGCTCACCTTGAACTCAAATGATCTCCTTGCTCAGCCTGCCAAGTAGCTGGGACTACAGGCACCACCATGCCTAGCTGATTTAAACATTTTTTTTTTAGTAGAGACAAATCTCACTGTGTTGCCTAGGCTGGTCTTGAACTCCTGGCCTCAAGCAGTCCTCCTGCTTCGGCCTCCCAAAGTGTTGAGATTACAGGCATGAGCCACCATGCCTGGCTGAATAAATGTTTTCTTCAAGAGGTTTTTTCTTTATAAGATGCCATGGGGAGAGAGAGAGAAAAAAAAAATCAGTGATGTAGACCCTATTTTCAAGGAACCTATATATTTTATTTATAAATGAGAATAAATGGCCGGGCATGGTGGCTCATGCCTGTAATGCCAGCACTTTGGGAGGCCAACGCAGGTAGATCACCTGAGGTCAGGAGTTCAAGACCAGCCTGGCTAACATGGTGAAACTCTGTCTCTACTAAAAATACAAAAAATTAGCCAGATGTGGTAGTGGGCATATGCGTCCCAGCTACTCAGGAGGCTGAGACAGGAAAATCACTTGAACCCGGAAAGTGGAGGTTGCAGTGAGCCGAGGTCACACCATTGCACTGCAGCCTGGGCAACAAGAGCAAAACTCTGTCTCAAAAAAGTAATAATAATAATTAAAAATTAATAAATGAGAATAAATATGAAACAATAGAGAATAATGTAGTTTGAAAGTTTCTCTTTTTCACTTGCAGAGATCCTGTTAACCTTCTACTTTTAGGATTTCTTTTATTAGTTGTGAAATTACACAAAACTTTACGTAAAATTGGGGTCACTAAATGTGACTATAAAACAGAATTCTTAGCAGGGTGAACTGGTTCATATAATGATTTGCTGTGGTTTTAACTTAAGGAAAGTCATGCAGCCTAGTGAAGCTATTTAACCAGTATTATTCAAGTTTAGAAAAATGTCAAGTATATGAAGAATTAATTGCTTAAACTCTAAATGTTCTAATTTCTGTGATTTCTTCTGTGCAAACAAAACAATTGATCTCTAAGGGAAAGAGCATAAACTTTGGAGTCAAATTTGAATTCTAATCCAAGTTCTGTGACTTACCAACTGAAATTCCTTGGGAAAGTTAATTTCTCCTACTCTCTTTCTTTAAAAATGGGGATGTCATCTGGGCATGGTGGCTCACACCTGTAATCCCAGCACTTTGGGAGGCCAAGACAGGTGGATTACCTGAGGTCAGGAGTTCGAGACCAACACGGCCAACATGGTGAAAGTCTGTCTCTACTGAAAATACAAAAATTAGTTGGGCGTGGTGGCATGAGCCCATAATCCCAGCTACTTGGGAGGCTGAGGGAGGAGTAATTGCTTGAATCTGGGAGATGGAGGTTGTAGTGAGCTGAGATTGCACCACTGCACTCCAGCCTGGCTGACAGAGTGAGACTCTGTCTCAAAAAAAAAGGGGTGGGGGGTGGGGGGATGTCATGTTCATATACCAGGATTGTTAGAAAAACTGATGCCACGAAAGTACCCTGTACTAGGAGGAAACGAGAACGTTCCCTGGTTGGTTGTATGGTTAGCATTTTAGAAGAACTTCTACATAGAAAGATGATTAGTATTGTAAAAGTTCTTTTGAGCTATGCTGCTTTAATCTAGTGTACAATTCAGTGATGGACTCTTAGCAGTGGTCCCCTACCTTTTTGGCACCAGGGACCGTTTTGTGGAAGCCCACCCCCCCATCAGGGGTGGGGGCGCTGGTTTCGTCATGATTCAAGTGCATTACATTTATCGTGTACTTTATTTTTGTTATTATTACATTGTAACATGTAATGAAATAAGTATACAACTCACTATAATGAAGAATCAGTGGGAGTCCTAAGCTTGTTTTCCTGCAACTAGATGGTCACATCTGGGAGAGATGGGAGACAGTGACAGGTCATCAGGCATTAGATTCTCATGAGGAGTGTGCCACCTAGATCCCTCACATGTGCGATTAACGGTAGGGTTTGTGCACTTAGGGGAGCCTCATGCTGCCTCTGATCTGACAGGAGGCAGAGCTCAGTGTTTACGCACTTACAAGAACCTCATGCTGCCTCTGATCTGACAGAGGCTCAGGCGGAAATGCAAGTGAAGGGGAGTGACTGTAAATACAGATTAAGCTTTTTTTTTCTTTTTTCAAATGGCAAGTTCTTTCTTGACACATGAAGCTTTACTCACCTGCCTGCCACTCACCTCCTGCTGTGCCGCCTGGTTCCTAGTTCCTAACAGGCCAGGGACTGATATACCAGTCCGTGGCCCAGGGGTTGGGGACCCCTGCTCTACATGAAACAGGAAACATTTGGATAAAAGAAAACTTAAAATACAAGGAAGTAAGGTATCACCCCATATGTTTTCCACGTTTTGTGGTATGTTTTCTGTATTCCTTGTGGGTTAATTATACAGTGTTCACTGTATAATTATACAGTTATTCGCTGATATATATGAGTCCAGTCCGTGTAACCAGGGTACATCTGTTGACCACCATCTACAGGATATCGCTTAATCCCTCAAGCCTCAGTATACCTGTCTTTAAAATATAAATGAATTTATCTTGCAAGTTATTAGGATGAGAGGATGTATCTACTAGGTTACATAGTGGAGTTTCTGGATTAAGTAAAATCTGTAAGTTCTATTTAGAATGCTAATGGGGTTTGCTACCGTACATAAAAAGCTGTGATACTCTCTCCTAAAATTTCTTAAAATTTTGCTATACTGTTAAACAGTTTTAGTTTAAATGACTCAACATAGATGTTACATTAGTGTTTAATATGTTGACAGTTCGTTTATTTACTAAATGAATGTTAATGTTTTTGAGGCCATCTCCTTATATAAAATTAATAATTTAAGAATAAATATTAGCCAGGCACAGTGGCTTATGCTTGTAATCCCAGTGACTCAAGAGGCTGAGGCAGGAGGATCACTTGAGCCCAGGATTTTGAGGCTGCAGTGAGCTATGGTCATACCACTGCATTCCAGCCTCCAGCGACAGAGCAAGACTCTGTCTCTAAAAATAAAAAATAAATAGACCGGTGCCTGTAATCCCAGCATTTTGGGAGGCCGAGGCGGGTAGATCACCTGAGGTCAGGAGTTCGAGACCAGCATGACCAACATGGTGAAACCCCATCTCTACTAAACATACAAAATTAGCTGGGCACGGTGGCGGCCTGTAATCCCAGCTACTTGGGAGGTTGAGGCAGGAGAATTGCTTGATATCGGGAGGCAGAGGCTGCAGTGAGCCGAGATCGCGCCACGGCACTCCAGCCTGGGCAACAAAGTGAGACTTCGTCTCACAAAAAAAAAAAAAGAATAAATATTATATTACTTAAATTAACTCTCTTGTTTTAGCAAAGCCACAACACTTGAGAAAACCTACGGACCTGCATGGATAGCCTATGGACATTCGTTTGCGGTGGAGAGTGAGCATGACCAAGCGATGGCTGCTTACTTCACAGCAGCACAGCTGATGAAAGGGTACGGCAGAGCAAACTCATCAGACTCCATGAAGGGATATTTTTCCTACTAGAAAGGAAATTTCTATTATTATTACTGCTATTTGGTTGCTAAACTAAACAAAAACATTTTACTTGCCTTTTAATCTAGTTGCTTGTGATTGTAAAATAACTGAAAGTGGAGGGGAAAGAGGCTGGTGTCGTGAATTTGCTTAGCAGTTGATTTCAACCAGTGCAAGAAGGAACTAGGAAATTAGGCCAGTGGAGATGAGTTTTGAAAGCCCTTCTTCACATGCTTATGCAAGAATAAAAATATTCATGAGCAAAATTATTGTCTCTTAACTATTACCAAAAGGTGTTTGATGTGGCTTAGTGGAAAGTGCAGGACTATGTTTGCCAATATTCTAGATTTATATCAATATTAAATGTGTTGATACTAAGAGTGTGTTACTTTGAGGAGTAGAGCACTGCTATTCACATTGACTGTTCGGTCTCGCCATCGGTTACAACTGACAGGGTTTGTTTGTGTGGACTGCTTCTGTTGACTGGTGACTCCATCCCTGCCTGAAGAGGTAGTGGGAGTGCAGTGGTCCAGAGGCCTGGTCTGGAGTCATACCTCCTGGACTCTTCCTGGCTCTTCCACTCCCAGCCATGTGATGTCGGGCAAGTTTCTTAGCCTCCTGAGAAATAGGAATAATAGCAAAATTTACTCACTGGCTTATAGTGAGAAGTAATTGAGATAATACCAATTAAAGACTTTGAAGAGTATCTTACACATAGAAAGCACTCAATGAAAGTTAGCTACCTTTGTTTATTGTAGTATGCAGGGGTGGAATCATATATTTATCTATATTGAATTTCATCCTGTTAGGTTTGATCTCTTTGCAAACTGTTAGACTCTTTTTGGCACTCAGTTCTGCATCCAAATTATTATCAACCTCAGTCAATAGTCATATTAAATTTGGTAAGTATGAATTTTATATCTAAGCATCCCAGTAAATACTGTGAAGGACATAGCTCCTTAGCTGTATAAGTCAGTAGCATTGCCCTCACAAAAGACCACAGACTGATGACTTAAAGGACAGAAATGTATTTTTTCATAGTTGTGCAGGTTGAGAAGTCCAAGATCAGGGTGCTGGCCAGTGCAGTTCCTCTTGAGGGGTTTCTTCCTGGTTTGTAGATAATTGCCTTCTTGCTGTGTCCTCACATGACAGAGAGAGCTCTGGTGTCTTTTCTTCTTGTAAAAACATTAACCCTATTGGATGAGAACCTTACACGAACCCTATTGGGTAAGAGCCTTACACTAGCCCTGTTGGATAAGAGCCCGACACTAGCCCTGTTGGATAAGAGCCCGACACTAGCCCTGTTGGATAAGAGCCCTACACTAGCCCTGTTGGATAAGAGCCCGACACTAGCCCTGTTGGATAAGAGCCCTACACTAGCCCTGCTGGGTAAGAGCCTGACACTAGCCCTGTTGGATAAGAGCCTGACACTAGCCCTGTTGGATAAGAGCCCTACACTAGCCCTGTTGGATAAGAGCCCGACACTAGCCCTGTTGGATAAGAGCCTGACACTAGCCCTGTTGGATAAGAGCCCTACACTAGCCCTGTTGGATAAGAGCCCGACACTAGCCCTGTTGGATAAGAGCCCTACACTAGCCCTGTTGGATAAGAGCCCTACACTAGCCCTGCTGGGTAAGAGCCTGACACTAGCCCTGTTGGATAAGAGCCCTACACTAGCCCTGTTGGATAAGAACCCTACACTAGTCCTATTGGGTAAGAACCATACCCTTAGGACTTCATGTAACCTTTATTATCTCTTCATAGGCCCTATCTTCAAGTACAGGCACAGTAGGGGTCAGGGATTTAATGTATGAATCTGGGAGACAGAGGGGACACAAACAGTCTGTAGCACTAACATATTACTAGAAATAACCTTCCAGATTACAGTTGTACACCCAGTTATGGATCCACCTAAATGATCCTCATACTCAGTCCAGGTCTTTCCATCCTGTTCACCAAGATGGGTGAGACCTTTTCCAGTTCTCTTCTGAAGCTCAACACCAGTATCTGCATATTTCCCGTATGCATCAATCTGATAATTTGTTACCAAAAAAAAAAAATCTCAAGAATTCACTGAGTTGGTTTTTATGGGCACATGCTGCAGTCTGGTAATTTTGATTTGACGTTTTGGGTGCCCAGAAACAGAATAGTCATTTGTTAGTTCCTAGCTGGGAATCAGAATCAGTGATAATTAATGACACTATACCTTCAGTGTTTCCAAATCTAACAAACTTTGTCATTAGATTCTCCATTAAGCTAGGGGTGGTAGCTCACACCTGTAATCCCACCACTTTGGGAGGCTGAGGTGGGAGGATTACTTGAGGCCAGGAGTTTGATACCAGCCCTGGCAGCATAGTGAGACCTTACCGTTTCAAAAAAATTTAAAAATTAGCTGGGTTTGATGGTGCCTGCCTGTAATCCCAACTATGTGGGAAACTGAGGCAGGATGGTCACTTTGCCACCACAATCAAGCCTGGGTGACCAGTTGAGACACCGTCTCAAAAACCTCATGATAACTCATCAAGATAAGCATTATTTTTCTTTCAAGCTTACTTATCTGTCAGAGCAGCCTGCACTTTCTTGTCTGTGTTTGGATAAATTCTTGAAATTGGATGAATATTTTTACGTTTCCTTTATGATTGTTTTTTTGAGTCATTGGTTATTTAAGAATATGTTGACATTTAACTTCCACATACTTATAAATTTCCCAAATTTTCTTCTTTTGTTGTTTTTTATCTTAATTCCATTATAGTTGGAGAACATACTTTGTGTCATTTTAGTCCTTTTAAATTTATTGAGGTTGGCCAGGCACAGTGGCTCACACCTGTAATCCCAGCACTTTGGGAGGCCCAGGGGGGTGTGGATCACTTGAGGTCAGGAGTTCAAGACCAGCCTGGCCAATATGGTGAAACTCCTTCTCTACTAAAAATACAAAAATTAGCCAGGTGTGGTGGCTCACGCCTGTAGTCCCAGCTACTCGGGAGGCTGAGATAGGAGAAGCACTTGAACCTGGAGGCGGAGGTTCCAGTGAGCTGAGATTGCACCACTGCGCTCCAGGCTGGGCGACAGAGCGAGACTCCATCTTAAAAAAAAAAAGAAAAAAGAAAAATATTATTGAGGCTTTTTTATGAGCCATTCTGGAGATCGTTCGAGATGTATTTGAGAATTCTGCTCTTGTTGGGTGGCGTGTTCCATAGATACCTGTTATATCTACTTTTCATAGTGTTGTTGAAGCCTGCTATTTCGTCATTGATCTTCTGCTTATCGATTCTCCGCATTATTGCAAGTGAGGTATTAAAGTCTTCAAATTTTATTGTTGAATTTTCTATTTCTCCCTCCAATTCTGGTATATTCCACTTCATATATTCTTAGTCTCTGTTGTTAGGTGTGTATATAATTGTCATATTTTCTTGATGGATTGAGCCTTTTATCATAAAATATCACTAATTATCTCTAATAATACTTTTTGATAAAGTCTGTTTCATCTGATGTTACTGTAGGCACACCAGCTCTCTTTCGTTACTGTTTATATGGTGTGGTTTTTGTCATCTTTTAATTCCAACTTGTGTTTTGAATCTAAAGCATGTCTCTTGTTGACAACATATAGTTAAATCAAGTTTTTAAATCTGTTCTGCCAGTTGCTGCCTTTGGACTGTTTATCCCATTTATGTTTAGTTACTAACAAGATAGAATTTATGTCTGGCGTTTTGTTCTTTATTGTCTATACATCACATCTTTTGTTCCTGTATTTTTCATTACTGCCTTCTTTTGTGTTGAGTAAATATTTTATAATGTCCCATTTTAATCCCTTTTTTTATTATACTATGTTTTTTTAGTAATTTTCTTAGGTTGGTTATCTTTAGGGTTATAATTAGCACCTTAATTTAAAACGACCTACTTTGAATTAATACCAATTTAATGTTAATAGTATACCAAAACCTTACTCCAATATCGCTCTGTTTCCTCTTGCCTCCTTATGCTGTCATTGTCATACAGAATACATTTTCCATATTATAAGTCCATCAGCACAGATCTGTGATTATTATTTATTAGTTGTCTTTTAAATCAGATAG
Organism: Chlorocebus sabaeus; assembly: GCF_047675955.1. Classification (NCBI taxonomy): domain Eukaryota; kingdom Metazoa; phylum Chordata; class Mammalia; order Primates; family Cercopithecidae; genus Chlorocebus; species Chlorocebus sabaeus. The sequence goes on from NC_132906.1 coordinate 95,498,543, forward strand.
AAGAGTTAAAAACAAAAACACATTTTATACTGTCTCATAATTACCAATATAGCTATTTTTATTAGACTCTCATTTCTTCATGTTGGAAACCAAAAATAAAATTTGAAGACCCTCCCCAACTATCTAAATGGGCTTCCTTCTCTAGGCCAGGGCCCTCTAAATTTAACCTGAAAGACTGGTTCAGGCCATGATGGGAAGTGGGGGTCCAACACGCCTCTTTACACCCTACAGCGTTAACATCAACATGGATGTTAATGGACCTTCAGTCTGATAAGAAGAAACACTCACCATCTATCCTCTCTGAAGCCTGCTACCTGGAGGCTTCATCTGTATGATAAAATTTGGTCTCTGCAACCTCTTACAACCCAGATATTGCTTACTGTTGATAACAACTCTTTCAACCAGTTGCCAATCAGAAAAATCTTAAATCTACCTGTAACCTGGAAGCCAGCACTTCGACTCTTCTTCAACAATGTGGATTTGAATTCCTATGTAGCATCCTTCTATTTTAGCATAAAGGACTCCCTTTAGTATTTCTTACTGGGCAGATGTACTAATGACAGATTTTCTCAGTTATACATTGTTATTATTTATGTAATTTTGTTTTTCAAAGAAGCTGTGAGAAGTGTGTAATTTATATCATTTGTTATATTAACCCTGTTATTTACCATTTTTAGTTCTTTGTATTTGTTCCTATGGGTTCAAGTTACCATCCAGTGTTACTTTCTTACTGTAATACAGCTTTGCTGTCACCCGCTTCCTATTATGCTGTTATTAGTAAACCTTACATTTCTGTATGTGATAGGCCCAACAATATAATTCCATATTGAGTATCCCTAATGAGAAAATCTAAAGTTCAAAATGTTCCAGAAGCCAAAACTTTTTGAGCAGTGGCATGACACTCAAAAGGAATTGCTCACTGGAACATTTTGGATTTTCAGACTAGTGATGCATAAATTCCCAAATTAAAAAAAAAAATCAGAAATCCAAAACACTTCTGGTCTCAAGCTAAAGAATACTCAACCTGTACATAGAGTCTCACTCTCTTGCCCAGGCTAGAGTGCAGTGGCACCATCACAGCTTACTGCATTCTCAAACTCCTGGGCTCAAGGGATCCTTCTGCCTCAGCCTCTCAAGTGTCTGGGACTACAAGCCCATACCACCATGCTTGGCTACTTTTTTGTTACTTTTTAGAGATGGGGTCTCACTGTGTGCCAGGCTCGTCTTCAACTCCTGGGCTCAAGCATTCCTTTCACCTTGACCTCTCAGAGTGCTGGGATTATAGGCGTGAGCCACTGCACCCAGCCTACAATTGCTGTTTAAATCAAGAGAAAAAAGAAATACCTATTAAATTGTCATTTGTAATTACATAATTATCTTTACTAGTACTCTTACTTTTTCTTGTGGATTTCAGTTACTGTCTGGGGTACTTTCAGCTTGTAGAGCTTTTTTGTGTGTTTTCTATAAGGCGATTTGCAATAAATTTTCTCATTTCCCCCCCCCGGGAATGTCTTAATTTTCAACAGATAATGTTGCTGGATGTAGAATTCTTGGTCAGCTTTCTTTCAGTACTTTGAATGTCATCAGCTGCTTTCTGGCCTCCATGATACTTGGTGAGAAGTCAGCAGTTGATCTTACTGAAATTGCCCTTGTATGTAATTAATGATTTTCTGTAACTGCTTTAAACATTCTTTTTTTCATCTTTTTCAGTGGTTTGACTATTATTTGTCTAGGTGTGAATCTCTTTGAGTTTATTCTTCTTGGAGTTCTTTTTTTTTTTTTTTTTTTTTTTTTTTTTGAGACGGAGTCTTGCTCTGTCGCCCGGGCTGGAGTGCAGTGACCGGATCTTGGCTCACTGCAAGCTCCGCCTCCCGGGTTCACGCCATTCTCCCGCCTCAGCCTCCCGAGTAGCTGGGACTACAGGCGCCCGCCACCTCGCCCGGCTAGTTTTTTTTTTTTTTGTATTTTTTAGTAGAGACGGGGTTTCACCGTGTTAGCCAGGATGGTCTCGATCTCCTGACCTCATGATCCACCCGTCTCGGCCTCCCAAAGTGCTGGGATTACAGGCTTGAGCCACCACGCCCGGCCGTCTTCTTGGAGTTCTTAAAGCTTCTTGGAAATCTTCTGGCTGTTATTTTCTTCAATATTCTTTCTGCTCCTTTCTTCTGTCTTCTGGGACTCCTGTTAGACGCGTGTTGGTATACCTGATAGTGTGTCACAAGCCTCTGTGGTTCTGTTCATTTTTCTTCTTTTTCTGTTTCTCAGATGGGACAATCTCAGTTGACATCTTTAAGTTCAATAATTCTTACTTCTGCCTATTCATGTCTGCTCTTAATCCCTTCTAATGAATTTTTTATTTCAATTTTTGTACTTTGTAACTCCAGATTTGCTATTTGCTTAATTTTTATAATTTCTGTATCTTTACTGGTGTTTTCCGGTGAGACACTGTTCTCATAATTTAGTTTTGTGGACATAATTTCTTTTAGTTCTTTAGAATTTAACATGGCTTATTTAAGCTATTTGTCTTGTTAGTCCAACATCTGGGCTTTTCCCAGAATAGTTTCTATTGACTGCTTTTTTCATGTGTATGGGCCATAGTTTCCTGTTTCTTTGCATGTCCTTTTTTTGTTGAAAGTAGATATGTAAAGTCATATAATGGGGCAGTTCAGGAAATGAGATTTTCCCACACAGCCCCAGGATTTATTGGTCATTGTCACTGTTTGTTTAGTGACTTTCCAGAACTAATTCTCTAGTTTATATACTTTGTTGTATGAAGCCACTGAAGCCTCTGCTCAGTTAACTAGCAGCTTTGATATCTTAAACCAGTAAGTCTTCCACCCTTTGCAGAAGGACTCTGCACACCTTCAACACTCAGCATTGTTGACAGCTCAGCCTTAGCCTTCACTTCATTCTAGCACAGAGCCTCAAGATCAGCCAGAGATGAGATAATAGGGCTTTCTCAGGCCTTTTCTGTGCATGCATATAGCCCTATGCATGTGTATGGCCTTCCCAATCCCCAGGAATGTGTCAGAGCTCTTTATAGCCCCCTGTGAACATCTTATTCCCCAGGTTTCCTTTTAAGTTTGTGGCCTGCATCCAGTTTGTCCTGACTGGGATAGCTGCCTGAGGCGGCAGCCTATGCTAAATAATTGCTGTTGATTGTTTCCAACAAATCCCCTGGGGATAGAGCTTTTCTCACTGAGTGGGCTCAGAGGTTAGTAGAAGACAAGCTATGAGTGGGGCTCTTTCAGGAGCTACCAGACAGGTCAAATAGCAGCAGTTCGCTGTGGGGTGTTTGAGGAACTCTAAATTAATTCTGCTTTCTCCAGTGGCTGCCAGGCTAATGGCTTTACAACTACTGTGGTTATGAGGCTGCTTGTTTTCAAGGTTAATGCAAAGCTAGGGAAAAGGAGATGGGAGTAAGACAAATTAAAGCAGCACAAAGTTTGTTGTTCTTACTGAGATTTAGCCATTTTTCTTGAATATACACTCCTCAGATTGTTTTAAGAGCTTGATTACCTTCCAAAGTTCTGAAAAAGTTGGTTTTGATAATTTTTGCCAGTGTTCTTGTTGCTTCTATGGATGAATAGATTTTTGGAGGTCCTGACGCTGCCATTTTGAAAGTACTTCCAAGAGGTTAGTTGTAAACACTTTTAAAGAATTTATAATCTTAATTTGAGTTATGGCTCTCGATTAGAACCAAAGCACATACCAAGCAATCAGTATTTATTGATGTTCTGAGATCATCATCAAAGAAAGATTGTCTTATTATACTTGCTTTAATGCGATTGCTGATCCAGTCGTGTGAACAGATGAAAATTAAAAAGTAGTTCTGACTCTGCCTAGAACTGTCTCAGAAGGTGGGAAATGGAATCAATATACAGAGCATTCTTCATAACTCCTCTGCATAGAACTGATTATCATGGGAATTCACAGAAGGGAGAGCATTTATGTTAGAAAAGTCAGAGGTAGCTTCGTAAAGGGAAGTAGACCTTGAACACAGTCTTGAAGGATAAATGGTGTGAACAAATCAGAGGAAGACCAGTGTGGGCTGTGGCGTGACATTCGCATCAAGGAGGAAGACAGCACCACAGAGACATGCCCTTTTGCTTTAGAGAGTTTTTGTTTTTTTACTGTGGAATAAAATGAAAATTAAAGGTAAATACGTTGCAGATAGATTCTAGAAGTGGCAGCTGATTAGTCCAAAGTCCATTAGGCATTCATTAAATATTTGTAAATTAAGAGTTAGAAAAAAGTAAATGCTGTGTTTTGGCTACCTTTAAATTATTTTGCAGATAGGATTTGGAGTTGACAGATTAATTTCTGCTAAATCACAGTTTTTGGTGTTGAACATGTGAAATTTTCCAATTTTTTAGGTGTCATTTGCCTATGCTGTATATTGGATTAGAATATGGTTTGACCAATAACTCAAAACTAGCTGAAAGATTCTTCAGCCAAGCTCTGAGCATTGCACCGGAAGACCCTTTTGTTATGCATGAGGTCGGCGTGGTTGCATTTCAGAATGGAGAGTAAGTACTGGAAGACTAGAAACCCTTCTGTTAACTAGTGATTGTAAATAGAGGAGACGGTTACTAGAGTTAACTGACCAAAGTGACTCTTCAGTAGATTTGTACTGTTAAGTGTTCTATTTTAGGAGAAGGAGATAGAAAAAAGAGAGAAACTGTTATCTTGGATTTCCTTAAAAATTCTAAACCCAGGTTTTGGTCTTTTTTGACCTAAGCTACCACTTGTTTTCTTACATGATTGGACAATTCAGATCACACAGACCCCACAGTGTGGCTGGGGGCACTGTGGAACCCTTAGTTATCTCTATGTTGATAAGGAGTTGAATTTATGTATTTGAGAAACATTTGACATGGTTTTTGAAACAAAAGTGTTTTCTATTTAGTTACTAGTAAGTCAGAAAATTTAAGTAATTAGAATGACCCAATCTCTGAGTTTCCTGGTCCGTGGAGGCTTTACTGTACCTTAGGATATCTGTGGAATAAGTGATTTGGTGTTACACTCAAAGAGAAAAATGTCTGTAATCCTTTGCATTTCATGATATACAAATTTTAAAATGGTAAATTAGTTTTAGTTTTTTTTGTTTTTTGTTTTTGTTTTGAGATGTAGTCTCGCTCTGTCACTCAGGCTAGAGTGCAATGGCGCAATCTCAGCTCACTGCATCTCTGTCTCCCGGGTTCAAGCGATTCTCCTGCCTCAGCTTCCTGAGTAGCTGGGATTACAGGTGCCTGTCACCACGCCCGGTTGATTTTTGTATTTTTAGTAGAGACGGGGTTTCACCATGTTGGTCAGGCTGGTCTCAAACTCCTGACTTTGTGATCCGCCTGCCTCAGCCTCCCAAAGTGCTGGGATTACAGGCATGAGCCACCGCGCCCGGCCGTAAATTAGTATTAATACTACTGCAGTGTCATTTATGGCATGTATGTGTTATAAAAAATGGGTTATCTAGGTATTTTTTTAAAGCTTGAAGCTTTAAAATAGTAATCTTTTAATATAATACAGTAATCATCAGTATTTGCAAATTTGCCTACTCACTAAAATTTATTTGTAACCCCCAAATCAGTTCCTGAGGTGCTTTCCTAGCCATTGGCAGACATGCCCACGGCTGGGAGAAAGCTGGGTCTCCTGGCACACACATTTCCAGCTGGAGTCTAAGAAGGCAACGCTCTGCCTTTTTTCTCAGTTCAACTATAAACCAGTGTACTTTTTGTGGTCTATTTAGTGCCACAGTTTTCACATTTTTGTGCTTTTTGTTGCTAATTTCACTGTTTTGAAATAATCCCCAAGCTTAGTGAAATGCTGTCTAGTGTTAATCGTGATGTATCTGACAGAGGAAACACGTGTTAGAGAAGCCTCATTCAGGCAGGCATCAGTTACAGTGCTGCTGGCCCTGACTTCAATACTGATGAATCAACAGTATGTATCAAATAAGACGTCTTTAAACAGAAACACACATAAAACAAGGTTACACATTGATCGATTAGAGAAAATGTTACCAGAGAGTTGCGGGAATCTAACTGTATTTCCCCTGGGAGCCGCGGTTCAATATTTGCTAACTCAGTGTGCACAGTGACTTTATAGAACATAACTACAGTGGTTGGGTGCAGTGGCTCACACCTGTAATCCCAGCACTTTGGAAGGCTGAGACGGGCATGTTGCTTGAGGCCAGGAGTTTGAGACCGACCAGCATCTGCAACATGGCGAAACTGTCTCTACTAAAAATACAGAAATTAGCTGGGCATGGTGTTGTATGCCTGTAGTCCCAGCTGTGTCAGGAGGCTGAGGCACAAGAATCACTTGAACCCAGGAGGCAGAGGTTACAGTGAGCTGAGATCGCACCACTGCACTCCAGCCTAGGTGACAGAGTGAGACTCTTAAAAAATACATATATATATATATATATATATATATATATATATACTACATCTCCCAAAATCTTGAAATCTTGAACTCTTGATATTAATGCCATAAAATTAATCATTTGTGACTTAACTTTGAATTTTTATAATTATTTCCAGCATTTTACCCCATTGCATTTTAGTACTACTAGAAAGATAATCAAAAGTTTTTTAAAAGTTTATATTTGGTAATTTTGAATAATCTGCAACCTTTTTTCCATTCATTTTAGATGGAAAACAGCCGAAAAATGGTTTCTTGATGCTTTGGAAAAAATTAAAGCAATTGGGAACGAGGTATTCTTTGTTGTATCTGTAAATACACACATACACACCCCTGAGTATTCACTGTTAAATGAGGAAATCTCATTGCCTTCAAAGATAATAAGCTGATATTTTCATAACAAGCAGCTGTTAATGTTTGCATTGTCAGTTAACTGTTCTACCATGTGGTAAGAAATGAGGTTTTTTTCCTAATTAAGAGGGCAAATGTTGGGCGTTTGCTTCTTAAATGGGCTCTAGCTTTGAAATGTGAGAGGCATCAGAACAGATTGGATGATTATTTGAAGCTAGGAATAGTCGTTGGCTCGCGGAAGCTATTGGGCACTGTAGCGTCTGATGTAACATTCCTCCTCTAGGACTTCAGAGAGCTTCTTTGACTGAAGGGTAAATAAAGTGTAGCGGCAGGTCCCACTTCTGAAAGAATAGGGGTGGGATAGGTATTACTGAAATTCACACCTTTTGTTGCTGTTATTGCATACTGAGTGTGTATTTGGGCCTTTCCGTTTTAAAATATTTGACTGCTTCTGTTGCATGAACGATGTACCCCATGAATTGGTGCTTATGAGTTAACCTAACAGTTATCAAGGATGTGCATATACTGATATGACTTAAAAGTAGTAACAGTTTTAGATACCATAAACTTGCATAAGAGATTTGCATGATGCTCTTCTGTTTCATCCGTGCCTGTTTTGTTTCATTCTATTCTGATTTTCACTTCTCAGCTTCCTGCTGTTCCTGTTTCTGTTCCTGTTTGTGCACACCTGCCCACAGTTTTCTTCTCCCTTGGCTGTTAGCTCTCTCTGCTGTTACAGACACAGCTTTGCCTTCCTGCCTAGCGATCTGCCTGTCCCCATAGACACAGCTTTGTTTACTTTGGTCTCTCATGTTATCTGAACTTATAAACACTATTCCTGTGTTTGCCCATGCATGTATATAAAGCAGGTGCCTCTGCCACATAGTCGTGGTTAGTTCTGGATAATCCAAGTGTTTTGTTAATAGGGGATTGGCACTTGCCACCTTGTCAGTTTTCAGACGGGCTTAGCAGCATCAGCATCGCCTAGAAGCCTGCCAGAAGTGCAGAATCTCACACCAAATGAATCAAAATCTGCAGTTTTAGCAAGATCCCCAGGGGATTATCACGCACAGAAAAGTTTGAGAAGCACTTTCCTAAACCATACTTTAGGTTCAACTGAACCTGTATTCTTTGATAATTAAGAGGCAGTAAATTTAGAGTCTTACAGAAATTTAATGGTTTGAAGTATGAAAGCACAATACTATTGAAATGTCAAAATGCCCATTAAAAAGCTATAGGAAGAGGGGGAAGATATTGACTTTATTAGAAACTGCAGAAAATGTTAAAATAAAGAGAAATAGTCATGCCTAAGAGTCATTAAATGATTTGTTTTTCATTCACATGGGCTGTGCCTCCTAGAACTGGTCTCAATAGAGATAGAGAATCTGTGGCTCAGGTCTGTTCATTCATTTAGTTGATATATATTTAATGAGTCATAGGCTCTGAGCTAGGCGTTGGGATGCAACGGGCAATGAGTTTACTATTTCCTGACCTCAGATCAGCTGGGGAATGTAAATAAGTAAATTGATGGTGAAATACGGTACAATTGAGGAACTAAAGGTGCCCACAGAGAAAGGCAGTTCACCCAGAAATGAGCCTTTTGCATACACCTCAGTCCTGAAAGTCATCACACATGAGCCAGGCAAAAATTAGGGCAAGGGTATTTCAGTATTTGCAAAAATTGGAGCTAATTCAATATGACTTGGATTTTGAGTTCACAGAGAATGTTAAGGAGTGGGTCAAGAGGGTTAAGTGTGGGTCACTAAGGGCCCAGAATGAAAGAGTTTGTACCTTATCCTGAGGAGAGTGGGAAAACCAAAGGGATTTAAGAAGGAAACAATCTGGTCAGACTTTGATGATTGGGGCCCAGATTTGACTCTGTTAATGAGGAAGGTGAGGATTAAATAGGTTGGAGTTATGCCTAGCAATTAGAAGGAACCAGCCCTGGTGTGCTTCGTGGAAGGGTCAGAGGGGATGGGGGTACCATTCACTGACTGGAGGGGCACTCAGAAGCAGTTAGGTCAGGGGCTGGGATGGCCAGGGAGAGACGGGTGTGGTGCGTAGCACACCGAACCTAAAGTGCTTGTAACAGTTCCAAGCAGAAGTACTTAGCAGGCAGATGGATGGAGAGGTCTGGTGTTTGAGGGAAAGCTCCGAGCTGCAGATACTCATTTGAACTCCAGCAGGGATAGGCTCTTGGATAAACGTGTCCTAATGATAACAGAGTCCTCAGAAGTCTCCTAGTAGGGAAGAAAGGGAGATAGATAAACCAGCAGTTACCCTGGCCTTGTGGCGTGCTGGAGGCACACACTGGGAGAGAGCCCAGCTTGCAAGGCGTGAAATAATTCAGTGCAAACAAATCAGGCTGAACCGTGACATATATAACTCGTGGGCTTGATGTTGCTATGTTTTAGGTAACAGTTGACAAATGGGAACCTTTGTTGAACAACTTGGGGCATGTCTGCAGAAAACTTAAGTAAGTGAAGTAGAGCATTTTCAGAAATATACTTTGTGACTCAAAGTTTACTTAATTTTGAATACTTTGTCATATTTTTATTTCATGAGATCCACCAGCTTTCTTGTACTTGGCTGCTCAGGTATAATTAGCATCAAAATCAGTTTTTATTATTTATCTCTGTGGTGTAATTTTATTTTAGAAACATTGAGATTTTTACTTTTTCATATGAAAATTTAGTGTTCAAAATTAATTCAGAAGAATTAGGACAGTAAGATATAATTAAAATCCTATCCATATTCTCACTGTTTTCTGCTAGAGGTTTTGTGGTGTGATAAACAGGCAACAGTTGAAAAATGGTTTTTTTGGTTAAATAAGTCTGGGCAATTTTAGGTTACTCAAGATTTAACAAGTGTTTCTATTACAGGATTTCTTTGAGTCTTTACTATGTATTACAGGCTTATGGTATTTTCCAAAGTTTAATTGAGGATAAAACATTTTTTTCACAAAAGACTTTACAAGTCAAGTATTCCAGAGAACTTTGGGGAGCACTTTTCTAAGTAAATCTTTTGGACCTTAAAGCAATACACCTCGGCTGCTTTTGTTTACCCCGATAGGGGGCGCCGACTGTCACCTAAGGGGCGTGTGTGGGAAGGACACAGCCAGGAGGCAGGACTGGGGTTCTGGTTGCAGTGTCCCACTAGACATCAGAAGGAATACAGCAGACATCCCTGCAGGAGTGCCCTTGGCCGGAGGAGGGAGCAGGCCTGGAAGATGCATTTAGAGGGCATATTGAGATGCGTGAGAGTAGGTGTGGAGGACGTTCACCAGTCTAGACTGCTATTTTTATCGAGATAGTGTTTCTTAGGTGTTGATATGGATGGACTCATCTTAGACTTAGGGATTTAGTGCTTTTACTGTGGCCAGTGATTGTGTTCTCCCCCACAGAAAGTACGCCGAGGCCTTGGATTACCACCGCCAGGCACTGGTGTTGATTCCTCAGAACGCATCCACCTACTCTGCTATTGGATATATCCACAGTCTGATGGGCAACTTTGAAAATGCTGTGGACTACTTCCACACAGTATGTCTTGTCTTTGTACCTGATTTTAAATCTGGTTAACATTGACCACTTCCTTTTTTGAAATATTTTTTCTAGGTAATATTTTACTTACTATTTTAATAATCTTTAGGCAACCTTACGTTTTATTCTTTTCTTTGCAGAGTGAAGCATGTAGGCGTTGTACAGTATTCATCAAATTAGAAATAAACATAAGTCCTGTCCTCAGTGTTTGCAGGGAAGTGCGCAGGTGCCCAGCAGCACTTGCCAGTGATCTGAGTGCTGAGCACAGTGTTACTGTCCACGGAGGCCCTTTGGGAACTCCCAGTCTTTCTGTTGATGACTTTTACAATTAATCCGCTTAGATCACTTTAGTAGATGAACAAAACAGTCTGTGCAGTCATCACAAGGAAAGAACCTTTCCTTAATCCATGTACCATATTCCATCAAATTTAAGACCATGAGTAAGCGGGATGACCATAAAGAAAAAAGTGCTGCCAATTAAACTTTAACATAATTTTTTCCTGTCACTTAATTTTTTTGTATTTAGAGAAAATATTCTTGAACATATTTAGGCAGATTTGTATTACTCTAGTACATACCTAGAAATGTACATGTAAGTGAAATAAATGGTTGCAATATTCAACCCAGAGGGCCAGTATCTGTGTTTTCCCAGAATAGTGCCCTGATGCTAGCACACATACCCAGTTCCTGACTCTGGGTTTCCTCCCAGCCACAGACACCTGCTTTCCAGCTCTCTCTCTCATCCCTCTCAGTCTGCTGAAGTGTCAATGGAGGGTTTTTAGAAAACCACAGTCCCCGTATCTGTTGAAGTTTCCTCACATGGTTTGTGATCTAGTCTGTGCTGCCAACATAACCACCAAGTCCGTGCTACTCAGGCAGGTTTTACCCACATCACAGCGGTGGCTGGTTGATGGCAGTAATAGGAAACCACAGGTAAAAGGGAAGCAGTGTTCGAATTTGAGAAAATGTGGGTCTTAGAATCAGTGAACTAATGCTATTTGGAAAAAGAGATAAAATATGAGAAAATTTATCAAAGATAAACTCATGAGCGGTTTGTAACTGATTTTCAGGAGTTCATTAGAGATTTTGAGGTTAGATGAAGTCGTGAAGGTACCATGATGGTCACCAGAGCACTGAGCTCGTCAGAAGTTTGGACTAAGCACATTTTCTAGTCCTGTATAATCTTTTAAATATGTATATTTGAGTGTTGTATAATTTACCTTTCTTCTCAGATCTGATTAATACGGAAGGCTCGGCTGGGCATGTTGGCTCACGCCTGTAATACCAGCACTTTGGGAGGCTGAGGCGGGCAGATCACGAGGTCAAAAGATCAAGACCATCCTGACCAATATAGTGAAACCCCGTCTCTACTAAAAATACAAAAATCAGCTGGGCACGTGCCTGTAGTCCCAGCTACTAGCCCTGTGCCTCAGTCTCAGGCTGAGGCAGGAGATTTGCTTGAACCCAGGAGGTGGAGGTTGCAGTGAGCCGAGATCACGCCACTGCACCCCAGCCTGGCGACAGAGCAAGACTGTGTCTGAAAACAAACAAACAAACAAACAAATACAGAAGGCTCAGAGAACTCTATATGGAGATAGAACTTTTTTTTTCTTTTGAGATAAAATTTTACTTTGTTGCCCAGGCTAGAGTGCAGTGGTGCGATCTTGGCTCACTGCAGCCTCCACCTCCCAGCACTTTTCCTGCCTCAGCCTCCCAAGTAGCTGGGATTACAGGCACCTGCCACCACGCCCGGCTAATTTTTGTATTTTTTATTAGAGACGGGGTTTCACCATGTTGGCCAGGCTGGTCTGGAACTCCTGACCCCAGGTGATCCACCCGCCTAGGCCTCCCAAAGTGCCGCGATTACAGGCATGAGCCACTGTGTCCAGTCGAGATAGAACTTTTTAAAAAACCTTTTTTGGTGTAGGTTTCCAGCATAAGAAAATAGAATAGTGTGATGAACCTCCATGACCCATAACCAACTTCAACAGTCATCGGCTCATGGCCAGCCATCGGCTCGTGTAGCTCTGGCCCCACTAACAGTGCCGCTTCCCCCACCCTGGATGCTCTGGAATATTTTGAAATGCATCAGTGTGGTAATATTTCTAAACAAAAGAGAAGGAAATACATTTTCTTTTAATAACATGCTGAATCTTTTATGGCAGGCCCTTGGTCTTAGGCGAGATGATACATTTTCTGTTACAATGCTTGGTCATTGCATCGAAATGTACATTGGTGATTCCGAAGCTTATATCGGTAAGATGATCATTATTCTTATTGGTATTGTACTCCATTTTTTAGGTTGTTATATGTCTCTGTTTATGTTTCTCATATTCTCATTGAGGTTCCAATTTTATCTTTCTAACCATTCGTGCTGCATTGAAAACAAGAAACTCCATTTATTTTATTGGAACAATGCTGTGGGGAGTTAGTGACTCACCGAGGATACATTCAGTTTAAAGTTGAATACTTGCTTGTGGAAAATACCGCTATAGAGTAAGTGTAAAGCACTTTAATAGAAGGACCCGTCTGTTTCTATAATGGAAAAAGAAATCTTAGCAACATTTTTCTAATACACAATCGAAGGGGCTCTGTCATTATTTTAAATGCAGGGTATAACAATATAAATCTTTACATTTCAATAGAATGTTGAGATGCCATACATTTCCATAACAGTGAATAAGTAATAATATAAGTTTGGATGGAATTGCTGTACTTGGGCACTCGTTTAGTTATAAACATTACATGATAAGGAGGATGTGGTGAGGTTAAATCTTGAGATCTAGGATAGGAAAGTTGCAAGCCTGCTAACTCCCATTCCTACTAAAGTAATTTCTTTCTTTTTTTTTTTTTTTTTTTTTTTGAGAAGGAGTTTCACTCTGTTGCCCAGGCTGGGGTGCAATGGCACGATCGCGGCTCACCACGACCCCTGCCTCCCGGGTTCAAGCGATTCTCCCGCCTCAGCCTCCCGAGTAGCTGGGATTACAGGCATGTGCCACCATGCCTGGCTAATTTTGTATTTTTAGTAGAGACTGGTCTTCTCCATGTTCAGGCCAGACTGGTCTTGAACTCCTGACCTCAGGTGATCCGCCTGCCTCAGCCTCTCAAAGTGTTGGGATAACAGGCATGAACCACTGTGCCCGGGCCCCACTAAAGTAATGTCTGATGTAATTTCCCCAAAAGTCAAAAAGATCAGGTAATGTGATAGAAAACAGAGCAGAGCCTTAGATTTTGAGAAGGACCTGTCTGCTTATGTGTCTTGGGGTTCCCTGAGTGAAACAGAGGTTTCTCCTAAAATGGGGTCTGTGGTGCCCTCTGGTTTTCCCAAGGAGTCCGAGGCTGTCAGAAATTACCCTGGGTCCTCTCATGTGGGCATCCAGAGTGGCAAGAAGACAGACTGGGGAAATAATCCAGTCAACTGAGAAGAACAAAAAAATGAGTAATACCCATTGTAAAGTAGGATAAACTGAAGCACATCACAGTTTAAAAATGCATGTTCACATAGAGTTAAGCTCCACAGCTCTCTCTCTTAACCATCCTGTAATTGTGCCTGCTCTATGCCCAGTCACTGATGCACTTGTGCGGTAGCTCATGGCACACTTAGCAAACAGTTTCCCTGTCCCCTTAGAACCTGGGTTTCATTTCCGGCTCTACAGCAGTATAAACAATTTTTCTCTGAATGTGTTGGGTTCTATCCTTATATGTCTCAAATTTTATTAATATTACTGAATCTTATAGGGGGCTGTGATGTCTTTAATCCTTCGAAATATTAATCTATAAACAAAGGAATGTAGGAGGTTAAACAGTATTCAGATTTCTGTGTACTTTAGAACATTCAGGCTATGTATTGAGAAACACACCTAATAAACTGTAGTGAATCTACTCTGGATGACAATTTAGAGAATATCTCTCAAAAGAAGCTATCTAGGCCGGGCGTGGTGGCTCACGCCTGTAATCCCAGCACTTTGGGAGGCCAAGGCAGGCAGAGGTCAGGAGGTCAAGACTTACCTGGCCAACATGGTGAAACCCTGCCCCTACTAAAAAAAGAAAAACAAAAAACAAAACTAGCCAGGCATACTGGCACACGTGTGTAGTCTCAGCTACTCGGGAGGCTGAGGCAGGAGAATCACTTGAACCCGGGAGGCAGAGGTTGCAGTGAGCCAAGATTGCACCACTGTACTCCAGCCTGGGTGACAGAGCCCATCTCAAAAAAAAAAAAAAAAGCTATATATTGGTAGTTATGCATATTCTTATATATAAACGGTATTTTACATGCTTATAACCTTAAAAATAATTGAAAAGTGTCAAAATTATATGCCTTATACATTTCTGTGGGCTTGAAAATGATACAATATAGGTTGTTTAAAGCAGTCACTAAAATGTATAAACTTCTACATAATCACTAAAAAAGAAAGTTCATACCAAAAGTAGTAATACTAGGAATAAAAGAGGGCTCAACACTGCCTTTGGGAGAGGAAGGGTCCAGATTGGTATGTTTTTAAAGTCCTCCTCCAGCCTGCCATGAAACATGGCTGGATTTTTCTCCTTGTCCTGTGTAACCTCCCTTAATTTATCATAGTTTACTGCCTTAGTTACTCTCTCATTCCTCCAGGGAGAACCTCAAGAAATTTAGGTAACCCCAGCCAGTTGCCCTCAGTTACCAAGGAGCAATTAGGTAGGAAATGGCCACTGAAAGACTGAAAACAAGAAAAGGACTTGGGTCCCTCATCCAAACTGGGCAGTGGTGGCCAGGCACTTCCACACGGAAATCTTTCACTTCACCAGAGTGTCCCCAGCCAGAGACCCGCAGTTGTCTCTGTGCTTAGGTGTTACCCACTGAGGATCCCGAGTTGGAAAAGGGAAATAGAGAGGCGGGGAGTTCCCCTGTATACAGCTATCGCCCACAAATGAAGGCTCTCTAGAGAGGAAAAGGGAAAAATAAAAGAAAAATATATCCCAAAATTTGGGCTTACCTCCTGACTGGCTCACCAAAATATGTTACTGGTGTGGAAGGTCTTCACTACAAGTCATCCAGGTTCTTGGCATGGTGAAAAAAGATTGAACAAAACACACAAAGCAGTGGAAGACGAAAGCATAGGTGTATTGAAGCGAAAGTACACGCCACAGAGTGGGAGCTGGCTTGAGCAAGTCCCCAGTTGGGGTTTAAGTACCCTTAGGGGTTTCCTGTTGGTTACACCCTATACAAATGAAGGATTGGTTTGTGGCCAATCAGAGGCTGAAGTGAAGTTACTCCCTATGCAAATGAAGACTGTGACCAATCAGAGGCTGAAGTGAAGGCACTCTGTCTTTAGACCCTATTCTGCCTCAGTTAAGAAGCAAATAAAGGCACTCAACATCATTACTTAGCAGGGAAATGAAATTAAAACCATAGTGATGGTGTGTGCCTCTAGTGCCAGCTACTCAGGGCTGAGGCTGGAGGATTACTGGAGCCCAGGATATCAAAGCTGCAGCGATCACACCACTGCACTTCAGCCTGAGCAACAGAGTGAAAACCCTGTCTCAAAAAAGTAATATGAATAAAACCACAGTGAGAAACCAGTACACACCCACCAGAATGGCTAAAAGTACAGTATGTGGTATTGGTGTGATGTGGAGCAACTGGAACTCTCGTAGATTGACTACTAGTGGGTTATAAAAGGGTAAAGCCTTTTTGGAACACTGTTTAACATCATAGTAAAGCTAAGCCTATTATATCAGTTCTCTGTTGCTGCCTAACCACTCCAAAACCTCAACCAACAATGTATTATTTTTACAATTCTGTGGGTTGAGTGACCCATTTGCGGGTTTACTCATGCAGCTGTGGTTAGCAGATACTTGACTGGGTAGATGGTCTAAAATGGTATCATTTTCCAGTAGGGAGCTCAGCTTGGGTGCTAAGTCTCTTTCTCTGGGGCTTTCATCTTAGGTTTCTTTGTAGCATGATGTTCTCAGGGTTCTAAAGGACAAGAACCGAAGTTCAGGACCTCTGGAAAATTCAGAGTTGCACAACATCACTTCCATCACGTTCTGTTCCATCAGTACAAGTCTCATAAGTTCAGAGTCATTGTGGGAGGGGCTGTACCAGGGTGAGGGTGCTGGGAGGTGTGATTCATTGGGGTGGGTATGAGGGTGATGATTGACCATACTGATTCTGTGATGTAGCAGTTGTGCTCCCAGGTGTGAGCCCAACGGAAGCAAGTGCTTCTGTCCACTAAAGGTCACAAACAAGAGTATTCGTAGCTTTATTCATAATAGTACCTAACTGGAAATGACTCAAACGTCCACCAGTAGGAGAGAGGAGAAATAAATTGTGGCATGTTCATACTACTGAATCATTTAGAAACATGGATCAATTTTACAGATTTTTAAAAATTTTTAATTATTACTATTTTTTTTTTCTGAAAGGGAGTTTCAGTCGCCCAGGCTGGAGTGCAGTTGTGCAATCTCAGCTTACTGCAACCTCTGCCTTCTGGGTTCACGCAATTCTCTTGCCTCAGCCTCCCAAGTAGCTAGGATTACAGGCGCATGCCACCCCACCTAGCTAAGTTTTTGTATTTTTAGTAGAGATGGGGTTTCACCACGTTGGCCAGGCTGGTCTTGAATTCCTGACCTCGGGTGATCCGCCTGCCTCGGTCTCCCAGAGTGCTGGGATTACAGGCCTGAGCCACCACGCCTGGCAAATTTCACAGATTTTTGACAAAAATATGAATATCTACTGATTACTTCCATTTATAAGATTAGTGTATTAGTCCATTCTCGCGTTACTATAAATAAATACCTGAGCCTGGGTAGTTTATAAGAAAAGAAGTGTAATTGGCTCACAGTTCTGCAGGCTATCCAGGAAGCATGATGCTGGCATCTGCTTGGCTTCTGGGGAGGCCTCAGGAAACCTGAAATCATGGCAGAAGGCTAAGTGGGGAGCCACCACTTCACATATCTGGAACAGGAGGGATTGAGAAACGGAGGAGGTGCTACAGACTTTAAACAACTAGAACTGACTGTCATGAGAACAGCACCAAGAGGATGGCACTAAACCATTCAGGAGAAACCACCCCCATGATCCAATCACCTCCCTCCAGGCCCCACCTTCCAACATAGAGGATTACAATTCAACCTGAGATTTGGTGGGCCACGGATCCAAACCATATCAATTAGTAATGAACAAAACTAATTGGTAGTGATAGAAAAGTCCATATAGTGCTCATTTCAGGCTTGGGAAAGCTGGCAGTATTGACCAGGAGTGGGCACAGGGTGGTCTTAAGGAGCTGTGCGTGTTCTGTGCCCTTCTGGCGGTGGTCATGTGGGATGCATGTACGTAGCGTTCATTCAGTCGTGTGCTTAAGGAGATTCACACTTGACTCTTGGTTTTAGCTCAGTTTTAAAAAAACAAATGTAAACTCTGGTTTCCTAGAGATGTTGGGTTGAAACCTCAGTTCTGCCCCTCGGCAGCCCTGTGGCAAGAAAGGCAAGTCTGAGCCTTAGTTTCGTCATTTGTTCAAGGCAAGTTCATAGGAAGCTAAATAAAGGCTGGAGAGTTGATAATGAGTCAGAGGGATGTCTCCTTGACCTTGCAGAAGAGATTTACCATTCATGTCATTTTTATTTCTAGAAGGTTTGCATGTCATCTGCCAAACTACCTATTCCTGAAAGCTATTGGTTTGAACTGTGTAAAACTCATTTTGTTTATGTCGAATGATTGTACCTAATATATCTGTTCAGATCTGTTCAAATTTATATCACCCTTAAGGTTTTAATATATGGAAAATGAATTTTATTTCATTGTGGCTTCTGTGTGCATAAGATTGGTGACTATACCCAGTGGGCGCAGCAGTTCTTTTTTTTTTTTTTTTGCGATGGAATCTAGCTCTGTCAGCCAGGCTGGAGTGCAGTGGCACGATCTCAGCTCACTGCAAGCTCCGCCTCCCAGGTTCACTCCGTTCTCCTGCCTCAGCCTCCTGAGTAGCTGGGATTACAGGCGCCTACCACCACACCTGGCTATTTTTTTTGTATTTTTTTTTTAGTAGAGACGGGATTTCACCGTGTTAGCCAGGATGGTCTCCATTTCCCTGCCCACCTCGGCCTCCCAGAGTGCTGGGATTACAGGTGTGAGCCACCCCTCGCGGCCACACAATGCAGGTCTTATCTGTAACAGCAGAGGAAAAAGTTGCCCACAGGCCTCATCCGTATTTAGGAGGCCTTGGAAATAGGGCAGCTGTTGAAACCCTGGAGCTGCAACTGCCTGTGCTTCTAAAAGTCTCCTGACACCTCCTTTGCAAATGGTGGAAAACAAATGAAAAAGAAAAGATTGGAATGTTGTTTTCCTTCTGCTCTCAACTTGTGCTCTTAAAAGTATAATTTGACTTAAATGATAGAGATGGTGTATAATGATGGAAATGATAAATGATGGAGTTTTATATTTTATTCTAAATAGTATAATCTGACTTAAATGATAGAGATGGTGTTATATAACAATAGAAATGTTAAATGATGGAATTTCTTATTTTATTCTAATTATAGTATTTCTTTGTAGGAGCAGACATTAAAGACAAATTAAAATGTTATGACTTTGATGTGCATACAATGAAGACACTAAAAAACATTATTTCACCTCCGTGGGATTTCAGGGAATTTGAAGTAGAAAAACAGACTGCAGAAGAAACGGGGCTTACGCCATTGGAAACCTCAAGGAAAACTCCAGATTCCAGACCTTCCTTGGAAGAAACCTTTGAAATTGAAATGAATGAAAGTGACATGATGTTAGAGACGTCTATGTCAGACCACAGCACGTGACTCCAGTCAGTGGTCCTGGTCCCGCTGTCCCGGTGTAGGTTAGTATTCTCTCACATCCTCTCCATGGCTTAAGAACGTCCCACTTCCTAACGTGACTCCAAACTGCATCTCTACATTTAGGAACAGAGACCCGCCTTAAGAGACTGGATCGCACACCTTTGCAACAGATGTGTTCTGATTCTCTGAACCTACAAAATAGTTATACATAGTGGAATAAAGAAGGTAAACCATCTGTTATGTCTTTATTTGTCTTTTCCAATAAACTTTTATTTTGGTCTAATTTTAGATTGACAGGAAAATGGCAGCGCGAGTACAGAGAGCGTCCATGTGCCCCTCACGTAGTCCCCCCGCTGTTAACCTCTTACGCCGCCATGGGACATTTGCCACGGCTAAGAGACCAACATTGGTAGTCACCATTAACTAAAATCCAGCCTTTATTTGGATTTCAGTTTTTCCCTAATGTCTGCTTTCTGTCCCAGAGTCCCATCCAGGCACACACTGCATTTAGTCATCCCGTCTCCTTTGCGGTCTCTGGCCTGTGACAGTTCCTCAGACTTCCCTTGTTTCTCATGACCCTGACAGTTCTGAGGAGTGCTGGCCGGGCAGTCTGAAGAATGTCCCTCCATTGGAGTTGGTCTGATGTTTCTCAAGCACCTTTCTCATCACATCCTGCTGGGTGGTTGTAACCACCACGTCACCTACCCCAGGCAGTGCTCGTGCTCACCCTGGCCACCTGGTCACAGTGGTGTCTGCCAGGTTTCTCCACTGTCAGGTTCCTGTTTTCCCTTTCCATACTCTGTGGGTTGAGGAGGTTTAAGCTCCAACCCCGGGAGAGAGCAGAATCTGTGCATGTTATTCTTCTTGAAGATTTGTTTCTTCTCTCCTGTTTATTCAGTCATTTATCAGTATGGACTCGTGTACCTACAGGCATGTCTTGGGGACATTGCAGTTTTGGTTCCAAACTGGCAAAATAAAGCAAATATCACAATAAAACAAGTTTCACAAATTGTTTGGTTTCCCAGTACATATAAAAGGTAGGTTTATACTGTAGTCTATTAAGTACATAATAGCATGATGTCCAAAAAACAGTGTACATACCTTAATTTAAAAATACTTTCAGGAATTCGAGACCAGCATGGCCAACATGGCAAAACCCTGTTTCTACTAAAATACAGAAATTAGCCGGGCGTGGTGGCACGTGCATGTAATACCAGCTACTTGGGGGGCTGAGGCAGGAGAATCACCTGAACCCCAGAGGCAGAGATTGCAGTGAGCTGGACAGCACACCCACCACTGCACTCCAGCCTGGGCAACAGAGTGAGACTCCGTCTAAAAACAAAAAATAAAAAAAAGAACACTTTATTGTTTAAAAAATGCCTTTAACATTTAAGCCCTCAGCAAGTTGTAATCTTTCTGCTAACGGAGGGTCTTGCCTCCATGTGGATGGCTGATGATGGTTGCTGAAGGCTGGGGTGATTCACTGGTAACTTCTTCAAATAAGACAGTGAAGTTTGCTGCATTGATTGACTCTTTGATGAAAGATTTCTCTGTAGCATGTGATGCTGTTTGACAACGTATTACAGTAGAACGTCTTTCAAAACTGGAGGTAATCCTCTCAAACCCCGACGCTGCTTTATCAGCGAAATTTATGGAATCTTCTAAATCCTTTGTTGTTGTTTCAGCAATGTTCGGTATCTTCACTAGGGGTAGATTCCGTTTTAAGAAACTATTTTCTGTGCTTATCCATAGAGAGCAACTCCTCATCTATTAAAGTTTTATCATGAGATTGCAGCAATTCAGTCACATCTTTAGGCTCCATTTTTAGATTTTATTTCTTTTTTATTTATTTGTATATTTTTTGACACAGGGTCTCATGTGTTGCCCAGGTTCATCTCGAACTCCTGGGTTCAAGCAGCCCTCTCACTTCAGCCTCCCAAGTAGCTGGGATTACCGGCACACACCACCATGCCCAGCTCCACTTCTAATTTTAGTTATCTTGCTATTAGATCACCACATGCTGCAAGCAACTTCTTCCAAACTCCCATTTTGACCACTCCTCATGAATCACAAATGTTCTTAATGGCATTTAGAACGGTGAATCCTTTCCCGAAAGTTTTCTGTGTTCTTTGCCCAGATCCATCTGAGGAATCACTCTATGGCAGCTATAGCCTTACAAAACGTATTTCCTAAAAGATAAGACTTGAAATTCAAAATGACTCCTTGATCCGTGAGCTGCAGATGGATGTGTTAGCAGCATGCAAACAGCATTCGTCTTGTACATCTCCCACGGAGCTCATGGGTGACCAGGTGCATTGTCAGATTGTCAATGAGCAGTGATGCTTTGAAAGGAATCATTTTCTGAACAGTAGGTCTCAAGGGTAGGCTTAAAATAGTAAACCATACTGTAAACAGAGGTGCTGTCACCTAAACTTTTTCTATTTTTAAAGCACAGGCAGAATAGACTTAGCTCTCAGATTTTCTTCAAAATGTGAATGAGCATTGGCTTTAGTGTAAAGCCTCCAGCTGCATTAGCCCCTCACAAGTCAGCCTGTCCTTTGAAACAAGGCATTGACTCCTCTTCAGCTATGAAAGTCCTAGATGGAATCATATTCCAATATAAGGCTGTTTTGTCTGCATTGATTATCTGCTGTTTAATGTGGCCATCTTCATTAATGATCTTTGCTAGACCATCTAGTGGCTTCTCCATTAGCAATTGCTGTTCCGTCTTGCACTTTTTATGTTGTGGAGACGGCTTCTGTCCTTAAACCTCATGAAAAATCTCTGCTAGTTTCTACCTCTTCTTTTGCAGCTCTCTCGCCTCTCTCAGCCTTCATAGAATTGAAGAGTGTTAGGGTCTTGCTCTGGATTAGGCTGGTTCACAGCAATGTTGTGTCTCCTTTGGTCTTGTATCCAGATCACTCAAACCTTCTCCCTATCAGCAATAAGGCTGTTTCACTTTCTTTTGTGTGTTTAATGGAGAAGCACTTTTAATTTCCTTCAATAACTTTTCCTTTGCATTCACAACTTGACCAACTGTTTGGTGCGAGAGGCCTTGCATTTGGCCGATTTTGGCTTTTGATGTGCTTCCTCACTTTCCGGCCATTATTTCTTTAGAGTTTTTTTTTTGTTGTTTTTGTTTGTTTGCCCTTTTCCTCTCTTGTCGGGATTCCTATATGCGTGTGTTGGTATTTCTGATGGTGTCCCATAGGTTCTGTTCTTGTGCTCCTCAAACTGGATAAGTTCAACTGCCTTCTCTTACACCTTTGCTAATTCTGCCTGCTCAAGTCTGCTGCTGAATCCTTCCAGTGAATGCTTTAATCTCGGCTGTTGTGTTTTTCAGTTCCTGAGTTTCTATTTGGTTCCTTTTTATCATTTCTGTCTCTGTTCACATTTTCTGTTTGTTCATACATCACTCTCCTGGTTCCTTTAGTCCGTTTTCCAGGGTTTCTGCTAGCCCTGTGAGCATATTAATACAGTTGATGAACATCTTTGACTAGTAATTCTAATATCTGGGCTTCCTCAGGGACAGTTTCTGTCATATTCTTTTTTTCCCGTAAGTCAGCCATATTTTCCATTTTATTTGTGTGCTTTGTAATTTTGTGTTGAGAACTGTACAGTTTGAATATGACACTGCAGTAGCTCTGGAAATCACAGTATCCCTTTCCTCAAGGATTGCTTCTGTTACATGTTGAGGGCTGCAGTTCATTTGTGTAGTGAATTTTCCAAGTTATTTTTGCAAAGTCTGTATTCCTGAGGTTCTTGGTCTTTTTATTGTCTCTCTGGTCAGCCTGTAACCTGACAGAGATTTCCTTAAGTGTCTGGATCTTTTCTTTTTTTTGAGATGGGGTCTCTGTCACCTAGGCTACAGTGCAGGGGCATGATCATAGCTCACCACAGCCTCTAACTCCTTGGCTCAAGGGGTCCTCTCGCCTCAGCCTCCCAAGTAGCTAGGACTACAGGAATGCACCACCATGCCTGGCTAATTTATTTACTTTATTTTTGTAGAGACGCAGTCTCACTATGTTACCCAGGGTGGTCTTGAACTCAGGGGCTCTGATGATCCTCTTGCCTCAGCCTCCCAAAGTGCTGGGATTACAGGCATGAGTAACCGTGGCTGGCCCAATATCTGGATCTTTTTTTTTTGAGACGGAGTCTCGCTCTGTCGCCCAGGCTGGAGCACAGTGGTGCGATCTCAGCTCACTGCAAGCTGCACCTCCCAGGTTCACACCATTCTCCTGCCTCAGCCTCCCGAGTAGCTGGGACTACAGGCTCCCGCCACCTCGTCCGGCTAGTTTTTTGTATTTTTTACTAGAGATGGGGTTTCACCGTGTTAGCCAGGATGGTCTCGATCTCCTGACCTCGTGTTTTTTTTCTTTTTTTAAAGTGTATGTCTCTAAATTTTCTGACAGATGGTATTGGGGAAATTGCTGCAGCCTGAGGGGTCGAGACAAAGGAACGCATCTACGCTGGTCCCTCAGGGCACCATTATATGACCAAAATGCACAGGGTCCTCACTGAGGACAGGCTGCAGCAGGTACATAGGCTGTCCATCCACACCACCCTCTGAACCAAAACGCTGCAGCCTCTGCATCATCAGGCCTTTCCCGGGTTGCAGTAAGCATCTGATGAGGTGACAGAGTTAGAAAACAGTTGATTCTGCTAATTTTTTGTCCAGCTTAATGGTGGTTTTGGCGAAGAACCAATCAATTCAATCCCCGAAGCTTCCTGCCCTGCTGTTTTCTATGATGTCACTGCTGTCTTTAAATATTAGTCATATTTAAAAAAAAACTATATGCTGGGCATAGTGGCTCACACCTGTAATCCCAACACTTTGGGAGGCCGAGGCGGGGAGATGAGGAGGTCAGGAGATCGAGACCATCCTGGCTAACACGGTGAAACCCTGTCTCTGCTAAAGATACAAAAAATTAGCCAGGTGTGGTGGCGGGAGCCTTTGTAGTCCCAGCTACTCAGGAGGCTGAGGCAGGAGAATGATGTGAACCTGGGAGGCGGAGCTTGCAGTGAGCTGAGATTGCACCACTGCACTCCAGTCTGGGGGACAGAGCGAGACTGTCTCAAAAAAGGAAAAAAAAAACTATAGCTAAGTAATAGTCATATAAAATTGTTTGCAATACTTATCAAAATTCAGTTTAACTTTTGAAAGTCATAGTATTTAAGATAATAAACAGCTATTAATACATTTGTGATGCTTTAAAAAGCTCAAAGAATCGAACAGCCATTGTAACAGAAAATCATAAAGCTAGATTTTCTTTATGATATAATTTGTCATGTAAAATCAAACTATTTTAGAATCTTGATATGACTCCTAGGTGATAACTGTACAAGCAAACAACACCGCCACTCTTTTCGTCATTCTAATAGAGAGGATTATATGCTTCATTGGTTTAAAGTCCTTTATTCAAACGCTCCTACTCCTAACGTCAGAGGACACGTTACTCTACTTTTTCATAAAAGAAAAACAAACTTGTATATTTACTACAAAGCATCTACTCACAGCATCATTAACAAATTAGGCATTATACAGAAGTGAATTTTTCAGGCAACTGAACTGCCTTAAACACAAAACTTTTTATCTTAACCTATCTAAAGTGTATTCCCTGTATTTCTACCTTCTGAAGCAGAACAGTGATAGCGTTCATTTCTTGAGGATCCCCAGGTGTTAACTCCAGTAAATCTTTTAAGGAGGGCTCTGTTCCCCTTCATACAGTTGAGGGTCTGGCACTGTTGTATGGTGCGTTGAAGACCAGCATTCAGACCCCATCCTGTCTCCAGTCATCACAGTGAAAGTCAGATATTGTGCTGGAAGTTAACGCAGTAATACACTTAAGAGACCATGAGTTACCCCATGCTAAATTAGACTCAAACTAATGTGTTTTCTTGTTTTCATTTTTAAATGGCTTTTCTGTCTCTCTGTCAGGCATCTGATGTGTGCCTCCCCTGTCTTGAGTTGGGGCTAGAAAATCAAGTGACTGAACTTAATTTTTTTTTTTTTTTTTTTTTTTTTTGAGACGGAGTCTCGCTCTGTCGCCCAGGCTGGAGTGCGGTGGCGCAATCTCCACTCACTGCAAGCTCTGCCTCCCGGGTTCACGCCATTCTCCTGCCTCAGCCTCCCGTGTGGCTGGGACTACAGACGCCCGCCACTGCGCCCGGCTAATTTTTGTATTTTTAGTAGAGACGGGGTTTCACCGTGTTAGTATTATATTAATAAAGTGCTGAGTTTTTACATTTATTTTTCCTGCCAGAGGGGAAAAAAAAGAAAAAACCATTTAGTTTTCTCACTGATCACTGTTAGGATTTTTTTGGTTTCTGTAAGTGAATGTCCGGTAGGTGAGCCATTACTCTGTTGACAGTGCTTTACAACACAAAATGCAAAGGGTTCAGACACTTGACTAAGCTGTAACTCAGACTAGCAGCAGTGTTAACACCAGTGTTTAGGCCTCTTGAGAGTAAAAACAATGTGTCATCATACTGCCAAGTATTGTTCCTGTTACTACCCGGTTCTTCAGTATCTCATGACAAGTTTATCCTAAAAAGGTGTCCTTCTCGCTAACTACAGTGGCCATGTTATCCTTAAGGGAAATACTTGGAAGTGTTATGGTCACCAGCTTCTTCAAGTCACTGTCATCTACCAATGAGATAGGGGCTACTAAGTAAAATGTAGCCCGGGGCCACATTCACAGATGGAAGTGTTCAGTTAAGCAAAAGTAAAGTTACATAGTATACAGCCCACATGAAGAAAGGTTTGGAGATTATTTCTTACTGCTTTGCTTTGGCTGTAAAGTTCTCTACGTGTATCAAACAGAACATTTCAACAGGCTGGCTAATGTGTAGGAAGCTAGATTTTCTTTATGATATAATTTGTCATGTAAAATCAAACTATTTTACAAGTGTATTTCATTCACTGTATGTTAAAATTCATGTAAGATTTTATTTAAAGATAATTTCATCAAACAGCTGAATTCTAAAATCCTTTTTTTCAAAATCATTTTTCAGAACTTTGCAATAACAGGAAGTAATGAATCAGAAAGGTGTTAAAAAATTGACTTGGGGGTGAAGAAACGTGGACATTTTGCTAGCTAGGTTTACAAAATATACACATCCAGCAAACATGAGTCCGTTTACGTACACAGTGTGCAGTAAAGGGAGAAGTGGAAATGCTCACGGTTCTGGGGAAGGTCAAGTGAAGGCTCCCTCACATTGGCTGAGGCCAACCTGGCTTCAGCCAAGAACAGGTCTTTGCAGTGGTGAGGGCAAAACACGAACACAAGAAATACCCTAAGTTACTGTACCTGGTTGTGCCTGGTGAGAGGCGGGAACAGCTCTTTTTTCTCCATTTGGTAATTTTAGGAAATTTGGCAGAGTTGATAAATCCCCTGGTGCAAGACTGCTTCATTAAGAATGTGTTATAGATGGCAGATGTGAAGTTCAACAGTCCTTTTTATTATCCCAGCCTAGTAACATGACTAGAGGTAAAATTAAATATTGAGTTAGATTGTTTAATATTTTAAAACTAGAGGGAAGACATACAAATAGATTGAGAGCACTTTTTTTTTTTTTTTTTTGAGACGGAGTCTTGCTCTGTCGCCCAGGCTGGAGTGCAGTGGCGGGATCTCAGCTCACTGCAAGCTCCGCCTCCCGGGTTTACGCCCTTCTGCCTCAGCCTCCCGTGTAGCTGGGACTACAGGCGTCCACCACCGCACCCAGCTAATTTTGTGTATTTTTAGTAGAGACGGGGTTTCACTGTGTTAGCCAGGATGGTCTCGATCTCCTGACCTCGTGATCCGCCCGTCTCGGCCTCCCAAAGTGCTGGGATTACAGGCGTGAGCCAGCGCGCCCGGCCGAGAGCAGTTTCTTTATAATCAGAATATATCTCCTATATTTTAAACACTGCAGGAACAAACATTTAAAATAAATGGTTTCCACATTCTGCCCCTCACTATATGGTAAAATATTTTATCTGGCAACCACATTTTCCTACTTTTAATCACATACCTCATCAGAGCTTTTCATCAGCCTAACTAGTCTTCCTACTCACTGAGCCTGGTCTAGGCACTTTTACCACGGCCATATTTTTGCTAAGATCCCTGCAGACTGTGAACTATGAAAACCAGCCCCTGGCCCCGCTTGTGGGTGCTGCAGAGCCGCGTGTGAACTGCTCATAGGAAGCCACGTCTCTGGGCGGGGTGGCTCTCGGGCCTATGGATTCGCCTAAAAGCTTTTCTGCCAGTGACGCCCTTGGTCTCTGGATGTGTTCAAGCCTCAGTGATGTTATTCTCTGGTTTCCTGTGTGCGCTTGAGATTCTTGGGAGAAAGCGTGCTGCAGATGAAATATACAGCCTACATGAGGAAGAGAAGGGGAAAGTCATTTTAAAATAACTTCCATATAAGTTACTGTAATCAAAGTGCTGCTACCTGTGTGTTCATAAGAAAATACGTGCAAGGGCCCGGATCGGTGGCTCACGTCTGTAATCTCAGCACTTTGGGAGGCCGAGACAGGCGGATAACGAGGTCAGGAGATCGAGACCATCCCGGCCAACATGGCGAAACCCCGTCTGTACTTTAAAAATACAAAAAAAAAGGCCGGGCGCGGTGGCTTAAGCCTGTAATCCCAGCACTTTGGGAGACCGAGACGGGCGGATCACGAGGTCAGGAGATGGAGACCATCCTGGCTAACACGGTGAAACCCCGTCTCTACTAAAAAGTACAAAAAGCTAGCCGGGCGAGGTGGCGGGCGCCTGTGGTCCCAGCTACTCGGGAGGCTGAGGCAGGAGAGTGGCGTAAACAGGCGGAGCTTGCAGTGAGCCGAGATCGCGCCACTGCACTCCAGCCTGGGCGACAGAGTGAGACTGTCTCCAAAAAAACAAAAAACAAAAAACAAAAAAAAGTTCAAATGCCAACCCAGCTCTGATGGCGCCCCGGCCACAGAGAGCCTGGGGGAGGGGGATAAAAACGGTGCTGGGCTGGGAAGGCGGCTTGTCCGCGATCTCCTCTCACCACTACCAGACCAAAGCCGCCGGCGCTCCGCTTCCGGGGCCGCCCTAAACCTCGGCCGCCGCTCCCTGAGGGTCCGCCCGGCTCCGCGGAGAGCTAGGCTGTGTGGCCGGAGGTCACGACCGCGACCCCGACCCCGACCCGTCCCGCAGCTTCCTGGCCCCTTGGTGGGCGGCCCCGAGCATCGCAGCCCGAGGAGGGGCGGGGCGGGGGCTGTCGAGCTCTCGCGAGGTTTTGTCGAGGGCTGACGGTTGCGGCTCGGCGGAGAGTGCGGGATGCGCTCGGAAAAGGAGGGGGCCGGAGGCCCTAGGGCGGCCGTTGCCGCGCGGGGACCGTGCGGGAGGGAAAAGCTGTCGGCCCTAGAAGTACAGTTCCACCGCGACTCGCCGCAGCGGGAAGCTGAGACGCAGCCAACCTCGTCCTCCGGTTGCGGGGGCGGTGCGGGCAAACCTCGCGAGGAGAAGAGGACGGCCCTGAGTAAGGTGGGGACGGGGACGGGCACGGGGACGGGGACGGGGGCGGGGCGCGCAAACCTCGCGAGGAGAGGATGGTCCTGAGCGGAGGAGGAGGGGAGGGGGCGGGGCCGGGAGGGGAGGGGGCGGGGCCGGGAGGGGAGGGGGCGGGGCCGGGAGGGGAGGGGGCGGGGCCGGGAGGGGAGGGGGCGGGGCCGGGAGGGGAGGGGGCGGGGCCGGGAGGGGAGGGGGCGGGGCCGGGAGGGGAGGGGGCGGGGCCGGGAGGGGAGGGGGCGGGAGGGGCGGTGCGCGGTGCGCGGTCCCTCCGGAGCTCCATGTCCACGCCCCGCTGCGGTGGGAACGGCCGCGCGCTCCCCGCAGGTGGTCATCCGCCGCCTGCCCCCGGGCCTCACCAAGGAGCAGCTGGAGGAGCAGCTGCGCCCGCTGCCAGCGCACGACTACTTCGAGTTCTTCGCCGCCGACCTGAGGTGAGGCCCGCCCCAAAGCGAGGAGGAGGAGGAGAGGGCGGAACCCAGAGCTCTGCGCCGCTGGCCTTCTCGTTGCCTTAAGTTCCTTACCGTGATTTCTCCTTTATGGGAGTCGTGTGAACTTTTTGAATAAATTACATTTCAGTAAAACGTGTAAGTCCTTTCAAAGAAAAATACCAGCAACAAGGAAACAGATGTGGTTTGCATTAGAAATGCGGATGATTTTCAGGCGGCTAACGCTTAGGAAAACGGGCGCCTTTGAAAGGACCAGCGTTGCCCGCCCGGCGCCTCCCGGGCCTCCCTGCTCGGACGCGAACGGGGCGCGACGGGGAGGGGCGGGAGGGCGCCGGCTCTTCCTGTGGCCTCCACGCCGGTGCCGCAGCCAGTGCTGCTCTAAATACCGGAGAGGGTCCCCGGCGCCACGGGTTCCTCTGGGAGTGCGCCCTGGCTTTGCCTTAGGGTTTCAGCCTCCGAGGACCGGTTCTGGGCAGTGCAGAAGGGACCTGAGTTCTGCCTCGTAAAGTTAACGTTTTGCATTTGTTTTTGCTAAAGAATATCCAGATTGTTACAATTAACTGAGATGATTTGGCATAGAAGTTTTATCTAAAGTAGTTTGTTGTGCCCAGAAAAGGAAAAAGAGGCTAAAATAATGGAGTATTGTATTTTTCACTAACCATTTTCACTGTTATCTCTTATTTCAGTCTTTATCCTCATCTCTACTCAAGAGCATACATTAATTTTAGGAATCCTGATGACATCCTTCTTTTTAGAGATCGTTTTGATGGATATATCTTCCTTGACAGCAAAGGTTGGATTATTGGTTTTAAAAAATCTATTATAATCTCTAGGTATACTAATGAAGTATTGCTAGAATATCCGTGTTTTTATTACTGTTGTTTTAGAGACAGGGTCTTGCTCTGTTGCCCAGGCTGGAGTGCAGCAGCCACAATCACGGCTCACTGCAGCCTCACACTCCGGCTCAAGAGATCCTCCAGCCTCCCAGGTAGCAGGGACCACAGGCGTGTGCCCCCGTGATCGACTGATTTAAAAAAAAAAATTTGTAGAGACAGGGGTCTCACTGTGTTGCTCAGGCTGGTCTTGAACTCCTGGCTTCAAGTGATCCTCCCATGTCAGCCTCCCAGAGTGCTGGGATTACAGGTGTGCATTGTAATTAAAAAGTTCTCAGACTAAAGTAAGATGATAAATTGTGATTATGTTATTGTAATTATGTGCAGATATTAAAAGTAGAAATTATTTAATTTTATTATTTACACCAAAAAAATCCCAGAAATTCTGTGTGACAGTCTATTTATGTATTATCAGAGAATGAAGGTTTTCATGAGTGAGTTTTTTGCATGAGAGAACTTTATCTTTTTGGGTTTTAAAACTAAATTATTTTACCTGTTTGATAGGAATTTTCCAAAATGTATACTGACTTCTGTCTTCCTAAACAGCACCCTTCATGACTGTACCATTTATGATAATGTCACCAGGAAGTCACTGAGTGCTGTTAAACAGCTTTGCCTGTGGAGACAGCAGTCTTCACCTCTAGTCTCAATAGTTCCCTTCCCGGTACTTCTAGGGTTCTGCTTTGATCTTTTCCCCTTCTCCTCTCCTGTCAGGCTGTCTACTGTTGTGTTCCTGGCTGTCAAGTTTGTGTACCTTTCACAGCAAGTTGTTTTCTGCCCTCCCCTCCCCGGCCACTCTCTTCTTCGCACTCCAAGCGTTTTGACCCTGATGAGTGTTTTCTTTTTCTCCACTGAGGGGTAAGGACTAGAAAGATTGTTACAAAATAAGCATTAGCCAAACTAGTTCCTGTGACCAGAAGCAAATGTGATGCTTGAACTGACCTTTGTGTTCATTGCTCATTTATTCAGTAACTTACTCAGCTTCCCTTTTTCACTTAAAAAATGTTGATGGGCCGGGCACAGTGGCTCACCCCTGTAATCCCAGCACTTTAGGAGGCCAAAGGCGGGTGGATCACGAGATCAGGAGTTTGAGACCGGCCTGAGCAACAATGTGAAACCCCATCTCTACTAAAAATTCAAAAATTAGCCGGGCGTGGTGGCAGGCGCCTGTAGTCCCAGGTACTCAAAAGACTGAGACAGGAGAATTGCTTGAACCCGGGAGGTGGAGGTTGCAGTGAGCTGAGATCATGCCACTGCCTCCCAGCCTGGGTGACGGAGTGAAAAAATACGTATGTGTATGTACGTATATATATGTGTGTGTGTATATATATGTAAAATATATGTAACGTGGCCAGGTGTGATGGCTCACTCCTGTAATCCCAGCACTTTGGGAGGCTAAGGCGGGCAGATCGCTTGAGGTCAGGAGTTTGAGACCAGCCTGGCCAAGATGGTGAAACCCTGTCTCTACTAAAAATAAAAAATTAGCCAGCCGTCATTGTGCGTGCCTGTAATCTCAGCTACTTGGGAGACTGAGGTATGAGAATCACTTGAACCTGGGAAGCAGAAGTTGCAGTGAGCCGAGGTGTCACTATATTCTAGCCTTGGTGACAGAGCGAGACTCTGTCTCAAAAAAAGTCACAAAATTTGTACCGTACTGTTTTCCACAGCAACTGTGCCATTTTACATTCCCACCAGTAGTGAGCAAGTCAGTCCCTATTTCCGGTTCTACTTTGTTGTCGTTGTTGAGTTTTTTAAATAGAGACGGGGTCTTGCTAAGTTGCCCAGGCTGGTATCAAGCGATTTCCCCTACCTTGGCCTCCCAAAGTGCTGGGCTACAGGCGTGAACTGCCGCCCCGCCGTTGTGTTGATGGTCTCCGGCCTAAGCCTGTGCTTTTGATGTCATATGCAAAAACCCATTGCCAAATCCATTGCCATGGAGCTTTTTCCCCTGTGTTTTTTCCTAAGTGTTTTATGGTTTCAGGTCTTATATTTAGGTTTGATCCTTTTCGAGTTACTTTTTGTATATGGTGTTAGGTAAGGGTCCAACTTCATTCTTCTCGCTATGGATATCCAGTTTTCCCAGCACCAGCTGTTGAAAAGACTTTCTTTTCCCCATTGAATGGTCTGGGCACCCTTTTCAAAAATCAGTTGACCAAATATTACAAAGGTTTCTTTCTGGGCTCTTTATTTTATTCCCTTGATGGATGTGTCTGTCTGTGTGGCAGTATCACACTGATTACTTTTAGCTTTGGAATCAGGGACTATGTCATCTGGCATTGAATGAGTATCCACTGTGTGCTAGGCCTTGTGGGTGGAGCGGTGACTTGGACATCATCCCTGCTGGTCCAGTGCCCTACTGTCTCCCTGATTCTGACTTTATTCTGGATAGTGGAGGTTGGCACAAAAATGTCTCCCAGATAAAGGAGTTATAATTCAGTCACCTGACCATTACTGACGAGTCTAAAAATGACTCAGTGGGTTTAGTACCAAGGTAGCAGTGTTCCACTTGATGATTTGGCACATAGCAGATTCTCTTAGTGAACATTTCTCTTTGTGTATTCATTTTTCCCCCACATAGCAACAAAGTTAGTTTCTAATGGCTTCCATTCTCTACTTTTATCAGAAGCAGATTTCACCTGGAATATTCTATAAAGCCTTTGAAGCTCTCAATTTTAGCCATGGTGTCTTCTAAGCAAAGTAATTTTCTTGAACTTAAATAACAAATTGATAGTTGAATTAACCTTTTAAAATAAAATGTAAAACGTAGTTAAGAAATCTGATTATTTAAAGGTATTCCAACAATAAATTATTTGGGATGGAGCTGGGGAGGTCAGGTTTATTGAGGTGTAAGTTATATATGGTAGAAGTCACCCTTTTAAAGTGAACAGTTTGATGAATTTTGAACAAATTCAGTTACACAACCACCACAACATGATGGATTGTTTTGTTTAATAAATAATTGTTCTTCTTACCATGAGTTCATCCTTGTTTTAGTCTGGAGTTTGCCATGTGAAGGTTGCAGGTGCTTGAAAGTGTAATTGTAGGTTTTTAAATTTTTTTTTTTTAATCTCTTACTGGAAGGATGAATTATAGTTTAAATAGTAATAATATATTGTCATTGTTACACTTACTCTTTAAGTAAGCTAGGTCATTATTTTCCAAAATGAATGTAGTAGAATTTCAGAATGGCTTCTGGAACATGTTTCCTGTTAAAAGGCCTAGAATATCCTGCAGTGGTAGAGTTTGCTCCGTTCCAGAAGATAGCCAAAAAGAAGCTGAAAAAAAAAGATGCCAAGACTGGAAGCATCGAAGATGGTGAGCCCTTTCCAAGTGCTACATTATGAAGCTGCCAAATTAAGAACACTGAGCAAATGTCATTCTCCTGTAGATGGGAAAGATTATATTTATTTTCTTTCCGTTTTTTTTAATGTCTAGATCCAGAATATAAGAAGTTTTTAGAAACTTACTGTGTGGAGGAAGAGAAGACCAGCGCCAACCCTGAGACTCTGCTGGGGGAGATGGAGGCCAAGACAAGAGAGCTCATTGGTCTGTGTGCTCATTTCTTCTCTTTTCTTTATTGAGAGATTTACTTGTAGAGAATATACTTTTTTTTTCTTGATTGTGATAACAAGTTGAAAGTTGTTACACGCTTGGCAGAAATGTAGAGTAATTTCCAGTTTTGACAAAAGAATGGCAAGATGGCCGCATGGGAAAATATTTCTGAGCATTGGTTGATGGAGAGCACGTGATTTTTTTAGTTACGATCTTTTAAGTTGTGTTGCTTCGGAATGAGCAGTGGAGAAGACATCAATGGCATGTGCCTGACAGCGTCAGGGAAAGCGCATTGTGTCACAGAGCTGAAGTCAGTGGTCAGAGACGGATGCCTCAGGAGCCCGTAGGAATGAGATGTTTTGCTCGTGGTGAGGTCATCTTGCTGCTCTTCAACAGCAATGCCAGGCTCCCTGAGCCAAGCCAAGCCAACTTGTGGATAAGCCCAGCCAGAGCACAGAATCGAGTTTAAATCCAGCCTTCCACCCCATGCCCACAAGTCGCGTACTTTAGAAATAGTTCTCAGTAGCACTGACGTGAAATCAGGCAGACAGTTGTCGTTTAGTCCCAGACATGCCTGGAAGTGTTTCTCCGCTCTGTGGATCTCCTTTCCTCAAAGCCCCCGTTCTTCACCCCTCACCTCTCCCACCCAGGCTGTGCCCTGCCCACCCATCAAGAGGAATGTACTTTGGGAGGCCAAGGTGGGCGGATCACAAGGTCAGGAGTTCGAGATCAGGCTGGTTGACGTGGTGAAACCCCGTCTCTACTAAAGATACAAAAACTTAGCTGGGCATGGTGGCGGGCGGCTGTAGTTCCAGCTACTCGGGACGCTGAGGCAGGAGAATCGCTTGAACCCAGGAGGCGGAGGTTGCAGTGAGCTGAGATAGCACCACTGCACTCCAGCCTGGTGACAGAGTGAGACTCCATCTCAAAAAACAAACAAAAGAAATTGATGTGTTGTGACACCCACATTGTTTGTCTCCCACCACATAAACTCCCTCGTTTGGTTTCCCCAGTGGAACTGTATTTTCATCTTCACGGTTGCCACACAGAAAAGAAAAGTTCAGGAATTTTGTCAATGTTGATTGAAGTAATAAGAAAGGTCAATGTTATTGAAATAGTCCACTCACTTTCTTCATTTGTCTAGTAATAAAGCTTTTTTTTTTTTTTTTCTGAGACGGGGCCTCACTCTGTTGCCCAGGCTGGAGTGCAATGGCACAATCTCAGCTCACTACAACGTCTGCCTTCTGGGTTCAAGCAATTCTTCTGCCTCATCCTCCTGACTAGCTGGGATTACAGGCACCTGCCATCATGCCCGGCTAATTTTTATATTTTTGTGGAGATGGGGTTTCACCATGTTGGCCAGGCTGGTCTTAAACTCCTGACCTCAGATGATCCGCCCACCTCAGCCTCCCAAAGTGCTGGGATTACAGGCGTGAGCCACCACGCCTGGCCGTAATAAAGCTTTTGATCGCTAAAGTAAACAAGATGTGCTGAGGCTGCACTGCCTCTGGGCCTCAGCGTGGGGCCAAGTGGTAAACAGGTCGCACAAGGTCTCTGCTTGCCATCAGGGATGACAGGTAGGAAACAGGAGCGGGAATAGCCCAGCCAGGACCCCTCAGTTTGTAATCAGTGCCACTGATGTGACAGTGGAATATGGGAGGGAAAGAGGTTGGGAGACTCCCTCCAAGATGGTGGTGGAGCTGGAGCTGAGACTGGCTGCGGGAGGGAAAGAGGTCAGGAGATGAACTGAGACTGGCTGTGCTGAGCAGTGGAGGAAGGAAGCACCAGGGGCAGGGCCGGCGGCTGTCACTTTTCACTGCAGGTGCGATTGCAGGCTTGTGGGGCTGGCACACGTGGGTGAGGGCAATGCGGTTGGAGGGTCGGGGCACTGTGCAAGATGTTTAGATTCATTCCAGGGCAACTGGAAGCCACTGGGGGAGTGGCATGGTCTGATTATTTGTCCCCATCACTCTGGTGGTGTCGCATGGAATAGATTGTGGATGCCAGGAGATGGGTGTGTGTTTTGGAGGTGGATGGACAGGACCGACAGACGGATAGGGTGTGGGAGGTAAGGGAACAGGAAGAATTAAGACTCCAGGGTTTGGCTTGAACAGATGGGTGGATTGTGGCACCATTACACACAAGGGAAGATGAGGGTAGGACAGTATTGGGGGCAAAGTCGAGACCAGTGATGAATTTACATGAAGTTCCTTTTCAGCATGTTAGTGACTGTTACAGCTGAGTAAGTAGCGAAAAATAATAGCAAATGGGAACAGTAAATATTTAATGCTTTTATATCATTTTTAGCTTACTGTGGAATATGTATTTTGATTTGGAAGGACATGAGAGACTTAGACATTAGAGACAATGCTAGTTTGAGCCACATTCCTTGTTTCCTTTTCTTTCTTTCTTCTTAGTTAAAAGGATAAAGTGAGTTGTTGTGAGATGGATTTTACTAGGGGAGTGGTTTTTCTGTAACTTTTAGGTCACAAGATCCATCTTTCCTGGCAGTTAGAATCTATATGTTCTTCACTTAAGAACTTGATAAATTGAAGAAGAGCTAGAAGAAGTAAATTAGATGTTAATTACAGGCCTCACCTCCCTGCCCCTCCCATTTCCATCTCACTTTGTTTTAAAAGTCCCCTTGCATAGGATTGGTCACTTTAGGGCTGTTTTGAGACATACCTTTTTGGGGCAGACACGTGGCTCCTGCCGGGGTGGGGAGAGGGGGGCGTGTCCTGGCACCTCCCGAGAGTCTGCTGCACAGCCAGTGCTTTACCAGAGTTGAACGAATGAATGAATGTATGAATGAATGAATGAATGAATGAGGCTTAGAATTCACCATCCCTGATGGGAACGACTAATTCATTCCAGGACTTGGCTGTAGAGTCTTCCTTGTTGTTGTGATTGCTGTTTCTACATATTAAAAATTGAACCATGGCCGGGCGCGGTCGCTCACACCTGTAATCCCAGCACTTTGGGAGGCCAAGGCGGGTGGATCACGAGGTCAAGAGATGGAGACCATTCTGGCCAACATGGTGAAACCCCGTCTTTACTAACAATAGAAAAATTAGCTGTGTGTAGTAGCGTGCGCCTGTAGTCCCAGCTACTTAGGAGGCTGAGGCAGGAGAATCACTTGAACTCGGCAGGTGGAGGTCACAGTGAGCCAAGATCACGCCACTGCACTCCAGCCTGGTGACAGAGTGAGACTCTGTCTCACAAAAAAAAAAAAAAAATTGAACTTTAGGCAATTCATGGCAGATTACCTTTTTCTTTACTAAGCTTTTGGCCTCCAGTGGAGTCTTCTGAACAGGTCTGAGAAGCGAGTATTACATGGAAATCTGAATAAGCTTTTGCTGACAAGGACTCTGGAGTTGTTGAGTTAGTCTGGTGCATAGGCCTTTAGAGCAGACAGGCCCGGGTTCAGCTCTGAGGCTTCTGTTTACTTGTGGTCTGTTGCATGGTTGTGCGTATTCTGGCTGATAAATAACATACTTTCATGATGTGTAGAACACTTTCTTATTCAGGTCGTACGTACTTTTGCTGTGATCTCTGTGGGTGATGGGGCAGACATTTTATAGGAAGAGGAAGGTGGGCAAGCGGGGTCTGGGTTCAGCCTCCCCACGCATCCAGGTGGTCTCGCCCTGCTCCTGGCTGACAAGTCCAGGCCTTTCACAGAGCAGAGGAGAACCCTGGCTGATTTGAGATAATTTGCCCATTACAAAGAGCCGACTATTTACCTGAGCCAGTGTGCTATACTCACCCTGAGCCAGAGTTCATGGTCAGCCCAGAGACCCCTCTGGGGAGTGGGTTCTCTGTAGCAACTGTGTCTGCCACGAAATGTGGCATTTGTACCCACATCATCTCTTCCCTACAACCACTGTCCCTGGGGCAGGGCTTCTGGGACAGGTGCCATTTCATCTGTGATGTCAGGGTGTCAGGGTCCTCAGTTCCAAGTGAGGGACCCCCAGCCAGGGCTTCTCCTATGATTCCTGAGTCATTCCTGGTCCTCAGAATTCCAGAGATGGTGTGTCAGTTTTCAGGTGCATCCAGGGGTTCTTCAGAACGCTGTTTAATCTGAGATCTTATCCACAGAATAGACCCAGACCATCCTCCCCCTTCCCGTTTATGTCCTCGTGTTGGTGGGATGTGGGGCCTGTCCACCTCAGCGCGAGTCCCTCAGAGGCGGTGCATGTGGGGCCTCCAGCTTGTCTGGGCACCCACATCCAGGTCAGATCTGAGAGGTCCGGCATGAAAGCAGAGGACCTAGATAGAGTTTGTAGACATGTTCATTCCCTAGTAGTTGGTGCCTTTTCTGAAATCAGCAGTGCCATGTGGAGTCATTTTCTTTCTTCCTTTTTTTTTTGAGACAAAATTTCACTCTTGTTGCCCAGGCTAAAGTGCAGTGGCACAAAATCTTGGCTCACTGCAACCTCTGCCTCCCGTGTTTAAGCGATTTTCCTGCCTCAGCCTCCCGAGTAGCTGGGATTATAGTCATGCGCCATCATGCCCGGCTAATTTTGTATTTTTTCAGTAGAGATGGGGTTTCTTCATGTTGGTCAGGCTGGTCTCGAACTCCCAACCTAAGGTGATCTGTCCGCCTCTGCCTTCCAAAGTGCTGGGATTACATGTGTGAGCCACCACGCCCAACCCGTGTGGAGTCATTTTTTAAACTACAATCCAGAGTTGTATGTCTTAGCATTGGGATTTTATGGAGTGTATATTGTAAGACATTACAAGAATCCATGTTATTTAAAACCATTGCTTGGAGAACGGAAAACAAAAAAGTTCTCAGAATATGTGACGTATCAAAGTAAATATATGTTATTTAATGATTTAAGGTACCTACAAAAATATCATCTTTGTAATACTTTGAGCCTCGCTTAAGAATCAGGAGTTAGATGTCTACTATGTATAAAATTGTTGATAGTTTCAAATTACTTGACATGACAGTAATGGAATAAAAACTCCCCTGGAGGCAGTATGTGGTCATGTAAATTTAAAAAGTAATGATATTGTTCCCTTATTTATTTTAAAGATCAAATTGAAAACAAATATTTAAAATAAATCTTTCTTTAGGAGTTAAATACTATATTACAACTTTTGTGTTTTAGCTAGAAGAACAACACCTCTTTTGGAATATATTAAAAACAGAAAATTAGAAAAGCAGGTAGGTCTGGCCTTTACCTCATGAACACCCTCCCTGCTGCTGCCGTTCTCACCCAGGCGGTTTGTACACACACCCTTCCATGTCTTTAGAGAATTCGAGAAGAGAAGCGAGAAGAACGGAGGAGGAGAGAGTTAGAAAAGAAACGTTTGCGGGAAGAGGAAAAAAGAAGAAGAAGAGAAGAAGAAAGATGCAAAAAAAAGGAGGCAGATAAACAGAAGAAAATTGCAGAGAAAGAAGTAAGGATTAAGGTAATTCTGGGGAAACATTTCCTTTTTCCAGAAAGAGTTCTGCTACAGTAATTACACTTTTTACATATCTTAGTTCTTTAGAATTTTGAAAACATTCTGATTAATTTAATATTGTGGTGGTGTTTTTTTCCATCTTTTCCGTCCTGCAGCAGTGGTTTCCACAGTGTGTCCTGAGCCTTGGGAGTCCTCAGGCTGCTGTGGGCGCCTGTCCTCCTGGGTGTGCAGTGGGGAGCACACCCCACAGGAGCCCCACGCTGGCACACGTCGGGCTGCTGCTGACACTGTCTTTTTTTTTTTTTTTTTTTAAACTTTCCAACTTTCATTTTCGGTTCAAGGGCTACATGTGCAGGTGTGTTACGTGGGTAAATCAGGTGTCTCTGGGGTTTGGTGTACAGATAATTTTGTTGCCCAGGTAGTCAGCACAGTACCTGATGTTTTTCAGTCTTCACCCTCCCCCTATTCTCCACCCTCTACATTTTCCTTTTGAAAAAAGTTTTCTGGCCGGGCATGGTAGCTCACGCCTATAATCCCAGCACTTTGGGAGACCAAGGCGGGCAGATCACGAGGTCAGCAGTTTGAGATCACCCTTACCAACATGGTGAAACCCCGTCTCTACTAAAAATACAAAAATTAGCCGGGTGTGGTGGCGGACGCTTGAAATCCGAGCTACTCAGGAGGCTGAGGCAGGAGAATCGCTTGAATCCCGGAAGCAGAGGTTGCAGTGAGCTGAGATCGCGCCATTGCACTCCAGCCTGGGCAACAGAGCGAGACTCCATCTCAAAATAATAATAATAATAATAATTTCCTGGCCTGGTACAGTGGCTCACACTGGTACTGTAATCTCAGCACTTTGGGAGACCAAGGCAGGCGGATCACTTGAGGTCAGGAGTTTGAGACCAGCCTGGCCAATATGGTGAAACCCTGTCTCTACCAAAAACACAAAAATAAGCCGGGCGTGGTGGCGCGTGCCTGGAATCCCAGCTACTCAGGAGGCTGAGGCAGGAGAATTGCTTGAACCCAGGAGACAGAGGGTGCAGCGAGCCGGGATCGAGCCACTGCACTCCAGCCCAGGCGACAGAGCGAGACTCTGTCTCAAAAAAAAGTTTTCCTGATTAAAAAGTACACATTTGAAAACCACTGGTTTTGCCTTTCTGTGTGAAGGCTGACTCATAGAACCGGGTTTTATCATTTCTTTTGTGGTAGCACTAATGAGTTTCTGTATTTCTTGCTGAGTTTTTCTTGTGACTGATACATTCATTGATGAGGGTGGTTTAATACATAGAGGGAATTTTTCTCTGTGTGAAATGTGTTGGCCAGAATTGGGACCAGCCATTGTCTTCTCAGTACTAAACCTAGATTTAGACCTAAGATGTCACTCCATGAAGGATTTAAGGCATATTCAATATTACTTATTATTTATTGAATACCTTATATTCAATAAAATTGTATAAGGAAAAAAAAAGAAATGTCAGGACTTGGGGAAAGAAGGTAGGTTAGGAAAGGGTGGGGAAGAGATCATTGAACCATAGATTTGT
Organism: Chlorocebus sabaeus; assembly: GCF_047675955.1. Lineage (NCBI taxonomy): Eukaryota > Metazoa > Chordata > Mammalia > Primates > Cercopithecidae > Chlorocebus > Chlorocebus sabaeus. Next base: position 95,539,008 of record NC_132906.1, read on the forward strand.
TTCTGGTACGGTCAGTCAAAAACAGAAAAGTTGGCTTGGCATGATGGCTCGTGCCTAGAATCTCAGGACTTTGGGAGACCAGGGTGGGTGGATTGCTGTAGCCTAGGAGGTCAAGACCAGCCTGGGCAACAGAGAGAGACCCTGTTTCTATTCACTATATTGCCCAGGCTGGTCTCGTACTCCTGGACTCAAGTGATCCTCCTGCCTCACCCTCCCAAAGTTTGGGGATTACAGGCCTGAGCCACCGTGCCTGGCCTGGTTTAGCTTTTAATAAGCATCTGTGCTCAGTATGGGGGTCTTTCACTTCTAAATCATGTGGAAAATTGAAATTTTTTTAATGCCTGAAGAATGGAATCTGTGGAGGAATGCAAAAGAAGATGTATCAACAGCTTAAAGACAGATGGCTCATGACTTTTTTTGTTGTTGTTGTTTGGTTTTTGTGGGGGGGTTTGAGACAGGGTCTCAATGTGTCACCCAGGCTGGAGTGTAGTGGCACAGTCACAGCTCACTGCAGCCTCTACCTCCCAGGCTCAAGTGATCCTCCTGCCTCTGCCTCCCATTGCAGGGGCGCACCATCATACCTGAACAGCTAATTTAAAAAAATTGTAGAAATGGGGATCTCACTGTGTTGTCTAAGCTAGTCTGGAACTCCTGGGCTCAAGCGATCCTCCTGCTGCTGGGATTAGAGGCATGAGCCACCATGCCTAGCCCTCATGGCTATTCTTAATAAAGAGAAATATGGTTTGGGGGGCCGAGGCAGGCGTATCACAGCATCAGGAGATCGAGACCATCCTGGCTAACAGGGTGAAACCCCGTCTCTACTAAAAATTCCAAAAATTAGCCGGGCTTGGTGGCGCACACCTGTAGTCCCAGCTACTCGGGAGGCTGAGGCGGGAAAATTGCTTAATCCGGGAGGCAGAGGTTGCAGTGAGTTGAGATCACGCCACTGCACTCCAGCCTGGGCGACAGAGCGAGACTCCGCCTCAGAAAGGCTGGAGGCGGGCGGATCACTAGGTCAGGAGATCAAGACCATCCTGGCTAACGTGGTGAAACCCCGTCTCTACTAAAAATACAAAATATTAGCAGGTCGTGGTGGCAGGAGCCTGTACTCGCAGCTACTTGGAAGGCTAAGGCAGGAGAATGGCATGAACCCAGGAGGCAGAGCTTGCAGTGAGCCGAGATTGCGCCACTGCACTCCAGCCTGGGCGACAGAGCGAGACTCCGTCTCAAAAAAAAAAAGAAATATGGCACACAGACAGCTCAGCTGTTTAGTGTTCCTCTGAGGATGCTAAGCAGTGAGCTTATGTGTGGCCACATGGATGAACACACACAGGTAAGGGCTGGGAGGGAGCACAGCTGCCCGTGCACTCCGATTGGCCTCCGGAAGCCTCTCAGGGCGTAGCAGAGCTGGCCTGCTCCCCAGCTCGTCTCTCCTGAACGTACCAGCAGATTCCACCTTAGGCCTCCTCAGGGACTTCCCCAGATGTGCCCGTGGCTCCTTCTTGGCATCTGGTCTTAGTTCTCGTCTTGGCTCTGCAGAGAGTCCTCCTGGACCCTCCTCTTCCTGCGTCTCTGCTGCTTTAATCTCCCTTCGTGTGTTCGTAGCTGCTGTCTAAGGCTATCCTGTTCCTGTGTTTCCTCCCCTTGACCACCGTTGCCTCAGGTGGAGCATCAGGTGCAAGTTCTTTCAAGGCAGGGGCACCCCTGTCTTCATTCATAGCCATTCCCTAGTGCCTAGCACAGGGTCTTAGTCCCTGGTTCCTGCACACAGCTCCTCAGACCCCGGGCATCCGCAGTAATGTGAGTATCTTATATGCCAATGAGAGGACTGGGGGCTGGAGGCCCCAGGCAGCTTCAGGGTGGGGACTAGTTGGCAGAAAGACTAAGGCAGGACTAGAGGTTTGGTACGTTCAGTCCCATCCTAGCAGAGGGCAGAGGGCCTAGAGAGAGGTCACCAGTGGCCAGTGACTGAATCAGTCACACCTGTATCATGAAACCTTAATAATGCCTAAAGACAGGGCTTCCAGGGGCCAGGCATAGTGGCTCATGTCTGTAATCCCGGCACTTTGGGAGACCGAGGTGGGTGGATCCCAAGGTCAGGAGTTTGAGACCAGCCTGGTTAACATGGTGTGTAACCCCATCTCTACTAAAAATACAAAAATTAGCCAGGCGTGTTGGCGCACACCTGTAGTCCCAGTTACTCAGGAGGGTGAGGCAGAAGAATCGCTTGAACCCAGGAGGCGAAGGTGCAGTGAGCCAAGATTGCATCCCTGCACTCTAGCTTGGGGTGACAGCAAGACTCTGTCTCCAGGAAAAAAAAAAAAAAGGCGGGGCTTGCTGGGAGAGTTACTGCACGGAAGCTCCAAGCACCACTGCGCCATCCCCCACACCCACCTTGTGTATTTTTTCCATTTGGCTGTTCCTGGTTGTATCCTTTATGATAAGCCAATTATCGAGAAGACAGTGCCTTTCTGAGTTCCATGAGCCGTTTCAGCAACTTATCAAATCTGAGGAGAGGCCGTCGAGAACCTCTGAATTTATTGCTGATTGGTCAGAAGTACCAGTGACACTCCAGGACTTGGAACTGTCATCTGAAGGGGGCAGTCTGTGGGTTCTGGTGCTAACCACAGGTCGATGGCCTCAGCGTTGAGTTGGATGTGGAGCACGCAGCTGGTGCCGGAGAGGTGGAGAGGTGGAGAGTTGGTACAGAAAAAGACATGCAGTGTCAGAAATGTGAGAACAGTTCCTAGGCACGCAGAGTATTTGTTGAGTGGGTGGATGGAGATTGGCACTTCTCTATGGCTCGCATTTGTTACAGACATATTACTGTTGCAATTTTTATAAAAGATGGACAGTTACCGGAAAGGAAATGTGTAAGTTCCCAGATACCACGTAGGCAGAGTAAGAGGATGTTCACAGCTGACACAGGGCCCACGCTTGATGAGAAGCCGCGTCCAGGGCTCCACCTTTTATGATGCGTTGCGTTCCCAAGTGAGCACGTGTAATTGAATGCGTCTGTGTGTGGTCTTGCTGTGCTGCAAGTTAAAGTAGGTCCACTTTATGAGTGGGAACAGAATTGTCAGAAGTACACCTTCCATTTCTGTTCTACAAACGATCGATCTGTGGTGCTTCCATTGCTTTTTTTGTTTGTTTTTCTCCCTTTTCCGAAGTTAGCTGAGGTGCTTTAGTTTCAAAAACTATGCAGAGAGCAGGGAGAAAGGCCCAGGGACATACAGGGGAGATGAAATATGTCGTGGCAACTTGTCCATTTATTCTGTTTCAGGAAAGAGAATAATCAGTGTTTTAAAAACTATATTCTAAATTATCAGTAGGAAGCAACCTTTTAAAAAAATTTTTTTCCTTATTATAAAACTAATGCTTGTCTATTTTAGGAAAACTAGACCCTATACATGAAAGGAAATAAAGTCATTTCAGTTCTGCCATCTAGAAATAATCACTATTGGCCAGGCATGGTGGCTCACGCCTGTAATCCCAGCACTCTGGGAGGCCAGCGTGGGTGGATCATGAGGTCAGGAGCTCAAGACCAGCCTGGCCAAGATGGTGAAACCCCATCTCTACTAAAAATACAAAAATTAACCAGGCACGGTGGCAGGAGCCTTTAATCCCAGCTACTCAGGAGGCTGAGGCAGGAGAATTGCTTGAACCAGGGTGGCAGAGGTTGCAGTGAGCCCAGATTGAGCCACTGCACCCCAGCCTGGGTGACAGTGAGACTTCGTCTCAAAAAAAAACAAAAAACAAAAACTACAAAAATTAGGTGTGGTGGCACACCCCTGTAGTCCTGGCTACTTGGGAGGCTAAAGCAGTGGAATCACTCGAACCCAGGAGACGAGATTGTGCCACTGCACTCCAACCTGGACGACAGAGCGAGACTGCATCTCAAAAAAGGAAATAATCACTATTGACAGTGCTGCAGAGCCCTTTAGATGGTGGGGGGTGTGTGTGTGTGTGAGAGAGTGTGTGTGTGTGAGAGAGTGTGTGTGTGTGAGAGAGTGTGTGTGTGTGTGAGTGTGTGTGTGTGTGAGAGTGTGTGTGTGAGAGTGTGTGTGTGAGTGTGCGAGAACATAAATAGACGTGGGGGCCGGGCACAGTGGCTCACGCCCATAATCCCAGCATTTTGGGAAGCCAGGGTGGGTGGATCACCTGAGGTCAGGAGTTCGAGATCAGCCTGGCCAACATACTGAAACCCCATCTCTACTAAAAATACAAAAAATTAGCCGAGCGTGTTGGTGGGTGCCTGTAATCCCAGCTGCTTGGGAGGCTGAGGCAGGAGAATCACTTGAGCCCAGGAGGAGGAGGTTGTAGGGAGTCAAGATCGTGCCACTGCACTCCAGCCTGGGCAGCAAGAGTGAAACTCCGTCTCAAAAAAAAATGAAAATTAAATGGGCGTGGTGGCGCATGCCTGTCGTCCCAGCTACTCAGGAGGTGGAGGCAGGAGACTCGCTTGAACCCTGGAGGCAGAGGCTGCAGTGAGCCGAGAGTGCGCCACTGCACTCCAGCCTGGGCAACACAGCAAGACTCTGTCTCAAAAAAAAAGAAAAGTACAAGTGGGGTTGTGGTGCATGTTCTGTTTTTTAGCCCTTTATTCGTTACGTGAACATCTTTGCGTCACATTAACCTACCTTTTCATGACTAAAAAATATTTCATTCACTGAACGTTCCACCATGTATTAAACCAAAAACCTCACTTTTGGACTGTTAGCTCTAATTCTTTGCCATGCAAACATTTGGCTTCAATATTGGGATATATTTGTAATTTTTTATTTAACAGCTTCTTTTAAAATGTGCTCTTGAGGTGATATTTTACTAACATTGTAATTTCTCAGCTTCTTAAAAAACCAGAAAAGGGAGAGGAACCAACCGCAGAGAAACCGAAAGAAAGAGGAGAGGAGATTGATACTGGAGGTGGCAGGCCCGTGGAAGGCTCGCTGGAGGAGTCCCAGGAGACGTGAGCGTGCTTTTGTTGTTATGACCGCATCAGCTCCCAGTCATGGTGATGTAGGCCTTGTCAATACGAGTATGCCTGTTTCACGTTATTCTTGGAATCCCAGACTTTCAGGGTGTGCGAGTGCACGTTAGCCTTCATTTCCCGTCAGCATGGCAGGAACTTAGTGAACTCACTCGTCTGCAGTCTCAAGTCTGTCTTCAGATCAGGGAATTTCTTCCTGTCTTTTGCTTTGCTTTTCCCTCCATGTCCTCCTTTTACTCCTGAGCCATCTCCTGGATTCCTGCTGTTGCATGTCAGGTCTTCAGGATCTGTCTTCCCAGTCTTTCTTTGTTTTCTGTTTTTTGTTTTTATTTTTCTCTGTGTTTGTGATATCTTGCCCTTCGCTCTTTTAGCCCCCTTGCAATTTATCTACAGAATTGCATATTTGGGAACCCCATCTTTTAGGGCTGGCAGATCTTTTATAGTAGAGAAACAGAATTGTAAGTGCTGTGATCCTTTGGTTGAAGCTGTCCCTGGCTCCTCTGGCTGTGGGTCTTGACCAGCAGCTTTGACTATGCACTGCGGGTCCTCCCTTTTTCTTTTCCTTTGCTGCTTACAACAGTGCAGCTCTGTGGAGGGAGCAGCTCTGTGGAGGGAGCTCATCCGCAAAAGGGACAGACAACAGCAGCATCTGCCTGGTGGGCCAGAGAGACCAGCCAGATGCCAGTCAGGGGGGATCTTGTCCCTCTTGCTCCTGGCACCCACCATCCTCAGGACCCCGCGTACCTGGGCTTACCTTCCCCTCTGGGACTCCTGCCCACTCACCACATCTCACCACCCACGGTCTCCTGGTGCCCAGGGCCACTTGGCTCGCAGGGGATGGTGGACGTGGGTTTTACTTGGGAAGACTAATGGGATTAGGCCGCCAGCTTCCCAGAGTCACAGTCGTAGGGGTGATTTCTCACTGCCTTTCTTTCAGAGTTGATGAAGTGTTCTTTCTGCTTCTTGGGGGTTTTGGTTTATTGCTTTGTTTATAAAATTTATGTCTGATTATCAAATCCGTGATTGTGAAGCACTGGGTTATGTTATGGGTGTCGTTACTGTGACTGTTGATGACACTGCCACGTGTCTGGTGTGAATTCATGCTTGGTTACAGATCCTCATGGTCCCCACCAGCCCTGCCAAATGAGCGAAGCAGCCATTTATTTACTATTCATTTAATATTCTGATAAATGCTTAAAGATAATGAATCTGCCATTATTAAATGTCAATTAATTTTACTCTGCACATCATGATGGATGTGCACCTGGGCTCCCAGGACAGCCACTGGACCACTTTAGTCTCAGTCACTTTGTAGAAAAGAAGGTTTATTTTATTTTATTTTATTTTTGATAAGCAAAGTCTCGCTCTGTCGCCCAGGCTGGAGTGCAGTGGCACGATCTCGGCTTACTGCAACCTCTGCCTCCCACGTTTGAGCGGTTCTCCTGCTTCAGCCTCCTGAGTAGTGGGATTACAGGCACGTGCCACCACACCTGGCTAATTTTTGTTTTTTGCTTTTTTGAAACGGAATTTTCGTCTTGTTGTCCAGGCTGGAGTGCAATGGCGTGATCTCAGCTCACCACGACCTCCGCCTGCTGGGTTCATGCACTTTTGCCTCAGCCTCCTGAGTAGCTGGGATTACAGGCCTGCCTCTCCGTGCCTGGCTAAATTTGTATTTTAAGTAGAGACGGGGTTTCTCCGTGTTGGTCATGCTGGTCTCGAACTCCTGATTTCAGGTGATCCGCCTGCCTCGGCCCCCGAAAGTGCTGGGATTACAGGCGTGAGCCGCTGCACCTGGCCTAATTTTTGTATTTTTAGTAGAGACAGGGTTTCGTCATGTTGGCCAGGCTGCTCTCAACCTCCTGACCTCAAATGATCTGCCTGCCCCTGGCCTCCCAAAGTGCTGGGATTACAGGCACATGCCACCACGCCCACCTAATTTTTGTATTTTCAGTAGAGAGGGGGTTTCACCATGTTGACCAGGCTGGTCTCCTACTCTTGAGCTCAGGTGATCCCACCCACCTTGGCCTCCCAAAGTGCTGGGATTATAGGCGTGAGCCACCATGCCTGGCCGAAAGAAGATACTTACTTTGGAGGGTTAGTGAGAATTAGACAATATGTATAAAAAGTACCTTAGCGTGAGGCATATTGCCTATCTGTCATTCAACTGAAATGACAAATATTATTACTATGATTTATTCTTCTTTGTAGTGGTTTTTGTCAGTGCCTGCTGTGTGCCCGTCGCAGTGCAGCCTCAGCAGTGCAGTGCTGACACGGGCCCCTGTTGTCTGGGAACCTGCGGGCTAGAAAGGAGGGTGAGCAGCCGACTGGCGGTTACTGCAGTCGCTGATGCTTGGGTTGAACCACAGGTCACGCAGCGGCAGTGATAGAGAGTACAGGGATCTGGAGAGATCTCAAGAAAAAGAATGTGAAGCACAAAGACACCATGTGGATGACGGCAGGAGGCACAGAGCTCCCCACGAGCCTGACTGGCTTTCCAGAAGGAGTGAGGATGAGCAGAGATGGGGGAAAGGACCTGGCCAAGACAGAGGGAAGAAGGGGAGCCAGGACAGCGGGGCTCCGGGGCAGGCCATGGAGAGACTGGGAAGAGCGCAGAGGTGTGACGACGGTCCGGCACCCAGAAAGGAGCGACTGGCAAACAAGGTTTTTATTAAACCCAAAAAGAAAAATCTGTCTGGCTATCTTAAGGTCCAGGTTGCACGCTGACCGTGTCACCCCCACTTGGCCTTGTGTCTTGGGAAGCTCGTTATTCCTGAAAGTCAGATCCTAGAGTGAGACTAGTTGTCATCTTTTCTCAGAGAGTCAAATTATTTTTCACCAGGAAAAAGAAAGATTTTATTTAGTATAAAACTAGCACGTTTGTATGATTCACTTGAGAATAAGATTAAATTTTCCCTTGAGACAGGAAGGAAAGTTTTAATATTTCATGGAGGTTTCTTCCACATTATCAACAACATTCTGATTATTAGTGAATATTCCTGTGGCTCACAAACACCTGAAGTTAGTTCTGCACAGACGCTGAGCACAGGACTGTGGTTACCCCCTTAGCCAAGCAAACAGCTTTTTTTTTCGGAAATTTGAAGCTGATTTTTGTTCAGGTTGCATTTTCCCAGCGCAGCACTACAGACGGCATCACCCTTCTGACAGCACCAGGCCCCACCCCGGCTCCCAGCAAACTGAGGGCTGCCTCGGGTTCGCATTCCCACTCACCTCCCTCCCCATGTCTAACCTCTGGCAGCCACTGTCTGTTCTCTGCCTCTGTGATTTTGTCATGTCCAGAATGCTTGATGAGTGCAAACACACAGTGTGAGCTTTGAGAGTGGCTTTCTTCACTCAGCCTAATTCCTTTCAGATCCTTCCAGGTTGTTGTGTGTAGGAACGATGTTCACTTTTAAAATGTTTCAGTGTAGCCGGGTGTGGTAGTTCATGCCTGTAATCCCAGTACTTCGGGAGGCCGAGGCGGGTGGATCACCTGAGGTCAGGAGTTGGAGACCAGTCTGGCCAACATTGCGAAACCCCATCTCTACTAAAAATACCAAAAATAGCTGGGCGTGGTGGCGCGCGCCTGTAATCCCAGCTACTCAGAAGGCTGAGGCAGGAGAATCACTTGAACCTGGGAGGCGGAGGTTGCAGTGAGCCAAGATCACGCCATTGCATTCCTGCCTAGGCAACCAAAGCAAAACTCCGTCTAAAAGAAAAAAAAAATGTTTCAGTGAAGTCGAGGCTGAAAGCCAGAGGAGAGCCTTCTTGTCTTCACCCTTGGATAAACACCTCTAGAATACTCCACAGTTTTCTGGGGTTGCCTGGACCTTGGAGGGCACAAAGTACAGCCATGGGTGTTTTCAACAGGGAGTCCTCAGTTTTCACTGCCTTATTTTAGCAGTGGTGAATGGCCTGGTGCTCCCCCGAACGGAGGTGGGGGAGCATTCGCTCCTCTGTGCAGCCTCACAGTGCTGTGGTGGGAACGTGTGCAGGAGCTGCTTTCCCGGGAGCCTGGCACTTGTCGTGTACTTCTGAGGTCAGGTTCCACGCTCCATCTGTGCACACAGGTACTGCCCTGGTAAGAGCCGAATTGTCGGCCGGGCGCGGTGGCTCACGCCTGCAATCCCAGCACTTCGGGAGGCAGAGGCGGGTGGATCACCTGAGGTCAGGAGTTCGAGGCCAGCCTGGCCAACATGGTGAAACCCCGTCTCTACTGAAAATACAAAAATTAACTGGGCGTGGTGACACGCGCCTGTAGTCCCAGCTACTCAGGAGGCTGAGGCAGAAGCATCACTTGAACCCAGGAGGCAGAGGTTGCAGTGAGCCGAGATTGCGCCGGTGCCCTCTAGCCTGGGCAACCAGAGTGTAACTTTGTTTCAGGAAAAAAAAAAAAAGCTGTGCATGCTGGCTCCAGGCAGCCTGTCTCCGCCCCACAGGAGCGTTCAGGTGCAGGGGTCTGCTGAGCCTGTTCGCACCCCTCCCGTTGGTCAGGTTCATACCAAGGAAAAGAAAATTCAGTTAAACCCCCTGATGGCAGCCTGATGTGGGCTTCCACACACAGTCCAGGAGAAGGTGAAGGTGAGCTGGTGAATCCTGGAGAAGTGTGTGAGATGTGTCCACATGGTCATCCTTGCAGCCCACACTTGGGCTCCTGGTGACCGTTGGAGGCCAAGGCTGCAGCTCTGCAGGGAGAATAGGCAGGGAGCGGGAGGCACGTGGAGCAGGAGGCTGCAGGCCTCAGGAAGCGGGAAGCCTCCTTCCTCCTCTGCCACCCCTTCAGTGCTGGGGCAGGGCTGGCGGCCCCATCAGGGAGGAATTGTGCTGCTGTCGCTGCTGACTCTGGCCTTCAGGGCCACTCTGTGCTTCCCTGGCTGTTGCCTTCAGGCCCTGAACAGTTACCCTTCATGGATTTTTTGGGTCATTTTTATTGCTTTGCCTCCAGGAATTTAATAAAAATGATGGGGTAGTGTTTTCCCAAAAGGGATCAGTTCAGTTTCCCTGCTGGTAGATGCTAGGCAGGGATAAGCCCCGTGGAAATTGCTTACCACTCACGTTAATAACAGTTTGAGTTCGCAGATCTGAAGCCATCTCTGAGGGTCCACATCTCATTTTGTTTCAGGCCTAGGGACTGAGGTGGACATGTTTGAGTTTTCACCTCCCCAGCTCAGATTACAAGGTGTTCTTGGTGTGAGCAGTAACGTTTGCCCAGATAACCGACGTTTACGTGGCTTTTTAAATTGACTGAGAATTCTGAGAGAGTGCTGTGAAAAGGGCTGACTTTTAGCTGCCAGGTTGATTTTCGTTGGACAATTCATATCATCAAGTTCTAGAAATACAGGGAGATATTGACCCTTCTGTGTTGCCAGCCCTTGGAAGAGTAACATGCCCTCTTATCCTGGCAGGACCGGCCGGCCTTGCAGCTGTATGATCCAGGAGCTCGCTTCCGAGCACGAGAGTGTGGCGGAAGTGGGAGGATCTGCAAGGCAGAAGGTTCGGGGACTGGTCCTGAGAAGAGGGAAGAGGCAGAGTGAGTCACTGGGTGCACCTGGCCTCCATGGACAAGCGAAGGAATCTCAGAAACGTGTAAAGGACCCCGAGTGTGACTGGAAAGGAGAACTTACTCCTTACCAGGAAACTGGAAGCTAAAAATACAGAGGGTGACATAGAAACACGCAGACACCATTCTAAAGAAAGTAGTGATCTTGTGTTAAATTGAGCAGAATTCTCACGGATTTTACCATTCCTGTTATAAACTAATATTTGTTTTTCAGCCAAAACAGAAAATGATTTTCACTGGACAGTAGAAAAATATGTGTAAAATAGGGAAGAAAGTTAGTATTGGATCAGTGTGAGTCCTGAAGCACTTTCAGTGCTGTGAGAACGACATCCAGTGTGGGTTTCATTCATTGACAGGCAGAGGAGCTGTCAGTCTCTCGTGCCTCTCGGTGGCCTCTGAGCTGTGCTGTCGAATAGAGTAGTTCTTGTTTGTTACAGCCTCCGTGCGTCAGCCATGCCTGCAGAGTGTGCTGTGTTTTAGTCCTGGTAGGAATATATACCAGAGTTCCCAGTATTTAAAACCCAACAGCTTCAACTATTGCCCTTTCAACAGTTTTGCCACTGACCGGATGAAAATGGTTCCACAGTCTTTGGATGGATGGATTTGTGGTTTGTAACCATTACGGTTTAAACCATGGTTTAAGAATTTGCCCAAATAACAGAAATTTTGTTTGGGAAGGGATAAACTAGGTATAGCATATAGAGCCTGTCTTTGAGTTTTAGATACTTTATTTGTAAATAACTTAAAATAGCTTTCTGAAACCGTGCATTCTACAGTTTCTTGCTTTCAGTGAAATTGTTAAATGTCAATGTCTTTTTGGCACTGCGATTTTAACCATTTATTAAATACAAGTTTTGTTAAAGAAGTATTGACTTGTTCTTTGAATCTGTGTCAGGGAAATTCTGATTTGTTAGTTCAAATGCCTGACAGCATAATCATACAGATCTTCTCTTTTCTTGGTTTGGATGACACTGAGCAGCTGTCAAAAATGTGCAAAAAATTCCAAAAGGTAAGGCCTTAAAATATTTTACTGGTAAATATTACACAGACTTTCAAAAGGAGAGAGAATGACTTAGAAAGTCTTTTTGTTTGTTTTCTCGGAGATGGAGTCTCACTCTGTCGCCCAGGCTGGAGTGCAATGGTGTGATCTCAGCTCACCAAAATCCACACCTCCTGGTGTTCAAGCAATTCTCCCGCCTCAGCTTCCAGAGTACTGGGATTACAGGCGTGTGCCACCACACCTGGCTAATTTTTCTTACACAAATACTGTCTGCATCTGCCCTAACAGAGTGAGAGAGAAAGACGAAACGCTAGTTATGACAAGCAAACTAACCCACCCACTCTTAAAAAAAAATCAGGGCCAGGCATGGTGGCTCACGCCTGTAATACCAGCAGTTTGGGAAGCCGAAGCGGGCAGATCGCGAGGTCAGGAGGTTGAGACCATCCCGGCTAACACTGTGAAACCCCATCTCTACTAAAAATACAAAAAAAAAAAAAAAATGAACTGGGCGTGGTGGCGGATGTCTGTAATCGCAGCTACTCAGGAGGCTGAGGCAGGAGAATGAACCTGGGAGGTGGAGCTTGCAGTGAGCCGAGATCACGCTACTGCACTCCAGCCTGGGCAAAAGTGCGAGACTCCGTCTCAAAAAGAAAAAAAGAATACTAAACACAATTCAGAAGGGCCACCCAGAGGGAGACAACAGTGTCACCACTACTCGCGCCACACACACAGGCTGTGCTCTTGTCTGTTGGTTCTACTTGACAAAGGAAAACTAGCTGTTTGTTTCATCAATGAACCACAGCTGCAGGTGGATTTCCATACCAGGATGAATGAAGACTCAGACATCACCTTCCGTTTCTAAGTATACTTTGGCCGTTGTGTGGTCACGAACAGCATGAGAATGGGGCCTGGAAGCCTGAGGTGAAATCCAAAACTATGCCCTTTCAGGATGGCAAAGAATTTGACCTGAGCATCTTGGTGCTGGACAATAAGTACCAGGTAATGGTCAATGGCCGATGCTTGTAGAGCTGTGACCATCGAATCCCACCTGAGTCTGTGAAGATGGTGCAAGCGTGGAGAGATGTCTCCCTGACCAAAATGAGTGCCTGCAATTGAGGGTGATAACCAGACTCCCTGTTGACAAGGAATCCCTGTTTCTGCATGACCATGGGATTCCCAGAGCCAGCTGACAGCGTAATTCCTCCTCACTTCAGCCCTTACTCTTGCTCATTAAAACTTCGCCAAACTTAAAAAAACAAAAGAAAAAAAACCACTGGATTTTAAAAACACATATGCCTATGCTTCTTCACAAAGGGAATATCTTACCTGTAAAATAAAGCCGTATTCACACTGGAAAGTTGGCGATCATTAAGAATTTCTAGATTGCTTAAATAAAAATACCTTGCATTTATGAAGTTCTTTATGTTTCTCAGGCAGAAGATTGATAGCTGTTAAAACTGATGAGAGTCCATTATATTACCCTCTCTTCCTTGAATGTTTAAAATTTCTAGTAATAATGCATTAAAAAGAAAATTCAGCCGGGCGCGGTGGCTCAAGCCTGTAATCCCAGCACTTTGGGAGGCCAAGACGGGCGGATCACGAGGTCAGGAGATGGAGACCATCCTGGCTAACACGGTGAAACCCCGTCTCTACTAAAAAAATACAAAACACTAGCTGGGTGAGGTGGCAGGCACCTGTAGTCCCAGCTACTCGGGAGGCTGAGGCAGGAGAATGGCGGGAACCCAGGAGGCAGAGCTTGCAGTGAGCTGAGAGCGCACCACTGCACTCCATCCTGGGTGACAGAGCGAGACTCCATCTCAAAAAAGAAAAAAAAAAATTCATCTCAGATAGATGGGGATTTATTTTCCCAGTTGGTTTATCTATCAGTGGATGAGTTGAATACCTTTTACTAATAGAATAAGATAATGTTGGACAATTCTATTCCAGTTTTTAATTTTATTAATATAATTTCTGAAAAATCTTGTTCACATAGGAAAAAGAAACAGAGGAGTTTTATTAACACCACTTAATTCTTTAATTTCTGGCTGGGCGTGGTGGCTCATGCCTGTAATCCCAGCACTTTGGGAGGCTGAGGCAGGCTAATCACTTGAGGTCAGGAGTTCACCACCAGCCTGGCCAACATGGTGAAACCCTGTCTCTACTAAAAATACAAAAAAATCATCTGGGCATGGTGGCACACGCCTGTAATCCCAGCTACTGGGGAGGCTGAGGCAGGAGAATTGCTTAAACAGGGGAGACGGAGGTTGCAATGAGCCAAGATTGTGCCACTGATTTCCCGCCTAGGTGACATAGTGAGACTCATCTCAAAAAAAAAAAATTTCTTTCAAGTTATATTGCAAAATGTTCAGTTATCTATAATCAGTATTACTTCTATTAGTCTACCGTCTCATAATTCTTTCAATTTTATTGAATGCTAATGATGAGGAACCACTTGACTTCTAAAAGGATTTGTTACTCAATCACTAAAGTTATCCAGTTTCTCTATTTCTGAGAAGTAAATATAAAAGGTTTCCCAGGACTTACCAGCTAACACCTGTTGCTTTTCTGCTCTTAGAAACAGCTCAATCTAACATACTCTGAAAGGTTTGGGGGGAGAATCAAAGCAGTGATTTCAGCACATCTTTGTCAGTGCAATATTTTTATGAAGTGTTCAGTGCATATTTGCCAAAGTCTTGGATTGCAGATTTAATTCATCCAATTTCTGGAAATTGCAGTAAAGTCAAGATTAAAATTATGTAGAGCAAATAGTCTGTTTCTCATTACCTGATTTAAATAATACAATATAATGTTTAGCTGAATGTGTGAGTTATTGATGAGGCCAGCAGTGTGATAATGGAAGTTCTGTTTTTTCAGTAAATATGTGTATGAATATGTAAAGCTCTAGCATCAGGCTTTTGGGAATGAGAAGATTGGTTTTTAAAATTATAATTTTGTTTTACAACGTGACCAAGTGTTTTACATGTATTTAATAAAATATTAAAGTATATACTGCTGAAAACTAACTGCATTTAGCATTTAGTTTATAACTTTTTTAAGTAATGGAAGGTGGAAATAATTTTTTTTTTTTTGAGACAGGGTCTTACTCTGTTGCCCAGGCTGGAGTGCAGTGGCGCAGTCTCGGCTCACTGCAACCTCCGCCTCCCAGGTTCAAATGATCCTCCCACCTCAGCCTCCCAAGCAGCTGGGACTACAGACGTGCGCCACCACACCTGGCTAATTTTTTTGTATTTTTAGTAGAGACGGGGTTTCCCCATGTTGGCTGGGCTGGTCTTGAACTCCTGGCCTTAGGTGATACACCCACCTCGGCCTCCCAAAGTGCTAGGATTAACAGGCGTGAGCCACCATGCCTGGCCAGAAATAAAATATTTAATTGGATAAAGAATGACCGCAACTGGGAAACATTTTATAGAAACAGGTTTTAACTATCTTAATGATTACTGCACACTTTATCAGGGTGAAACCACATAAAAATTTACCCTTAGGTTTTATAGGATGTATTTTGGAAACGGCCCCATCAGCAAGTTGCTTAAACTTTGACATACGTTCATTGTTCATTCTGCATCTGCGAGAGAGTCATGTTTATGGAGCTGGGGTCTCGCTGTGTTGCCCAGGCTGGAGGCCAGTGACTCGTGCACTGCAGCCTCAAACTCCTGGCCTCAAGCAGTCCTCCCACCGCAGCCTCTCAAGTAGATGTTTTTGCCTTTCTGAAAATCATACTTTAAGCCTCTCCCCTTACCTGTTTGCCCAAACTGTCTCGCAAATACTGTATTCTTACTGGGTCCTGATACTCATCCTATGACGTAGTATTCTCTATTGGTCAGAGTTCTTGTTACTGTAAATCAGTATAAAATAATGGCATCTAACACTGATTATGTTCAGTGTGCTAGCACTAAGTGCTCTGAACACTTCATGCTGTCTTACGCCAAAACAAGCTGATAAGGGGGGTACTACCGTTCTGCATGCGAATGCATGAGAAAGTAGCTCACCCAAGTTCACATTCAAGCTTGTGCACACACAGAAAGTAATAGAGGCAGATTCTAATGTAGGTTGGTCTGACTTGACAGCCAAAGGTCTCAGCCACTGTGCTTGTCATTCCCAGGAGAAAGTATGTTCTCAACCAGCATTAAAGCTGCAGGTCTCTGGCTTTGCCAGTGCCTTACCTCAGCTTTAGTGATGGCAGGTGGTGGAAGTCCTTGCTCGCACAGGGAGCCTGGCTGCACACCGGGTACAGTGTTGGGCAGTAGAGACGCCACGGGCTGTCTCTGCAGTTCTGCAACCACAAGTGGTATCCAGGGCCAGGCTGGTTTCTGTGCTCACCGCTCCTGCTTTTTTTCTTCAACCAGTAGAGCAGGTGACCGTAGTTCTTGGGCAGCCTGCTTGAAGCAAAGTGCCCTCTACTGCTCCTTTCATGAGTGCAGCAGGATTGATTGAGGCTGGCTTTGCACCTGCATGGTAAACCGGCCATGTGAGAACTCAGCTGCACTGCCGGCCGGCACCAGGCTCCCGGTTGCCTTTCACTCGCTCACTGGTGCTCAGCTAGCGTTGACTGAGTGCCTGTATGCAGCAGTCAGTGCCCATCTGCCACCCTTGGCAGCTGTGTGGACCTAGACTGCCCTTCAGCAAAGCCTGCTGCTCTGCCTGAGAGAAAAGGAAGAGCCCCACGCCTACCAGCAAAGGCTTCTGGGGATCCTCTCCTCCCTCCAAAACTGGGGCTAGTGAATGTTAAGACCTTGTCTCTAAAAAAAAAAAACTTTAAGAAAATATTAATGGGCTTGATTCTAATTTTTATATTTGATTTTTATTTTTCAGTCCTATTTTTTAAAAAGTCTGAAACTTGGAAATAAGGCAAAAAAGGAGTGATTGCATGGCTGTGTCATGTCTGACAAGCTAGGATTATTTAACGGTTGACCCACATTTGTGCCCACACTGTGACATTACATGTTTACTTACAGATTTTTGTCCAGTAGAGATGTGAGTGATTTCTGTATGATGGCCTTAAAGGTGGCAGTTGTGCTGCCCTGTAGGATCTTAACCACTTTTGTTTCTAACTGGCCATTTGACTCCATTTTTTCCAGTAGCTGCACATACTCAGCTTTCTGAACTTTCTGAACTAGCTTTATCCTCCTCTGGATTTCTTCATGAATGAGTTAAATAAATCCTCTGAGATTGAGACCATCCTGGCCAATATGGTGAAACCCCGTCTCTACCAAAAATACAAAAAGTAGCCGGGCGTGGTGGAGGGCGCCGGTAGTCCCAGCTACTCGTGAGGCTGAGGCAGGAGTATTGCGTGAACCCGGGAGGTGGAGGTTGCAGTGAGTAGAGATCGCACCACTGCACTCCAGCCTGGCAACAGAGCAAGACTCTGTCTCAAAAAAATACAAAATAAATCCTCTGATATGTGTTCACTTTATATTTGTGTGAGTCATGTGTTTAACTCTTGAGAACTATACTTGGACATTCCCCAAAGCCCAACAACAGAGTTATATACTCACCCAGGAGGAATTCCATTTTGTCATACTTCCCATTAAGTAACTTATTTTAGTTCCTATTATTTTGCATTATTATAAGTTAAGTAGAAATAGCAGAATAATTAATCCTTTTTATTATGAAGTAGCTAAGTTGATTGTATTAGATCCATATTATAAGCTGGACTGCTTTTATTATTTCTCTTACAGGAAGCATTTCACAATTTCTAATTTTTATTATGTTCCTTGTAATACATACTAATGCAGCAATTTGAATGGAAAAATTAAGTCTGAATTTCTGACAGAAAGCCAGTCTGATTTTGGCTGCTTCATTTGACAACATGATTCTGTGTAGGTTTTGAATATGTGCAGACACTCAGCACTGTTTTTCTTCATACACAGATGACAAATGACAAAGTCCAGTGCCATCTCAGCTCCTGAGTTTGGGGTTCCTCCTCAAAGGCTGTCAAGCTGCCACTTTCTACTGCAGTTGTAGTTCACCTGCCTCTACCCATTCCCTGATTCAGGTCTGGCCCTTGGAACATAGTATACATGTTGAGAAAACATCTAAATAAACTGTTGAGAAGTATATGTTCAATAGATCCTTAAGGGAAATTTTGAAAGTCCAGAAGGGTCTGGTTTTAGTACAGGATTTTATGAGATTTTTTTCTGCTTCCTTTGGTTACTTTCAAGTTTAGGGCAATATACTGGGAACCTTTCAAAAGGCCAAATTGGGAGTTTATTTGCATTATTCATCTTGAACTTTTTAATATTGTATAACTACAGGCCGGGCGCGGTGGCTCAAGCCTGTAATCCCAGCACTGTGGGAGGCCGAGACGGGCGGATCACGAGGTCAGGAGATCGAGACCATCCTGGCTAACACGGTGAAACCCCGTCTCTACTAAAAATACAAAAAACTAGCCGGGCGCGGTGGCGGGCGCCTGTAGTCCCAGCTACTCCGGAGGCTGAGGCAGGAGAATGGCGTAAACCCGGGAGGCGGAGCTTGCAGTGAGCTGAGATCCGGCCACTGCACTCCAGCCTGGGCGACAGAGCGAGACTCCGTCTCAAAAAAAAAAAAAAAAAAAAAAAGATAAAAAGATAAAGAAAAGATTAAAAAAAAAAATTGTATAACTACAATAGCTTTTTTTTAAACATGATTTTAATTCAGCATAATAGCAGAGGGTGTTTTGGTGTTTTGTTATTTCATTGTTACTTACAGAAGAAATATCAATGAAAAAGACCCAGAGTTATTGCCCCATCATAGTCTAGATTCTGGCTTCCAAGAGTTGCCTTATGCTCGAGTTTTGTTCAGCCTTCAGTTGGGATAGGTCTTGGGATCATCAACTCATTCTGACACTTCAGGAAAAAACAACTGAAGCAGCCATTCAAAGTAGGTCCTGTAGCCAAAATGAACCTGTTTCATATTAAGAGTCAGGATCTCAGAAAGTTCTCAATCAGTATATCTTTGCTATTCAGAGAAAATAAAAGATCCTCTCATTTCTGCATTTAACATTACAGTTTACAAAGTGTTTTCATTGGCATTTTTAAAAGCTTGTGACTAGGTGGATACTTTTTAAAGCTATTAAATTTAATGAATCAATTTTGCTGCAAAAACAAAACTTAGAAAAATCCTAAAATATTTGATATTGATATTTGAATCCTAGAAATCAGAATTATTACAGAAATTAACACAGGATCCTAAATTTTGCATGAAAGGAAGGTAGAACAATGACAGAAGAAAACAGAGTGGAGCCTGCACTGAGTTCCCACGGGAACCCAGATGCCGTGGAGCAGGAACTTGAGGTAAGGGCTTGTGTGTTCTCTGGTAGCAGGTTCTAGCTGGCATTCTGGAACACAGAGAATCTCCAACAGGGACTCTCGTCCTTGTGCAGCACCACCTCAGTGCTGACCACTTAGGCCTATTGTGCCTAAGTGGACTTTAAAGGACCAAACAAAAGAGAGAAAGAAATATAGGGGGATTCTGGGAAGATGGCAAAGTAGGAATTTAATGTAAATGTTTTGAAACTCTGGAGTCTACTGAACTGAAGGCTTGTAACTTGCAGGGGAAGTGTTGGATGGTAAATTGCTGTGAATTACAGTCAATTTCAGCTCTCAGCACAGCAGTGACTGCCCATCCGCCACCAGTAGTTCCATGACAGGCAGTGAACTTGAAGACAGGACAATTGAAATTACTGTCTCTGAGGAACAGAAAGAAAAAGATTGAAGCAAACAGAGCTGTTGATGAAACAACGCTCTGTAAAATATTTAAAGAGGTTTATTGTTCCTGGAGCAGCTTGTACGTAGCTTACCGGAGCCAGGGTGGGCAGAAAGAACACTGTCCTCCAAATATTAGGAATCTGTGCTCTGATTGCTGATTGCTGCTTCCGAGCAGAGAGGTGCAAATAAAGAGGTAGGGAGTCGTCATATTGCACCTTCCACCATTGTTACAAGCTCCACCTCTTCCAGCCAGAGTGACTTCCAGGGAAGTTAAGGGGCTGGCACCCCCTTTCTCCCCTCATGGTTTTCTTTTTCTCCTTTTGGGAGCCAGACATTGGAGATTAGGACATTCAGAAACAACTTTATACATGGAGAAAATTATTAGAAAGTGACAATGCATACTCAGGGGAAGGCACAGGTTCCGAAAGGACCTGAGGAGACCTCAAGTCTATACCTCAGGCCGATCCCCAGGGACAGAGGCAGCCTACAACAATGCAAAACCAAAAACAAAAATCAGCATAACCTGGGGAATGGGAGAATCTGATTCCAGAGTTACCACATTATTATATTCAAAAGACCAGTTTTCTTTTTTTTTTTTTTTTTTTTTTTGAGACAGAGTCTAGCTCTGTCACCCAGGCTGGAGTGCAGTGGCACGATCTCGGCTCACTGCAACCTCTGCCTCCCAGATTCAAGCAGTTCTCCTGCCTCAGCCTCCCGAATAGCTGGGATTACAGGTGCCTGCCACTATGCCCAGCTAATTTTTGTATTTTTAGTAGAGACGGGGTTTCACTGTGTTGGCCAGGCTGGTCTCGAACTCCTGACCTCATGATCTGCCCACCTCGGCCTTCCAAAGTGCTGGAATTACAAGCGTGAGCCACCGCGCCTGGCCTCAAATGAACAGTTTTCAACCAAAAAAATCACAAGGCATATGAACAAAAAAGAAATTGTGGCCCATTCCAAGGAAAAAAATAACAGAAACTGTCCCTAAAAAAGATCTGATGGCTGGTGTTCTCAAGAAAGACTTTAACATAACTGTCTTCAATGTGCTGAAAGGACTAAAAGGAGGTGTGGAGAATGTCAAGAAAATGATGTATGAAGAAAATAGCAATACCACTAAGGAGATCGGAAACCGCAGAGAAATTCTGGAACTGAAAATTGTAATAACTGAAATGGAAAAAAAAAATCACTAGAGGGATATTCAAAGGCAAATGTGAACAGGTAGAAGAATGAATCAGTGAACTTGAAGATAGGATAATTGAAATTATTGTCTCTGAGGAACACAAAAAGATTAAGGTGACAGAGCTGTCAATGAAGAGTCAGGCTCCATAAAATACTTAAAGAGGTTTATTCCAAACCAAATATGAGTGACCAAGACCTGGAGGCACAGTCTCAAGAGGTACTGAGAATATGTTCCCAATGTGGTTGGGTTACAGCTTGGTTTTTATATGTTTCAGGGAGACACAGACCAATCAATACCTGTGGGGTATACATTGGTATGTGGGATATACATTGGTCAAGAAAGGCAGGACGGGGGCTTACAAGTCATGGATGAATTCAAAGGTTTTCTGATTGGCAATTGGTTGAAAAAGTTAAGTTATTGCCTAAAGACCTGGAATCAATAGAAAAGAGTGTCTGGGTCTGGATAAGGGGTTGTGGATATTAGGGTTCTTATTATGTACATGAAGCCTCATGGTTGGCCACCCTTAGAGACAATAGATGGCAAATGTTTTTCCTTATTCCTTAAAAGGTGCTAATCTCTCAGTTAATCTCTTCATGATTGAGAGGTCCTGGGAGGGGAAAAGATCTAGTTGTGTTAATAGAGAGTCTGTACAGATGCAGTTGTTCCTGCACAAAAATGACTTTGCAATCCTTTTCAAAATATGACCAAAGGAAAAAAAAACCCTATATTTTTGGGTAAAATATTTTTATTTCCTTTTTTTTTTTTGAGATGGAGTCTCGCTCTGTCGCCCAGGCTGGAGTTCAGTGGCCAGATCTCAGCTCACTGCAAGCTCCGCCTCCCGAGTTCCCGCCATTCTCCTGCCTCAGCCTCCCAAGTAGCTGGGACTACAGGCGCCCGCCACCTCGCCCGGCTAGTTTTTTGTGTGTTTTTTTTTTAGTAGAGATGGGGTTTCACCGTGTTAGCTAAGATGGTCTTGATCTCCTGACCTCGTGATCCGCCCGTCTCGGCCTCCCAAAGTGCTGGGATTACAGGCTTGAGCCACTGCGCCCGGCCTTTTATTTCCTTCTTTACCTGTAATGTAATATTGTGCCAGAGTCAGGTTGGAAAGTAAACCTGTATAGGCCAGGCCCGGTGGCTCACACCTGTAATCCCAACACTTTGGTAGGCCAAGGCAAGCAGATCACAAGGTCAGGAGTTCAAGACCAGCCTGGCCAACATAGTGAAATCCCATCTCTACTAAAAATACTAAAAATTAGCCGAGTGTGGTTGTGGGTGCCTGTAATCCCAGCTACTCAGGAGGCTGAGGCAGGAGAATCACTTGAACCCAGGAAGCGGAGGTTGCAGTGAGCCGAGATCGCACCATTGCACTCCAGCCCAGGTGACAGTGTGAGACTCCATCTCAAAAAAAAAAAAAAAAAAAAAAAGAAAAAGAAAAAGAAAAGTAAACCAGTTTATATAGAATTAAATAGAACCCCTCTGAGGAAATTTTATGGCTTGTGGGGCATGACTCCCCTTGCCCCTTAGATAGGAAGAGAGGGCAAGAGAAGAAAAAGATCAGAGTTTAGTCCTAAGAGCTTAAAGGACCTCTGGAACATCATCAGGTGGACCAACATAGGCATTGTGGGAGTGCCAGAGGAGAACAGAGAGAAAAAGGGGTAGAGAGAATATTTGAAAAAATAATAGTTTCGTTATCTAATTTGATGAAGACATGAATGTGAGCATCCAAGAAGCTCCAAGAACTTCAAATAAGATGAAGTTACGGAGATCCACACCAAGACATTGTACTCAGACTCTCAAAAGCCAGAGATAGAATCTTGAAAGCAGCAAAAGAGAAGTGATTGACATACAAGCAATCCTCAATAAGCTTATCTTTGGATTTCTCATTAGCAACTGTACAAGCCAAAAGGCAGTGGGTCAATATAGTCAGAGTGCTAAAAGAAAAAATAACTGTCAACCAAGAATCCTATATCCAGCAAAACTTTCATTCAAAAATGGGGAAGATGGCCACGCGTGGTGGCTCACGCCTGTAATCCCAGCACTTTGGGAGGCTGAGGTGGGTGAATCACAAGGTCAAGAGATCGAGACCATCCTGGCTAACATGGTGAAACCCCGTCTCTACTAAAAAAATGCAAAAAAAAAAAAAAAACCAAAAAAAAAAAATGGGGAAGAAATTACGACTTTGCCAGATAAACAAAAGTTGAGGGAGTTCATTACCACTAGACCTCTCCTGCAAGAAATGTTCAGGGGAGTCCTGCAGGGTAAAATGAATACTAGACAGTAGCTTGAAGCCAAATGAATAAAGAGCTCAATAAAGGTAAATACATGGGCAATTATGAAAGCTAGTATTATTGTAACCATGGTTTATAACTCCACATTTTGTTTTCTACATAATTTAAGAGGCTAATGCATTTAAAAGAATTATTAGTTTGTTTTAGGGCACCCAGTGTATAAAGATGTAATTTTTTGAAATCAACAACTGAAAGGGGTAGGAGATGAGCTATTAAATGAGCACAGTTTTTGTATGTTATTGAAGTTAAGCTTGCATAAACCCAAGTTATAGTGTTATAACTTTAGGGTATTAAATGTAATCTCCATGGTACCCACAAAGAAAATAGCTATAGAATATATTTTAAAAGGACACCATAAAGAAATTTAAACATTTCACAACAAAAAATCAACTCAACATTTTTTTTTTTTTTGGCAAGAAATAAGGGACGTAAGAGTTGTCAGGCAGGCATATAGAAAACAAATAGCAGGCCTGGCGCGGTGGCTCAAGCCTGTAATCCCAGCACTTTAGGAGGCCGAGATGGGCAGATCACGAGGTCAGGAGATGGAGACCATCCTGGCTAACACAGTGAAACCCTGTCTCTACTAAAAAATACAAAGAAACTAGCTGGGCGAGGTGGCGGGCGCCTGTAGTCCCAGCTACTCGGGAGGCTGAGGCAGGGGAATGGCGTAAACCTGGGAGGCGGAGCTTGCAGTGAGCTGAGATCCGGCCACTGCACTCCAGCCTGGGCGACAGAGCGAGACTCCATCTCAAAAAAAAAAAAAAAAAAAAAAAAAAAACAAATAGCAAAATGACAGAAGTCCCTCCTTATAGTAATTAAATGTAAGCAGGTTAAATATTCTAACTAAAATATACAGATTGGCAGAATGGGTAAAAAATGATTTAACTATATGCTGTCTTCAAAAGATTCACTTTAGATCCAAAGACAAATAGATTGAAAGTGAAAGGATGGGAAAAGATATTTCACGCAAATAGTAACCAGAAGAGAGCAGGGGTGGCTATACTAATATCAGACAAAATAGATTTTAAAAAAGGTTATAAGAGACAAAGAACAGGGCGTGGGCGCGGTGCCTCACACCTGTAATCCCAGCACTTTGGGAGGCAGAGGTGGGCAGATCATGAGGTCAGGAGTTCAAGACCAGCCTGGCCAACATGGTGAAACCCCATTTCTACTAAAAATACAAAAATTAGCCAGGTGTGGTGGCACATGCCTGTAATCCCAGCTACTCAGGAGGCTGAGGCAGGAGAATCACTTGAACTGGGAGGCAGAGGTTGCAGTGAGCCAAGACTACGCCACTGCACTCCAACCTGGGTGACAGAGCGAGATTCTGTCTCAAAAAAAAAAAAAAAAGACAACAAAGTTATATATTAGTAACAGTTTCAATGTGGCAAGAATGTATAATGATTATAAACATTTACATACCTAATGGCAGACCATAAAACTATATGAAGCATAAAATGACAGAATTGAAAGGCGAAAGA
Organism: Chlorocebus sabaeus; assembly: GCF_047675955.1. Lineage (NCBI taxonomy): Eukaryota > Metazoa > Chordata > Mammalia > Primates > Cercopithecidae > Chlorocebus > Chlorocebus sabaeus. The sequence continues at coordinate 95,563,204 of NC_132906.1, forward strand.
CAGTTTTACAATAATAAATGTATCACCCTCTCAGTTATCAGAACAAGTAGAGAGAGATAAGTAAGAAATTAAAGGCAAGGACTTAACACAATAAACCAACTATATCTGAAAGACATAGAACACTTATCCAACAATAGCAGCATACACATTTTCAAGTGCACATGGAACATTTTCCAGAATACATCATATGTCAGAACACAAATTAAGTCTTGGTAGATTTAAAAAGATAAATATCATGCAATGTGTCATCTCAGACCACAATGGAGGAAGTTAGAAATGCTTAACAAAAGTATGATGGGGCTGGATATGGTGGCTCACACTTGTAATCCCAGCACTTTGGAGGCTGAGATGGGCAGATAACTTGAGGTCAGGAGTTTGAGACCAGCCTGGCCAACATGGTGAAACCCCGTGTCTACTAAAAATACAAAAATTAGCTGGGTGTGGTGATGCACGCCTGTAGTCCCAGCTACTTGGGAGGCTGAGGTGGGAGAGTCGCTGGAACCTGGGAAGCGGACGTTGCAGTGAGCCAAGATCACACCACTGCACTCCAGCCTGGGTAACAGAGTGAGACTCCATCTTAAAAAAAAAAAAAAAAAGTGGGAAAAATCTAAAAATTTTGAAAATATAAACAAGACACTCAGAAAAAAGTAGATCAAAAAAAGAAATCACAAGGAAAATTAGAAAATACCAAGAGATGATTGAAAATGTAAACACAGTATAGCAACTTTTGTGATGCAGCAAAAGCAATGCTAAAGGGGGAGTTATAGCTACAAATACATCAAAAACTAAGAAAATCTCAAATTAACAACCTAACTTTACAACTTAATGAACTATAAAAAGAAAAACTAAATCCAAAACTGGCAAAAGGAAGGAAATAATAAAGATTAAAGCCAAGATAAATGAAATAGAAAATAGAAAACGATAGAGAAAATCAATGAAACCAAAAATTGGTTCTTTGAAAACGTCAAAGCATTATTCACAATATCTTGAATAGGTAAGCAAGCCAAGTGTCCATCAACAGGTGAGTGGATAAGCAAAATGTGGCGTATCCATACAATGGGATAGTATTCAGTGTTAAAAAGGAAGGAAATTCCACAATGTGCTACAACATGGATGAACCTTGAGAACGTTCTGCTAAGTAAAATAAGTCAGTCACAAGACAAATACTGTATGATTCCACTTTCACAAGTGGTCAAACTCAGAGACACAGAAAGTAGGATGGTGACTGCCAGGAAGTAGAAGGTGGAGAGGAACCGGGAGGTAACCTGTAATGCATACACTTTGTGTTTCAAGATGAAAGAGTTACAGACATGGATGGCGGTGTTATGAATATACTTACTACCACTGAACTGTACACATAAAGATAGTTAAGACGGTAAATTCTACGGATTTTATTTTTATTTAATTATTTTTTTGAGACAGAGTCTCACTCTGTCTGTGAGTGCAGTGGTGCGATCTCGCTGTAACCTCCGTCTCCCAGGTTCTATGGGATTCTCCTGCCTCAGCCTCCCGAGTAGCTGGGGTTACAGGCGCTCGCCACCACGCCTGGCTAATACTATATTTTTAGTAGAGACGAGATTTCACCAGGCTGGACAGGCTGGTCTCGAACCCTGACCTCAGATGATTCACCCGCCTCGGACTCTCAAAGTGATGGGATTACAAGTGTGAGCCACCGTGCCCGGCCATTGTATAGTTTATTTTTACCACACACACACAAAAGAAATTCGCAACAAGCAAAACTTAAGGGTACAAAGGTAGAGAGCAGTGTGAGCTAATTTCAGTCTTTCAAAGCATACAGACTGATAGCATCAGCATTAGAGGTGCGTGCACTTTAATTAGAATTGTGGTAGTAACATTCATAAAACTGAAAACAAAAAACGAAGAAGATAACTTCCGGGAATGGGGACTTTCAGTGGAGGCGGGGTGATGAGAAAAGGAATATTTACTGTCATCCAACAACTTTGTCTTGTACTTTTGTCACAGGTATCACGCCAGTAATATCCCTGAGAATGTATGGGGCAGGTCCAGCTCTTTTTTTTCCTAATAAATTCATTCACACAACAATCAAAAAAGCAAGAAAAGGAAGAGGGGGCCGTTCCGAGGGCCCGGCGGGAGCCCACAGGCCAGACGCGGCTGAACCCTCCCGGACCCAGCGCCCGGGCGCGCGCGGGAAGCGCAGGCGGAGTGGGCACGTGCGGCACTTCCGGGGCGGGGCGGGCGCGCAGCCCTTCCGAAGGCCCGCGCGAGCCGCTAGTTTTGCCCACGCGCTTTTGGCACAGCCGCTCCACGCGATCCGCGATCTGATTGGCCCGCGCGGGAGGGCGCGCGGCGCCAAACTTGCTTCCCGTCAGCCCCCGCCCGTCCCGCGGGAGCGCGCACGCCCGCGCACCCGGATCCCGGCTCTTGCGTCCAGTCGCCATTCGGGAGGCCGCTGCGCTGCAGGGCCTGGCGGAGCCGCCCGCTACCGCGAGCCGGGCCCTCCGCGCGGTTCTTCGCCCACTGGACGCCGCCCGCGGCCGGACCGGTGAGGAGCGAGAGCGAGCGGGGGAGGGGCGTGGTTGGGGCCTGCATCCCTGAGCCCGGTGTCTGCCGCCGACCTGGCGGGGCCGGTCCCGGGAAGCCGCGGGTCCGAGTGAAGGGGGCCTGCTCTGCCTCGCCTCCCACACGGCCCGCGGGAAGGGCCCGCCCCCAGAGGCCGGGGCGGGAGTGCGTCTTTGTGCAGGGAGCGGGGAGGCCCGGTGTCAGTCGCGGCCAAGGCTGGACACATTGCGTTTGAAACCGTTGGGAAGTTGGGGGCAGCACAACACGAAAGCCATTCTTTCCGTTTTAGCTCTAGACTGTCTCCTTTTCTGTCATTATTACTGTTTTAAAATCCGCTATACAGCCTCCAAAATGGAAGAGGACCTTTGTAAATCATAAACCTGATAACGGGTTAATGTCTAGAATACAAGAAAAGATGCAGCTGACCAACAAAAAGCAACCCAGTTCAAGAATGGGCAAGGAATTTGAATAACGTATGTCTCCAGAGAAGATAGACAAATGACCAATAAGCACGTGCAGTGATGCTCAACATCGCTAGCCATTAAGAAAATGCAAATGAAAACCGCAATGAGATACCACCTCACACCAGCTGGGATGGCTATTAACAAAAAATGGGAAATTGTGAGTGTTGGGGATGTGGAGAAATTGAAGCTCGGGTGCATTGCTGGTGGGAATGTAGGGTGGTGCAGCAGCTATGGAAATTGGTAGTCGTTCCTCAATTCTAGATTTATGCCCCCAAAAAATGACAGCAGGGACTCAGATATTTGTTCACAAATGTTCACTGCAGCATTATTCAAAATGCAGATGTCTATCAACATGTGAATGAAAGACAAGCTGTGGTATGTGCGTATAATGGACCATAGTTCATCTTTAGAAAGGAATGAAATGCTGATACACGCTACAATATAAAGGAGCACATTGAACACATTATGTTGAGTGAAATAGGACACAAAAAAGACATACTGTGTGATTCTCCCTCAGGCATAATTGAGATTACCAGCACTGAAAGTGTAGAGTGAGAGTTACTGTATGGGTACAGATTTCTGTTTGTGGTGAAATAGTTCTGGAAGTGGATGGTGGTGATGTTTGCACAACGTTTTAGTACTAAACTAACCAAATTGTGCTTTTAAAAATGATTAAAATGGCAAGTTGTTTTTGTTTTTGATTTTTTGAAACGGAGTTTCGCTTTTGTTGCCCAGGCTGGAGTGCAATGGCCTGACCTTGGCTCACTGCAACCTCCGCCTCCTGGGTTCAAGGGATTCTTCTGCCTCAGCCTCCCAAAGTGCTGAAATTAGAGGCACCCGCCACCATGCCTGGCTAATTCTGTGTTTTTAGTAGAGACAGGGTTTCTCTGTGTTGGTCAGTCTGGTCTCGAACTTCCAACCTCAGGTGATCCACCCGCCTCGGCCTCCCAAAGTGCTGAAATTACATGCATGAACCACCATGCCTGGCCTAAATGGCAAGTTTTTTGTTCTATTTTACCACTCTTTAAAAAATACACATGAAAAAGCAAAATGACGGAGACAGTGAAAAGATGAGTGGTTGTTGGGAGCACAGGGATGTTAAGCAGTGAAATTATTAGTAGTGGATACGTGATGCTATGCATTTGTTGAAACACATAGAACTGCACATCATGAAAAGTGATTCCTTGGTGGGGCGCTGTGACTCACGCCTGTAATCTCAACACTTTGGGAGGCCGAGGTGGGCGGATGACGAGGTCAAAAGATCGAGACCATCGTGGGTAACATGGTGAAACCCTGTCTCTACAAAAAATACAAAAATTAGCCGGGCATGGTGGCGCTCACCTGTAGTCCCAGCTACTGGGGAGTCTGAGGCAGGAGAATCGCTTGAACCTGGGAGGTGGAGATTGCAGTGAGCCGAGATTGTGCCACTGCACTCCAGCCTGGCAACAGCACCAGACTCTCTCTCAAAAAGATAAAGAATAAATAAAAAATAATTACTTCTTGTGTAAACTATAGACTTAATACTAAATCAATATTAGCTCATCATTGTAGCAGATGTCTCACACTAATGCAAGAAGATGTTAATACAGGTTGAGTATCCTTCATTCAAAATGCTTGGAACCAGAAGTGCTTTGAATTTTTTTTATTTTTATTTTTAATAGTTACATTGTACTTACTGGTTGAACATCCCTAATCTGAAATCTAAAATGCTTCTTTTGGCCCTCAAAAAGTGTTGGATGTTGGAGCATAATCAGATTTCAGATTTTCAGATTAGGGATGCTCAGCCTATATAATAGGAGAAACTGGGGGCAAGAAGATAGGTGGGAATTCTTGTACATACCCTTCAGTTTTTCTTTAAACATAAAACTACTTGAAAAATTAGTTTATTAATTTCTTTTTTGGGTGGGGGGCGGGTATGGAGTCTTACTCTGTTGCCCAGCTGGAGTGCAATGGCTCAATCTCGGCTCACTGCAACCTCCATCTCCCAGGTTCAAGCGATTCTCTTGCCTCAGCCTCCCGAGTAACTGGGATTATAGGTGTGTGCCACCACGCACAGCTAATTTTTGTATTTTTAGTAGAGACAGGGTTTCACCATGTTGGCCAGGCTGGTCATGAACTCCTGTCTTCAAATGATCCATCTGCCTTAGCCTCCCAAAGTGTTGGGATTACAGGTGTGAGCCACTGCACCTGCCCGGTTTATTAATTTCTTAAAGGCCAGGCATGGTGGCTCACACCTGTAATCCCAGCACTGAGAGGCCAAGGCAAGAGGATCACTTGAGGCCAGGAGTTCAAGACCAGCCTGGACAACATAGTGAGACCTCATCGCTACAGAAAAAAAAAAACAAAAACTAGATGTGGTGGCATGCACCTATAGTCCCAACTACTTAGGAGGGTGAGGCGGGAGGCTCTCTGGAGCCCAAGAGTATGAGGCTGCAGTGAGTTGTGATTGTGTCACTGCACCAAAACCTTGGGCAACAGAGCGAGACCCTGTCTCTTAAATTAAAAAAAAAAAAAAATCCGCTAAGATAAAGAACAATGCTAGTGTGTATAGACTAATAGAACCCACTTAGCTTTAAACATGTTCTACATATTGAATTTTAATTAAAAAAAACTATGCATCAGATGTGTTTTAAAAGATGATCAGTGGTGTTAGATTTCAAAGAAGAAATGGAATGGGAAATGGGAAATAGGTATGATACACCATATGGCATAACATTGCATTGGAGAATACTGGGTGACAGACTGGCAGAGCACCAATTATTAGAATTTGGGTTTTTTGGAGACAAGGCATAATCTTTCTGAAAGACAAAAAGAAATTTTTGTTAATCTGGACAATTCTGAGTTAATTTTTAGTTAGGGTTAGCAGTTCTTAAATTTAGGAAGAAATTTTGCTAGAGCCTTAAAGCTGGAAGGATGCCCAGCTCTCTAGGCTTTGCCTAAAAGCTGAATTCTGGGACTCAGTTCTGTAACACCTTTGTAGATCGTTCTGCTACTGTGAGAAAGAGACCAGAATTGAGAAAACCAGAATAAACCAACTGTTTCCTCTGACCTCAGTGTTGTGATCTTTGACAGGTCACTTCTTTCCCTCAGCATCAGTCTTTACAGTTATGAAATGAAGAGGTCGAACTCAAGCCCTCTGAAGATCCTTCTAGTCCTATGCTGATCATCAGTGGTTTTTTTTTGGTTGGTTTTTTGGTTTTCTTTTTTGAGACGGTCTCACTCTGTCATCTAGGTTGGAGTGTAATGGTGCAGTCTTGGTTCGCTGCAACCCCTGCCTCTTAGGCTCAAGCGATTTGTCTTGGCTCAGCCTCCCAAGTAGCTGGGACTACAGGTGCATTCTGCTGCACCCAGCTAATTTTTGTATGTTTTGTAGAGACGGGGTTTTGCCATATTGCCCAGGGTGTTCTTGAACCCCTGAGCTCAAGGGATCCACCTGCCTCAGCCTCCCAGAGTGCTGGGATTACAGGTGTGAGCCACCACACCCGGCCTGATCGTCAGCTTCTAATTATGGAGTACTCCTACCTAACAAAGGAACTCATTCTAGTTCATAATAGAGTAGTTTGTAAACTGTGTTGAGCCACAATTCTTTTCCTGCTAGCTTCTGATTATCACTTCTAGGATAGCTCATATATTATCTATAATTCTTACCCTTTTGAAGTTAAATGTCTGTATTCATAAATGACTTTTTTTTTTTTTAAAGGGCCATCCGCCATCCTGGTTGCCTTTTTTTCTTTTTCTTTTTCTTTTCTTTTTTTTTATGTTCTCTAGTTTCTTAGAGACTCTCTTAAAGTGTCCTTCCTGCCCAGAGCTGGGGACAGTGATCCACTGGTATGGTGTACTCTGCCCATGCAGAATATGGGATATAGTTCTCTATAGTCCTGTATTTATGCACTTGATATGTGGATTCTAAGTGTTTGTTTCATCTTGTTTCTTTTGGCCTATTGTACAGACTGTAAAAGAGCTACTAAATTCCACTGTTTTAGTTTGTGTATATGTAGAAAAAACCTGGACAGAACTTGATTCTGTCCAGTATCTGATGAAGATACTGATCATTTGTCTGACTTGGGCAAGCTGTTTAATGTCAAGCTTGAGTTTCCTTAACTATTAATTGAAGTTTTAAAGTAGATGATCCCTGAGGTCTTTTCCTATCCCCAAATCCTATACTTTGAGACTAGATAGTAGCTTAGGTTTTCCTCTAGTTTTAAAATCCTGTGAGTCAAAGATTGAGAGAACGTTAGGATTGAACAGAGCGCATGCTGTGTGCCAGGGATGTGCAGCGGTTCCAGAGGTGAATAAATGGTAGTCCCTCCTCTCCAGGAGCTGGCAACCTGTTGTTGGTATCAGGCTGTAGTGCCAGAGGGTGACATATACAGCTGGGGCTTCTAGGAAGATTGGGAGGGAGTGGAAAATTGGCCAGTGCAGTTGACGCATGAATAACAGAGGTTTGAACTTCAACCAAATGCCAATAAAAAAAGACAGCATTGGCCAGGCGCAGTGGCTCAAAGCCTGTAATCCCAGCACTTTGGGAGGCCAAGACGGGCGGATCACGAGGTCAGGAGATCGAGACCATCCTGGCTAACACGGTGAAACCCCATCTCTACTCAAAAAATACAAAAAAACTAGCCGGGCGAGGTGGCGGGGCGCCTGTAGTCCCAGCTACTCGGGAGGCTGAGGCAGGAGAATGGCATAAACCCGGGAGGTGGAGCTTGCAGTGAGCTGAGATCCCGCCACTGCACTCCGGCCTGGGTGACAGAGTGAGACTCCGTCTCAAAAAAAAAAAAAAAAAAAAACAGCATTTACAGAATGTGAGACATTTATATGGAGGGCAGGTTTTTCACATATGGGAATTCCACAAGGCTGACTGTAGGACCTGAGTATGTGTGGATTTTGGCATATGGGAGTGGTCCTGGAACCAATCCCGTGTTTACAGGGAGACAGCTGACTTAAAAAGCCATCCTGCCTAAAGGCCAGGCAAGACAGGGAGTGTAAAGGAGAGGAAATAGTTTATACAAAGGCCCAGATGCTGGAATAGTCAGGGAATTACATGTGGGCCAGTATTTTGAGAATGCAGTCTGGTCATGGGCCAGACTGTGAAGAGCTTTATATGCCATATTCAAATCGTGTAGTGTAGGTGTCTTAGTTGACTTGGAGGAAATGTGAACAGGCAGGTCACATTAGGCTTCTGTTTGGAAGACAGGTTTGGTAGCTGGAAGAAAGGGAGACTAGTGGCAGGAAGTTCAGATGTCAGAATTAAAGCAGTGACGGGGTGGGGGATAGAGAAGGGGTAGATGAATGTGCTGGAGCTAATGAGAAGCACAGTGTGCGCTGTTGTGTAGCTTGTGCACAGCCAGTTTATCACATTCTGTTCTTGTCAGCAGACTCATCTACACCATGATGCTTTATCTTTGAAATGCATGCAGGAAGAGAAGAGGGCAGAGCAATCACTGAAGGAGGTCCATGTGTTCTTCTTTGGGGTCAGGACACCGCCATCCTCCCCCGGAGTCCTTTCTTTTTGTACCTCTTGGTCCTGTTTGTTATGGTGTCCCTTCCTCCACTGCCTGTTAATTTGTCACTCTGCTGTGTAATATCGATAACTGACAAAAGTCAGCCATTGTTAGCATCAGTAGTCACACCAGCAGTCTTCTGAGTGCTTATCAGAGAAGTGAAGTTAGGTGGTTGGTTTGAGAAGGATATGATTACACACATGGGCATAATTCCATAGTGGATTACTAAAGAGAAAGTAGACAAAGATGGTGTCAGGAGTGGTATCTACTGTAGTCTTTGGTGTCATTTCATAAAAGTAAGTGTTCAGGCCTGTACAGTGGCTCACGCCTGTAATCCCAGCGCTTTGGGAGGCCAAGGCGGGTGGATCACGAGGTCAGGAGATTGAGACCATCCTGGCTAACACGGTGAAACCTCGTCTCTAATAAAGATACAAAAAAATTTGCTGGGTGTGGTGGCGGGCACCTATAGTCCCATCTGCTCAGGAGGCTGAGGCAGGAGAATGGCGTGAACCCGGGAGGCGGAGCTTGCAGTGAGCCGAGATCGTGCCACTGCACTCCAGCCTGGGCTGGACAGAGCGAGACTCTGTCTCAAAAAAAAAAAAGTAAGTGTTCAGGCTTAGTGGATTGGACTCCTCTCACTGTTAGGGCAGGATGGTGAGCGAAATACACAGAATTCCATTACAGGGGACACACATGATCACAGACACAGTTTTGATCACTTTTTTTTTTTTTTCCCCCCAGGTTCAACTTCTCGTCTTGTTGTTCCTCTTATACTATAGGCTGTTTGCTGTGGTGTAGTCAAAAAGCCATGTAGAATGCCTGCCTTTTGAAGACCAATTTTAAGGTGTCTAGTAATACAGCAGGTAAGTCTAGTAGGGAAAGCATGCTTAGGAGAATATTTTATGAGGAGAAAATTAAAAAAAAAATACTTGGAGTTCTTGAAGGAAATCTCTAAAAGTATACACGCCCTTATGGATATAACGTGTGATGTGCGCTAGATATACATAATTTGGGATATGAGAAGTGAATTCTATAGCATTCTTTTTAGGTTTAAGTATGAGATTGGCCTGAAGAGCTGATGGTAGGCAGCGGGAAGAGGAGGGCTGGCTGGGAGGGATGGGGAATGGTAGGTGAGTCTGACTGAAACCCAGCACACCTGAGGTCTTAGTCTCTGTTGTAATTACAGTATGTAATATAGTGCTCTTTAATGTTAGCTTGGCTGTTCATTATTGCCAGTTATAGCTGCATGGGATTATTGAGACCTATCCTCCGGTTTCCCTTAAAGTCTTCTAGTTTTATTTAACAATGGGCTCTGAGACGGATGGTTAACCCATTATTTCTACATGTATTGAATTACGTTTGTAAGTTAAAGATCATTTTTAGAGATTTTTCTTCAGTACTGAATTATTTTTCTTTTGTTACAGTCCTAGTCCTAAAAACAATATTCTAAAATACAGAATAACTGCTGGCAACGCAGAAAGAGTAAATAGTTTCCGAAGAAAAGTATTTATTTCCTCAAATACCTGTCACCTTTTTAGCTTTAGACCAAAAAATAAAAAAGGCAAATGATATACCATGGATAAAAGTGTTAGGAGGCCGGGCATGGTGGCTCAAGCCTGTAATCCCAGCACTTTGGGAGGCCGAGACGGGCGGATCACGAGGTCAGAAGATCGAGACCATCCTGGCTAACACGGTGAAACCCCGTCTGTACTAAAAAATACAAAAAACTAGCCGGGCGAGGTGGCGGGCGCCTGTAGTCCCAGCTACTTGGGAGGCTGAGGCAGGAGAATGGCGTAAACCCAGGAGGTGGAGCTTGCAGTGAGCTGAGATCACGCCACTGCACTCCAGCCTGGGCGACAGAGCAAGACTCTGTCTCCAAAAAAAAAAAAAAAAAAAAAGTGTTAGGAAACAGTATTGTCATTGAGAACGTCTTTAAAAACAAGTTATCAAAGTTAGAAATATTATACTTTTTTTTTTTTTGAGACGCAGTCTCGCTCTGTCACCAGGCGGGAGTGCAGTGGCACAATCTCATTTCACTGCAACCTCCAACTCCCTGGTTCAAGCGATTCTCCTGCCTCAGCCTCCCAAGTAGCTGGGACTACAGGCACACACCACCATGCCTGGCTGATTTTTGTATTTTTAGTAAGAGACGGGGTTTCACCATGTTGGCCACGTTGGTCTTGATCTCCCGACCTTGTGATCCACCCACCCGGCCTCCCAAGTGCTGAGATTACAGGTGTGAGCCACTGCGCCCGGCCTATATATTTTTTAAAATTAATGGTTTTGTAATTAATAAAGGGAGAGCCAGAGTTTCTAATCTGTACTATTCTTTGAGAAGCAGTAAATATCATTACCATCAATAAGGGAAAGTGTTCAGTCTCATTAAGAGAAGCACATTAACACAGTAGTGAAATACTGGCTTTCACCTAGGTTGTAGCAAGGATTAGGAATTCATAGGAAATTGTCTCTCATATATACACTGTTGTTATGCAGTAATATAAGTTTTCGAGAGTTTGGTAAAATGGATCAATTTTAAACACAAATGGCTAAGTAATCCATTTCTAGGAATTTTTCCTGCAGAAATAGCCTTACATGCAAAGATAAGTACAAGGAAAGTCAGTGCTTACTCCATATGTAAAAATGTAAAAATTAAAGAGATGAATTCTAAATGAGAGTAAGTTGCCAGATAATATGTTTAATATCCCATTTGTGTAAAGCATGTGTGTTAATCAATATATGCCTAGGACATTTCTTCCAGGACACGAGTACACTGGCTAGCCCTGCAGACTGACACTCCGTATCTTGTACTGTGTGAATGTGTTTTTTATTATTTTTTATATATATATTTTAAGTTCTAGGGTACATGTGCACAACGTGCAGGTTTGTTACGTATATATACATGTGCCATGTTGGTGTGCTGCACCCATTAACTCGTCATTTACATTAGGTATATCTCCTAATGCAATCCCTCCCCCTTCTCCCCTCCCCCCTCCCCACAATAGGCCCTGGTGTGTGATGTTCCCCTTCCCGAGTCCAAGTGATCTCATTGTTCAGTTCCCACCTATGAGTGAGAACATGCGGTGTTTGGGTTTCTGTTCTTGCGATAGTTTGCTGAGAGTGATGGTTTCCAGCTGCATCCATGTCCCTACAAAGGACATGAACTCATCCTTTTTTATGGCTGCATAGTATTCCATGGTGTATATGTGCCACATTTTCTTAATCCAGTCTGTCATTGATGGACACTTGGGTTGGTTCCAAGTCTTTGCTATTGTGAATAGTGCTGCAGTAAACATACGTGTGCATGTGTCTTTATAGCAGCATGATTTATAATCCTTTGGGCATATACCCAGTAATGGGATGGCTTGGTCAAATGGTACTTCTAGTTCTAGATCCTTGAGGAATCGCCACACTGTTTTCCAGTGGTTGAACTAGTTTACAGTCCCATCAACAGTGTAAAAGTGTTCCTATTTCTCCACATCCTCTCCAGCACCTGTTGTTTCCTGACTTTTTAATGATTGACATTCTAACTGGTGTGAGATGGTATCTCATTGTGGTTTTGATTTGCATTTCTCTAATGGCGAGTGAGGAGCATTTTTTCATGTGTCTGTTGGCTGTATGAATGTCTTCTTTTGAGAAGTGTCTGTTCATGTCCTTTGCCCACTTTTTGATGGGGTTGTTTGTTTTTTTCTTGTAAATTTGTTTGAGTTCTTTGTAGGCTCTGGATATTAGCCCTCTTTGTCAGATGAGTAGATTGCAAAAATTTTCTCCCATTCTGTAGGTTGCCTGTTCACTCTTATGGTAGTTTCTTTTGCTGTGCAGAAGCTCTTTAGTTTAATTAGATCCCATTTGTCAATTTTGGCTTTTGTTGCCATTGCGTTTGGCGTTTTAGACACGAAGTACTTGCCCATGCCTATGTCCTGAATGGTACTACCTAGGTTTTCTTGTAGGGTTTTAATGGTTTTAGGTCTAACATTTAAGTCTCTAATCTATCTTGAATTAATTTTCGTATAAGGAGTAAGGAAAGGATCCAGTTTCAGTTTTCTACTTATGGCTAGCCAATTTTCCCAGCACCATTTATTAAATAGGGAATCCTTTCCCCATTTCTTGTTTTTCTCAGGTTTGTCAAAGATCAGATGGCTGTAGATGTGTGGTATTATTTCTGAGGGCTCTGTTCTGTTCCATGTGAATGTGTTTTTAACTGTGAGCTTCTGTTCCTTTTACTGCTTAAGAAGACTGGTTTACAATTTTTTTTTATTCATGTTTTCCGGCAACTGTGTTCCAGCTGCCGGCACGTCCTGTGATTTGCCCTTTGCTTGGTGTGCGCCTTCACATCATTCAGGATCTCTGCTGGAATGTCCCATGCGTAGAGGTCTTTTCCAACAGCCTCTCACATCACTTTCCACCTTATTTTCCCAACTCATGAACGCCATATTACAAAGCACTGCTTTAAACCTAGGTGCCTAGAAAATTATAGGGTACAAAGTTATTTATTTATTAAATGAATTAATAAAATACTATATTGGGATAGATTAAACATTGCAAAATATGTTGACGTGAAATCAAGCCAGCATCATATTTTAAAGTCGTGTTTTTATAGCTAGATTAAATTTATTAAGTGCTTTCTGCAAAAGGTTTAGTCTCTTGTTCATCCTTAAATAACCAAGATTTAATTTTGATATTCACTCGTCTTTGTGTGCCGAGGACTTGTGTACTGGAGTTTGAGAGTCAAACTATAAAGCACATGCAACAGCTAATTCTAGAGTGAGGCCCAGATCACTGATAGTCCTATGGCCTGGACCAGAGAAAGTCACGTAAATTCTCTGAACCTGTTTCTTCATCTGTAAGTGAAAATAATAGTTGAGTCGTATCCTTAGGATTAAATGAGATGATGTATGTGAAACTCCTAGCACAGTGCCTGGGACTGTTCTCTGTCTCCTTTTCTTCAAATTCTCCCTAGAGATACTACCAAATAAAGCACGCACAGTTCTAGACTTAAGATTATGCAGTTATAGAATGGACTTACAGCATTTTATTCAGAATTACAGTTCATGAAAATAATTTATTCCTACTTTATTGCAGCGGTATTGAAAGTTTTTAAAGAATATAACCGTGTGTGTTGGTAACAGAAAGAAGAATGGAAGTATTCCAGGAACTTCGTAAACCATCAGCACGTTTGGAGTGTGACCATTGCAGTTTCAGAGGCACAGATTATGAAAATGTACAGATCCATATGGGTACCATCCATCCAGAATTTTGTGATGAAATGGATGCTGGTGGCCTAGGCAAAATGATATTTTACCAGAAAAGTGCAAAGCTATTTCACTGCCATAAATGCTTCTTCACCAGCAAGATGTACTCTAACGTATACTATCACATCACATCCAAACATGCATCCCCAGACAAATGGAATGATAAACCAAAAACTCAGTTGAACAAAGAAACAGATCCTGTGAAAAGCCCTCCTCTTCCTGAACACCAGAAAATACCCTGCAATTCTGCAGAACCAAAACCCATACCTGCCCTTTCAATGGAAACACAGAAACTTGGTTCAGTTTTGTCTCCAGAATCACCAAAACCTACTCCTCTTACTCCCCTGGAGCCTCAGAAACCTGGCTCTGTTGTTTCTCCTGAGCTACAGACACCTTCTCTTCCTTCTCCTGAGCCTTCAAAACCTGCCTCTGTTTCTTCTCCTGAACCTCCAAAACCAGTCCCTGTTTGTGAATCTCAGAAACCTGCCCCTGTTCCTTCTCCAGAACCACAGAAACTTGCCCCTGTATCTCCTGAGCCCGTAAAGGCTACTCTTCCTAATCCCAAACCCCAGAAGCACTCTCATTTCCCAGAAACACTGGGCCCACCTTCAGCCTCATCTCCAGAGTCACCAGTTCTAGCTGCTTCCCCAGAACCTTGGGGACCATCCCCAGCTGCATCTCCAGAATCTCGGAAATCAGCCCGGACTACCTCCCCTGAGCCAAGGAAGCCATCCCCTTCAGGGTCTCCTGAACCTTGGAAGCCATTCCCTGCTGTCTCCCCAGAGCCTAGGAGACCAGCCCCTGCTGTGTCACCAGGTTCTTGGAAGCCAGGGCCACCTGGGTCCCCTAGGCCTTGGAAATCCAGTCCTTCAGCGTCATCAGGACCTTGGAAGCCAGCTAAACCTGCTCCATCTGTGTCTCCTGGACCTTGGAAACCAATTCCTTCTATATCTCCTGGACCTTGGAAACCAACTCCATCTGTGTCTTCTGCATCCTGGAAATCTTCATCAGTCTCACCCAGCTCCTGGAAGTCCCCCCCTGCATCTCCTGAGTCATGGAAGTCTGGCCCACCAGAACTCCGAAAGACAGCTCCCACGTTGTCTCCTGAACATTGGAAGGCAGTTCCCCCAGTGTCTCCAGAGCTTCGCAAACCCGGCCCACCACTATCCCCAGAGATCCGTAGTCCAGCAGGATCTCCAGAGCTCAGAAAACCCTCAGGGTCACCAGACCTTTGGAAGCTTTCTCCTGATCAGCGGAAAACTTCTCCTGCTTCACTTGATTTCCCTGAGTCCCAGAAAAGTTCCCGTGGCAGTTCTCCTGATCTCTGGAAGTCTTCCTTTTTTATTGAGCCTCAGAAACCTGTCTTCCCTGAGACCCGAAAACCAGGTTCTTCTGGGCCATCTGAGTCCCCCAAAGCAGCCTCAGATATCTGGAAGCCAGTTCTCTCTATCGATACTGAGCCTAGAAAACCTGCCCTGTTTCCCGAGCCTGCCAAAACAGCCCCTCCTGCTTCTCCAGAACCACGCAAACGTGCCCTTTTTCCAGAGCCCCGGAAGCATGCCCTTTTCCCTGAACTCCCCAAATCTGCTCTATTCTCAGAATCACAGAAGGCTGTTGAGCTTGGTGATGAACTACAAATAGATGCCATAGATGATCAAAAATGTGATCTTTTGGTTCAGGAAGAACTTCTAGCTTCACCTAAGAAACTTTTGGAAGATACTTTATTTCCTTCCTCAAAGAAGCTCAAGAAAGACAACCAAGAGAGCTCAGATGCTGAGCTTAGTAGTAGTGAGTACATAAAAACAGATTTGGATGTGGTGGATGTTAAGGGCCAGGAATCAAGCAGTGATCAAGAGCAGGTTGATGTGGAATCCATTGATTTTAGCAAAGAGAACAAAATGGACATGACTAGTCCAGAGCAGTCTAGAAATGTGCTACAGTTTACTGAAGAAAAAGAAGCTTTTATCTCTGAAGAGGAGATTGCAAAATATATGAAGCGTGGAAAAGGAAAGTATTATTGCAAAATTTGTTGCTGTCGTGCTATGAAAAAAGGTGCTGTTTTGCATCATTTGGTTAATAAGCATAATGTTCATAGCCCTTACAAATGCACAATTTGTGGAAAGGCTTTTCTTTTGGAATCTCTCCTTAAAAATCATGTAGCAGCCCATGGGCAGAGTTTACTTAAATGTCCACGTTGTAATTTTGAATCAAATTTCCCACGAGGTTTTAAGAAACATTTAACTCACTGTCAAAGCCGGCATAATGAAGAGGCAAATAAAAAGCTAATGGAAGCTCTTGAACCGCCACTGGAGGAGCAGCAAATTTGATAGCTCAGTATGAATATTTGTTCTACAAAGGTGTTTGTTGAAACCATTCTTTGTAAGTATAGCTTATCAAATAGCCTAGTTGGATATGTAGATGACGTGTGGTGTACCGTGTTTCACTGTCTGAGTTGTGTTACTAAGAATGAGCATTTCATTATTTTTTTCTGGTCTCTGTCTGTGGCTATCTTGTAAGTCAATCAATTTCTATATAGTCCAGATGGATTAAACTTCTCATTTCTTTTAAATATGTATGAATAATAAATCAAGGAAGTAGGCATTCCATTTAATAATCAAGAGCAAGTTGTACTCAAAGCATTCAGCTAAAGTATATCTGTGTGTGGAACTAATTTCAGATAATAGAAAATATTAGTTGAAATGTTTAAGAATTAGGCATGAAAAATAAATTTGAGAAATTTTGTTTCCTCACATGTATTTTTAAATCATAAGAGTTATTTTCTATCTGATGTAAAATTAGTTTATAAATCTTAATCAGCTTCTAGATGTTTATTAGCTTTTATGTCATGAAATGTTGGAGTCTCAGGGTTGCTGATTGTCTGCTAATGGGAAAAATTGAGTAAGTCTTTAAAATAGTTTGCAGCCTTCTCCCACAGGAGACAAGTGAACGATAAGTGTGATTTTAGATCTTTTTTGTCCATAGTTGTTTTCAGTGGAGTCTTCCATTCTATATCTTACCCTAAGATCTGGTTCTTCCCTCCCCATCCCCATCCCAGCCCCCACCCGCCAGCTCACACTAATAGATGATTCTTAATTGCCAAATGTGTTAGAGTTTGTATGTCCTACTCCTGGGCCTTACATGTCGCCTGTTGGGGCTTAAGACCAGGTTAATAAGTAGGAACTGAAAGTCTTCCAGGTTCACAGTAGAAAATTTTATAGACATTTCTGTTAAAGAAATATATCGATTTTATGTTTTTCAGTTCTGTTACTGTAAATACCTTGTACCTGTTCATGGATTATTTTATTCTAAAGTATTTTGTCAAATGTGTATCAACCAAATTAAAAAAGAAAGGCTTTCGTGTCAGCAACATTTTCATGTGTGGTTTGTTTTGTGTAATTTGCATTGTATGATATACAAATCCATTATTTCCATGTTTTCAACATAGGAGTTTTCTTATCTGGAGCAGCATTTTCTTAGCTGTGTTTTCTCCAAGTTCTGTGGTCAGGTAAGTTAGGGGAATGCTTGTATAGGGAGGACTCCATGTGAAAAATCTCATCCTTTCAAATGAAAGGTTTTTTAATTCCAGTGGTTGCCTATCCTGCCTGCCTCTAAACAGTGTGAGGCATTTAATCTCAGAGCATTCTGATGTGTAGCCAGGATTGAGATGCTGTACTGGATTTAATTTAGCTATTCCCAGACATTTTTTTAACAATGAACAGTTTTGTCCTAGTTCCCCACTGGCTGGCTTTCCTATTAATATGCCCGTTGGGATATCTTAACAATATTTAGTGATGTGGTTTGGCTCTGTGTCAAATCTCTCTCTTTTTTTATTTTGAGACCGATCCTTGCTCTGTCACCCAGGTTGCCCTGCAGTGGTGTGATCTTAGCTCACTGCAACCTCCGCCTTTCAGGTTCAAGGGAGTCTCGTGCCTCAGCCTCCTGAGTAGCTGGGACTACAGGTGTGTGCCACCATGTCTAGCTAATTTTTGTAGTTTAATAGAGATGGGGTTTTGCCATGTTGGCCAGGCTGTTCTCGAACTCCTGGGCTCAAGTGATCCACCTGCCTCAGCTTCCCAAAGTGCTGTGGTTACAGCTGTGCGCCACCACACCCGACCCCCACCCAAATCTCCTGCTGAATTGTAATCCCCAGTGTTGGAGGAGGGGCCAGCCTGGTGATAAATGATTGGATCATGGGGACGGACTTCCTCTTGGTGTTCTCGTGATAGTGTGTGAGTTATTTAAAAGTGTTTAGCACCTTCCCCTTCGCTCTCTTCCTCCTGCTCCAGCCCTGTTGGATGTGCCAGCTTCCCCTTCGCCTTCTGCCATGATTGTAAGTTTCCTGAGCCTCCCCGCCTCTTGCTGCAGCCGTGTTTCCTCCGCAGCGTGTGGAACCATTAGCTAATTAAACCTCTTTTCTTTATAAATTACCCGGTCTCAGGTAGTTCTTTGTAGCAGTGTGAGAACAGACTAATCCATTTAGATAATACCAAGTAAGGTCTTAGAAGCCTCAACTCTGTTAGCTTTGGTGAACACTGCACTGAGTAGCTGCTGCTATCAGTTTACATGGCACCTTGAGAACGAGCTTCCAGATGAGTTCCCTTGTAGGCAGTGATGCCAACAGGTAGGACAGGTAAGATATCTTGGTTATACTAGTTGTCCTTTTCTTGTCCATACTGACTGACTTTGTTTTTGAGAAACAAAAAGGGTCTGCATTACCTAGAAACTGTCCTAGCTCCTGCACCCTCAGACCAACCCTGTTAGACAGATGCTTTCCTAAGACTTCACCCTGTCTGGTGCAAACCTGGCAGTTCATCCTAGACCTTTGCTCCAGGTGGCACCAACTAAGTCACATGCGTTGCCATCTGAAATGGGGTTTTTTATAATAGTGCCATAGGATAAGGGCTGACTTCCCGGTAAGTGGTAGTGATGCATGTGTAGTTTTGGCTTTAAGGCCTGAGCTGTATTTGGCTAAACCCCTGTGTTCTTGGTTTACCTCAGTGTGGCTTCCACTTTTTTTTTTTTTTTTTTTTTTTTTGAGAGACTGTTTTTTGCTCTTGTTGCCCAGGCTGGAGGGCAGTGGTGTGATCTCAGCTCACCACAAACTGCCTTCCAGGTTCAAGTGATTCTCCTGCCTCAGCCTCCCAAGTAGCTGGAATTACAGGTGCCCGCCACCACGCCCAGCTAAATTTTTGTATTTTTAGTAGAGACGGGGTTTTACCATGTTGGCAAGGCTGGTCTCGAATTCCTGACCTCAGGTGATCCACCTGCCTTGGCTTCCCAAAGTGGAGGATGGAGACATATTTAAAAGCACTGAGCACAAAGGAGGCACCCTATCCTTGGTAGCAATTATTATCCTTCCGATTTAATATATATCATTCACTAGTTTGTTTAAATAATTTGTGAACCAGTTTATATTTTCAAGTTGCCATGTGTTTTAGGGTTCTCCAGAGAGTCAGAACCAATAGGAGATACATAGATATAGATATGGTATAGAATGGTAACCAGCATTCTACTTTGTTTTTATGAGTCTGACTTTTCTAGATTCCACATACAAGTGAGATTATGCAGGATTTGTCTTTCTGTGTCTGGTTTATTTTACTTAACATAATGTCCTCCAGATTCATCCATGTTGCCGTAAGTGACAGGATTTTCTTCTTTTCAGACTGAATAGTATTTCATCGTGTGTGTGTATATATATACACACAATTTACTGAGCAGGGAGATCTGCAGACTCTCTTGGCTCCCAGAATGCTGGGGTCAGGCTTGCAGTCTTAAACAGGAAATTGGTGAACTCTTTGGAGAGGATCTGCAGATACCAACAGTTTCAGGGTTTTCTAAGGTCCAGGAGTGCCAGGCTCCTGTGCACTCTTCCTTTGGGGAAGCAAAGGAAGACTCCATCTGTGCACACAGAATATATTAATTATACTTTCTTGTTTTCTGTTTTCTTGATGCTCTGGCATCTGGGGTTTACTGGGAAAAGACTGCCTTTTCCAGGGCCAGGCAATTAAACTACCAATCCAGAATCCATACTCCTAACCACCTACTTTATCTGTATATGTATTATCTTTTTATATATACACACACACTACATTTTCTTTATCAGTTCATTCATTGATGGACACGGGTAAATTCCATATTTTGGTTATTGTGAGTAATGCTGCAATGAACATGGGAATGCAGCTGTTTCTTTGGGATCCCGATTTCATTTTTCTGTGGATAAACACCCAGAAATGAGATAGCTCTTCATTACACTCTGTGAAAGGCCCTAAAAGCTACCACACCCGTAGGTGAAATTACCGGATTAGTGAAAATAAGCTGTATCTCTCCACCCAAAGTTTTCTTCCCATGCTCTTAGCATTCCTGGTCCTAGTGCCAATGCTTTATTAGCATTAGAAAATTATTTCTCTTTAATCAGGAAAGCCACGCTCAGGCTGTTGCAAATCATCCACTTTGAACAGGCCTGTAACAAGCCTAGACTAGATACAAGTAATTAATAAGAGGCAGGGTTGGGCGCGGTGGCTCAAGCCTGTAATCCCAGCACTCTGGGAGGCCGAGGCGGGTAGATCATGAGGTCTGGAGTTCAAGACCAGCTTGGCCAATATGGCGAAACCCCGTCTCTACTGAAAATACAAAAACTAGCTGGGTGTGGTGGTGCGCACCCGTAGTCCCAGCTACTCGGGAGGCTGAGACAGGAGAATCGCTTGAACCCGGGTGGTGGAGGTTGCAGTGAGCCGAGATCGTGCCACTGCATTCCAGCCTGGGCAACAGAGCAAGACTCTGTCTAAATAAATAAATAAATGCAGGTAAAATAATTAAGCAATAAACACAATTGGCAGTGGTCATCCAGAGGACTGTGACTTCCCTGAGGAGGACGTGTGAAGAAACCAGGTAATAACCCGAAGACATCAAGGAGTTCAAGTGACCCCATTATTCATTATTCGTTAATCTGTTCTCGGGCCAAGACGGGTTAGTGCCTCCCACTTCCATGGAGATAGCCGACTGTATCTTCTAACTTCCATGGAGATAGCCGACTGTATAAAGACAGGCTGTGTGGGGGTGGGATTTCAAGGACTCTCAGCACTTTTGTATTTGCTACTTTACTGAGTTGGATACAGGCAATAAGGTCTCCATTTGACTTGCGAGGGGCTGAGGCACTGTGATATTCACAAATACAAGTATACTACTGGGTACAATGGACCTGATGGGCATTGTGATTTGGTTAAATTTTTGTTGGTAGATGGCTATAAATAACAGAGCAACTACCTGCTCTGGTTTGCCCATGACTGTCCCAGCAACTTGGGATGACTGGTCACCCAGAACAGCCATTCTTAGAGCACAGGGTGCCCCCAACATCACTGTGTTTGCAGGTGCCAACCTTTGATCCCTACAGCTGCCTTTTTTTTTTTTTTTCCCCGAGATGGAGTCTAGCTCTGTCGCCCAGGCTGGAATCTGGAATGCAGTGGTGCAATGTCAGCTCACTGCAAGCTCTGCCTCCCAGGTTCACGCCTTTCTCCTGCCTCAGCTCCCGAGCAGCTGGGACTGCAGGTGCCCGCCACCACACCCAGCTAATTCTTTTGTATTTTTTAAATAGAGACGGGTTTCGCTGTGTTAGGATGGTCTCGATCTCCTGACCTCGTAATCCGCCTGCCTCGGCCTCCCGAAGTGCTGGGATTACAGGCATGAGCCACCACGCCCGGCCCAGCTGTCATTCTTGAGATGGCATCTTCCTTTCAGTCTTACCTTTCCTGGCACCAGACCCAGCAGAAGGCAAAACAACAGGAAGCAGCCCACGACTTTTTCTATTGAGCTTTTTTTTTGGAGCCTGAGGCCCCAGAACCTGCATCTGGAACCTTCTAACTACAGAGGCTGCTCCCAGGGGTCGGCAGAAGGGATGGCATCTCTCCCCGTGTTCTGTGTCATGGGCCCCACCGACATAGTCTCCAAGGTCTCACCGGCAGGTCTTTAGGGTTAACAGTAAATTCAGGAAGCTCCCTACAGACAACGTAGGTTCCTGAATGTTGTCTTCTAATCTAGCTTCAAAGTCTTCACTTACATATGGGGTGTACATTCTTTACTTGGAAAGTGATTTCACAGGAGAATGACTGAAATTTACTCATGAGTAAACCTTTGCATTCTTTCCTCTGAAAAATATTAACATGAGGCCCATTATCAGTCAGTGATCTAAGAAAAGTGGTGAAGACAGAGGCCTAGATCTGTTCTGACTTGGGATTGCCCAGACCTGCAGGGTGAATAGCCTCTGATTTGTACCTTCTGGTGGGTGAGGTAAATGTGCTCCTGGCGGGTCTTATACTCATTGCATTATCTCCATGTAGCATCACATATGTCTTTAAAGCACTGCTCAGCCAGGCACGGTGGCTCACGCCTGTAATCCCAGCACTTTGAAAGGCCAAGGCGGACGGATCATGAGGTCAGGAGATCGAGACCATCCTGGCTAACACAGTGAAACCCCGTCTCTACTAAAAATACAAAAAATTAGCCAGGCATGGTGGCTGGTGCCTATAGTCCCAGCTACTCAGGATACTGAGACAGGAAAATGGCATGAACCTGGGAGGTGGAGCTTGCAGTGAGCCGAGATCGCTCCACTGCACTCCAGCCTGGGCAACAGAGCAAGATGCCGTCTCAAAAATAAATAAAAATGAAAAAATAAAGCACTGTGCTCATGGAGACAGTGGTTGGGGGAGGGGACCCCCTGAACCCTCCATGTGATCCTGTGTGAAGTGCACACATAAGTTTCAAAGGAGATTCTTTCTTGTCTATGGTGAAACATGACAACAGGAGGCCCTCCTTCCCCATTTCCCAGTCACCTGTCCTGGCTGACTGAAGAGTGCCATCCCCGAGCACGCAGTGAGAAGACTGAAGATGACCTTGGAGATCACCTAATTCAGCCCAGCCATGACACACTGACATAAAAGAAATGTGAACTT
Organism: Chlorocebus sabaeus; assembly: GCF_047675955.1. NCBI lineage: Eukaryota > Metazoa > Chordata > Mammalia > Primates > Cercopithecidae > Chlorocebus > Chlorocebus sabaeus. The sequence continues at coordinate 95,585,907 of NC_132906.1, forward strand.
TTCCCATCAGATGTCCTCAAGGTGAGGCAGGGCCAGATTTCTCCTTCCAAAAGCATAGCTCAGGGGTCATGCCAATTCCCAAATCCTCCTCTGCGGGGTCCTCCCAACCAGCATCACCACCACAGGCTCCCTGTGTGGTTTGAGGCACAGGGAATCTGGCTGCTTTGGGAGGAAATTATGTTTATAACCACATGCAAGTACTGTAAACTCAAGGGACAGGGACCGTGCCATTACACTGGGAGTGCCCTCACCTTAGCATAAAACAGTTAGCTTCAGACGCTTCTGGCTGGCAAAGCCCTCCTCTTATCCTAACTCATAGGTCTCCGTGATGTTTCCTCCTAACTCAGCCCCCAGTCCAGGCAGAACTGGCATTCTATAAACACCTCCCCACACACTCCTGTAGGAAAAAGGACATTATGCGTCCTGGGCCATAAGCCACTTTGCATGGCCTTGGGTTAAAAGCTATTCTCAAGGCAACTGATCTGGCCTTGGGTTAAAAGCTATTCTCGAGGCAACTGATCTACCACCTTGTCAGGGATCCTTGGGTCCTGGCCACAGAACTCTTCCTATCTCTTTCGTGCCTGCAGTCACCTTGTTTTTCTCACTTCTCCTTCCCCCGACTCCATCTTTCTATCCTTTTCATTCTGCTTTGGTTTGTCATAGATTTAATTTGTATCTGCTCATCCAGACTAGTACTTTGCGTTACTTCATAGGAGACACATTCTTGCCTGTGCACTCTTGCAGACTATCAGAGAGAGAGAGAGAGAGAGAGAGAGAGAGAGAGAGAGGACAGCAACCAACACTGGCTCTCCCAGCTTTGTAACCCGCCTTCACCACAGCATTCCATTCACCCACTGGGAGTGGTCAGTGCTGCAGCTTCCTTCTCCTCACAGTGAGGGCCATCAGAACATGCCACCCAAAATATGCTGCTTTGATGTATTGATGATTTTGAGCAGAAGTCATTTGAGAAACAGCAGATGCCAGAAGGCCTCTCTGGCTTCCCTCTGTATACCTAAAATTAGGGCGTGGAATCCTTTGAGAAAGGTGTCCCCCTCTTTACCAGAAAGAGGAAACCATTCTCATCACCAGAGATGGGGAGACCGTGCTGAGATGTGTCTGTACAGACAGCCCTCCTAAAATGACCCACTTCTTCCACTAGTTTCCTCATGAGTTATCTGATAACTTTACCACAATTTGCCCCAGCCCCTTTTTCCTTTTGTCTTGTGACATGTTTGCAATTCATCATTCCTTGTTAAAATGGTGTATAAGCTCTCCGCCCGATCCACTTCTTTGAGTCTTCATTTCTTCCTTAAGAATACCTCTGTGTGGGCCGGGCGCGGTGGCTCAAGCCTGTAATCCCAGCCCTTTGGGAGGCCGAGACGGGCGGATCACGAGGTCAGGAGATCGAGACCATCCTGGTTCACACGGTGAAACCCCGTCTCTACTAAAAAAAATACAAAAAACTAGCCGGGCGAGGTGGCGGGCGCCTGTAGTCCCAGCTACTTGGGAGGCTGAGGCAGGAGAATGGCGTGAACCCGGGAGGCGGAGCTTGCAGTGAGCTGAGATCCGGCCACTGCACTCCAGCCTGGGCGACAGAGCTACACTCCGCCTCAAAAAAAAAAAAAAAAAAAAAAAAAAAAAAGAATACCTCTGTGTATATACAAAAATATTAACATCAAACACAATGTGCATGCTTTTCTTCTGTTAATCTTCTTTATGTCAGTTTAATCCTCAGGTCCTGTGGGCGGCAAGCCACCCAGGTGCTGAGGCAAGAGACAGGGCACGAGCTGTTCCAGTATAATAAAATATATAAAATAAGAATAGTTATACTAGATATAGATCGTAGATATTATATATGAATATCATTAATCATTAGTTTGTAGCAATTACTGTTTATTCCAATATTATGATAATCCTCGCTCTACAATCATAACCTAGGAAAAACCAGGCCATGTAGAGATAGGGGCTGAGGGGACATAGTGAGAAGCGACCAGAAGACAGGAGTGTGAGCCTTCTGTTATGCCCCGGGCAGGGCCACCAGAGGGCTCCTTGGTCTAGCAGTAACACCAGTGCCTGGGAAGATGCCCATTACCAAGTGGACCGTGGTCTAGCGGTAGCGTCAGTGTCAAGGAAAAACACCTGCTACTTAGCAGACCGGGAAAGGGAGTCTCACTTTCCCCAGGGCAGTTTAGAGAAGACTCTGCTCCACCACCTCTTGTGGAGGGCCTGACATCAGCCCGCAGTTATCCGGAGGCCTAACTGTCTCCCTGTGATGCTGTGCTTCAGTGGTCATGCTCCTAGTCCGCCTTCATGTTCCATTCTGTACACCAGGCTCTGCCTTTTAGATAACAGTAGCAAAATTAGTGAAAGTACTAAAAGTCTCTGATATGCAGAAATAATGGCGTAAGCTGTGTACTCTCTCTCTTTCTCTCCCTCTGCCTCGGCTGCCAGGCAGGGAAGGGCCCCCTGTCCAATGGACATGTGACCCATGTAACCTTACCAATCATTGGAGATGGCTCACACTCCTTATCCTGCCCCTTTGTCTTGTATCCAATAAATATCAGCACAGCCTGGCATTCGGGGCCACTACCGGTCTCTGTGTCTTGGTGGTAGTGGTCCCCCAGGTCCAGCTGCCTTTTCTTCTATCTCTTTGTCTTGTGTCTATTTCTACAGTCGCTTGTCTCCACACATGGGGAGAAAAACCCACTGACCCTGTGGGGCTGGACTAGGGTCCAGCCACAGAATCTAAGAGGGTAGAGGAAACCTCTTTCCTCCCCCAACACCCCTGAGACTTACCTGCAAACAGTTTTCTAGAGCCATGAGTACTTCACCAAGAGCATTTGCAGTGAATAACAAAATGTCTCATGGTTCCAGTTGTCCTTTAATTCCTCTTGCTTCAGTCAATTGAGGCATCCCCTACTCACTGTGTCTTTAGGAGAGTTCCACACCAAGCCATGGGGTATCTTTTCCCGGTCCTCATGCTTCATTCTCTTCCTTTCACCTTCCTTTCCGGCCCTCTGTTCTTGCACCCCTTCCCTCTTGTGTGCTGCCTCCCACATAAGTTTCTGGTTCTGCAGCAAGAAGAATGAAGGAGACCTCCTCTGCTGTCATAGGTCACCATCCCCATTAATTCTGTCTTTTATGATGCCCCATTAAAATGAAACTTTCTACTGCCCAGTAAATGAAGCTTTCTATTGCCCAATGAATTATGCCTGACAGCACAATTAACTGCTTTACAATTGATCATTTTTTTTTACCCTCAGAGCATCCTTGAAATGATTGACAACCATGAGAGAAACACTGTAAATATTCTCAGATACAAACCCACAGTATCAGCTTCACAGAATACCTGTAGATGCAAGTAACTAAAACTCCAGCTCAATTTGACTTTAATAAGAAAGCACTTTATTGATTCAGGTGGGTAGTTCAGAAGCAGGCCAGGCTTCAGGGTGAATTTGAGCAAAAAGAAGCTCATGGATGCTACCAGGACTCAGTCTCTTCCCAATTTTCTGCTCTGCCTTCAGTGAAGTCAGAATCATTCTGAGTGTGGCAAAATCTCCAGGAACAATTTCTGAGGCTGCATTCTTCATCAAAAAGGGAACATGAACAAGTACACTCTTGTACCTAACAATCTAGCACAACTTGTACTTGACTCTAATTGGAACAACTCAGGCCTTTGCCCATCCCCAAGTCCATTAGGGGGCCATGGGAATGCTGTGTGGCACCTGGCATGAGCCTCAGTTATGCAACTACCTTGGAACCAATAACCGTAACATAGGGTGAGACAGTGCTGTTTAGGTTAAGTCAACCAGCACCCACCCCATGTTTCAAACCATGTGACTGAATAATTCAGGGCTCTATTAGGAAGGAGAAAGGGGGATGCTTCTTGAATAGCACCCAACACTCAACTACAATTTGATTTGACAGGAACCCAGAGGCCTTGCCCATATAAATCTCTCACAGTTGCTTGGAAAGAGCACTCAGTACAAAAATCCTATGGCAGCAACCCTGTGGCCTCAAGGGTGCAATGGACTTGGTGTGGAGGGTGGAGAAGAGAGGGTGGGAAGGGGCTCAGTGTCTTCTGAAGATGAAGCAGAAGAATAGATGGCACTGCCTTAGCAGAGTGGAAAATGTTTAACCCCAAGAGATGCCTACAGAGACAGCTGAGCCACACCACAGACTCCTAGATGGGCTTGGGTGAGGGTTCCCAAGTGTCTAGGTAAGCAGAGGAGATGGTGAGGCAGACACAGAAGTGTTGGTTCAAAGCACATTGGGAAGAGTGTGATCCCAAGACCCCTCATTCCACACTGGCAGTCAAATGCTCCTCCCCTGACATCAGAAAAAGAAACAGTTTATTTTCTTCAGACATCGAAACAACTTTTCTTTTTTTTTTTTTTTTTTTTTTTTGAGGCGGAGTTTCGCTCTGTCGCCCAGGCTGGAGTGCAGTGGCCGGATCTCAGCTCACTGCAAGCTCCGCCTCCCGGGTTCACGCCATTCTCCTGCCTCAGCCTCCCGAGTAGCTGGGACTACAGGCGCCCGCCACCTCGCCCGGCTAGATTTTTTTTTTGTATTTTTTTTTAGTAGAGACGGGGTTTCACCGGGTTAGCCAGGATGGTCTTGATCTCCTGACCTCGTGATCCGCCCGTCTCGGCCTCCCAAAGTGCTGGGATTACAGGCTTGAGCCACCGCGCCCGGCCCGAAACAACTTTTCTAAGCTCCAGGACACTGGATAATGCTGCTTATGCAAAGAGAGTATTTAGTGAAAGCCAATTTACTGAGCAGGGAGATCCGCGACTCTTTCTCCCTCTTGGCTCCCAGAATGCTGGGGTCAGGCTTACAGTCTGAGGAGATTGGCAAACTCTTTTTGGAGAGGATCTGCAGATACCAACGTTTTCAGGGTTTCCTCAGGTCCAAGAGTGCCAGGCTCCTGTGGACTCTTCCTTTGGGAAAGCAAAGGAAGACTCCATCTGTGCACACAGAATGCATTAATTATATTTTCTTGATGCTGTAGAATCTCGGGTTTACTGGGAAAAGATTGCCTTTTCCAGGGCCAGCCAATTAAACTACCAATCCAGAACCCATACTCCTAACCACCTACCTTATCTGGCTCTGATGCTGTAGGAAACAATACCGTCCTTCCGTAATCACCCCAGGGCCAGGTACTAGGTAAGTAGAGATGGCTCCTATGCCCCAGAGCCTGCTGAAGTTATTCACACTGGCCAGCCTAAGCCTGCCTGCCCTGCCTGGCATTGCTGTCCCACAGAGACCACAGCAGAGGCTCCTGCCCATGCCTTCCTCTCTCTCCTTCTGCCTCTGCCTGGGGCTTCTCTGTGCCTCCTATTTCTAGGGATCTGTGAGTATGAACATATTTCCCCGGGACAGTCATTTCCATGTCTGAAAGTCTTAACATCCCTGATTAAAACAAATTCTAGGTCAGGCGCGGTGGCTCACGCCTGTAATCCCAGCACTTTGGGAGGCCAAGGTGGGCGTATCATGAGGTCAGGAGATCGAGACCATCCTGGCTAACACGGTGAAACCCCGTCTCTACTAAAAAATACAAAAAATTAGCCGGGCGTGGTGGCGGCGCCTGTGGTCCCAGCTACTCGGGAGACTGAGGCTGGTGTGAACCCGGGAGGTGGAGCTTGCAGTGAGTCGAGATCGCGCCACTGCACTCCAGCCTGGGCGACAGAGGGAGACTCTGTCTCAAAAAAAAAAAAAAAAAAAAAAAAAAAAAAAAAAAAAAAAAAAAATTCTGAGTACATTTTAAAACATAAGGCTTCCAATGGAATTTTTTTTTTTTTTTTTTTTTTTTTTTTTTTTTTTTTTTTTTTTTTTTTTTTTTTGGGACAGAGTCTCGCTCTGCCGCCCAGGCTGGAGTGCAGTGGCGCGATCTCGACTCACTGCAAGCTCCGCCTCCCGGGTTCCCGCCATTCTCCTGCCTCAGCCTCCCGAGTACCTGGGACTAGAGGCGCCGCAGCGCCCGGCTAATTTTTTATATTCTTTAGTAGAGACGGGGTTTCACTGTGTTAGCCAGGATGGTCTCGATCTCCTGACCTCGTGATCCGCTGGTCTCGGCCTCCCAAAGTGCTGGGATTACAGGTGTGAACCACCGCGCCCAGCCCAATGGAATTTTAAAAACCCTTATATGGAGAATTTTAAACATATATGTAAATAAACAATGAATATAACAAACCCCTATTGTCTATAACCCTTCAGAATAACCAGAAACACATGGCCAATTCTGTTCCGTCTATATTCCCAAATAAAATTCATACATTGTGATTAGCTGATGTGTTTTTAAGTCTGTATAATTTATGCATTTCCCCCATATCTCCTATATATCATTTTCTTGTATTTATTGAAGAAGCTGCATTGATTTTCCTGATTCACTTTCAGAGTTTAAAATAGAATTTCACAAAAAGAAAAAAATAAAAACAGAAGGAATAAAAATATCAGAAAAGAAATCAATGGGATTTAAATGGTACAGCTGCTTTGGAAAACAGTCTGGCAGTTCCTCAGAAAGTAAGACCTAGAATTACTCTTTGATCCATCAATTCTACTGAAGTCTTCATACTGAAGAGAATTAAAAACATGTCCACACAGAAACTTGGACACAGATTTCCATAGCAGCATTATCCATAATAGCCGAAAGGCAGAAACAACTGAAACATCCACCTATTGATGAGCAGATAAATAATATGACGTATTCCCACACAATGGAATATTACTCAACCTCAAAAGGGAATGGTTGCCAGAGGTTGTAGGAGGAAAAAATGGAAAATACAGTGTTTCTTTCTTGGGTGCTGAAAATATGTTAGAATTAAATAGTAGTGAAGTCTGCTACTTCCAGAAAGTGCTAAATTGTACACTTTAAATGAGTAAAATGTAGTATGTGAATTACATCTCTTAAAAATCAAGAACATTTTCCAGAAATAAAGTTTATGAATTTTCAGATTTAAAAGATCTATTGAGTTCCCCTCAAAATGAATTTCAAAGTTCTTCTACACTAAAGCACATTATTGTGAAATTTGATAACATCAGAGATAAAGATCTGAAAAGCTTCCAGAGAGGTGAAATAAAAAGATCACCTGCAAAGAATCAAGAACCAAAATGGCACTGAAATTTTTCGTTGAAATTTTAGATATAATAAGAAAATGAAATTTGGCCTTCACATTCTGAGAGAAATGTATATATTTTAAACCCAACTAAACCGTCAACCCAGTGTGAGAATAGTGCTCAGGCATTTTGGGACATGCACAGCATCAAAGCTTTACCTTAGATCAGGAAGCTACAGTAAAGTGGCAACCTAAGAAATGGGAGAATGAATTCCAGGAACAGGTGATCCATGCAGGAGAGAGGAGCAGCATTGCCGAGAGCCAGGGGTGAAGCAATTCAAGCTGGAGACACTGAGACAAACACAGGAGCACCTGGCATTCTATGAGAGGCAGTGCAGTGGTTCTCACAACTCAGTAAATGTGGTAATTACCTCTTATCTGGTTACAATGCACCTTCCCAGGCCTGCCAGCAGGGATTCTAAATCCTTACACAAATGATATGGCAACACTTGTGGTTATAGACATGAGTGTTTGAATCACAGATCACAGGTCCAAACCCAAATCCCCTCAGTAATTAACTGTATGCTGTCATTTAATTGCTTAATCTCTCCAGCACACCACTTCCTCAGGCCAATTCATTTGGGAATATAAATTCATCTGAGTGTTTTAAAGGGTAGTTTGTACAATGAGCTCGTGACTATGAAATGCTTAGCATGGCATCCAAAAAGTCCTCCATAAGTGGTGCAAAAATACCTTTTTATTACAGAAAACACACCCAACCTAGAAAACAGTGTTCATAGGGGGTTAAGAGAAGTAAGTACAGTTGGGTGAGCAGAGGGAACCAGCGTGGCAAGGGCCTTTCTTAGGTGAGGTACCCATCACATTTGAAAGTGGGATGCAGGAAGCCAAGGAACCCAGACTCTTGTTAACTACCTACTCCTGCAGGAATTAATCCATTCCTGTGAGAGCAGAACTCACTTACCCCCATGGAGGACATTAACCTATTCATGAAGGATCCATCCCCATGACCCAAACACCTTCCACTGGGCCCCACCGCCCCACACTGCCACATTGGGGGTCAAATTTCAACACGAGTTTTTGCAGGGACAAACCACATCCAAACCATAGTAATTTGTAGCATAGTTAAATTCTTTTTCACATGATGTATTCTGTCCTGGGATACTCACATCCTGAGTAATTTTATTTAATTTGAATAGAGTTTGATTTACCCATTTGGTTGTAAAATTCTGCGTATTTTGACCAGTGCATAGTGGCAGGTACCTACTATTAAAGTATCATATGGAATGCTTCAAACCCCCACCCCATGGAGCCAATGGTTTCCCATCCATGTGGTTTGCCTTCTGTAGTGTCTCATTAAATGAGGTCACACTGTGTGTATTCTCCTCAGACTGTCTTCTTCCACTTAGCAATGTGCATACAAGATTCACTCATGTCTTTGTGTGAGTTGATAACTTGTTCCTTTCTACAGCTAAGTAGTATTCCATTGCATGAATGTACCACAGTTTGGTTATGCATTTTGGGGAGCAAAACCTTCCTCTTCTAACTTTGTTCCTGGGTTGGAGACCTTCAAATTAACTGACAATAGATACATTAGTAGGAGAGACAATACTTGGCTTCTGATTCCACAAGTATCATTGTGGGACAAAATTCATCAGATGGCAGGATCCACTTTACAAAGAGGTAAAAATAGCCCAAAAACAATAAACAAGACTAGAATCAGATAACCCACAATAGCTAGAGCTTTCCTTTAAAAAAAAATTTTTTCTTGAGACAGGGTCTGGCTCTGTCGCCCAGGCTGGAGTACAAAGGTGCAACAATCTCAGCTCACTGTAACCTCTACCTCCTTGGTGCAAGTGATCCTCCCTCCTCAACCTCCTGATTAGCTGGGACTACAGGCACATGTCATGGTGCCCATCTAATTTTTGTATTTTTGGTAGAGACAGGGTTTCACCATGTTGCCCAGGCTGATCTTGAACTCCTGGCCTCCCAAAGTGCTGGAATTATAGGCATGTGCCACCATGCCCGGCCAAGTTATAGTTTTCCATTGAAACATAAAATTTCTCTCTGTAGTAACCATCATTTTTGATCATAATCAAAGTAAGACTATTCTTGTTTTAAAAATAAGTCTAGTTTTGTTAGATTTTGCTGGATTATTTACGTAAGTGCAGCAAGAACAGGAGATGGCCACATAGGTGCTTTCAAGTTTCTTTGCTGGAAGTTTTCATACAGAATCTCAGATTTGACTTTTAAAGGCCTTATTCAGGCTAAAAGCCAAGCTAAGAACATACTATCAAATTTCAGCTGTAGTCCTTATAGCTTTGTGTGAATTCCTCTCTTCTTGAGGCCCCCAAAATATCCCTAAATTCCTGGGCCTACCAGGAAATGACCTTCTTTACTAACCTGTAAGGCTGTGAACCCTGTAATCTAAGTATCAGCCTGCCTTTTCTCAGAGTGCTGTTGGGAATGAAGTTTCTGGTGTTCCAAAAAACAACAACAACAAAAAAAGAATTAACGTGGGAACAAATCATCTCTTAGCAAGGCGAGCTTTACTTTCTGCAGAAAGGGTGCTACTCAATAGCTGTCCAGCCACAAGAGCACACCGAACAAAGGAGACAGAGTTACTTATAACCTGATGCGTCTACCCTACTGCTGTGTCCAGTTTCCATTGGCTGGAATAGGACCTCACATTTTACACTTTACCCAATTGGCTATTAGTTTAAAACTTTCTTAATTAGGTAAGGGGAATAGAACAAAGAAAGAAAAGGAAGTTGCCAGGGATAGTTAAGGAAGCATCTCCAAATAAGGAATGGCATACACTATGGGCTGGGGCTTGTCTAGTTCTGTCCAGGCATGCCAGAGCAAGCTAGGACAACTGATTTGGAACACAGACACACACACACACACACACACACACACACACACACAAAAAAAAATAGTGGATAGCAATCTTATAGTAAGAAATTGTGACTTTTTACAATCTTTGAAGAAGAACTTTCCCATTTCTCACAGTGCTTTGTAAGCATTGTCTCCATAAAAGTCAACCGTACTTCCTTAAAATTGCTGGTCGTAACTGATCTTAGGTACACTTCCAAAATATGATATTCCAGTAAAAACTTTGAAAATATAACCAAATTTTCCAATTATGTCCTGTTATAAGGTGAACAGATTCTTTTTTTTTTTTTTTTTTTTTTTTGGAGACGGAGTCTCGCTCTGTCGCCCAGGCTGGAGTACAGTGGCGCAATCTCGGCTCACTGCAAGCTCCGCCTCCCGGGTTCACGCCATTCTCCTGCCTCAGCCTCCCGAGTAGCTGGGACTAGAGGCGCCCGCCACTGCGCCCGGCTAATTTTTTCTGTTTTTAGTAGAGACGGGGTTTCACCATGGTCTCGATCTCCTGACCTTGTGATCCGCCCACCTCCGCCTCCCAAAGTGCTGGGATTACAGGCATGAGCCACCGTGCCCGGCCGGTGAACAGATTCTTACTGGACTTTTGCTAATAACTGTATCATCATGAAAATAATTCAGTAAGAATTTCAAAATTGTGGAGAAATCAGGCAGGGGAAAAAAGATAAATGCTTCATTTCTGTTTACAAAAGTATAACCTACTAAATTGTTGTAAGTTACAGTTAGATTAAGAGAAAGAGATTTCTTAAATTCAGAAACTAGAACATTAAAGAACCAGCAATGCTCTAAAAAGCTATAAAATTATAATCAATTTTCATCAGTTCATTCAGTGCCATGTAATCAATTCCAGTCTTGCTGGATCTTGGGTTAGCAGTCTCATGACCCCATCAATTTCTCCAGCAGGCTTCTGGAGATCTTCACCGAGTCAAGTGTGTGGTCTTAAAGTTATTTAAGTAATACCATCAGAAGCCTTTAACCAGAGTACCTGTCATACTCTTTTCCGTGAGTCTCAGAGGGAGTCCTGTGTTAGAGATGAACATTCTGACCTGTAGCTGATTGGAGGAGCTTTCAGGAAAGCATCAGGGGGAAAGAATATCTAAATGACAAGGAATATGAAATGGCTGTAATTATACCACAATTGAAAAGGATGTTCGATTCTTTCTGTGGCATACAACATTTATTTATTTATTTATTTATTTATTTATTTATTTATTTAGAAATGGAGTCTTGCTCTGTCCCCAGGCTGGAGTACAGTGGTGCGATCTTGGCTCACTGCAAACTCCTCCCCCTGGGTTCACGCCATTCTCCTGCCTCAGCCTCCTGAGTAGCTGTGACTACAGGTGCCTGCCACCACGCCTGGCTAATTTTTTGTATTTTTAGTAGAGAAGGGGTTTCACCGTGTCAGTCAGGATGGTCTTGATCTCCTGACCTTGTGATCCACCCGCCTCGGCCTCCAAAAGTGCTGGGATTACAGGTGTGAGCCACTGCCCCCGGCACAACATTTAAAATAATAATTGGAATTATGACTCATAACTCTATACTGGCACATAGCATGGATAAGGAGGACATTGACAAATTTCCAGGAATTTTATATAATTTCTGAAAACATAACATTTTACCCATACAAATATAACACAGGCAAGGTTAGATATCTCTTTTTATTTGTAGCTTTTGTATGGTTTTCCTTATAAAAAATACATCCTACTTTACTTGTGAAACATGCCCTACTTTTCTTGCATGCTTTGCATAGAGTCGTTTCTAGTTATTCTATTACTTCTAGTAGTTTTATTTGCATATATTGATTATAATTTTAATACTTAGTAATCTTTTATTTTCCAGAGAAAACTAGGAAGTAAACAGTCATAAACTGTCATATATTAGCATTCCATAGTAGGTTAGAGAATGTATGAGTATACCATCTCCCAACATCTACAGGGATGTGTTTCCTCATCGTACAATTTCTCGTTGTGGCAGAGAAAACCATGTTTATTAATGGGCCAAAATATCTTTAGTCTTTCTGTAAAAATAAGAAGCAAAAAGTATATAAACTTGAATTATTTATGTTCAATAATTAATGTTTTAGTATTGTAACTTATTTATAAATGGTCTAGATATTTAATGCAAATCTTTTACTTAGCGTAACTTTAAGGTTAAAAATTACCGAAAGTATTTTGGAAGCTACTATTAAGCAGGTTTACAGTAAACAAATTATTTTTGAAATAATGTTTTTCGCTTTTCACAAGATGGCACCAAAAGTGAAGAAGGAAGCTCCTGCCCCTCCTAAAGCCAAAGCCAAAGTGAAGGCTTTAAAGGCCAAGAAGGCAGTGTTGAAAGGTGTTCACAGCAATACACAAAAAAGAAGATCCGCATGTCATTCACCTTGAGGTGGCCCAAGACACTGCGACTCCGGAGGCAGCCCAAATATCCTCGGAAGAGCACCCCCAGGAGAAACAAGCTTGACCACTATGCTATCATCAAGTTTCCGCTGACCACTGAGTCCGCCATGAAGAAGATAGAAGAAAACAACATGCTTCTGTTCATTGTGGATGTTAAAGCCAACAAGTACCAGATCAAACAGGCTGTGAAGAAGCTCTGGGACATGGATGTGGCCACAGTCAACATCCTGATTTGACCTGATAAAGAGAAGAAGGCAAATGTTCGACTGGCTCCTGACTGTGATGCTTTGGATGTTGCAACAAAATTGGGATCATCTAAACTGAGTCCAGCTGGCTAACTCTAAATATATGTATATCTTTTCACCATAAAAAAGAAATAATGTTTTTCATAAGAATGACAACTTAATTAGAATCAAATCTATAAGCTTTAAGATTTTACATTTCTAGTAAGTATAATATTAGCTTATTTGACTAGAACTCAAGCAGAATAGGAATTTATGCTTGTTTTAAATTCAATAGTGGTAACTTTGAAGACATAGTGGTTTTATTATATCAAAAATATTATATTAACCTTATTTAACTTAGTTTTATCCAAATCATGTTAACTTAAAAAACATTTGATCAGTTCCTATATTTCTAGGAGTTTGGTGAATATTTATTTATAAATGCTTATATTTTTCCAAGCCAAGTTAGAATGGAGCACCTTTAAAGGATTTTATAAATGAATTTTGCAACGCTATCCTGAGTTAAGAAAATATCACATATACATAACACACATTAATAGACATACAAACACAAATAGAGATTTCATAGCTTTCATCCTGAAATTTCAGCCATGAATCAGGTATAAATATTCTGATGGTTAATTTTAGACATCTACTTGATTGAATTAAGAGACACACATAGCTGGTAAAATACAATTTCTGGGCGTATGTGTGAGGGTGTTTCTGGAAGACACTGAGATAACCCTGACCCAATGTAGATGGGCACAGATATGGTTTGGCTGTGTCCCCACTCAGATCTCATCTTGAATTGTAGTTCCTATAATTCCTACATGTCGTGGGAGGGACCCAGTTGGAGGTGATTGAATCATGGTGGTGGTTACTGCCATGCTGTTCTCATGATAGTGAGTGAGTTCTCATGATCTGATGTTTTTATAAGGAGCTTTTCCCGTTTGGCTCAGCACTTCTCCTTGTTGCTGCCATGTGAAGAAGGACGTGTTTGCTTCCCCTTCCACCATGATTGTGAGGCCCCTCCAGTCATGTGGAACTGTCAGCCCATTAAACCTCTTTGTTCTTTATAAATTGCTCAGACTCAGGTATTTCTTCATAGCAGTGTATAAATGGATGAATACAGGTACCATCCAATTGGTTGAGAACCCAGATAGAACAAAAAGGAATACGAAAGGGGAATTACCTCCTTCTGAAATGGAAACATCCTTCTTTTCCTGCCGTTGACATCAGAACTTCAGGGTCTCAGACCTTTGGCCTCAGAATGAGAGTTACACCATTAGCTTCCCTCATTCTGAGTCTTTTGGACCTGGACTGAGCCATGCAACGCTTTCCTGGTTCTCCAACTTGGCGCTTTCCTGGTTCTCCAAGTTGGCACTTTCCTGGTTCTCCAACTTGGAGACAGGTTATCGTGGAACTTCTCAGTCTCCATAATTATGTGAACCAATTCCCCTAATGAGTCTTCTCTCATCTCTCTATCTACATATATCACATTGATTCTGCCTTTCTGGAGAACCCTGACTAATGTGATTACAATAATACAAAATTCACTAGTTTATATAGAAGACTTGGTTTTTGTCTTTGCCCCATTTTATATTTGTATTATAACTGTGTTTCTGGAAAAAGGAACAAGTTTTTGTCTTCTTCATATGAGGGCTAAAACTTTTTTCTCGCTAATACTTTTGGAGATTTGTAAGATTTTCTTTTGATTTGACACACAATCTTATGGAGGCTGAGAAATAATTTTTTTCTGTTTTATTTTTCAGCCCCACATGTTTGCTTTTGCAGATTCTTGAGCATGTTGAGAGCCTCCAAGGCATGGAGCAGGGTGCCTAAAGTTTCAGTGATTATAAGGAGTTGAGAGACTCAAATGGGAAAGGAAAGGTCTAAAAGGAGGCAATTTGGAAGATAAAAGTTTTCTCAAAGGAGCCATTAAAGTTCTAAATAATTCTTATTCTTAGTAAAGTCATGCAGACAGGAAAAGAAGCAGACAGAATTAGTTCCATATTGGTGGAACACATAGTCAGCAGAGGTTTGAGAAGGGAGAATTTATTCAACTGAGAAGTTCCCATGAAAGGAGCAAGATCAAGATCACAGAGACACTATGAAACAAAAAGACAGGAGTAACTTCCAACCCAAGAGGAGAACACAGAGGCCTCAAAACCAAAGCTAGGATAAGAAACTTGTAGCCCAAGAGTTACCTTCCAGACAAAGAAGCTTGAGATTCCAACCCAGCTTCAGAGAGTACTCACTCAAAATGTTACTGAAACTGTAGGCTTTTTAATGACTTAGCCCTGCATGCAAAAGGCATTCCCTAAGGTGGCACAGAAGATGGAGCCCCCATATCCAAAGATAGCCAAGGAGAAAGAAAGACCCCTGTTGGCAGAGCCAGTGGGCAAAGGCAACAGAAAAGGAGACAAGAATCCTAATGGGATGAGATCCTTTCAGATTTAGGTTTATACAAACTCCTGAGAATTGGCAGGTTGACAGCCATAAATGGGGTACGAACATTTCTACTCATTGGATTACAAGTTCTTCAGCATCCAAAATGATTAACAAAATGACAATTTCTAGGGCTTTTGTGGGAGAGTATGGAAGGTCTTTTTGAAACTTTTAATGCTGTCAACAGAAGAATGATGACATTCATAAATTTGGAAAGGAGACATTTCTTTATTTTTATGTTGTTGTTGTTTTTTTTGAGATGGAGTTTCACTCTTGTTGCCCAGGCTGGAGTGCAATGGTGTGATCTTGACTCACTGCAACCTCCACCTTCTGGGTTCAAGCGATTCTCCTGCCTCAGCCTCCCAGTTAGCTGGGATTACAGATGCCCACCACCAAGCCTGGCTAATTTTTTGTATTTTTAGTAGAGACAGGGTTTCATCAAGTTGGCCAGGCTGGTCTCAAACTCCTGACCTCAGGTGATTCACCTACCTTGGCCTCCCAAAGTGCTGGGATTACAGGCATGAGCCACCACACCAAGTGAGAGATTTATTTCCTATAAAGGGTTGCAGCCTGCAGGACTGTCCTTCTGACAGGCTGGGAAGCATAGCCTCCAGTCAGAAGCCAGAAACAGATGCTTCAAGGGCGATGTAAAGGAAATAGTAACTTATGCTGAGTGGAATTGGCAAATACATATATTTAATAAACTCTAGGAGGAGTCATGAATATTTATGAGAGAAGAAATGCATGCTTGTGCAATTGAGTTTCTTGCTTCTTCATGGGTCCCATGTACAAAAAAATGGCAGAGTTAGCACGATCCCAGGGTGGAGTTTTCAGCCCTCTGACATTAAAAGGTGAAGCAGAGGACATGAAAACTCGCTCTGTGCATCCTCTGTATGCAGGCCAGAACCTCTCCATCATGGGTGGTCTCTTATCAGGCAAGAAAGGAGAGGTTGATATCAGTGGTGGAGCCTTTGAAAGGGCTTATTTCTGTTGAATCCTTAGGGAAGAAAACCTCATCATGGTTAGCAAACGAGGGGGTATAATGAGGTGTATCTGACCCGCATCATCCCATCCTGGCCAAGCTGAGAACTCAATTTTGAAAGTTACTCTGGGGTTCCCTCAGCCAAGAGTTGGTCTGTTCAGTCAGTTGGGAGCTTAGGATTTCATTTTCATTTATCAATGGTAATGGGAAAGAGTACACTGTCTTCATGGCAGCTGAATTTGCAAGAAACTCCTTGGATGGAGTTAATGGCAGCCGTATTTTTTCTGGGCACTCTGCTTTAATTGGATAAAGTAAGTTCTGGTAAGATTTCTTCCTTTATCTTCAGTATCTCAAATGCTTTCATTTAAATAATCTTTATAAGAGCTCTTGATGTCTGAGTGGATTCCCACACAGTCATCTACTATAAGACTTCCTGATTCTTTTTTTCCTTTGGTCATTATGAATAGAGCTTCTGTAAATAATTGCATGGTAGCTTTTATTAAGAAATAACATCAAAGTAGTTGTCGAAATACTTAGGAATGTGATTTTTGGATTGTAAGGTGAGACTTGTTTAGCTTTGGAAAACACTGCCCAACTTGTAATAGGGGAGGAAAAAGAATTTTCTATGTTTTTGGAATTCTTAGATGGGACCGTCTGTAACAAATGACAGATTAAAATGAGAAAAACAGGAAAGTTTAAAAACATGTATACCTTATGGATACATGGATGATACTCAGGGAAAAATGAGTAAATCTCCAACAGGTGGCTTTCGATTCAAGCATAAATACTATCTTCATCGTAAAGAAAGAAGATTTGAGGTGCAGTAGTGGGGAGTTAACCACCAAAAGCACAGTAGACAAGGGTAAGGTTTGTTATACAGACTTAAGTCCATGCATTCTCCGTTGATAAGACTCTTTAGTGATTTAGTTATCCTTCTCTTCTTGGTGCTGAGAGAGAGAGGTAGCTTTTAAATGGGGATTTCCTTTATAGATGTAAATTTTCCTTACACAAGGGTAACTTCTACTCTGTTTTCAGAACTTCCTTGGTTAGCATTTTTTTTTCAAAATAATCAGCTTGGAATAATTCTTAAGCCAAAGGGACATATTTTTGGGTGGCATATTCTGGTTTCCTACCATTATATTTTGGAGTGGCATATTATACACTGTGTTCCACCAGCAGTGAAAAGAGTTCTTGTTTTTCCTCCAGGAATTTGTCATTTTTGAAAGAGTTTAGCAGTTCTAACAGATATAGACCAGCTGTGCTATCTCATTGTGGTTTTCAGTTATCTACTATGTTGAGCATGTTTTTGTATGTTTACTTGCCATCTGTAGATCATCTTTGGTGAGGTGTCCGTTCAGATCTGTGTGCATTTTTAATTGGGCTGTTTAACTTATTGTTCAGTTTTAAGAATTTTGTATATATTTTGAATACAAATTCTTTCTCAGATCTGTATTTTGCAAATATTTTCTTTCAATATGTGGCTTGTCTTTTTGTTCCCTTCACAAGGTATTTTCCAGAGTATAAACTTTAAACATTAATAAATCCACATTGTCATTTCTTCTGTGAATATCAACCTTTTGTGTCATTTGTTAAAATTCATGACCAAACCCAAAGGCACATAGTTTTTCTTCTCTAGTTTCTTCTAGAAATTGTACAGTTTTGCATTTTTAGTGTAAGGATGATTTTGAGTGATTATTTGTGTGAGTTGTAAAGTTTTCATCTACATGCATATCATTTGCTATGGTTTCCAATTCATTGTTCCCTCACTACTTTTGGGAAAGACACAGGATAGTGGGCTCTGTTAGAGTAGATAGACAGCTAGAGATGAACAGGAGGGGGAGCTCCTGGAAAAGGGAAAGTCTGGGAAGGCTCACCTGGAGGGACCACCAAAAATTCACATATTAGTAGCATCTCTAATGCTGGAGTGGATGGGCACTTGTCAATTGTGGGTAGGAGGGAGAAGAGATACTTAAGCAGAAAGAAATACCCTAGAACTCGTCTTAAGACGCCCCAGTCATCATTCACTCTGTAGTAAAAACGTCACAATATTGCTAGCTACATGCTGATAAGGACAAAGGGGACATTCTTAAAAGAAACCTGGCACCATAAATACAGATTAGGGCAGAGAAGGACATTCAAAAGAGATAGGTGCAGTAGGTACATATGTGACCGCTGTCAGTCTGCTTGGGATGGCAGGAAGGAGCCCGGTGCCAGAGTGGATTCGGATTGATCGCCACACATGTGCCTCAACCAACAGTGAGGAGGTCCCATAAGCCTAAGTGGGGACCTAAGGCAGTAGCAGGAAAACCAAAGAAAACAGGGGCAGACCTGAGACAGAGGCAGGACTGTGAAGTCCAAACTAAAATTCCCTGCACAGGACTCTTAGGCTGCTTTCCTGCACAATCAGCCTCCCTATTTTTCTACAATAAGCTCTTCACACTGTATTTTTGTCAATGAAGTTATCTGTCATCTTTGTACTGTCTCTTGGTGAAACTCTTTCTTCCAAGTTAGAAAAGAACTGGGATATCAGCTCTCCCCAGTAATAGCTCCGTTTCAGTTTGAATTTCCAGAACTGATAGCACTTAATAACTGGTTCTCTGACTTGGTGAAGTGGTGCAGGAGGCGGCCAGTAGGGGGCGCCAGCCGTGACACCTGGAGCAAGAGGGCCCTGCATAGTCCCCATTTGCCTGCAGGTGTTGTGCTGCCACGACACTGCCAGCAAGAGGGCCCGGCAGTGTCCCCAGTTGCCAGCAGGGGGCGTACGATGAGTATACTGTCAGCAAGAGAATCCTGCAGTGTCCCTAGCTGCCAGCAGGTGGCGCACGGGCGCCACACCATGAGCAAGATGAGCCTGCAGTGTCCTGGTTGGCAGCAGGGGGCGTGCTGCCACCACACTGTGAGCAAGAGGATCCCGTAGTGCCCCCAGCGGCCAGAAGGGGGCGTGCCCCCACTACAAGGCAAGCAAGAGGGCCCGGCAGTGTCCCCAGCCGCCAGCCGGGGAGCCAGCCGCCACTTCACTTGGAGCAAGAGGGCCAGCCAGTGTCCCCAGCTGCCAGCATCGGGAGTGCTGCTACTACACTGTGACCCAGAGAGCCCTGCAATGTTCCCAACTGCCAGCAGGCAGCGTGCCGTCACTACACTGCGAGCAAGAGGGTCCTGCAGCGCCCCGTCGCCAGCAGGGGGCGCTGGCCACCACTGTAAGAAAGAGGGTCCTGCAGTTGCTCTAGTCGCCAGCAGGGGGCGCACTGGCACAGCACTGTGAGCAAGAGGGCCCTGTAGCGCGCGGCTGCAAGCAGAGGGAACCCGAGGACCGCTTTTCAGATTACTGATGTTCCACCCGTCTCTGAGCCGTTCCCCCGGCGCCCAGCGTCTTCGCGCCTACACCGCGCCCCCTCAAGCGCACGCGGCGTGCGTCTCTGCGCCTGCGCACCGACTGCCCCCACCCCACGAGCGGGACTGCGACTCTGCGCCTGCGCCGAGCCGGCCTGCAACACGGCGCCTGCGCCGCCCGGCCCTGTGACTCTGCGCCTGCGCGACGCCGGCGCGCGACTCTGCACCTGCGCCGCTACGGCCTGCGACTCTGCGCCTGCGCCGAGGGACAGGCCGCCCGCGACTCTGCGCCTGCGCCGCCACGGCCTGCCGCTCTGCGCCTGCGCCAAACAACACGGTGCCTGCGACTCTGCGCCTGCGCCCCCCCGGCCAGCGACTCTGCGCCTGCACCGGCCTGCGCCGCGGCGGCGCGCGACTCTGCCCGTGCGCCTCGCCGGCGCGCGACTCTGCGCCTGCGCCGTCCCGGCCTGCGACTCTGCGCCTGCGCCGAGCCGGCCTGCGACACGACGCCTGCGCCGCCCAGGCCTGTGACTCTGCG